>NC_137183.1:41966966-43370716 GCF_951804945.1 Podarcis cretensis | reverse complement strand
CCTCTCCAAGCTTGTCTGCCTTAAACCAACCTCCACATGGCTTCCTTCTCACTTGCAGCCTATCCAGCGCATGGCACTGCCTGTCTGCTTCCTCTTCCGAAGAAGAAGAAGAAGAAGAAGAAGAAGAAGAAGAGGAGTTTGGATTTGATATCCTGCTTTATCACTACCCTAAGGAGTCTCAAAGGGGACGCAGGTGGCGCTGTGGGTTAAAGCCTCAGTGCCTAGGGCTTGCCGATCGAAAGGTCGGCGGTTCGAATCCCTGCGGCGGGGTGCGCTCCCGCTGCTCGGTCCCAGCGCCTGCCAACCTAGTAGTTCGAAAGCACCTCCGGGTGCAAGTAGATAAATAGGGACCGCTTACCAGCGGGAAGGTAAACGGCGTTTCCGTGTGCGGCTCTGGCTCGCCAGAGCAGTGATGTCACGCTGGCCACGTGACCCGGAAGTGTCTCCGGACAGCGCTGGCCCTAGGCCTCTTAAGTGAGATGGGCGCACAACCCCAGAGTCTGTCAAGACTGGCCCGTACGGGCAGGGGTACCTTTACCTTTAAGGAGTCTCAAAGCAGCTAACAATCTCCTTTCCCTTCCTCCCCCACAACAAACACTCTGTGAGGTGAGTGGGGCTGAGAGACTTCAGAGAAGTGTGACTATCCCAAGGTCACCCAGCAGCTGCATGTGGAGGAGCAGGGAATCGAACCCGGTTCACCAGATTACGAGTCCACTGCTCTTAACCACTATACCACGCTGGCTCTCTAAGTCTCGATGTTGCTCTTATCACAGCAGGGGCAGGGGCAAAAGCATTCAAGAAGCATTTGCGTTGGAATAAGAAGAAGAAGGGATATCAAATCCAAACTCTTCTTCTCTTCTTCTTCTCTTCAGAGAAGTGTGACTATCCCAAGGTCACCCAGCAGCTGCATGTGGAGGAGCGGGGAATCGAACCCAGTTCCCCAGATTACAAGACTACCGCTCTTAACCACTACACCACACTGGCTCTCACTACACCATACTGGCCGGAGGTGCTACATACATCCCCCCATGAATTTCCCTTTTTCTCCCCCAGGCTGGTGTAGAAGACCATTATATAGATTCACTGGTGGGAAAACAGTCCTGGGACATTTTGTTTTAAAAGCCCAGATGGGAGGGACCTCTTTTAGAGGTGGGAAGCCAGTGGGCCTACCCCCAGAGTGAACCTAAAAAGTCATTTCCAGCCCTTTGACTTTATGATAGAAACTCAAAATATGAGGAGAAACACCTCCTGGCATCCAGATAACCGCTGTGATTGATGGTAAGTTCCTTCTCAAAGAGTAAACCTAAGTACACATTTCACTTTGGCTAACAGGAACTGTCTGTTGAAGCTTTTCAAGTTCCAAAGAGTTACACTCTTTTACCTGTGCAAACACCCCACAACCTTCCATTTCAGTGGGGTGGGGTGGGTGTCCAAACATTAGTAAGTTTAAAATCAGGACCATCCCAAGAGGCTCCAGATGCAGAAAATGTGTCCCTACTATAGACAAAAGAATAGCAAACAAACCCATAGTCATTTGCTTTCTTTTTATGGTGTCCAGAATCATTTGCATGGCAGAAAGTGTAAGGAGCTCAACCTACACTCAAGTAGGACCCTGACAGAGACACATGCCCTCTCCCTCCTGGTCGATCGTTCAGGAGCTTCATAAACTTCCTTCAGCCCGAACATCACAGCGACCGATGCCAACCGACACCGGCACACTTAGGGATCCGCAGAGTTTGCGCATCATGCGTGACAGACCTCAGCAACTCAGCATTTTGGCTAATCTACTTAATATACATATAAACACACACGGAGCATTGCAACATGGCTCCCTCTCTCTCTAGCATCAGACAGCAAAGAGAAAAAGAACAAAGGACAATAGTCCCACTTCACGGAACACAGTAACACAAACATCCCGTCTCCATCACTTCCCACTCTGTGGAGTCAAAACATATATCGTCATGTGATAGGTAAAAATCCTATGACTGCAATCACAGAGCCAGGAATTCTAACAGAAAGATCTTCATCTTCCTCATGACAAGTTGAAGGGAGCACCCAGGCCCCATCTGAACTAGACATTTGAAGAAGCATCATGCTGCTTTAGACAGTCATGGTTGCGTGGCAATACCCTCCCCCTCCCACAGATGGACAAATAAAGACACGGACAACTGAATTTAGGTTAATGGGCGAAAATTGGCCACAACTTTATTGATTACAGGTAAGAGCGGTATTGGCCTTAGGCATTGGCCCTAACAGACTATCCGGTACTAACCGGGAAGGGTTAATCACCGACAGGGGGAGCCACCCAAGATGCACATCCCTAGGCGCTCCCCGAGGGGTTACTGCTCGGGAGCGCGCTTTAGGCCCTAGCCTCCGTAGGTTTCGGACGAGGCGACGCTCCTCGGAGTCCTTTAACGAACCACCCTTCAAGAATTGGGGGAGGTGATGGCGTTCCTCCCCCCCCGACCTCATTTGCATAACAGTACCCCGGCCAATGTCTAACCGCCAAAACCAAGGAGTTGTGACGATTTGCTACGAGGTAGGCGAAAAAACCAAGTGGCTTGAATATCAGCCAATTAGCCAAATGGAAAAACTCCTACCAGGCCCCTTGCGGCGACCAGCCGAAGCCCATAGCAAAGTCCAAAATGCGCGCCTAAAGGGAGGGTGGGTGGGAAACCGCGGCTGCTGCAAAGAGGGAAAAGGGGCAAGCCCAGGCTATCCTGGCCTTAAGTGCCCTCAAGAGGAACCGCCCCCTACGCCAGTGCATTGGCTGATGCAGCCGATGCTGAATAATAATGAGCTAATGGTCCCGCGGGGCTAGCCATAGCCCCGCGAGAATGTGGGCGGGGTCGTGAGCCCTGCAACTCCCCCCCCCCTGAGATCGGGAGTGGCTTTACCCCAAAGAATCTTGGGTACTGTAGTTTGCTGGGAGTTGCTTGGCTTTCAGAGATGGAATTGATGTTGGGGGGGGGAGGATTTCTGAAAGGCATCACTTTGTCCTAGATCTTAGGCAAGTCTAATTTTTTTAAATTGTGAGTTTTGGGCATTTTTGTAAAGAAAAGCTCAACAACGTTGAGGTTTTCCTTTAAAAAGCTCAACAATGTTGGGGTCCTCCTAAAAACAGCTGAACAGCTTTCGGGGTGTCCTGGTTTTTACTTTTTTAAAGATGGCAACCCTACGTTAGAATACCCCTACGTTAGAATACCCCTATTCCCCTCACAGAGTTACAATTCCAGAGCGGTTTAGCAATCTACCCTCTGGGAAACAACAACTGACGATTATAAGCAATGTGTTGGGAATGTAGAAAGAGCAGTGAGATCTTCTGACCACAGAGTCATAGATGGTGGGCGTTTGTCCTTCCAGACAAGTCTCTCAGCCACCATGAGTGCTCACAAGATCCACTTCTGTGGCCCATGTGTTAGTCTCCACATGACAAGAATATAATTTAAGTGTGCATGAACATCCACAACTATCAACAGTTTTCCCCAGAACAACGTTAATAACGTTAACATGGACAATAATTTCTAACCAGAAAGAAGACACCACAGTACATCCATCCCTCTGGAAAGTCCTCTTCTTGTGATGCCACAACTTCTCCCCTCAAATGCCTGTCCCCTATACAAACACATATACACACAATAGACACATTTCAAGTCACTTATCCCTTTGTGTCTTGTCTCCCTGGTATCTCCTAGTCACCCTGCCTTCTCCTATGACTTCTTCTCTTGCCGTAGGTGCCCAGAAGTAGGTACAGATATGTCTACAAACTACTTGGAGCTGGCCCCTAGCCAAGCCATTCCAACTGGGTCCTTGCTCAGTGAAAGAAGGCAGGGATTTCTTTTGCCAGGATGACTCAGAGTGCCACTGAACAGTACTTAATGGGAGCAGGGGAGGAAGGAAGTTCAAATGACTCACACTTCCTGTTCGAATGCTTCTTTGGGCCAATGTCAACTTGAAGAATCAGTGACTCACATATCCTTGCTGCTCTTTACACTTCCGGATCACACCTAGGTGACAATGTGTGACTTGGCTGTGAGTCTTGGAAGACCAGCTCCCTGCCTCACAGGCCTTTTCCCACCCGGCCTAGGATGGTGGGGCACGGACTGACTCCAACTACAAAAGCTGAGGCTGCTAAACAGATGCTTGGGTTGGGCTGTTGTTTGCAGGGCTTTGTTGAAAAAGAAAGCCAATAGACAAATCCCATTTCTGCAAAGGGATGAGAGAAAAAGAGGCAAAGAAGTGTGGCTTTGTTGCCAAGCGTGGCTTCTACTCACATGAATTGGACACCCCTGGGACACAGCTCCCTATATTTCCCCTGGCTTAATGGCTGGCGTGTGATTTGCTTGGTTCGTTTCTTTCCCCCACTCCTTCCAAGTTATCCCTAATCTTAATTTAATTTGTCATGAAAGTGTGGAACTTTTGGAAACTGAACATTAATCTCCAAAGATTAAGAAACTTTCTATGGGGAAAACTTTCAAGGGCCAAAGAAAAAGAGGGGAGGGGAATCCATCTAACCCCTGTAATTACACACTAGCGTGTTTTTCAAAGGCTTATTGGAAAGGAGGTTTAAAAGGAGATAAATTCAGACTTAAAAAATAAATACATGAAAAATGACTTTAGGAATATGTCAATGTGATTTAAAGAACGTTTTTAATGTGGGCTGCGGAGTTCCCAATCAGGGGGTGGGGGTGGGGTTCCTTTGCCATTTCCACTGAAGTTGCTGGAAACTGGGGGGGGGGGGGGGGAGGAGGTTAAGTAGAGAGATATCTGAGCCAATCCTTTATTCCTTATCCTAAGGGCACAAAATGCCTTTCATGTGGCTATTGGCCCAGTGAAGCTTCTATCTGCTCATATGAAACCACCAAGCTGGCAGTTCCACGAAAACCCCGAGCAAATAACACTTCTTCATGTTTTCGCTACTGATGTCCAAAAGTGACATATGAAAGGACTTCAGCGCATGGCTTGAGGGTCACGGAGGAAGAGATGAAGCGAGGAGCGGAGGAGCAGAAGCCACAGAGGCCAGGATAGTTATCCAAAGTTCAAATAGTTTCAGGCCGGGCTCTCTGAGGCCACATCCCCATGATACATTTAAAGAACTCATTGTACCACTTAAACAGTCATGGCTTCCCCCAAAGCATCATGGGAACCTGTAAGGTGCTGAGAGTGGTTAAGAGACTTCTATTCCCCTAACAGAGCTATGATTTCCAGTACCCTTAACAAACTACAGTTCCCAGGATTCTCAGGGGGAAGCAATGTGCTCTAAATGTATGGCGACATGTTTGTCTATGCACACATCACTCTCTGTCCTCCATCCAAGCAAGAAAGCAGCTTTGCCAGAGTTCAAGGACATACTCCTGCCAGACAAAAACATGCAAGGAGGACATATGGCAAGGTCAGTGAGGGGTGAACTCCACAGACAATCAGAGCATGTGCTGCCTCAGTAGATGATCATGCCACTCTACCTGGTTGCTAAGCAACACTTCTACCCACCCACCCTTTTGGCTGGTTGAGTTACTGATAACAGAATTAACCCTTGGAGTGCAAACTGAATGCTCCCTGCTGTTGCATTTCCAATGGCAACAAGAGAACACATTGGATGGTCACGGGATTGTCCTCTAGTTGCTTCCCCCAGGACAAAGTTAAGTACAACATTTTCCCCTGAAGATATGTGTCTTCAGCTATTAAATAATCACATCCTTGTTGTGTGCGGTTGCCTTAAATAAGTAGCTGTTGCAGGAGGAGGGTTTTATACATTTGGTCCCCTGGCTAAAATCCAGACTTATTTGCAACTATGCCAGAAAACGTTTCCATGGGCTTGATTCATCTCTGTTATATGTCACGCTTTAAAAACAAACAAAAAGCAAACTACAAAATTCAAATGCACCCATAGCTCAATCACACAAAAATCATGCATGCTTGAATATCTAATAATTTAAATACTTGCACAGTGTTAAAATGAATGCTTAACAAGTGGTCAGCTTTCACCATATGGCTGCTGTCAGCAAAGGGCTTCCCACATCCCTTTTCTCCTTATTGAAATGAAATGACAAGTGTAGTCTATTTTTACATCACATATATCTATATCTATATATACAACCATCTGCATCTCAAAATAGAAACATCAAGCCAGAGTGATCAATTTACATTTAGAACAAATATTTCTTTAACTTGCATTTGAGTGAGCAGCTATAAACATCGCAGCAGTCCTCTCTCACCTCTAGAAAAATCGGAGAATTGTAAGGCTGCAAGTCAGGGCTATGGGGACTAAAACCTCTGACATCCCTGGTCACTGGCTAGTCTGGCTGGGCTGATGTGGGTTTGGAAGCCCAGCAAGATCTAGATGAGGCATAGGCAACCTCGGCCCTCTAGATGTTTTTGGCCTGCAACTCCCATGATCCCTAGCTAACAGGACCAGTGGTCAGGGATGATGGGAATTGTAGTATCAAAACAGCTGGAGGGCCGAGGTTGCCTATGCCTGATCTAGAGGGTCACAAATACCCAAATACCCCTGCTTACTACGGTAAGCAGGGGAGGTGCTCCTAGTGAACACACACAACCCTGCAGGAATATTCCATACACAAGTAAAGCAAGCCTCCTGTTCCATTATGACTCCTCCTCCTCTATCTACTGTTACCTCCTTGGGCAGAAACATTTCTCGTTGAAAATGCTGCTCTGCAAAGCACCAGCTATTCAATAATAATAATAATAATAATAATAATAATAATAATAATAATAATTTATTATGTATACCCCGCCCATCTGACTAGGTTTCCCCAGCCACTCTGGGCGGCTTCCAACAAAAACCAAAAATACACTCAAATGTCACACATTAAAAACTTCCCTGAACAGGGCTGCCTTCAGATGTCTTCTGAATGTCAAGTAGTTGTTTATCTCTTTGACATCTGATGGGAGGGCGTTCCACAGGGTGGGCGCCACTACCGAGAAGGCCCTCTGCCTGGTTCCCTGTAGCTTTGCTTCTTGCAATGAGGGAACCTCCAGAAGACCCTCAGCGCTGGACCTCAGTGTCTGGGCAGAACGATGGGGGTGGAGATGCTCCTTCAGGTATACTGGGCCGAGGCTGTTTAGTGCTTTAAAATCAACACCAACACTTTGAATTGTGCTTGGAAACGTACTGGGAGCCAGTGTATACAATAGTTGTATACATTGGGCTGTAGCCTGTTATTATGATTATTATTTATTACATTTATATTCTGCCTTTCTTCCAAGGAGCTCAAGGGGGCATGCACACATCTCCTTCCCCCAAATTTTATCCTCACAACAACCCTGTGAGGTAGGTCAGGCCCAAAGTCACCCAGTGGACCTTCATGTGGTCCAAGGGAAAGCAGAGCAAGGTGTTTGGCTCCAGCTGGGCCGAAGAAGTTGCCAGAAGGAGGCATACAAGGCATCATCCAACCGTCTTAGAGACACCACTCTGGGTTTGTGAAGGGTTCACTCCTGAGCCTTTTCTTCTCCTGAAGATATCCCACAAGGCAGTGGAGATTTGGGATCAGATATTTCCTTTTCCTTGATGGGCTACCTCCCCAGGTGGACATGCCCCATCTGCCCCTCAGTTCCATCTACAACATATGCAGAAACTGCCTTCTTGATCATTGGACCCACTTTTGGCCCCGTTCACTCAATCCGCCAGGGCTTGTTTCTCCATGTAGGGGAACACCCTAACTCACTAAGCGTTTGAGACCCATCAGCTGACCTCACCTGGTTTAGCCGGCCACTCGAAGCCGTTCCCTGGGATGTGGCTGTTTCACATACTGGCAGCTTCCAGGAGCCACAAATGAGAGCTGAGTGCAGGATAGGGACCAAAGGTGGACAAACTACCCCAGAAGGGGCATGACATGTCCCCCAGCAGAGATACTACCCCTCCCCTAACAACCCATACACCCTGGTAGACTTAATAGACTTAGGCATTCAGATCTGTCTGCATTATAGCAGGGATATCCAGTTTACAAGAGACTGTGATCTACTCCCACTATAAAAAAAAACTGCCAGTGATCTACCCCCATTGGATTGACAAAAGAAGTTGTTGAGCTTTTTTTTAGGGACCCAAAGTTGTTGAGCTTTCTTGGGGGGGGGTATCGCAATTGACCGTGATCTACCACGGACCCACTGTGATCGACCAGTAGATCGTGATCCACCTGTTGGACATCCCTGCATTATAGCAATGATCAAGCAAAAAACCATCATAAATAGAGTTTTTGCTTCTCTCTCTTTTTTTGTCATTTGCAGCAGGGTACGTGGGGCTTCTGAGGAATTCCTGAAGGGATGAGTCATTGAGCAGACATATAAATTAAGCAGCAAAAATCACGACAGATTAGAATTAATAGCACCGTTAAAGGATTTAAACACTCAGGCAGGCTGATACAAAACTTTTCCAGAAAGCCCATCAGCCCTTAACAGGATCATACGCCGCAGAACACAGGGGGTGAGATGCCTGCTACTGTAAATTGTTTAATTGGGAAATCAGAAAGACTGCTTAGATGTCTTCTTTTGGTGTGGGGAGGGGGGTGTAACAAAGCAACCACTGTTTGGACTACTGACAACAAAGGCATGAAGATGAATGATAAGTAACGTCTATGTGATTTCTTTTATGGGGAGCTTTGCTTAAAAGGCAGCATTCTTGAAGCAATAGCTTTCCCGAAGTCTCTATAAACATAGAGAGAAAGAGGGAAGGCTTGGAACTTGGTGAAGCCATGGCTGTAATCCAGCCCTCCATGTAGATCAGGGATGAGGAACATCAAGCCTGAGAGCTAAATGCAGCCTCCCTTCAGGCTCTCTGTCTGGTCCACAGGGGCAACCCTAGGCCATAGCCCTCCCTGGTCCTGATCTGCATCCTTCTTGAGTGTTTTTTCCCAGGCTGGAATGCGTCCTTGAACTCTGATTGTGCTTCTTGTTTGTCTGGAATACTTTGTCCAATTCTGGGCACCACAATTTCAAAAGGATGTTGACAAGCTGAAAGGTGTGCAGAGGAAGGAGACCAAGATGATTAAGGGTCTGGAAACCAAGCCTGATGAAGAAGAAGAGAAGAAGAGTTTGGATTTGATATCCTGCTTTATCACTACCCGAAGGAGTCTCAAAGCGGCTAACAATCTCCTTTCCCTTCCTCCCCGACAACAAACACTCTGTGAGGTGAGTGAGGCTGAGAGACTTCAGAGAAGTGTGACTGGCCCAAGGTCACCCAGCAGCTGCATGTGGAGGAGCAGAGGCGCAAATCCGGTTCACCAGATTATGAGTCTACCGCTCTTAACCACTACACCACACAGGTTCTGGATGAGGAACGGTTGAAGGATCTGGGTATGCTTAGCCTGAAAAAGAGGATGCTGACAGGAGATACGATAGCCATCTTCAAATATCTAAAGGGCTGTCAAATGGAAAACAGAGCAAGCTTGTTTTCTCCTGCTCCAGAGGGTAGGACTCGAACCAATGGATTCAAGTTACAAGAGAAGAGATTCCGACTAAACATACAGAAAAGGCTTTCTGACAATAAGAGCTGTTTGACAGCGGTACACTCTCCCTCGGAAGGTTGGGGACTCTCCTTCCTTGGAGGTTTCTAAGCAAAGGCTGAAATGCCACCTGTCATGTATGATCAAGTTGAGATTCCTGTGTTGCAGGGGGTTGGACTAGATGACCCTTGGTGTACCTTCCAATTCTACAATTCTAGGATTCGTGGGTTCAGCCTCAAGTTGGGCAAAAGATTCTTCCATTGCAAATATCCCTGCATTGCAGAGAATTGGACAAGATGGCCCTCAGGGCCCCTTCCAACTCTACGATTCTAAGAGAGCTCAGTGTTATTATCTATAATCAAGTAAATGATCATAATTACATTTAAATCTGCATCTCTCTATATAAAGTAGCATATGCAGATTGCATGCAAATCTGCATCCTCTTCTGCCTTTGCTGTGTGTGCATGAGGGGTGCATTTCGCATACCGTCCAACCATCCCTATTTGAGTGGGACATCCTGAAATTACAAAAGCCGTCCCGGATTGAATCCCAGAATGTCCCAGTTTTTGGTCCAGTGCTTTGATGCAAGTTAGCTGGTTTTCGCCAAAGTGCCTGGTCAAAAGACACTCGTTTTTTAGTCTTGCTACCTCCCACAAGAGCTCGGGACCAAAAAAATAATAATAAATGAGCATTTTGATCAGCAAGATGTTACAAGGTTGGGTTTCCTCTCTTTTGGCAATACCTAAATGGCCCTCCTACACAGGACTGGACTCTTCCAGCTGCATTTGATAGGTGCTTCTAGGTAAATAAAAGAGCTAAACTTGTGCCAGGTAAGATGATATTGGTGGCTGAGCAGGAATTCCTGGCAACCCTATAGATGGAGCCTTGTTCTTTGTGGCTTCAGAAGGTTGGACAAGACCCCTCCTCCTCCTCCTCCTCATGCCCTAATACCCCTTTTGCCTGTCAGAGCAGCTGTGACGTGGAAGAAACACTGACCAGAGCCATGCTTAGTTAGGGAGCCTTGCAGAGATACAGGCCCCATCTGCACTTTGCACATTAAAGCAGTATCATACCATTTCAAACAGCCATGGTTTCCTGCAAAGAACCCTGGAAAGAAGGATTGGTTGCTAAACCACTCTGGGAATTGTAGTTCTGGGGACTGGGGACAGGGACAGGGAATCTCCCAACAACCCTCAGCACCCTTAAGAAACCACACGTCCCAGGATTGGGGCCTCAATGCGCAAACTTAAAGTTCTGCTTTGCGCTTGTCTCCCTCCTGTAGAATATGGACAGTCCGGAAGCACCTTTAGAAGCCTGCAAATTAGCACAGGTTGTTCCTCTTGAGGTACGCACTTAATTTGATTCCTGGAGCTGAACCAGACCCCTTTCCTCCATTTCCTTTAGCTCCCCTTACATCTGTCCGTGTTACAGTCTGTGGAACGCTGAAACGGCATGCCGTGAGCAGGGAGTGTCCAAGATGACTTAATAGGTCAGCCCTATCTTTAAGCTTTGCTCTTCAAAATAGAAACAAGCCTCTCGTCAAAGCCTTTTGAAGGTTGCAAAAAAAAAAAAAGAAGAAGATGGAGAGTTCGCTAACCTTTCCTATTCTTGTGGGGTTCCTCTTCTGCCACCATCAGAGTATTTCAAGAAATCCAATGTGACAGATCCAGGCACTTAAGTTGTCAGGAAAGGTCATAATCTCCCCAAAACGGAGAATATGGCACTTCCAAAAACTCTTATTGAATCCCTTGCAGCATATTTCGATTTTATAAAAAAACCTCTTTGCTCTCAAGGGCCACCAACCAAGCCAACAATATCTGTGGAGATCTTTTTTGAGGGGGGCATGGGAGAAAGAACCATTATTGCATGCAGATAAATGAGACCCTAGTAATATGTTAGACCCTCCAAGTGTCCCTATTTTCCAGGGACAGTCTCAGATTTACAGAAGCCGTCCTGGTTTCTGATTTGATTCCGGAATGTCCCACTTTTCCTTAGGATGCCCGTATTTTCTTCAGAGAAATGTTGGAGGGTATGGAATAGGCTGCCCCTATTTTCATGGAAGAAATGTTGGAGGGTATGATATGTTCGAAGCACAATTCCTATGCATGTCTACTCAGAACTAAGGTCCACTAAGTTTTATGGGGCTGATTCCCAGGAGAGTCTAGGATTGCAGCCTTACAATGATTAAGTGAGACAGTTTTCAGATCTGCTTCACATAAGACAGCAAGCCAAACGACGGCTCACTGAGACCACACAACTGTGAGAGCTCCCACAGAGGAGCTGGCACTCATTTGGGTCCTCCTCGGACCTTTGTAAGATCCTGCCATGCTGAGCTGAGCCAGATTTTGCCTTAGCGTGTCATCTGAACTAGAACTCTAGTTAGCTTCTCTGCTCACCAGCTTGCTTTGTTCTTAACTAGAACTGGAGAGCTTAACTACAGCTTAACCTTTGGCCTAGCTCAGCACATTACTGCTGAGAAGAGGAAGGAACAAAGCAGTCATGAGTCCACATATCGACACAGGCCACATTCATGCCATACACTGAAAGCATTATGATACGATTTTAAACATTATTATTATTATTATTATTATTATTATTATTATTAATAATAATTTTATACCTCCTTTCATCACAAGATATTGGGGAGGTTCACAGGATAAAAATACAATGTAAAAACACAAGTAAATAGTTAAAAGAAAAACAATAAAGCCATAATCTCCCCACCTTCAAACACATTTAAAAGGCTGTAGAATATTAATCAGTCAAAGGCCTGGTTAAAGAGGAGGAGGAGGAGGAGGAGGAGGAGGAGGAGGAGGAGGAGGAGGAGAAGAAGAAGAAGAAGAAGAAGAAGAAGAAGAAGAAGAAGAAGAAGAAGAAGAAGAAGAAGAAGCAGCAGCAGCAGCAGCAGCAGCAGCAGCGTTTGGATTTGATATCCCGCTTTATCACTACCCTAAGGAGTCTCAAAGCGGCTAACATTCTCCTTTCCCTTCCTCCCCCAATACAAACACTCTGTGAGGTGAGTGGGGCTGAGAGACTTCAGAGAAGTGTGACTTGCCCAAGATCACCCAGCAGCTGCATGTGGAGGAGTGGAGACGCGAACCCGGTTCCCCAGATTACGAGACTACCGCTCTTAACCACTATACCACACTGGCTCTCAGGAACGTTTTTGCCCAGTGTCTAAAGATATATACTGAATGTGCCAGGCGAACCTACCCAGTTTCACATTCCACAAACGAGGAGCCACTGCAGAAAAGGCCTGGTTTTTGGTGGCCATCCTTCAGACCTCACGTGAAGGGGCCACATGAAGAAGGGCCTCAGAGGATGGACGTAGAGTCCAGGTCAGTTTATATGGGGACAGATAGTCCATGAGGTACTGCAGTCCTGGCTTCCACCCAGATAACTAATGGTTTCCCCCAGGAGATGTAGTTAAAGGTGATAGAGAATTAATAGGAGGAGGCCCCTGTTCCCCTCCCAAAGCTACAATTCCCAGAGTTCCCTATAAAGAGGGATTTATGGTTAAAGCACTCTGAGAACTGAAGCTGTGTGAGGGGAATAGGGGTCTCCTAAGAACTCTTAGCATCTTTAACAAGCTATAGCCCCCAGATTTCTTTGGGGGAAGCTATGACTGTTTAAAGTGGTCCCATAGCAGTGTTTCTCAAACTTGGGTCCCCAGCTGTTGTAGAACTACAATGCTAATCATCCGTGACCACTGGTCCTGCTAGCTAGGGATGATGGGAGTTGTAGTCCAACAACAGCTTGGGACCCAAGTTTGAGAAACGCTGCAAAGTGCAAATGTGACCACAGTATTGATATGTCAAAGTTTGGCTTACCAGGTTGTCCTAACCAGGCCTAGGTCCAGCAACTATATCTCCAGCTGATCTCCATGGGCTCATTTCTGCCTTTGCTGGTGATGAAACTTGAGGTGAAGAAGAGAATTTAGGAGTCATAGGCCAGCCAACAGGCTCTCTTCCTTCCTCCTCTTCTGAGGGAGGCTCTCTCACCCCACCAACTGTCTCTGGCTTTCATTCCTCGCCTCTCCTTTTTTGGAGGAGAAGCCTCTTCAGGCTTCTAACCACAACCTGTTTGAGCAGTTTTCCACCTGACCTGTGTGCCGTGTTTTCCTTTTCCGTTTTTAGCACCTAAAGCCTATTCAGATACAAGTGAAGAGGGAAAGTCCATCCTAGACCTGGCAACTCTTGTGCCCATGTGAGGGAGACCTTGTCAATGGAAACCTTCAAGTGAGGTCTAGTGCAGGGTCCCCCTGGAGGATCACCTCAGGCTGGTTCTTCTACAACAGCCTCCTGAAAAACTGTAAACAAAGCAAATGTGCCAAATACACCAGTGGACTCCAGTGGACTCTCATCCAAAGCAAGCTAACCGCCCCATGACACTGTCCCTAGAATTTCTCACCACTTGGAAGAGGGGAACATGCATATAGTCCTGGGAAAAGCCTTGCTGGGTCAGCTAGTCTTGTCCAGCATCCTGTTCTCACAGTGGCCAGCTAAATAACAACAACAACAACAACAACAACAACAACAACAACAACAATTTATTTGTACCCCACCCATCTGGCTGGGTTTCCCCAGCCACTCTGGGTGGCTTCCAACAAAGATTAAAAATACATCAAAATGTCACACATTAAAAACTTCCCTGAACAGGGCTGCCTTCAGATGTTTTCTAAATGTCAGGTACAGTGGTACCTCGGGTTAAGAACTTAATTTGTTCTGGAGGTCCGTTCTTAACCTGAAACTGTTCTTAACCTGAAGCACCACTTTAGCTAATGGGGCTTCCCGCTGCCACCGCGCCACCGCTGCGCAATTTCTGTTCTCATCCTGAAGCAAAGTTCTTAACCCAAGGTACTATTTCTGGGTTAGCAGAGTCTGTAACCTAAAGTGTATGTAACCTGAAGTGGCTTTAACCCGAGGTACCACTGTAGTTGTTTATCTCTTTGACATCTGATGGGAGGGCGTTCCACAGGGCGGGTGCCACTACCGAGAAGGCCCTCTGCCTGGTTCCCTGTAGCTTTGCTTCTCGCAGTGAGGGAACCGCCAGAAAGCCTTCAGCACTGGACCTCAGCATCTGAGCAGAATGATGGGGGTGGAGGAAGCAGGATTCAGGCAAAAGAGCATGCTCCCTTCCAGTGGTTTCCAGCAACTGGTACCCAGAAGTATTACTGGCACCAACTGTGGTGGCCGAGTTTAGCCATCGGGGCAGATCCTCCAGGTGTCCCTATTTTCCAGTGACATTCCTGGAGCACCACCTCTGGCAGCAGAGAAAGAACACAGCCAACATAGCTAGTAGCCTTGGCCTCCATGGATTTGTTTACCCCCCTTTTAAATGCCACCCAAGTTGGTGGCCATCACAGCCTCCCGTGAAAGCAAATCCCATAGTTTAACTATAAAACGTTGTCTGTCCTGAATCTTCCAAGGTTTAGCTTTTCTGGATGCAACAATACTCAACATTACATTGGTCCCTCTACTGTAGCTCAGGGTTGTCTGCAACAGAGATGGGGAAATTGTGACCCTTCCGTTGTTGCTAGACTACAACACCCATCGATCCTAGTCAGCATGACCAATGATAAGGGGTTATAGGAGCTGTAGTTCAACAACACAGGCCCCTTAGTCTATGTTGAATTGCGGTAGTTCTATGGGGCTTCAGTCAAGGGTTTTTCCCATCCCTACATGGAGATGCCAGTAACTGAACTTATGACCTTCTGAATGCAAAGTATGTGCTCTACGACTAATCCCTAGCTTTTCCCTTAAGCATTTGATAGCATTTCTATATTATAGGTAATGTCTCAGTCGTGCTGGAGAAGTAAAACTCTGATTCTAAACCTCTGCTGCCTTGAGGCTATACTCATTTGCAAGAAAGGTTTTAGGAGTAAACCCTGATAAAAAACCTGTACCTGCTGCCTTGCGGGACACCTTTGGGAGAAGAAAAGGCTAAGGAGTAAACGCTACAGAAATCTAGACTGGAGTCACTAAGGTGGTTGGATAGCATCTTGTATAACTCCTTCCAGCCATTGCTGCAGTCAAGCTGGTGCCAAATGTTTATTAAAATGGTATAGAACTCCAGCACAAATGGCATATATAGTGAAAGGGTTTAGCCCCAAATGCTGGCATTGTGGTTAGGAAAAAGGACTATATTCACACATGTGATGGGAATGTAATTTGGTTAAGGAATATTGGCAAAAGATTATAAAGGTAATTTCTGGTTTATTTCAAATAAACATAGAAGTGAATAGGGATTTGTTATTTTCGGGAATACTGGGAAATAACAAAGTAAAAAGTAATAAGCAAGAGTTGTACAAGATTATGATTCTAGCTGGAATGGCAGTTATTGCTTTGGGATGGAAAGAAAAGGCCAAATGGAATATGGAAAAATGGAATGCTTATGTTTTTGAATACGTACAATCAGAAATATTCGCACAGATAGTGGCAGAGGATAGATGGGAAAATAAATGTCAAAGAATCACAAATACAGGAACTGGATAGAAAGAGGGGAAGCCAACCCTAACATACAAACTCGAATGAAAAGACTGTGTACATGGATAAAGATATGAAGAAGGAAGGCCTGACGGGGGGGGAGGGCTGGAGTGGAGGGGGGGATTATTTTTTTAAAAGCTGGTGCCAAATGTACAGGCAACAACCGATTTTTATGCACGTCCATTTGACATACGACCATGCAAACACGCATTGCGGCGACCCAGAAGTGGCCGGGAAAGAGGGCAGGGAAGGGATGTAATGGGGTGCAAAGGGACAGGCCAGGCTTATGTGCACTCTGCTGTCGCATATAATGACCCAAAATGCAACCTCCGCACAAATCGAGGGTTGCCTGTATTGCTCTCCTTTCCTTTGGGCCACATCAGTGAGGTCATAATGTGAACAGCCCAGGACCTCCATACACACTGCCTTGCCTTGCGTCCCAGAGAGGTTTCTTTGGTTTGCTAACACAGCAAAAACATGGGAGGCAGCAGTTACGAGTTACTGGTCTCTGCAGCCACAGCAGGCACTGTGATTCTCCAGTGGTTTGACTTCACACCATGAGACACACTCCAGTGTCTCTCAAGACAGACAGATGCCAACAACAGAATTTCAGTCATCCTTACAATGGCCTTGCCTAACAGCTGTAAAGGTAAAGGTAAAGGGACCTCTGACCATTAGGGCCAGTCGTGACCGACTTTGGGGTTGCGGCGCTCATCTCGCTTTATTGGCCAAGGGAGCTGGCGTACAGCTTCTGGGTCATGTGGCCAGCATGACTAAGCCACTTCTGGCAAACCAGAGCAGCGCACAGAAACACCGTTTACCTTCCCGCCGGAGCGGTACCTATTTATCTACTTGCACTTTGACGTGCTTTCAAACTGCTAGGTGGGCAGGAGCAGGGACCGAGCAACGGGAGCTCACCCCATCATGAGGATTCGAACCGCCGACCTTCTGATCAGCAAGCCCTAGGCTCTGTGGTTTAACCCACAGCGCCACCCACGTCCCTTCCTAACAGCTGTAAGGCAACTGAAAAAATTATTATCTAGGGAAGTTGTGGAATCTCCTTCCTGTGAGCTTTTCAGACATACACACACAAAATTTTGGACAGATATATGCTGGCGGTTGGTGGTGCTTTAAGGTTCCAGACACTTTGTTTCGTGATCGAATCCTTTCCAGTTTTATACAGCCAAAATCTAAGATGAAGGCAGAAGAACCAATTTGAAACCCGAACTGCATTATCCAGAGTGTTGGGGTTATCTTCCAGCCAGCTGAAGTAGCCCCACCAGAAGGTCCATAGTCAATCTATATTGTAGCTTGACAGACAACCACATCTTCCTCTGGACCAAGTCCAGACCCACAAAAGGGGCGGGGTGGGAAGATGAGTGTAGGGGTTTGCCAACTGGCACCCAGCTCATGTGAGCGGTGGGCAGAGAGATACGGCTGGCAAAGAAGAATATGTGCTGGCAGAGAGCCTTCCTTTCACATCTCAGACAACGAGTGAGGAGGCACATTTCCCACTGAGGTCGCCGTTCGGTCAGGGGGATACCAGTTTCTATAAACATGCTCACAAATAGCTACGCAGCGACTAAATTAGCCTGCTCATCAGTCAGCAGGCCCAACGGCAGCATATCTGCTTACTGAGGGAGAAGGGAGAGGGAGGGATTGCTTAAATTCTTCCAGGGAGGTTCCCTTGACAGAATTGCTGTTTTATAGGGTGGGAGGATTCCTCCCCCCCCCCAATCTTGAGGGTGCATTCCTTTGTTATGTACTAAGCTTGGATCCTAGAACAATAGGCAAGTAGGATCCTAGAATGCAACAACTGATTGGCTTGCAGGAAAAGACCAATCAGGCTCCAGGAGGGAAGCAGAATCAGCCAGTCAGACAACACTCATTGTGTAAATAATTTATATAAGAGCCTGAGATTTGGGGGGCAATTCAATCACTGTTTTACAAGCTGCAATAAAGAGCATGAAGTCACTACAGGACTCTGAGTATATTTTACATAATCTGTTTCAGAGTGCTTGGTGGCTGTGAGTGGGGCTGAAGTCAGTGGTGGGCAGAGCCAGAGCCAAAAGTAGGCGGGGCTACTCATTTTCTCTCCCTTTTTCTGCCTCCTCTCCTCTCTCTCTGAAATATACTCAGAGTTGAGAGTGGATTTCATGCGCTTTATTCAGCTCATAGTGGTGAGGAGGAATGGAAGTTCCCCCAGAATGTCTGCTTTATATACATTATTTACACAATGGGCCCCATGTGATTGGCTAATTCCGGGATTCTCCTGTAGGTCAATCAGGTCACGGATTCACTTTCACCTGGAGCTGGATTCGGTGGCTCCTGCAGACCAATCAGACTGCTGCATTCTGAATCCTATTGTTCTAGGACCAATCAGACTGCTGCATTCTAATCCTATTGTTCTAGGACCAATCAGACTGCTGCCTTTTGGATCCTATTCAACTCAATACATAACTCTCTCTCTCTCTCTCTCTCTCTCTCTCTCTCTCTCTCTCTCTCTCTCTCCAACATAACATTTCCATCTCCTTCTCTCTGACACCAACCACCTACTCTGTCTCCCTCTTTTCTCCCCACACATCAGGATGCCATAGGAAGGAATGCGGGTTTGTAAACAGACCCTAAACCGGGAGTGATCAGCAGCACCACACCTCGCTCCATCGCTCTCTCTTTTTGCTCCCTAATGTGGGAGAAGACCAGATTAAAATGCAAGAAGAGCACTGCTCTCCATCCTGTTTCCCACAGCATCCAATCAGATGCCTTTGGAGAGCCCACAGGCAGGGCTGGACCACCCTTTCCTGCTGCCACTGTTATTCTTCTTACATAAGAGCCCTTGGCCAGCCTGTTGGGTTGGGTCATTGGCCCGCATCCTGTTTTCATAGGGGCCAACCAGATGCCTGTGGAAAACCCACAAGACAGATGGGATTGCAGCAGTCCTCGCCACACATAACGTCTCTGACAGTGGAGACAGAACATAACCATAGTGGCTAGTAGCCACAGAGAGCCTTGCCCTCTCTGAATTTGTCCAATCCCCTTTCAAAGCCATCCAAGTTGGTGGCCATCACTGCCTCCTGTGAGAAACTATGGAACTTCTGCTCATGGTCCACAGTTTGACTATGTGTGGCTTGCCGAAGTATTTTCTTTTATCTTCCAACATTCAGCTTCATTGGAGGCCCACAAATTCTAGAGAGAGGACTTGTCACTATCCACTGTCTTGCCAACATGCATAATTTTACAAACCTATATGATGTCACCCCTTCCTCACTTTTTCTCTAAACCGAAAAGTCCC
Organism: Podarcis cretensis; assembly: GCF_951804945.1. Classification (NCBI taxonomy): domain Eukaryota; kingdom Metazoa; phylum Chordata; class Lepidosauria; order Squamata; family Lacertidae; genus Podarcis; species Podarcis cretensis. Next base: position 43,351,481 of record NC_137183.1, on the reverse strand, counting down.
CAACGTTGTAACCTTTCCTCATACAGGAGTTGCTTCAGCCTCTTGATCATTTTGGCTGCTCTGCTCAATCTGGCCCTGGCATATAGTTGTCATGGGCAATACCCACAGTTAGATTTCTCCAATCCCATCTGAAGGCATCTAAGCCCAAAAACATCTTGTGGCAGCCAATTCCATCAATTGATTGCTTTGTTGTCATCATCAATAAGTGCTTTCTTTTGGTCCAGCCTGAATCTACCGCCTAGGAAACTGCCTTGTATCAGAAGAGACTATTTGTCCACCTGGCCCAGTATTGTCTACTCCGACTAACAGTGGCTCTCCAAGGTAGCAGGTGGAGAGGTCTTTCGTGTAAACCAGTGATGGGAAACTTAGGACCCTCCAGACATTGCTGGGCTCCAGTTCCCACGAGCCCCAATCAACATGGCCATTTATCAGGGATGATGGGAGTTGTAGTTCAACGATATCTGGAAGGATACAGTTTCTCCATCCCTGATATAGTCTGTCCCCTGATCATTACTGTTAGCTGGCAATTATCATTAACTATTGTATTTTAATAGGGACGTGGGTGGCACTGTGGGTTAAACCACAGAGCCTAGGACTTGCCAATCAGAAAGTCGGCGGTTTGAATCCCCGCAACGGAGTGAGCTCCCATTGCTCAGTCCCTGCTCCTGCCAACCTAGCAGTTCAAAAACACGTCAAAGTGCAAGTAGATAAATAGGTACCGCTCTGGCGGGAAGGTAAACGGCGTTTCCGTGCGCTGCTCTGGTTCTCCAGAAGTGGCTTAGTCATGCTGGCCACATGACCAAGAAGCTGTACGCCGGCTCCCTCGGCCAATAAAGCAAGATGAGCACCGCAACCCCAGAGTCGGCCACGACTGGACCTAATGGTCAGGGGTCCCTTTACCTATTATTGTATTTTAATATTTCGTTGGAAGCCGCCCAGAGTGGCTGGGAAAACCCAGCCAGATGGGTGTGGTATACGTAATAAATTATTATTATTATTATTATTATTATTATTATTATTATTATTATTATATAACTTTATTGTTTTAACTGGAGGTATCAGGGATTGAACCTGAGACCTTTTACATGCAAAGCATACAGTACTCTAATCACTGAGCTATTGCTCCTGCTGAGCCTAATTTGTTGGTTCTATATCAAGCTCAGCCCCATACCAGGAGGCCAATAAAGTTACTCTGGGACTGATGGTGACCCATCTATCTGAAGAACACAGGGAGTTCCTTATACTCACTCAGACTATTGGACCATCTAGCTCAGAATTGTCTACAATGACTGGCAGAGGCTCTCCAGGATTTCAGACAAGGTTCTCCCCCAGTCCTACCTGGGATTGAACCTGGGACCTTCTGTCTGCAAAGAACACTTACTTTATGAGTAACTGATGGTTTCTTCATAGAGTTGGAAGGGACAATAGGGGTCGTCTAGCCCAACCCCCTGCAATGCAGGAAACTTTTGCCCAACAGGACCTGAGATTAAGAGTTTCATTCTCTACCAACTGAGCTATCAAGGGTTGCTCTCAAGCCCAAGAGAATGGGGTCCAATATGCACAAGATCTAAGCCTCCATTTTCACCGTCTCCAAAAGTTAAACGCTATGGCACGAAAGTCAATCAGGTGGATTTAACTATTCTATAATTGGCAAATGTTTCAAGCACGCTGGAATGGATTCTGAGACGGAAGAAGATGTGCTGTTATGAAAAGAGCGAGAGGAATAAATTCAGCCATCTCCAACACTGATATTTCATTTAATAGCTTTTCCGCAAACTGGTCTTTCTTGCCTATAGGAGATAATTTCCACAAAGCCATCTCGATTTACCCCACACCCCGAAGAACCGAGCAAACGGGAGACGAATTGTTCAAGCTATCTTTTTCAAAATGTATTAGAAGTCATCTAGGTTGCTGAGCCGTGAGAGATGTGTGATAAAATTTAATAGTATGAAAATGGATCACATCTGTACCTCATTTTCCACTGCGGTAAATATTATATCTGCAGGTAGCAATTTAATGGCAATGGACATCTTATTTTTGTGCTCAAGGAAAGTGGGGGAAAGAACATCAAAAACTAGCTGGCACCTGCTGTGGTTAAGATAGCAGAAAGGGGGAGGGTGTGAAATTCTCCCATGAATATTATTTACCAGGGCTGCAGGCTTTTAAGTGCTAGCCAATGCATATTTATTCAGAAATGAGTCTTGCTGTGTTCAATTGGACTTGCTCCCAGGTATGTGAGCACAGAGCTGCAACCATGGTTAGTTAATAGTTAGATTAAAATTAAAAACCTTTTGGCTAGGGGGGAGGAAGTGCCCCCTGATTAAAATATTAGAATTACAGGGCTGGAAAAGGACTTCAGGGATCATCAGATCCTACTCCCTGCAAATGCAGAAATTCCTCTGCTACAACTTCCTTGATAAGTGGCCATCCAGCTTCCACTGATACACCTCTAACAAAGATAAATGTTTTGCTCACCTCATGAGAAGAGAAGACTCCCTGGAGGAGAAGAGAAGACTCCCTGGAGAAGACCCTGATGTTGGGAAAGATGGAGGGCACAAGGAGAAGGGGGCGACAGAGGACGAGATGGTTGGATAGTGTTTTCGAGGTTACCAGCATGAGTCTGACCAAGCTGCGGGGGGCAGTGGAGGACAGGAGTGCCTGGCGTTCTCTGGTCCATGGGGTCACGAAGAGTCGGACACGACTGAATGACTAAACAACAACAAACACAAAAGTAAGGCTCAAAGGCAAGGTGGGACTGGTTCCTGGGAAGGTGATCCAGTAAGAACAAGCTGGACAAGTGGGGAGTGCCCAGCTCTGCCTGGGTATTTTTTAGAAACCCTAAAATATTGTCATTTTTAAATAGATATTGTGATTCGCCCCACCCAGAGCACCCAGCCGAGGGGGCACAAAGTAATAATAAGAGCCATAATGAAGCCTATATTTAAAGGGGTACCTACTGTGAAGGATGGGACGTGGGTGGCGCTGTGGGTTAAACCACAGTGCCTAGGACTTGCCGATCAGAAGGTCGGCGGTTCGAATCCTCGTGACGGGGTGAGCCCCCGTTGCTCAGTCCCAGCTCCTGCCAACCTAGCAATTCGAAAGCACGTCAAAGTGCAAGTAGATAAATAGGTACCTCTCCAGCGGGAAGGTAAACGGCATTTTCATGTGCTGCTCTGGTTCGCCAGAAGCGGCTTAGTCATGCTGGCCACATGACCCAGAAGCTGTACGCCGGCTCCCTCGGCCAATAAAGCGAGATGAGCGCCACAACCCCAGAGTCAGTCACAACTAGACCTAATGGTCAGGGGTCCCTTTACCTTTTACCTTTACTGCGAAGGGTCAGATAGGACTTATCAACCTAGGAAGGTAGCCCATCTACGAGAAGGAAAATTCTGATCCTAAACCTCCGCTGGAAAAGGCTAAGGAGTAACCCACACACAAATCCCTTGTTGTCCCTAAGACGGTTGTATGGCACCTTCCTTCTGGCAACTCCTGCAGCCAAGCTGGTGCCAAACATATTGCTCTGCTTTCCATTGGACCACATCAGCGAAGCTGAGAGGGGGGTCTTGTTGTCTGGGCAGCTCAGGACCTTCATACACACTGCTCAAGCCCACATCCCAGAGAGGTCACTCTGGTGATACTAACACAGTAGTTTCACTTCACACCCAGAGAGCCTCTCAAGAGACACAGATGCCAACAACGCGTGTGATTTGTGAGTTTGGGCTCGTCACGCCAAAAATTGGGCGGTCACACCAATGTCATGTTTTGAACCACCATCTTGATTCAAAATGGTACCTGGTGTCCAAACCTCAACCGGAGTTTGGCTATGGTATCTCGATGGTGGCTGAACTGATGCCCCCCAAAATGGGTGTCATCCCACCAAAGTCACATCTTGGTCTTCCATCTTGATTCAAGTGCCCAGTGCATTCTGGGAATGTGCCAACACCCTCCCATGGGTTGTGCACAGATCTCACAGGTATATCTCAGAGCGCATGCCCTCCCCCTTCTGATTCAAAGTCCTCACACTCACCACCTGAAGATAAAGAATTCAACTCCAGGGTCATGTCAATGAGTCCACCATGTTCCAAAGCAATTTGTTCCACAGTTAATGTCATCACTGTTTTAAAAGGATATTGTCAAGTTAGAATGTGTGCAGAGGAGGGCAACCAAGATGATAAAGGGTCTGGAAACCAAGCCTTATGAGGAACAGTTGAGGGAGCTGGGTATATTTAGCTTGGAAAAGAGAAGACTTGAGTGATGATATGATAGTCATCTTCAAATATCTGAAGGGCTGTTACGTGGAAAATGGAGCAAGCCTGTTTTCTGCTGCTCCAGAGGGTAGAATCCATACCAACAGGTTCAAATTACAAGAAATGAGATTCTGAATAACGATTAGGAAGATTTTTCTGATGGTAAGAGCTGTTTGACAGAGGGATGGACTCCCTCAGAATGTGGTAGACTCTCCTTAACTGGAAGTTTTTAAATGGAGGTTCAGTGGCTATCTGTCAGGGATTCTTTACCTGCGAATCTTGCATTTCAGTAGATGTGGACTAGGTAACCCATGAAGGTCTATTCCAGGCATAGGCAAACTCAGCCTTCCAGATGTTTTGGGACTACAACTCCCATCATCCCTGACCACTGGTCCTGTTAGCTAGGGATGATGGGAGTTGTAGTCCCAAAACATCTGGAGGGCCGAGTTTGCCTACAGCTGGTCTATTCCAATCCTACAATTCTACGATCTTGGTTTTCAAATAGATCAAATCCGTCTTCTCACACACTGCACAGCATTCCATCAATTACACAACAGCGGCAACTTAAGAAAAATCAGGTTTCATTGTTTCTCAACTGAGGTGGAGGGAGGTCAGGCACACAGCAGCTGCAGAAAGTGTGGAGTGATTCGTTAAGCATTTGGTTGGTAGCAATAGCCATAGAAAAGGCCGTGAAATTAGTGGGGTTTCCATGGCTCCATAGCCAAGCATCAGAGAAGGTAAAGAGCTTGCCATGTGGCTCAGAACAGCATTTCTCGTGTTTACAGGAAGAATGAACCCTCATCTTGAATGGCATTAATGGTCGTAATCCTTGCAGGCTCTGTGGAACATATGAGAGCTGGTGTAGCATAGCAGCTAAGAGAGTGAGATGCAAATTCAGTGGTTAAGTTCAGCCATGTTTTACATGTAGAAGGTCTCCAGGTTCAATCCCTGGCATGTTCAGGTTTAGCTGAAAGAGACCCCGTCTGAAATCCTGAAGAGCTGCTGCCCCTCAATGTGGATTAGCTAGTTGCACCAATAATCTCATCCAATACAAGGTAGCTACCAAAAATCGCAATGTAAAAACAAAATGTCTTACAGCAGGGGTCAGCAAACTTTTTCAGCAGGGGGCCGGTCCACTTTACCTCAGACCTTGTGGGGGGACAGACTATGTTTGGGGGGGGGGGAATGAATGAATTCCTATGCCCCACAAATAACCCAGAGACACATTTTAAATAAAAGGACACAATCTACTCATGTAAAAACATGCTGATTCCCGGACCATCCGCGGGCCGGATTGAGAAGGCGATTGGGCTGGATACAGCCCCCCAGGCCTTAGTTTGCCTACCCATGTCTTACAGCTTCCTAGATTGCTATACTACCTACCTGCGCTTCTTGACAGGCTAATTAGCTGTCAATATTATAGCTAATTGGTCTGCCACATTTTCCATTATATAGTAGCTCAGCATCTGTGTGTGGTAATTAGCACATGTGGCTTTGATCGAACACACCCATTTCTTGGTCCTGAATGAAACTTACCTGTCCAGAGCAGCTAGATTAAAGCAGCATCCTCTGTCATTAAGTTCTGCCCATTGATTTTGAGATTACCAGCAAGTTGAATTGTCAAGGGACTCTGGTTCTGCAGCAGCATACGTATTTCTGCAGCCTGCAAATTTCCCCAGCCTTCTTTTCACAACTGCCTGGCAACAGCCCCCTCTGCCAGGGAAGTTAAAGGCTTGGATCTAACAATGAAGTAAAAATGGTGATTGTGTCATTTAAAAACTTAAGTCCTTTAATTCTTTGGGCCACTGAAAAAGTTCATGGAAAAGCTGCCTTTCTTCCAGACCACTAAGATGTGTTCCTTCTTATACGCATTTTTCACTGCATTATATATCCAGCTATGGATGGAGGAGAAATTTGATTCAGTTCGGGTTTTAACATGAGTCGTCCTAATTTGCACCATCTGAAACAGTACAAGAACTGAAATGCAGCCCTGCTTTGTGTGGGGTAACCAGCCTCGTATAGCCAGCATGCTTAAGTCTAATTAATGCATGAAGGGGTTAAGACCATAGAGTAAGCTGTCCAGCCAGGCTTAGCTCACCTTGGGAGCAACTAAGTAACCAAGCCTTTGTCCCCCACGCCAGTCTACCTGAGAAGCTCAGTGTGTGAAGAAACTAAGCTAGTTGGTCCAGCTTAGCCACTTGGCTCTCACAAGCCACTCTTGAGTTCCTATACCAATAATTTAGGAGTTTTCACCACTTTGCAATGAAGCCAAGTTTTACTGCCTGTGAAACTTTTCTGACTGATGTATGGAAGAGCACATGAAGCTGACCTTTGAAGGGTGTGTAAGTAAACCAATTTTAAACTTACCAAATGTGTGGTAAGTTTTCCTATGCTGGGGGAAGAGGATGGTTTGGGAACTCTGAAGGGCATATTTTAAAGGTCTAATAACCTATGTTTCTATACTTTGTTACATGTTTTGTGATTTTAGATCTCTGCTGGGGTTTTCTCACCAAAGACCATTTGTCCCAGCCTAGATCTTGGCATCCAGGGACTTCTCCTTTTCATACCTATTTTTTCCTTAAACCAATATTTTAAAATCATATTTCTACAAATGTTACAATGCAGTTCTCCAACCCAGTAATGTATAAAAAAATGCAAGTATTAGGGGAATGCATGAATATATTACTGAAAATAATGCAGAAAGATGCATTGCATTACAGAGCACTTCCTTGCAAAAAAATCTCCATGTTAAGCAAAATCACATTAAAAATGTGTATATTAGAAGGAATTTGCATAAAATGTTGCTTACAATCCCTACATATCACCCAGTAGTGGCTAGGAATGGAGGAGGCATTTTATTCTGTTCCCATTTAAGGGCAAACCTACCTAAATGGCAGGCAGAGCAGAGCCGTCCATTCAAATCTTCACTTTTCTGGATTTTGCAGTGAAGTTCTTCATCTAAGCAACGTGTATGAAAACACATTAGTGAAACATATTAGTGAAAAAAATGCATAGATGCATTGTCTTTGGGGTATTTGCTTTGCAAAAATGTGCGTACTGGGGGAAATTGCCTACAAAAATGTGCATGATCAGGGGAAAAAACATTAAAATGCTGTTTCCCATCTTTTCACCTGCCTCCCTCATTAGCAACTTTCAAAGAAATTAATAATAATTTCCTGTTTATTCAGGCATTTACTGCCCATGGCAACCATGAAATAAACACCTGTGGGGATGTGTGGTTTCTTTTAACTGTTTTTAGATGTTCTAAAAATGTTTTTAGACAGTTTAAAAAATGTTTTAAAATGTATTTTTTCAATGATTTTAAATTGCACTGTTTTAATAGTTTGCCGTTTGTCACCCTGCACTCCTGGGATGTGGGGAGGAAGAGTGGGATACAAATTTAACTAATAAAGGTTACCAAGCATTTGAAAACACAAAACTCAAAAGTGCAGCTCAGGAGCTACGTTTACCATCTTTGGCAGAAAAGGAAAACACAGAGGAGAACAATAGTGAGAGCTTTAAAGGCCAGTAAGTGTTGGTCAGATTTCCCACACACAAACACACACACAAACACCTTGGCCCATTGTGTTTAAACCAGAGTTTTGAAAGCAGGATGCTGAGTAAATTACACAGGCCTCCAGAAGGCAGGTCAGATTTGGAAATAAATGGCGCCTTTGGCTCCAGTGCCAGGTGACTCTGCTCATTTGGCAAATAGGAGCGGTTGCATAACACTTCCTAGAAGACTCCGCATTCAGATTTGGCCTGGGAATTATTATTATTTAAATCAGAAGCTAAAATGAGCTGGGAATAAACAATATCAGTACAATAGAGTTGGGCAAGCGGGAGATCGGGATCTACTGGCAGTTCATACGGTTTGCAGTAGATCAACAAGGGCCTCCTCTGACTCCCAATTGTTTAGCAAGAGCCGCAACAAGAGCAAAGTCACTTTCACCCCCAGCCGTCCTAGTTTGTCAGAATCTCTTCTCTGTAGTAGCTCCAGTGTATATTTCCGATTGTATATGGAAGTGGGCTCAGATAGGACTCCTGTAATGATAGTCCATTAGAAAGAGTGGGGTCAGGAAGAGGAAAGGGAGGGGGGCACTGCCTAGCCAACCACAGCCTGTCTGTCCTGCGCCAGTCCCCACCTGCCTGCCTTCCTCCTTCCAACCAGATCAAGGCATGCCACTGCCTGCCAGCTTCCTCCTCTGTTGCCTTAAAATCATAGAATTGTAGAGTTGGAAGGGACATTGAGGGTCATCTAGTCCAACTCCCTGCAGTGCAGGAATATGCAGGTGGTTCATGTGGGGATCAAACCTGTGACCTTGATGCTATCAACACCATGCTTTAAGGTCCATGAATAATCATAGTTTAGGGGTCCCGGGCCCTAAGGAAGTCAGATTATCCTCCACCAGGGCCAGGGCCTTCTCAGTGATGGCTCCGACCTGGTGGAATGCATTGTCCCGTGAGACCAGGGCCCTGCAGGATTTAATTTCCTTCTGCAGGGTCTGGAAGACAGAGCTATTCTGCCTGGCTTTCAATTTGAACTTAGCCTGATCTTTTATTCCCCTTCCTTCCCTCCCCCTCTCCTTTTTATGAAGATTACTCACTCTGGGATCCCATAGCTAATTCTCCCCTGGCCTCTTTGCTTGCCCAAATAGGACTAATTTAGCCAGCTAGCCCTGGTGATCATCTAATGTTTATTGGATGGATTTCCCCCTAAACTGATTTTTGAATTCTGAATTTATTGTTATTCATGTTTCATACTGTATTTTATGCTGTTTTTTTGTTGCATCAATTAAGTGTTTTAAATTTGTTGTTAGCCGCCCTGAGCCCAGTTTTCTGAACCGGGAAGGGTGGGGTATAAATAAAAAATTATTATTATTATTATTATTATTATTATTATTATTATTATTAACCAACTGAGCTAACGGAGTCCTTTGTAGAACTGAACAGGGAGCAGGAGGAGGACAAAACCATCCTGGCTCCCATCCCAACGTTTCCACAGAGGCTGTGTGTAAGTAAGCTGCATCCAGGTCAGACTACACATCTAGATTAATAAGGCATAACTGTAGAGTTCAAGAATGACATCAGGGGCCTGAGACAGGCCAAAAGCTTCCAAGATGTGATAACAACTAGTCACAACCACACCCGCCAGCTTTTAAAGGTGAGACTGGTGTACTCATTTGCAATACCCTCTCTTCCTTCAAGACCAGTGTGCTTGGAGACATGCGAGTTCCCAAGGGACTTGAGTCTGTTGCCAGCAGTGAAGTTTCCCAGTTTGTGGCTGTTTGCATGGGTTTTGCTTTCCACCTTGCTAGCATACTGCTGTTGCTGTTCTGTAGATGCCCATTATAATTCATATACAGCACCAGTCTTCCAGTCCACGGATACATTTGCCCTCAAGGGGAAATTGCACTTGAAACCATTGGCTGCAGATGCCATTGTACCGAGAATATTTTATCAATGGATAGAATGAAGCTCGGTGCTCATCTGATTTGAACTCCGGAGGCAAACAGAGCTTTTTTCCAATTCTCCCGATTCCTTATATGGCAAAATGTTAGAAAATGGGGAGTTATTTATATCACACTTTTTTGGGTTTTGGAGGGGAGGCTGGAATGTTTGCAGTTCAACCGAAGTATCACGAATGACATGGAAATCTTCAAACAACAGTCGCTTTAGTCCCATAACGTGGTGAATTGCCATCTCCGTGGTAATTAAAATGTTTGTGGTCATGGCTCTGAATACTTTAAAAGTACAAATCATAGGCTATATAGATAGGCAGGGAATATGATTTATTTGCATGCTTTTCGAATTTTATGCTTTCTTCTTTTCTCGTAAGAGACCCTAGAAGGAACATGTTTTGCAAAGGGTTCTTGGTTCCTTATGGACGTAATACTGGCTCCCTGTAAACCATGGTTTGCAAATCAGGAGGGGACTCTCAAACATGCTTTAGCAACACATCTGCTCTGGTGCAAACCATGGTTAGGGGAAGGACCATAGCTCAGCAGTAGAACATCTGCTTTGCATCCACAAAGTCCCAGTCCAAAATCCTGGAGAGCCACTAGCAGTCAGAGTAGACACTATTGAACGAAACGAACCATTGGTCTCATTCAGTATAAGGCAGCTTCTTATCTTCTTATGTTCCAAATGCCAACCAGGGTTTCCTGCCTAACCTGAATTTGGAAAAAGGGGTTTTTAATGTGTTTTCAGAGTCCCCAACCTCAGTTTCAAAGGAGCTTAAAATAATTCAGCTGTCTGCTAGTGCTGAACCCCTGCTCCTGTTTATTACAGCCTTTTTGTGAAATCAGTTTCAGAAACAAACTTTATTTTCAGGGGGTGGGGGAATCTTGTGGGGTTTATATTTTATATATTTTTTAAAAAAAACCTCATCATATTTACTTGAATAGAAACCAGTGACCTTTTCTTTAATAGCAAGAGATTTATCGAAGCCGACTTCGAGGGCATGGTCTCAGAAGGTTCCAGAAACCGCTGCCCAGTTACCCTTTCCAAATGTCAGCGACTTTCTGCTTCATGAGAAAATAGTTCTGTAGGGCGAGGGAAATGTATTCTCCATAGAGTTTCTACTCAGCCTAGATTTTTCATTGTTAGAAAGGGCAAGGTGGAACTACATCTATGCAATGTTAAGTTGCGCCCATTGTCTGTTGCGCACAATTCAAGGTGTTTGGGGCTTCCAGATGTTCTCGGGCTCCCAATTCCCACCAGCCCCAACTCCCATAGGCAATGATCAGGCATGATGGGACTTGGAGTTCGGCCACATCTGGAGGGCCACAAGGAATGCCAGCATGCTGGCCTCCAGATGTAGTTGACTCCCATCAGCCCTAATTGATATATAGCTTGTTTTGAGAGTCCAGAGTGCTTTGAATTCATTATCCCAGTAAGTAGGAAACTCTGAGATGTTTATACCACCTGGGTGCCAGCTGTATCCAGGTTCAGTCCCTGACATCTCTCAACAGAGCTGGGAAAGCAGTTCCCCTGAAAACAATGCATTTCTTGTATGTTATTTTCACCACTGTTTGCCCTTTAGAATCATAGAATCATAGAATCATAGAATCATAGAGTTGGAAGAGACCACAAGGGCCATCGAGTCCAACCCCCTGCCAAGCAGGAAACACCATCAGAGCACTCCTGACATATGGTTGTCAAGCCTCTGCTTAAAGACCTCCAAAGAAGGAGACTCCACCACACTCCTTGGCAGCAAATTCCACTGTCGAACAGCTCTCACTGTCAGGAAGTTCCTTCTAATGTTTAGGTGGAATCTTCTTTCTTGTAGTTTGGAACCATTGCTCCATGTCCGCTTCTCTGGAGCAGCAGAAAACAACCTTTCTCCCTCCTCTATGTGACATCCTTTTATATATTTGAACATGGCTATCATATCACCCCTTAACCTCCTCTTCTCCAGGCTAAACATGCCCAGCTCCCTTAGCCGTTCCTCATAAGGCATCGTTTCCAGGCCTTTGACCATTTTGGTTGCCCTCCTCTGGACACGTTCCAGTTTGTCAGTGTCCTTTTATGGGCACTACCCCCAATATAAACATTTTTGTACTGGGGAATTGTACTGCAAAGTTCAGAGAATTGATGGTTTTGAATGATGGCTGTGTTTTGGTTCATGCATTGTCTTGGGAAAGGTGGATTCTGTAGGTTCACTTTTAAATGTGGAATGAGTCAGGATATGCCCCCCACCCACACTAAACAGCTTTTATTGGAAGGGCTGTGAACAAGCAAGAAGCCAAGGTGCAGAGTCTCCCCAGTCCCAAAGTGAGCTCTGGGCACTGCAATATATGGCAACATCCTTGTCATTCCTGATTTACACTCAGTTCCTCTTGGCATTACGATTCCTGCATCCTGTTTTCCTTTCCCCACCGCAGCTGTGTGTTAAGGTGAGAGCCCAGTGATTATTTTTCAACCCAAGAATAACTCATGGAAGCATTTTTGGTGTCCGTGTGTTGCAGTCTCTCTCTCTCTCTCTTTCTCTCTCTCTATATAAAGCACATATTTCCAGCTGGATTAACAGACAGGAAAGGGGACATAGCCTCACCAATGACCCAGTAGACATAAAATTCACTGGACCTCTTCAAAACAGGCTAGGGCATTGGCCTTTTAACTGGTGGGTGGGAACACAACTGGCTCATGATCTGATCTAAGTTGGGTCATAATAGCAGCATCATACAAATGGATGGGGGGGCAATGGGTCCCCCAATGGATGTTTGTGTAAACAGTCCTGCTAGATCTGAAACAGTGGAACCCAGCGCATGGGAATCCAGGGGGCAAGGGGACAGGGGCTCCCCCACACCCAAATTAAGCATAACCCTCAGATTTCCAGCTTGCTTTTGGTTTAAGTACATTTCCAACATTTGTAAAAAAAAAAATGAGAAGGTAAAATGTGCAGGCATTTTTATTCTCATTTTTGGTGAGAAATTAGCCAAGGTGACATATGGGGGAATAATGTGGGATAAGAACATAAGCAGTCAAATACAACATTTCCTGTTTGCCTAGAGTGGACATGCAGGGGGGTGTTGGTCCAGCCAGTTGAACTTCCTGTTACACCTGGTCTGGAGCATCTTTCCTTTGCATGTGACCAGGTAGGTGGGCGTGACACTTGCAGACCCCATAAAATGGGCCAGTCACGCAGCCATATCCCTCTCTTGACTCATGCTTTAGCTTTGCCTTTCACCCTCCATGCCCCGCATCCTTCTGGTGCAAGTGCCTGCCCATTGGTGGCAAGGGCTGGAGGAGTGCAAAAGGTAAAGGGCACCCTCTGCACTCTCCCAGCCCTCGCCACCAATGGGCAGGCACTTGTGGGCACAGAGAGTGCTACACACACACACACACACACACACACTCACCCCAACCCTCACTGCCAGAGCCAAGCAAGGCACAATGAGGATCTCTGTGGGGAGCACCTGGTTCATGCCTCCCCCCAATTTTGCACCTGGGGACACGGCCCCCTGCCCCCCCCACTATACCCCTGATCTGACACGTTAATTAAGGTGTTTCTGTCATATGCTGAAGATGTAGCTTTTTACCCTGGCTTTTGATTTTTTTTTTTACAACTTTAATATTTTTGGACCCACCTGGTTCTTCTGAAGGTGATTTACTTTAAATCAGCTTTAAGGTTTTATTTTAAATTGTTGGGACCTACCCTGGGACCTCAGAGTTGCAGGACAGGTAAATCATCGTTTCATACAGGACTCGGCAAAGGCTGCGTTCCTCACACATTGCTACACACACAGAATCTTGCCATCCGTTGATCCATCTTTGAGATGGTGGGATCTTTTCATAAAACGGCACACACTGTTAGTGCATTAGGCATATTGACGTAGTTCCATGTTCAGAAGGCCCTGAACAAAACTTCTATATCTGATTCAAATCAAACTGAGAAATTCATGGGCCTTCCCTGCCCCTTGGAGCTCCCCTCAAACAACAGTAATAAATAAAGTATGTTGCCAGCTACTCCTCAGGGATGTCTCCGTTTTTCCATGAACATAACCTTTGCCATGTTGGGATATACACTGTTTGCCTTGGCAGCCTGAGAAGTCCGCAATTTCACCATGGTAACCATTATTTTATTTTATTTTTAGTTTGGGTCTGGAGATTTGGATTGTTTTGTTTTGGCTGTCTCGTGGCATTGGGACCAATCCAAGTGCACCTCTTCATCTGCATGGACCAATCGATTCGGAAGAATTGAACTCTGGCCTCAGTCTGTAACCTGAGCTGTGTACACCCCATGCAGTAGTACCTCTGGTTACAAACTTAATTCGTTCCAGAGGTCCGTTCTTAAGCTGAAACCGTTCTTATCCTGAGGCACACTTTCACTAATGGGGCCTCCTGCAGCGTGCGATTTCCATTTGCATCCTGGGGCAAAGTTCACAACCAGGAGCAACTGCTTCCGGGTTAGCGGAGTTCATAACCCAAAACGTTTGTAACCAGAAGCATTCGTAACCAGAGGTACCACTGTACATTTAAATGTTGTTACTCCCCCCCCCTAAAAAAATTATTTCCAGATTTTGGTGAAGGGCAACCTCCACAAAAAATGCTCAACAACTCAGGGCAATCTCCCCCCTCTTAATTTTGGGTTCAAAACAATAGGCGTTATACATGTGGGTGTCTTATACACAGAGAAATACATGTCTAGCACACACGCACACATCCATCTCTCCAGCCCACATGGTTGTGGAACTTCAAGAGTTATACCAATACATTTGATTGAACCAATAGCAAAGTGATTTCCACTCTAGTGCTATAAAGCAGGGGTTTCAAGCTTGGTGACCTCCAATGATTTTAACACAGCCCTTAAGATCCAACGACCATAGCCTGGGACAAAAGATACACATGTGTCAGAGCTGCCCCTAGGTCCCAGCTCACAGAGGACCAATGCCCGATTGTCGTTATGTACAAAAGTCTTTATTGAAGTTCAACTTCCATTCCAAAGCCGCAGTGCACAGCCCTACGTCTTAAACCCTAGACCGGCGAAGTCCCGTCTGAATCTCCTCCCCTCTGACACCAGTTTAAGATCCTAGCCCTGCTCCACCTTTTCCGTTGTTCTCTCCTCCTCTGGGTCCTCCTGCCCGCCGGGGCTTTCCCCTTTCTGGACTCTTCCGACGCTGAGTTGGCTGACTCCTCCCCCTGTCTCCGGCGGGCTTTAGGACCCGGTTCCCAATCCTCATTCTCTGCTGTCCCACGCTCCTGTACATTTGAACTTGCCTCTCGCGCCAACCCAGTGACCTTCCTCCTGACCGTCACACTGCTTCTGTCACTGCTTCCCTCTTCCGGGATACTGCCCGGATCTGACCTCCCCTCCGTTGTCTGGCTCTCCGACGGAGGCGTGGCCAGCCCTGACTTATCTTCACTCCCTGGTGTGGAATCCTCTGCCCTCGATACCTGGGACTCTTCCCCCCCACTATGCTCTGGTGGGGAAGCTGGTCCTGATTTCCAACTGCTACTCTGGGAGTCCCTGCTGGCCCCTTGCTCCTGGAGTGTCCCCCTTGGGAATCCCCTTGCCCTGGCCACTGGCGCCCCCTTCTGTGAATCTTCCGATTCGCTGGAGAGGCTCATGGAATCTCTCGGGCCACTGTCATCTTCTTCTACGCTGCCCTCAGATTCTTCCCCTTCGCTCTCCATCTCCCCTCTTCCCTGTGCTTCTGCTCCTGAGCCCCTGACAACATGTAAGATTAAAGCATCTAGGGATTTGTTCTGAGCACCAGAACTGATTGGAGCTCACAGTCTTTCCACAACACAAACGTAAGCACATACAAAACTCCTAGTAAACACCACCACCACCCCTTCCATTGGGGAGGGGGGACTATTTTGCTGGTCTTCTTAAACTATTGCAAATCAGAAATCTTTCCTGAGCAACTTCAGGTCACTCAGAGATCTATCAGTAGCTCTCAATCTCCTTCCTACTGCAGAGGATACCTTTGCCTTAAAGTGCACAGAACGGTTTTGATAAACAACATTCTACTCCATCGAAGTTGCCTGCTTTGCTGCTAATTAAGTGCACAGCAAAAAAAGCAATTTTGTGAAGTGGCATTGGGAGCACCATGAAATGAGCACATCTTTCCGCCGCATTGGGTGGACTTATTTAACCACTTGTATTTTTAGAACCACTGGCATGCTCGGTCAGGTTGTGCTTGTGTGTTTTAATTGCCTCGGATCTACCATCACGAGCACATGATTTCTCTGAGCTGATCTATCTTCCTTTCGTTTCAGATTTGCTGCTCGCCGATAAGCAAATAAATAAACACAGCTAATAAACGGCAAATGCTCCACGTTGCTGTCTATGCTCCCTTTTGTTTGAGGAACTGCAATCCCCAATCTGCAGGCTTCAAAACATGTTGCCATGGGAATGATGATTGTGCTGGTGTAACTTAAAAAAAAAAGTATTGCAGGATCATTGGGACTGAAGAGTAAACAAGGAGAGAGATTCGGTGTTGGCAGCAGGATGTGGGTATGATACATGGAAATCTTGGAACAGCCAGGATATGCTGAAAGATAAACCCAATGTGTGTTTGTGTATGTGTTTTTATAAGTTATCATCAAGGTCCACTGGAAATAAAGGGAGCATTGGTGCTGGGTGCAGAGCAAAAAACCCTCTTTTTTAAAAAATGCGAACACATTTCTAGAAAGTATTTCCTCTTAGCAACAATGAGATGGTTTACAAGAAATGATGCCCTGTCTGCGCTAACAACAATATCATTGTTTCAGATACTTAAGCCAGAGTAGTTGAATATAAGCCACTGTAGCCTACGGACAGGCAAATCTGTCGATTTCAGTTTCTCTCAGTTTCTGATTGTTCCAATCTTGAATTCAGTGTTCCACATTTCCAATCAGCTTTTTAAATTTTTTTTTAAAAAGTCTTCATGAAAATGAAGGAGGCCAGCACAATTTGCCCAGACAGCCTCCCAGAGGCTGGTTTGGACTAGTCGCTGCTTTGGACTTTAGCATCCCTGACGCACTTCCAGTGCCTGTCTGCTTTTGAGGTAAGGGCAGGTACATTCATGTTTCCCACCCTGCTGTCCGGAGTGTCAGTTGGTGTCAATCAATCAATCTCTTTAGTGATCAGTAGTTCAAAGAAACTTTGTACAAATACATAAAATAATACACAATAGATCAAAAGAGAGAACCTTACCAGTAAAAATTGCAGATAACTTTATTGTACCGTATAATGCCAGGCACAAAAAACAAAATGATAACTTTACTAAAATTAGACTGTGGAGAATTGACCCTCGTGGTCCCTTCCCACTCTACAATTCTATGATTCTAATTTTACATGCAGCTGCACGGTACTTTCCTTCCTTGGAAGATATGGGTGTTTTCTGATCTGAAAGGAGTAAAAAATTATAAAATGAACCTAATCATCTTGGGAACTCCTATATTTCACAATAAAAAGAGCAATACAAAAGAACACAAGTTATCAATTTTACCTTTCCAGATTCACATGGGCATTTCTGTTGAATGTGGAGGGTTTTTTGAAACCTCTTGTCCAGAACTGCTCATGGGATAATATTTAAATGTGCCAGAGTAAAGTCTCTGCAATGTTTTTGAACAGAGAGCATGTAAAGATAGTTTATAGTGCGGTTGGGTCAGTTGGTGCCATCACCTCGGTGCCTTGATTGTGCGCGAAAGGATGGAAAAACAAAGCTTCAAAGGTTATCCTAACCAAAATGATAGATGTTGTGGGACATTTCCTGACTTCCTTCCTGGGCCAGTGGCAGAGTTAGGCGGAGATGGACAAGGGAAGCCACAAGCTTACAGCCCGTTGCCAAAAATACTTAGTATATAAATCATCCCAATCAATACCAAACAAATGTTGTTTAGGAAGCTGCCTCTCCTGCAACCCATTAGCTGGTCGGATGCTGAAGCAACTGCCCTGACAAACGGGCATCTCACATCACCCTGATTCTGCTCCCCTTCAGACCTTCTCTAGCTGGTGCTATAAATGGACCCTTAACATTAGGAAGCTTCTCACTCCTGGTCTGTCATTGCAGCAGGTCAAAGTTCTCAAGAGCAGGGTTTTCGATTCTCATTCACGAGAAAGGTGTATGTGACTACAAGATGCCATTTGAGAAGCCGTGAATGAGAAATGAATCAGATGCTCAGATGTGTTTACAAAAGCACCCTCATGCATGAGAAGGGGGAGAAAGGGAAGGGAAGGGGGAAAGGGTGTTGTGCAACTATTGAGAAGAAGGAATTGCTGAGATTTGGTGCTTGGAAGGGCAAACAGACCTCTGTGGGTTTAAACAACCTATGCAAGGATTTTAGCCTGTTGCTAAGGAACCGAAGGCATCTTACATTTAGGTGAACACTCCCCTGCCTTTACCAAAGCTGACCAATACGAAAGAGGCAGAGAGAGAAGACAGCATCGCTGTGAACAGAGGAGCCCCTGCATTGATTTATGTTTGCATTTTTTAAATGGGAGGCATTTCTACTAAAGTTTCTTGATGTAGGTGACCCCCCAAAGCAGTGCTAATACTATAATGGCATGATAGCAATTACGAATAATGGTTTAAAATCAATTTAAAAGCATTTCTTTTGGGGGGTGTAGAAAAGCAGCAGCATGTAAAATAATAAGAGGGAAAGAGCCTAACTTTTCCACAGATCAAGAGGAAGACCTTGACAGAGCTGCAAGAAGCCATCAGTGAAGGAACAAGGTGGTCCTCTTTCAAGACAGAGATCCCAAACCTGGGTGCAGCCACACATAAGGCCCTGTCCTGTATTTTGGCTCAATTATCACCCAACGGTGGCAGGGCATGGTGAAGCTGGTTCATCTGGGAAGAGATGGTCCTTCAACTTTGTCTGGACAGGATCATCTGGGAAGAAATGGCTGCCAACCTGGATGGCTTTAAAAGAGGACTAGGCAAATTCATGGACAATCAGTGACTGCTAACACAAATGACTGTGGTCTCTCTCCACTGCCAAAGGCAATATGCTACTGAATACCACTTGCTGCAAAGAGTGCTATTGGGCAATCAGCCCTGAGTGCTCACTGGAAGGACAGATCCTGAAGCTGAGGCTCCAGTACTTTGGCCACCTCATGAGAAGAGAAGACTCCCTGGAAAAGACCCTGATGTTGGGAAAGATGGAGGGCACAAGGAGAAGGGGACGACAGAGGACGAGATGGTTGGACAGTGTTCTCGAAGCTACCAGCATGAGTTTGACCAAACTGTGGGAGGCAGTGGAAGACAGGAGTGCCTGGCGTGCTCTGGTCCATGGGGTCACAAAGAGTCGGACACGACTAAACAACAACAACAATTGGTAGAGTGCATGCTTTGTATTCAGAAGTTCCCCTGTTCTGGGGAGTGGGGAATCTGTGGCCTCTGGATATTGCTGGACTCCAGCTCCCATCAGCCCATGAAGAAAGCTGCTAATGGCTTCTAGCTACATGGCAGTCAGAGGCATTGTGCTTCTGAAACCCACTTGAAGAAAACTATAGGAGCGGGTCCTGCATGTGGGCATCCCATAGACATCTGGTTGGCCACTGTGAGAACAGACTGCTGGACTAGATGGAGCACTGGTCAGATCCAGCAGAATTCTCTTACATTCTTACGTTCCTAAGCCTTTTAGGGTTTTCATATCCAGCACTTTGAATCGGGATGAGAAGCAGATCAGAAGTCAATTACATGTGTATATTAGGAAGAACTGTATGTAAAATTGTGTGTACTGGAATGCTGATAAAGTCTTAAGAGGACTTTTATTTAAGGAAAAGAAATGGGAAGTGTAAAGAACTGACCTTTCGACAAAAAACCTGAAACGGATAGATTTGCTTGTCGCTTATTTGCACAGGGGACTGGAGCCAGTTTGGACCTTTGATCAGTTTGGACCTTTGATAAAAGGGACTTGTCTGTCCTCCTTCAGGGAAAAAGGGTGGGAGGGTGGGAGAGAGAAGAGGGGGAGAAGGAGGAAATTCCTTTGGCTCTGGCCTCACCAATCACTGACTTATTTCCCATCCTTTGATATCACATGGCCTATGACATCAAATCACCACACCCACTTCGGCTTCTCCCCATTCACAGAAAAAGGTGGGCTATCCCAGGATAAAAATTTTGAATTAATTTCTCAAAGCATCAAGGCACTGTATCGCCCCCCCCCCCCTTGCAGACTATTATACCTATGCTACAATTATCCAGCACTAAGCGTTTCCTGCCACGGTGCATTTGAAATGCTCTCCTTGTATGTATTAATAACTGCTCTCTGCTTCAACATCCTCTCCTGCCAACTCTGCTGCCATAAGATTCATGTTTGTTTGACAATCATGTAAATGAATCCCTTTCACTCAAATGAAGCAATTAATATCGTTTGGTACTTGAAAGGGAGGCCTTTTTTGCATTAAAAAGAAAAAAAAAGTCTGCAGATGAGTTCATTATTCTGACAAGATGAGGTGGCAGCTTTGTGAAAGCAATCTTTACTTAGCTCATAGTTCTTTCTCCCCCCCCCCCCGACAGCGAGCAAACATGAAAGATTAAAAACATTTCATGGATTATAATAATAGAACATTGGTTTGCAGCAGAACTGCTTTTGCCCTTCAAAACATTTAATAAACATTACAGAGCAAATTGAGAATCCGGATTATTGACCTCCTAAGAACTGCCCAGTTTTCTCCAGCTCGAGGAGCAGCTGGAGGAGGAGGAGGAGGAGAGGACTGAGGAGGAAGAAATAGCTGTGAGAGGAGAGGGGCCCTTTCCCCATCCTCTGGACCCTCCAGGAAACTCAACAAACATGCTGCACCTGCAACTGGGCCTGGAAAGTATACCTGAATGAGACATTGCTGTGGGCTACCTGAGGCAGTGGGGACGTGGGTGGCGCTGTGGTCTAAACCACAGAGCCTTGGGCTTGCCGATCAGAAGGTCGGCAGTTCAAATCCCCTCCCCACGACAGGATGAGCTCCCATTGCTCGGTCCCTGCTCCTGCCAACCTAGCAGTTCGAAAGCACAAAAGTGCAAGTAGATAAATAGGTACCACTCCGGCGGGAAGGTAATCAGCATTTCCGTGCGTTGCTCTGGTTCGCCAGAAGCGGCTTAGTCATGCTGGCCACATGACCCGGAAGCTGTCTGCAGACAAACGCCAGCTCCCTCGGCCTGTAAAGCAAAATGAGCGCCACAACCCCCCGAGTCGTTCACAACTGGACTTAAATGTCAGGGGTACCTTTACCTTTACCTGAGGAAGTACCAAACATCTTGCGCCTGCCCGTAAAATGCAAGTCAAGAGTGAGAGACTAGAGTGAGGTCCACTGTCTCCAGGAACACTTCTCATTGTGAAATATTTGTAGGTGAGCTGAGAATTCTTTTGAACCCTAGACATGTAGAAAGGTAAAAGAATATTGGGAAATGATTCATAATGAGTTGGAGGGGAAATGTTTAAATTTACCTTCCCAAAAAACCGGGGGGGGGGGGAGGGAATTTGTTTGAACTCTGGGTGAGAACCTAGAGACTGAGAGGGAGGGTGTGTCAGAAGAAAAATGAATTGAATAATTGATAAACTTTTTGTAATAGATAAAGATATAATGCAGTAGAAAACCCTGTGGGAAGTCCATTTATGAAACAATGTAACTATTTGATAGGAAGATTATTGTGAAATTGTTTGGAAAATTTAATAAAAAGTATTATACAGAGAAAGAAAACAAATTGGTCTTAGTAACTTTTGTACCCGTGTATCCACATTTTTATATGTAACTGTACTTTTGTTATATTTTGTTTAAGTTGTCTGTTGTTGCTTCAGTTTTTTGTACACTGCTTAGATACATTTTTAATATATTAAGCAGTATAGAAATTCAATAATCAATCAATACCTTGAGAATGTCCACCAATCTTGCAAGATGGTTCATATCAGCCCTAGTATTGAGAAGAAGAAAAGCTGAAAGCTTCTTAAAATGAGCTGCTTAAATTATTACTGCTGACTGTGATCAAGAAGAATATGAACTAAGTTTCTCCAGCTCAATTCCTAGGAGTTCTGCCAATTGGCAGCAAACTGTTTGATTTTTCCATCCATACATAAACATTTTTGCCATAAAAGGATATAATAAAGATAATGAGATGTGTTTAAAGCACGCTATTAGCTCTCTTTTCCCCCACCATGCTAATTGCAGTTCCTATCAATCCACTAGTAAAGAATTGTCTACCAGTATCACACACTCACAAAACAGTCGACTCTCATTTGAACTTGCCCAAATGTTAAGTGTGGCCTTTTTTGGTCCTTGTCCCGACCCCTCACCCTCTGAGACTAGACTAGTTCTCCCCAGCCTGGTGCGTTCCAACAGCCAGCCAAGTTATAGGAAGGGCCATGGGAGTACTTGCTTTGCATCCTGAAGATCCTAGGTTAAATCCTCAGCATCTCCAGATAGGGCTAAGACTATCCACAGTCCAAAACCCTCCAGAGCTGCTGCCAGTCTGTGTAGACAATACTGAGTCAGTTGGACTGGTCATGTTATGCGGATGCCTGATGATCATCTTCCAAAGCAACTACTCTATTCTGAACTTAAAAATGGAAAGCGTAATGCTGGTGGTCAACAAAAGAGGTTCAAAGACTGTCTCAAGGCAAATCTTTAAAAATGTAGTATAAACACTGGCAATTGGCAAACAATGGTCTGTGAGCGCTCCAGTTGGAGAACAGCCTTTACCAAAGGTGTCATGGGCTTTGAAAACACTCAAACTCAGAACGAAAGGGAGAAACGTGCTAAGAGGAAGGCACGTTTCGCAAATCCTCACTGTGATCAACTCCTGCCCGGAAACCAATGTCCCCACTGTGGAAGGACGTGTGGATCCAGAATTGGCCTCCACAGCCACTTACAGACTTATTGTTAAAATTGTGTTTATGGAAGACAATCTTACTTGGCTATGAGTGATAGAAGAAGACGAAGAAGAAGAAGAAGAAGAAGAAGAAGAAGAAGAAGAAGAAGAAGAAGAAGAAGAAGAAGAAGAAGAAGAGATGGACCAATGGTCTGACTTGATACATGGCAGTTTCCTATGTTCCTGACTGGGACTGAAGGGAGTTGTGGTCCAAAAAGATATAGATTGGGTTGAATGACTGGTGACTGGGAAGATAGATTTTTCACTGATGCCTCATTTCACTGAATCTTGTGTCATTCTGGCTTCAGTTGAATATATTTTTGTTTAACCAGTCTTTTTATAATAGGGGGGATATGGAGTCATGACAGCTAGATCTGCTCTCTGGTGACAACATGCCCATGAAATGTTACACTGCCTTTGGGACTTCCAAATCACATGGGGTTGTGGTGTGGATAAGAAATAGTTTGAAATCTGTGGAGAAAGAGGTTAAGAAAGACTCCGATGGAAATAGACATTTTTAAAAGGGGTGGTTGGAGAAAAAGTAATTGTGTTGGGGAATACATTTTGTCCACATGTAGATCTATTGCCATTTGTAGAAAAGACGTTAATGGTTTTTGGAAGACTTTCACGTTGGTGAAATAATTTTGGATGCCATCCTAAACCTAATAATAGATTCCAATCTTGACAGGACAGAGCCTGTACCAAAATGTATGCAATGACAAGGGAAGAGACTAAAAATTATGCCCCAGTGGTTTGGTTATAACTGATGTGTGGTATGCAGTTCTTCCTGGTCAGCGAGTAGGAGAAATCATGTATACACTAGAATTGATTTATGTCTTAACATTTGATTCTAAGGTTTCCCATCTTAAAACACTTAGAGATAGATTCCATAATAATTCCTTTTTTTCAAAAAAAACCAACCACTTTATTAAACTTTTTGAAAAATCAAAACAAGAGAAAACAAGTGCAGAAGGGTGAGTTCTTGTCGTTGCTACAGATGGGTGAAACTGTCATTTTTATTTCTTTCACTTTTTCATTTTCCCAGTCTTCAGTTCTCCACGTTAAGTTTGCAACTGAAAGGAGAAAAATCTCATGAGATTTCGCCAACATTTTAGTGTGAATTTATCCTAACATGCATATTTTGGCATGCAATTTTGCCTAAACATTGTGCAAAGCAATTTCCCCTCATATAATGCATTTTGGTAGGCTATTTTCACCAATATATGCATTCTTATGCTCACTTTACCTCGTTGTACATGTAGCTTGGCTGGAGAATGGCATTACAAAATTCAAATGATTGCGAATTTTAAAGGATAGCTGTGTTTTGGTTCATGCGTTGTTTAAGAAAGTGAGAACTGGGTAGGTTCACCTTTAAATAGAAACTGAATTGAAATTCACCACCACCACCACATCTGTATTTCCTTCCCCATCCCCTGCTTGCCTCGGTGTGTCCCAGTCCCAGCCACACCCCTCACCAGGATCCTCTTCTTACTCCCTGTCATCCTACCAGTTTATGACACCCATGTGGTATAAGGGTCAAAGTGCTGGACTATGACCTGGGAGACTGGGGTTCGAATCCCCACATAGTGACAAAGCTTACTGGGTGACCTTGAGCCAGTCAATGCATCTCAGCTGAATCAATCTCAGAGGGTTGTTGGGAAGATAAAATAGGGAGAGGTGAACCACGCACACCAGCTTGAGCTGCTTTGGCAAAAAGGGTGGTATATAAATCTCATTAATAAACAAACAAAATAATTGCCATTCTACTGTGTGATCTGGATTGGGTGGTGGTGCAAGGCGAACAAAACTCCATTCCACCTGCCCCCGTACTGTGGGTGTTGTGGGTGGCGCTGTGGTCTAAACCACTGAGCCTCTTGGGCTTGCCGATCAGAAGGTCGGCGGTTCGAATTCCTGCGACGGGGTGAGTTCCCATTGCTCTGTCCCAGCTCCTGCCAACCTAGCAGTTCAAAAGCACGCCAGTGCAAGTAGATAAATAGGTACCACTGTGGCACGAAGGTAAACGGTGTTTCCATGCGCTCTGGCTGTCTGGGGACAAACGCCGGCTCCCTTGGCCTGAAAGCAAGATGAGCGCCGCAACCCCTTAGTCGTCTTTGACTGGACTAAACCATCCAGGGGTCCCTTACCTATACTGTGGCCCAGATATGCCCCAATCAGGACTGTCCAAAGCTGCTTTTACAGAAATAAAAGATTACTCTGGGCTGCTCTGAACACGGAGGTCCGATGGAACAAATCATTTGGCTCTTTTGTTGAGACCTCTGGCTTCTGTGTGCATTCAGAATGGTGGCTGAGGGGAAAAGGAGGCAACGCACACTTTTATTTCCCAAGTGATTTTTTGTTTTGTTTCCAGAGACAAAACCATAGCATACTAATGGAACATAGTCAACACCAAAGGCATGAAATTCTGATTACATAAAGAGCAGACAGCTGCATGTTCTGATAAAACAGGCCTTTATGGGGATTTCCTCCTCCCCATTTGCTTTCATGTTGCCTCTGTGCGCAAAAGAATATAATTTCTTTTATTGGCAGCAAGCACAACAATAATTTGGCAAGTCACATTAGACAAAAGAAAAACTGTCACAGAAGAATAACTTGGAGTAAATTAACTCAGTTTTCATAAGTGCTGGATTCCGTGCCATAGGCTAGCTTTGGAACACAGGAACCTGCCTTATACTAAGTCAGACCTTTGATTCCTCTGGCTCAGTGTTGTCTGCACTGATTGGCAGCTGCTGTCTAGGATTTCAGGCAAGGAACATTCCTGGTCCTACCCAGCTTTAGCTTGCTCACTTGCCTGACAGTCTCTTGTTATGCTGGAGTTGGTGTGGCCACCTATAGGTGGTTGTGGGAACTGCAAGCTGACAGCCTTACATTTTTATGTATATAGGAAGAAAGAGCAAATCATTTGCTGTCCATTCATAAAATCTGGGGAGGGGAGGGAATGTTCCTGTGGCAGCTGCCTCTCTTTGCCTAATAGTATTTATTTGTTTACTTGTCTATCCAGTCACATAGCTTCTCCTCAAGTCACACTTCTCCAGAATGTTTTTTGCCTAGCTGAAATATGTCCTTGAACTCTGATAATGCATCTTGCTTGCCTGTATGAACGCTAGAGAAGGCTGTGTGAATGTGTGTAGAAACTACAATTTACTTATCTATTCAGAAATGGGTGGGGAAGAAATGAAATACAATTGTTGCCTGAAGTAAGGGTGAACACAACCCCTTTCACAAAACACCTTCAATGCCCATTCTTTCCCTCAAAGTATATTGACCCTGTAGTTTACCCTTAAGGCCCCAACAACTCTTAACTAACTACAACGCCCAGAATTCTCTGAGGGGGGGGGGATAAACTGTGAATGTGCTTTAAGTGTGCTATAATCCCAAAACTATTAATTTGAGGAAAGGATGAAAAGGCCATTCTGTCTGTGGCTGTCAAAGGTCTCAGGCGGCCAATTCACTCAGCCGTTTCTCTCTGTTTTCCACAAGGGAGTTTTGGCAATCAGCTTGAGGAGAGTTTCTCATTTGTCATGTGGACAAATAAAGACATGAGTAACGAGGGTAGAGAAAAGCCTGACAGCTTGGAAATTGGAAATGCTCTTCTCGGTGGAAGGGGCAACCCAGCGATCCCTCCTTGCTCCGCAAATGTCACATCAGTTCCACAATTCTTGATCCCTCCCCTCCACCACCCACATCATCTAAGGCAGCGGTTCTCAACCTGTGGGTCCCCAGATGTTGTTGGACTACAACTCCCATCATCTCTGAGCTCTGGCCTTGCTAGCTAGGGGTGATGGGAGTTGTAGTTCAACAACATCTGGGGACCCACAGGTTGAGAAGGGCTGATTTAAGGGATCGTATTCTGTCACTGGAAGGACAGATCCTGAAGCTGAGACTCCAATACTTTGGCCAGCTCATGAGAAGAAAAGACTCCCTGGAAAAGACCCTGATGTTGGGAAAGATGGAGGGCACAAGGAGAAGGAGTCGACAGAGAACGAGATGGTTGAACAGTGTTCTCAAAGTGACCAACATGAGTTTGACCAAACTGTGGAAGACAGGAGTGCCTGGCGTGCTCTGGTCCAGGGGGTCACGAAGAGTCAGACACGACTAAACAACATTATCACAAAGTATCCACCTTATATTTAAAGCATACTACAAAGAATCCTGGGGTAAATTGGAAATGGCTCTGGATTAGTTAGCATCTCAGGATCCTTTAAGGTAAAGGAAAAGGACCCCCGACAGTTAAGTCCAGCCGCGAATGACTCTGGGGCTGTGGCACTCATCTCGCTTTACTGGCCGAGGGAGCTGGCGTTTGTCCGTAGAGTTTTTCTGTGTCATAACTAAGCCGCTTCTGGCGAAACCAGAACAGCGCACCGAAACGCCGTTTACCTTCCCACCGGAGCGGTACCTATTTATCTACTTGCACTGGTGTGCTTTTGAACTGCTAGGTTGGCAGGGGCTGGGACCGAGCAACGGGAGCTCACCCCGTCATGGGGATTCAAACCACCGACCTTCCTATCGGCAAGCCCAAGAGGCTCAGTGGTTTAGACCACAGCGCCACCTGCGTCCCCCAGGGTCCCTTTAACACGGCATAAAAACCAAGATATGAGCTCACTGGCGATGCCAATACTGTGCAATGCTGCTGCTCAATTAAGCGAGCTCCACCTTGCAAAGTTTGCAAGTGTCTGCTATGACCCTGTGAATTTTGCCCGTAGCATCAGCAAATGCTTAACGCCACATTTAAATAGATCGTTCCATGAAAGGCAAACAAATACTGGAGGAAACAGGAATCAGAGGTATTCCCCCCCCCCCCCCCCAGTTATTAGGCAAAGGTCAGGAAAAGTTCACAAGTGTAAAATGCTTCTATGAGATATGAAATTACACCAAGTGGGTAGTCTTCACGTTGTAGCCCTGAAAGCAGATGGCGATTGCAGCGGCAGTGACACGGCAACAAGTTTTTGTTTGTTTTTTTAATAATATTTATTAAAAATTTTCCAGAATAAAAAGGAAAGATAGCAAGAAAGAAAGAAAAAACAAATATGATTTACACTTGGTTTCAGTGGCATCTTTCCCGGACTTCCCCCCCCTCCCCCTCTTGTATTCCATTTCCCTTAAATTGATTCCACAGATTCTTACCCCAAATTTTAAAACCTTATTTGTAATTTTAAATAACCCATTTATTCCAAATTAATTTATCTTATTTATCTTAATGAACCATTTCTCCTTATATTTTATATAATTCCCTAAGAGCGACCCCATTTCCCTTCCACGAATTCCCCTATTTTCAAGCAACAAACATGAAAAAAGAAAAGAAAGAAATAATATATAATTTTACAGCCTTTGGATTCCAAATCTCCCCCCCCCCCATTCCCCGGTTCCAATCCCCAAAGTTCATCCATTGTCTACTGCCAGCCTGGTGTATCCATGTCTATATCTCAACTCCACTTTGCCGTCTTTTGATAGCTTTTAATTTCAGAAAGTCCAATCTCGAAAAAACTCTCAGAAAAAGTCATTGTTCTTCCATCCAGACCTCTATGTTTAAGAGTCTAACTTAAATTCTATTTCTTGGTCCTTTTAAAGTCTGGATGTTCCAAATACTCCGGCTTCAAATTTGGTCCAGCTCTTATTCCTCAGGTTGCTTTTTCCTGTTCTGCTGCAGAAACCTTCTAATTCAGAAACTTCTTGTTCTCCACAGAGGCTTTTGTTATTCAGGAACATAACTTGCGTCAAGTCCCTTCCTTTCTTCAATAGATAAATCCATTGTCTCCTTTAGTATAGAAACCTCTGTAGACAAAATAATGCTTCGTTTTTGCAGCTTTCCCAAGAGATAACAGATCCTGCTCAAATTCATAGTATTTTTCCACTTGCTGCTACTGTTGCAATGTCCCAGCCTCCCTCTAGAGGGAATATGGTAACTTAATTTCTTTCAAAATCAGACCCAAAAGTCAAATAACTTGTTGCCTTTATTTCCAATAATTTATGTCCAAATTGTAACAAATCTAACCAGCAAAGCCATCGTAACAAAGTTCTCTTTTATTTTCCTGCTTTGACAGCTACTTTGACAGCTGTCAAAGTTTCTGTGTCTCTTCACCAGTCTCTCATAGCGGATCGTTCCCGGTTCCCGGGGGGGTTGCATTTTAGTTCCCACAAATCAGTCTTCTCCTCCAGCACAATTATTGTAATTTCCCTTCGTGAAGTTAAAATTTTTTTTCAGGTAAACAAGTTCATCTCTCGATCTTAGTTGTCAAATCCTTGCGTTGAGCCATCTACAACAGGGGGGGCAGACTTCCTTTTTGCACTCCCCCCGCTCGCTCCAAATTCAAAGATCAAATTTCCCTTTTAAGTCCAATCAATTTACTCACGGGTTGTTCCTTTTAGTCCAAATCCGAAATTTTCAAAGAAGAAGTCGTTGCTCTCCGCCGAATGGCATGCGGCTTCGCTGGGCAGGGGAAGCATTGAACTCACAGCACCACACCCCCCCGTCACCCGCTCTGCAGCCTTTAAAAAGGCTCCTTCGTGGGTCGGGGGGCGCAAACGGTGCCCGCCAAGTCACCAAGTCCATGGGCATCTCCGCCCATGGTTTTTGAGGGTCCCTGCGTCGCCGGCACGGCAGGACCCGACCCCTACCCAGCCGACTCCCTCCAGAGCTCGGAGGGAGTCCGCCATTCGGCGATGGCGCCGACCCGGAAGTCTTGACACGGCAACAAGTTACGGCAAGCCTCTCCCTCTCTGGGACCTTCAGATTTTTCGCTCTACAAGAAGTCGATGATCATTGCAATCCTCTGGGGGCGGCTTCACACACTATTCTTTTCCTACACTGGAAGAAGTAGGAAGTAATGTGAAACTAATTAGTAGACTGACTCATCTGACAATCCCTGGTGGATTTCTCTGGTTTCCCAGATATTGTTGGACTACAACTCCCATTATCCCTGGACAGTGACTATGCAGCCCGAGTCCAACAACGCTGACAAGGAGCTATGTCTTGCCCACCTCTGTGCTTCCCTTATGCTACCCCAATTGGCCACAGTTTCCCTGTGTTTAGGGAAGGCAGAAAAATTCAATTCAGTTCATATCTGAAGCCGAATCTTTCAAATTCTCACTTTCCAATACGAGAGCCGAAAAAACACAGTCATTCTTTGAAATTTGCACTTTTACGAATTTTGCAGTGTGGTTATCCCACCCCACTGTGTCTACTAAAATTTATACATTAGCCACAATTTTCAGAGTGGTTTAACAATCAATCCCTCTTCACAGGGAACTCTGAGAACTGAAGCGGTAAGGGCTTTTGGAGGACTCTGAGCACCCTTAATGAACTACAGTTCCCATAATTATTTTGGAGGTGGTTGAGTGATATTTGGCAGCCCCCCCAAAAAAAGCTCAAATACTGTGGGCAATCCCCTCCAAAAAAGCTCAAGAACTCTGGGCCATCTTCCCCATTTTATTAAATCAGAGTTCCCAAAAATAGGGGGCGTCTTATACATGGGGGTGTCTTATAGACAAAAAAATACAGTATTTACACTGCTGAATTTATCTTAATGCTACCAGCGTTTTTCAAACTTACACAATTTTCACTGATATATTCAGTAAACATTTTCCAGTCTTCTTTAAACGTGCATTCTTCTTGTTCTCTTATTCTATAAGTCTGCAAGCTGTGTGTATTCCATCAGTTGCCGTTCTTTGGTTGCGACCTCACTTATTTTCCATTTTTGGGCTAACAAAACATGGGCTGTGGTACTAGCGTACATAAATAGCCTTTTTTGACACCTGGGAATTTCCCTCTGAATTATCCTCAACAAAAAGGACTCTGTTTTTTTGGAAATGTACTTTTAAACATTTTCCCCCAATTCATTATATATCACATCCCAATACTCTTTTACCCTTTTACAAGTCCACCACATATGATAAAACGTACCCTCAACCTCTCTACATCTCCAACATATATCTGATTCAGACTTACACATTTTAGCAAGTCTAGGTAAAGGTAAAGGTACCCCTGACTGTTAGGTCCAGTCGCGGACGACTCTGGGGTTGTGGCGCTCATCTCGCTTTACTGGCCAAGGGAGCCAGCATACAGCTTTCGGGTCATGTGGCCAGCATGACTAAGCCACTTCTGGCGAACCAGAGCAGTGCACGGAAACGCTGTTTACCTTCCTGCTGGAGCAGTACCTATTTATCTACTTGCACTTTGTTGTGCTTTTGAACTGCTAGATTGGCAGGAGCAGGGACCAAGCAACGGGAGCTCACCCCGTCGCGGGGATTCGAACCACCGACCTTCTGATCGGCAAGCCCTAGGCTCTGTGGTTTAAACCACAGCGCCACCCATGTCTACTTGGAGTTAAATACCATCTGCAAATCATTTTCAGGTAGTTCTCCTTCAAAGAAGAGCATGCTGTGAACTTCAAATCACTCTTCCAGTTTTTCCCAGAGGTTCAAATCTATATTATGTCCTATATCTATTGCACTCTTGTGGGTTTTCTGGTTTGCTTTTTTTATTTTAGGCTGACAGTGGTGGTTAACTAGCATTGCTCGAAAGGCATGCCTCTTTGCACATGGAAGGTGCACAAGGTGAAGCTTTCTGAGCTGCAGGCGAGCTCCTTGCTACCTCATTAACATCTGCTGATACTTCAGGGGAACCAATGTCACACAGAGAAACTGCTCACTGGTGGCTGGTGTTAATGAGCCCTGCTGAAGGCAACTGGCCAGGATCTGAACAAACTTCCCTTAAACTGCTGCTTGCAACCATCTGCCTTTTAGACAGCTATACATCCATCTGAGCTGTGAGCTGCATGGATATTCAATTGGTAAAGGTAAAGGGACCCCTGGCCGTTAAGTCCAGTCACAGACGAGCACTGAAGGGGGGAGCTTCAGTGCTCTATAGGGTAGACTCTTTCTCATCAGTAGGGATGGACAGATCTGTCAATTTTGCAACTCTGTGTCTCAATGTTCCAGTCTTAAATTCTCCGCATTCCTGCAGAAACTTGTGATTTAAAAATAAAATAAATCCATCATAAAAATTCTTCAGCATTTTACTGCGAATTTCTTCTAATAAACACATTTATGTGCAGTTTTGGCTAACATACACATTTTTGCAAGCAACTTCTCGTAAAGTAATACTCTTTTCTATTATTTTCACCGATATATTCATTTTTATGCACAATTTATGCATTTAGGCAAACCTGGGCTGGAGAACTGCCAAATGTGAAGTAAATGCAGATTTCAAAGGGTGACTATGTTTCGGTTTTCATATTGTTGTGGAAAGTGTGCGTTTCATAGTTTCGGCCTTAAATGTGAACTGAATCAGAACTCTTCCCCCATCCTTACCCATCACCCAAAAAGAGGACAGAAAAATCACCTGTGCAAATTTAGAAAGAATTAAGGTAATTTCAGTAGAGATGCATCTCACCATAGTAGGGTGACCTGCTGTGCTGTGTGCCTTGATCGCTCTACTGTCCTCGTCCTAATGGCTGGTAGACAACTTCAAAGTGCCTGCTTTCTTCTCCTGAGGCTTCTTTATCTTTAAACTGTACATGGGTTGGAGAGCCCTTTGGACAGAGGACTCCTTCAAACAGAGGACATGAGAAGGGCCTGTTGGATCAGGCCAATGGCCCATCAAGCCCATCATCCTGTCCTCACATTGGCCAACCAGTTGTCTGTGGGAAACCCACAAGCAGGACCAGAGAGTAAGAGACCTCTCCTCTTCTGTTTTTTCATTCCAAGCAACTAGTTTTCAGAAGCGTGGCTGGCTCCAACTTTGAAGCAGAGCAGAGACATCATGGCCAGCAGCCATCGACAACCCTCTCCTCCATGAATTTGTCCCATCATCCTTTAAAGCCATATAGTAAAGGTAAAGGGACCCCTGACCATTAGGTCCAGTCGTGACCAACTCTGGGGTTGCAGCACTAATCTCACTTTATTGGCCGAGGGAGCCGGCGTACAGCTTCCAGGTCATGTGGCCAGCATGACTAAGCCGCTTCTGGTGAAACAGAGCAGTGCACGGAAACACCGTTTACCTTCCTGCTGGAGCGGTCCCTATTTATCTACTTGCACTTTGACGTGCTTTTGAACTGCTAGGTTGGCAGGAGCAGGGACCGAGCAATGGGAGCTCACCCCGTCGCGGGGATTCAAACCACCAACCTTCTGATCGGCAAGTCCTCGGCTCTGTGGTTTAACCCACAGCGCCACCCGTGCCCCTCTAAAGCCATATAGGTTGGTGGAAATCACTGCCTCCTGTGGGTGACAGTTCCACACGGGTGCCAAGGCACCACGCCACTGAAGGCAGCAAACAGAGGGACACTGGAAGCTGTCTTATACTGATTCAGTTGGTCCACCATTAATCTACACCGTTTGGCTCACCGGGGTCTCGGACAGGGAAGGTCTCCCAGCCCTGCTGGGAGATTCCTGGGATTGAACCTGGAGCCTTCTGCATGTGAGGCAGTGTGTATTTTGTTCTGTTGACAGCAGACTGCAGCACAGTTACACAGTTGTTGTTTTTCCAAACATTAAGGTAAAGGGACCCCTGACCATTAGGTCCAGTCGTGGCTGGCTCTGGGGTTGTGGCGCTCATCTCACTCTATATGCCAAGGGAGCCGGTGTACAGCTTCCGGGTCATGTGGCCAGCATGACTAAGCCGCTTCTGGAGAACCAGAGCAGCACACGGAAACGCTGTTTACCTTCCCACTGGAGCAGTACCTATTTATCCACTTGCACTTTGACGTGCTTTCAAACTGCTAGGTTGGCAGGAGCTGGGACCGAGCAACGGGAGCTCACCCCGTCACGGGGATTTGAACCTTCTGATCGGCAAGTCCTAGGCTCTGTGGCTTAACCCACAGTGCCACCCGCGTCCCTTTTTCCAAACGTTATCTTTAACCAAATTAAGTTGGCTTTTAAATCCACAGAGGAGAGGGCAGATCAATGCACCATATAGCAGTCAACGTAGATCCTGGGGAGAGATCCTTGGTGTGGGAATTGTGAGTGTTAAAAGCACATTCCTGCTTTCATCTGTGAAACGTGGGAGGTTGTGCGTGAATCTGTAGCTCCTCAGTGGATGATTTGGGGCTGTGAAGGAGAATTCAGCTGACCAGCCTGAATATTGAGGGGACGTAACAGGGAGCCCTGTAACTTGAGCTCCACAGGCCCGGCCTGTCTCTGTGGAAATAAATGCTTATTTCACACGGGATACGCGGGATGTATTTATATTCATTCCGCCCTTGGAAGCAAAACAAACCCATTTTCACAAGTTATTCTACTCGCTAATTGGGACAAATGTCTGATAAGAAATACTTAACATATTTTACAAAGCAAAATACGTCCTGACCCAAAGTAGATGAGCTTTTCATGTTTTGTTTAATTTGTTGAGTAAAAAAGCCACAATTTCCCCCTCCATGTTGGTCTCATGCCATTATATTTACCAGGGCAATTCAGCTTCAAGAAAGCCTTTGTGGGAAGCTGTCTTTCTGGAAGAATTACGCATTGCTGTTTGAACAAGTCCAGGAAATAAATCTATTTTTATAGCACTAATAATATCACAATAATAAAAAGAGGGGGTTGTTTTTAAGCAGATGCCGAAAAAGAATTAAAGGCTTGAGGTTTTATGGTCCAGACTGCATTCCTAAAGAAATGTGATATTTGCGTTCTATCCTTCCTGTAAAAGGATTAAGGAGGTATATATAGGGGGATATCCCATTTTCTTCTCACAACAACCCTGTGAGGCTGGTTAGGGTGAATGATAATAAATGGCCCAAGGCCAGCAAGTAGACTACGTGGGAAAGCAGGGACCTGAACAATGTTCTCCACATCTGGGGGAGTCAACCTGGAGTTTTCCAGATGTTGTTGAACTCCATCAGCCCTGGTCAGCATGGCCAATGGGAGATGCAGTTCAGCAAATGTCCAGAGAGCCACAGCTTCCTCATTCTTGCACTACATAAAAAAGCAAAGTTGTGTTTTTTTAAGCCATTTCCCACACTGACTTCAAATGGTACAGATCAGGTCAGCTTTGGAACCTAAAAAATAATTAAATTAGTTGTGAGAAGAGAGTTGTTAGGAGACCCCCTTAATCCCCTCACAGACCTACAATTTACAGAATTGTTCAACAATCAATTTCTCTTCAAGGGGAATTCTGAAAACAGTAGCTCTGGGAAGGGAATGGGGGTCTCCTAACAACTTCTCAGTGCCCTTAACAAACTACAGCTCCCAGAATTCTTTGGGGGTTTTTTTGCACAATCATCTGGGTGGCCACTGTGAGAATGGGATGCGGCACAAGATGGGCCATGGGCCTGATCTAGCAGGCTTTTTCTTATGTCTTTAAATCCCTTCTAACAGGCAACACCTTCAGAGAGAAGGCAGTCTATATACAGTGGTATCATAGTATTTTCATTTATATATATATATATATAAAATATTTATTAAAGTTTTTCATAACAAATCAAAATCAGAAAAAAATACACCAAAAACAACAATCAAAACAGGAATCAAAAAAGAAAAACAGAGTCAAAGAACAACAGAACATAAAAGAAGAAAAAATTATTACTTGCATTTACTATCTCTATTACCCTCTTTCCTGACTTCCTCACATCTCCCTTTTCTGTGTTCTCCTTTACACAATCGATTTTAGCAATTTCCTACCCTCTTTCCAATCTTATTCAATATTGTACATTTCAATCTATTATGCATTTACTTTCCTTCTCTTTTAAGCACTATTGTCACATGTTCATTATAACTCAAGGTATCATAGTATTTTCAATGTGTGTTGTGACTGTGGCCTATGAGACTCTGTTTTAGAGGCGTTCAGTAGTTTATTGCTGGAGTTGTATTATGTATAATTTGACATTGCTGCTTCATATGTCTTAATTGGGCCCACGATGGATTGACAACACAGAACATAATAAACAGTGCATGTCAATACATCACATCTCCCTACAATACAAAGAATCAAAACAGTTATGTAGAAAAGATTCATAGTACCACTATGCCACCCTGCTCCTTGTGGCTACGCTGACTGGGGCTCATGGGAATTATAGTTCAAAAGACCAAGGTACACATCAGTTTGAGGAAGGTTGGCATAAAGTGCCCAGTGATGGGCTCTTTGCAAGGGAAACCCGTTTGGATGAACCACGCAAAGATTAATTTCTTGCCAATCCAAATATCACCGCTTTCTTTGCGTTCCGTTTCTCAAGCATGAAGTTGACAGGAGGCAATGAAGAATTGCTCAGGGGGCGTGTGTGTCTCTCTCTCTCTGTGTGTGTGTGTGTTCAGTACTGTCTCTGATGAATTGCTGGCAATTCCCATGAGAAGCGTGAGACTGAATCTGCTGAATCGGTGCTGCCTCTGCATACTCCACTGCCATGGGAGTCACGGGAGACTGGATATTTTGATGTGCAGGAAATGACTATCTGATGATAGCATAACAGACTTGTTTCTCCCCGGCGCTATTTATTTGTTATGAGAAATGGGGCAAACTCTGGATTTTCACCAAGACCATCAGGATGATTCGTAGGAATGTTGAGATACCAGTTGGTTTCTGTGGTGGATATGTGCTGGTTTTATGCATGTTCTTGTGGCTGCTTAGAACAGTTTATTGTTTCAATCTATGCAAAATTGTTTTTAATATCTGTTAAGATACCTGTTTTTATATCTGCTAAGTCCATTGCACATATTTCTACATTTAGGCACCAGGCAAAAATGTTTATTTTTAACAGGTTTCGGAGTGTTTCAATATTTGTGGCCTCTTTGCAGAAGAGGGATGTGTTAGACCTGCTTTTCATAGGTATGGAGGGGTTACTTTTCTGTTTTAGCTTTAAACAGGTTTCAAACTTTGTACTGCTTCATAAGTCTATTTGAGTTACGATTGGTAAAAAGGGAGGCCGGGAGCAACTAATAAATCCAATACAGTGGTACCTTGGTTCTCAAATGCCTTGGAACTCAAACATTGCAAACCCAGAAGTGTTCCGGTTTGCAAACTTTTTTCAGAAGCTGAACATGCTCCTTTTTGAGTGTTACGCTTCCGTTTTGAGTGTTACGCTTCCGATTTGAGTGCCACAGTTCCAACTTGAGTGTTTCGCTGAGGTCTGTCTGTTTTTGCTATTTATTTTGCATTTGTTTTTGCGGCTCTTTTTTGTTTTGTTTTTTGTGACTGTGTGGAACCCAGTTCAGCTACAAATTGACTGTGTGACTGCAGTACATTGTTTATTACTTTCATTTAATGGATCAATGGTCTCGTTAGATAGTAAAATTCATGTTAAATTGCTGTTTTAGGGGTTGTTTTTTAAAATCTGGAACGGATCAATCCATTTTGCATTACTTTCTATGGGAAAGCGCACCTTGGTTTTGGAACCGACTTCCGGAATGGATTAAGTTTGAGAACCAAGGTACCACTGTAAATACATCACTTCTAGAAGCCCTGCAGGAAGTGATTCATAAAGAAAATAATAATAATCAGTGGCAGGTGATTTGCAGAATCAGAGGAAAAGAGGAGAGCTTGCAGGATCAGGGGAGGTGGAAGAGATGAAGTCTAGCATGCTAGGCCCTGCAATGGCCCAACCAGTTGCCTCCAGGAAGCTTGCAAGTTTGAGGCATGAAGGCAATATCCCTTCTCTGTTGACTTCCCCCAAATAGCTGGGATTCACTGACATTCTGCCCACAAATCTGAGCAGTCCCCATCTCCAAGCCAGCCTCTCTTCACAGAGGCACCCAAAGGTTTTCAGTTTTTGAAGAGGTGCATCAAAGTTGTGCTTTTTCCAGCTCGTGCTGCAGGGTTAGAAGCCACAGCTGTTGCTAAGGTTCCTTCCAATATAAAGCACTCTGGAGTACAACCATTGATGCACACACCTAAGCCCCTGGACTTTGGTTGGCTCCACGCAGGCAGTGGGATGTTGCGGTATAATGGACTAGGTCACTTCAAACTACAGCGGGGGGTGCCGCTGCTGAATGGTCCCAAATATCTAAAACACAAAACAAAACCTAACAGAACAACAGATTTAATGCAATTCTGTATACAAACCATAGTATGCAACTAGACAGCAATGCCAAAAGGCTTCAACTTCTCCTTTTCTTTGGATGGTGGCCTCAAAAGGACAAATTAGGCCATTCTGGGATGTTGCCCAGGCACAACAATTGCCCTCAAGGTCAAGGGGCCACATTAGGGGCCGCCACACAGCGATGGTTTGAGTAAGCTCCATGGATGACCAGCCTGCAATATTTCTGGGTTGAGACAGTTGCTTTGCTTATCGGCAAACCAGCGATTGACTTGAAAGGAACCTGCTGGAAGCTTTGCTGTGGACTTCCAAGCGCTCCAGAGGGCTTTAGGCTTCTCTTTAAGATATGGTGGTACTGAAATTGCCTTCAGGCTGCAAGTCTCAGACGCATAATTACTGAAAAGCTCTTCATCCAGTCTTCAATTTCCCATCCTTTGAAGGCAAAAAATTTGGGCTAGTGCTGATAAAATGCATGTCTCCACTTGCTTGTGTGTGCTTGGAAGGAAGGGGGATCTTCTTCTGCTTAAGGCTGCAGTCCTACATCCACTTTCCTAGGGGTAAGTCCTACTGAACTCAATGGGATTTACTTTTGAGTAGACATGTATGGGATTGTGCTGCAAATCCGCTAGCATCCACAGCTCTCAGTGGCTGAGGACACATTTTGGGAACTTCTTCAACTGGAATATATCCTACTGAACTCCGACAGGAATTCCAGATACTTCTGCTATCTGCTGTTGAGTACTGTTACCACACAGTTTATCTCCCCCAAATCAAGGTGTGTGGGTTGGTCCAGTTAACACTGGTTTTCCCAGAGATCAACAGTGCTGACAAACACCAGCAATATTCACTCTGACTGGTTAAAAGGAAGGTGTCTTCCTTTCCGGTTCGGTTTCTATCTTGCCCACATAATGCAACGGAATCATGGACAATCTCAGAAATCTGCAAGTCCACAAGCGGCAACGGAATCTTTTCATACCAGTGAAATCTACAATTGTCACCAGTATATGAAATCTATTAAAATATAGTGGCACCTCAGTTTTCGAATGTAATCCGTTCCGGAAGACTGTTTGACTTCTGAAACATTTGAACACTGAGGTGCAAATTTAATGGAGAAACACTCAGCGGAAGCTGTTTGACTTCTGAGGCACGTTCGAAAACAGAAGCATTTACTTCCAGGTTTTCGGCGTTTGAAAACTGAAATGTTTGACTTTGTTTGAAAACCGAGGTACCACTGTATTTTCTTTTTTAGATGGGAGGGGTGAAAGGGAATCAAAATTGAAGCAATATTACTGCCACATCTCACTCAGACATAAATATATAAATTACACTTTATACATTTCTTTTTTCAGTACACACATACATTCATGTGCATAACACTGTGAGACTGTTATACTCAGTGGTAGACAAGCACAGACACTTTAAAGTACAATTCTTCCTATCCACACCACTGGGGTAGATGCTTTTCAGCCAACAGGACTGTGGCTTTAAAGTCTGAACTCACCAAAGCCAGGAATACCTCTCCCAATTTTTTTCATTCAAATGCTTTGGCTTAGGTCAAGTTGCACAAGAGGGATGGAGCAAAAGGAGGAAAAACAAATAAGTGCCGGAAAGCATAAGCAGGAACCGTAAGCAGATTCTGGCTACAATGAAATCAAGAGCAAATCACCCTTATTGACATCAATGAGAAATGTCCTTCCTTTCCCTTTTCTTAGATGTAGTTTTTACTTCTGAAAATGAGACAGATCAGTCAACACTGCACACACAAAAGCATATCCACATTTGAACGCACAGATTAAAGACAGTGACATTATCTTCGCTGTACCTCGTGGTCCGTACCTATGAGATGTGAGGAAAAGGCTATTTCTTTGGAAACTTGTTTTGTAAATAATTCCAGTTTTATTTTACACGATCGGTATAACAAAAAAAAAAAGTGGGGCGCAGGAGGGAGGGAAATAATCATTTTGGGGAGAACTGTACTTCTCCCAGGCTCCTTGTTATCCAGATTCATTGTGGACCACTTACCACATCGTCAATTTATGTAGTCCACTTGCCACACTTTATGTACTCCCAAGTGCTCCTACGTAAGGCCATGAGTATTCTGCAAGTGTGAAGCTGCAGAACTTGGGAGTCTTGACACACATGCTGCCAAAATGAAAAAACCTCAACTCTTCTTCTTTGAAGCAAGTTTGCAATTCTTACGAGAAGGGAGACAACCAGAAAAACAGACAAGTTAAGCAAGAGCTTCTTGTGTTCAGGGTATAGCTCTAAGTGCTTGACATAGCAAATGCTGTTCCTCCACATTCAGCAGGAACAGACTAAAAATGATGTCAAACAAGAATATGTTTTCTAAAAGAAGCAAGGTTTTATTCCCATTTCAGAATGTGGTCTGTCCTGATGTAGGGTTTGGGTAATCCTAGTCCAGAATTGGCATTTTGGGTTGAATGTGCACGAAACCCTAGTTGCCTGGAAACGTAACAGGGGAAGTATGAATACAATGTGCTTTCAGTTTAAATTCCAACACACCTCACAGTGCCCAAATCCATAACTAGGAGTCCCTTATGTATTGAGGGTCCCCATGACCAGTGCTTGGAAAGAATGATCTACATGGACATTGAGCTGTTTGCTCTTCCACAGCAAACAGTCTGATCCAAACTGATGGTTCACAGCCTAGGAAGACAAGGTGAGGAGCAGTGTGTAGTATTTCTCCTTTGATATAAATTCATAATGTGTGAAAGGAACCTCTGGGTCCTCATAGAGTCAGTGTAAGCAGCACTTAGTTTGACCTGACAACAAACACTTGAACTTGAACGGCCTGGGGAAGAGAAGGTGCCACACCATAAGCTAAGGCATGAAAGGGAACTTAGTAAGGCAAGTTGGCCAACTGGGCTACCATAAAACAGCTTGCATAGTCCTATATTCTCAAAGGGTCAAATCAGGTGGTCTGAGGCACCATTGAAGGTGGTCCTTAGACATGGGCCAATCCTGTTCCCATCAAGGCAGGAAGGAACTCTGTGCATTTCACAGAAATGAGTACATGGGCATAAGCCCTAGAATGGCAGCAGTTACTGCCTGTGTCCTACGGCAAGGGTGGGTAGAGAGTAGATCAGATTACCGGTGGATCTCTGGGGGATTTGGAGTAGATTTCTGACCGAGTTGTTTTCGTTTTTCCCAGAAGCAGGATGATGGAAAGAAGAAACCTCGTGGGGGAGCAGGGGGAGACCAGGAATTGATTTTTTTATTCTTAGACTAAAAGCTCAGATCTGGTACCAAAAGCAAAATCCTGGGTGTACACTTAACCACGCCTTGATTGTAAGTGTATGCTCACTCTTCTAAAACAGTTTTTCACTTGGTGGACTTTGGGGTTCAGAGGGGGGAGATAAATTAGATTTTACAAGCTTGAAGTGCCCTCAGGAATTGCACTGTGCCTATGGAATTATTTAGAGAAGGCTGGAACATAAAATGTTGTCCTTTGAGCATACAGGACAGCACCACCACCCAGAGTCTGGTGCCCTCCAGATGTTGTTGGACTACAACTCCCATCATCCTTGACTATAGGCAATGCTGGTTGTGGCTGATGGGAGTTGAAGTCCCACAAGGTCCAGAGGAGATCCCAGGTTGCGAGTGGATGCTGCAAGGGGCGAGGCCTACGTCTTTTCCTTTACCCTGCTACAATGAAAAGAGTATTTAAAATTATATGGACTATATGGACTATTAATGGCAGCTAGAAAAACACACCCATTCCCTGACCCCCGCCCCTGTGCTCTTTTTTCCTTCTTCAAGAAAACATAGCAGGCTTTCTCGGGTATATAAATCCATTAATTTTAGATTTTAAAAAATACAAACTTCACCTTTACAAAATAAACCACTTATTTTGTTGAATACACTTAAAGCATAACTTTTTTTTAATACCAAAAATAAAGAAATTTAGGCTTTTCGGCAGGGTCACCCCCGTGCCACAGTGACATCATACAATACGGATAACAAGAAGAGTTTGTACATCTCACATAGATTAAACATGTGAAATAGTAAAAGGGATTTGTCTACGGAGAGGCATGGCAATTGCTACAACATCACTGATCAGCAACTGGTGTCTTCCCCCCACCCCAAACACACACACACACACACACACACACACAAACAAACAAACAAACTGCTCGCATATAGCCAAAGGTTGCTTATGCACATCAGGGAGTTGTGGCGCTGGGTTTTTTGTCTCTAAAAAAAAGCACAACAGTGACTTTCAAACTTCTTCCCCTCAGGAAGGTCTGTTGACCTGTCTTGTAGAGGGAACTCTGGGCATCAGCCACAAAATTCTTGCATGTTGCTGAGGATTCTGGGTACAGCGGATGCTTGGGTTGCAAACGTGATCCATGTGGGAAGCACGTCCGCAACCCGCAGCGTCCGCATCCCGCAGCGCCACATCTGCGCACGCGTGGGTCGCGATTTGGTGCTTCTGAGCATGCGCCGAAACCCGGAAGTAACCCTTTCTGGTACTTCCGGGTTGGGCACTGTGCCCAACCTGAAATCGCGTAACCCGAAGAATCTGTAACCTGAGGTATAACTGTATATTCTCGGGCATCCTTTGACACACACAAGGGCCAATACTATTGGGCCTTGCCGTTGCCTCATGTTAACGAAAATGCATCAAGAATCCACCCCACCTCCACCTGATCGCTGCTCTGTGGCTGTACATGGCAGAGGAAGATCAGCAGAACCAAACCTTCCATCATTACAATCCTTTTCGCCGACAAAAAGCAAACAAACCCTGGCAACACTTTTGAAAAGCCACTGTTTTAAATAACGTGTGCGGGAATGGAGGAGGTTGGGGGGTGGGGGCGGGGGCGGGGAGGAGAGAGGAAACGGGACATAAACCAAGAAACATTTAGAAAATTATGCATAGGTATACCATTTTTATTTTAATACATCTCATTAGTTTGCATCCCACTAGGAGAAATTCCATACTTGTCTGTGTGTCCCGTTTCGCCATCGCTACAGCAGTCTTCTATATGGGTTATTGGTAAATGTAGTCCAAAAAAGGATAATAAAAAGCTAGGCAAAGAGTAAAAAGAAAGCTTAATAATAACTTTATGGTGTAAAAAACAAAAAAACAAAATAAACCAAAACATCCACTTAAGGCGCCCCAGAAGGATTTTTTTTTTTTTTTTTGTATAGACGTTAAAATACCGTCAAGCAAAATCGCACTGCTTCTATTAAGTGTCTGCTGTGGCATTTGATACATTCCTGCTCTTTTTTTTTCTCTTTTTTTTGTATGTGTGCCTAAACTCCATCAGTGTCCATCCATCTTCATCAAGAATGCAGGCACATTTCTTGACAGAAACAAACAGAAAAGAAAGCACCATTGACTGCTCTTCTCAGAGGAAATCTGTTCTTCACTTAATTTAGCATTGTCTTTTGTTGTGTTGCCAGGGTACTTTTGGTATTCCTCTACCAATGCCATTTTGTTTTTCTTGAGTTGTCTTCTTGGGTTGTTGTTGTTGTTTTGGACAGGGAAACTTCGTATTGTTTCATAGAGTGCTACAATACTTGCTTTGATGTCGTATTAAACAAATGTACATTGTCTCTTTCTTCTTGTGAAGTCTCTCTCTCTCTTTCTCTCTCTTTCTTTAAGACAATTTCCCCCCCAACGTAGGAGAATGAATGAAGTATACAGTCATTAAAGCACCATACACAGTAGG
Source organism: Podarcis cretensis (assembly GCF_951804945.1). Lineage (NCBI taxonomy): Eukaryota > Metazoa > Chordata > Lepidosauria > Squamata > Lacertidae > Podarcis > Podarcis cretensis. Next base: position 43,308,264 of record NC_137183.1, on the reverse strand, counting down.
TTCAGGAATGTAACAAACAATGTACATCCATGTCCCAGAGAGAAATGTTTTCTAGCTTATTTTCACCTTACATCTGCAAAAGAGAAAAGGGATGGGGAGCACAAGGCAATTGTACGGTTAGAAGATTGAACTTCCTTCTTAAGATCATTGGGGGGGGGCCCTCCTCATTCCTGACTAAAAAGTTACTTACGTGGCCTTTATATGACATAACAGGGGTATTGGGAGTGGCTTTCTCACACTTTAATTCAGGGGTTGCTAACTTGCGGCCTTACGGAGATGGTCAGCCTCCAATCGCAAGCCAGAATGGCCAACGGTCAGGGATGGTGCGAGATGGAGGCAAAATGGGGGGAGCAAGGGGCAGGAGGAGGCAGCTTACCACCCTTGCTTTTAAAAAAATTAGGCATTAAAATGCTAGCACCACAGGAGTTTTCCACACTCCATTCCCTGAATGGATATGGGAAGGACCATGGGATTGGCTCCATCAGAAATGGAGCTGAACCTTTCAACATCTTGGCAGTGCCATGAGATGAATCATATTTATGTAGAATCACAGAGTCCCGTAACCTTGACACTATCAGCACCACACTCTAACCAACTGAGCTGTCCAATGGTCACAGAAAAGTGGTCCCATGCCCCTTCTGGATGATGATGATGATCATCATCATCATCATCATCATCAAGTTTATATACTGCCCTTCATCTGAGGATCTCAGGGCTATTCACAACATAAAAATACAGGATAAAAACACAAAATGTGCAGGGTTCCTAAATCCAGCCAAGAAACTACTCACTGCTGTTCTCTTTTGACTGTGTTGCATGCTTAGATTTATCCTGCCCAAACCTTTGCTTATATAATACAGTTCCCACAAGTTCTGGGCTCACCTGGAAGACAGGACTTGCAGCAGACCAGAGTACTATCCTTAGCAATCCCCCCCCCCCCAGTAGTTCATAAAGACTATCCAGTTGACATAGAATACATTCGGTTCCTTTACACATATCATTTGCGCAGTGCGTTAAATAATTCAGCTTTTTCAGTGCAACACCCAGGAACTTTTGCCTTCATCTTGACTACGCTAAGGGAGATTTCTTGTATGGGGCATGCCTGGTGTTGTAGATCTTCTTAGAGCAAAACTCTACACCCTCGGTTCCTAATATATCCCTGAAGACTAGGGCCGCATTCAAATCTGGTGCAAGCCTGTTGGAAATAGGAATAGAAGTGGCAGGCCGAATTTTACTGATGGTGTGTGTTTGAGGGCCAGAATGTTTGAGGGCCAGTGTGGTGTAGTGATTAGAGTACCAGACTTAAACCTGGGAGATGAGGGTTCAAATCCCCTCTTGGCCACGAAGGGTGACCTTGGGCCATTTGTTGCCTCTCAGCCTAACCTACCTCACAGGGTTGTTGTGGGGTTTAAGTGAGGAGAGAGAGAACTGTGTCCCCACCCCCTCGAGCTCCTTGGAGAGACGGGTGTTATATAAATGCAACAAATATCAAGCAAATAAGGATCCTTGTTCAATAGCATTTCAGTATTGTCACAGAACACCTGAACCACCCTTGGAAATCAACGGCAATTCAAAAATAGCAGGGAGCTGCAGATTGCAAGAGTTTAATATTAATCCCTCCGAAATTAAATTATGGAAAGGAAAGGAAAGAAAGGATGTGAGGTGCTTGCAGCAACAAGCATAGCTGTCAAGGGGAAAGAAACTCGTGAAAAGAATTATCTGAGCCAATCATTTCTGATTCCTTGGCTGCTCCACGTGTAAAGATTTTTGAACAGTGATTAGGTGGGAGAGTGAGAATAGCTGATTATATTTTCAGTTGCTTGTGGTATTAAGGGTAGTTTCAGCAGACAGGTCCTACCTGGTCAGCAGCAGTATTTTTTTATGAGGGTTTTAACTTTTTTCTTTTCCGTTTTTTACCTTTCCCCCCAGGCCTTCCTGTTGACACAAGGGCAGGGATGGCGTAAAAAGAAGAAGAAGCAAACACCCAAAGGAAATGCATTTATTGATTTTTAAAAAATCAATCGTTTCCATTATTCCTTCTCCCAAAAAATAAAAGAACAGTCATTTGTTCCACCTGGTTAAGGTGTTTAGTTTTACCTCTCCAAGGCATTACCTGCCGGGTGCAGAAAATGCATAGCATTTGGGACAGGACCATTCAGATATCACATGAAACTGATGTAAAAAGAAGAGTGGGATCAAGACCACTCGTAGCTCTTGCCCCCATACCATTTATGTACGAACCTGTACACTCCCAACTCCAGCAGCCCCAATCAGCATGTCTGGTGGGGGGGAAAGGCACCATAACTGAACACAGCATTGGTTAACCCTGGGGTACAGGCTCTGTAACCGCAACTAGGTATCTTGGGGTACAGGTTTTTTCAAGCTCTATGCATATATTGCACGTGAGAGTAGGGCAAGTACCACAGCCCCACTCCCTCCTCTCTAAGTGTGTTCAGAATGATAACTGAACAGCCAAAGGAACACTGGAAGCTGTCTTAAATTGTATGAGTCAGGCCACTGGGTCTGTTTAGTTCAATAGTTGTCTACATTGACAGGTAGATGCTCTTCATGTTATCTGGCAGGGGGTGATTCTCAAAACTGCCTGGAGATGCCGGGAATGGAATGAAAAGACTCCATGACTGAACAAATGGCCCTTTCCCATTAATCCTTACCATTACTCAAATTTGCCAGCAAAACAGCAGCAACAAGTGTGAGCCAAATCTAAAACAGTACTTGATTTTTAGAGATTTCTTTCGTAATCTGTCTGTTGCCCTTTCACCTCTGCTTATCCTATATAGTCATACCTCAGAAGTCGAACGGACTCCGTTCCGAAAGTCCATTCGACTTCCAAAATGTTCGGAAACCAAGGTGCGGCTCCTGCAGCCAATCAGAAGCCCTGTCAGACGTTCGGGTTCCAAAGAACGTTCACAAACCGGAACAACCACTTCCGGGTTTGTGGCGTTTGGTAGCCAAAACGTTTGTCTCTCAAGGTGTACGACTTCCGAGGTATGACAGTACTCTGCTTTGCCCTTTATACATCTCGCCTAGTGATCGATCCCTTCCCTTAAAAAATAAATATTAAAAATTCTACAAGGGAGCTATTTAAAAATTAGATGGTCGTTGGCCGATGTCAACAACTTTGTTACCTGTAATAGGGTAGCTTTGCATGCGCTGGCAGGGAGAAATCACACTGGCTGCCAAGGGAATTTTTAATTTGTTTAATTGATAAGAGGATCCTGACAAGGTAAAAAAGCAAAAACAAAAAAACCCCAACAACCCACATTTCTGAACATTTGCGTGTTACCTTCCTCTGCGTGTTTTGTGAATTATATTGTAGCGGCCATTAGCTATAAACAATGCAAATCTGACTGACTGCACCCTCCTGATATAAAGCCAGCACAAGGCATGGATTCCTGGCCACTACACCTGGCTGTGTTGCCTAGAGGAAGGGGAGGACATCAAAGTTAACTAAGGAGACTCGCCACACTCCCTCTCTGAAGGCCTTTCATCACTTTACGAAGAGCTTAGGCATTTGGTCTGCCCAGATGATAATTTTAGCTCTCCTAGCATGTGAATCCTCGGTTTTAAGTTACAGCGTTGTAGCCAGCTAAGTAACACACACACAGTGGCCAATTGAGATGAATTTAAATCCACTGAATTCAGTGGGTCTACTCTAAGTAAGATTTAATTGGCCACAACCCAAAATCTGCCACCTATTGCTGCTTTTCATCGCCAAATTTGTGTTTTATTGTACTGTTTTCCAATACTGCGCTGCAAGTCGCCTTGAACGTTTTATCAGAAAGGAGTGATATAAGAATATTCAAGTAAACGAGTAAAGCACAGCTCCAAATGCTGTGATTGGAACTTCTCGCCACCACCTGTTCTCCTCTCCAGGTTTTAAGTGCTTGAGTCCCCTCCCCGCTCCCCAGAGAACCTCAAGAACCACATTGTACCCAGACGTTCCAGCTTAAATTAAAGCCCATCCCCACCCGAATGTCAACATACCCGTTTCTTCTTCTCGAAAATCTGAATTAGAATTTGACGACGTACAGGTGCATTCCATATGCTCTTCTAGCTTCACCAGGACTTCTTTTAATTTTGGCTTTTTTCTAACATATTCCACTTTTGCCACCTGCATTAGAAACATACGGGCGTTAAAGGCTTGTTAATGCATTAGGTCAGCAAAGAACAAAGTTTCAAGTGTCCAGTTACGCAAGACCATCCCAATCCTGCTAGGAGAGGGGGTCATTTGCATGCACACACAGAGAGAAGCAAGTGTCCTAGATAGGCATCCTTTTAGCTGGATGAGGAATAGCACAAACATCACCGGAAGTGACTCCTCTGCTCGAGTTGAGAGCTACTGCAGAGCTTCCAGGGTATGGTTTTAAAAAGCAGAGACAAGCCAAATGCGAATCAGGGTATATTGGTTTGCTAGAGGGTTTGCATAAGACCACTAAGGATTTCCGGCTGCTAATTTTTAAACAATTATCGGCAACGAAAAGACCTCTCCACACACACACCAAAAAAAATATTGGGCTGTTAGAATCTCTGTTCTGCAGCATCTCAGATGTAGATTTGCACTGCCAAGCAAGTTCTGTGCCCGACACCCGGGGTTGGGAGACGCAACTGGCTCTGTCCCATAAGCCAGCGTGTTGGGTCTGGCTCCTTGAACCACTGTTTTGCCGCTGGCTCCTGCTAGTGAGCCTTGGGTGTTCTAGCGCAAACCCATGAAGATCTTGCAAGTCTGACATCTGCCCACACCTGGCTTCAAGGCACATGGCTCAGCAACCTTCCTGAAGCGAAGGAAATCCGGATGCTGTCGTTGCCTGCTAATGCGACCACCTGCGAGCCATACAGATACTGCCTTGGGCTCAAATTATAGAAGGCAGGCCGGATGTAAATTTAATAAATAAAATTGGCAACGGTACAGGGGAGCTGTTCAGGAACCGGATTTGGGCCTCATCGTCACTCGGCTCTCCCTGCCAAATTGGCACTGCGGCCGATTTTCTGACAGGGTGTGTACGCAGCTGGACTGAGGTTTGTGGGTGTTTTTTATGCATCCCGTTCTGCAGCAGAAAAGCATTGTTACTTCCAAGCGGGGAGAAGTTTGAGGTGTAGTGCTGCCGAATGGGTTTTGCTTCCTTTGAAAAGGGGTCAAAAGCTTACGGGGTCTTTATAATAGCTGCTTTCTTTACAAATATATACAAGCCAAGCATGAGTACAGACAGACAGACTTCTCTACCGCAAGGAGTATAAGGGCCCCAAGAGGTTACTGAGCACCTCTGGCCAGCAACTCCAGCTGGAAACCTTCTGACTTTTGTCTCCTAAAACCTGCTGTTCCTCAAATCTAAATCTGTCTGCCTGTGCCATTCCTACAGGTGAACTGTCCATTCAAACAGGTCCAGCATCATCTCAGGAAGACTGGGGGGTGGCTACAGAGTTTGGGGCAGCAAAGAGAGGTGATGGGTTGGGATGCTGCATTTTGTGCCATGTGGGACCTATCCTGCACCCTGTGCCCTAGTTTAGTGTCCTCAGGTACAGTGGAGGCTCCTGCCCTATAGCCAGGCATAAAGTAAGGTTTGACTTCCAGGCCAGTTAACTTCTGTACAGTGATACCTTGGTTCTCCAGCACCTTGGTACTCAAACAACTTGGAACCCAAACACTGCAAACCCAGAAGTAAGTGTTCCAGTTTGCAAACCCTTTTCGGAAGCCGAACGTGCTCCGTTTTGAGTGTTACGCTTCTGATTTGAGTGCCACACTTCCGTTTTGAGTGTTATGCTGGGGTCTGTTTTTGCTATTTATTTTGTGTTTATGTTTTTGCGACTCTTTTTGTTTTTGTGACTGTGTAGAACCCAGTTCAGCTACTGATTGATTGAATGATTGTGTGACTGCAGTACATTGTTTATTGCTTTCATTTTATGGATCAATAGTCTCGTTAGGTAGTAAAATTCATGTTAAATTGCTGTTTTAGGGTTTGTTTTTAAAAGTCTGCACCAGATTAATCCATTTTGCATTACTTTCTATGGGAAAGTGCGCCTTGGTTTTGGAACGGACTTCTGGAACGGATTAAGTTTGAGAACCAAGGTACCACTGTATATGGAATTGGGGGTGCCCATCTCTGGCCCCATCTACACTATCAAAACACTATGATACCACTTTTAGCAGACACGGCTTCCCACGAAGAATCTTGGGAAATGGAGTTTGTTAAGGGTGCTGAGAGTTGCTAAGAGACCCCCTGTTTCCCTCACAGAGGTACAGTTCCCAGAATTCCATGGGAAGAGTTGACTGTTACACAGCTCTGAAATTTTTGAGGGGAATAGGGGTATCCTAGCAACTCTCAGCATCCTTAACAAACTCCATTTCCCAGGATTCTTTGGGGAAGCCATTGCTCTTTAAAGTGGTACCACAGTACTTTTAATGCATAGTGCAGATGGGGCCTTTCTCTCAGGCAGCAAAAGGCCTTGAAGATGGCTCCGCAGTCAGGAAACATCCACAAATATTGAATAATATTTAAGGAGTGGGTGTCCCCTCCCCAACATCCCACACTTTAGTGTATTCATTCATTGATTTATTTTGCACGTTTAGACCATCTTTCATCCTGAAGGGTCTCAGAGCATTGAACGGTTCAGATGAAACCATGGCAATAGTCTCATTCACAGTAATCAGATCGTAAACACCCAACGGTATTTACATTCCTATTTTATTGCTTAAGGTAAAAAGAAAGAAAGAAAGAAAGAAAGAAAGAAAGAAAGAAAGAAAGAATTGCTAAAGGTCTTATTCTCTGGGCCTCAGTGGTTTAGATTTCTGCTGTCTTTCCAAGAGGTAAGAATAAAATATTGTTGGCTTCCCATCTACCAAGTTTCAAGCGAGTCTACATTTCGGGACCTTCCGTTATAAGGACCAGTGGTGCCTTCTTCGTTTGTTTCCAAAAAAACAGGCACGCCTGCCAAAATACCCCAGATGCAAAAGCAGGACATTTTAAAACAAGCAAGCCCACAAGGGAAGTCATGCTATGCTGGGAACCCAGGTCTGAGTAGTATTTGGCCAGGAGCCACTCATATTATAAATGTTTGTCCAACTATCTTGGATAACTTCCGGCTGATGAAAGATGCTGCCTTTCTTTTCGAGAAGAATTTCACCTACTCCCTTGGCAGGAGGGAAGCCGGAGTCTATTGCTCTCACGCAGGCAAGGGCTCCTCCTCTTGCTATTAGAGCTCGAGAGCCCTTCCCCTCTGGCTTGTTCCTCTTCCTTTGCCAACAAAAGCCCTGCTGGTATGCAAACCCCCTTTGATCATTTCTGCCAGCCCATATTACAAAGCAGCAAAACGTCAACAAAAGTCTCCCAAACCCCTGTTTCGGTTTGAAAGATCTCTGTCTCGGGCAGCTATTATTATTACATTGTCATCATCGACTGCAGCTACTACCACAACTATTAATATTTAACACTGATAAAGCACCTGATTTATTTTTATTTTTTAAGTACTGTGGTATTAAAAGACAAGACAGCCCACAGGATCACTAAACAGAGGCAATGAAAAAGGAATGAGGGTAGGGGGAGAGGAGAGCCAACATTAGCACAGCTGCTCCTTCATGGCCAAGTTGGTCTCCCCTTTCCCATGATATTTTGCTCTGGGGTGCAGTCTTGGCACCCTGGCTGATGGCAGAGGCCAGTGTGTGTCTCCCTGTAGTCCTGCCACCCTTTGATAACTGGCAGAGAGGGGGTTAATTTAAAAAATGTTGCCTCTACACCTCTGGATTCAAATTCTCTCCACTTAGCAGCAGCAGAAGAAGAATAGTTTGGATTTGATATCCCACTTTATCACTACCCGAAGGAGTCTCAAAGCAGCTAACATTCTCCTTTTCCCTTCCTCCCCCACAACAAACACTCTGTCAGGTGAGTGGGGCTGAGAGACTTCAGAGAAGTGTGACTAGCCCAAGGTCACTCAGCAGCTGCATGTGGAGGAGTGGAGACGCGAACCCGGTTCACCAGATTACTAATCTACCGCTCCTAACCACTATACCACACTGGCACCAGCACTGAACTATCTAATCCTAGGCTTGCTGTGACATCAGAGCAGGCAAGCCAATGGCACAGAGAGGCATTGCTTTTGCCTGCAAAGCCTCACTGTGGCCTCAGAGTATCCAGCAGCACCCAAAGAAGTGGGGCGAAGAGAAACCAGCGAAGAACATTTTATGAAAGGACAAAAATACAGCCCGTCATGTTAACAGGGCTTCCCCACAAGAGCTGGAAGGATCTTAAAGGCCATCTCGCCCGAACCTCCTACCCAAAAGACAAGACTCACAGATCAACCAATCTGGCATATCCAGGAAGTCCATTTCCAACTGAACTTGGAGAAGGGGTGTATGTGGAGAATGAAAGACAACAAAGTCCCAGGGTGAGTTATGAGCCTATCAAGCTAATTCCTGGCATCTGTGGACTACAAGGGACTGAAAATAAGAACAAGAGTCCTGCTAGATCAGACCAAAGGTTTGTCTAGTCCAACATCCTGTTTCCCACAGTGGATAATCAGATACCTCTGGGAAGCCCAAGGGCTGGACTCCTCTGTTGTTGTTCCCCAGAGACTGCTACTCAGAGGCACGCTGCCATCCATCGTAGCCATCAAGATTTGCAATCAGACAAAGTCACAAGACAATTCGTAGGTCTTTCAGGCACTCTCATTTTGCCCCAGGGACTGAGGGGACTGAGGACAATGTCAACCCAAATCTAGTCCTTTGGCTGTCAAGAGACTTCGGTAACATGGATTGACTTTGCAACCTTACAATCAGCAGTTTTTTGAAGTTCATTTGTTCCATATTTTAAAGCGAACAACAGGTAAATAAGCAGGTTGTGGAAGTGATTTATGTCCTGCATATTCTAGATTTTCTGTTTATATTTTTTGCACTGACACGGCAAAAAACTCTTCCAAGGAACAAAAAACAGGACTGTCCTGTAAGAGGAGAGTTGTCAGAGCACCCAGGGGAGCAGGGTCTGACGAAGTATACAGCTGCACACATGCTCAACAGCTAGAACATGCTATTCATTCGAGTTGAGAAGCACATTGCATTATTGCTTTGAGAGCACATGATGAGTCCAGCTTCCTATAGCCCAGTTTTCCATCTAGCCACCACCCCTCGGTATTGTCTGCATTGCCTCGCACCAGATGTCCAAGATCTCAGGTGAAGTCTTTTCCAGCCTGGCTACCAGAAATCATTTGGTGCTCTCCAACTATTGGTAATGGTGGCTGAGTCTAATTGTTGTTGAAGCCCAACAGCATCTGGAAAGCCATAAATCCCATATCCCGGTTCTACATGCAAGGCATGAGCCCTGCTGAGCCCTTCTACTTCCTGTACCAAAGCATGATATTTCCACTAATCCAAAATCTCTGTGGAATTAATTCATAGTACCCAAAATATTTTTTTTCATTAGTACGTAAGAGTTACCATGTCAAGGCATCTGAAGGACAGGGGGGAAAGCTCCCTAAATTTATTTCTTAGAGGTTCAAGCAAGTTGAAATACTTTATTGTCACTTGTACAACTTGTATACAGTGAGATGACACAATTTATCACAGATAAATAAGATAAATAATTAGAAGTTATCGCAGATGCTTTGGGAGGCGAAGATCTTTCTAGGGTTAGCACTGGCCACCGTTTTTTTGTCCACAGACGTCATGTCTGAAACGTTCGCATTTGCAACATTTTCCAAGGCTGACAGTTTTCCACCAAGATAGATTTACAGCAGGCTACGACTCGTAAGAATGCTTTGCTCAAAAGGTCACCCATGGGTTGAAGCAATATGCTCCGAGCCTCCTCTGGCATGGTCTAAATTCTAACTAAGTGCAAAGTTTGAAGGAAAACGTATGGCAAATCTGAGTCACCCGGCATCAAAGGATGACTAAGCCGGTCGCATTCACAACAACAAAACACAGATTAAGACCTTTGTAATCAAAGATACAGACAAGAACGGCAGCAATAATGGAACAACTTTCATATTGGCTGCACTTATTTCAGACATTGGAATGAATCAGCAATGGGGAAAATTACATGTGTCAGAAATAAACTGTAATCAAAAAAAAAATTCCCCAGCGCAGATAAACTATAAACCAAGAGCACACATACTCCTCAAGCTAAGCATACTATACACGTATGATAACAAAGTGTTTGGGGATTCCGTAATGATAGTACTGAGTCAATTAGCAGGTACAGTCAACTCTATAAATGTTTGACCCAAGTAACGTCTCACAACAAATGTAACTGATCTGTAGAAAACACAACCTGAAAAAAGAGACAATGAACGTGCTTTTGTAAACTAAGAAAACCTTTAATAAAAATTATTTTAAAAGCAAACAAACAAGGGGCACAGGAACACAGCTGTCTTACATGTAGTCAGTGCATTGTTCCACCTAGCTCAGTACTGTCTACACTGGCTGGCAGCAGCCTTCCAGGATTTCATGCACAGTATCTCTCCCAGCCCCACCTGGAGAAGACAGGGGTTGAACCCGGGGAACTTCTGCATGCAAAGCAAATACTCTGACATTGAGCTACACAGACATGCTCGGCTTTCAGGTATTCCACTTCAGGTGGCTGATCGATGGTCACCTCGGCGTCAAATGATTGCCCTGTCCTCCAAAAAAATCAGCATAGTAAACCACCCAACATTGTGCCAATATGGTGGCATCTAGTGTTGATCTCAATTCTTTCATGCTCCAAGACACCAAAAGCCAAAACTTGTCCTCTCTTTGCTCAGCCACTGCCCATCCTAGTTCTTGCCATTGGCTTCTCACAAAGCTTGCGTTTTTGTTCTCAAGAATTTTCTTGTATGCTGCTCTGCTCCTTCCCATGTTTTCCTTGTTGATTTCAGAAGGTTTTCCCCGATAGATTCTAATAGCCCTTAGCAGATCTCTCTCTGCATCCTTGCATTGCCCATCAAACCAGCCTCTTTGATTTCTCTGTGTGCTGTTTGTAGCATTGGGCTTGGCTAAATAAGGTCTGGAGAGCGTGCTGATTTGTAGGAAATCCGAAACTGGGTTTGCTGAGATGTTTATGAGGCGATATGTAGGTGTATATATAAGTATATATAAGTCAGATATATAGGCTAGGTGGCCAAATGGCTCCTTCAACTGGCGTTACAGTCGCCAAAACAAAACACCCAGTAGCCATTTGGGGGCCAAGCAGCTTGAAAGTTGTTTTTCAGTATGACTTTTTGGTTCCTGAAATTCGTTTTGGTTGCGGAGATTAAAAAAAATCATGGATACATTTCTACAGGGTTCGTTGCTAATGCATAAAAACAGTCAAGGTCCACAGATCCCCAGGCACACACCTCCAGATGGTGGAGACATCAGACGCCATCCTGGCACCTGGGCATATTCCTTTGGTCACAAGCGACCAATAAAAGGTAAAGGGACCCCTGACCATTAGGTCCAGTCGTGACCACCTCTGGGGTTGCGGCACTCATCTTGCTTTACTGGCTGAGGGAGCCGGCGTACAGCTTCTGGGTCATGTGGCCAGCATGACTAAGCCACTTCTGGCGAACCAGAGCAGCACACGAAAACGCCGTTTACCTTCCCGCCGGAGCGGTACCTATTTATCTACTTGCACTTTGACGTGCTTTCGAACTGCTAGGTTGGCAGGAGCAGGGACTGAGCAATGGGAGCTCACCCCGTTGTGGGGATTCGAACCGCTAACCTTCTGATCAGCGCCACCCGCGACCAATAGCCAGGTTCAAAATGCACCTGGCAAATTTCAAATGCTGCTGATCCCCTATTTTTATTTTCTGCACAAAAACTTTTCTCTTTATCTCTAGATAGATTTTTAAAAATATTTCAAATCCGTCAAAAAGAATCCATGTTATATATTGGCAGATCTTGTTTAACAATGTAAAAATTAATTGCGGGGAGAACTTTCTGCATAAACTTTTCACTAGTCATTAAAAAGAAAAAAGAAAAGAAAAAAATTCTTGAAGAGCTCCCACATGATGGAATGCCTTTTGGAACGGGAGTCACGTTTCTCAAAGGACATTTATTTGCCGCAGCTCTCAAGTGGATTAGCAACAGTGCGATGGAATGACGGCCGATGGAAGTGGTCCATATCCCCAAAGGGCCGCAAGGGTCAGGCTAGAGCGCTGGGATACAGGTCTGGCATTCTGTTGGGGTTTAAATAGACAACACAAAAGCCAGCAGGACAGAAAAGTGACAGCTGAGAGACCAAGAATGTTTGCACAAAGTGGCTCAAGAAGCGATAGCTGGATTATGCTTCAGGGGGAAAGGAATTAATGGATGGGGCTTTTTGGAAGGCAAAGTGGATTTACAACATTCATCCATCCTACTGGAAACGCCAAACAGAAGACAGCATCTTCTTAACTACATGACAAGGGAGAAAGGCTGTCCGGGTGGACAGAGAAGATATGTGGAGATCAAATTACAAAAGGGCAATTTGGTAAATGGAAGGCATTCATCTGTTTAGTCACCAGCAGCCTAATGCCAAGATGGGTTCAATACTACTGCACTTGACACAAGACACAGCAACGACTACACCATGCACTTAATTCAGTAGAAGTTAACATTTAAAGGCTACTGGACTCCATACGAATACGGGAGGGAAGGGGAAGATTGCCGGAATGTATGAGTAAAGTGCAGATTGATAGTACATGATTTAGTTGTTTCAGTTTGGCGATTCTTTGGTGTGGCAGAAGTCCAGGAAGCAAACTGAATGTTGCTGGTGTGTAACCAAATCTCTTTTTTTGTTCAGAGACATGCTCAAACTTACTTATTATAAGTTTAAGTTAAGTCTGCTGCAACTGGATTTTTTATGGACAGTGCCAATCCTGACTGTATGGGATTTGTGACCATTTGCCTTCAGTAGCAGTAAGGCTCTGCTGGATGAAACACAATTGCCTCTGGTCCATTTTGGGGGAATCCTGCAACGTGTTTAAGTTTTTATTCTGCTAACTATACACAGGAGTTCTCCTCTGGATCAATGTTGAGTAGAATTCCATGACATTGGAATTATTCTGAAATATGGGAAGTCAAGGTGGGAATCAACACGACTGACTTTTTAGGATTAGGCTAAAATCCTTTAAAATATTTCTTTTTAAAAAATGCAACGGCATGAAACCAGATTAATACTCCAGAAAAGGTAACACTCCAGAACAGGCAGCCAACCAGGCAGACTATATAAGGAACCAGGAAATCAAGATACGATTTGGCTAAAGCTAATCCGCTTCCTGATGTGGTGTGATGAACCTTAAGAATAGTTGATTAAAAAAGAAATGTTTAATTATTACCACTCACTCTATCGGCTGTGCTGTGAGAGCATCAGACTGCCTCAGTGGGAGAGACAGGAAGCAGGGCTCATTTTACCAGCTTTGCTGGGAGCCCAGCTCCATCAGGCCCCATCTGCCCCTGAATGTGTGCCAGCTGGTCTTTATAGAAGCAACTGTTTAGAAAGCAGCGCCTGAGCTTGATTTTCATCTTCCTCTTCCCTCCCTGTCCCTCTTCCCTTGCGTGCCATGCTTTCCTTTTTCTTCTTCTGAAGACTGTAAGCCTGTAGGCAGCGGGTGTCTTGTGAAAAGTAGGGTACAGTTGCTCTTAAAAAAATAATTTTGTTGGATGCTAACATTGGGAAAGGACTGGAACAGAGCAAGGTATGGAATGGACAACTGCGATTTTGACTGCTACACAGAAAAGGCCAATCAGAACATCACCACCAGCGGAACGGCGTGACATCAACATGGAGCCACCATGACAGCAATAATAATAATAATAATAATAATAATAATAATAATTATTATTATTATTATTATTATTATTTTAAAGCATTCACAAATGGGGCATTAAATAAGGAATGCAAAGAACTATTCTTCCCGCTCCACTGGTTCCAGCTGCATGACCTGGCCCATTCACCATGCATGTACCATCTGAGATGAATATTATGATACTGGAGCAATACAATCCAGCTTTCTAGGGCAGTTGATCCTGCTCATTTGGCAGCATTCTCCAGCAACCAGCCTAGGGAGGAGAGGCTAGCACCATGGCACCATGTCCCTGGCTCAAGACAGGCAGTGCATTTGACTTCCCGATGCTCTCGTCAGTCTCTTGGCCTCTGCTGTCCTTGCATCCTACACAGTGACCTCTCCACTAACTGGATAAACTTGCAGTCAGAGGGGGCTTATTAGGGAAGGCGCGATGATCTCACCATCTTGTCAGTAAAGCATGGGTGAGAAATGGAGGTCTTTTTCAGTGTCAACCCCAAAACAGGGCCTTTTACATAAGCTTGACATCATGGAAGCAGAACAAGGGAGCCTCTCAACTCCGTTCTGGGAATAAGCAAAACAGATCCCATCCTCCAGCCCTCGCCACCTTCTGTGTGACCCCCAAAGAGGATCTTCTGGATTATGATACACTCAAGCCATTCATCTCCGCAACATGGGAATTCCCAAGAGCTTGAGAAACAATTAATTATATCAAAGAGAGAAAGAGAGTACATCTGACGCAGGAGGAAATAAATATGGGTTTTCTTGTTTGGAGACTACGGGTGTGGTGTGGTGGGGGTCAGGCAGCCCTCCTCTACAAAGAACACACTGCTCCAAAGTGACTCCTCGTTTTTAATTAACGTTTTGAAGGGGGAGGATTTTCTCAAGACCTCTGGAGCACAACGTTTAAAAAACAGTGGGCATGGGTCACAACGTGATGTCACTTGTTAATCTAAGCGGCTAACACCAGCAGATAAGAATTATCCAGTTTCTCAAGAGCAGCGATGATTCAAATCCAAAGAACTATACAAACAAAAGGGGGCTTTAAAAGATTTTACAGGCAACTCCCCGTGCGGTGTGTTCGAGTCATGGGCAACCATGCACATACGCACTGCCACAAAATAAATCAAACCCCAAAGTGGCCCTCAAACAGTGTGAAAACAGCTTCAAGCAATCCCATGAGCCTTTTCCATTGCAATCCCACGAGCCTTTGCACCAACCTTTGAGGTCTGTGGAGGGTTGGAGTTTGGAGGAAGTCTAGTAAGTGCTGATGGTTTTTGAAAGGGTTTTTACCAAGGTGTGTTTCCAGAACTGGACATCAGTGTCCAGACTGAACGATGTCGGTTCCAGACACTCCTTCAGGTACAAAGGGCTGAAGCCATTTAGGGTTTTAAAGGACAGCACCAGCACTTTGAATTGTGCTCGGAAACATACAAAGAGCCAATGTAGACCTTTTAGGACCAGCTTTTTGTATGTTTCCCTTTTTCTACTGTTGGGGAAATTCATGCTCTGCCATCATGAGCCAGAGCAAGTTGTGTATTAATGCTGACCCATGCGTCAGGTAACAAATGCTCACCTATGACTAACCGGGAAGATGCTTTGAAGCAAAGCTGCTATTGCTTCCCAGAACCACATGATTTCCCAGGACCCAGGAAATTCTTGGCTATAGCACTCGAGTGATCTGGTTCTAAATGCCTGCGTTTCCGTTCTCAAGCCCAGGGGTCACCAAGCTTTTTGGCCCAATGGGCACATTTCAATTTTTGAGAGCGTGCTGCGGGTGCCAGTCAAAAATTAGCTGCAAAATAATTGATGGGTGTGGCAGAACACAAACCTTACCATGGGAAGTGAGCTTTGCCCTGCTGGTCCTGATCGTGGAGACCACACTTTATTGACTACACACACACACACCAGGGCCGGATTTAGGTTTGATGAAGCCCTAAGCTACTGAAGGTAATGGGGCCCTTTATATGTCCAGCTGTCCTTTGTCAACAACAGATTGTCACTGTTTTTTGTGTTGAATATATGCTATGTGGTAATTTATGGATCTAATTACATTATAGGAGCCAACACAACACAAAATACTGTTGCTGTATGTAGGTTTTACCTTATATTTTAGAAATGTACATCCAGGTTTTTTTCTTTAAATGTTTTTGCAGCCCCCAAGAGAGTGGGGCCCTAAGCTACAGCTTGTTTAGCTTACACACACACACACACAGAGAGAGAGAGAGAGAGAGAGAGAGAGAGAGAGAGGGAGAGAGAGATGGATGCTGTCTAATACTAACAGGGAGCATTCCTCAGTACCTGGAAAAATATACAAGGTGGCTGCAATACACTCTCCTTTCACAGAAGTTGCTTTGAAGGCACCGGCACAATTCACCCCATAACTTTCTTTCTAGGACAGCTAGAGACTTACTTTTTAAGAAAAGAAAGAAACTTTCCCAAGCATCATGGCACCCGCTGACTCCTAGCTGGCGCCCCCTGCTCTAAACATTTTCATGGCACACTGCAACTTCAGCAAGAACCTCCAGCCTCCCCCACCCCGAGCAACTGCCCCCAAAATGCCTCAAGGAGGCCCAAGTTAAATGATGCTCAGAGCTAACCAGTCAACTCTGGCAAGTCAAAACCGCTTACAGGCTTATCTGCAGTGCAGAGTTACCTTTGAGGACCCCAATCATCTCTCCGCATCAGAAGGAGCAACGCAATCTCCATCCACCATAAATACTGCTGCAGCAGGCAGCTCATGTTTGCTAAACAGCTGTGTTTGTTCTTGAGGCTGCAGGTTAATTAGATTTGTCTCTGATCCTCCTTTGCTTTTAAAATTAATGTTTGCCAAGCGTGTTGAGGAGCTATATATATGTATTTAAGGACTCACTTGAAAATAGAATTGGTTCCGGGAAGCCTGATGAAGGTTGAGTGCAGCAGCAACATCTGAATATCAAGACTGCACTGCGCCCTTTCCCAAAGTGGTTTGTTTTCAATTTAAGATTAACACAAGTGGGTGAGAGAGAATCGCAGAATTGCTGAGTTGGAAGATGCATTTGGATCGATGTGGTGCTGTGCTACCTTAGTTGCAAAGTAGCATTGCTTTCTCCCAGACACACCTGCCCAGGTATTTTGAATCTTCTCCAGAAGCCCTTCTATAGGTTCTTCCATTTATTTAACTGCCAATGCTACTTATCAACACAAGTTATAGGACAGGACAGGATAGGGTATCCTGAGTACAACCCCACCCCCCACCCCAGCCTATGGAATTTTGTCCTGCAGGAGATGCATATGGCCTCTTCAGCAAAGGTGAGTAAATACATATCTTTTCACCTAGACTTTCAGAAAGAAATGAAGATTTAGGACAGGGTTACTAAGAGGACCACTGAAGTATTTATATGACGAATGAACAACAACAAATTTGGATTGTTACTTTTTAATGTTTAACTGATTGCTTGCTTCATCTGGAATTTTAATTATAATAATGTTTTATTTATATCCCGCCCTCCCCAGCCAGGCTCAGAGCGGCTAACAACAGTAAAAGTAACACAGTTTACATATAATCACAATCAATTAATTAAAATACATATTAATTTGAATGTTGTGGTTTTAATAGATTGATTTGCTTTGTTTTGGTGGTTTTATCACAAATTGTTTTTGGGTGGGGGTTTCTTTTAATGGAAATTGCCCAAAGAACTTATACAAATGTAATAAAGCAAGTAGAAGATTAAAGAAAGTAATCAGATGATAGCAATCTCCAGGCTATTAGGAAAGGAAACACAAGTATGTGTGGGCAGGTGAGATAGCTATATTTTATAAGCTATTAACCAGGGAAGTTCAATTACAAATGTCTCCAGCTAAAAAAAAATGATCTTGGGGAGCAAGTGCCCAGGACCATGGACAGCTGCTGCTGCTGCTGCTGCTAGCCAGAGGTTTAGATGCTCCTGTAGATGGGCCAGTGGTGTGACTCCGTATAAGGCAGTCCACACTTCTATTGAGAAAACACAGCAACCTGGTCTCCTTCCTGACATAATGGCTTTCTATGTACAGGGAACATTATTGTGCAAAGGTGAATTCTATCATATTGAAATCTTGGCACCAATTTTAAATAAAGGAGTTATCAGCGCCAGCTGAAAAGCCTACCTATTTGCACAGCAAAAAAGGAAAACAACCCAGGCAGGCAATATCTTATCAATTACTACAATAACATTTGCTCCAACAAAATTTTATCTTGATATTTTTACTGGAGCTTTTCATGTTAAAAAACTTCCTTCCCCACTGATAAAGCTCTTTCACAGGAACTTACTATTGTATGAAATTTGCTTCTCTGTTATATAATACAGATTACCGGTACTTATCTATTTCGCATTATTCACTTCTTCAGCTATACGTCTGCACAAAACATATACATAATAGCTCCCATCAATGACCAGTTTTCCTCATTCATAAACCCAAAGATCCTAGACTTGTTGCTGACCCGATGAGGAGCACTAAGTATACATGTGCTGACACTTAAAATGTGCAGATTAAATTAATAAAGTTGATACAAACCTCTTCCTATTCTCTTTCATACAAAACAACACCGGTATTCAAAATATATTTGAATGAATACTTTCTTTTCATAGCTTTTATCTATTTGCCCAGGTCTTGGGAGAAGTTTCCTGAATTTGTTGTTTATGTGTTTTACTTTTCATGGAATCATAGAATTGTGAAGATGGAAGGGATGTGTGTGTGTGTGTGTGTGTGTGTGTGTGTGTGTCGCAGATGCATTGGCAAATGGGTGCTGCTGATTTGAACCAGCATAGAGTTAACAGGGAGACCAAGCCCAACCTAACAAACAAATACCACTCATTTCCCAAAATGTCTGTTTGATAGATTGTGGCAAGCAGAAAAAATGGATTTCGCCTAATGAGTAAATGTGGAATCAAACCATAAGGAATCTCAAATCCCAGGAGATGAGAATATATGAAACACATTTCTCTCCCACCAGCAGATCAAAAGCACTGTATTTCCACAAATAAAAGCCCAATTTAGCCTACATAATATTTAATTAAGGAAACATGACTGTACAAGGATTTTTACATTCAAAATGTCCCCTGAGTTATTTTATCATTTAAAATCAAGAACAAGGCTGTGGGAGTTTGTGGGAAAGGCATAATCAGGCCTGTTTGCTTGTTAATGCTATTTAGCATTCCTACACATTTGGGGTCATAACTGACCCTAGAGGGGGATAAAACAAAACAAAAAAATATTTTATTTTTTAAACAAAACACCACCCCTAATCTGTGCCACTTCATTCTTTACATACTTCCCTGCAAAAAGGCAAAGGATTGTTTAGTGTGTTCCAGGCCACACTCGCAGTGTGAGCATGGATGTTTTAATTTTCAGGGTTTCTCTAAAAGGTAGTAACTTCGGGTAGAACACAATGTTTGAATGCAAAATGTCTTCAGGAAGAGCTGAGAGAGCCTTGTCTGAAAACCTGGAGAACCACTAAGCCAGAAAGACAAATGGCCTGATGACTAAGGGCTTGTTTACACTGACACTTGTCCTGTGTCTAGAAAACTGGGTCCAAAAGGTTTTTTTTGTTTCTCCCACTGCTTTCTCTAGGAAAACCCGCTGTTGGCCACTGAATTGGAACCAATGTCCATCAGACAGAAAAACCAATTGATGTTTGCTCCGATTCAGTGGTAAGCAGTGTATTTTCCTGGGGGGAAATGGCAGGACAAACCGAACCACAGAATTGTTGGAAGGGACCACAAGGGCCATCCAGATTAAGATTCTGATGCTCTACTGACTGAGCTATCCCAACTCAAATGTGGATGAGCCCTCAGCATAAAGCAGCATCCTAGGTTGTAAACAGCTAAATGGGCCAGTTTGCTCTTGCTTATAATGAGAGAGAAACAAAAGCACTGCACACCGAAAGTCACTACACTCAGAGCTCATCCACACTTTATTTGGAAGCATGGGTTTGAGTGGTTTTCTGCTCGTTCCGTACTTTCTAGGCATGTTTCTAAGTGGTTTTCCATTTGCTCCACCACTTTACCCTGGAAATCCCACTCTTTTAACACTGAATCGGAGCAAATCTCTAGTGGAAGTGTGCAAGAGCCCTCATTTATCACTACAACAGCTAACTCGCTTAGCTATTCTTTAAAGTGTTTACCATCAGCACTGCTTGCAGCGCACTTCCAGAAAAAAAAGTTTAACTAAAAGGCAGCTTTCCCCAATTTAGGTGTCATCCAGTCATTTAGTACCACTACTGGCCATACCAACAAAGGGTGATGAGACTTGCAGTATGAAATCAGCTGCAAGTACAGTCACACCTTGGTTCTCGAACGCCTTGGTACTCAAACGTCTTGGCTCCCGAACACCACAAACCCGGAAGTGAGTGTTTCAGTTTGCAAATGTTTTTTGGAAGCTGAACGTCCAACGCGGCTTCCGATTGGGTGCAGAAAGCTCCTTCAGCCAATCGGAAGCCACACCTTGGTTTTCCAACGTTTTCTTCCGGAAGATATTACATTCAAGAACCAAGGTATGACTGTACCCAGGATAAGAAAGGCTGAGCAAAGTTGTAACCAAATGAGAACCAGTAGGAATTCACACTGAGGGATGATGATGATGATTTTAAAAAAAATATTATTCAATTTGTATACTGCCCTATACAGGCAGATTCCGGGGGGGGGGGGGGCGTGTTCACGGGATAAAATCACAGAATACATAACCAAAATCAAAACAGAAACAACTGAATAACCTCCCATGGCTGCCAAGGCGAGAAAAATGAAAACGACAGAATCCGAACAAAATGCTGAACCACCTCTTCCCTCAAAACACCCACCCACCCGCCCTCCCCGCTGCACCTGAGTTCCATTTCTCCTCACCTTGACGCTTCTGTGGTGTATCCGTGACGGCTGGCATTTCACACTGCTGGTGTTGCAACAGCCCGTGCAACGCTTCACCTCCACGCACGGCGGCCATATCAGAAAGTTAGCAGACGTCGGGTCGATCTGACTCCGAGGTATCTCGTATATAACGGTTCGCGTTTTGCAGACGGCAGGAATGGCTTCCTCTGCAGAGGGGGAAATGGTGCACCCAGATAAGCGACGGCCTCTGCTTTGAAACAAGCCTGCCAGCTGTGTACCGGATCCCTGGTCTGCATGTGGCAATGCTAGGGGGAACCCATCTCCCTGCTCTTGCAATATATAATAAACAAGAACCGTTGCAAGCATACTGGGATGTCCTTACATTCTTCACCCATAACAGCATTCAGGACATCATGAACAAAAGGCTATATTGGCGCACTGTACGGATAGCATGCAAGGATATCCTCTATCCAAGGAGATCTCTCCAAAATCCACCATGGGACTGTAGGGGAGTCTATTCTTCCTGTCCTGTGTGAGGTATAAATGATTGTCGCCGTATTTGTGCCTTCTGATCACACCTGAAATAACATACCAGCCTAGCTGTGATGAAGCTCTGCGTTTTGGCTTAAAAGGGGGGGGGGATAATTTCAAATAAATAAATAAATAAGCCAGCAGCACACAGTCCACAATGACTCAGGAACAATAAATGCAAAAATAAAGAGCAAAAGCAGTGCAGCTTTCAGTGGGCAGTCCTGGGTAGCAATCTAGGTCTACCTGATAGCGAAACAGGCTCCAGACGATAGCAATTCTGCTCTGTTTTAAAAGCAGCCTTCTGTTCTGATAGTTCAGATATTATATTTGATCTGGCAGAGGGTATCTTCAGAGCAAGCAGGTTGCTGAACCAGTTGTAACAATGCACGTTCATAAAACACCGCTGTTTAAGGTCAATTAGTACCCATTTAATTCTAACACCCTTGCTTCTGCCAGAACATTACTATTAACAGCACTGTTTATTAGGGTGAAGATTGATGTAATATTTTAAAATAAATTGCAGCGACGTCCTCCCAGCTCCGCAGTTTGTATGATACATTTTGTTAAGTTAAAGGCTGTGTATGATACATTTTGTTAAGTTGAAGGCTGCGTTGGGCATCAGCTTAGCCATTAGGCTTTCCATTATTTAATTAACTCTTCCCAACGTGTTCTCAGGGTTGCACCAGTCTGTGGCTGGCGCCTAATCTGAAAACAACTGAAAGGCACAGACACTGCACTGCATTTCCTAACTCACATTTCCACATGAGCATCCTGCAGAAAAAGAAATAATTTTCTGGATGAGCTACCCCACTAGAAGTAGACTGACTTGTGCAAAAGAGCAGAAAATAAGAATAAAAAAGTGTATGGGGGGTGTCCTCCTTGGGTTTATAACAGGCATAGGCAAACTCGGCCCTCCAGATGTTTTGGGACTACAACTCCCATCATCCCTAGCTAACAGGACAAGTGGTCAGGGATGATGGGAATTGCAGTCTCAAAACATCTGGAGGGATGAGTTTGCCTATGCCTGGTTTATAAGGTCATTTTTCTTTCTGCCCTTAAAAAAAGACTCATTTTTCAGGACCAATCCTTCTATCCCAACCTCGTGGCATTTTTTTTTTAATATATGTTTGGTTTTCCCATTCCTTACCAACACTTCTTTTCCTGCGAATAGGTCTGGGACGATTTTCTTGCCCGTGTTTGACAGAGTGAATGCTATGCGGTATCAAGTTTGTCTCTGACGGATCATCATATCCTAAAAACGAGACAACAAAACAGTCAGCCCTGTTTGTTATTATTTATTTGGTTATTATTTATTTATTTAAAAGAACCTACTTCATTTGAATATACATTTTTCCAATTACAAAGGAGCAATACATTAACCAACATTAGATTAAGCCTTCATTAAGTCTTTTACACACATGCACTTTAAAAGAGTCATTCTATGCCAGAAACAAGAACCACTTTCCTAGGAAATCATCCTTGAAATTATTTGTTTTATATACATCGTTTATACCTCTTCCTTCCAGCTCTACCATTCGGGAAGTGGCTTAGCAGCAATAAACTCCATTACATTAAAAAAAAAAAAATCTAACACATACCTTTCCAAGAAATAATAGGAAACCTATTTTATGTCTACAGGCAAGAAACAGATTATTTGCAAAGTACTTGGGAGTCAAATTCCAAACTAAGGGAAGCAAAATTAACTGCTCTAACCACAAAACTTCAGGATGCAATTCAGGCCTGGAGGCCAGAGATTATTTCCATAATGAATAAACTCTCAAGCTCCAATCAGAATCATCTTTTTTTTCTTTCTAGAATGGTTGAATATTGGGCACTGTATCTGTTTTGCTATGAGAAGGATTCATACTCACCTGTAGTATGCCAAGTTTCATTAAAAACAATAAACATTAAAACATAAAAGTCAAAAATGACAACATGAAAACATAAACAAGACCACAGGGCAAGCAATTTTGTGCGGGCTCAAGTACCCTCTGAAACAGTCATATCTTAACCGGCTAGCTGGGATGCTACCACTGAAAACGTGCTACAATGGAAAGAAGCACTTATTATTATTAATAATCATTTTTACTATTATTTATTAAATTTGCATACCATCCTTCACCCACAGATCTCAGGGAGGTACACGGCATAAAAACACAATATAAAAACACAAAATGCAGAATAAAAACAAAACAATAACCCTCTTTCTCACAACCACATTTTGAATAAAATAGGATATTAATCAGCCAAAGGCCTGGTTGAAGAGGAACCTTTTCACCTGCCATCGAAAGGTTTATTAAAAAATAAATAAACAAAAATAAAAATAAAGGTATATAAGGAAGGCACCAGGCAGGCCTCCCTGGGGCAAGCATTCCACTAGCAACGGAAGAAAAGGCCTGGGCCATATGTCACACTAAGACATGCCTTGGCTTAGTGCAAATGCGCCCGCTCCCAGAAATGTGCTTGCAGCTGCTTTGATCCTCCCCAGGTCTTCCGTGCCTATCTATTTCCTGTTTTTCAGCTTGCGGTTAGTCTGGAGAGACCTGAACCACAAGCCTGGATTCCTACAGCATGCAATGCCAAACCTTAGTCCTAGCAGACCAGCGAGCAGAAAAGCATTTGCAAAGGGCTCTCCAGGAACCTACGCACTGGCTCACTGTAGCATTGCATCACTCCTTTGCTTTCCTTGTCCCATGAGACTAGGGGCCTTCAGGATTTAACCTCCTTCCGTCGGGCCTGTAAGACAGAGCTATTCCGCCTGGCCTTTCATTTGAATTCAGCCTGATCTTTTATTTCCCTTCTCTTCCTTTCCCCCTCCCCTTTTATGAAGATCACCCGCTCTGAGACCCCACAGCTAATTCTCCCCTGGCCTCCTCGCTGGCCCAAGTAGGACCAATTCAGCCAGCTAGCCCTGGGGATTATCTAATTGATTTTTGAATTTTATTGTTATTCATGTTTTTATACTGTATTTTATGCTGCTTTTATAATTAAATGTTATAAGTGTTTTAAATTTGTTGTTAGCCACCCTGAGTCCGGTTTTTGAACCGGGAAGGGCGGGGTATAAATAAAAAATGGTTGCTGTTGCTGTTGTTGTTGTCAATTACCCCAGCAGCTTTGCACTCATGGGACAAAGCCCTGGAAGGTGGGAATAGGTTTGCTTCTTCCTAATGGCTAATTGTGAAGAAGATGCTCTAAACCAGGGGTTGGCAAACTTTTCCGCCAGCAGGCCGGATCACCTGCGCGCGTGAGCATGCACATGCCCCCCCCCCCAATCTTTCCTCGCTGGCTTTCGGAGCCATGGTGGGGGGAGGAGGTGGTGTCTGTGGCTTCCTATTGGCTGCAGGAGCTTCCTGCAGCCAATAGGAAGCTGTGGCTGCATCCCGGAAGTCAGTCCCTGCGCAGAGCTAAACTGGTGCACCGCGTTGGTTTAGCTCCACACGGGGACTGACTGAGTGGACGCCAAGGGACGGTTTAACGACCCCCTCAGGCCGTATCCGGCTCGCAGACCGTAGTTTGCCGACCCCTGCTCTAAACATTTTCCTTTCATCTTGTGGGATGTAACATCACAGAAAGCAGTCAAAAAGTGGACACACAGGGAGATGTTACTCCAGCCAGGTGGACTTCCTGTGACACTGGTCTGGTCCTCCCCCGTGTGACCAGGCAGATAAGTGTGACCCTGTGAAACCCCATAAAAGGGCTGGTCACACAGCCATCTTCCTCTCCTGATACTTTTGCTGTCTGCTGGCTCTCAGCCAGCAGCACATGGGCTCAATCCCCACGTGGGATTAACCCACACTTTCTTCTGTAGCTACAAGCTAAAGCCTGCCTTCAGGGAACCTACTGTGAACTGAACGTAAGTAAACTTCTCGTTACTTTCAAGAGAAGACTGTTGTGTCTTTATTCTTTTTAAGAGGGAATTAAAGGGGAATTGACCAGGAACAAATCCAATCTGGACAAGCTAGACTGGATGCCTTAACTCGAGAGATTCAAATGATCTACCAACTAGCTTCCTGCAATATACAGGGGAATGTACTCTGCTACAAGCTCACTAGGCGTGAGTGAGGAAGAATAATATTTAATCAATATATCCTCTCCTGGTATCCACAACATTCCAACTTATCTCATTATTTAAAAGGCCCAAAGACTTTCTTTTTCATCCTGCAGCTATTGTCCAGTAACCCTGACTCCTCCACCCCATTAAAAAGATGTCATCACAGAGAAATACACAACAGAGAGAACATTCTATCCCCTGCCCATGTTTTTGCATGGAGGTTGGGAGCGGGATATGAGATTGTAGCTGTTTGGGGATATTCTGTGCACCGCTATGCAACTGCATAGTGGATAGGGTGCATCTAAACCTTCTGGCTCTGTCAGTGCTCTCATATGCTCTCACAGCCACCACCCCACCCCTGGGGGAAAAAGAGAAAATAATGGAGTGAGCCTATGAACATGCAACACTTCCCCGAATATAAGGACAAAGAAGGTGAGGCCAGGAAGCACAACTTCTTCTCCCTCTCCACACAGTCATAATCATACGAATAAGAATAATTTATTATTTAGACCCCACCCATCTGGCTGGGTTTCCCCAGCCACCCTGGGCGGTTCCCAACAAAATATTAAAAACACAGTCAAACATCAAACATTAAAAACTTCCCTAAACAGGGTTGCCTTCAGATGTCTTCTAAAAGTCAGATAGTTGTTTATTTCCTTGACATCTGATGGGAGGCCATTCTACAGGGTGGGCGCCACCACCGAAAAGGCCCTCTGAACGGAAATGTGTGAAAAAGCTTGGCTGTTATTGTATGGCCTTTTGCCTGCACAATTTACTCTCCCACCCATACACACACTCGTGATCATTGATACTAGTCAACTGATCAGAATACTTTACACTCCTGAGAATACCCCATTTATTTATGTCAAAATAAATTTAGGTTTAAGGCAACAACTAATGCCCTGCAATTCAGAAATCCCAGATAAAGCATCAGCCAAAGATCATTCAACCTCTGCTTAAAAACCTATGAAGGAAATGTTTTGGACTACTAAGTCACTGATGTGCCACAGATATGCTAAGACAGGCTGGCTAGTAAACATTTCTATGGGCAACTAACTTTTGCAGGCTTCTTTGCAAGGCTCTTATGCAACCTGTCCATAATGTAGGAAATGCCAGCTTCCATATGAAAGCACACAGAGACCATGAAAACCTACGGATTAGGCCTTGTTCCTGCTTCCATCAGCAGCTTAAGGTAAACTTCACAGAAGAACAGGGTGTTCGTGGGAATCCCTCCCAAGAGATGCCAACCTGCAAATTTACTTGTTTAAAAATGTACTTGTTTAGACAGGTATTTGCATACAACTCTCCATAAAAGCTGGGTTTTATGGAACTTAGTGGCACGATTACAGCATGTTACGCTGTTTTACATGAGATTCATATTTTTTATTGTTCTGAGAGTGGCACAAACCACTTTGGTCTTCCTTTTGGAAGTGCAAGTCAGAAATACTGCTTTAAACACAAGAGTGTGTGTCTTTTTCTTGTCTCTTTAATGTAGATTAGATGAGTAAGACTGTCTTTCTTATAGGGAAGGCTCATCTACATCTAGCCTGACATTCTGTTCTCACAGAGGCTAACCAGATGCCCGTGAGAAGCCCATAAAGTGAACATGACTGCAGCAGCACTCTTCTACTGTTGCCCCCCAGCGACTGATACCCTGGGGAAATAATACACAAGCCATCGTGTTTAGTAACCATAATGACTAATGGCCTTGGGTAAAGGTAAAAAAGGTAAAGGACCCCTGGATGGTTAAGTCCAGTCAAAGGCGACTATGGGGTTGCAGCTCTCATCTTGCTTTCAGGCCGAGGGAGCCGGCGTTTGTCCACAGACAGCTTTCCGGGTCATGTGGCCAGCAGGACTAAACTGCTTCCAGCACAACAGAGCACCATGATGGAAACCAGAGCACAAGGAAATGCTGTTTAACTTCCTGCTGCAGAGGTACCTATTTATCTACTTTCACTGGCGTGCTTTCATGACTTACCCACTTTTAAAGTCATCCAAGGCAGTGACAAGCGGGAGCAAATTCCATAGTTTAACTATGTGTTCCGCACAGAAATGCTTCCTTTCATCTGCCCTACATCTGTCCCCAAGGCCGTTTTTAAGTACTGAGGGTTTCCTCTCATCCAAAAGACAACTTAAACCCACAATGCTACTCCTGGAACTGAGGAAGTGCATAAATATATGAAGATGGGACACTATACCTTTAAAGCATCCCCCCCCCCCAAGAATTCTGGGCAATGTAGTTTGTTAAGGATATGGTGCGTATGCATTTGAAAGTTCCTGCTTTTCCAGCCAATGAGATTTTAAACTATAGTCCTTCTACATGCACAGCATGTGGTTCTACCTCTGAGTTATGGGCCCTCTCCAAAACAAACAGTTAATAGCAGTGCGGAAGTGTACATTTATCCAATGTACAGTTATCAAGGAGAGTGTTGAACAAACAAACTCTTATCAACACACATCCGGGGTCACTTGAGGCAGATTTCAGAGGCAGCAACACCCTTTTAGGAATGAGTGGGGCCACCCTTCTTGTTTCAGGAGCTTCAATATTTGTGGCCAACTCACTCTCTCTACACATCCAGGACTTTTTATATACAATTAAATGGGCTCTGAGGTTTGAAACCTAACAACGTTTTTATGATGCATGAAACACAATCACCAAAATCCACTGGTGTGTTTCCTTGCAATATAGCCTTGAAAGTGGGCTATATATTTGATCCTCACAAGATGATTACTTTCTCCACTCCCATGAATGAGATCGCACCCACATTTGTCCTACCACCCTCATGAGTGGTCTTCATTAGTTCCAAGATGCACAGAAGTATATTCAGCAATCATAGAGGGCAATTTGGATCCCAGCCAAAGCTTATCGAACCCAGTTCAAACAGATAAAATTCTCAGTAGCCATGCATTTTTCCACTGGTCCATATCACTCAACTGAAATCCAGGCACGCCTCAGTGTTTGATACTGCAATGCTGGTCTTTGACAGGCTGTGCTTAAAATAAATTGGTTCTGTAGAACCATCCAGGTTGTTCCACATTTCAGCCTCCAATATTGAGCAAATTGTTAAGCCTTCTAGGCTCAGAAGAATACAATGAAGGACTGGAGGACAGCAGATACTTTTAGCACAATTCAGTTAAGCACAGAAGAGGATATCTGCAATCAATTTGGAATCAACACTGGCTGCCTCTTAGCCATCCATCCCAGTTTTAAGATTCTGCTACTTGCATAAAAAGCCTTAAGTAACTCTGGAGTAGGGTACCTGAAAAACAGTCTTCCTCTATTCCAGGGGTCAGCAACCTTTTTCCAGCCGTGGGACGGTCCACCGTCCCTCAGACCGTGTGGTGGGCCGGACTATATGCCCCACAATTCCTATGCCCCACAAATAACCATAGATGCAATTTAAATAAAAGCACACATTCTACTCATGTAAAAACACCAGACAGGCCCCACAAATTACCCAGAGATGCATTTTAAATAAAAGGACACATTCTTCTCATGTAAAAACACATTGATTCCTGGACTGTCCGCGGGCCGGATTGAGAAGGCAATTGGGCTGCATCCGCCCCCGGGCCTTAGGTTGCCTACGCCTGCTCTACACTGCCTGCTAAGGGCAATATGGCTGGCTAATGCAACCCAGGTCATTTTGCCACAGCCTTATTATTATCTGCTTGTGGTTAACACAGAAGCAGGGCTTTCTCACCAGTGGCCCCAGTGTTGTGTAATGCCCTCTCTGCTGAAACAACAGCATCTCTATCAGCGTTGGCATTCCACCAGCTGCTGAAGAAAACTCCTGCTTACGCAAGCATCCTATGCCCTCGAACACCCTGAAGCCCAAATCCGGGGCTCCATCTTCCCATTTTTCTTATCACAAGAGCACAGCGGCCATTTTGGTTGCCGTGATCTCGCACTGCAGTTCCCCCCACAAGTACTTTTTCAGGCAGAGCGCCCAAAAATACGCATTTTGGGGCACTGTGCAAGATCACAGCCCTGAAAAGCACTTTTTTGGAGGGGGGAAGAAATTGTGTACGATCGTGGGTGGAGTGGAGAAGACAGGACCTCAGTTGTCAAACAGGAGGTGGGCACACACTAGAAAGCAAGTATGGTATAACAGTTACAGCATGAACAGGTGAGACCCAGATTCAAATCCTCATAAAGCTCATTGGAGTACCACAGTCCCACTATGATCTCTCAGCCTAATCCACCTCAGAGAATTCTTGGGAGGATGAAGAACTATTTACATGGCCTTCAGATCCTTGGAAGAAGAAAAAATAGGATATAAATGTGAGAAATATATAAGAAGGTGGACTTTAATTCTGGCAGATTTTCAGAATGAAAGCCTGGAGGGCAGTGCCTTGTGATGTTTAATTATCACTGCACAGCACCTAGCATAAATTTGATGATTGCAGCTCCCCCTCTGCACAGTAACAATGCTGCCTCTATAAACTAAACTCTTCTGACTATTTTTAATAATAAAAAACTCAAATAATTTGAGAACAAGAAGCAACTCATTGGGTTTTCCTTTTCAGCCTCTCTGTTGCAGAACCAATCTTTTACAGAGAGCCTTAACCTTTCAGAGTGGCATCTGAAACAACTGCAGACTCTGGGACTGCATCCAGACATGTCCTGTTCCTTAAATAATCCATCCACGTGGTTCAAGGGCCATGAGAAAAAGCAAAGATAGAAAACTTGGCATTTTGCTTATCGGAAGACAATGAAGCAGTTGGGGAGAATGGCCAGGCAACCGAAAGCTAGAATGCGGGGAAAGAGATGGGAGTGAAATTAGCAAGATGCCAGCACATTAAGAGCTCTTATTATCAATGTTGTGGTTTGCAAAAATGCCATTTGCAGCAAAATGGGGAATTTCAACATGACGATGCTTAGGGAATGCAACTGGCTGAGACTGGCTGTGGGCTCAAAGCCGATTATCTTGATGCACAGAAGTTTCATAGGGAAAGTTGGGACAACTTGGTAACAGTTTATAAGTAAAACGAGAAACTAACAAGAAGCCTGAATGTACGTATCTTGTGGGGGAAACCAAACCCTTGTGATTTCTCAAACGTATCTTGTGATTTTGGGGAGTTGATTCATCATGTTGAACATTTTCAACACCTGATCACCCTCAAGTGGGTGGAAGGCTGACTCATCATGCGATATGTTTATAACATGATAATGGGATCATTTATATCTGGAGCAATAAAGCAGCCAGAATAAAAAGCATGCATGATGCAGCAAAAAAAAAAATATTAAGAAGTGAAGCAGGAGCCAATGGAGAGAACAAAAAAATTACTATTGTCATTTTATACACTGGCCATTAACCACACATATCCTCTGGGCAGTTCACCAAAAAAAGGGAA
The DNA here is from genome assembly GCF_951804945.1 of Podarcis cretensis. NCBI lineage: Eukaryota > Metazoa > Chordata > Lepidosauria > Squamata > Lacertidae > Podarcis > Podarcis cretensis. Next base: position 43,277,739 of record NC_137183.1, on the reverse strand, counting down.
GAACAATCTATTATGAAACAGAATAAGGCAATATGAATAAGGCTGATACAAATATCCACATAAAACAGCATCAACAGCAAAAAAAAAAGCCTTCTAAAAATCATTAAAACGCAGCTAAAAATAGTATGGATTAAAGCACAGTTGCACTGAAGCATAATTTAAAAGGATCAAAGGGTGTGAATCTGGATGGACTATTGAACAATTGAGAAAGCTGGTATGTGGTTAGAGAGAAAGATTAGGGCTGGAATAAGCTTCTGTTCAAATCCCTGCTCAACCATGAAGCTACTAGCTGCATAATTTACTTATATGGTTGTTGGTTTTTTTTGGGTTTTTGTTTTTTTTGCCACGGCACCTCAACGCAGCCTGCCATTATTTTAAACAAATAAACACAGACGGACATTAAAACCAGCATTCAAACAAAAAAATAATAATCGACCTGATCCTGTGGGATCTGCTAATGTTCTTAAGAGCCTCTGCCGGCCAGTATAGTCGATACTGAGGAAGATGGACCAGTGTTGTGACTCAGCGCAAGGCAGTTGCCTAAGGTGACTGTGAGAACAGGACGCTAAGACTAGATGGGGCCATTGGTCTGATCCAGGAGGGCTGTTCTTATTATCTTTCTGTTCATTCATTCCCCCACCTTTTTCTCCAAGGAACTCAATGTGGCATGCATCGTTTTCCCTCCCTCCTAATTTAATCTCAATAACAACCCTGTGAGGTAGGTTAGCTCTCAACAAATTAAAGGTAAAGGGACCCCTGACCATTAGGTCCAGTTGTGACCGACTCTGGGGTTGCGGCACTCATCTTTCTTTATTGGCCGAGGGAGCCGGCGTACAGCTTCCAGGTCATGTGGCCAGCATGACTATGCCGCTTCTGGTGAACCAGAGCAGCGCATGGAAATGCCGTTTACCTTCCCGCCAGAGTGGTACCTATTTATCTACTTGCACTCTGATGTGTTTTCGAACTGCTAGGTTGGCAGGAGCAGGGACCGAGCAACGGGAGCTCACCCCATCGTGGGGATTCGAACCGCCGACCTTCTGATCGGCAAGTCCTAGGCTCTGTGGTTTAACCCACAGTGCCAAATTACTTGCACGTAATTAGAATTGCAGAGGGCAGAATTGCTTCCTGATACAGTTGGTTGAGGTTTAGTTTATTCTCTGGCTGACAGCAGTTCTCCACGGTCTTTCCCCAAACCTGCTACCTGAACTTTTCCCCATCTGGAGACAGCAGAATTGGGAGTTTTCTGCATGAAAAGCAATATTAAAAGGGTCCCCTTCCAGCTCTACAAAAAGAGACACAATACTCAAGCAAAAAGACAAAAGAAGCCATGCTGGATCAAGGATGGGGGTGGGCACGTGTGTGGAGGGGCATCCAAAAATCTACGGGCAGCCAACACCTTTTAGGAGCAACCCAAATGCCACAACAGGTAGTGGGCTTGAAATTTCTCCAGAACTCTTCATCAGGCCGTACGTTGAACAAAGTTGAACGGAAGGGGAGGAAAAGACAGGCTGGGCGCTGCAGCCACAGAGTCACAGTCTTACATTAAGATGGGAACAGGGTGGGGAGACAGATTTCTTTCTATTAGGTGCTGCTAAGCAGGTTTTGGAGGAGACTCTTGAGAGTCCCATGGACTGCAAGAAGATCAAACCTACCCATTCTGAAGGAAATCAGCCCTGAGTGCTCACTGGAAGGACAGATCCTGAAGCTGAGGCTCCAATACTTTGGCCACCTCATGAGAAGAGAAGACTCCCTGGAAAAGACCCTGATGTTGGGAAAGATGGAGGGCACAAGGAGAAGGGGACGACAGAGGACGAGATGGTTGGACAGTGTTCTCGAAGCCACCAGCATGAATTTGACCAAACTGCGGGAAGCAGTGGAAGACAGGAGTGCCTGGCGTGCTCTGGTCCATGGGGTCACGAAGAGTCGGACACGACTAAACAACAACAAAGCAGGTTTCAGACTGCACCTAAGCCTGTCCCAGGACTGCTGGGACTAATGCAGATAAAGGGGGCAGATCCCCCACTTCTGAAATATAAATCCACCCATTAGTAACACATATAAGGGACGCAGGTGGCGCTGTGGGTTAAACCACAGAGCCTAGGATTTGCCAATCAGAAGGTCGGCAGTTCGAATCCCCATGACTGGGTGAGCTCCCGTTGCTCGGTCCCTGCTCCTGCCAACCTAGCAGTTTGAAAGCACATCAAAGTGCAAGTAGATAAATAGGTACCACTCCGGCGGGAAGGTAAACGGCCTTTCCGTGCGCTGCTCTGGTTCGCCAGAAGCGGCTTAGTCATGCTGGCCACATGACCTGGAAGCTGTACGCCGGCTCCCTCGGCCAATAAAGCTAGATGAGCGGCCGAAACCCCAGAGTCGGCCATGACTGGACCTAATGGTCAGGGGTCCCTTTACCCTTTACCTTTAGTAACACATATAGGCTAGGACGGTGCCTTACACCAAGTAATACCCTTAGGCCCATCTCACTACTGTCTACTCTACACTAACAGGCAGGAGCTCTCCAAAATTTCAGCCAGCAGGTTTCCCCCAGTTTGGAGAAGCTGGGGACTGAGACTCATGGAATGAAAAAGTTTATCTACCACAGAGCTATGACCTCTGACTCAACAGGGGAGATAAGCTTCTCTGAAAGACCCATGACTACTGATCTTTACCTGCGAACCACAGCTGTAGGCCAGCATGCAAAATGCTCTAGGGTATTATGTTCAAGTTGGATCTCTATGTGCAGCAGAATTTGATGGGAACCAGGTAGCAGAATGTGCTGTGATACTTCAGAATCATATTATTTGGAACACCAGTTGATATTTGAGATTAAAATTGAAAATCTCTCCTTAGCTGGCTTCTTGAAGTGTGGTTTTGTTTTCTGTTTTTTTGGATAATGTGAAGTAGCATTTTTTTAAAAAATGTATTCAGTGTGAATTCCTCAGGATTCTAGTACCTGATTTCATGGCATTTGAAGCTCAGGTTTCAGTTAAAGCAGGGCAACTGTGATGCCCAAAGGGTATTACCGTTATTAGTCATTTAATTTATTGCCCACCCTCAGGCCCCAGGGCAGGTGACAACAATGTAAAACTCAACACTGAAAACAGATTAAAAGGAACGGGTCAAAAGTAGGGTGGGTCCTAAAAATATACAATTCAGTTATCAGAGGCCAAGATAAACAACATTCGCCGAAAACTGTACTTTGAAGGTGCCAGACCCACCTCTGTACTGAGGGAATTTCATAACTGAGAGGATGCCAGAGAATGGCCTCTTCTGGGCCGCCAACACACAAATTTCTGAGGGCAGTGGAAATACCAAGAGTCCCCTCTGCTGATCTTAACATCCAAGGGGGCCTGTAGGGAAGGAGGTGTTATTTCCAATATCTGGGGCCTAAGTCACTTGGGGTTTTAAACACTAATGTGAGCATTTGAACTGGGCCTTGAACTGGACCTGGAACAACCAATGCAGCTCTTTTAAAAGAGGGGTAGACTTGGACCACACCTCCTAATGCAGCATCTTTCATTGTTGAACTGCTCTTACAACCACCAGTTCCTCCCAGTGTTTAGCCTCCATCCATCTCCCGGTAGACAAAAACCCACGTCTTCCTGTCCTCCCCCTCTGAGTAGGTGGATGGACGTTTGCTTGCCTTATTTTTATTCATGATGAACAGATAGGAGAGTTGGCTGCAGCTACACTACATTCCCACGGCCTGTTTTAATTTCAGAGCTTCTGCAAACACATTAAAGGAGAATGGGTAACATGCATTAAAAATTGCCAAGTGGGTGGCCGTCAAGAAAATGAAGAGAAAAAAAGGAAAACAAAATCAATTACACTCTGCTGGTTAAGAGAGCATGTAATGATCTCCCTGTTTCTGCGCCTTTTTGCTGTCCTAAAACTTTGCACCTCCAAGCCCTTCTTATTTTTAACCCATCCGCATGCAGATTTCACAAGGCCTTTGTATTAGGTCATGCCCTGTTTGGCGTCTGACTTATGTTAACAGCAGAGCTCACACCCAACAGCTCGGTAAACAAACCAACCCCTTTCCTTTTACTTTCTCGAGGAATCACACCCAACCAGAGCCTGCGGTCATGAAATCATTTCATGCCTCAGGTGTACAGTAAGATGAATAGACGCAAGCCAGGTGCCTGCAGTACCTTTAAAACGAACCACATGACTCTCCTGGGGTGGAATGCATCATTGTGTTGTCGTTCTCGTTTCAAAACAAGTTGTGGTTTGGTTGTCAACATGCAGGCAAAATTAACTGCCCCTCCAAGTCCTTAGTAAGCCATGACTTATACACCTTTTCTGAGCAAGTCTTATTATTTTAAGACTTTACCTAATTGAATGTTTGCTTTTTAGTTGACTGCTCATCTGCTTTTAAACATTTTTTTTATATAAAAAAAGCAGTGTGGTAGTACTGATCTCATGTAGTTCCCATAAACCTGATGTGTTTACAAATGCATGGTCTCAATTTCTCACATTTATAAATTCCTCACCTGTAGCCATCCAGGTAGATTTCTGGAGCAATTCAATAAACGAATGTGATGCCATCTTTGTTTCTTTAACTCATTTCTGTAGCAAGAGACCTGTATTTGTTTTGTTGTTATTGTTACTCTATTGTAAGATTTAGACTGTACAAAACTTGATAAACACATTTTTTTATATTAAAAAAATACAGATCTTTTGGACAGTGTCTCTTATCATTGCTAACTGGGGCTGAGGGAGCTGGACTCTGAACTGGACTCCAACGTAGGATTTGAAAGATGGAAGGGGGCAAAATATGTGCCATCACACCTGTGGTTTGGAGTGCACTTCACCAGGAAAGGAGCAAAAAACCCTTGAATTGGTGGTGGTGGTGGTTGCAAGCAATATCAAAACAATGGAAGTTAAAACACTTCAAAAGCTAGCACCATGTGGATTTGAAGTTACAACGTCTTACAGGAGCAACTTAAAACAACAGTTAGATTTATAAAAAGGGTTACTGGTTTTAAACTAAGTCAACATAAATAAATGCCTTTTTTGAGATGCTAAAGGAAACATGACAAACATACAGCTTAATAATAAACCCCTTTCTCAGAGGGTCATTTTTAACATTTCACAGAATCATAAAATTGTAGATCATCTAGTCCAACTCCATGCAATGAAAGAATCTCAACTAGATTGTACATGACAGATGTCCACCCAACCTCTGCTTTAAAAACCTCCAAGGAAGGAGAGTCTACCACCTTCTGAGGGAGACCGTTCCACGGTCAATCAGCTCTTACTGGGACACAAGCTCCTGTGTTTTAACTTGAATCCACTGGTTCAGGTCCTATTCTCTAGAGCAGGTGAAAACAAGCTTGTTCCCTCTTCCATGCGACAGCCCTTGAGATATTTGAAGATAGCTATCTCATATCCTCTCCATCCTCTCTTCTTCAGGCTAAACATCCCCAATTCCCTCAACCGTTTGGTTTCCAGACTCTTGATCATCTTGGTCGCCCTCCTCTGCAAACGTTCCTGCTTGCCAATCTCTTTCTTAAATTGTGGTGCCCAGAACTGTACGCAGTATTCCAGCAGTGGTATTACTACATAGTAACTTCAATAGGCATGGCACAATGGAGAAGAACAGCCAAAACAAAACCAAAAACCCAGGCGATGCCCCAATGAGTTTATAATCCGTATCAAGCCAGCCTCAAAAATAATCAAATGCCCTTATCTTCAGCCCCACCAATTACAATTGGGTCCTATCAGTTAACTAACTAGAGCGTCCATGAACTTGTCTAGTGATTAACGCTCACAGCCCTTATTAATAGTTATCCACACACTGTTAATTATATCATCTGCATGTGTTTCATATGCAGAATTAAATTTTTGAGTTTCTAAAGTAATACATGATGCAATCCTCACTTGGCCTTCACTCTTACTTTCTCCCCAAACCCCAGAACTCAGAGCAAGATGGGCCTTTGGGCCTGATCCAGCAACTAATGTTCAGTTGGGAATCTAGCCCAGTGGTTTTTAAATTACAGTTCTGGAGTCTCCTTTGAAGTAAATGGGACTAGAAAGTGGTTTTGATCTTAAATAGCCTTTAATGATCCACTGTAACATGGGGTTTTTTCTCTCCTCCGGACTTGCGGCTACTTTCTTTGCCTCAGCATACTCAATCATTCTCCAAAGAAAGATGCATTGATTTTTCTCACATAAGATCCTAGCTCAGCATATGAACCTTTCTTACTTAGGGTTTTAAAAATAAACTTTAAAACAATCTGTTAAAAAAAACAAAACCCACATGAACAACCTGATTATTGAATCTCATTGTATTTTAACAACCTCCGTATTTTAAAATGGAACAAATAAAGGTCAAAATGTGTATCATCCATAGGTTCTAAATGTTTCCTACATACAATATCTCAATCCTAAAATCCTAACTCAATCCCCAAGATTTTGCAGATTGAGTCCTACTAGTTGTCCCCCATGATACAGGAGGTCCAGCCAACCTCCACCGGAAGACAGGCATCTAGCGTCACTAACTCCATGCTGTCAAATGCTTTTCCTGCAGAGATGTGGCAGGCATCCTCACTTTCCAAGAATCTCTTGGAAGAACGTTTTTGCTAACTAGCCAGCAATCTTAATGACGATCTTGTGCTGTTTTTAATGGTGCTTTATGTTTAAATGCATACATATTGTGGTACATCGCCAAGATATTTTATGAGATGGAGGCTTTGGACTGGACTGGTTTTGCTTTACATCTTATGCAAATAAGGCAGAATGTTCCAACAGCAGCACCATCAACCCACACTTCTTCATGACAAGACTTTGCTGGGTTAAAAACTGTAGACTCCATGCTGCACATATCTAAAATTGGAAGGTACCACTGCTAACACCTGCTTTGTTTGTTATCTGTATTTTGCTTTATTCTTTATTTGCGGTTTATGAACATCTGAATTAAGGTATTTGGAGAGAGGGAAACTCTTATTCAGGTTGGATAGTAAACAAAGAACGGGGCAGGATTGGATTCAAATCTGGTCTTACTTAAAGTCCCATTTATGTCAATGGGTGTACTCTTTAAGATATTAATATCGGGAGATATTAACATAGACTTGTGGTGTAATAAAGGTAAAATGTAAAGGACCCCTGGATGGTTAAGTCCAGTCAAAGGCGACTATGGGGTTGTGGCGCTCATCTGGCTTTCAGGCTGAGGGAGCCGGCGTTTGTCCACAGACAGCTTTCCGGGTCATGCGGCCAGCAGGACTAAACCGCTTCTGGTGCAATGGAACACCGTGATGAAAACAAGAGCACATGGAAACACTGTTTACCTTCCCACCACAGTAGTACCTATTTATCTACTTGCACTAGCGTGCTTTTGAACTGCTAGGTTGGCAGGAGCTGGGACAGAGCAACGGGAGCTCACATGTTCGTGGGGATTCGAACCGCTGACCTTATGATCAGCAAGCCCAAGAAGCTCAGTGGTTTAGACCACAGCATTTGGGTTACTCCAATGTAAGTCACGCTGTCTTCAATGGGCTTACACTCTAAGAAGTGTATATAGTACTTTATCACTCCAACATCAACTGATGACATGAACAAAATGGGCCATCGCAGACTTAACACCGAAGACCAGAGGTCCACCTAGTTCAGCATCGTGTTCCCCCACAATGGCCCGTCAGATGCCTCCAAGGAAGCCCATGGGCAAGGCACCGTTGCTACTTCACAGCAAGCTATGCCCTGCAGATGTTGTTGCACAGCAAATCCCATCATCACCTTGACTACCATATTGGCTGCAGCTAATGAAGTACAACACTGGAGGGGAGGTCACAGAGACGCCTGCTCATTGCACTAGAGAAAGATCCCAACTACTGCCGCCTTGACAAAAGAAACATTTGACTCGGCAGTAGACCATGGTGTCTCCAACTTTGCCGTAGCAAATGGAATTCCACCAAAACTCCAATATGCTCTCAATCTTTTGTTGATGCTGTTCGTAAGAAAAATGAAAACAGAGATGTCATCTATATGAGCAGAAACGCATGGATGCAGACAGCAAGCGCCTTTGACAGTCGTTTTATTCCTTTCAGCAGCTGAAGCCTGGAGTGAGCCTGGCTAAAATCAATAAAGGTTTATAGTGTGCTCCTGAGATTACAACCATAAAATCATGAATAATTGTTTCGGAGTCAGGTCTGCAAACACAAGAGCTGTGTTGTGCCACCCAGTTTGCAACCAACTTTACACTCCGGAATAAACACTAAAAGATTTTCATTTTTGCCCTTTTACAGTACAAACAAATATGGCATTTGAAGGGCTCTCACAGATTCAGCAGATTTACTTTCTGTGGGACCCAAACAAATGAGTTCAAACTACAATAGGGAGGATTTTGATCTAATATTAGGAAGACCTTCTCAACAGCAACAGCTGTCCAACAGTAGGAAAGACTGCGCTGGAAGCTGGTGGATTCTCCCACAATAGAGGATTTAACCTAAGGCTGAGCTGCTACTTCTCCAGGATGCTATAGTACAGGATTTCCTACACCGTCAGAAGGTTGACAAAATGAGCTTTTAAGAGTTCAACACTGGCCCCATCAGCATCACACATTTAAAGCAGTATCATGCAACTTTCAACAGCCAAGGCTTCACCCAAGGAATCCTGGCAACTGTCGTTTGTCAAGGGTGTTGAGAGTTGTTAAGAGACCCTCTCAGAGCTATAATTTCCAGAGTGGTTTGACAGTCATTCCCTCATAGGGGAAAAAACCCAAGAAAAATTGAAGTGAGGTGGAGTGGAGTTTTTTTCCTAGGCCTTCACATCACTAAGCAGGGCATCCAAATCCAGAAAGTCAGAATCCAAACTCCAGTAACAAATCTTGATTTAAGTCTGGGTAGCAATCCTGGAATGTCAGGGGAACAAACTATCAATCTCACGTCATTCCTGTTTGGATGTCAAATTAAACTAGTTTACCTGCTTGAACCACGGCTTACTGTTACGTCTAAACACAGGTCATGATCCCTAGTATTAAGAACGTAAGAACTGCCTTGCTAAATCAGACAAGGGTTCATTCCCACCTGCATTCTAGTCTCCAAAGCAGCTGCCCAATTGTCCCCAGACATTCACAAAAATACGGCACCTCTGCTGTTTATGCCCAGCACCTGGAACTGAAAGATGCTGCCTCTGTATGGGGAAGTTCCATTCAAATGTCATGATTAACAACCCTTGACAGACCGATCCATGAACATCCTCCATGAATTAAAAAGCCAAATAATCCCTTTTTAACGCCATCGTTCCAACCCTTGCAAGCCGGTTCCACAACTTAATTCAGGCGCAATTGAAAAAGTGCTGACTTTTGTCCGTCCTCAGCACACAGCCACGGTTTCTAAACATGGCACCAATCGAATGTGGTCTCTGGACAAACAACTAGCCTCCTCAACATATGATTCCCTGGGGTGACCAGCAACTGCCTCAAGGGGAGCAAACACACAAGAGGCAAAACTGACCCAGCCTCTTATCACAGCCTCAGTATCACCTGTACGTTTTTCATTTTTTTGAGTGCTGGTTTATTTCCCCCCTGAAATCCTCATCATGTTATTGAGCTCTGTGTAAAATTTCAAAGAAATCTGATCATTGGTTATGGTGGGGGGGAAATAAAATGTACACAAGGCTGAGGATCTCAAAAGGGACAGAAACGCAGAGTTCACGAAACTATGAATTTCTATAAAATTAAAACTGTTTGAGATAGAGGGAAAAAAATTAAGGGGGTTTCTTTCAACCATAAGGGAAGGGTGTATACCAAGATTCATTAAAATCCAAGATGGTGGGTGACGAAACCCTTGTTTTTTGCGTTGATTTGATGGAATGACCACTTTATAGTAGGTAACATTCCAACCATGCAAAAATTGGATAACTCAGTTGGGTAGAATATGGTGCTGATAACAAGGTTGCAGCTTCGATCGCTGCATGGGACAGCTGCACATTCCTGCATTGCAGGGGTTTGGACGAAATGATCCTCGGGGTCATTGCCAACTCTACAATTCTATCATTGCAGTCAGGGAAAAGCAAAACAACAACCACCAGGGGTGACCCTGGAGAAGGCCATTGAAGGGTGGATGATTTAGTGAGAGTCCCAGATAGAAACACTTTGGAGTGGCACATTTGTCCCCTGGGTCAGAGGTTCTTCGCCCCATCTCCTTTGTAACAGGGGGATCTGAGCAAGTACAGTGGCACCTTGGTTCTCAAACTTAATCCGTTCCTGAAGTCTGTTCCAAAACCAAAGTGTTCCAAAACCAAGGCGTGCTTTCCCATAGAGAGTAATGCAAAATGGTTGTTCCAGACTTTTAAAAACAACCCCTAAAACAGCAAGTTAACATGAATTTTACTATCTAATGAGACCATTGATCCATAAAATTAAAGCAATCAACCAATCAGTAGCTGAATTGGGTCCCATACAGTCACAAAAACAAAAACACAAAATAAATAGCAAAAACAGACAGAACTCAACATAACACTCAAAACAGAGCACGTTCGGCTTCTGAAAAATGTTCGCAAACCGGAACACTTACTTCCAGGTTTGCAGTGTTTGGGTTCCAAGTTGTTTGAGAACCAGGGCATTTGAGAACCAAGGTACCACTGTATCTCTTTCTTCCTCCCTTTCAAAACAACATGGTGCTGCTTCCTCCTTTCTGGGATTGCTGTGACACTTCAGAAGGGGGGAAATCACATTACCTCCCCCTCACTTGAAAAAATAGGAAGCTGGCAACAAAGCAGGGAGAAGTCAAGGCTACCGCCATTCTTCCCCATATGCATTAACTTTCCCAGGGCAAGAAATCTTTAATGTGCGGTTTAAGTGTTCCCCACATTTGGAGAAGGGTAGCATATCTTGTACCCAGAAGGCCTGCATTCATTCCCAGGCTCCTCTAGGTATGACTGAGAGACCTGTCTAAATTCCTGGAGAGCCACTGCCCATCAAGATAATGGAGAGCAGTATTAGAAACAGATATGAAAGCTAGGAGCTAATACGGCACCTTAAACCTAGGTTACGGGCGCAACAACAGAATGTCTAAGTGCGCTTTTTTAATAACAAGAATACAAAGCTGAAAATGAACGAACTGCAGATAAAATATTATGTTCGTTTTTCACAAGGTCTACCCTACAAGGTCTGCCCACCCCCTCCCCCCAATATTCTGAAGAGGGTCTCCCCTCCAGTCTTCAAAGAGTAGCTGGAAATGAGGAAGCAGATAAAAGGTCCTCCTTCCTTCCACTCTGCAGTTTTAATCTGAAATATTCAGCGCAGTATTGTGCCCAGAGCTCAGAAACTGCTTGCCCTAGTGAAATGGGAGTTTTGAACACTGGCTGAGAGCTAGAGGGACTAAGGGTCTGTATCATTATAAAGTGACTTTCTATGTTCCTATGATCATTTTACTCTCCCCCTGCATTAAATAAGCATGTTTTTGGATCAGCGACGTGTCAACTTATTTGCTGGGCTGCTGAACCTCTTCATTCCCACATTAAAACAAAATCTCTCTCACACACAGGTCAGACTTGTGGGGAGGGTTTAGGCTCACACTCCTCATAACTTCAGATCCCTGCCCCCAGTAGAGTCGCTCAGCTTCTGAACCCATTTTTTTTAAGTTACTCACACAGCAATCCTTTCTGATGCAGAATACCCCTTGCAGCATCTAAGCTAAGTCATCTCCGCATCATTGCGCCCAAACAACCAACAAATAGCCCATGCATGCACTGTTCTTATCAAGGCTTTGAAAGGGACAGGTGGTGGGGTGGAGAATTTCAGTTTTGGGAGGAATAAGCAGGAAAGATGTCTAGCGAGTCAGCTTTCAGTCAGGCGAGTCCAAGAAGGGAACGTTAATATAGTAGGAACTGGGTTTAGAATGAGAGAAATACTTCAAATTCTTGCAAGCGGGAATCCGGGTTCTTAGAAGCGTGTATCAAATACAGGTAACTCCTCATTTACACACATTCTGGCATGTGCAACTGTACATGGACCTGTCGCCGCAAACCCGGAAGTGGCATAAGAAGGGGCAAAAACAGCCCTAAAAGAACTTGAAAACAGCAAAAATAGCACAGAAACAGCATCTAGCAATTTCACGAACCTTTGCAAGTGCAATCCCAGGAGCCTTTGCATCAACCTTTGAGGCTTGTAGAGAGTTGGAGTTTGAGTGAGGAAGTTTGGAGGGAGTTATTGAGGCGTTTGAAGGCTTTTTTCAATGGTGTTCCCAATATACGCGATTTCACTTAAATGTGCAGTGCCTCAGAACATACTTGAAGGCTAGCCCTCTGCAGATGAGTAGCAAACGCCTTAAAGGAGAAATTCTGTCTTAAAAGTAAATGGATCTTCCGATATGATGCTTCCCATCTGCCATTTTTTATAAATATTTGCATTTTTAAAAATTATGAGTCTTTTATAATCCGCTGCTACCTGATGAAGCATGTGACTTTACCTTCTTTACTATTTTTTCTAAAGTAAATCAACCATTTTTTAACGGCTACAATCCTAAACACACTTATCAGCGAGGTAAATCCTATTGAACTTACTTGTGAGGAGAAAACTTATAGGAGAGCTGCTGCCAGTCAGTGTAGACAATACTATGCCAGAATCTTCCTAGAGTGGACCTCCTGGTATATCTTGGGAGGAAGCAGAGAAGTGGGACCTCCTGGCTATGGGATGCTTTTCTTAGAGAAGCCCACCTGGTACCCAAGCTGCTGCATTTTGGGCACCAGGTTGAGGCTTTTAAGTTCTCCATGGCCTTTTAAGATCTGGTTTTAAGTTCCTGTGGTTTTAAAGTTTATATTTTATAGCTGTTTTAGTTCTGGGCTGCAAAGAATATTTTCAATGTGATGGTTTTGTATTCGGAGTTTTATGCTGGTAGCCTGTTAATCTTATTGTGGCTTCATTATAATGTGGTTTTATACTATATACAGTGGTACCTCAGGTTACATACGCTTCAGGTTACAGACTCCGCTAACACAGAAATAGTGCTTCAGGTTAAGAACTTTGCTTCAGGATGAGAACAGAAATCGGGCTCCAGCGGCACGGCAGCAGCAGGAGGCCCCGTTAGCTAAAGTGGTGCTTCAGGTTAAGAACAGTTTCAGGTTAAGTACGGACCTCTGGAACAAATTAAGTACTTAACCTGAGGTACCACTGTACACACACACACAAATATATATTGTACAATATATATATATATATATATATATATATATATGTATGTATACACACACACACACACACACATACAATAAATATATATTGTACAACGCCTAGAGAATTTATTTTACGAGGTGGCTCACAGATATATAAATAATCAATTGCCTTTCTTTTCTTTTTTTAATGGATTTTCCCCAGCAGCTAGCTAACAAAACAAGTTTTCTTTTTCATCTCTCAGGCTTTGCTTTACTGACATTTTTGTTATGAAAGATCTCACATCTCAAGCAATTTGTCCTACTTTGTCCATTAATGTAGCTAAATTTGTTTTTCGTTTTGCTTTCTTCTTCTGCCAGGCTGGGGTTGTTGTTGTTTTTGTTGCTCCTCCATCATGTCATTGACTCGCTAATACATAAATAGATGAAGAGGTTTTCTCGGATACAGTGCCAATGAGAAATTGCTCCTCAGTCTAATGGAAAGGGCCCAGGGAGCAGGCCTCCCGTTGAATAAACAGGTCAATTTGCGAAGTGCGCCATCATTACCTCTCTATTTCTCTCTGCGGCAATTTGACACAGGAAAATGAGACAGACTGGCTGTATGACAAGTCAACAAGAGGCATTCAAATTATGACAATGCACAGAGCTAAGGGCCACAAAAGGCAGACAAAAGACCCACTGTTAACTCTAACCAGGAAAAACAGAGCTCGTTGTTTTGTACCAACCTTCTCCTTCTCTCTCTAGGGTGGCCAGATAGCAAGGAGGACAGGGGCCATCTAACAAATGCAAGGATGGGGAACCTGTGGCTCTACAAACACTGTCGGACTACAATTCCCATTGCCCTTGACTGCTGGCCTTGCTATCTAGGGCTAATAGGAGTTTGAGAGTCAAATAATCTACGGAGGGCCACAGTTCCCTCACTTATGGCTTCCATCATCTGCCAGGTTCAGACACAACACAGCGAAACCACAGTTCCACAAACGGGGAGCAACTGCAGAAAAGGTTATTTTTCTATTGATCCCCAAAATCTTTCACTAGCAGCTGCACGGACAGATTCTATTCAATGAGTTTTGTATTATAAACTCCTGCAGGATCTCCTATAAACAGGAGAGCTAAGGGGGGAAATCTCTGCCTGCAATTTTTCTTTTTACAGAACAAGTCAAACGCATCATCTTGGACTTTTGCAGCTTCGGAGTGAACTGTATTGGACCACAGAGACCAATGGCTTGGCTCAGGGAGGGCAAGAGAAGGTGGAAAATCTCAGGTTTGAGCCCCAGCATCTCTAGGTATTGCTGGGAAAGGCAGCTGCCCAAAATCCTGGCCAGCTTGTGCGACCCCTGAGCCAAGGAGATAAGTAATTATACAACCTTTAGAAGACAAAAAATAATAATGTTTTATTATGAAACTGCTCAGAGTGACTTGGGCAATCGTCAGATGGGTGGGGTATTATTATTATTATTATTATTATTATTATTATTATTATTGAATAGGGCGTCCCTACTTTCATTGGAGAAATGTTGGAGGGTATGCTACTGCCAGTTTTACTGAGCTGGGCAGATCAACGGCTTTCAATATACCCCAGATTCCTACATCTCACTACAAGACTGCTTCTTCATATTCTCCAAAGCTAACCAGGTCATCCACTTCCATGAAGGTTGATGACTAATCCAAAAAACGTTTTAAGTGCAGCGTTCAAAACAGACACTAAATAAACGTTTACACTCAATATGTCACGAGTGTGTATATTTTCATGGGCAACGAAACTGTATCTTCACTCCTCAGATACAAAAGTGGAAGCTCCCATTAGGAAGATGCCATAATGAAGTGCTGCTGTGGGAAATTATAATGGCAGCTAGACCTAGTCTCCTGTCATTGATTTTAAAAAAAAGTTTAGGAGGGGCTGTAGGGCAGGCATTAGTGGTGGGCCTGCCAGGCAGCTAGGGTCTTAACATGCACCTAATTCTCTTGATTCTGCATCTGGCATCTTCACCATACAAATTTTGGCAAATACTGAAAACACACCTCTTTACCCTGGTTCTCTGACAGATGACATGTGTGTTTTGAGAACCCAGCCTATTCCTGCACCTGTAATCTGTTTTAACTTTTTGAATACAGTGGTACCTCGGGTTACATACGCTTCAGGTTACAGACTCTGCTAACCCAGAAATATTACCTCGGGTTAAGAACTTTACTTCAGGATGAGAACAGAAATCGTGCTCTGGTAGCGCAGCAGCAGCAGGAGGCCCCATTAGCTAAAGTGGTATCTCAGGTTAAGAACAGTTTCAGGTTAAGAACGGACCTCAGGAACGAATTAAGTACTTAACCTGAGGTACCACTGTACTGGACTTTAAATTGTTGTAACCCACCCCGGGACCTGCTGGTGAAAGGCAGGCAATAAATTTATTACTAAGAGTAATAACAATACTTGAGGCCTGTATTTAGGCCTAGCCTTTATAACTAGGCCTCTAGGCTTACAACAGGGGCAGTGGGAATAGCCCCAAACACAAAGGCCAGTGGTCAGAAACAATCCAACTAGTTCAGTCCCTCATCATTTTCTTGGTCAACAAATGCATGCGCGATACCACTTTCAGCTTCCCCCAAAGGATTCTGGGAGCTGTTGTTTTAGAGAGCTGAGGGTTGTTAGCAGACCCCTATTCCCCGCCCAGAACTATAGTTTCCAAACAATCCCTCTTCACAGGAACTCTGGGAACTGTAGTTCTGTGGAATCGGGGTCTCATAACAAACTTAACACTTAACAAACTACAGCTCCCAGTATCCTTTGGTGGAAGCCATGTCGTATGTATTTAAAGCAGTATCATGATGCTTTAAAGATGTGGGACAAATGCAGCCTGTGTATCCCATTAATAAATCCATTAGGCAGACATATCTCGCTGCTTGCTTTGGACTCAACGAATATTCAGAGATACCAGAATCCCCCTTGAAGCTGAGCATGGTTCATAACAGAAACCTTGGTCCAAAAAAAAAAAACCTGTGTCTGGGAAAAGGGGGCTCTCATACAGTGTCATTTGGATTCCAGAGCTCTGCAAACAGTTGTCATGCTGCTTGAAGCCGAACAGCAATACTGTAAGGAGCCTTTCTCAACCTGTGGGTCCCCAGATGTTGTTGGACTACAACTCCCATCATCCCTAGCTAGCAAGGCCAGAGCTCAGGGATGATGGGAGTTGTAGTCCAACAACATCTGGGGACCCACAGGTTGAGAACCGCTGCAGTGTAAGGGGTACTGCTAACATCTGGAAGCAACCCAGCTGCCAAGGAAGCTTCATTATTTAGGCAGAAATTCAGCAGACAAGAGACAATAGCTGCTGTACCTACTCAAAGCAAACAATTGGAAGGCTTGCAAGGTGGAGGGCTTGTGTGCAAAAACAAAGCCTCGAGGGTCCTTTGATGCCATGCTCATGTTATGAAATTCTTGACTTTTGCCTTCAAAGAATTCAGCCAAACGGAGCCCAGTGGATTTCCCACAAATACCCTCAACAAAGCCTTGGGTAAGAGTAGTCTGTTTTATCCGAACGTCACTCTGAGTTGGCGTTGTAGATTTTTAAAGAAATGCACCCAACTCGCCCCTAACTCAGTGATCCATTACACTGAACCTATAATCTAAGAAGAAGAAGAAGAAGAAGAATATCACAATAGCAAAAGTACGCTGCATCTATCTAGTGATATTCAGTCAATGACTTAACCAGAAAGAATACCATGATAGCATGTAAGCATTCCTAACTATGCCTGAAGGCAGGGAGTAAAAATACAGAGGTTTGCTCTAAAAACTGACAGTTTCCAGGTGGCTCACGAGAAGATGCTATCATACCATTCTTACACATTACCTCTTTGAGGAATTACCTGATCTACTACCCCTCTAACCATGTTTAAATCCGCAAAGGACTGCAATGGATTAGATTTCCAAAATACTAGGCACACTCTCTGATTTTTGTGGGTGAGCAAGATGCCCAAGAGTGGCAATGAAGAATGAACAAGCTTAAGTCAGAGGGCAGAACAGAAAATGTTCAAACCTCTCCGGGTGGGAGGGGGGCTCCCTCTATCAACACGCATACATGCTGCACATGAAAATCTCTTGTGAGAGCAATAATCATACAGCTGGGGTCCAAGAAAGCCAGGTTCCAAATTAGAATTGCAAACTTTGTTTCCAAAAACCTATTATTATTATTTCCACAAGCCATGTACAGAGTGCCCCCTAGGAAAGCAGCCAATATTGGGTTGGGTTTCTGTTTTCGTTGGAGAGGGTTAAGCCATCGGAGCACAATCAAGTTGCCATTATTTTTAAAACAACTGTTTCTTTTTCCAGAAAATAGTGAACTACTGAGAATGCCAAGCAAACCAATTAATTGTGTTTTTACATCTCCTGTGGCGGCAAACAGCCAGGAGGATGGAATTCTGGACTGCCTCCATAAGTCACCTTGACGAATCTTTTTTCTTCCCTTTCTTTTAATTAAATAAATAAACAACATTAGCAGAAACAGCAGCAACTGCTCTACCAAAGAAGAGGGTGCTGCTGTAGCTTCAGGGTCAGATCAGGATTGTGCCCGGCTGAGGGAAGCTTGAGAATACTGTCCTCTATCCTCTGAACAGTACGCACACTGTTTTTGAAGATTAAAAGAGCTCATAGTAATAGCATGCGATCTTCGTTTTGGTGGGCAAGAGGTGTGTTTGTTACTAACAGCCCACATGAAAAGTAGACCATACAGAACCACCACACATGGCTGCAAGTACCCATGGAACATTTGCAGTGCAATAGCTCAGCCTTTATCTTGCAAATATCCCTTCACACAAGGCTGGTGGCCCTCAGGTGACAACAGAGAAATATCTGAGGGAAGGAACCCTGACAAGCCATCTAGTCCAACTCTTTGCAATGCAGGAAATGCAAAAGGAGCTAGTGAAAAACAAGGAGGCGGCAAGCAAGACGGTCCAATTCATGGCATTTTCATATTCCTCTTTGGAAGTCATTCTCAATGATTTCTTTGATGAATTGGCCCACACAATGGACGTAAACAAGTCCATAATCTGTACATCACTTTGTGCACCACATTGATCAATAAAGTAGGTCCATGAGCTGCTGTCTGGCAACAAGAGTCCCAGATGTGTACAAGAAGAAGAAGAGATTGGATTTGATATCCCGCTTTATCACTACCCGAAGGAGTCTCAAAGCGGCTAACAATCTCCTTTCCCTTCCTCCCCCACAACAAACACTCTGTGAGGTGAGTGAGGCTGAGAGACTTCAGAGAAGTGTGACTAGCCCAAGGTCACCCAGCAGCTGCATGTGGAGGAGCGGAGACGCGAACCCGGTTCCCCAGATTACGAGTCCACCGCTCTGAACCACTACACCACACAGGTAGAGCCATTACATTAATTTCTTGCTACTTATTTGATTCTACTTGCTATCCTGCAAGGAAGCTGTAATGTAATTTCTGTACGCAGACTTGCAACGGTCACACACGAAAGGCAGTATAGTTTGAATGAGTAATGAGAGTTAGCAAGGATTCACAGTGGCCATCAGAGCTGAAGAGTTTGCCCGCTCCTGAAATGCAGATGAATCCTGTGCAACAAGTTGTTCTTATCTGTAATGGGGTTTGGGGTTGCTTGTGTGTAAGGCGCAAACTGCTCCAAGCTGAGTAGTTTGGTTAAAACTTTCCCCTGACTGGACAGTCAGTACTCCATGACTGTCTCAATCACTGGCAGAATCCGTCAGTGGGCGTTTCCTGAATTTCCTCCAACATAAAAGTTCTTTGACACCAAGTCGCCGCCTAGCTTCCCTGCGCGGAAGCTTTCTGCGCAGAGTGGGCGTCCCAAGGGGAGGTCCTGTGCTCTCCCCGCTGGTCTCGCTGGAACAGTCCCGGAGCCTTCCCTCCGAAGCTCCCTCAGCCTCCCCTTTCTCCCTGGCGTCACATCTATTTCCTTCCCAAGCAGAAGCCCTCTCTCTCTCCTTGCTGGTCCCCTCTCCAGCGTCATTGGGGAGCCTTACCACCACCCTTGGCTCCGATGGCAGTTCCCTGACATTATCAATCATCACTCTGGAAAGCTATAACTCATCAAGCCGTGATTCTGTAATGCTACTTTCTGCACAACTTTCTTGCCTTCTCTTCCTCTGTCCATTGCTAGTGTGAATGCCCAGGTTGCAGTCACCATATGAGACAGCTTGCTGTAAATAGATATATTTACTTTCTCCAGCTGCCCCTTCCCCACCTCCACTTCTCACCTCTTCACTCTGACAAACTCCTCCTTGACCTCTTAGTTCTCTCATCGCCCTGCCTCTCTTGATGATGATTGGCTAATCAGCTCTTATGTCACAGTGAGCCTGGGCAGCTGCCATTGGCTTAGCTGCTCTGTTGTCACAGAAAGGAGGTGGTGAAGAGCAACCCAGCATTAGGCAGTGACGTGCTCGGAAGTTGAGAGAAACACTTGTTGAATTTGAACTCTAGACATGATGGGATTTCAGATGGTAAGAAAAAAACTCTGCTGAATCAGACTAAATGCCCAAGAAATCCAGCATCCTGTTTCACACAGTGGTTAACCAGAAGCTACAGTGAGGAACAGAACCCTGAAAAAATGGTATACAATAATCATTCTAAGCAAACAGAACACTACCCACATAATTCTCTGCTGGATCAGACAGTAGCTAACTCACCACCCAGGTCTGCCCAAAACCCAAATCTTCCTGTTAAAACTCCAACAAGAGCTTCCATTGTTTTACAAGACCAGACCGTAAAAGAACAATCTGGCCTTTTTGCAATAAAAAAAGTCAGAAAGATTGATTAAAGCGCTGTGTTGCCGAATGCTGATTATTCTTTACATGATGGCAGATGCTCTGGGGGTGTGGTTTCTAATTTTATGAGAAGGCATTATCAGTCGTTCATCCTCTAAAATGCAGCATCAGAATCTGTTGCAAAGCAAGAGAAAACTCTTTCACCCAACAAAACGCAAAAGAGTAAGGGGCTGTTTTTAATCACAATTCTCCTTCCTGAATTCCATAAAGCGAGACAGTTTGAAGAACAGGAGACTCCTTGGGACAGTCAGGGAAAGAGAGGGCACCAACAAATCAATAATAATAATAATAATAATAATAATAATAATAATAATAATAATAATTTAATTATTTATATCCCACCCATCTGGCTGGGTTTCCCAGCCACTCTGGGCGGCTCCCAACAAAAGGACTAAAAACAGAATAAAATTTCAAACATTAAAAACTTCCCTGTACAGGGCTGCCTTCAGATGTCTTCTAAAAGTCAGATAGTTGTTTATTTCCTTGACATCTGATGGGAGGGCGTTCCACAGGGTGGGCACCACTACTGAGAAGGCCCTCTGCCTGGTTCCCTGTAGCTTAGCTTCTCGCAGGGAGGGAACCACCAGAAGGCCCTCGGAGCTGGACCTCAGTGTCTGGGCTGATGTGGGTGGAGACGCTTCTTCAGGTATACTGGGCCAAGGCCGTTTAGGGCTTTAAAGGTCAGCACTAACACTTTGAATTGTGTTTGGAAACGTACCGGGAGCCAATGTAGGTCTTTCAGGACCGATGTTATGTGGTCTTGGCAGCCACTCCCAGTCACCAATCTAGCTGCTGCATTCTGGATTAGTTGCAGTATCCAGGTCACCTTCAAAGGTAGCCCCACGTAGAACACATTGCAGTAGTCCAAGCAGGCAATAACTAGAGCATGCAGCACTTTGGCGATACAGTGTGCAGGCAGGTAGGGTCTCAGCCTGCGTACCAGATGGTGCTGGTAGACAGCTGCCCTGGACACAGAACTGACCTGCATTTTGGACAGCAGTGAGTCCAAAATGACTACCAGGCTGCGCACCTGGTCTTTCAGGGGCACAATTACCCCATTCAGGACCACCACCACCACCATTTATTATCCATCCTTCATGCAATGTTCCCAGGGGAAGGTAACAACAATATTAAATCCTTCCTTAAGAAACCAGTGTTTACTCGCATGAGTACCTCAAATAAATGAAAGGGACCATTCAGTTGACAAGAGTCTAGTCGTACTGGAAATTTAATGAAGAAATTTGTGGTGGGGATGGGCATTCATCCCAACCTGGCTGGCACATCAAGGTCTATAGAATCTGAGACTATCACTAGGTTCAGAAGCCCAAACCCAACAGAACACAACGTAATTGACAGACTAGGTTCTTTGCCATTTAGGTGGGGTTTTTTAATTTTTTTAAAAATTGTACACACACTTGAATCTGCATGGATAATTTCTGATACGCAGTTTTAAAAGGGAGATGTAAAAAACCGAAACTCTCTGGACATTCCCAAGCTTTTGAGTTTGCTCCTCAAATCACAAGCAAAAGCTACAGAAAAGTCACAGGGGGCAGAAACAGATCTTGGCAACTCAAGACGACACCGGGGCCTTCTCATGCTCATCTACAGCTGCACAATAAAATACTCCTGGCTTCTCACAAATTATGAATCAAAGTTGTCCGCTTGCAAAGCATCCTTTGTTCCAAAATAACATGCCAGTCCAAGGAATGCCTTATGCCTTCCATAAACATGCAGAACCTACACAAGAATTCCTTCAAAGCAGCCCACACAGTATTTTCAGCGCCAATTCCTACCAACCCTGACAGTGGGATGGTGCCACAGGATAGCACTGTCAGGCTAAGGCCCCACAAGCATGATGATATCACAGCCCTGTCAGATCAGGAAGGCTTGACAAAGACATGAACAACTCGACTTGAGTACGTATGGAAACAGGTACAGTGGTGCCCCGCAAGACGAATGCCTCGCAAGACGGAAAACCCGCTAGACGAAAGGGTTTTCCGTTTTGGAGGTGCTTCGCAAAACGAATTTCCTATGGGCTTGCTTCGCAAGACGAAAATGTCTTGCGAGTTCCTGCGGGGTTTTTTTCCTTTCCCCCCCCCTTTTTCTAAGCCGCTAAGCCGCTTAACAGCTGATCCGCTAAGCCGCTTATCAGCTGATCCACTAAGCCGCTTATCAGCTGATCCGCTAATCCGCTAAGCCGCTTATCAGCTGATCCGCTAAGCCTCTAAGCCGCTAATAGCGCTAATCCGCTAATGGGCTTGCTTCACAAGACGAAAAAACCACTAGACGAAGAGACTCACGGAACGGATTCTTTTCGTCTTGCGAGGCACCACTGTAAAAGAAAATACAGTGGTACCTTGGGTTAAGAACTTAATTCATTCCGGAGGTCCGTTCTTAACCTGAAGCAAAGTTCTTAACCTGAGGTACTATTTCTGGGTTAGCGGAGTCTGTAACCTGAAGCGTCTGTAACCCGAGGTACCACTGTACTTCCTTCGCACAGAGCAAGGTTAACTATGGAACTTGCTCCCATGGGAAACAGTGATGGCCATCAACTTGGATGGCTTAAAATAGATTGGGCAAATTCATGGAGAAGAATATCAGTGGCTACTAGTCACAAAGGCTATGTTCTGCTTCCTGGTGCAGGCAGCAATGCTCCTAAATGCCGTTGCCGAAAACTACAGGAGGGGAGACCCATCCAGACACTGACCAGACCCAGACCTGCTTAGCTTCAGCAAGGTGGTGGCTTCATGTTCCTTCAGACAATACCTTCAGTATCAGGGACAGTAAGTCCCTAATATCTGATGCTGGGGAACATGAGCAGGAAAGGGCAAGGACATTGTGCTCATGTCCTGCTTTTGGGCTTCCCACATGCCTCTGACTGATCATTGGGAGAACTGGGTACTGGACTGAACGGCCCTTTGGTCCTGTTCCAGCTGGGTTCTTCTTAGGCGCTTCAGGAGACCCTGCTAAGGACACTCAGTGAGTTCAAGGACAAGGTGAGATGTGCAATCTAAGCGCACTTTCCATTATGAGACTTACTTCCACATCAACATACATAACACTGTAGTGTTAAAGCAGAGATGCTCTCGGTTTAGTTCCTTCAGCCACTATGTTACACGGGCTCCTTAATCATAACTGAAGTGAGGAGTTACTTAGGGGTGTGGGGAGGGAACTTTGCATATTGGCTTAGCGGCAGCTTCACTTGCTCCAGGTCACAACTCCTTGGATTAAAAGAAGATTGCACTACCATCACTACTGGGTAGAATATGTCTCTCAAAACCATAGAATCATCAGGAACCTGAGTGGGAACGGTGTTCATGCCTTGCTTATAGACTGCCCATCAACATCTGACTGGTCACTTTAAGAACAGGATCACTGGACAAGATGACCTCTGGACTGAGTGAGCAAGACTCTTCTTGCATTCTTATGACAATTCTAATAAGCAGCTTGGTGGGCTAGACAGATCTCTGAGGGTCTTGACATAGGATTCTAAAGGCCCACCTAATCCTGCTTCCTAACCAGACAAGTATAGGAAATCCAGAGGAGGCTATGAAGGCAATGAAGACTGTTGCCCATCTCTTACCTCCTGGTGGTATACTGCCCTTGAACATGGAGGTTCTATGTAGCTATTAGGGTTCCTTGGATTCGATCCAACATTAATCATGCTCCAAGCAGACCCATTAAAATTAATGACCTTAACTTGCTTGGGCCCATTCATTTCAATGGGTCTACTCTTGAGTATGACTAACACTGGAAAACAACCCTATATATAGTAAGTCTGGGGGACTTTTAGCCCTTCCAAGTGCCGTGGAATTACAACTCCCATCTTCCTCAGCCAACAAAACCATGCTTGCCAAGGTTGATGGGAATTGTAGTTCAGCAACATCGAGAGACCCCAAAGTTCCCTACATCTGCTATGCAGTTATCATGGCTAGCAGCCAGTCACAGACCTCTTTCCCCCCAAATTTGTCTGATCTCCTGTTAAAGACCTGAAGACGGTGGTTTTGATACATTCATTAGAAGTTGGGTGAAGACTTGCTTTGTTTTACCCAAACTTTCTAACATTCAGATTCATTAAGTTTTCCATTTCACAACCGGCGTGGAGCAGGTGTTACACAGAAAGGAAGGAAGCCGCCCTTATGTTGCCGGGACTACATCTCCCATCATCCTTGACAACTGGCCATGCTGACTTTGGCTGATGGGAGCTGCAATCCAACAATATCCTGAGGACCACAGGTGGGCCACTCCTGCTCTATCATACTCTTCGATGGGCTTCACACTTAGCTGGGAACAACTCCCATTGAACCCAGCAGGGCTGACCTCACAGCAGATATTGCAACAGGACTGTGCTGTTACCGGTCTTCCTCCTGCCCCACTCCCCCAAATGCCCTGACCTGCCCTTGCAGGGAAAGACACAGTCATTTTGGTTGCAACTTCTGCAGCTCTATGGAAGTAAGACTTGCCAAGGGAAACTGTTCCCAGTGGATCCTGCCTTTTGGATGCAAACTTGACGCTATGTCCCCTAGAGTAGGCCCACTGAAATTAGAGCGCTCCTCCTGAGGCAGGGAGGAATGTATCTGTGAAGTAACTCAGGAGGAACTTTCAAAGGGCCCCTGCAATTTTATTTTTTTTGGAAGGAAAAAAAAAGCATAGCAACTATGCAGTCTTTGTTTAAATGGAGCAGCTCCACTATTAACATCACAAGCAGTGACATGCCAGATTCCTGACTCAGGATACAAGACTGGTAGAGACTTCCCTTGCCTTTAAAAGAATAAATAAATAAATATGCATTTTTCCCCCTCCCTTTTCATATTTTTTTTGCAAAATAAACAAAGCAATCACTCCCGGCATAGTACATAATCGTGAAATCTGCTTGGACTCAACAATGACAACTGTGAGAGATCAGATTTAATAGCAGGATGGGTCTGTTGCAGTTCAGAAATATTAGCAAATTGCACGTTTGCCCTTCGAAGCATTTGTAGATCTAATGATGCAGAAAATAACCTTGGGCTATTTAATAAAAAATAAAAAATGTGAATGCTGATTGTTTGGAAGCTCAATGGAGCAGGCTTTCTGTTTAAAGTCAAAAGGAAGGAGTTTATTTTTCCTTTCACTGGAGAAGAAGAAGAAAGCAGTCACCACCATCTTGTAGAGACATGACTTCATTCATAAACACGACTTGGAATATGTGGTGGGAGTTCTTCCTGGCTAGGGAAATTATCCTGAACATATAAAAGTCACAGCCACCTATAACACTGCTGGATTGTGGGGAGGTTTAAATTATGAGGCTATATTGAAGCTGCATTGCTGATCATGCAAAGCGTAGAGTTCTGACACACAGGTATAATATCTTGCAAGAGAAGGCCAGTTGGGAACTCTACACACAAATAAATATCCCATTTTTACATTAGAACCACCACGTCCACAGGATCCCCTATCGAAGTTTGCCTGTGGCACCTGAAATTCCATGGTTCACCCAGACCCATTCATCACTTGATGACTGCAACATCAGCTAACACTGCAGACAGAACTTCCGTATTGACTCAATCCAAACACAATACTTTTGGGTGGAACTTCACACATTAAGCCAGCAGCCCTCAGGTAATCTTCTGCATGCCTACTCACAGGTAGGCCTCCCCGAGTACAATGGGGCTTACTCCCAGGAAAGGATTGCCTGCTGAATGGAGGAAAATCACGTGATGGTAAAAGCATGGGTGAACCAACATTAAATCTGTCCAATCAAAAGTAGGGGAACATTTTGATTTTATAGATGGGCAGAATGCTTGCATCCAACTAAGTCCTACTCTGAGTTGCACCACTGAAATCAGTGGGCCAACGAGAACTGTGTTGATTAATTTTAACAGGTCTATTCTGAGTGGGACAAACATTGGGTGCAACCCTGTGAGTTCAAAGTCCAACTTAGTTAGGCCTTAGCTGTCATCCTCAGTTCCCTGCTGCAAAAATGGAATATTAACAAAACAAAACAAAAAAAACCGCACAACACAAACTAAGATTACTGCACATGTGAACCCAATGAAGAGTATAAAGTACATTTTCCCCATTTTGTGCCATATAAATGAAAAGTCATAGTAGAATTTCACAATTCTTGCTTTGAAGAAAGGCAAGGCACAAATGCCAAAAAATAAAAACAACTACAGCAGCAGAAGTTCTCTGCTCATGTAGACCACCGAAAGCAGGAGGAGTTCCGTCACTGGATGTCAAACACAATCACAGCCACACAACCAACAATTCAAAAGCATGAGCACAGCTGATCTGGTCAGACACACAAGTGCTGCTAGCCATAATGGCAAAGGCTCTGGACTGCAGAATTCAGGCTGCCCGGGGAGCAACCTTCTGGGGAAGGCGACTGCTTCAAACCCTGTTTGTAGAAGCACCCAGGAAAAGGCCAATAAACCAAGCCAGACCACTCCTTCCTTCAATCCAGCAAGGTTACCATGTTTTTTAAGATGCATCCCCTATACACACAGACGTGCAGGAACTCAAAATACAACACTGGGCCAGGCTGGAAGCAGTGACTCTCTGTCCTGAGGTCGAAATGTTCCCGCGGTTCGGGAAAAATGCCTGACTCAGCCTGCATCTCTGAAAGCTGACCTTTGGGTTCCATCTGCCTGCCCAAAGCAGGAGCGAATTTAAGAGTGGACAGAAGACGTTTGGAAAGCATCGGTCCCATGTGCAGAGCCGCCGGTGACTCCCCACAGAGGTTTTTAAGGAAAACGCATCACTCCCCAAAGCAGTATCTCTCTCTTTTTCTCTTTGACCGTTTCGTAAGATGACATGGATTTAACTGGCAATTCGTTTATCATCTCAAAAAAGCAGAAAGTAAGGGGGGAAAGCATGGAAATAATTTACCTACGGAGTCAATCTCCAGGAGGCGCTGCAGGTCACGGATGCTGTGGATCTCGCTGTGAGCCAGCCTTTCAATCACCTCTTGAGGGATCTCAGCTTCCTTAAAAAAAGAAAACAGACAGACAGACACAGGCTGATCGCTCTCTCTTCTCACTCCAAAAACACTTTCTGAGTACAGCCTGTAGGGTTGCATCTTGTGGCCACTGAAGCCTCTTCGCCTGCTCTCTAATCTACTTTCCCCCCTTCCTCCAACTGCTAAAGGGCAATTTAAATCATCATCATCATCATCATCATTTTGAAGCCGCATCCAGCATTGCACCAAGCAACACAAATCCTTGCCATGAAACTCTGCTGCTATCTGGCAGGTGCCTACATTTTGCCCGCGTTCGCCAGGAGGTTGGAAACTGTTTGGGGCCCCACCTGATTGTGAGGAGGGGGTCAGAAAGACTGTGTTTCTCACCCAGGGAATTTCGCTTCCTTGATTTCGGAGGAAGTCCAGCAAGTTTGAAAGGCAAAAAAAAGGGGGGGAACACTGGTTGGTTGGTTTTTGACTCACATCCCAAGCACACTTCATTGGAAGTAAATCCTATTGAATTCTGCAGGAATTAGTAACCGTATACAGGTACAGACTCCTTAGCTGCCATTTCACGCACACTTACTGGGGAGTAAGTCCTGCGCAAAATGAACAGAACTGATTCCTGAGTAACCCTGTTTAGGATTGGGCTGTTGGGGCAGGGAGAAGGGTGTCCCTGGGCACCATCGTTAAAAAAAAACCCACGGCATGAGATAGATCAAGTTTAAAGGCAGCACAGCTCAGTAACCCAGCCAACTCCTGGGAGCCTTTCCAAGAAGGCAATCCTATGAGTTCTCCCTGGGAAGTAAGTCCTCTTGAACTCAGACAGGGCTTTGCAAACATGCATTGGATCAGACCAGGAAGGACTTTCCTCCTCCTCCTCCTCCTACGTATGTATTTGAAAATCGCCTCTCTTTCTTAATTACACACACTCTGTTTGCAGCGTAAGAGATATTTATCCATGCATTTCTTTTCAGCAGCAGGAAAGTTAGCACAGTAATAAAGTTTTAAGTTGGCATTGGTGTCAGCTTAGTACTTAACTCCCCCTCACTTAAAAAAAAAAATCTGTCTGGTTGGGAATGCGAAGGAAGGGGGAGACAGAGAGAGACAGAGGGAGGGGGAGATTATAGATCCAGAACTAATACGATCCTACAGGTTTCCCACGTCGGAAGACTGCAAAAAAGCTGCTTTGGGAGCTATAATTTTACACATCACAGTGTTTACAAGCAAGGTCAATCCAGTGTACCTTTTAAAAGAGATGTCCTTCCTTATAAGTCATTTAATTCCCACATCTCTTTCCCCCAGAAATGGCCACCTGTAATAATCCTCAAAATTGGAAGAGAAGGAGAGGGAGAGATTTTATCAAATCCAAAATTATGCCTGTGAAAATCCAAAATATGCCCATAAAGAGCAATAAGCAGACTTAGAGGGAACTCGTCCTTTTCCCCCAAATAAAGCCGGAATCCTAAACAATGCACCTACTTTGGTCAGGGCAGGTGGATCCAGTGAACTCAGTGAGATACGCTTCCAAGTAAACACGCTATGATTTTATCTCTTCTGACCTTATAAAGTGAATTCCTAAGGTGGATGGAGGTAACGCGCCGCTCCCTCTGGAATGCCAAAGCAAGGCTCTGCTACATCAATTAGAAACCCACTAGCCTAATTGCTTCATTATTATTCTATTTTAGCAGATTCATGCTAGCTTCTCATTAACAGGAAACCGCGCTATTAAAATCCCTCTTCCCAACTCGCCTCCCCACCCCGCTCGCCAGGCGGCACTCGCGCCGACCCAGGGCGCAGTTTGCAAACCGTTCCAGGGGACTTGCAACGCGCGTTCGAACGCTCGCACGTTTTACACGCGTGTAAGAGCACACACAGCAAGCAGTGCAACCCCCCGCCTCCATGCCAGCCCCGGGGAAACCAGCGTGCTGCACGATCTTAATTCGGATCGCAGCCATGCATCTTAACGTGACAAGCGGCTCTCCACCACCACTACCACCACTCCCTCACTACTTGATCTTTTGCAAGATTTTAGAAGCGAGTCTCCCTCTCTCTCTCTCTCTCCTTTTCCCCTCCCTCCTTCATCCAGGTCGAAGCTAAAGCCATCCATGGTATTGCAAACATAGTAGGTCTTCGACTTGGGCTTGGGGGGGGGCGGTTTGGAGAGATCAGCCTCTCTCATGCAAAACATTAAGAAGCAAAGGGGAAGAAGGAAGAATTACACTTGTCATGCAAAACTATAGAAATAGTTCAGGCTTAAGAAAAATAAAATAAAGACAGGGATGTTGAGCCTGCTACTGCCGCCGCCGCCCGGATCTCTCCCCCCCCCCACACACACCTCCAAACCCCCGATTTCCAACGGCGAAGCACCTACCTCCGCCAGCACGAGGGCCAGGTAGCACAAGCCTATGAGCCAAAATCCTGCCCAGGTCCTCATCGCGGTCTCATGCACTGTAGCCAGGAATACAATTCAACGGGGCTGCGAAGGAGGAGCACCAGCCCGCCTCCCTGGGCTGGGAAAATAACAACCATCCCTCAGAGGGATCGCCACACCGGTGTGGAGTTCTCTCCGGCTTGGGCGCTGATCGGGGTGGCGGCGGGGAGGATGGGGGGGGGCGGCTCTCTTTGGATTTATTGATTTCACAGAGGATCGATCGGGGTCTCCTTTTGCGCGCGGGTGTTTCTCTCCTCGGGTAGAGGCGCCACGGGGAGAAGGAAGGAAGAAGAGGCTTACAAGGGGGTGGCGGTTCTTGGTTTCCCCACCACCACCCCACCCCGCTTCGCTCTCCAAAAAATAAAAAATAAAAAAACGCGGGTGGTGGTGGGGGAAAGGGGGCTTTGCAGCTGATCGCTGTCGCTCCTCTCGCTCGCTCGCTTCTCCTGCGCGTTGCCTCCCTTGGCTTTCGCAGGACTAAACCAGCCGGTACTTCTGCATATTTGCTTAGATCGCAGCGAAGTGAAACCCTAGCAGGCCGCCGAAACGCCCATCACCTGTGTCTGGAGACAGCTCGCCCCCTTCCAGACATGCGGAGAGTTACCAGTCCCTCCTTCTCAATCGCTCTTCCTCTCTCTCCACCCCCCCCCGCTCCCCCCAACCCGCTTTCTAAATACCCACCCACCCCGCAGCGAGATGGGAAAAGGAGCGAGGGGAAAGATCGCTAGCTGATCTTTTGCGAATGCACCCTTCTCTGCAAGGCGCATCCACGCCCCTTTGATAATATTAGATTCGCATGTATATACTGTACTTCTGTTGGGAGCGGGAGGAGGGGTGGGTGGAAAGAAATAATAAAGGATCAACGTCCTTTCTGCAAGTGTGCACCCTTCTTCCGCGAGGGAAACAGGAATCTTCTTGCTCGTTTGCTTTTTCGGGGGGAGAGGAAGGGGAAAAGACCAAAATATTAAAAGGACCGGAAGATTTGCTAGAGGAAACGGAGCCACTTTGGGCACAGATTCTTTGCAAAAAAAATAATAATATATAAAATAGTCACTGTGGTTTTTAATTTAAAAAGCAAAAAATCCAGCAAGGTTGACCAGGCGGAGACATGAGGGCGCACGGACGCCGAGGGAAGGGACGGCTCTTTGCAGCCGGCGTCCCTTTTCGGAGTCTCCAAAATGTTCCCCAGGCGGCGCGGTGCGGGGTCCCCTCCCTGTGTCCCTGCCCAGGCACCAGCTCCTCCTCTCCCCCCCCCCCAAACCTCCGCCCTACACCGTGGTCGGCTCCCGGCAGGCGGCCCTCGACTCGTGTAGGTCTGCCGCTTCCGAGCCGAGAGGGAGAGTCCAGGGCGCCCGGCGTACCGCACTGCCAGCGCCGAGCTGCACCACGCCGCACCGGCGTCCGCGCCACCTCGCGCGCCCCCCACCCCCAAATATATATAAAAATAAAAGAGGCGGAGGTGGAAGGAGCAAAGGGATTGGAGATCGGAGCCCGAGGGCTGGGCGGGAAGAGGGCGATCTTCTGGCAAGCGCCCCGCAACTCTCCGGCATTGCTTTATATCAATGGTCTGGGAGGGGGGGGGTCCCTTTTTTGCCGCCGCCGCCGCCTCCAGCGCTGCCTTGTCACCTCGCCCCGGGTTTCTCTGCGGCACTGGGGAGGGAGGAGGGAGGGAAGGAGAGAGGGGGAAGGAGGGATCAACAGCCGACGAGGCTTCTGCGCAGATCCCCCGTTGTAACCTTAAGGAATCCACCTTGTACTTTATTTATAAGGCGAAAGGGAATCGCCATGATTAAGCAAAAGCACGCCCTCTGCCTCCCAGCAGCTGGGTTCAGGGGCGAGGATTGTATGGGAGCATGCATAGAAATAGATACAGAGATCTAGTCTCTCTCTCTCTCTCACACACACACACACACACACACACACATTACATATAATTATGTACTCAAACGTACTTGAATTGCTTTAAGCTGCAAAGGAGAGGAAAGGGTTGCTCTCCTCATTTTAGTCTTGACTGCAAAACAGCCCAGACCTTACACGTGTCTGTGCCAAAGCGGATCCCACTGAGCTCAGTGGGACTTACTGCCTGATAAACAGGGAGGAGGAGTTCAGCCTTTAAAGATCGCATTTCCACGTTGGTCTCACCAAGTCAGAAGTTTACATCATTATCATTATTATTATTATTATGACACATTCATAGTCTGCCTTTCTCCCAAGGCGCTCAATGTGGCAAACATGGCTCTCCCCCCCCCACGCTGTTTTTATCCTCACAACAACCCTGTGAGGTAGGGCAGGCTGAGAGTCTGCGGCTGGCCCAAGTTCACCCAGCGAGCTTGGGTGAGGATTTGAGCTCTGGTGTCCCCAGGCCTAGCTAAAAATCATAGAACTGTATAAAGGGACCCTGAGGGTCATCCAGTCCAACCCTCCTGCGATGCAGGGATCTTTTGCCCAACACGCAGCTTGAACCCACGGCCCTGAGATTAGGAATCTCATGCTTTACCGACAGAGCTATCCAGCTATGCCTCAGATGGGGTGACTTGTTTTGCTTACCTGCAGCGTTCACCAGCTCGGTGGCTTCCAGGTGTTGCTGGACTACAACTCGAAGTGACTTAACAGAAACAATCCTGTCTTCTTAGCGAAATCAAAAAATAAATAAATATAAAGCATTTCTATCTCACCTTTACCTCCAGGAAGTGTGGATAGCTCCTCTTATTTCAGTGACAGTCTTACAAATGGCTCCCATTTTGCTGCCTGAGGGGAAGGAAAAGATGGCGGCTCTCCCCCTTGGGCTGGCAGCTGGAGTTTTTGCCTCAGGGACCAAAAAGTCATCCGATTCACAGAATTGTCCTGGTTGCAATGTACATCCTGTCCATTGAAAGCCCATTCTTCCCACCCCGTTGTCAGAATCCCGGGAACTGTAGTTTGCGAAGGGTGCTGGGAACTTTGGCTCTGTGAGGGATAAACTACAGTTCCCGAGTTATTGGGAGTGGGTGCTTTAATTGTATGGTTGTGTACATAACCACTTTTTTATAAACCCTTCTTGGTATTAAGGACACGGCTTGGGGTTAAGGCCTGTTATGTCCTGCTCTCCAGTGGCAAAGTATGGGCCAAGCCCATTGTTTTGATAATATGATAACACTTGCAACCTACGAGCAGACTGCTTACAAACATAGACTCTGCTCGGATAAATACGACAATATTAGGAACGAATCTATACAAAACGTAGTAGACTATTAATATTCCTATTAGTATTAGCATTCCTATTAGTATTAGGATAATGATATCAAATTTATAAAAGAATGTATGGGTTAGGGTATTTTTTGTATATAGTCATATAATGTTTCCTTCCCCCCTCCCCGGCTTTACACAGTTCTGTGTTTTGTTCTTTCCCCCTTTCTCTTCCTTTTGTGTCACTTTACTGCTTTACATTTGATTTTCCCCCCAATAAAATATCAATTAATAAATGGGAGAGAAAAGTATGGGTCTAGCCATGCATAGACCTGGCTTAGTTATATCTATTGATCTCCTCCTGTAGGGCCTGTAAGAGAGCTACAGTATTCCGCCTGGCCTTCAATCTGAACTAGCCTGATCCTCTATTCCCTTTTCCCCTTTCCTCTTCTATGAAGAAACCCTTCCCCCCCAATGCCCCCTGAATTTTTGAATTTTATTGATATTGATGCTGCATTTTATATTGTATTTTATGCTGCTTATGCTGTTTTTAAGTCGCATTCGAATCAATGTTTTATATTTGCTGTTAGCCGCCCTGAGACCAGGGTTTTTAAACCAGGAAGGGCAGGGTATAAATAATTTTTTATTATTATTATTACTAACTTGGAGATTATATATGTATATATATATATATATTTCTGTATGTGGTTTACATATTTCAACAAAAAAAGATGTAAAAATACAGATTCCATTCCGAGTGCAGCTACTGCTGAGAGCCAGAGTGTCAGATTAGGTAGGACTTGGGAAACCAGGATTCAAATCCTCGCTTGGTCATCATCTTGGCCTAGCCTCCCTGGAGGAAAAAGTGGTATATAAATGCAACAAATAAATAACACAATCATAATTTTAAAAAACCTCATTTTATGTAACATAATTAAACAATCCACCTCTCAAAACAATGTACATAAAATAAAGGAAAAAACTAAAGCAAATCATATTTTAAAAATGCACGAAGATACAACATCAGAATACAACACCATGAAAATTTGTACAGTGGTACCTCCGGTTACATACACTTCAGGTTACATACACTTCAGGTTACACACTCCGCTAACCCAGAAATAGTGCTTCAGGTTAAGAACTTTGCTTCAGGATGAGTACAGAAATCGTGCTCCGGCGGCACAGCAGCAGCGAGAGGCCCCATTAGCTAAAGTGGTGCTTCAGGTTAAGAACAGTTTCAGGTTAAGTACGGACCTCCGGAACGAATTAAGTACTTAACCTGTATCTTTAAAAAGAAGAAAAAGAAGCGCCTCACATGTAATAATGCAAATCAGGAATTCAGGAACCGTGGTGCTCTTATAACCACCTCACTCTCCTTATAGCCTCCTGATCACTCCATCCAGTCCAACCTCACTTCCATAAAACAGTCAAATGGTCCCCAACCAACAGACAGGCCAACAACAGGTGAAAAGCCAAATGAAAGCAGCCATTTCCATCCTATGGATGAGACTTAATGACTACTATTGAATTACTCCTCAGAGTAATTGGTTAGAAAGTTTATAGTCAATGCTTGGATTAAGCAAGCAGATGATTCCCCTCTCCTATTATTATTATTATTATTATTATTATTATTATTATTATTTTATATACTGCTCAGCACCAAAATAGATTCCTGCTTTGCATTTTTAACACAAGTGTTTATGCAAACAGGAGATTGCAAGTGCCATTTTATGGCTGCATTCAGACCTGGAGTTTATTGCGTTAGTTTTCCTGGTTATAATCCTCGCGCTTCTGTCCCAATTTCAAACATTCCCTTTTGCACTGCAGCAGCAGCAGCAACACCTGTTGCATTATGGAACAGTGGCTTTTTAAACAGTGGGAAAGAACTGCGTGCCAGGATACCACCCCAAATTTCTCCCATGAAAACACAGTGCAACATTCCTGCGATTTTCTAAATTAACAAGATTGCAAATAGGTGTTTTTTTTATTTTTAAAAAAGAATCAGATTAAATGACACCTCTTAAAGTTGTGTGAAAGATCCCATTAAAAGGCAGAAATTATCAGGTCAGGAAATATCCAAAGTCCGTTTTGGGGGTGCAATCCGGCCCGCCAGTCAGTTTAATCCGGCCCCTGTGGCAGTTTATTTACAACTTTGGGCTAAAATCATTAAAAAAACAACTTCAACCCACAGCTGTCAACTTTTCCCTGTTCATGCAAGGAATCCTATTCGGAATTTCACTTAACAAAAGGGAAAAGTTGACAGCTATGCTTCAATCCTTTTTTTAAAAAAGTCAACAACTTTGGTCGGCCCCCACAGCCCTTCACTTCATCAAATCTGGCCCTCCTTGAAAAAAGTTTGGACACCACTGGTCTAAAAGAAGTGTTTACCCTTACCATGTGCCCTACTCTATGCATACACACCTGGCAAATTTTGTACAAATCTCTGCTGCGTTTGCCCTCTCTTTTGGGGATGTGTTTTCTCTTTTTCCAGGGTCCCTTCAGCTTCCACCCTGCCTCTCATACACAGGGCAAACGCTTCTTTCAAGTTAGTGCCTGCCTCAAGACCTGTGTGCACCTTCTAGAAACAAAGGAAATGTCGCTTCCCAATTCAGAAGCATTACATTTACACAGCTGAGATAAAGTCAGGTGATTAAATCGTTTGACATTTCTTGACTTAAGTTGCAGCCATGGAAGTAGGGTGGAGTTTCGCGGACACTGAGACTTTGCTAGGCGCTGCTAGAGCTGCCTGGGTTTCCATCTTCCAGGGTATATTTGAGGCAGGGCCAGAAGAAGTTCAAAGTCAACATCACAGCCTTTGAGTTACACATTAAACCCATCTCCTATTGATTCAGCCCCTCCTTGGCCTTCTGGAAGCCAAGAACCCAGTCGGAGTTTACGCAACCGAACTGGTGCAGCTGTCCAATTGACTTCCATGCAACCCTGTTAAAGATTAACGTTTACTCACTTTCTCTAGAAGCAAGAGGTGCTTTCCATGCTCTGCTTCCTTCCAGGGATGAGATATACATTTCCGATTCCTCCGTCTCATGCACAAGCGCTAGCTCACACATCGGCGTTACTGATGAATAACCGCAGGAATAAATACCGTATTTTTCGCCCTATAGGACGCACCGGCCCATAGGACACACCTAATTTTTTTTTTGGGGGGGGGGGAATAAAGAAAAAAATATTATTCCCCCCCCCCCCGCAGCCGCAGGGGAAGCCCGAGCTTTTAAAAACGCACCTACCATAGTTTTTAGAGGAGAAAAGGATATCTGCCCAAAGCGCAGGGCGCTCAGTTTCAGCGCGCTCCGGGCAGCAGGCTGCTATCCGCAGCCTAGGGAGCCCTGAGGGAACTCCTGCAGGGCTCCCTAGGCTGCAGATATCTGCCCGAAGCGCGGGGCGTTCTGCTTCAGAGCGCCCAGTGCTCCGGGCGGCAGGCTGCGGATATCTGCCCGAAGCTTCCTGAAGCCTGGAGAGTGAGAGGGGTCGGTGCGCACCGACCCCTCTCGCTCTTCAAGCTTCAGCGAAAGCCTGCATTCGCCCCATAGGACGCACACAGATTTCCCCTTCATCTTTGGAGGGGGAAAAGTGCGTCCTATAGGGCGAAAAATACGGTATGTTGCGAAATGAAAATTGGTACAGATCAGAAATTGTTCTTATATGCAACAACATTGGCGAGGTTATTATTAGCCCAGGTTTGGAAACAACAGCAATTGCCAACAGTAGAAGAATGGAGACAGAAGGTAATGGAATACGCTGAAATAGCTAAATTAACGGGGGAAATTCGACAAGAGGGCAATGAAACATTTCAAAAAGAATGGGAAAAATTTATGTCGTACATAGGAAAGATAAGGTGAAATAGTGAAACCAGTAGAACTGAAACAAACCTCATAATGTGAAATATAAAGAAATTTATTGGATAATAAAAACAATAAGAAGTAGAAAGGATAATGTGACTAATGTAACTGATAGTAGCTGTAAATGAATATAGACAGACAACAAGAATTGTGTATATATATATATATATATATATATATATATGGATTTATTTGTTTATAGATATTCCATGGACAAATATGGAAGAAGAACAATATACAAAATGGATGGAGACAATGCGGAAAATTTAGATGCAATATAGAAAAGCCAGAAGAAGGAAGAAGGGAAGCCAGCTCTTAGGAGCAAGTATAAATGTAAAATGCAATACAATATGTGTATGTGGAGTATGTAACTGAAAAACCAATAAAGAGTATAAAAAAAAGAAAATTGGTACATGTGTTTTATTGTTAGTAAAGCTATATTACCTGGAGGTTGTTGTTTTTTAAAAAATGGCTGATTAATAAAATCCAATGAGTTTTAATCAGTTTAAATCTGACTAAATGATTTCTTCGCTGAATATAGTGGGTCTTGGGTTGGTATCCAACTAGCATAGTCCATCACAACAAAGATTTCCACTTTCATGGGGGAATTCTCGCTTGTACACACCTTGCACTCTCCCCTATTCTCTGGAGGCTTGGGGAAAATCTTTAGGGGGCACACAGGGGGAGAAGAGAGGGGAGTTCCACTGCACAAGCCGAAATCCTTACAATGATGGAATGAGTTACTTGGATGTCACCCTGTGTTCCAATTAAACATGTATAGGATTGGGCTGTAAATCTGCATAATATATGACGAAGTGTTTTGGAAGGGGGGGGGCTGCTTAAAGAAAAAATGTTCCAAATACATGTTGGAGCAGAAGGCACCATCTTAGAATATTACCTCCTGCGTGGGGGACATGGGAAGCTGCCTTACCCTGCCTGAGTCAAAACACTGGTCCATCTAGCTTCGCAATGTCTAAACCAGGGGTCAGCAAAGGAGTAATTTTACCGCAATAGCCACATTAGAAATTATTACTGTTAGGTTGTGGGTGAACATAGCAGACGACACAGCGATTTCTCCAGAGCAGCTCTTTACTTGCAAGCTGGACAGAACTGAACAGCAAACAGCTCAGCCGGCCTGCTTTTATAGGCAGCCGGCTGTCAACATTGTAGCAACAACAACCCAGAGTTTCCCGCCTAAAATAACTGACGTGGACCTGAGTGAAAACTATCTACAGACCTGAGTGAAAACTATATACAGTATCCCCCTGCTGGCCCAGGGTGAAACTTCACTACATAACAATTACATTTACTCAAGTACTCAAAGTGTTCAGAGTGAGGGCAAGGCAAGGAGGAAGGGCAAAAAATATAATTGCACACTTTTGCACCACAGTGTGAGAAGGATGGGAAGCTTCTCCTGCATTTCATTGTGTGTCTCCATCCCTATCGTTCAGCTTGGACACTAAGATCCAGCTCCGAAGGCCTTCTGGTGGTTCCCTCACTGCGGGACGTGAAGCTTCGGGGAACCAGGCAGAAGGCCTTCTCGGGAGTGGCACTCGCCCTGTGGAATGCCCTCCCATCAGATGTCAAGGAGATAAACAAGTATTTGACTTTCAGAAGACATCTGAAGGCCAGTTTTTAATGTTTGAGGTTTTATTGTGTTTTTATATTTTGCTGGAAGACACCCAGAGCAGTTGGGCGTATTATTATTGTTATTGTTATTACACTTAGTTGCCAGCATAGCATTCTTGGTCTCCTATGGCAACCAGCCCAGCACTGAAAACCTTAAAATACAAGCCTGACCTAACAGATTAATCAGTGCAGATTTGCAACCCTGATCTTTAATGGTATGCTGTTGTCATCTGGTATTTTGCTCTGCTTTTCCATCGAGGCAACACACACATCCCCCACCCCACCTCTGGATTCCCCAAAAGTCCATGCATTTTTCAATATGTGGTATTCGCCTGGATTTCAGATCACGAAATGTCAAATGTGAATGCACAGGCAAAGTCTTTAGGTCCAGAGCAAAGATTGCATAGGGCGATATAAATAGCTTGACGGTAATGTATACGTTTGGCATCTGTCAATCTCGGGTGTCGGGGTGGGGTAAGATCTCTGCACAACATGACCCTGCAGAGCAGCTGAGAAAAGCTGGATTCTGCAGTTGGCATCAATTATGCAACGCAAGCCAGGCAGCCTCTCATACATTTGCTTGATTGAACATCCTTTCTCCTGCTGCATCTGCTAAGTCCATGGACAGCAAGAAAGTCTGAATCAGTGATAATCCTGCTCTCTGCTTCCCACTCCCTTCCTGATCTCCTGAGATTTTTCTATTTATTGTGGGAATGTTCAGGGAGGCAGGAGAGAATATATTGTTTATTAATATCCTTCCTAACTTGCGCTAACAAGTTCCTTTACTTAGCAGAGTTTCACATTCCCCTTTTAAACACACAGCAGGTAGCTTGTGTAAGCCTCTCACTAGTAGGTTCCTAGTAGGTTCCCTTATATCCCTCTTAAAAGAATCAACATGCCACAATCTTGTGTAATGTATATAAAAAGCAGTTTACTCACATTCAGTTCACAGTTGGATCCCTGAAGGCAGACTTAGTTACAAAGTATATACAGTGGTACCTCAGGTTAAGTACTTAATTTGTTCTGGAGGTCCGTTCTTAACCTGAAACTGTTCTTAACCTGAGATACCACTTTAGCTAATGGGGCCTCCTGCTGCCACTACACCGCCGGAGCACGACTTCTGTTCTCATCCTGAAGCAAAGTTCTTAACCCGAGGTAATATTTCTGGGTTAGCGGAGTCTGTAACCTGAAGCGTATGTAACCTGAAGCGTATGTAACCCGAGGTACCACTGTACATGTGGAGCTATCCCATATGCGGATAATCCCAGTGTCTAAAAGCTGCTCCAGCAATGGAGGAAGTCCCTGACCGTAGTCACATGCAAAAGGAATGATGCTCCAGCCCAGGAGGAAAGAGGAAGTGTTCGACTGGCTGGACCAAATATCCCCTTGCATGTCCACTCTAGGAAAACAAAGAATGTTGTATTTGACTGCTCCCAGTGGATTACATCCCACATTTATCACACACGTTTCAGCCTGTTTCTCCACAGGCTTGAGGACTAGAGACTTGTTGGGGAGTGTTTAATGAAAACCGGTTTGCGAGGGGGGGTGGTTTCTAAGGAGCAGCTGCACCAAAATAGTTAAAAGAACTGCGCTGGGAGCATCTCTGGTTAAAAGTACAGTGCTTTACGCATGTTCATTTGGAAGTAATTCCCACTAAGTTCAATGGAAAGTGCACATGAGATGGCATTGTACATCTCACCTCAGAACCGAACTTAGTGTGTGTCCTTAGCTACCTCCTTTCTCAGTCCTCACTGCCCAACTTCAATATACTATAAAGGTGAAGGGACCCCTGACCATTAGGTCCAGTCGTGGCTGACTCTGGGGTTGCAGCGCTCATCTCGCTTTATTGGCCGAGGGAGCCGGCGTACAGCTTCAGGGTCATGCGGCCAGCATGACTAAGCCGCTTCTGGTGAACCAGAGCAGCACATGGAAACGCCGGAATGGTACCTATTTACCGTATCTACTTGCACTCTGACGTGCTTTCGGAGTGCTAGGTTGGCAGGAGCTGGGACTGAGCAACGGGAGCTCACCCTGTTGTGGGGATTTGAACTGCCGACCTTCTGATCGGCAAGTCCTAGGCTCTGTGG
The DNA here is from genome assembly GCF_951804945.1 of Podarcis cretensis. NCBI lineage: Eukaryota > Metazoa > Chordata > Lepidosauria > Squamata > Lacertidae > Podarcis > Podarcis cretensis. Next base: position 43,237,724 of record NC_137183.1, on the reverse strand, counting down.
TTTAACCTACGTGGAAGTGACTTCGAGCCTTTAAGCACTGCATGAATACATACAGAACGGTAATCCTGGGGAGGCCAAAGAGCATCTCGGGCCAGGCGGACATAAGCCCCGGCACCTCTCTTTTACTGTAGAAATTAAGCACCGCAGCTATGTACCCTCCCCACCCACGCCGCCGTCTCGCTGAGCTCCCAGTGGGTTTTTTAAACAACAGTCCTTTTCTCTTTCTAAACAAAGCATGTTAATAGAAGGAGCAAGGAATTCAGCTGCGGGTCTGACAATCCCAAAGGCATTTAACTGGATTAACTGCAATAACACAACCGGGGAGTGATAACTAGCCTTTGGGCGAGACAATTGACTGTAAAATGCACAACCCAGAGCTTTCATCTACAGCAGCTTTACACCAGTATGTTAGGAAAAGGGGGGGTGGGGGAGTTCTCAAATGGGGCTCGCCAGTTTGAAAGCTTGCAATGCTTAGACATGTTCTCCTTTGCTCTCCCTCCCTCCCCCCTTTAAAAAAAAAGTGTGCTTTTAATGGGCCACTTTGCAAATTCCCACCAAAACACAAGTGGTCTTTTCAAGTGCCCCATGATGTCATCCAGCCTTACAGGGTGGTCTTGGGGAAGAAGCAAGGAGGATGCTGAAGCCTCGGCTCTTAAAAGGACAAGTCGCCAGCCTCCAAGTGTTTCCAAGCGGGGTTTTACGTTTGGGGTGGGAGAAGGCCTTGCAGAGAGCTGTTACCTCTTGCAATTTTGACAGCGAAATCCTTGAGGTTCCGGGCCACGACCTGAAGCTTGATGAAGCTCAGCAGGGCCGCATTCATACAACGCATTCCATACCCTCCGACATTTCTCCGCTGGAAATAGGGGCATCCCATCCCATAACCATAACTTTACTATTTACACCCCCCACACGTCTTACTGGGTCGCCCCAGCCACTCTGGGCAGCTTCCAACATATATAAAAACATAATGAAACATTAAACTTAAAAAAAAAATCCTTCCTTATGCAGTGGTACATATGCTTCAGGTTACATACGCTTCAGGTTACAGACTCTGCTAACACAGAAATATTACCTTGGGTTAAGAACTTTGCTTCAGGATGAGAACAGAAATCACACGCCAGCGGCGCGGCAGGAACGGGAGGCCCCATTAGCTAAAGTGGTGCTTCAGGTTAAGAACAGTTACAGGTTAAGAACGGACCTCCGAAACAAATTAAGTACTTAACCCAAGGTACCACTTTAGTAGAATTGTAAATATATGGTGTGAATGTGGCCAAGGTCCAGGCTGGTCAGTGCCTCAGTGTGTGGCCCTCTGAATATACCACAGCCGCTGGCCTTGAGCTACCTGGCAAAACTGTTATATCATCATCATCATCATCATCATCATCATCATCATCATCATCATCAATTTATTTATTTATTTATCACTTTATTAATTAAATTTCTATGCCCCCCTATACCTGTAGATCACAGAACATAAAATCACAATATAAAAAGTAGTAAATGAGCAGAAAGCATATGGGGAGGGCTGTACCTTGCTGAAAAATAGAATAAGAATGCAGCTTAGCTCAGTTGGTTAGAGCATGGTGTTGATGACCCCAAGGTCACAGGTTCAATCCCCATACGGGACAGCTGCACATTCCTGCATTGCAGGGGGCTGGACTAGATGACCCTCAGGGTCTCTTCCAACTCTACAATTCTGTGACTCTAAGAGCAAAAATATGCGCCCTGCATAAATTGAGGAAATGGGCTTTTTAACTAGTTACGGGGGAGAGAGAGGGGTGGAAAGAGGAGCATCAGGGCACTGAAGCTTTGGCCTCTGGCACTTAATGAGAAGCATTTTTAGTAAATATGGTATTGTGTGTGGGGAAGGGTCCTGGGTCAGTGGCGGAGTATCTGGTTTGTATGCAGAGGGTCCCAATTTCAATCCGTGGCTGGCATCTGACCACTGAAACTGATGAACATGACTAAGTTCAGCCAATTGATTTCAGCAGGTCTACTCTGAGTATAACTTAATTTGACCCAGTACCAAGGCTGCTCCCTGCATTCCCATATGAAGTTTTGCCGTCCGTATCAATTAAGTTTGATAACTCTTGCTGGCGGAAGAGGAACGCTTTGATGGAACATTGCCAGACAGACGGGCAGTTATCACCTTTCTCTCCCACCAAAAGGAAACAGATGACATCACCCAGCCAGCAAAAAATGATTAATGTTTAAGATGTCTGACCAACTGCAATAGTTCTCCAGGGTTAAACGGCCCCGTCCCCCCCCAAAAAAAAATTATGATTAGGGTTGTCATAGCAATAACAACAACAGGCACTCCTTCAAACAAGACCTTGACCATTTTCATAATAGGAATCTCATGGAACAATGATTCTTCCCCCACACTAGTTCATTGGCAGGGGCTTATCTATAAATGAAGTTTGCTGGAAACCAAACAAGAAGGTGGTAGTTGCAGGGGGAAAGTGGTGGTTTCTATTAAAATAACATGTAAAAGAACGAGTGGACGCAGCTGAAACCAACTTTGCTTTTTTAATCCCAGTCTTCAATTTAAAGAAGTATTGGGGGTCGGGGAGGTTTCTAACCCTCATGATTGCGGAGAGAACCTCAAATGTCTGATGAAATAATAATAATAATAATAATAATAATAATAATAATAATATATTATTTATACCCCGCCCATCTGGCTGGGCTTCCCCAGCCACTCTGGGCGGCTTCCAAAAAAAATATAATTAAAATACTGTAATACATCACACATTAAAAGCTTCCCTAAACAGGGCTGCCTTCAGGTGTCTTCTAAAAGTCTGGTAGTTGTTCTTCTCTTTGACATCTGGTGGGAGGGCGTTCCACAAGGCGGGTGCCACTACCAAGAAGGCCCTCTGCCTGGTTCCCTGTAACTTGGCTTCTCGCAGTGAGGGAACTGCCAGAAGGCCCTCGGTGCTGGACCTCAGTGTCCAGGTAGAACGAGGAGCCAGAGTGATGCTCAGTAAAGAATTCCTAATTTCCAGGATGCAAGGTTTTTCATGCACCTTGTCCCTCCCTGTAGCTAGCAGAATAAATTATGAAAAGTTGGCAAGGGTTCGTATTTGTATACCTTAATTCAGAGTGTAGATTTTGGGTTTCCATGGTACAGAATGGATGGGGGCGGCAGTCACAAAGCACACGCAGTTCTGTTGAAGTGTCACCCAGATAACATTTCGCTTTGTGGTGTCATGTTTTATAATGCTTTTCTCTTTCACAACAAAAAAGAAAAAGGGGGAAAGAACTGGCTGTAAAGCACATTTACTTCAAAATTACGGTCTGCAGAGAGTTTTGTTCCTTGAGATGCTAATGCAAAATAATAACAGTAATAGGCTTATTTATTTGTTGCATTTATATTGTTGCATGCCACCCCTAAACTCTGAGAGGTGCGAGATTCCAGGAGTTCCAGGTATTCAGCTAGGGTTCGGTTTTCCTTTTAGGAATGAGGCACAGTGGAGAATGTTGTGTCTTTAGGATATATGGTTTATTTTCACATACAGTGGTACCTCGGTTTATGAACTTAATCTGTTCCGGAAGTCCATTCTTAAACCAAAACCGTTCTTAAACCAAGGTGCGCTTTCCCTAATGAGGCCTCCCGCCGCCGGTGCCCTTCCACTGTTTGGATTCTGATCCTAGACCAAGGTAAAGTTCTCAAACCAAGACACTATTTCCGGTTTTGCAGTTTGTAAAGCAAATCTTTCTTCAACCGGACTGTTCTTAAACTGAGGTACCACTGTATATACCACCTGAGCCTACAATGGAGGAGCTCCCAGCATTAACATCCCAGAAAAGGCTGGGAGGTTATTTCTCCAGGACACTCCTGCTCTCAAACTCTGGCTTTGCCCTTTCCTTTGTTATCTTAATGGCCCATCACCCAGGAAGCTTGCCTTGCTTATTTAGCTTTTAACACTTAAAAGGATTATAGGGGTCTGGTACCCACAAACTCATAACAATATACACTTTCCTCCAAGGACCTCTAGGTGGTTCTTCTCTCCTCCTTTTTATCCTCTCAACAACCTTGTGAGGTAGACCAGTCTGTGAGAGGCAGTGACTGGACCAAGCTCAACCAAGTGAGGTTCATAGTGTTATTGATTATGGTTGTCTCTAGCTCCCATTATACTCAGAGTAGACCCATTGAAATTACTGGACCTAACATGCCGATGGCCATTAATTTCAATAAGCTTACTTTGAGCAGGGATAACATTGACTACAATACAATACAGTAATACTTTCCCTAAGGGGCCACTTTATAATGGCATAAATTCCGGCGTTTGGGGCACCCTGGATTCGGCAGCGCAGGATCTTCCTCTGGTCTCTGCTTCAGACTCTTTTGGTTCCTTTTCTCTTTTGGAGAAAACCCAGCTGCCACCACACTTGCTTTGGCAGCGAAAACGAAGGGTAGAGAAGAAACAGGTGCGGCAGAAATGTCTACAAGGAGCAGCAGGTGGTCTTCCCAGATTGATGCTGTGGATGAGGAAGTTTAGCAGGGCCTGCGGTTGAGCACACCCCAAAGGTGAGAGAATTTGCTCTGCTGTGTAGCTGCCACCACCCTGGCCAGCTTCCACGGGGAATATTTTGTCTGTGCATAATTCGGCCTTTCAGCTGGGTAGAGAAGAACCGGCCCTTCACTCACCTCTAGCCCTGTATTGTCTGTTTGGACTGGGAACAGCTGTCCCAGACACCAGCTGTTTCTAAGCACATGGCTTCCGCGCAAGAATCCTAACAACTGTAGTTTACCGCCCACAGAACTACAATTCCCAACACCCTTAACAAACTACAGTTCCCATTATTCTTTTTTTTGGGGGGGGGGGGAAACCACATGAATTAACTGCGCTTTAAATGGATGATGTGTACTCAGTTCTCAGTTTTCCTTCCAATGCATGTGTTTTCTCTCGGTGGACCTTGGGGTCGTGTTGTGGACATGTTTCAAAAAGCCGCAGTCAGATCAAAGAGAGACTGCGACCATTCCTCATCCTGTCCCTTTAGGGAACCCTCTGGGCAAAGCCACCACAAACATTCGTAAAGTACTGGATGTGCTCTTCTGTTATTTCTTTTCACTTTCTGAAGAAGAAAAAAGAGGAGAAAAGATTTTTCATTCTTTCCAAGTATTGTGAGAACAGGAATTTCCCCGTTTTAGCCAATTCCACATACTTTTTGTCATCAGAGAGGACGCGGACTGAAGGGTTTAGCAGAGGCTAAAGCAGGGGAACCGCAGGGTATATTCTGGTAGCAGATCAAGCAAACACAAAGTAATTGAAAAGGTCAGAAAGAAGGGATAAAAAGTAGTTTAACGCCAGCTCCAGGCAGCGTTGGAGTAAAGGCCATGAAGGGATCTATTATGAGGAATAGCAAGCTGGTAGAGCAGGCGATCCCAAGCTATGCCATGAGAAATAAATTCATTTAAGGGCTCCAGTGAGCCAGAAACACCATCCATGGTGGAGGAGGGTACCCGTTGCTCCTCTGCATGAGCTACTGTTCTAGATTTTGCCTCCCTTCTCATCAGCCTCGGCTGTGGGGTAGGCAATGACCACTCCCCACTTAAAACGGGGGGCGCCCTTTGCGTGGACGCGTGCAGCCCTGGATCTGGAGTGGCCCCATCAGCGTAGGCTTTGCCTTCCCTCAGGTGGGATACCTGGAGGTCCCCGCCTACCCCAGTGAGTTGCCCAATCCCACCTGGGGGAAGCGTTGCCAGGGAAACCAGGCCTGGTAGGGGGAGGGATTACCTGCCCACACAATAGAGGGTGGATCTTAATTGGTAATCCTCACTTGGCTCCAGAGCTTCTCCCACCCTACCCACCCTCAGTTAGTCTTCTTTTGCAGGTTAACTTTTCTTCATAGGTTTTGCAGGTTAACCTGTCTCCACAGGTATGCGGGCGCTGCTACGATAAGGTCGCTGTTAAAGGGCCGGAAAGGAATTTCCCTGCATTGGCAGGTTTCGCCTTTCCTGTAGCAAAACGTCACAACTTTGGCGGTATCAGGCCTTGGGCGGAATCCTTTAGTCCATCTTCCTCTTTGCGGCGGCGATACCAGGGTTCCCCATTAAAGGGGTTTTTGAAGGGAGGCTTTGGCCGTACGCCGAAAGGTCGTCATTGCTCTCCCCTGCAGCGGCGGCGTAACGGGGGCGGCTATCTCTGCTTGAACATATGTTCTCCAGAGCCGGCCCATCCCCCACACACACACTGGATAACCCTGATGCTCCCTAGGTCCCCGGCTGGGGACTGGGGAGGGAGAACGCCCAATGCCTGAGCCAAGGTCTACCCACATTTGAAATTTAATAAAGTTGTGGCCAATTTAATCCCATAGCACGTTGTCTAGAGTCGTTATTCCACATGACGGGGGGGACCGCTCGGGATCTGGGGACTCCGCCTGTCCGCGCAATTCCTCTGCATCAGATCATTCACCATTCTCCTGATGAATAGCAGATTGACTCTCTCTCAGAGGATGCTGCCTGTTGCTTCTCTGCTGATGCTCTGCGTTGTTGCAATTGTGCAAAGTTTCCTAGCAAGCGCTGGCAGCCTGTCTCCTGGCCTCTTCCTTACTATTGGTTGGTTCAACAGCAATCTGCCACCCGTGCAAAAGCCCTAAACGGCCTCGGTCCAGTATACCTGAAGGAGCATCTCCACCCCCATTATTCTGCACGGACACTGAGGTCCAGCGCCGAGGGCCTTCTGGCCATTCCCTCACTGTGAGAAGCCAAGTTACAGGGAACCAGGCAGAGGGCCTTCTCGGTAGTGGCACCCGCCCTGTGGAACACCCTCCCACCAGATGTCAAAGAGAAGAACAACTACCAGACTTTTAGAAGACATCTGAAGGCAGCCCTCTTTAGGAAAGCTTTTAATGTTTAATAGATTATTGTATTTTAATATTCTGTTGGAAGCCGCCCAGAGTGGCTGGAGAAACCCAGCCAGATGAGTGGGGTATAAATAATAAATTATTATTATTATTATTATTATTATTATTATTATTATTATTATTATTATGACCAGCCTGGGCCCACCCATTGGCCAATAGAAGAGCAGCTTCAGGAAGTTCCTCCTCCCTCTGCCCCTGTGTGTCAGAAAGAGCACTCAGCTGCAAATTGCAGAAGCAGGCATGGGGAAAGGACACTCTCTCTGGACCCATCCACCAACCCCCCAAAATAGGAGCAACCCACCACAATTCAAGCAAGGGAAAAGCAACCCAGCGTGCCCTGGGTAGAATTGCCTCCTTACAACTCACCACTTTGAGCTGGGCTTCAAGAACCGATCTGCCTTTTCCCTCCTCTCCCCCAAACACCGTGTGCTTTGTTTTTATAGTTTTTAAGCAGCACCTGCCACACATTTTTAAAATAAAATGTATTGATGTGGGAACGTTCCCTAGGAAGATGGATGGATTGTTAAACCACGCTGGGAATTGTAGCTTTCTGAGGGGAACAGTGGAGGGGTGTGTGTCTCCTAACAACTCTCAGCGCCCTTACCAAACTACAGTTCCCAAGATGCTTTAGGGCAAAACTGCGACTATTTAAAGTGGTATGTTGCTGTTTTAAATGTGTGGTGCAAATGGACCATAATGAGCGTGTATAGACCTATTGCCCAGGAATTTGTTCTAATCCCCTCTTTCAGACTATAAATCCCATCTTGTGGCAGTGGGTTCCGGAAGTTGCATGCTGGGGAGCTGCTTAAATATTTGCAGAACACTAACCACTACACCAAGGGACGTGGGTGGCCCTGTGGGTTAAACCACAGAGCCTAGGACTTGCCGATCAGAAGGTCGGCGGTTTGAATCCCCGCGACGGGGTGAGCTCCCGTTGCTCGGTCCCTGCTCCTGCCAACCTAGCAGTTCGAAAGAACGTCAAAGTGCAAGTAGATAAATAGGTACCGCTCCGGTGGGAAGGTAAACGGTGTTTCCATGTGCTGCTCTGGTTCGCCAAAAGCAGCTTAGTCATGCTGGCCACATGACCCGGAAGCTGTATGCTGGCTCCCTCGGCCAGTAAAGCGAGATGAGCGCCGCAACCCCAGAGTCGGCCACAACTGGACCTAATGGTCAGGGGTCCCTTTTCCTTTTTGAACCAGTACACCACCCTGGTTGAGCTGACGGGTTGTTAAGCAGAGAGGGGGTACGTTTGGGTAAGAGGCTACAGAGGGTAACAGCTCCAGGCTGCCAGCTGCCAACTCTCCTGTCTTAGGTGAACAGATGAATAATTCTCTCTCTCTCCCTCTGAGTCTTTGGGCCTTGAACGATGCCTGGCCTTGCCAGAGAAAAGATCGCTGTAAAGAGTCATCAGGGACAGCGTGAGGAATTTAACGCCACAGGCCCTAAAGATTTATCACCCTCAGTCCCTTTTTACAGCCAACCTGAATCCTCCAATTATCTCTTTATGTCTGCCCATTCCCCCTAATGGGGAGGAAGGTTGCCGGCACTTCTGGGTCAGCGGAAAGCAGAAAGAGCCTCATTGCTCAGCTGCGACAGGCCAGATGGAAGACAAGCAGCTGGGGGAAGGTTGCAACACACATCGTGCGGCTGAAGGCATGGCTGCAAAGGTTGCTTATCAGCTTCACATTTTGCCACCTTTGCCCACCCCCAAAAAAATTGAGGCAATGGCTTTACCCACCGTTTTTATTATTATTATTATTTGGCTCAGTGTACATCATACATTTAAAAGCACATTTCACACCCTCCGAGGAATCCTGGGAACTGTAAAGGAGCTGGGAATTCTTTTTATTTTTCCTTTCTCCTCCTGTGATGAGGCTGCATTTTAATATTTTAATGTTTCAGTATTTTAATTGTTGTATTTTAATCTTGTTTTTAAGTTGTATTCATTCAACTTGTTTTTATTATTGCTTGTTAGCTGCCCTGAGCCTGGCCTTGGCTGGGGAGGGCGGGGTATAAATAAATATTTTTATTTTTATTTTTGAAGATGGCAAGCCTGCAGACAGAGACTGCCTTGTTTTAACTGACTGTATGTAAGCCGCTCTTGTGAGCCTTTCTGGATGAAGATCTGGGTACAATTTCTTGAAATAAATACATAAATATCCTCCCTCCCTTCTTGTTGGAGTGGGGTGGAGGAATGCTCCTTCACCAGCAGTGGAGAAAGATGTTCTCTCAGGTGCACATTGGTGTCCTTGTAGCCCGAGTCCTCTTGGCAGTTGACACCTCCAGAGCTTTCGCTAGAATGGACTTGCTGCTGTTCTTCCTCGTGAGCAGAGTGCTTGGATCAAACAAGGCTTGTGGCGATGTGCCTAAGTCATACCGAAAGTATTCGTTTGATCCCAGCAACTCGGTGTCCGGTGGGAGAGCCAGCAGCAGTCTCTGTAGCAGCAAGCGTGTGGCGACATGTTGCAGGAACACCAAAACCAGGGGATTCTGGGCCATTAGGGCAAATGGGACGCTTGCCCCATCAACCTTGATTTGCCTTCTTCCTTACATACAGTCCAGGGGGATCACTCCTCCTCCAGCTTCCTCAAGCCCCGTCTGCACTATACATTTAAAGCAGTATCGTACCACTTTATAAACAGCCATGTCTTCCCCCTAAGAATCCTGGGAAGCAGAGCTTGTTACAGGCGCTGAAGATTATTTAGCTCTGTTCCCCTCACAGAGCCACGATTCCCAGAGAAGAGGCAGTTATCAGCTCAGTTTGTTAAAGCATGGTGATTATAACAGCAAGGTTGCGGGTTCAATCCCTGTATGGGTCAGTTGCATATTCCTGCATTGCAAGGGGTTGGACTAGATGATCCTCTGGGTCCCTTCCAACGCTACAATTCTATGATTCTGTGATTATGCCACCCTGAGAACTGTAGCTGTGTGAGGCACACCAGCCACCACTGAACAACATCTTTCTTTAACACTTTCATTGAAAGCCAGTGTAGTTTCAATGGTAGTGGTTAAGAGCGGTAGTCTCGTAATCTGGTGAACCGGGTTCGCGTCTCCGCTCCTCCACATGCAGCTGCTGGGTGACCTTGGGCTAGTCACACTTCTTTCAAGTCTCTCAGCCCCACTCACCTCACAGAGTGTTTGTTGTGGGGGAGGAAGGGAAAGGGGAATGTTAGCCGCTTTGAGACTCCTTCGGGTAGTGATAAAGCGGGATATCAAATCCAAACTCTTCTTCATTGCCCCTCTGTCGGGAAAATTCCATTTTAGTTGGTTTAGTATTATGCTCCCAATCTCCCCCGTTTCATCCATGTTCACCTTCATTACGCTGCCTAACATGATGCATTCAGGGACAGCGAATTAACTGTTCACTGTTTCCTTAAGCGTGCCTAGCTACTGGACTTCACCCTTCCCTTGAACTATGAAACCTTCTGCAGGCCTGTATTCAGAGTATAGTTCCCTTGAGCTATGAAAACCTGCTGCAGACCTGCATTAAGAGCTAGAACAGGGTGTTGTAAATAACCCAGTTAATATATCTGTTAAATTACCAACCACCGTGTGAAGCCTGAATTCTGTAGTCAACAGGCTGCATGTTTACTGTGTAATCTTACACAACCCTACTCGGAAGTAAGCTCCTTTGTGTTCGATGGGACTTGCTCCCATTTAAGTGAGTGCAGGTTTGATACGTGGCCATTGATTTCCCTCATGTGATGACACAAAGGAGAATGGAGGTACGCTGGCAAGGCCCACCCTCTCTGGCACATCACATTTTACAGCACACCATGAACTGAGGGGTGCACTTCTGAAGCGGGGGGCCTTTGGGCTCTGAATTGGGGGGGGGGTCCCTGCTTCAGAAGAATGTCCTGCAACTTACTGAGGGCTGTAAAGGTTAAAAGGACCATGCAAGGTTAAAAGCAGTGCTGAAATCACATTTCATCCAACTGTAGAGATGTTGGTGATGGAAAATGCAGTTCCCAGGAATTGCTTTTGACACAAAAGGTTCTGCAACATTCCATTGTGACTCTGGAAATCCTGAACTGAAAATGGTGTTGAAATATTTTGAATGAATAAAATAAACAAAATAAAAAGGATAAGCATTTTCTGCCCTTCTTCTCACTTTTAGTTTCTTGCCCAGGCTTGAGAGTTGTATCAGCTGAGGCATCAATTAGCCAACATTGTCCCCAAACGCCTCCTAACAATTGCTTATTTTCGTGCCGCCCTAGAAATGATGCAGATGGCGTTCCATAAGAAATGCAACCCATCTGTCAGCCGTGGCCTGGCATCTACCGTTTCCACACACATTATGTAAATAATGTGGAAATAAAACATACAAATGAGTCGTACCCCTCCAGCTCACACCCTGGTTTGATCGGGGCCCTTTGCAACCAAGCAAGGAAGCTACAGACTCTGCCACTGAGGAGAATATTTGGGTACATCCCATCATGGCTGACTCAAGACGTTGTGCTGCCTGAGGCAAAGAAGAAGATGGCGCCCTCTCCACTCCACACACAGAAGCCAACCAGACTTGTAGTTGAATCTTACTTGAACACGGGATAGTATCTTCCACTACATCTGAGGGCAGAAGACTAGTTAATGAGGCGCAAGGCAAATTAACCAAGGGGAATGTCTGAGGGAACTGCCATGCTGCCTCCCCAACCAGTGAGCCTTGCATGTGGCGGCCATCTCACTCCTTGTCTATTGATAGAGCCGTAGAAGCTCCTGTTTCTATGGTAGAGATTCACACCATTGCTGGCTAAATTCCTGTCGTTCTGCTGTGGAGCTTCTCTAAGTAAGGTTGCTCCTGTCCTCTTTTGTTGGACTTTTCTTTGCCAACCAAGTTTGAGCAATGGCTGGGACGATGGAATAAAAACTTGCCCGTAATATCTTTGCTTAGCTTTATTTTAAGTAATAATCAAACAGCTGCAAAATACCCCTTCTCATCACTACACACTCCCCCAGTCATTAACTGAATTCTTTAACACTACACCAGTCAATTAGTAAGTCAAACAGAGAGTACAAAATAAGACAGTAAAATAGCAAGATATGATACAGAGCATTTGGTCAACATAAATACAGTATTCAAAATAATCAATTATCCTATCCTAGTTAGGCAAACTGCTAACATACCACAGGTGTGCTGAACTGTCGATAGCTCAAAGGTGTGCGTCCATGCAGGCTAAGATTACAAACACACAAACCTCTCTGAGTTGACCATTGACCACATTAATATTAGGAAAACCTAACATTTTTGTCAACCAAGGAGAAGATACTGAGGACTGGGCTTCTGCTTCCACTGCTGGTCTTCCAAGCTCAGGTTCTGCTTTGCTTTTGAAAAGAATAGGTGACTGGGCAGAAATCCCAGCAGGAAACTGTGGGAAGAGATGCTTACTGCTACCTCTTATCTTTGGAAATGACAAGTTGCAAATGGCCTCACTACAACCCTGCAAGGTCTGTCCCCCTCATTCCCATTTCACAGACCAGAAGCAAGTGGAGGCTGAGGCAGGAGTGCCAACTTGGGCCCGCAACTGTGGGTGCCCGTGGCCGTGGGTGCCGTGCAGCGTGCACGGCCCTGGCATCGAAATTTGTGGGTGCCCGGACCCTTCGTGGGGAATTGTGTGTGTGCTCAGGCACCCAGGGCCCAAGGGAGTTGGCACCTATGGACTGAGAGATAGTGACTTGTCTAACGGCAAAGAGTTTCAGATGGCTGCCTGTAAACAACTGTGGTGTAGTGTCCCTGATCGCATGAGACAGCATCTTCTGATGCTCTTTTGTTTTTAAATTGGTGTCTTGCTTCTGGCAATTTGACGGCTAGCCTCAGTTATTTCTTGCCTGTGAAATAGGAATCGTGGGGGGGACGGGACATACCAAACAGGACTGTAGCTTGTAATAATAATAATAATAATAATAATAATAATAATAATAATAATTTATTATTTGTACCCCGCCCATCTGGCTGGGTTTCCCCAGCCACTCTGGGCGGCTTCCAACGAAGATGAAAAATACACTAAAATGTCACATATTAAAAACTTCCCTGAACAGGGCTGCCTTCAGATGTCTTCTGAATGTGAAGTGCTTTTATAAAGAACTTTTCATTTGCAATGATAAGAAGTAGCATAAGTTGGTTCCTCATTGTCTGAGAAACGGATAAAACCAGGAGAGTCTTCTTTGTGGTGGCTCCCTGCCTTGGTAATGCCTTCCTGGCAGGTGTATAACTGACATTGCTTTTAAAGTCATTTCCATGCCGGATTTATTTGCTGGGCATTTAAAACTGTTTAGGTAAGTTTTTAATGTTTGATGTTTTATCCCTTTATTATTAATAATACTAATATTCTGTTGGGAGCTGCCCAGAGTGGCTGGGGAAACCCAGACAAATGGGCAGGGTATAAATAATAAATTAATATTATTATTATTAGAAACTTGGTTGAACTGCTCTGCTTACATTTCTTATCTGCCTCTAATTCATGTTCTGATGATGATTATTTTATTGCATTGCATTATGCATTATGAGTTTTATTTGCATTTGTTGTAAACTACCTGGTATCATGAGATTGAAGGGGAATCTTAAAACTATTTCTAACAATAGATAGGTAAACAAACAAACTTTTCATATGGTAAAAAACAGTAAATTTGCGGATTGTGCAGGCATCCATAAGCTTTTTTGCACACTTAATATGTAACCCTCTATACATCTACTCAGATGTGATTTCCATTTAAGTTCAATTGGACTTACTCCTAGATAAGTGAGCACAGGATTTGAAGCTTTAAGGAACAATTTGTTCTTTGTATGGATAATGCCTTCCGCAATATAAAATGCCTTCAGGAATCCTTCTGTTCCTAAATCCTGGAGATAAAAACCGTTGGTTTAGATATCAACTTCAATTAATCTCCGTATAATCTATGACAAATATTAATATACACAGAAAGAGCGGCAGGGTTTGTTTACATTTGGAAATAAGTGCCAAAGAGGTTTCCGATGCAGATTATCCGGCTAATCTAAATGTAATCTGTTTGGCAAGCAGAGGGGATGTGAATGACTCTTTACTGAATCATGGCGTCATTTACCTGTGCAAGGTATTGAATGGGCGAGTTCAAAAAGGGAAAGTGTGTGTGTATATTTGACCTGGTGGAACAAAAGAACAACTAAAACTAGATCCAGAAAATTCCAATGATAAACTTACTTCCGCAGCCCAAAGGAATGTTTTCAAATTCCTCCTGAGAGTTAATAATGATGGAGACAGATGCACCTCACTAGAGAGGGCATTCCACAAACAGGGAGCTACCACTGAAAAAGCCCTGTCATGGGTCAGAATGAACTGGGCAGCCCCCAATTGCAGCGCCACCAACAAGGCACCACCTGCAAATTGTGGGCTCCGAGATGGGTGATAATGGGGGAGCACTCTGTCCACTCACTCTGTCCACTCACGGGGGCTCACTTTTTCACCCAAGCGATGCTTCATCTCCCAACCAAGCCAAATGAGATTGCTATGGGAACATAGGAAGGTGCCTTATAGCCCATCTTGCTCAGAACTGTCTCCAGAAGGGGTGGAGAACCTTCGGCCCTCTTGTTTTGTTTTTTTTAAATAGATTTTTATTAAAATTTTAAAGGTTACATGAGTAATAAAAAAATAACAACAGAAAAACACCCAATTAAACCACAAAAGAAAGCAAAACAATACATAAAAACAAGTCCCATCAAAGAAAAAAGATTAAAAAAGGAAAACAGATAAAAAAGAAAAAAAATGCATACAATCAAAAAAAAAAAAGAACAAATCAAACCTTTACATAGCTTTCTTTCTTTAGCTTATTTCCTTGACCTCCTCACACCTCCCCTCTTTGTATTGTGGTTCAGTTAGATATTCCAGCAAATCCTTCATCTTTGTTTTTATCCTAATAATTTATCTTAATATACTGTAATTTAACATTATCTTCTTTCACAATTAATCATCCATTTTTACTTTGTTTAATCTTATTTCTCATTAAAACTAATATATTTGAACTTAATCTCTTAAGACATTTCCCCTAGAGTCATAAAAATTTCATTCCACGATTTTTCCATCTCTCATTAATTTTTTTTTTTAATCTCCATATATACACTTTAAATTCCCAATTTTCTTCCACCGTCTCCCCTCCCCGGTCTCGGCCCCTGACATCAGTTCCATCAACCTCCCAGCGTCCATCAACCTGGAGATCTTATATCCGAGGCTCTTAACTCTTCTTCACTTCCCTTCTGTCGATCTTCTTGATAATCTTTGGTGCTAAAAAGCAGATCTCGGGGGAGCTCCAACCCATCAATGCTTATATTCCTTCTTGACAGGTCTGCCAGATTTCCATAGTTAAAGCTAGGGCCCATAAAGTATTACGAATCACAATTCTTCCAAGTCCAAAGGCCCCAAAAGCTCCAATCTCCTCCTGGCTCAAATTCATATTCCAAAAGTCATTTGATCCCTGCATAAGGGGATCTCTCCACCTTTCCTTTTCCAGGACCTTCGGCCCTCTTGATATTGCTGGACTACAACTGCAAATTATAGCATAGACACTTTGCAGGGTCTGCCGCCCTCTGCTCCCCTCTCCCAATTAACCTCTGTCTCCAGGGCCCACCCCAATGACATCACCTGGGGCTGCCCTTAAGTCTGAGACTTGGGCCCTGAAATGTCATGGTCTGGGGTGCTCCTGACCTGGCCACCCAGCTTTCTGGCCACTGGCATTCTCCCCGGGCCATGCACACCACAGACCCTGCTTGGCACCCACACTATGAACTGGCCACCAAGGGACAACCTCCTCCCAAACCTGTCTGCCCACACCTGAAGATCTGCTGGGAGTCTCTTCTTCGTGGTCCAAAGGTGATCAAGAAACTGCTGGTTGGTATGCAAGAGAGGTTCTTTGGTGGTTACATCTAGGTTGTGGGACTCCCTGCCTCATATCTTCCTTTGGTCCCCTCTTCAGCCATGTGGCCAAAGACATTTATGTTCCAACAAATATTTGACCTACCAGGTTGGAAGGTTTTGCCTGGCTGGACTGTGTCCTTGAACTCTGGTCATGTCTCTCGTGTCAGGAGCTGGAGTCAAGCGTACGTCAGCAATAACAAACACCAGTGAAGTTAACTCTTTATTCAAAGCAAACAAATAATAATAATAATAAGAAGAAGAATTTATTATTTATACCCCACCCATCCGGGTTTCCCCAGCCACTCTGGGTGGCTCCCCACAGATTAAAACAGAATAAAACATCAAACATTAAAAACTTCTCTAAGCAGGGTTTCCTTCAGATGTCTTCTAAAAGTCAGAGAGTCGCTTATTTCCTTGACATCTGACGGGAGGACGTTCCACAGAGCGGGCGCCACTACCAAGAAGGCCCTCTGCCTGGTTCCCTGGAACCTCACTTCTCACAGGGAGGGAACCGCCAGAAGGACCTCAGTGTCCTGGCTGAACGATGGGGGCTGGAGATGCTCCTTCCAGTATACTGGGCTGAGGCCGTTTAGGGCTTTAAAGGTCAGCACCAACACTTTGAACCAAAACAGTATAGGCCAGTAATCCCAGCAACTCTTCCCAGTAGGTCATGCCCCAATGAGCCAGTTGCAAGGTCTGAAGGTCCCCACCTTCCCACAGCTGCCTAAGTCCCCTCCTCAGCCAGGCTTTCCCCAAACAGTTGTAGACTGTGTCTGCACACCACCAATCTCTGCTCTGCTCTTTTTATTTCTCTGCATGTTTTTGGAGACCAGGAGGGAGGGGAGCTGGTTACAGCAGGAGGGGGAGACTCCCTGGATTCTTCAGCTCTGCCTCTTGGCCTCCCTCCTCTCCAGCCTCTGATTCTGGGCTGTTCTCTGCCACAGCCTCTTCCTGCTCACTAAACGCTGTTGCCTCTTCAGCTTCCAACACCTCTTCCCCCCATTCTGCTCCCTCTTCTCCCTCTGACCACTCATCGTCATCCCATCACCACACCCCATCTCTGAGCCTTCTTCCCTTGGGGCTTCCCATGGGGTTCCCCAGCTGGTGCCCCCCACTCCTCTGCATCCAATAGGTCATGGGTAGGCAACCTAAGGCCTGGAGACTGGATCTGGCCCAATTACCTTCTAAATCCGGCCCACAAACAGTCCAGGAATTAGCGTGTTTTTACATGCGTAGAATGTGTCCTTTTATTTAAAATGCATCTCTGGGTTATTTGTGGGGCCTGCCTGGTGTTTTTACATGAGTAGAATGTGTGCTTTTATTTAAAATCCATCTCTGGGTTATCTGCGGGGCATAGGGGAAAAAAAAAAGTATAGTCCGGCCCCCCCACAAGGTCTGAGGGACAGTGGACCAGCCCCCTGCTGAAAAAGTTTGCTGACCCCTGCAATAGTTCCATGACTTCTGCTTGCCTGGATAGAGAGGTACTCAAGTGTGGGGGTAGAAATTAGCCAACAGCACAGAGGTTAAAATTTACATCTGCTGCCCCACCCACTTTTTCCTGGGGTCCTCACCCACTATTGGCATGTGGCCCTCCAAAGGTTGCTCAGAAGGGAACCCTCACCCAGGACATATATAGTTATTTCACACCTTAGAGGCTCGGCAGGTGCTTCCCTTGTGCTTGGTTCATAACGCAGAATGTATCTCCCTTCATCCTATTCCCAAACTGACTTTTTCTCGCCAAAGACATTGGCTCAGCGCCATGAGCTACAGCTGCCACCCTCCCAGTGCCGTCCTTTGAGCCTTGACCAAGAAAGAGAGCCCAGTTGAATGTCCTCTTGGAACACAAACCTCTCCCCTCCCCCTGCAACAAAACCAAAGGGAGCATATTCATGGCTCTTTGGACAGGCCAACTTTCATCCCTTGCCAGATTCCGCTACAATTTGCTCCACACGCACTCCAGTCCCCTCAACAAATTGGCCAGACAGTTCTTATGCTCCTTGCGAACAGGTGAAAACATCAGAGGTCTTTTTTAAAAAAAAACACAAATAATAATAAAGCCTGTCATTTCAAGCCTGTTTGTGGGTCTCGGCAGGTAAAGGTCTGTTCACACCTGAGAACAGGGCGATTGCTGCTTCCGGCCCATCCATTGGTGTGTCTTGGGTATCTCTGCAGAGCACAAACTTATATAAAACTCTAAGGGCATAAGAAAGAATCTTCCGTTGAGTCCAGAATCATCAACGGCCAAGAAGATTCCTATGGGAAACCCACAAACAATATTTGTGCATTTCTCCAGGAACTGGTAGAGTATAATGCTCTGATGGCTACATGACTGACCCATCTCAAAGTGATCTCTGTACCCAGAAATGGTCAGGTGGAGTTGCACAGAGGCTATTTATTTATTTTAAAAATCCTTTACATGATCTCTCTTCTAACATGGAACCCAAGGCACCATACACATGAATCCCAGGCAGTCACCCATCCAAGGCCTGCTTAGCTTCAGCAGATTTGGTGGCCTCATGTGCCTTCAGAATGCAGTCTGGGGCCATTTACACAATTGCATATTGGCCTTTAAGGGAAACAGGAGAAGAACCCTGAAGCTGAGGCTAGGGGAGAATTGAATTCTTCTACCGACTTGGATTTGAAATCCAGTCTGGGGAAGAATGGTAACATCATATTGCCTTGAGACAGGTGCCTATCAGAACTGTAGATTTGGAAGAGACTTTGAGGGTCATCAAGCCCAACCTCCTGCAATGAAAGAATCACAGCTAAAGCAATCATGACAGGTGACCATCCAACCTTTGTTTAAAAACTTCCAGTGAAGATGAATCCACAACCTCCCTAGGGAGCCTGTTCCACTCGTGTGATGATGTTAAGGCACCTACTGAAGGCGTTTCTGCTTAGGAAGATCAATCTGATATCTGATGTTATGTTGTTTTTAGAGTTTGTATGGATGATTTTATTGTTTTAGATTCTGGGGAACAGATTTTCCTGTCATCAGAGCTTGTGTTTCAGTGTTTCATTCTGATTTTACTGTGTACTCTGCTTTGATGGTTTATGACTGGAAGCAGTCTACAGTGGTACCTCTGGTTACGAACGTAATTCATTCTGGAGGTCTGTTCTTAACCTGAGGTACCACTTTAGCTAATGGGGCCTCTTGCTGCCACCGTGCGACCAGCACACGATTTCTGTTCTCATCCTGAGGTAAAATTCTTAACCCGAGGTACTACTTTCGGGTTAACAGAGTCTGTAACCTGAAGTGTTTGTAACCTGAAGTGTTTGTAACTCGAGGTACCACTGTATAAATTTATTTAATAATAGAGACAACAACAACAGTACCCCTGTTTGACCACTGCTTGACACAGGCCAAGTATTGTAGTCTGTTGGATGGGCTGCAGCTGGCTCTGACCCCTGAAAACAAACAATATTTTTGAGCTAGTGCTTAAAAATCGACTCCATGGTGGTGGGGGAGAGCACTGTCTCAAAAGGGCTTCAGTAACAGCCGAGCCTCACATTCCAGATCCAAGAGTAGAATTAGAAGGCAGACATGCATAATATCGGAAAGACTTAATGAAATAATCCATATTGTTCAGCCCGAGCCAAATCCTGAGCCCCAAGCACAGCTGGGCCATGAAGGCAGACCTCCAAACACCGCATCTTATTTGCTTCTCAGCATAGCTGCATTTCTCCGTGTTGGAACAAAACGCTTTAGCCCACTGGGGACGGTGCCGAGGTCGATTTGCCCGAGGCCATGGTTTTGCATGATTTTGAGGTATGTGCTTTCTTGCCTTTGCTCTGCAACTGTGACTTAAAGGAAGGGGGGGTGTAAGAGAAAGGAACCCCACTGTAAATGCAGCTAATCAACAGATTATCTTAAACACATGGTAACGTAATGAAGCCATTCTGCGGCCCATGTAAATTCCACACTTACAAAAGAATGTGAAGCAGCTATTGTGAGCAAACCCTTGTCAGATTCCTTTCTCTGTTTTTTTTTTTTTTAATCACTGTGGGAAATATATATGTCTAGTTGTATGTGCTCTGTTACCAGGATTGTAGGCTTTCAAGTCAACATTGTGGTTTTGTGGGTCCTCTGGGGTTCTGGCCAGAAGATGCTATAGATGAAGGATGTCTCAGAAAGTGTCTCCCTCTTTCTCCTGTGCTCACACAGAGTTCTGAGCAATCATGGGCAGTGGTGGGTGAATGTGATCCTGCAGCGGGGACCCCATAAGGAGTCTCGCCTCGGCATTCTGCACCCTCTCCATAATGAGGCTCTGTGCTCTGGAGGTGGGGCCGAGGAGAAAGCTGGGAGCTTCGCTTCTCCCTCTCTGACATAAAGAATCACAAGGGGATTACCCGCTTCCTCCATCCCTGGGTGCCAGCCTTCCACCCCCTCATCTGCTCCTTCTTCTCCCTCCTCTGCCTGGTCTTTCTGGGACTTCCAGTCCATGCTAGGTCCTGACAGAGCCAAGCGGTCCATGGCACTCAGAGACATTTGGGGGGAGGAGAATGGATGGGCAGGTGACCACAGCCTTGCAAAAGGTAAAAACAATTCTCTACCATTCAGATCACTGGTAGTGATGGAGGAAACTGTCAAATATGGCTCCAACAAACGAGTTATAAAGAATTTAAATTTAAAGTAATTGGAAGATGAAAAGATAAATTGTGGATAAGTAATACTTTATGATCAAGCTTCAATGTGTGTAAGTTAAATCCCAAAATTTGAGATATTAAATATTGAAATTATATTATATGAACTAAATTAAGTTAATAATTTGCTGGTAAAATTTATGAGTTTAGAAAGCAGGAACAAGGGTCGTGAGGAAGTCCAAAGATGAATATGAAATGTGGATATTGGAAAAGACTGTGTTATTATCTATGTATTTTATTGTTAAACTAAAAATTTAATAAATATTATTAAAAAAAAAAGAAACTGTCAATTTTTGTTTCTTTCAAATTTTGTAGTTTTCCACTCCACATTTCCACATCAGCTTATGATTTTTAAAAAGAAGTTCTCATGAAAACTCACTAGCATTTTAGTGTAGGTGCTTCCTAATATTCTACATTTTTGCAAAACAATTTCCCTTATTATAATGCATTTTTATGAGTTTCCCTATATGACTTCTGCTACACATTACTTTGATCAGAAAATTGGATTGCAAAATTCAGGGAAGAGTGACGTTGAAAGGGTGGCTGTGTTTCATTTCCTTTATTGTTGCAGAAAACGTGAATTTGGTAAATTTGCCTTTAAATGGGAAGGGAATTGAATTTCACTCCCAGTCCTAGTCACTTAACAGAATCTTTGGGCCTCAATTTCATTTCAGCTGAACATGCTCCCAGCAAGACAGCAAACTCATCCCTGTGGCTGAGCATTGCAAGGCAAACTGGAATAGTGGTGTGTGAGCTGGTTTTCCAAGAAAGTTTGCTTGCCACACCTGATCTTCTCAGGAAAGAATAATGGAATCATAGAATTGTAGGGCTGGAAGGAATGCCGAACAGCCCTTGATAAAGTTGGAGGAGTCCCCAGGGTTCTCCAGAACACATTATGAAGCACACTGCTGTAAACCTTGCAGAGGCCTTCATAAATTTCAGCCCAGAGAGCCAGCCAAATGGAAACTGGAATTAATGCGGCAAGAGCGCAATGGTGTCGCCACTCCAGATTATGTTAGCAGCTGCGCCGCCTGCCAAGTCATTCAGCATTGCTGGCGGACGCACCAAAATGGCATGTTTGGATGTGTTTGAGCCTGGCACGACTGCCTTCCTCTCTGCTAAGCCGACTTTTTGAGCCTTCCCCAGTCTCAATGCAAGCTTTTGAAAAGAGAGGAGAGAGAGCGAAAGAGACAGAGAGCACTGCAGGTTCC
This sequence comes from Podarcis cretensis, assembly GCF_951804945.1. NCBI lineage: Eukaryota > Metazoa > Chordata > Lepidosauria > Squamata > Lacertidae > Podarcis > Podarcis cretensis. Next base: position 43,216,120 of record NC_137183.1, on the reverse strand, counting down.
TGTTGCATCCTGAGCGTATTGAAGAGCCCAGAATCTGTGGGGATTTTCCACGCACGTGCAATTTGAGAGAGGCCCCTCCCAATTTCATTTCAAAACATAGATATGGGTGTGCAGAGTGTAGCCCACCACTGCCAAGTAGCTTATCTGTTATCTTGTAGGATGTGTCTACAAAGGACCTTCACATCCCTAGTCTACATTTCCCGTAACAAGATGCTGGGCCTATCACTCAATCTGGATAGCTCAGTTGGCAGAGCATGAGACTCTTAATCTCAGGGGCACGGGTTTGAGCCCCACATTGGGCAAAAGATTCCTGCAGGGGGTTGGACTAGATGAGCCTTATGGTCTCTTCCAACAAATAAGTCTTCGATTCTTCCTGTAGCAGAGCTTTGGGGTACTGTTAAAAGGACAGTTGCCTGCTCTTGAAATAAACAAAATTCTAGTCTTGGTGAAGGGAAAATGGAGCAGTGCCTAGCAATTTGGGGGCAATCCTGGGGGGCTGGTGCCTAACTGGATTTGATGGGTTAGGACAGAGCCTAGCTTTTTGTTTTTGGCAGTGGTGGTCATCGTTTGGGGTAGAGCCTAGCAATATTTATTACAGTGGTACCTCAGGTTACAGAATCTTCTGGTTACAGACGCTTCAGGATACAGACTCCACTAACCCAGAAATAGTACTTCGGGTTAAGAACTTTACCTCAGGATGAGAACAGAAATCGCACAATGACGGTGCAGCGGCAGCGGGAGGCCCCATTAGCTAAAGTGGTACCTCAGGTTAAGAACAGTTTCAGGTTAAGAACGGACCTCCAGAACGAATTAAGTTCTTAACCCGAGGTACCACTGTATAGCCTCAGCCTGAAACGGTCATAGGCACACAAATGGATCATAAGCACTCAAAACAGGCATTTTGCTGGGAGACAATCTAGGAATCACTATCTACACTGGGACCCTGGGCCCCTCCAGTGTGGTGTAGTGGTTAAGAATGGTAGACTTGTAATCTAGTGAACCAGGTTCGCGTCTCCGCTCCTCCACATGCAGCTGCTGGGTGACCTTGGGATAGTCACACTTCTCTGAAGTCTCTCAGCCTCACTCACCGCACAGGGTGTTTGTTGTGGGGGAGGAAGGGAAAGGAGAATGTTAGCTGCTTTGAGACTCTTTCGGGTAGTGATAAAGCGGGATATCAAATCCAAACTCCTCTTCTTCTCCCTTCAGATGTTGTTGGACTCCAATTCCCATCAGCCCCAGCCAGCATGGCCAACGGTCAAGGATGATGGAAGCTGGAGTCCAATTTTTTTTTTTTTGAATGGCTTATTTCCTATCCCTGATTTGCACACTGAACTCTATTCAAGACAGGCAGGATCGAAATGTTAATAACAACAAAAACAACATAAATAGGCCAGGATTTCCAATTTAAAAACACATTGGGGGGGGGGGGAGCAGGGGGTTGCCTTTGCCCATTGCGTTTCTGGCAACCAGCCCCAAAGCCAAAAAAATGTTCCAGGTGGATGTGTTTATGGTCTGCTGGCAACCTAAATTAAAGGGCAGCAGATTCTCAATGACTGCTTTTTATTTTTTTTAATTAATATTATTGCTACTGGGGGAACGAGGGGCACCATTTGGAGGAGGCCATCTCAGGTACTAAAATCTCTCAGGCCATCTGTGCAAAACAGGAGTATGGGCAGCAGTCCCAGTGGAAGGGCAACAGCACCCCACGTGTGTGGAGGTTACTCTGACAGGGCTTTATCTATGTTAAACACGACTGTTCTGTGTCAGATTTTGTGAAGAGAAAACCCAGATTCTGTCTCTGATGCATGGGCTTGCTGATTGCCATAGGTTTCCAGATTTTGCCCAATTCCTGTTGCCCTTCTGCTCACAGAGAGGGCCTGTGTTTCCACAGCAATCTGCTGGCTATATATATATATATATATATATATATATATATATATATAATTCTCATAAAATTCATCAGCATTTTAATGCGGATTTCTTCCAATAGACACATTTTTAATACCAATTTGATGAATGTGCACATTTTTGCAAGTGATTTCCCTGTATCTAATCTGTTGCTGTTTTTTAGATATATTTCTTACATTAATGTATGCGTCTTAATGTACACTTTCCCTAATAAATGCAGTTTATTACATTTTGTATACATTGGAGAACTGCATTAGTCTGTGAACCTCCCTGAGTTATTGTGATGAAGGGTGGTATACTGTATAAATTTAATGAATAAATAAATAAATAAGCCACCCAGAGTGGCTGGTGCAACCTAGCCAGATCGGTAGGGTAGAAATAATAAAATTATTATCATGATCATACAATTGCAGAATTCAGAGAAGTGCAAATTTTGAAGGATAACTGTGATTTGATTCCCGTATTGGTTCAAAAGCGCAGATAGGTAGTTTCTCATTAAAATGCAAACATAATTGAATGTCTTGCACACACCTAACCTCAAGGACTGCTTCCTTCCACATAAACATGCCTAGGTATTATTTTTTGAATTATGTCCATGTAACCCATATATCAGGGATGCAGGTAGCGCTGTGGGTTAAACCACAGAGCCTAGGGCTTGCTGATCAGAAGGTCGGCGGTTCGAATCCCTGTGACGGGGTGAGCTCTGGTTGCTCGGTCCCAGCTCCTGCCTGCCAACCTAGCAGTTCAAAAGCACGTCAAAGTGCAAGTAGATAAATAGGTACCGCTCCGGCAGGAAGGTAAACGGCGTTTCCGTGCGCTGCTCTGGTTCGCCAGAAGCAGCTTAGTCATGCTGGCCACATGACCCGGAAGCTGTACGCTGGCTCCCTTGGCCAATAAAGCGAGATGAGCGCTGCTACCCCAGAGTCGGCCATGACTGGTCCTAATGGTCAGGGGTCCCTTTACCCCATATATAGCAGAACAAAACTTCATGAGGCAAATGTAGGTCCCATTGAGATCCTCAGCAGACGTCCTTCTGGAGGCCCTTTCACCATCTACAATGGTCCATTAGGGACCCACCAACTCACCGCCAGCCCCAGCCAGCATTCTTTCTTACAAGCACTCCAGGAGTATTTCCCTCCCTGTTCCTGATTTCTATTGCATGGGGGCTTTGTTGACATTTTCTTTTTAATATCGCTGTAAGCCGCTTTGAGAGGTGCCTGTCTCTAAAAAGTCCTGCAGAAGTGTTCAAAATGAATGCATCAATTCTGCAAACTTCTCAGGATCCTGCAAATTTCTCAGGACCCTTGCCCAACCAGAAACCTTCCCAACACGCTTTGAAATTTCCTCTTTGGCAAAATCCTTGGCCGCTGCAAGTCTTCCCCTGTGCCTCCCCTCTGCTTCAGAGGTTTTCTTTAAGCCTATGTGCATGCTTTGTGAAGCTAGCTTGCTGAATCCTGTGCCTAATACCAGCGCCGGACAATTGTGTCATTCACACACCCTCTGCAGACTATGATCCTCCATATTACGGTGAGACCAGCCTGATGGAGCGCAAAACGTCCCCCACATTCCAGCCAGCGGACAGATGGTAGCAGATGTTGCCTTTGTGGCTGGCCAGCTCTTTTACCCTGCAAAGGATGTTAGTCAAATAAATCTTTAATTCCCCAACTAGGAGCTGTGGGGGATTTAAAAAAAAAATTGGGTATGGGACACACCATGCCAATAGTTTTGAATTGATTCGTACAGCTGCACTCCCAGGCACAATTGCACACGAGCCTGTCTCACTGGAGCCACATGGCCACCCTATTTCCTACCTCGTGGTAGGTAACAATGGCAATCCCCATTGACCCCCAACTATTGACCACGCTGGCCGGGACTCATTGAACTCCTATAACATACAGCGGGCATCATGTTGAGCAAGGCTGCTTCAGATCAACAGAGAAGGCTAGAGAGGTGAGCAGAGAACAGGCATTGGGGGAAGCAAAGGGCAAGGATTCCACCTTTGAATGGAACCTGCCCATTCATCTATTGGGAAAGGTGAGGAAAGGTGGTAGATGATGTGAAGGAGCCAAGAGCTGTGTGGTGTAGCCGTTTGCAGAAGGCTGGAAGTCAAGGCTGAGGTCAGTGGGAAGGTATAGTGGTGTGAGGCAGCACAGAAAACCCTCTGGACCCAATTCACAGAAGACTCTAAATACTCCTAGTGCAAATTAGGCTGCAAATTACCTACCCACCCCTGCAAAGGAAGCCCAGTGGCTCATACTGAACCCGTTTCTACTTCTTTGGATTTGTGCAGTGGCAGTGACTCCCCTTCTGGGTGTGTGTGTGGGAAGAACAGGAACCTACACTGATATCTAAACATTGTGTACAGGCAACTGAGAGCCAGTGTGGTGTAGTGGTTAAGAGTGGTAGGCTCGTAATCTGGGGAACCAGGTTCGCGTCTCCACTCCTCCACATGCAGCTGCTGGGTGACCTTGGGCCAGTCACACTTCTCTGAAGTCTCTCAGCCTCACTCACCTCACAGAGTGTTTATTGTGGGGGAGGAAGGGAAAGGAGAATGTTAGCCGCTTTGAGACTCCTTAAAGGGAGTGAAAGGCGGGATATCAAATCCAAACTCTTCTTCTCTTCTTCTTAACTGTTCTCGATTTAACTCTTCCTGAACCTCTGGTTGCCTTTGTTCATGTGAGTGAGCATATGTCTTGCTTGGTGCCGTAGGATACCTCCAATTGACGAATGGGCACATGATGTTACAACTGAAGCAAGACCCGTCACAACATGCCGTGTTGTGGAGTCCTCCTGTTCTGGCCACCACCGGCCATGCTTTCTTGAAGAAACACCCCCCCCCCCCGTTCCACTTCTCATTCTCCTCCCCCATTTTCCTGCCCCATCCCTGCCACAGTCAGGCACCATCCCATGGCCATGGAGCATGCTCAGTCTTCATATTCCTTATTTGGGTCCCCTCCTCTAAATATCTGTTGTAGTTCTGCAGAACCAGTGTTCCCACTAAGCCTGCAAATAACCTTGTGGGTTGACATCATCGCTTTGGCTATATAGTCATATCTTGGATCCCGAGTGCCTTGCAAGTCAAACATTTTTGGCTCCCGAACGCCGCAAACCCAGAAGTGAGTGTTCTGGTTTGCAAACGTTCTTTGGAACCCGAACATCCGACGTGACTTCTGTGGCTTCCAATGGCTGCAGGAGCTTCCTGCAGCTAATTGGAAGCTGCGCTTTGGTTTCTGAACATTTTGGAAGTCGAACGGGCTTCTGGAATGGATTCTGTTTGACTTCCAAGGTACCACTGTATAAGCACTGGGATGAGTTCACTTCTGCTGTAGACTATGCAATGATACATTCTATTAGTATAAGCCACATAGGGTCTTTCCCTACTGAAAGAAGCTCACAGACCACTTCTAAGTTCCAAGAATTTTATTCATGACATCATTCCGTCCCGTCTTCCCAATCGGTAATCCTGAAAATGCAACATTGCTCGTTTTGCTTCCACTGAAATGCACTCCAGTGGTCCACGTTTCTGCTTTTCATTGGAACAGTTACAACAATAATTGCAATGCGGTTTTGGCCGAATGACAGGTTTCTTGCAAAGATTGGGTGCAATCCAGAAGAATTAGGGGTGCCCAGGTCCCATTTGAAATTAATAATACTTCATTAACTGCGCGCAAAAGATGCTAGCCCCCACTTTACACTAAAGCAATGGTGAGATCCTTTGTCAATTCTCACGGACAGAAAAACCCTACTCACATCTCTTAATTTTAGACAGCAGCACTGGTCAAAAGCACTTCAAAATGGGTTGACTATTCTCATCGATTTTAGACCATCTCCCACACAGAAGGAAATGCTTCTGCTGACTCATAAACATGGAGGGTAACACTGCTAATAGCTTCTAGCCACCATGTCACTACTGTTGCAGGCAGTATACCGTACTTTCCCGTGTATAAAACTAGGGTTTTTTACTGTAAAATAATGATAAAAAGCAGGGGTTGTCTTATACACGGAAAGTGCATAGGGGGGATGTGTGATTGGTTGCAGCCCCCAAAATAGGGGTCGTCCTATAGATGGGAGCATGTTATACATGGAAAAATATGGTACCTCTGCATATCAGTTTCTGGGAATTACAGGCAAGGAGGATACTGTGTGCTCATGTCTTGCTTGAGGGATGCCTTGGTGGACACTGGGAGAACAAGAATGCTGGGCGAGATGGGCCATTGGCCGGATCCAGCTTCTTAGGTTCCTAATTACATACCTACTAGGAGAAAAAATCCTGCTTCTTGCTTCATAATAGACTGCCTTTACTTACAGGTAAAATCAGTGCATGCACGGATTATGTCTGCATCTCTTGGAGGAGGAATTCCCTCCATACGGGAGAAAAGCATGGGGCTTACCATCAAGAAGTCCTTGCATTAAAAACCATAGTTTTTTTTAAAAGGAAGAATTTTAAAGAATATTCTTTTTGATAAATATTGCTTTTTATTAGCTTTTTGTAAATGCATTTGGATTTCAGTACTCAGTAGGTTAAAATCCTTCAATACAATTGTTTTTTTATTTTAAAAAATAATAGTTTTTAGAAAAAGTTAATCAGCAGGAGCTTTTTTTGTCCATTAAACGTGTGTTTTTTAAAACTCCTTTTAACTACTTTATCAATTATTCACTGCAGCACTACTTATGCAACCTCTAGCTGGGTCCTAGGTTCTATGCGTCTATTTCAATGGGACTTGTGCATCTATTTTTTGTTGAATTGCACCCAGTCTTTTTCTATCTATAAACCTTTCCACTGTGAGTCTGATACTCTCCGCAATGTGACAGCGATCAAATGTTTCCTGCATTACTACACCAGGCACATTTATTTATTTTTACCAATGCAGTCAATGAAATGCAATAAGCAAAACAGAAAGAACGATCAAATATTCACTCTTTTCTCTCTCTCTTTTTTAGAAAAGCGCTTTTTTTCTTTTAAAAAAAAATCCACACAGGACAGAATACCAAAACATTTCACAAGGAGTCTTAGATAAGTATTACATATATTGTATTTTAAAAATCTTTTTTTAGATGGTGCCATTACATTATCTAACATGGCATCTGATTTTCCACATTTCTCAATGCATGCAAAAACAGTAACCAAGGTCATAAATAAGAATAATAAACACAGTTTACAAAGATCAAACAAAGTGTGGAGGGGGAGGGAACCCGTGAGACTGAAACTCTTCTTGCAGAGATAGGATCCCATCCTAACATTCATGGCACAGGACACAGTCCAGCTGGAATCTGCCTCAAACAAGCCTCACAATGAAAGGGCGCCATAGGTCTCATAGGCAGCCCCCATTCATTCCACACAGCCTTGCAGAATCCTGCAGAACTGTGCCTGCAGCCTATGAACAGAGTGAAATATTGTATGGCAACGTGATTAGAGTGTTAAATCTAGTGAGTTCATAAGGGTGGACAACCTAACAAACTACAGTCTAAAATCAGTTCACATTTTACGAATATCACTGAAATGAATTATTGTCAGAACGCAGTGGATTCCCTGCTTCCGTAAATGTCCATCTAGACATTTATGCAAATGGTGACTAAACTCAGATTCAAGGTGCAAGTAAGCAATCCCCACAGCAAAGAGATCTGACCTTTGCCAAGGTCTGCGAATTTAAGAAGAAGAAGAAGAAGAAGAAGAAGAAGAAGAAGAAGAAGAGGAGTTTGGATTTGATATCCCGCTTTATCACTACCCGAAGGAGTCTCAAAGCAGCTAACATTCTCCTTTCCCTTCCTCCCCCACAACAAACACTCTGTGAGGTGAGTGGGGCTGAGAGACTTCAGAGAAGTGTGACTGGCCCAAGGTCACCCAGCAGCTGCATGTGGAGGAGTGGGGAATCGAACCCGGTTCACCAGATTACGAGTCTACCGCTCTTAACCACTACACCACACTGGCTCCCAGTGTGGGAAATATAAACCGATTGCTTCAAAACTTCACGTTCTGAAAAGCTATGGATTTGGATTCTTTTTTTCTTTGGCGTTTTCTTCACCTCTCGAGTCCATGCAGATGGACCACCTGCCAAGTAGTAACTTGTCGCCGTGTGTGGATGTCTTAAGAACTGCTTTGTAAGCCAGTCCTCTGCTTTGCCTTGCCAAGCGGGTGAGATGAATCTTGCCACTCTTTTGGCACCTGATCAGAAGTCCAGGGGAAACAGCAGGGGGAGCGGCAAAATTCTCTTCCACGCTGAGCAGGGCAGACACCTTGCATTATTAATTATTACCATTAGTCCCAGCAAGGCTAATAAATGCTTGGGCAGGGCGGGGGCCAGCGAGAGCTAAATTGAGAAAACATTGCAAGGGAATACAGCTAAACACCACCGCCACAACCACCCGTGTTTCACTTCTCCAATCAAAACCGAAGCTTTACAGTTTGTTTGCTTTTAAGGTGGAAAATCTGATCAGGGATCACAGCTGCTAATCAGGGGTCACACAAACCCAGTATATTTTTGCCCCCTCAAAATCGCTCCATATTCGACTCTATGGGCTGTGTTGGCCATCTCTGCCTTAAAGACTGTCCAAATTCATTCTCCGCCTATTCCACTATCAGTTGCCACTCGCCATGTTCCTTCATGTAAAGAACTTGCCATTGCTTGATGCTTCCTCCACGGTGAAGGAGCAGCAATGACTCAATGCTGGAGAGCATGCATCAAATGCATTAGGCCCTGGGTTCAGTCCCCAGCATCTTCAATTAAGAGGGTCTCGAGCAGCAGGGTTGAGGGAAAGAGATCTGTTGGAGACCTACTGTATTTTTCGCTCTATAAGATGCACCAGACCATAAGACGCACCTAGTTTTTGGAGGAGGAAAACAAGGGAAAAAAAATATTCTGAATCTCAGAAGCCAGAACAGCAAGAGGGATCACTGCGCAGTGAAAGCAACGATCCCTCTTGCTGTTCTGGCTTCTGGGATAGCTGCGCAGCCTGCATTCGCTCCATAAGACGCACGCACATTTCCCCTTACTTTGTAGGAGGGAAAAAGTGAGTCGTATAGAGCAAAAAATACGGTACCTTTCAGTCAGAGGAGGCTTTAAGGTATGTAGCTGGGTAGAACTACAGTCTAACTCAGTGTAAGGCAGCTCCCTCCTCAATAACATGCTAGATTCAGAAGAGGAAGCAGCGTAACAGATATAATTGCCCCCCAAAGGTATTTCAGTTCTGGCAGTGTCAGTGTCCCATTGCCATGCCCAAGTCACCTGCTACGTGACTGTGCCAAAAGCAGCCTCCCTCACCACTGGTGCCAAATTCCTGAGCCGTGTGGAGCTACGGTATCCTTAACGCAGGAAGGAGCTTAGATGTGGAGCAGCAAAGCTGAGGTCCCACCCATTTCTTACACCATGTTGCTATTTTGAGCCACCGATCTCAGGGCAGAGTTTTCCCTTCCAAAAAGGAAGGGAAAACAAACCTTATCGCACTGATGAGCACACTCAGGGTAGGATATTCATAAAAGGGAGATCTGTTTTGGTGTTAGTCTGTTTTGAATATCCTTCAACTCTCTCTGTAGCTTAAGCCTGGTGATTTCAATGAGCTTATGTGCCTGTTGCTCCTTGTTGGACTATGGCTCCATTCGCTAATGAACTCTCACAAATGTTAAAAGGGGATTTTGTAATTTTTTTTTGGGGGGGGGGAAGGTCTTAGGAAACATCTAATCTGCCTTAGAAGACTTCTGAAGATGAATATTCAAGTTAAGTAGTTGTGGGTTTAGGTGTTTTGTTTTACAGTTTGACGAAACATAGATCAGCACACTTAGGTAAAATAAATGCTGAAATGTGTGGTTTTCAGTGTTTAAAATTGCATTCTGAGAGGCGTCATGACCAGGGCAACCAGGAATGTAATTCAGGATGTGAAAAAACAAATTTAAAAAATCCTACAAATAGTCCACGAAAGCGACTTTCCTCAAGCTCTCTACTGCCTTTTTTCTAACATAATAACAAAGATGATGATTGGATATCTAGTGCCCCTGACATGATCGTTTAAAAAATATACATAAAATACACACGTCTCTTGTTTTCTTCAAAAAGCTATGGAACGGCATGGGTCGAAATTTAAGTGCACAAGTTTTTAACATAAAAGGCAGCCAGCAGGAATGACTTAAACAGTGAGGGAAATGAAACTGTTGTATCTCTGGATGTTCCTCTTGAGGATTTCTGAGCAAGGGCCAAGGACTCGTTCGAAGCGAGGGCGATCCAGCTTGACACACTTCAGGGGCCCACGAGCCACCACAGTGGCAGCCCGGGGCCTGTTGAGCAAGAGGGCTATCTCTCCTGGAAGAGAGAGAGGGGGGAAATACCATCATCACATTTCTGAAGATTTTGCATGTTACCTGTTGCTTTGATCACAGCCTCTGTTCTCTTCTCTGTGGGATTGTCTCACATTGTGTGTGTGTGTGTGTGTGTGTTTAAGTCTGCAAATGATACCCAGTTAATTATTTTTCAATCATGTTTCCTTTACATTGTAATGAATGCAATGCAAAGTTAATGTAAGTTATGTACAGCAAACAGCTGGATGAGTTAATGTATTTGGCAGAAACTGGTCTGCAGCAGAATGGAAACAGCGCTGCTTGTGGCTAATACAGGTTGGAATGGAAGCCATATCCCTCTTTACCTCCACTCTCGGAGGCAGTATGCCTGTGAAGACACATCTCTGAGAATGACAAGTGGGCAGAGGGCTGTTGCACACAGTCCCTGCTTGTGGGCCTATGAAAAGCCTCTGGTTGGCCGCTGTGAGAACAGGATGCTGGACTAGATGGGCCACTGGCCTGATCCAGCAGCGATCTTCGTATATATTATTACATTCCAAGCCATTTGGATCGTACTGTAGGCCATCTTGAGTAATTTTCAGATGGCTACTTTAGCCAATTGGCCACTAGAGTCTGTCACGCCGCCTCAGCGACGGCCTCATGTGGAAGCACAAAGGGAGACTCACATCCTGCACAACGGAACAGGGCCACTCCCAGATAGCCACCCCAAGGACATACTAAACCTACACTTGCTTGTCTTCCTGACTGTTTCCCAAACTGAAATAAAATTGGGAATTTACCAAAATAATCTGATGGTCCAAGCCGTCCAACTTCCACATACTCCTCGTTGTCAGACCTGCGCTGGAGAACGGAAGCTGTGCCCTGAAAAACAAAGGCAGAAAGGTTTGCTTTGCTTAAGTGCACAAGTTTGGGAGAGGGACCTCAGCCCATCATGATTTGCGTGTAGAAAGTCCCAGGATTAATCACTTGGCCCCTCCAGTTGAAAGCAGTCCAAACTCCTTTCACCTCGGTCACATGATCTAGCAACCTGGTAGAACTCAGTCGTTCCAAAGGCTGTTATGAGTCAAGTACCCCCGAATTCTTCCTGAGCAGAGTTTGGAACAGGGGTAGCTTAGGCTGCCTTTCTATAGACAGGCTTGCTCCGATAATTACCCCTTCACATTTTACACTTCTCTGAATTTCTCAGTTCAGTTCTTGGTAAAAAAAAAAAAGTATCAAAGTGCATTCTAAGATGAGCATTTAAGGATAAAACACACTTAGAAATGTGTATGTTTCAGTACACCTTGTTCAGCATCGCAAAGAAGTCTGATCACTTGGGCAAAGTTTGGTTTGCAGTCTTGAAATATGTCTGTGAAGAGAGAGGCAGTCATCTCTTTCCCCCGGCACCCCAGTCATCCCCTTAGCTCAAGCTATTACAGCCCAAAGTTATCTGTTTTAGCACGGCGCTTTGTGCTTGCTTTGGGATCAGTCATGCTCTGAGTACCTATGCTGTTCCTTATTACTGCAGTCATACCTTGGGTTACAGATGCTTCATGTTGTATTTTTTTGGGTTACAGACCACCGAAACCTGGAATTACCGGAACAGGATACTTCCGGGTTTCAGCGGTTGCGCATGCACAGAAGCACTAAATCGCACTTTGCACATGCACAGAGGCACTGGATCGCAACCCGCACGTGCGCAGACGCGCCGCTGTGGGTTGCGAACGTGCATCCCACACGGATCACGTTCGCAACCTGAGTGTCCACTGTATTGTGGTTGTTTACTGCTACCAGTGGCGTAGCGTGGGTTGTCAGCACCCGGGCCAAGGCAAGTAATTTGCGCCCCCTAACCCATGGATTTGCGCCCCCTAACCCGTGGATTTGCACCCCCTAACCCTAACCCCCAGATGTTGCGCCCGGTGCGGCCGGCCCCCCTGCACCCCCCACGCTACGCCACTGACTGCTACTGTTTTCCATTTCATGCTCTTTCCTGCATAATAAAAAATTAGTGGGAGGGGGGCAGAGTATTGCATACTTGAGTGTTGTAAAACACACACTTAAATGATTGTGTGTCGCTAAATGCAGATTTGATACAAAAATGGAGACAGAATGGAGGTTTTTCTTTTCTTTTTAAAAAGGTTTGATTGTAAATTTTCACTCTAGCAATTCAACAACCAGTAATTAATACGGTAAATGGAAGAAATACAGTGGTACCTCAGGTTAAGTACTTAATTCGTTCCGGAGGTCCATACTTAGCCTGAAACTGTTCTTAACCTGAAGCACCACTTTAGCTAATGGGACCTCCTGCTGCTGCCGCGCTGCCGGAGCCCGATTTCTGTTCTTATCCTGAAGCAAAGTTCTTAACCTGAAGCACTATTTCTGGGTTAGTGGAGTATGTAACCTGAAGCATATGTAACCTGAGGTACCACTGTATAATAAAAAGGGGGGTGTACCAAGAAAAAACCCACTTATAAAATAAAATATTAAATCGATGTAAGTTATAAGATGGAATGTCATCATTTATCATTCCAGAACTGAATAGATAGTGCCCATCTTTCTGTAAATGTATTGCCTTATACACTGACTGCATTCCTCTTGTATGTCAACTTCAACATTAGCAAAACTTGCCAGGTTTTCCTCAGTGACAGAAAGAAACCGACATGTGGAATCGACACAAAACACATCTATCCCTACACACTAGTCACAAGAAACCTATGGCTGTTTTTTGTTTGCTTAAATTTTCACTTGGCTTAAAAAAAAAAAAAAAAGATAGAGCAGCGAAGGAACCTCTGAAGTCTTTCCTTCGCCCAGAGGAGTCTCGTTGTCTGATGAGTCTCGTGTTTGGAAGATTGTGGCGGCCAAGTGAAAGGGCTAGAGGGCATCATGCAGGTCTGCACATTTTGGAAGACGTGCCAAACTACTGCCCAATTAATACCTGCTGCTCTCAGTGGCCGAGTAGGAATAATCTCCCAGAGATTCTGGCCATTATGCAGGAGAGCCTTAATCACTCAGGTGCTGCCTTGCATTCTGCCAAATATTTTCCTATGTCTGCGTACACACCATACAGGTGAAGCACATTCTCCTCTCCCCACTTCACGAATCCTGGGAATCCTCCTTAACGGAATGACAATTCACAGCACCCTTTAAAAAACACACACTACAGTTCCCAGGATTCCTTGGGTGGGAGGTGCAGCTACAGTGTCCTACACTCACTCATTCAGCCACCACAGTCACTGCTTTGAATGAGCAAGGTCTCGACTGGAAACCCAGAAGGGTTGTTGCCAGTCAGAGTGGACAATACTGGGTTTAGATGGACCGAGTGGCCCGAATTGGCACAAGGCTTCACATGTTGCTATGAAAAAATAAAATTCCCTTATTGTGGCCAAACGCTCATTACTCAGCCAAATAATTTTGTCTGTGCTATCTGGGAATGAAAACTCCTTCATGTCTCAGTTTCTAAGATTTATTGCAGAGGAAAGGAGGGAGGCAGGCAGGCAGGGAGAGATTTGCACTCCTGCATTCTGTAAGGAAAAAGAGAATAAACCACCCTGTCTGGTCTCAAACTTGATGCTTGCAGTGTGTCCCCACAGCCCCTCGCTCTCCCTCCACATATCAGAGCCCAATAGCGGAGAGTTATCTGGAGCAATCTCTTCTGCCACCCAGTTGCTGTCTGCCTTCTGAATCCAAGGAATACTGTGACTCTTAATCTGCTGCAGGGCAGAGATGGCCAGCCTCCACAATATTAAAAAAAGAAGATGTAGAAGGAGCAAAATATCTCAGTTTGGCAGCAGAGAGCAATGCCTATTCCAGACACATTCCACCCCCCCCCCATTCTTGTTTTTTCAACAGTCACATTTTCTGCCTCTGCCCAGCAAGAATGGGCCTATTGCAGACCAAAGAAAGCCTCTGATATACCCAGACAACAGGAAGCAGATGTGAGATCAGATTATATCATTTCACCTCTTGCTGCAAAGCCCTGCGCTCCACAAATGCTTCCTGGAGCACTGCTAGGGGCAACCCTCCTGGAAATTTTCCAGGGCGCAAAGGACAGGATGCTCATAATTAATCACCAACAGCCATGCCATTTTACACTTGGGATAAACCCTGTAGGATCTTCCATCTCAATGAATCCACTTTATTCCGTCCTCTAAGGATGTGAAGACCAGTTGTAGAAACACTGATAACATAACCCACTAACGGTAAGCCGTTGTCACTCGGTGATGCACAAATATTGATGTTTCCAGACCCATGCTGCTTCCCCCAAACTTCTTCTGACTACCCTAAATGGTTCACAACCCTTTGATAAGGACGAATATGGACATAGAAAGGAAAACAGGGTCCTATGAGTTCTACCAGGGTTGTCAGTCCTTCAATGGTTGTTTCTAAATCAATGGGGGCCATTTAGTTCATGAAAGATTCACTCAATGTACATCAGTGCACCTTAACACTGTTCAATCAACTCTAATATATTACATAGATTTCTAATGAAACCATGGAAACAACAGGCTATTCGTTTATAGCGAACAATGGCTCCTGGGGAGATACAAATAAACACTGATTTATTCTTAATGGGTACTACTCAGGCATTTTTCTGCCTATCTAACAAGACCACAGCGGTTATTTCCTTTCTTCCTTTCCTATTTTTATACACTTGAAATTTTACAACCTCACAGATAAATGTGTGCCCATAACTTGCAGCCCCACAGACTTTGAATTTGCCTTCACAGATTGGCCAACTACACTTATCCTAACAAATAAAGCTTCCAGACCAGGGATTCAGTCTGAGACTACTGTTGTTGCTTAATCTGCCTCGGCTGCAACAAAACATGTCTCCCATTTTGGTCTCTACAACCACAGCAGGTGCTATGACTCTCTAATGGTTTGATTTCATCCCCCAAGGTGCACTCCTCTATTTTCTTCCGAGACAGACGGATGTCAACAACACCAATGTTGCTTTCAGTCTACAAACCATACGTACTTGATTTTGCCCCTCCAGCCCAGTGCATTTGTCTTCTGCTTCCCATTGGGGTGGAATAGGATGACAGTGCAATTATGTGATTTACACAATTAATTCATAAATACATATTTTCCCCAGAACAGAGACCAAGATGAATAGCTTAGTTATGGGCAGAAGATGAACTGCAGCAGAATGGAAACAACGCTGCGTGTGATGGATACAGGGCAGAACGGAATTGATAACACTGGTCACGTGCACAAGGGCTCATGGCCTCCCTGCGTGGCTCACTTGAGACTTACTGTGTCAGTCATAAAGTTTTGCAGCTTTATCTTTAGGTCCTATGAGCTCCCAGCACGTCAGGCCTCACCTTCAGGTTTGAGAAGAACGTTTGACCTCGTGAGCAGAGAGGCTGGCCCTCCAGGCTAATAAATGTTTGGGGACTGGAATGATAAATCTTTGGTGATCTCAGGAATTTTGAAAAAGCACTGGAGGGTCTCTCTCTTCCCAGTAACTGATATCATTGAGCCTTTTCTCCTCCCCTCCAAGTAAATATGAGCATCACATTGCAAAAACAACAGGAGTCACTGACCTAAAAACAGGCTGCCTTTGCCACCCATCCAGTATCCTTGCTTCCCCTCCCTCTCTGCCCCATGCACCTGTCTGCCTCCCCCTGCCCCCTGCCAACCACCCCAAACACTCCTTTATGGCAAACCATCTCAGTTTGCAGCAAAGCGCAGTTATTTCCTAATGGCTTTCAGATGCCCCAGTGACTTGCTGCGCAAAAATTTACAGCTTATTTATGGCGTCATAATTTAGGACATTAAAAATGAATTAAAATTAACAGCCCATGAACTTGCATCCCTTCTGAAGTTATGAGGGTTTTTCTCTCTCTCTCCTAAGAAACAAAACCCACCAAATCACTGAATGATGCTTCATTTTGAAATGATGGAACATGCACCAAATGCTGGGAAGACCTGGCTGCAAAGCCTGATTCATAGGAGTTAGAAGCTGAGACTTGACTGCAGATGGAAAGGTGCTGAGAAACCCATTTCTTTTGCTTTTCCTGGTTGCACATTTTGGCCCAAGTCCTGATAAAAAAGGCTTGCCATCTTGTTTCTAGGTGGGGTTTGCAATCCAGTTAAGACACTTCTGGTTTGCAGCTCAGGACACAATTCAGGCTTACAAGGTCCTGCACAGTCACGAAGTCCTGCTTGCCACAAAACCGCCTGATCATGATGATAGTCTTCTGAGGTGCTTCTCTGCTTTCCAGTATGAGGGGGAATGACCCCAGGACTGTCATTGATCCTCCCTCTGTCCCAGACGTGGTTGCCTAACCTCAAAAAGGATATTGCAGAGTTGGAAACGTTTCAGCAAAGGGCAACAAAAGTTAACAAGGGGGCGGAGAGACTCCCTATGAGGAAAGGTTGTAGCAATGGGACTTTTTAGTTTGAGGAAAGAGGTGGCATGATGGAAGTTTGTAAAAGTACGCAAAAGTTTTTCCTCTCTCTCTCCTAACATTATAACAGGCATAGGCAAACTCGGCCCGCCAGATGTTTTGGGACTACAATTCCCATCATCCCTGACCACTGGTCCTGTTAGCTAGGGATGATGGGAGTTGTAGTCCCAAAACATCTGGGGGGCCGAGTTTGCCTATGCCTGCATTAGAATTTATGGACATTCAAAGGAGCTGAACACTGGAAGATTCAGGACAGACAAAACCAGGTACTTTCCCACACAGCACATAGTTAAAACCATGGCGCTCAATCTCACAGGAGGCAGTGATGCCCATCAACTTAGATGGCTTTAGAAGAGGACTGGATTCATGGAGGAGAAGGCTGTCCACTATCTCCACTTTCTGGGGCACCATACTTCTGAATACCAGTTACTGGGGAGAGTGCTGTTGAACTGTGATCCTGCTTGTGGGTTCCCCCCACAGGTGTCTGGCTGGCCACTGTGAAAACAGGATGCTGTTCTCAGTGACCCATGGGCCTGATCCATTAGGCTCAGCTTATGTCCTTCAGAGGTTTTGCTGTATCTGATTGGGTAAAGAGGAACACAAAAAAGGGAGGCGTGAGGAAGTCAAGAAAGTAAGTTTTGTAAGCATAAATTTAAAAGTTGGAATTTTTATTTTTAATTTTTTTCCCTTTTCTTTTTGATGGACGGAATTTCTTTTTTCTTTTGCATTTCTGTATTTTATTTTTCTTATCTGTTTTATGTGACTGTTTTTGTTTTTCTTACTGATGTGGTTGTTATGTTTCCCCTTTTCTGTAAAAGAAAATAAATTTTTTTTAAAAAAAAAACAGAGGTGTGTTCTAGGTCCACCAATGGAACACCTGCTTTCTGGCCTTATTGCCCTTAGAACCCTGCGGGGTGTGTGTGTCAGAAATGGCGGTGCTTTCTTGATGTTGCATTGGGGAGGTCGTTGGCCTTGGGCCTCTCCCTCTGTCCATCCTCTGTCTCCTGTCCTACAGAAGGAGGTCTACAGCATCAAACAACCTCCAGCTGCCCTTCCGGGGTGCACCCATAATTTGCAATTTATTTTCATACCTGTGGTATTTCATTTACATACTTGATTTAGTACCTGTGTGGTTGGGTTTTTTAAAGTTTTAAAAAGTTTAATGGGGGGGGGGAACCCAGTTATTATATAAAGTAAGAGAGAGAAACTGAGACAGCATATGATAGCCAATGATGTGTCCAATTCTGGGCACCACAATTTAAAAAGGATGCTGGCAAGCTGAAACATGTGCAGAGGAAGGAGACCAAGATGAACACTGGAGGATTCAGGACAGAATCTTCCAGGGTCTGGAAACCAAGCCTGATGAGGAAGGGTTGAAGGAGTAGGGGATGTTTAGCCTGGAAAAGAGGAGACCAAGGGGAGATATGCGAATCCATCTTCAAATATCTAAAGGGCTATCACATGGAAGGTGGAGCAAGCTAGTTTTCTCCTGCTCCGGAGGGTAGAACCCAAACCAATGGATTCAGGTTACAAGAAATGAGATTCGGACTAAGCATTAGGAAGAACTTTCTGACAGCAAGAGCTGTTTGACAGTGAGACGGACTCCCTTGGAAGGTGGTGGACTCTCCTTCCTTGAAGGTTTTTAAGCAGAGGTTGGATGGCCATCTGCCATGCATGATCTAGTTGAGGTCCCTGCATTGAGGGGTTGGACTAGATGGCACTCAGGGTCCCTTCCAACTCTACAATGCCAGGATTCTATAAGTTTTAAATTACGGTTTCAATAATAAATCAGAAGCATGAATTATATTGATTGATGAGCGTGCACTGTTTTTCCAATAAATGTTATCTGGTTTTGAGCAAAGCCATTGCATGCTTCTTCTCTTAGGCGGAGACAACTGTTGCACATTCCTACTACTTATTTTCCCATTGAGGCAAACTGGAGTTTTTTCTTTTAAGGAACTGCTCTTTTAATGAAATGCTATAAACTACTGCCACTCTTTTGAGTGCTGCTGGGAAGCTCCCTACAGCTGCCGCTAACATGGCCCACCTGCCCAGTCTGAACGAACCAGGTTATAACAGCTACAGCTACTTTCTCCATTACAGCACCGCTGCTGAATTTTGGCTTAGCAAAGAAACTACTGAACATTTTACTAGTGTAAAATGTGGAATAGTATACCAAAAAGAAAAAGGGAAAACTCACACAAAACAAACTCAGCTACTACTTAGCATGAGCCAAACGAAAACACAATCCAAGTCACGGCGAAGTCAATGGAAACTCTTCTTGGCTCCTGCTGCTGTAGTTGGACAAAACCCCGCGAGTGCAAAATACATTTACGGCACAGAAGTAATTTTTTTTTCATCCTCTTTGGTCATGTGTTTGATAATTTACCAGAAATTGACTGACTGACACTATGGCTCATGGTCATTATTAGTTTGAATTAAGGTGGTTATTGAAGCCGCAACTGCTGGAATTACAAGTTTGGAAACGCAGACAGACTAATAACTCCAGCAGATGGACTGAGATTCAACCCAACCTCAAGGTGATGTTTTTAAAACCCAAAAAAACAGTTTTAAGACAGAGCAGCTGTTTTTAATTTAAACCCTACACCGGCGTAATTTCAAGCAATTTCGGTTCAATTTCACCAGCCTTTCCTTGCATGCCTACTCCGGCTTCTTGCCTGTTATAATGATTACCCCCTTCTGAATCAGGGTTGCCTGGACAGGCCTCACATTTGCATTTCAAAAGCAAACACTCTCTTGGAGTGATGTCCACCAACTGACTCGCTCTTTTCTTGGTCCGTGAAGATTAATTCGACATTAATGTGATGAAACAGGCATTTCTCAATCTGTGGAGACACCAGCTTCCAAGCAACAGGAAGGGCTGGTGACTACTTAACAAAATTGTAAATCATTTCGTGCCAAGCAGCCACATGCTGCTTTGTGAATGATGGGCTACTGGAAGAGGAGTGCCAAGGATCTCCTAAGCCTGTCGGTGCCCCGGGGGAAACTTACAGAAAGGACAGAGAAACATATCTAACAGGACTGAACCCGAAAGACTGAACCCATGTCATAAGCAGCATTGCGGTGGCAAGCGTTAGAATTTTTAGAACACAATTATTTTATAACACCGGTCCTAAAAGATCTACACTAGCTACATTTCCAAGCATAATTCAAAGTGTTGGTGCTGACATTTAAAGCCCTAAACAGCCTTGGCCCTGTATACTTGAAGGAGCGTCTCCACCTCCGTTGCCCAGCCTGGACACTGAGGTCCAGCTCCGAGGGCCTTCTGGAGGTTCCCTCCCTGCGAGAAGTAAGGTTACAGGGAACCAGGCAGAGGGCCTTCTCGGTAGGGGCGCCTGCCCTGTGGAACACCCTCCCTTCAGATGTCAAACAGATAAACAACTATTTGACTTGTTGAAGATACCTGAAAGCAGCCCTGTTCAGGGAAGTTTAAAATGTTTGATCTTTTATTGTGTTTTTAATATTTTGTTGGGAGCCGCCCAGAGTGGTTGGGGCGACCCAGTTGGATGGGCGGCATATAAATTATTATTATTATTATTATTATTATTATTATTATTATTATTAACATTAAAACTTCTATCTAGGGGTCTTCTATCTTGGGGTCATTGCTTGGTCCTTAAAAGATTTGCACATGTCAATGCATATATATGGATGCAAATGTAGGTCTTTGGACAAATTGAGATGGTTGGGTGCATGGAGTTTCCTTGCCGCTCTGCTTTGCGGTATCTGCAGCAACCATGTTTTTTTTTGGGGGGGTTAAGGTGCTTAAAATGGGCTCAGTAGTAAAAACACCTGCTTTGCATGCAGAAGGTCCCAGATTCCACCACCGGCATTTCCAGGGTAAGGGAGGAAGTAGGCAAACACTTCTCCTCCCTTCCCTCTACCTGCAGGAACCTCTTCACATAATGCATGCTAATCACTGAATCCAGCTTTTCTTGGCACAAATGTTTGATTGTAATTAAAACACACACAGATGCTGTGTCCATCACTGGTCAAGGTATACACCCTCTTTTGCAATGACTCAGGCATTCTAAAAAAAGCGCTCCCCAAGTCTAATTTGGAAAGAATAGAGAAAAGATCAAGGAAGAGGAATTTCCTGGTGATTAATGGGCAGGCGGGTGGAGCCATGTCTGGGCTTTAACCCTGCCCTTTCATGGGTCCCTCGGAAATGCCTCCTGGGCTGAGTTGTTTTTACTGCACGCTACTCGTGAGGGATTGTCCTTCTGAGAAGGATTCCTCTGTTTCCCCCTTTCTCCCCTGCCTTGTGGCTATTTCTGTGTGTGCCCAAAAAGATCCTTCTCCTCCTGCTTCTGCTTCTTTCTAGGTGTATATCAGGGCAGGGAGCCCATTTTCACTTGAGGGCCACACTGCTGTGTGGGCAATCTTCCAGGGGCCACGTGCCAGTGATGGGAAGGGCCAGGGAAGAAAGTGGGCATGGCCAGAGGCAAAAGTGGGTGGATTAGCAAATGCAGATTTCACCTTTGTACAGTGGGCTGGCTTGTACCACATTCAGCCCCCCCCCCCCGCCCCCCCACTGGGCACTGTAATACCCAGGAAAGCAAGAGGCATTACAGTGGTACCTTGGGTTAAGAACTTAATTTATTCCGGAGGTCCGTTCTTAACCTGAAACTGTTCTTAACCTGGGGTACCACTTTAGCTAATGGGGCCTTCTGGTGCCGCCGTGCAATTTCTGTTCTCATCCTGAAACAAAGTTCTTAACCCAAGGTACTATTTCTGGGTTAGCAGAGTCTGTAACCTGAAGCATCTGTAACCCGAGGTACCACTGTATCTGAGTTCAAGGACACATTCCAGCCAGGCAAAAGAACTTGGATTGTGAAGCAGGGCAAGTGAGGGGTGTGGTTTTGAGGGCCAGAGAGAGAGAGGCTTGGTGCTTAGACCCAAGGTTCCTCACCCCTACTCTAAACCATAGTGGTTATCATCATCAACAACATCATATTGCTCAGAAATGTACCGGGAGCCAATGTAGATCCTTTGGGACTGGTGTTATATGGTCCCAGTGGCTGCTCCCAGTCACCAATTTGGCAGCCGCTTTCTAGATTAGTTGTAGTTTCTGAGTCACCTTCAAAGGTAGCCCCACATAGAGAGCATTGCAGTAGTCCAAGCAGGAGATAACCAGGGCATGTACTACCCTGGTGAGACAGTGCACAGGTAGGCAGGGTCTCAGCCGGCGTACCAGGTGGAGCTGGTAGACAGCTGCCCTGGACACAGAGCTGACCTGCGCTTCCATGGACCAAATGAGTCCAAATTGACTCCCAGGCTGCGCACCTGGTCCTTCAAGGGCACAGTTACCCTATTCAGGATTATTATTATTTTAAAACCAACACATTATTATCATTGCTCTTGTAAACTACTCACCATCGACATACAGAGCATGTCACCAGTTGCCATAGGGTTGTAGCCAACTAAGTTCTACTCAGAGTAAACCTATTAGAATTAATGGATCTAAGTTAGTTATGCCCATCTATTTCAGGAAACATCTCAGTCCTGAGGGTGAAAAAGTGATCCCAATGAACTTTGTGCTTAATAAAAAATAACAAACACTTGCTATTCGGAGGAAAAATCCAACTTTTAATATTTTCTTTCTCGCTACCACTCACACACACACCCCAGAAAGAAACAAGTGTGTCTTTAATTCTCTCAACCACACTGATTAATCTACAGATCAAATCAATTTACTCTTGCAGCCCTACTTGCAATGCTGCCATGGTGAGAGAATGAGAGAACCCCAAGCGAGAGGGAGATCCACAACTACGAAAGAGGGGATCTGTCACCCTAAGAGACAAACTGGCCTATTTAAGTGCATCAGCTCTGAAAGCAGCATTCAGGTGTCAGCCCAGAAAGAATCACCTGAAGGACACTTTGCCCGTGAAAAAAAAATAACCACCAGCGTCTGTGGGAAAACAGCAGAATTAACATGAACCCTGACACCAGATCTTTCTGTGCCAAGCAGTGTGGCACAGGGCCAAGCAGGCTCTGTTTTCCTCCTTCAGACATGCCAGCGGACAAAGCCATAAAAGTTGCAAAAGGGGGAGAAGAGACTGGGGGGGGGGGGAGAGAAATGTTGCATTTTAAAGATTCCTCCACTCGACAAAGCTCGCCATTCTCTTTTGCTTTCTCTCCAAAGCCAGAAAATGTCCACTGAGTCAACATATAAAGCAGCTCGATAATGGCTTATTCATCAGCTCTTCATATTTGGAATTGACCTTAGCAGCTACCATGTTCAGAGCAGAGACGT
Organism: Podarcis cretensis; assembly: GCF_951804945.1. NCBI lineage: Eukaryota > Metazoa > Chordata > Lepidosauria > Squamata > Lacertidae > Podarcis > Podarcis cretensis. Next base: position 43,193,256 of record NC_137183.1, on the reverse strand, counting down.
TGCAGAATTGCCGCCTCTTACCAAGTCAGCAGGATTGAATGCAAATAAAGGAAAGAAGGAAGAGGAGATAAGATTTTTAAAAGAGAGCGAAAGAGAGACGGGGAGTTGGGTGGGTAGGATTTGAAAGGTGGAGGCAGCGCAGAACAGCCCTAGCTCGAGTAACCCATCCCCATATGCCTTTCTGGAAAAAATTGTTTTAAGCCAATAATATTGTATTATGGTCGGGTTACTCCCACCACCACCTGCTACCCTGTGAAAATATTCGGCAGACAGCAATGCACGCAGACTGAGTGGAGGGGGTGTAGCGGGAACCATAGACAGGCACCATAACTGAAGCCTCTCAAAGGATGTTAAGGTTGGTGGCTGGGGCAGCAGCTACAGTAGGCGAAGGAAGGCCTGAGCAGGAACAAAAAGGAGACATTTCTGAATATCTTGTCCTTCGGGGAAGGGTCATAGCTCAGTGGAAGAGCATCCACCTTGCATGCAGAGGAGAAAACTGATTCCGATCACATTTCAAGGCAAAGTTGGCCCTTTCCGAAACAATACGTAAGCCAAAAGGCAGCCCACCTTTTAAAATACATGCATCTCTGGATTTTCCCGTGCAGTTCTACAGCCAAGGGATGTGTACAAGAATGCATATACAGTGGTACCTCCGGTTGCACACAGAATCTGTTCCAGAGCTCTGGTTGGATCCCAAGGTGTGTGTATCTGGACGTGCCGCTTCTGCACATGCGCGCGGTGTGTAGAGCACTTCTGCACATGTGCGCGTGACGAAACCCGGAAAAATACTTCCGGGTTTGCTGCGCACGTATTCCAAAGGATACGTAACCGGAGGTGAACGTAAGTAGAGGTACCACTGTAACAGGGTAAAGTGTGAACATGGATATAACAGAGATAATAACATACAAAGATGCGAACTATTAGGGTTTTTGTGCTTGTGTGTGTATCTTGGGCCAAATCACACACAAAGCAAGTATATCAGGAGAAATTTACACTAAAATGCTGGTGAAGTCATAGAACAGTAGAGTTGGAAGGGACCCTTAGGAAAATTAATTCCAACTCCCTGCAGTGCAGGAATATGCAGCCGTCCCTCAGGTTTCGAACCTGCAACCTGGGCATTATCAGCACCACCCTCTTACCAACTGAACTATCCGTGCAGGGTTAAACAAGTATGTACCCATCCCTATGGACCAGTGGTCTGACTCAGTAATAAGGTAGATCCCTGTGTTTCTGGTGGGGGTGGAATTAATCATTTGGACACAATCCTTAGAATTCAGCCACATCTGGCTGAATGGGTGTTGCACAGCTGCTAGGGTGGAAAAGAGACTCTGCGTCATTTAAAAGTGGACAGAGATGATTCTGTCCAGCAACAGCAACTACTGTATTTTTCCCTCTATAACACACAGATTTTTTCTCCTAAAAAGGAAGGGGAAATGTCTGTGCGTGTTATAGAGTGAATGTGTGGTCCCTGGAGCCGAAAAATCAGGCAAAAATCAAATCGCGGCACTTCACGGAGAAGGGAAAACTGAAAAGAGGAAGCGGCTGCTTTCCTGCATTCTGCCCCAGGGTCTTACTGCTCACCCTCCTCTGTTTCGTTGCTGTGTTTGCTGAAACGGAACAAAGAGCAGGGAAAGCCCCTCCCCTCCAGGCAAGCAGAGGGGAATTCCTCTCTGTGCTCGGGTGCTGCTGGGGGAGAGGGAGAGAGAGGGGGGAAGTGAGAGAGAGGGGGGAGGGGGAGGGAGAGAGAGGGGGGAAGGAGGGAGGGAGGGAGGGAGGGAGGGAGGGAGGGAGGAGAGAGAGAGAGAGAGAGAGAGAGAGAGAGAGAGAGAGAGAGAGATGGCTGGCTTGGGTGGGGGAAAACTTTTGCCTTTCTTTCCTCCCTCCCGTTAAATCCCTCTCCTGCATTCTTAGCCAGCTGCTTCTCTGCACACCCCTCTCATGTCCCTTATTTGTTTTTCCTTCGCTCCCCACTTAAAATGTGGTTACAAAGCATAGATCCACATGGATCCTCAGGATCTTTGCATTGGGTCACCCCAAATTCACCATCAGATCACATAGCATGACCGTGGCTACAGCCTGCACCAAAAAAATCACGCACCCACTGTTGCCTGGGGCTGCAATGGTGCAAAAATGTGGTTACAAAGCATGGATCCGCAGGGATTCTCAGGATCTTTGCACTGGGTCACCCCAAATTCACCATCAGATCACATAGCATGTCCATGGCTACAGCCTGCACCAAAAAAATCACGCACCCACTGTTGCCTGGGGCTGCAATGGTGCAAAAATGTGGTTACAAAGCATGGATCCACAGGGATTCTCAGGATCTTTGCATTGGGTCACCCCAAATTCACCATCAAATCACATAGCATGTCCATGGCTACAGCCTGCACCAAAAAAATCACGCACCCACTGTTGCCTGGGGCTGCAATGGTGCAAAAACGTGGTTACAAAGCATGGATCCACAGGAATTCTCAGGATTTTTGCATTGGGTCACCCCAAATTCACCATCAGATCACATGTCTGTGGCCACAGCATGAAGCCCAAAAATGATACATCCACTGTTTCATTCAGAATGTTTTTTCCCTTGTTTTCCTCCTCTAAAAACGATGTGCGTGTTATGGTCAGGTGCGTGTTATAGAGCGAAAAATACGGTATGTAGCTCTCAATACTTGCCTTTGGCTTAACAAGTGGGCATTCGGGGGATGAAAATGAACCCAATAAAATAGTTCCACAAAGAGCACAGCTGGACACAATGATATACAGTGGTACCTCGGGTTACATACACTTCAGGTTACATACGCTTCAGGTTACAGACTCCGCTAACCCAGAAATAGTACCTCGGGTTAAAAACTTTGCTTCAGGATGAGAACAGAAATCATGCGCCGGCTGCGTGGCAGCAGCAGGAGGCCCCATTAGCTAAAGTGGTGCTTCAGGTTAAGAACAGTTTCAGGTTAAGAACGGACCTCCGGAACGAATTAAGTACGTAACCAGAGGTACCACTGTATGTAGGTCTGCCATCATAAACTGCCTTGCTGGCAAGTTAAAGCCCTCCATGACATTTATTTTTTTACAGAAGCATTGTTATCCCATCTTTCAGTCCAGATACCCTTGATATGGCCTGCACCAACACCCTTCAGTATTAAAACTAATCAAACAAAGAAAAACACACCGCCAACTTTGCAAACAACAATAGCAGAGCAGAACTAAAACCTGAGAATACAAAATTTGCAGGGCCATAAAGCAGGAAAGGTAGTGGACTTCATTTGCCCCAGGCCAAGTGGTTGGTGAGCAAAGCCACATCTTTGCTGTTCAGTGAGAGGCAAGCCGCTGAGAGGCTGGGCGGGTCTCTCTGGGGAGGGCATTCCATAACCTAGACAGAGTAACTGAGAAAACCCTTTATCTGGTCTCCACCCAGCACCCTTCAGGCAGCAGCAGGGGCATACAGCAAAATTTCCCTTGATGAGCCAAGTGCACCGGCAGATTCACAAGGAAAGAATGAATGAGCAACTGACCACAAGATGGGAAGTGGTCTTAAAACTGAGTCAGGTCATTGGTCCATCTGTTGTCTACACTGACTGGCTTCTCCAGGGTTTCAGGCAGGGAATCTTTCTCAGCTCCTATCTGGAGATGCCAGAGATTGTGCCCAGGACCCCAAAGCATGTGCTCTCAGCTACTAGTTGGTCCTGGGAAAACTGACCTCTGTCCTGCTGCCATTTCTCTGCCCTGCTCCATTCCATTGGCTGCCACTGGCAAGGTCAGGGTTACTGTCCATGGGTAAGGATTACTATACGGAGAGTAGGGAGAATTCAACTAAGGTTTGCTATTGCCTGCAGAAACACCATGTTAATTAATGTCCAGATCTCCATGAAGCTCCTTTTTACTGGAAACATGGCTGAAAAGTCCTCCACAAAGGAAAGCTTGGTTTAATCCATCCCAATAGCCAGGGCGTTACTCCACTTAACATCATTTTCAAGAAGCCGTTTCCGTGATACCTTGCATAGGGATGTTGCAGGATTCCGACAAAAACAGAAATGGGAGCGGAAATGTTCGCTTGTCCATCGCATGCCCTGAACAGAAATCAATCTGGTGAATGCAGTTTGCATTTGCCCTTGTTGTAGCTTTCAGTCCACAAACTGACTACATTTCTTCCCCTCCTGCACCCATTTGCATTGTATTTCCTTTGCAGTGAAATAAATGGGGTGGGGAAATGTAATGAAAATGTGATTTACATACTCCATATCAGTGCTTTTTTTCTGGGGGGTACGCATACCCCTAAACATTTTGTGAATCTTTGTACTTTTGTCCATTGACTGTATTTATTTTCCCTTATTTCAATCATAAAATTGTTATTTTCTTGAGTCAAAATGTGAGTACCCCTAAACATTTTTTTTTTTTTTAGAAAAAAGCACTGTTCTATATAATAACTATGTAAATCATGCAAGTTACATTATTTTGCTGCAGCAGACAATGAGACAGATAAAAGATGTGGGTGGATGATGAAACTGCAGCGGAATGAAAACAGTGAAGTACGCAGGACGGAATGAAAAACAGTGCCTTCTTACATCCTTAACCTTGAAGCATGGATTGGAAGGAGGGGCTCTGCTTCTGACCATTGCCTTTGGGCAGTCTCTAAAAGACAGGATGGATCAATACCATTGGTAACAGCAGGTTTCCCTCCCTCTCCCCCTCTCTCTCTCTCTCTCTCTCTCTGTGTGTGTGTGTGTTTGTCTGTCTGTCTGAAGCTTTGACTACATAGGGATATCTCAAATGCATTTTTGAATATTTAATCGACATGTATACTGGCAATATTCAAGAGAGCATCCCAGCCTCCATTAGCATTCTCAAATCTCAAGAGAGTTGTTTCCCATAGTAAGGAAGTTGCGCTAAGAAGAAAAATGCATTGATCTCACACACACCAAATTAAGGGGCTGTGATTGACAGCAATGGTCAGCTTGATTGACAGCAATGGTCAGCTTTTGTGGGTGCTCCTGCCTGAATGCTTGCAACATCTGTAGATGTTCCTGCTTCATGTGTGAACAGGGAACAGAAGCCCACGTCTGCCACAGCCACGTTTAATTTGCCTTTCAGTGACAACAGCTAACTGGCTTTAGTCCAGAAAGAGGAGCAAGCAGGATGTCCCAGCTGCACCATCCATAAAAGGGGAAGTGCCAAGAAAACTTGACGTTTTCAAAGCTTTCTGAAGTCCAAGTGATCTGTAAGATGTGACACTTGTCGAAAGTGAATGCACACTAGATTTACACACCCGAATACATCACCTTTCCCCTTCTAGCTATCAAAGGAGCCTGTGGTGGGAACTGTTAGCTCCCAGCATAGTTAAGAACATATCGGCATTTCCAGCGTAAACCTCAATTTTAAGGGGTTTATGAATCACATGTTTTAGATTACATCTGGATGAGGCTGAACTGCTTGGAGGAAGCTGTCATCCCAGATGTGAATTTAAAAGCCAGCCTTACTGATTTGTTGTGCTACATGTTGAGCATGCAAAAGAGAAGCTTTGAGTACTTAAAAAGAAGCCTGAGGTTGACATTCTTCAGGGCGTTTGTGGATTCTTTTTATGTTGCAAGGCTGGGAAAGGTAGCCCAAGTAGGGATCAGTCACCCAGGTTTTGCAGACCACCGAACCACATATGATGTGGAGGAGAATGTTTTCATGCATTCATGAACTCATCAAATCCCATCCCTTTGGTTCCATCATCTTTTTGCCCCCTTTACCTATTCTTCTTTCCATGTTCCAGTTACCTCTCACATTGACTTGCACATGGTGGACATGGTTTCTGCCCCCTGCTCCAATTGGGCAGTACAGCCCATGTATGCTTCTGAAATCCTTTTAATCTATATTCACTTTAGTTTCTTTTATTCCAAACCAGGGTTTCCCAAACTTGGGTCTCCAGCTGTTTTTGGACTACAACTCCCATCATTCCTAGCTAGCAGGACCAGTGGTCAGAGATGATGTTTGATGTTTTACTATGTTTTATATATGCTGTAAGCCACCCAGAGTGGTTGGGGAAACCCAGCCAGATGGGTGGGGTGTAACAACAACAACAACAACAACAACAACAACAACAACAACTGACAAACACAATTCCAACCATGAGCTGTATCCAACAAAGTTATACTCAGAGCAGACCCACTGAAATCATTAAGCCTAATTAATAGGCACGAATTAATAGGCATGCCTAATGCCTGCAGACCTTCCAAGTGTCCCTATTTTCCAGGGACAGTCCCGGATTTACAGAAGCCGTCTCGGTTTCTGATTTGATCCCGGAATGTCCCGCTTTTCTTGTGGATGCCCCTATTTCTATTGGAGAAATATTGGAGGGTATGCACTTATTCATTTCTATGGGTCCATACGTGAGTAGGATGTGCTGGACACAAGGGCGGAGCTCCCTTATGGCCTAATGAACTCAAAGAGACCTGCTCCCAGGTGAGTGGAGTTGGCACTGCCGCCTTAGTTTGTTTGTATTGTACAAAAGGATGACAGCACAGATCACTGGGAACTAGGGGAGGGGGAAAAGGAAGCTGAGAGGAGATCGCTGCCACAGCCGACTCAAAACATGGGTGACCGTAGAGGATTTGCAGCCCAGCCTTTGTAGCTCCTTCTGGACAGCCTTCCCAGTCCTTGTTACTAATTAATCAGGCTGTGTTTCTGCAAGAGATTACCAGGCCTGATACCAAAGTGTGCCTAAGGTGGGCCTTTGGCTCCATTCATCCCGACAGAAGACATTTACCCAGAAGTTCTCACGCCTGGCCTGGCTGTGTTTGTGTGTGTTTGAACCAAAGGGATCTCTCTCAGGTTAAGATGGCAAGCAGTTGAGAGCGCACACCATTCCTTCGTTGCTTCCAGCATTGGCCACACAAATCAGCAGTAGTGGATCAGCTTGCATTATCATTCTAAGCAGAGGTTTTTAACTGAGCAGGCTTTAGGGCGACATGAAGCACCCAGGCCAAGAGGCAAGCAAAACCAACATGCAACAGCAACGAACAAACAAAATCTGAGGCATTCTGGAGCTGAACGCCTTCATCTGCCCCAGCTGCAACAAAACATGTCTCTCCCTTGTCAGTCTCTACAGCAGGTGCTGTAACCTTCCAACGGCTTGACTTCATCCCCAAAGGTGCACTCCCTCATTGTCTCTCAGGACAAATGGATGCCATGAACCTCACTCAAGCCTGGATTTGGTAAATCACTAAAATAATATGCATGTTACTGTGATTTATGAAGCAGAGTGTTATTATTTTTTCTTTATGTGGTGAAATGTTTTGGCTTCCACCTCCATCAGCTGCTCTGATAAAAATGATGTTGTTTCCAAGATGGCAGTGAAAGAGTTTTGGGGGTGGGATGCTCAGAAGGTCTTCATCTGATGAAGCTAAGAGATGCTGGTCCTATGTGCCAGGTTGAGATCATGTGGTGTTTGTGTGTCCAGCATGCACAACCAATAATAATAATAATAATAATAATAATAATAATAATAATAATAGGAATTTTAGTTACATTTCTTATTTTTCTGTTGGGTACTTTATTTTTATTAGATTTATTTTCTCTTAAGCCACCTTCAGCCATGGGGCAGAAAGAGGAACAAATAAATCTGCACTTAAAAATCTGACCGGTTCTCATTTAAGGATTAGATATATTAATCACTGCAATCAATTAGAAAGTTCATAGAATCATAGAATCATAGAGTTGGAAGAGACCACAAGGGCCATCGAGTCCAACCCCCTGCCGAGGAGGAAACACCATCAGAGCACTCCTGACATATGGTTGTCAGGTTAAATGGCACAATGGTTGTCAAGTTAAATGGCACAATTACTCAGCACTTCAGAGCTCCCATGGCCTGCAATTTAAGTAGAGGGAAATAGTTGCCAGCATCCACAACTCACCAAAATCAATGTCAGAATTCCATGGCGAGCATGGAAAACCTTCCATGGCGAGCATGGAAAACCTTTGATGGCTTTGCTCAGCCTTCTCCAACTGGGTGCCCTCCAATGATTTTGCACTACAATTCCCATTAGCTGCAGGCAGCAAGGTCAGTGTTCAGGGGCGATGGAAGCTGGACTCCAAAATATATAGGGGGCACCAGGTTGGGATTAGACTGGATTAACTGAATTGGATTAGTTTAATGTCGCAGAGGGGCATAGGAGGCAGAAAGTGCTCAGGCTGCCGTTGGCTGAGATGCTCTAAGGGTCTTTGGCTCCTTTAACTCAGTGGAAAACTGGGTCTCTATAAATTACATGAACTAATCTGGCATCGTCCCCTTGCTTCCTTTTTAATTGCACCCTCCTCCATCTCCCTAACGTTGCTTGAATGGTTTCCCATCAACAAGATGGCACTTAGCCCAACTGCTAATCCAGCATGAAGTTCTCAACATGCAACCGATATCAGGGGGTTGGGGAGGTGAGGGAGGGGCAGCTCTCTCAGCATACCGAGAGGAGTTCCATGACATAACTCCGGACCATATATGGTGCTTGCTGACGAGAACTAGATCCAAAGGATCTGATACGGGGGAAGCGTGGGAGCTGAAGAAGCCAGGATGGGCTGCCACAGCTGTGGACTACGGCATTCTCGGGCAGCTGAATCAGTCCAGCTCCCTCCTTGATGCTCTGCTACCAAAGCTAGCCTTGGGAGAGGCTCTGGTTGGAGTTCTTGAAAACAACTCCCACTCTGAAGAACCGTCTGCAGATAACATCCCACGAGGCCACCTCAACACCTTAGCCTTAAAAAATACAAAAGAACAGGAAGCTGGGAGCACAAGAACCAACTCCTAGGGGCCTTTGTGGGGGCTTCGGCCCCCACAATAAAATATTTGCGGTGGCCAGGCCCCCACAAAATTGATGAGCATTCAAATGGTGTGTGTGTGCTGCGTCATGTGATTGATTATGCGGGGCTGGGCTTACCTGGGCCCACACAATATTTTATTCAAGTTGGCACCTCTGGCTGGGAGACATTGTGACATGCGGCTACTTGCTCAGAGTTCAGTGGGTTTAATTTCTCCAGCACTCCCTTCCTTGTGCTGTCATCCCCTCCTTCCAGTCAATTCTTGATTGACCTAGAACAGGGATGGGGAAGCTTTCACCCTCCAGATGTTGTTCCAGTCAGCATATCCAATTGTCAGGGACAAAGGCAGGTGTATTTCTGCAAAATCTGGTGAGCCACAGGTTCCCGGTTCCTGTCTAAGGCCTCACACCATATATTTAGAGCACCAATACCACTTTAAACAGCCATGGCTTCCCCCAAAGGATTCTGGGAGCTGTTGCTTGTGCTGAGAGTTGTTAGGAAAGCCCCTGTTCCTTTCACAGAGCTACAATTCCAGAGTTCCCTGGGAAGACGGATTGACTGCTAAAGCACTCTGGGAAATGTAGCTCTGAGAGGGGAATAGGGGGCCTCAAACCCCCTGTGGTAATAAACCACAGCTCCCAAAATCCCTTTTTTGGGGGGGGGGGAGCCATGACAGTTTGAAAGCACTGATACCACTGTAAGGTATGGTGTGAATGTGGCCTTAGAATGTCCCACCTGCAATTCCATAAAATATGCTCACAATACAGTGGTACCTCTAGATGCGAACGGGATCCGTGGCACTGTGGGTTAAACCACAGAGCCTAGGACTTGCCGATCAGAAGCCTAGGACTTGTCTCTCAGCCCCACTCACCTCACAGAGTGTCTGTTGTGGGGGAGGAAAGGAAAGGAGAATGTTAGCCCCTTTGAGACTCCTTAAAGGGAGTGAAAGGCGGGATATCAAATCCAAACTCTTCTTCTTCTTCCTGATGGCTCAGGTTGCGACCCATTTGCCCCGCAGAGCTTACTGGAAGCCAGGAAGAAGGGCTCCTATCTGCTTAACTCTGCCACTTCGTCGGCATATTATTCTTCCCCAACCCAAGTGCCTGGCCATTGGCAGCACTGGCTGGGACTGATAATCTGCCAACATCTGGAGAGCACCAGGTTGGACTGCATTTCTGTGATGATGGCACTGGTTCTGATACATGCAGAAGATTCCATTTTTAACCTGTGACATCTGCCAAGGCTGAGGGCAACCCCTTCCCTTTCTCGATGCCATGGGATTCCCCCAGGTGGAGGGAAGAAGACATGAAGATGCTTCACTCTGAGCCAGACTCTTGCGTCCCACCAAATTCACAACTGTCTACTCTGACCGCTTCAGGATCTCAAGCAGAAATATGTCCCAGTTGTGCTTATCAATATCCTTTTCAACAGTTTGTGCTGGGGACTAGAACTGTGACCGTCTGCATGAAAAGCAGGGGACCACTTCTGCTTCCATTTCCTAAGGGCTGGGGAGGAAAATCACCTGTGTGATAGCCGCTACACCAGACCTGCATAACTAAAGCAACATGTGTTGGGTCCATGAACAACAGCTCTTCAGACAGCTGTTTCTCTGCAGGGAGGATGGAGATTGCTTTATGGTAGGGTGGAGACATCGGCTGTTTGAATCTGTCCCACCTCACTGCCCCACCCACTGTTCACTAACATTATATATGGGGTTGCTTTATAGCCGAACTGGAAAACTAGCAAGACCCAGCTAAATATATAGCCTGACTCTTGAAAACAAATACCTTAAAAGCACACATACCAATGAAATCAGAAAGGCAAAAATCTCCTGAGTGTTGTGTACACACAGTGGTGATAGTTTATGATATGGCTGCAAATTTGTTTTTTTGTTTTTTTCGGGACTGTGCATCTGTTACGAGGTTCACTTGCCAAAATATAATTCTTTATGGCAACAAGCGTTGCACGGCGCTTAAGGTTCTGCACCTCAGTGCCAGGAATCTCAAATGGGATAATTCCATGACCTTGAAAATCCAGCAGATGCATTCCACATCTGCCCAGGCTGGGAAAGCCTGATGTTGTTGTGTGAAAAAGCAGGGTGGGAAACAAGATCTCAAAAATGTCTGAAGGAAGACAAGGGAGGGGGAGGGGAGAACTGACAGGAGGTTTTTAAAATACTTTCCCCCCCCCCAGCCTTTGTTCACTAGTTTTCACAGATCAAACTGCACACCTGTTACACACTGGGAACATAAGAAACTTCCGTATACTAAGGTCAGATTATTTGTTTACATATCCCAATATGCAGCAAGTGTCCAACAGAGGTGCACACAACAACCTGTATATTTTGTTCAGTGTCAGTTTTGAATGCATTCAGTCTGAGATCTGTTCCATCCCATTTAAAGCATGCATTTAAATTGGGTGCACATTCCCCTAAAATGCACATTCTGAATGCATTCCCCTAAAAATATGTTTTATTTCTGTGCCTTTTCTCCTAAAATACACGTTTTTGTATGCATTTTCACTTTGAAAACACATGTTTCCGCGCATTGAACCAAACTGCACCTGATCCTTTTAACTGGCGATGCTGAGGACAGGTGCTTCAGGACGAGAGCGGAGAGAGAAAAGGGCAGAAAGGCACTTGTAGGGCACACAGGTGACTTCGATCACACACTGTTGAATAAGTGTGTCTGTGTGTCAGGCCATGGGGAATCCAGAAACCCAGGAGAGCAGGGGAAAATATTTTACCTGTCTTGAATAAGAGTCTCAGACCCAATGAATGAGCCAACCCCCTCACCACAAATCAACCTAAGGCAGAGATGGGGGAAACTCATCCCCTCCCACGTTTTCTGATTTTTTGTCGATTATTTCAAATCTTTGAAAGGAAATATTTTTCTTTGTTGTTTCGTTTTTGTTTATGCTTTATTGACGTGGAATGTTATCAGAAAAGCAAAGAAATAAAATATGCAAAGAAAACAACAACAATCGGGCAGGATACAATCCAGCAAAACCAAATGCAACATTATTAATTTAGCCAAAAGAATATTATCGTATAGATGTGCTCCCTTATTTCGGAATTCTTTCTCAGCCCCCCACTTCACACACACACCCTACACACGGATACAGCTCACACCTGTGTTTCAACCCAGCACACCAGCTTAGAAACGTCAGGGGGGCGGTATAGAGATAAGTGGGAGGCAGGCAACTCCCTGCTGTTTCGGCACAGAGTGCTAAATTCTCCAGGTCTGTTATGGCTGTAAATCCCCATGAAACGAGGTTTTAAATTGTGGCCGCAAACTGTGATGAGAACCAAAAGTTCAGGACTGCAGAGTTGCTGAATAAATCTATGCTACAGACCGTATAGTTAAAGCTATGGTTTTCCCAGTAGTGATGTATGGAAGTGAGAGCTGGACCATAAAGAAGGCTGATCGCCGAAGAATTGATGCTTTTGAATTATGGTGCTGGAGGAGACTCTTGAGAGTCCCATGGACTGCAAGAAGATCAAACCTCTACATTCTGAAGGAAATCAGCCCTGAGTGCTCACTGGAAGGACAGATCCTGAAGCTGAGGCTCCAATACTTTGGCCACCTCATGAGAAGAGAAGACTCCCTGGAAAAGACCCTGATGTTGGGAAAGATGGAGGGCACAAGGAGAAGGGGGCGACAGAGGACGAGATGGTTGGATAGTGTTTTCGAGGTTACCAGCATGAGTCTGACCAAGCTGCGGGGGGCAGTGGAGGACAGGAGGGCCTGGCGTTCTCTGGTCCATGGGGTCACGAAGAGTCGGACATGACTAAACAACTAAACAACAACAACAACAGACCTGAAGCAGTTTAACACTCATATACTTTCTTTCTCTCTCTCTCTCTCTGGGAATTGCAGTTCTGGGAAAGAGTGGCAACTGGGCTGCGAAGTATTTCTCAGTGGCTGCATTCACGTGGCGGGTTATTCCACTTTCACAACACTTCCTTAATGCTAAAGAAATGAATATGTAATAAACTAGAAAGGGAAGTTGGGGGAAGTCGTGTGTGTGTGTGTGTTAATTGAAAATATAAAATGTAATTTGAATTTTTGATCATGCTAAAATTTGTTGTAGAATCTCAATTAAAAATAAGCAACACTTCCCTAACTTTTAATTTCCACATTAAAGCTGAGCTTTCACACGATGTTAGAAGCTGCTTCTGGAACAATAGTGTGATAATAGCACAAGTATAGCACTGATTCCCATATTATTTGCAAATGGATTTTTTTCTGGAAGCAAAAAGCATGGAAATGAGCACTATATTCCATGATTGTTCCAGAAGTGGCTTTTACATTGTGTGAAAGCTCAAACGTAATGCGGAACTTAACAGTTTTCAAACGTAATCTGTTCTGGAAGACCGTTTGACTTCTGAAACGTTCGACAACTAAGGAGCAATGGGTGGTCAGCAAATTCCATTGAGAAAATGGAGAAACACGCCTCGGAAGCTACCGTATTTTTCGCTCTATAACACGCACCAGACCATAACACACACAGTTTTTAGAGGAGGAAAACAAGAAAAAAAATATTCTAAACGAAATAGTGGATATATGATTTTTGTGGTTCATGCTGCGGCCACAGACATGTGATCTGACAGTGAGTTTGGAGTAGCCCAATGCAAAAATCCTGAGGATCCATGTGGATCCATGCTTTGTAACCATGGAGGAGGAAAGGAAGGGGAAACATGGATCCTCTGCTCACGACTGCAGCAGATCCCCCCCCGCCACCCGCAGGCATTCGCTCCATAACACGCACAGACATTTTCCCTTACTTTCTAGGAGAAAAAAGTGAGTGTTATGGTGCAAAAAATACGGTATTTGACTTCTGAGGCGCGTTTGAAAACGGAAGCATTCACTTCCAGGTTTTTGCGTTTGGGTTCTGAATCGTTCCGCTCCAGAGATGCTCAAAAACTGAGATTCCACCGTATTCTAGAAAACAGGTCAACATCTCTATGGGCAGGCTTTTGGAGGAGGGGTAAGGAGAAGAATGCCTGTTTTTTTAAAGTTGGGCTTTTATAGACCTGGCGAATATTTTAATGCTGCATCCCCCCCTTTCTTCCCTGTGTGTTGGAGGTATGGATTTCTTTTCATTTTGGTGCATCCCCCCCCCCATTGTACTGTTTCATGTTTTTATGGATGCAAATTGCTCTGGAGCCTACTGGCAAAGGGCAATATGCAAAACGTTTAGACAAAATGAACTAACTCAAGGCTCCCAAAGGAAGCATACACCCCAAGGAAGTCGAAAGACAGAAAGTCAGGTTTTGCATCCATGACAGTGACCAGAGGAGGAATGACCACTGAAAGGAGCGCACACCATGGTGCATCTGCATCAGCACAACCAGACGCCTTCATTTGCCCCAGCTGCAACAAAACATGTCTCTCCCGTGTTGGTCTCTACAGCCACAGCAGATGCTGCAGACTCCCAACAGTTTGACTTCACCCCCAAAGGCGGGCTCCTCCACTGTCTCCCAAGATTGACGGTTGCCAACACACACAACACCAGTTGAATCTGCACCCAGAATTATTTGCAAAACAGTTGCTTTTGCTTTTATCCACAGCACATCGATCCATGCGCTCAGTTTGCAAAACCGGCTCACATACTCTAATGTTCGCTTGCACAAGGCCTCCTTGCAGTTCTGAGCTTGGAATCTTACCCGCGGTCCCAGTTAACAGATCCGATGCAACACAGTCACTTGATAGTTATAAACACTTTCGGGAATTGTGCCGGGTTAGAAAGCCAGGCTTACCTCTGTGATGATGAAAAAGTCATCTCCTGGCTCTCCCTGAACAACTATCTTTTCTCCGTCTTCAAACTGGACGGGTTCTAGAGCATCTGCCACAGTCAACCGCTCCCATTTGTCGAGAGATTCTGAAACATAGAAGAACACAAGGAGGGATTTTCTCAGTGCACCTGTTTTATTTGTGTTGGTTTGCCTCTAAAAGTTTAACAGACCTTTTCTGCAAGCACCATTCCAGACACAAAAGTTGTTGAGCTTTTTTCTTTCTTTTTTAGTTTTGCCCAAAGTTGAGCTTTTTGAAGTTTTAAAGCTATTTTTAAGGGAATTCGCCAAAATCTAGACTTCAGACATTGGTTGCCATCTGTCCGGATTTTCACTGACATTTCAGTGATTTCCACCTGGGCACTGCTTCCAACTGCAGTATTCCAGCTATGTCAGGGAAATTCCGGACTTATGGCAACCCTAAGCACCAATCAAAACCCATTTCACCCTGCCCACGTCCTTCCGTCAAAATGGTGGATAACTTACACAGGGTTGGGCATCCCTACGTTTAAAAGAAATTTTGCCCTTTGCATTTGCACTTAAAATGATAAATGGATTTAATTTGCCTCTTACAAGTGCAGGTGCTGGGACCTTTCCATTGCTCGCTCTGATTTGCCGTAATTGGCACTCTTAAAATTATCACTGCAGTGCAGGTCCTTTTTGGCAGTCTGGATCGGATGATATCCCAGACCTTTTGCTAAGCATTGCAAGGGTAATTGCAAGTTTTCCTTTTCGTGATGCAATAAGAAGATCAAGTGCATTTCCCCTCCCCAAGCAAAAATGGTAAAGGGCTATTGTCTAATAGGCGTGTTGCAGGGTGCAAACCAGGATAATGTTGGTGGTGTAATAGGATTGGGAGGCTGAGGAGTCAGTGAGGATTGGAAATATAAAGGGCACCTAACAGGGGACAGCAGGCAGTAGGCAGGATTCAGGGGAGATACAGATTCAGGGAAGGTTACAGTAGAGAAGAGGGGCGAACTCAGCAGAGGTACAAAGATGTTTCCCTAGTCTCTGGGAAACAACAGTGGAAGACAGCTATTGCCCTCGTGCTTTGTTTGCTGGCTTTCCAGAGACACCTGACTGGCCACTGTGGGAGCAGGATGTTGGACCAGATTGGCCCCTGGTCTGATCCAGCAGGTCCCTTCTTATACAGTGGTACCCCTGGATGCGAACGGGATCCGTTCCAGAGCCCCGTTCACATCCTGAAGCAAACGCAACTCGCGTCTGCGCAGGTCGCGATTTGCTGCTTCTGTGCATGCGCGTTACGTTATTTTGAGCGTCTGCACATGTGCGAGAGGCAAAACCCAGAAGTAACGTGCTCGATATAAAAGGATGTCACATAGAGGAGGGAGAAAGGTTGTTTTCTGCTGCTCCAGAGAAGCAGACACGGAGCAATGGTTCCAAACTACATGAAAGAAGATTCCACCTAAACATTAGGAAGAACTTCCTGACAGTAAGAGCTGTTTGACAGTGGAATTTGCTGCCAAGGAGTGTGGTGGAGTCTCCTTCTTTGGAGGTCTTTAAGCAGAGGCTTGACGACCATATGTCAGGAGTGCTCTGATGGTGTTTCCTGCTTGGCAGGGGGTTGGACTCGATGGCCCTTGTGGTCTCTTCCAACTCTATGATTCTATGATTCTATGATTCTATGATTATGGGTCGCCGCGGAGCGCAACCCGAAAATGCTCAGCCCGAAGCTACTTCAGCCCGAGGTATGACTGTATCTGTTAAGGTTGAAGGTGAGAAACAACTTTGACCCACCTGCTAGCAGCCTCTTCAAGCCTGCAGCCAGAAATTTTAGCAGTGGGGGGCCTAAACTTACAGAGGGTGAAATACAGGTAATCTGATATGGCGGGAGTTATTTAATGCTATTACATCTGAATAATATTAAATTCAATGTGATGGCATCTAAAAACGAGGCTCTGGTGACTGTGAGTGATTCCAGAATCTTAGGAGGTGGGAGCAGGTTTTATACTGTAAATAATTTGGAAGATGCATGCTTTCGTGCTTTGTTGTTGCTTTAAATAAAAGCTGAAAATCCAGAGTTAGATCTGAGCCAGCCAGGGTCCTATTGCCCCTCCTCCCCATGGTTATGGACCAAATACTTCCTTTTATCGGTAGGGTGCCAATGATGCTGCCTGGGGCAGCTGCCCCACTCTGCCTAATGGTAGGGCAAAAAAAAGAGAGGCCAAAAAGAGGGTGCAGATTTGCATAAAGTTTGCATAGTTTATTTTTTAATGTGTAGGTGCCATTTTTAAAATCATTACTCCAATTTAAATAGAACTCCAATATATTTAGTCATAGTGGGGCTGGCTGTGTCAAGGAGACTTGCATGCCCACTCATCCTGTTCCCTGTTGATGAGCAATGTCAGTAAGTTATCTATCTTTAATCCAGACTTGGACCACAGTCCTCCAATTAAGGGCTGTCCTCTGAGAGCCCTTCAAATGGTGCGCTCAATACATGAACGCATATGAACACCTTGAAGCCGCCTTTTACCAAGCCAGAGGGCTGTCACATGGAAGATGGAGGAAGCTTGTTTTCTCCTGCTCTGGAGGCTAGGACCCGAACCAATGGCTTCAAGTTACAAGAAAGGGAATTCCGACTAAACATACAAGCAGTATTAAGAACTGCTTTCATCTAGTGGGGGGGGGGGAGAAACATTTCTCACCTGTCAACTGGGAAACCTAATAGTTTATGGCACAATCATATCTCTCCACACTCCCTGCATTTTCTGACTGCCCAAATGAGAAATGATTGCAAGGATTATCAGGGAGCGGGGGTGGGGGGGTGGAGAAAATGACTGCTCAACTATTCCAGGAAGGGTTGTACTCGTACAAAACCCTGCTGTGGTAGGCATGGGAGAAGAGGAAAATTATGACCGCCCATGCCAGGAGTCCTGTGTCTTTCTTATCTCTGCCAGGAAGATGCTAAGGCGAAGTCTTGGTATTAAATCAGTGTTGTTGTTGCCAACATTTCATTCAAAGTAACAAATGTGTTTGTGACCGCTGGCGGCTGGGTGGCCATCCTCTCCCACTCCAGTACACCTGTGAACCCGCCCGTGGCAAATTATTTTATCTGCATGCAGAGGGTCCTAGGTCCAGTCCCCCAGGATGGGCGAGCAAAGACTCCTGTCTAATATCCTTGGGATAAGAGTTATGTTGCCACTTCAACTAGATCAGGGGTGAGGAATTTCAGTCCAGAGACTAAGTGAGGCTTTCCAGACCTTTGTGCCTGGCCCTTGGGGACTCACTGCAAGCCACACCCCTTACACACCTTTTTGCCTGGAATGTGTCCTTTGCTAATGCCTCTTGCTTGCCTGGATGGAGCGCGCGCGCGCGCGTGTGTGTGTGTGTGTGTGTAAACCTCTTGCTTATAAATGGCTGGAATGTAGCCTACTGTACAAAGGAAAGAGTTGCATCTGTTGTTTTAGCTGTTGGTTGTAACTCACCTTGCAACAGAAGGGTCTGCACAAAGCTAACGCCGACAAAAGTGAGAGTTCTTCATGTTCCCAAACTATCCCTCTACCTTTAAATCTATGCTGACTTCTCTCTCTATCTCTTGGCTGTTTACACTGATACATCTTAGGTTGCATCCTGTTTACAGCTTCCTCCTCCTCCTCACTGGGTGATCTTGGGCCAGGCACCGTCACTCGGCCTAACCTACCTCACGGGGTTGTTGTGAGGATAAAAATGGAGCAGAGCAGAATTATGAACAGCAGCTTTTGCTCCTCAGAGGAAAGACAGGATATAAAAGTAACAACAACGACAACAACAGAATGGGGAGAGGGACCATACAGTAGCTAGAATAGTGCATTTCAGTTGCTATGAACTGGCAGAAAAGTCAACAGGTGGTCTGCCAAGATCCTAAACAATTTCCCAATGATCTTCAGAATATTGAGTTTGGGAACCATTGGGCTACAGCGAACCCCATGTGAGGGCGACGGCAGAAAGGACTGCACCACTTCAGATTGTGTGGGTGGGAGAAAAAGGCATTTTTGGAGGCTCCTCTACATTAAAAACCCTCCCGCAAAAACAAGACAGAAAATGTCCAGCTCATCAGGGAGAAATGCTCTAACTAAGCCCACTGCCAGCTGTGGTTGTTTTTGAATTGCTGAGAGTAATTTTACATATGGGAGATTTCCTCTTTTCTTTTTAAAGATGCATCTCCCACCTGCAGTCTGAAGTACAGCAGCCTGTTCTTACAGCCTTAATTTGCTGTGTTGTGTAGACCAGGCTTTATACATGTGCACACAGGCTTTCCGCGTATTTCCTTGATGGTTTTTTACCGCTCGACCACCGTATATTTTTCATCGGTGCAACAATATCCAAAAGGAAAGGAAAGGCAACACACCCAAAATGGAGACCTTGCTGAGGAATTCTTCGTACATCTTCCGCTTCCTCAGGGTGCTGCCCTGAAAGAGAATGAGAAAAGGGAGTAAGTGAAGCCAATAAGCATTGCCTTGTAGGAATTGGAGAAAAAAGTCCATGCTGTCTAGCAGTCTGTCTCTCCAGCAGTGGCCAGCCAGAAGTTGTCTCCTGTTGGAAGGGTCATTACTAAGTGCTGTACATCAAAAAGTCCCGGTTAACATCTTATATGTAACTGTGCCTTTTTGTAGCATTTGTTGTTGTTTTAGTTGTCGGCTGTTGTTGCTTTAGTTTTCAGTATATCACATATTTGTGCATGAGCTGTGCCTGAGAAGTATCAAAGTGCCTCTGAACCAATATTTAGTCCACAGGATTCCTGTTACAGCCCAACAGCATGTGAACCACAGGACTCACAAAACTAAATGCAATACTCTATCCGCCACCCCAGAGGCGGGGAAACCTGTGACCCTCTAGAACATGGGTAGGCAAACTATGGTCTGTGGGCAGGATCAGGCCCAATTGCCTGGATCCGGCCCATGGACGGTCTGGGAATCACCGCGTGGATCGCCATCGCATGCGTTCTTTCCCTTTCTCTCCTTCTCCCTCACATGGTGGTGGTGGCGGCACCTACTCCCTCCCTCCTCCTGGCTTCTCCCTGCCCTGCCTAGAGGAGGAAGGGGGCTGGGTTTTGTTGGTGCCAGCAGCAGCAATGCTCGAGTGGCCGCCATTTTAAGCAGCTCCTCTCCGGAGCCCTTTCACACACCTCTCATCGTCCTGCCGCCAGCCCCTGCCGCTTGCAAGACACAGGTAAGCAGCCACCAGGGCTCGTGGTCCTCTTGCATCATTTCCCCCCAAAATATAGTCTGGCCCCCCCACAAGGTCTGAGGGACAGTGGACCAGCCCCCTGCTGAAAAAGGTTGCTGACCCCTGCTGTAGAAATTCCAGCTCCCATAATCTCTGATCATTGGCGTAATGGTGAAAGTGTTGGACTAGGACATGGGAGAGCAGGGTTCAAATCCCCACTCAGCCATGAAGCTCACTGGGCCACTCACTGCCTCTCAGCCTAACCTACCTCACAGGGTTCTTGTGAAGATGGAATGGGGAAGAGGAGAACCATGTATACCACCTTGAGCTCCTTAGAAGAGAAAGGTGGTGTACAAATGCAATAAAGAAATAAAACACTGGCTGGGGTTGACGGGAGTCGGAGTCCAGCAATAACTGGAGGGTCATCGGTTCCCCACCCTTAGGAAGACAGGGCCACTGGGTTCACCTGGCTCAATATGATCTACCAGGGGTCAGCAAACTTCTTCAACAGGGGGCTGGTCCACTGTCCCTCAGACCTTGTGGGGGGCCGGACTATATTCTTTTTTGGGGGGAGGGATGGACGAATTCCTATGCCCCACAAATAACCCAGAGATGCATTCAAATTAAAAGTATACATTCTACTCATGTAAAAACATGATGACTCCCAGACCATCCACGGGCCAGATTTAGAAGGTGATTGGGCTGGATCTGGCCCCCGGGCCTTAGTTTGCCTACCCATGGGCTACACTGACTAGCGGTGGCTCTCCAGAGTTTCAGGCAGGGGACATTCCCAGCCCTACCTGGAGGTGCCAGGGATTGAAGCAGAAACCTTCTGCATGCAAGACAAATGTCCTGTCACTGAGCCACGCCATTCCCCATGCTGCACAACGCAGTTTTGCTGCGATGCTGCCAAGCTGCACAAGTTATTTCCCACAACGTGCACTTGCAGTTTTTGTTTTCTTGTTTTGGACTGCTTCTGCTGCTGTCTCCCTGCTCCTCCGAAACTTCAGCGCTGCCAAAGCAAACAGCCTAAGGAGAAAGTTCTTTTGCGGCTCTACCTGGGATCAGTTAAGCCCCCAAGAAGGAAAAGCAAAAGGGGGGGGTCAAATTAATGCTTGGCGGAGCTCTGCCAGCTTTCTCACCACACAGACCAAATGAAACCAAGCTGGGTGAATCTTCTCAACAAGAAAGGCTAAGCAGAAGCATCTATCTGTTAATCGCTCGATTAAACTGCCTCGTTATCCTCTAAAAGTTAAGCAAGCCTGTAATTAAAACAAGAGGAAGCTATTCAAGTGACAGTGCTATGTCCCCAAAGGCCTGATTGAGAATGGAGCTCGTCGCCTGGTTTCCTATCTTATATATGTCTCTGTCTCCCGGGGGGGCGGGGGGCGGAAGCACAGGATATAAGGGAGCCTATAGTGAAAGAGGGAAATTATGGACACACACAGGAACACATGCAGAGAGCTTCCCTCTCCACTGGAGTGAATGGAGAAACCTGTTCGTACAGGAGTTCTGTATGTGCCCTGGAGTATGTAAAGGGCTGTGAATTAAGATGGATGGATTAAATCTAGAGAAAGGCAGCCGCTCCTAAGGTTGCAATCCTACATGCCAGTTGCTTTTCATTCTGAATTTTTGTAACCTCCCCTCATAATGTGCAACTGGGTATTAAGATCTGATACACAAATAAATAACACTTGGGAGCAGGTGGTCTTGTGCCCTGCTTTGCCTAAGGTAAGATCTCTGTTTAAAGGGTGGCCACAGCACTGCCCTTTGTTTGAAAGGCCTCCCAGCTCAGAGACGAGGAACGCTAAGGAGGGAGAGCAAGAGCGCCCACGAAATTTCCCAGCCGCGGTTGGGCTATTAGCCATGATGGCTATGCTCTGCCTCCACCGCTGGAGGAAGCAATGATTCTGAATTCAGCTGCTGGAAACCTCAGGAGCTGAGAGCGCTCTTGTGTTCAGATCCTGTGTGAAGGTTTCTCAGAGGTATCTAAGTGGATATTGTAAGAACAGGATGCTGGACCAGATGGGCCATTGGCCTGATCCAGCAGGATCTTCTCATGTTATTATGCTGCTCAAGGGGCCTGAGCAGCCACACAGGTCACCTGGACACAGTCATAGAGTTGGAAGGGACCATGAGAGTCATCTAAGTCTTATTATTATTATTATTATTATTATTAATACCCCGCCCATCTGACTGGGCTTCCCCAGCAACTCTGGGCGGCTTCCAACAAAATATTAAAATACAGTGGTGCCCCGCAAGACGAATGCCTCGCAAGACGGAAAACCCGCTAGACGAAAGGGTTTTCCATTTTGGAGGCGCTTCGCAAAACAAATTTCCCTATGGGCTTGCTTCGCAAGACAAAAATGTCTTCCGAGTTCCTGCGGGTTTCCCCCCCCCTTTTTCCCCCTTTTCCTAAGCCGCTAAGCCGCTTATCAGCTGATCCGCTGATAAGCCGCTTAACAGCTGATCGCTAAAAGCCGCTAAACCGCTAATAGCACTAATCCGCTAAACTGTCAATGGGCTTGCTTCGCAAGACGAAAAAACCGCTAAACGAAGATCCTCACGGAATGGATTAATTTCGTCTTGCGAGGCACCACTGTACAGTAATGCATCAAACATTAAAAGCTTCCCTAAACAGGGCTGCCTTCAGACGTCTTCTCAAAGCCTGGTAGTTGTTGTTCTCTTTGACATCTGGTGGGAGGGCGTTCCACAGGGCGGGCGCCACTACCGAGAAGGCCCTCGGCCTGGTTCCAACCCCTGCAACACAGGACCCTTTTGCCCAAAGTGGGGCTTGAACACACAACCCTGAGAGTAAGAGTCTCCCGCTCTACCGACTCAGCTACCCCAGTCCTCCCCACTATGGTGAATTCCTATCTAAAATTATAATAACAATTTCTAAATTTGCACCGACACATATAAATTAGCATATGCAAAGACGCATGCAGGTGTTTTGTTTTTGTTTTATTAGATATAAATGACCACACTCTCTTTAGGAGCAGGTTTAGTGGAACTCGTTGTGGCTAACTTCCCAGCAAAGATGCATAAGACTGGGCTGCATGGGCCATTTCATCCAGGGGGACTTTGTTTTGGAGGGGGACACTCTCCAGGCAGTGGGGGGCTCCACCCTCCTTTCCTTCCAGCTGCTGGGAAGCAGCCTCAGAGCGATCCACGCCCCACTGTGCACAGCTCCCCTGTTTAACTGCAAGGCTTTTCAGATCTGCAATCAACGCTTTAACCGATTTATCACACCAATTAGCCGGTTCAAGCTTGCAGACTTAATGCCGAGCTGTACCAAATCACTTCCTGTCTTCCTCTTCTGTGGCTCCGCACCTGCCAGCCCCACACTTAGAGGAGGCCACAAAAAAAGAACTTAGCAGAGGGGTGACATGTTAATCTATCAAGGACCGGGGAAGCAGAAGCTGGGCTGGGCGGCTAAGCCGTAAACAAACACTGTGATGTTTGCTTATAGCAAAGGGGGAAAGGACACCTGCCTCGTCTTCCGTGCGAGGAAAGGGTCTGATAAACTAAGAGAGGAGACAAGGAAGTGGACAGGGCTACAAGGAGCAAGCAGAGGGCATTCTTCTCTATGCCAACAGTAAGCTCATTCTCCAAGCGATGACCTTTATTCAGCCAGCAGCCTTACCCCTCAGGCAAGGTGAAGCGGTAGCCTCAGAGGCACCCAAATCTGGGTGTCATGAAAGGGCAGCAATTTGTTAGTCATCTAATTTATTATTTGTGCCAGGGAGGTGGGAGAGGCCCCTGGAGGAGTTTCTGCATTCAGGTGCCAAAATAAGTTGGCTGGACTTGGGTATGTACCAAGCACCTTGATTTGTGATGGGGGGGGGGAGGTGTGTATATTGGCTGCTTCGCTTCAGGCAACAAATAATCTGATACCAACCCTGCCAAAAAGGCATCAAATCAGGGATGGAGGTGGGAAAGAAATGTGAATGCTGAAACAATACCTGAACCGAAACATGGCTATACTTTTGACATTCACATTTCTCTGAATTTTGCTGTGTAGTTCTCCAGCCAAGAAATGTGTATAAATATACAGTAGTACCTCGGGTTACAGACGCTTCAGGTTACAGGCGCTTCAGGTTACAGACTCTGCTGACCCAGAAATAGTACCTCGGGTTAAGAACTTTGCTTCAGGATGAGAACAGAAATTGCGCAGCGGCGGCAGAAGGAGGCCCCATTAGCTAAAGTGGTACCTCAGGTTAAGAACAGTTTCAGGTTAAGAACGGACCTCCAGAACGAATTAAGTTCTTAACCCAAGGTACCACTGCACAGCCTTTCTCAATCTTGGCTCCCCAGCTGTTGTTGGATTACAGCTCCCACCATCCCTGACTGCTGGTCTTGATAGTTAGGGATGATGGGAGTTGTAGTCCAACAACATCTGGGGACAGAAGGTCAAGAAAGGCTGTATTACAGTGAAACTCTGCATTAAAATGCATATATCAGTGAGAATAACCCACAAAAAGGCATTATATTGGTGGACATCGCTTTGCAAAAATGTGTTTAAGAAGGATGTTGACAAGTTGGAACATGTGCAGAGAAGGGCGACTGAGATGATAAAAGGTCTGGAAACTGAGCTGTTGAGGGAGCTGAGTGTGTTTAGCCTGGATAAGAGAAGACTGAGAGGAGATAAGATAAAGGTAAAGGTAAAGGTACCCCTGCCCGTACGGGCCAGTCTTGACAGACTCTGGGGTTGTGCGCCCATCTCACTTAAGAGGCCAGGGGCCAGCGCTGTCCGGAGACACTTCCGGGTCACGTGGCCAGCGTGACATCGCTGCTCTGGCCAGAGCCAGAGCCAGAGCCGCACACGGAAACGCCGTTTACCTTCCCGCTGGTAAGCGGTCCCTATTTATCTACTTGCACCCGGAGGTGCTTTCGAACTGCTAGGTTGGCAGGCGCTGGGACCGAGCAGCGGGAGTGCACCCCGCCGCAGGGATTCGAACCGCCGACCTTTCGATCGGCAAGCCCTAGGCGCTGAGGCTTTAACCCACAGTGCCACCTGCGTCCCTGGAGATAAGATAACCACCTTCAAATATCGGAAGGGTTGCCACATGGAAGATGGAGCAAGCTGGTTTTCTGCTGCTCCAAAGGGTAAGATCCGAACCAATGGATTCAAATTATAAGCCAGGAGATTCGGACTCAACATTAGGAAGAACTTTCTGAGGGCAAAAGCTGTTTAACGGTGGAGTGAACCCCCTTGGAAGGTAATGGACACTTTTCCCTGGAGGTTTTTAAGCAGAGCTTGGATGGCCATCTGTTCAGGGATTCTTTAGCAATGATTCCTGCACTACATGAAGTTGGACTAGATGACCCTTGGGATCCCTTCCAACTATAGGATTTTTTAATTCTATGTGTATATTAGGAGAAATTCACACAAAAATGGGGTGAATAAAAAAAAAATCAAACTGATGTGGAAATGTGGAAAACTGGACATACGACCAGGATAGACGATGCTGCCTTTATAGGATGAGTATCACAGGACTTCACCAGCAGCTAAACTGAGGGAGTGGCATCGAGGCCCTTTCCATTGGCCTGCCTCACCCAACTGCCACTTGGTCCTTCTGCCTCAGCAGTGAGGAGGGGGAGCCAACTCTTGCCCTCTTCTGACAGCTGCTCACCTTGGCCTTCCCAGTCTGATCCTCCTTCCCCTTGTGCTTTTATTTTCTTTTGTCCTTAATTGTGTCTTTATCGTTTCAGAGCTTAAGCCTGAGGGCAGAGGTGTCTGTTGCTTCTACGTTTTATACAGCACATAACAAGCGTGGGTGGCTTTATAAAGAAATAACCACCTGCACTGAGAAACCATCTCATTTCTTTACCTTTTTTTAAGTGTTATGGCTTCCTGCAAGGAACTCTGGAAAGCTTCTGCAAGAGGGTTCCTTAGCACGTCGCCATACAACTATTGTTCCCAGATGCCGGGAACAATAATTAAACTTGTTTGACACTCAAGGATTGTCCCACTGAACACATATACTGCACCAAGACTGTTGATTATGGATTTACATTTATAGCACAGCTTTTCCTCAAAGCAGTTCACGGTGGTAAGCATATGTCTCTCTATTATTATTATTTTATCCTTGCAACAATCTTGTGCAGCACATTAGGCTGAGAGCTGACCCAAGGCCACATAGCAAAGTTTCATGGCTGAGTGGAAATTTGAACCTGAGTCTAGCACTCTAACCACTACACCATACCACCTTGAGTATCATTGCTGGAAGGACCTCTATGGAGAGCCCTAGAGAGCTGCTACCACTGATTTAGCTTGATCATCAGTGTCATCACGTCCATAAGGCAGGGTGAGGCAGCAACCTTCCAAGGAGAGGCACCCCCATTCCAACACCCAGCTTTGCCATGGGTCTCCCTGGCCTCTAGGTGCAAGGAGACAGATCTCCCTTCCACTGTGGCTTTTACCATCTTCTCCTAAAAGGCAAAGCTGGTACATAGCTCCACCACTGAGTAGGTGTGTGTGGGAATCTATAAACAATCTGCCCCCCTACCCAGTGGGGGCAACTCCTCAAGGGCTTCTTGAAGAGAAGACCTTATGGAGTTTGCCCCCCTACATTGTGGGAACAGCAGTGGGGCATTCCACCTCAGGTGCCACAACACCTTGGGTGTTGTATAGACCATTATTGTAGACCATTGTAGACCTGTAGACCATTATTGCCTTATTTGAGAAGCTCTCCAGCTCTTCCCTGGAGACAGCAGGGATGGAACATGGTTTGGTACTGAGAGCTGGCTTCGGCCTACTGGCTCACTGAAGGCAGCTTGCTTTGTTAGGTCCAGCGGGCCTCTCTGTTTGGGCCCACAAGGATATGTTGGCCTGGCCAAGTCACACCTACCCATCCTACACCAGAACTGATATCATGCATGGCATCAGGTGTAGGTTACATAACGATGCAGCTGCGTCAAAGCAGAGTTTGCTCCTGAAAGTCAGCACCTGTGAAGTCCCA
Organism: Podarcis cretensis; assembly: GCF_951804945.1. Lineage (NCBI taxonomy): Eukaryota > Metazoa > Chordata > Lepidosauria > Squamata > Lacertidae > Podarcis > Podarcis cretensis. The sequence goes on along the minus strand of NC_137183.1, from coordinate 43,166,541 downwards.
GGCACGGTGCTTTGCAAGCTGGTAAAAACCGGTCACTTGAGAGTTCTCCACCCTTGGTCTTGGGCCAATACGGGCCTAGGCTCGCCGTGGTTTCAAGCCATGTCAGATTCTGTGGCCCTCTGGCTGTTGCTAAACTACAACTCCCATCATCCCTGACCATCAGGGCTGATGGGAGCTGATACCCAACAACATCTGGACGGCCACCAGTTTCCCATCTCTACTTTAAACAGAAATGCCAGGGATCAGATTCGTGCAAAGCAGATGTTCTTTCGCTGAGTGACAGGCTCAGTAAGATAAGTGCTGAAAAAACACACGGTGTGTGCTCAGGCCTATCTCGCCGGGGTGTTTGCTGCAAACTGCCTTGGCCAGCTCTGACCCTTATCTGACCTCCCCGTCGGATGAACCTGGCTCCTGATCCTGGAGGATGCCTGAGCCCTGGAAATGCTAGACGTTCTAACAACAAGCCCTCGCCAAAGCCTGACAGCTCAGCGTGGGACAGCAAGTGGAAAACTGGACACTGTGCATCCACCCATGACCTCCTGCAGCAGCGTCCAGGGTGGAAACTTCAACTGGCGCATGCACCCAAGTTGGCGGCTGTGGAAAACCAGGCAGGTGCGTGCCTTGTGGCGATAGGCTTGGAGGGAGAAGGAGGTGGGCGGGCTGTGGGGGGGGGGGAGCAAAGGCAGATGGTGCATCTACTGCTCTTTGAAAATGACTGTGGGCGCAGAAGAATTTTAAGAAGCAGTAATCAAGGAGCCAGGCAGGGCTGCACAACCACAGCCTGGAATAGTTTAAAGGAAAAGCAGGCCAGAGATGGGAAAGCAGGAATTCAGCTTGGAAGGAGGGTGAAAGAATAAAACTCTAACAACAACAACAGCAAAACTAACCTACAGCTGCTTCCTGTAGGAAAAGACCTTTGGACACAGAAGGGCACTTCCAGACTGTCACTATTTTCAGAGGGGAGGTTTGAATTCAAGTATGTACCTTCTGCAAATGTGAATGCAACTCAGTTTGCGGAAGAGGAGTTTGCATGGAGATAAGACAAGAGTGAGGAACCTCCAGGTTCTCAGACTATCCCTGTAGCTTTATTTCTACGGTGACTTCTCTTTCTAGCTTTCTGTCGTTTAGACTGATACTTTTCTGAAAGGCACATCTCTGAAATGTACCTGTATGGAGGTTCTGGTCATTTGCAGGGCAAAGTTACAACTTTTGTGTATGGACATTTTTGGCGCAGAAGTGGGAGCCTGAGGGCCCCAGACAAGTTCTCCAAGAGTGTTCCTGAAACCTGTGTCTTCTGCACCATTTTGTTCTGGTTCATTGATCCTCTTAAATTCTTCTTTAAGAGATTTGTCTTCTTGACGGCTACATTATATAGCCAATTGAGGATCATGTGGCTAGGGTGATGATGTCATAACTGTTAGAATTCCTGCTCCATGATTGCAGTTATGGGATTTTTGTTTTTCACATGACAGTATATGTTTTGACTCCACAGAGTGGGAAGTGACGGAGACAGGATGTTTGTGTTACTGTGTTCCGTGAAATGGGACTATTGCCCTTTGTTCTTTTTCTCTTAGCTGTCTGATGCTAGAGAGAGAGGGAGCCATGCTGCAGTGCTCCATGTGTGTGTTTATATGTAAATAAAGTAGATTAGCCAAAATGCTGAGTTGCTGAGGTCTGTTACGCATGATGCGCAAACTCTGCGGATCCCTAAGTGTGCTGGTGTCTGTTGGCATTGGTTGCTATGATGTTCGGGCAGAAGAAAGCTTTTGAAGCTCCCGAACGATTGACCAGGAGGGAGGGAACATGCCAGTCAGGCATGTGTCTATCCCTGGCTCCTACTCAAGTGTAGGCTGAACTCCTGACAATATCAACATGTACCAATCATCTTTGGCTAAGTGATGACACTTCAAAGTAAGCACAATGCTTTCTGGCCTTTCTCTGAAAGCAGAAACAACATCAGGTTGTTTTTCCAGTCCCCTTCCCCCATGTAAAAATTATGGCCAAAATGGAGGAACCCATCTCACAGGGTGAATGTTTGCATGAAACACTCACCATTTTGACACTGTCCTTATAATATGCAGTAATATTACAGTACTGGGGCAGTAGTGGATGAGATTAGAGTGCTGTACTAGCACCTGGGGGACCAGGGTTCAAATCCCCTTCCAGCAATGAAGCCCACTCTGAGTTACTTTGGGCCAGTCACTACCTCTCAGGGTGGTTGTGGAGGACAGGGAGAACCATGTCTGCCACCTTGATTCTTTGGAGAAAAAAGTGGGATATAAATGCTAATAATAATAATAATAATAATAAATTGTGCAAATTTAATGTCTCAATGAATCAATGCACTGCATAAAAGACAGCTGATGAATGAAGAACATTCTTTAGACTGTGATCCTAAAGCACACTTTCCAGGGAACAAGTACCATTTAACTCAGTGGAACTTACGCTTGGGTATACATGAAGAGCAGTATGCTGTTAAACTGACTAGCCCTGAACACAAGTCATTTATTATTATTATTTTAAAGTAATAACCGAATGTGTTAGAGGATCATAAAAAATAAGATACTTCTAAACCATATGCTGCAGGGTTATCAATAAGATGCATTTTGGAAAACTGGAATTTGGTATCCAGGCAATAAAAAAGTATATCCAAGAGTCACAAAGATTCAGTAGAAAAGAAGAATGCCGAAAAGGGATTTACGGGCAGTGAAGTGAGTCCAGGGTTTGCAACACGATATGGCATCAGGAAAATAAAAGCTGATGCCATTTCGATTAGGGGGTTTTTGTGTTTTTTTGCAAACACACCATCACACAACTGGCCAGGGAGATGACAGTCTCAATCTCTGTGGCTCTGATGTTCCTGCACCTGCGGCCCCATGTTCCATCTGGATGTCTCATTGCCAGAAACATCTCAGCAAACAGAAAAGGAGTTCAGAAGTATTGCTAAAAAATCCAGCAGTGATTTATGAGGGGCAGGATAAGCATTTAAAGCTTTGCAGCTTTTCGTTCTCTTAAACCTTGCACGTCCCGTCCCCCTGCCGCCCTTCTCCAAGGCGGACAGCAATCAAGGAAACTTTGGACAAACAAGAGAAGCCAGTGGAAAGTCTTCAGGTATATTTAGAGGGTGAGAATCCCAAAGAGAGGGGGGAACGATGAACACGTTAAAAAAAATTAAATGAAAGCTACACGACTAGACAGACTGAACTGGAAAAGATTGGGAAATCCACCTGACTCGGTGATCTTTTAGTCGGTGCAAAAAAAAAAAGGTTTTCCATGGAAAGTAATGGTCATTTCTTTAAGCACACAGTGGACAGAACTCTGGCAAATGCACTCTGGTGAGGAAAGGATACCGAACCGCCTGCATGTTGTCAAAAGAGGGTGCCAAATAGATTTGACCTCAGAAGATATAGTGAGAGGCAGAAGACCAAGTTCTCCGCTCAGAAATCTGTAAGTGCAGCTCAGCCCATCTTCATATGCTTCCCCCCCTATCTCCTGGGCTTAGGTTGGCCACTAAGGTCCCAGGCCACAGAGAGGTTAGGCTGGCCTCAACTAGAGCCAGGGCTTTTTTGGCTGTGGCTCCAATCTGGTGGAACACTCCGTCACAAGAGACTAGGGCCCTGTGGGACTTGACATCTTTCCGCAGGGCCTGCAAGACAGAGCTGTTCCACCAGGCCTTTCGTCAGGGCACAGCCTGACTCCCTCCTTTGGCAATCTTCACAGAACTTTAGCCTAGTGGTTGCCATCAATTTGAGTTGAATTAATTTTATAATGAAATGATTTTAGAATGTTGTACTATTTTATTGTTGTTAGCCGCCCTGAGCCCGGCTTCGGCTGGGGAGGGCGGGATATAAATAATTTTTATTATTATTATTATTATTATTATTATTATTATTATTATTATTAAGGTATTGCCAAAACAAGAGGACAAAAAAGGGCTCATTGGAATTGCACGTGCATGAATGCAAATGTAGAAATAAACAGTTTAATTCAAATATAGATACATCTCACCATAGTGAGGGAGGCTGTCACCAAGTGAGGTGCTGTGTGCTTGTTCACTCTTCTATGAACCTAAGAATGCAAGGAGAACTTGCTGGATCAGGCCAATGGCCCATCCAAGCAGGATCTAACCACAAGAGCCCTCTCCCCTCCTGTGGTCCCCAGCAACTGATATTCAGAAGCATTGCTTCTGCCAGCTGAGGAGCCAGAGCATAACCATCATGGCAAGTGGCCATTGCTGGCTGTCCAGGCACCAATCAGCGATGGGCAAATTCAAGCCCTCGTCTACTTACCTTCCAACCAGATTAGGACCTGACAAGCCTTCAGAAAGAGGGCTGTGTTTTTGTGTGTGCTTTCGGTGGGACCCTTGAAGCCATTTCTCCCCTAAACTCCTTTCTTTTGTGTCCAGTGGTGCCTCGCAAGACGAAATTAATCCATTCCGCGAGTCTCTTCGTCTTGCGGTTTTTTCGTCTTGCGAAGCACGGCTATTAGCGGCTTAGCGGCTTAGCGGCTATTAGCGGCTTAGCGGCTTAGAAAAAGGGGGGGAAGGGAAAAAACTCGCAAGAACTCGCAAGACGTTTCGTCTTGCGAAGCAAGCCCATAGGGAAATTCGTCCTGCGAAGCACCTCAGAAGACGGAAAACTCTTTCGTCTAGCGAGTTTTTCGTCTTGCGAGGCATTCGTCTTGCGGGGCACCACTGTAATTTTATTTATTTGCTTGTTGGCTCTTGCATCAATGTCACACTTTTTCATCCAAGGAGCTCAAGGTGGCCTATGTGGTTCTCCTGTTCCTCATTTAATCCTCACAGCAACCTTGTGAGGTAGGTTAGGCTGACAGTGAGTGGCTGGCCCAAGGTCACCCTGTGAGCTTCATGGCTGAGGGAGGATTGGAACCCAGAAGAAGAAGAAGAAGAAGAAGAAGAAGAAGAAGAAGAAGAAGAAGAAGAAGAAGAAGAAGAAGGAGTTTGGACTTGATATCCCACCTTTCACTCCCCTTAAGGCAGCAATTCTCAACTTGTGGGTCCCCAGATGTTGTTGGACTACAACTCCCATCATCCCTAGCTAGCAAGGCCAGAGCTCAGGGATGATGGGAGTTGTAGTCCAACAACATCTGGGGACCCACAGGTTGAGAACTGCTGCCTTAAGGAGTCTCAAAGCAGCTAACAATCTCCTTTCCCTTCCTCCCCCACAACAAGCACTCTGTGAGGTGAGTGAGGCTGAGAGACTTCAGAGAAGTGTGACTAGCCCAAGGTCACCCAGCAGCTGCATGTGGAGGAGCGGGGACACGAACCCGGTTCACCAGATTACAAGTCCACCATTCTTAACCACTACACCACGCTGGCTCCCTGGTCTCCCAGATCCTAGTCTGTCACTCTAACCACTGCATGACCACACTGGTAATCCCTCCTCTCCAGCTAGAGTATGAGGGGGCTCTCCTACTTAGAAGGTCCTCATGGCCATTTCACCCTTTTCAGCTCCAGGGTTCTGTGACTTTTAAGAATGAGACAGCAAATGCAGTTGTTTGGGGGCAACACCAACCAGCCCTCCCAGTCTCCCCATTCCTTCTGGTAATCTGGAGCAGGCCCCTGGCCCTCTTGACCAAGTTTTTTTTTTAATCATTTCCAGTAAAAACAAAACAAACAAACAAAACCCCTTACTTTTACCAAGCATCTAAAGCAACAACAACTAGAGAAGTTCTGTCCAAAAGACATAAATCCTTACATCGTAAATTCATTTTTTAAAAAAATAAAAATAAAAACTGCATAAAGCAATCCCAAACAGTGGATCAGCCATTTCCAAAATGCTTGGCAGTGGAAAGAATGGTATAAATAATAACACTGTGTTGCTTATGCAGCCCAAACAGTGCCCCCCATGCAGAGGCTGGAGCCATCAACGAAGTTTGCAAAAGCAGTGGAGGGGGAATTTGGAGAGGAACCCCTGCTTCACCACCACCAATATATACATTGCAGGGGGCTGGACTAGATCGCTCTTGTGGCCCCTTTCAACTCTACAATTCTACAATTCTACAAATTTTGTAAACAATGCTTGGCTGGAGAACTACATTGCAAAATTCAGATAACTGCTAATTTCAATGCAGGGGGCGGGGGCGGGCTATGTTTCCCATATTGTTGCAGAAAGTACGAATTTGAGAGATTTGCCTTTAAGTAAGAACTGCATTGAAGCCCTCCCCTGTCCCTGTCTATCACATAAGAATGTACAAAGAGCCTGCAGGATCAAACCAATGACCTATCTAGTCCAGCATCTTGTTCCTACAGTGGCCAGCCATATGCCCATGGGAAGCCCAAAAGGAGGACTTGTATGAATAGTCCTTCCAGCAGATTCACGGGACAGATATTATGGGCTGTCCCGTGAATCCGCTGGATGAAATAGTGGAAGAAGGTTGCCTCAGGAGAGTGAGGAAAATTCTCAGGGATGATTCACACCCTGGCCAGCACTTTCTGGATCTCCTGCCCTCAGGCAGAAGATATAGAAGCATGATTAGTTGCGCCAACAGGGTAAAGAACAGCTTCTATCCATGGGCTGTTAGGCTGCTGAATGAAAAGATAACAACAGGGCAACTGACTTTCGGGTTTGGTGCGTGTGCGTCAGTAAACGGGAATTAAGACTAAGAGAGCTGAGTGGGGAGTGCTCGTGTAATCTCACTGTATACAAGTTGTACAAGTGACAATAAAGTATTTCAATTTCAATTCAATTTCGATTCCAAAGCACACAACAAACCACCTAGTCCCATCAACTCCACCCTCTGTGGTATCTCCTTTTCTTCTCCTCCAATCCGCTCTCCCCCTGGCTTGGTTCCCTCTCTGCATCTCATTCTCTCACTCTGGGTTTCCTTTCGCCTCCTCTCCCCTGTTCCCTCTCTCCATCCTCAGAACCCCCTACATCTGTGCTAACAGGAGTTGAGGGGCTGCTTCCTAGAAAGCTGCGCCTTGAATTTGGGAGCTCAACCAATTGAAGCCAGGAGAATGGGGAGAGCAGGCCCAGGTTGCAAATAAGAAGGCGGATCCTGGCAAGCGGGGAGCTGGCTTGAGGTCCCAGTGTGAAGCCCTAGTTAATTCTTATGTAAGCCTGATATTGAATTATGCTTAGAATGGAACATTCTTAGCAGAGCACAAAACAGTCTGTGCGCACACAGCCGCTGAAACAAACGCGTTGCTGATCATGAAACCAAAATACTTCAAAAGACCCTGGCACTATCCGTTCCACGGCGCTAAGTAGAGTTGCAGCAATGGGTTTGTTTTACATCTGAGGGCTTGTTATTCACAGAATCGCAGAGTTGAGAGTTTCTGGGGGCAGGAGGAATTTTTAAAATGTTCTCAAATCCCGAAACGTTCTTTGAAGAGCGGCTGGCAAAAACAGGGTTTTGGAACCTCGTTTCTGAAAAGTGTTGAAGGATTGTTATTTTTTTAAGCATATTAATTTTAAAGATTTCTAAACCACTCTTCTTTGCCCTCCTTCAGCTTTGGCAGACTCAGTCGGCTGTATACAATGCACTGAGTAGACCCATTGAATTGAATGGACATGAGTGGTTCATTCATTTCAGTGGGTATGCTCTGCATAGAACTTAGCTGGATATCTCCCAATATTATTTATATGTTTGACAGCTTCAAGCTGAGGAACAGTACTGATAGTTTGTGGAGAGAGACTAGCTGACTAACTTGCATTAGTCATGAAGGATGTCCCAATAAGGAAATGCTCTCAATCATCCTCAGGGCTGCCTTGCAGATGTGGAGTTGTATGTACGCTACTGATTATTACACACACACACTCAAAAAAAGAGCCCTGCAAAGGTATTCAGGCCATGAATAAATGACTCCTGGATAGATGAGTCAGATGCCCAGTGTGGTAAGTAGCAGGGCCCCCTCAGAGAAGTTATGGCTGACAAGAAAAGTGTTGCACAACATGCTCCATTTGATCTCTCTCATTAACAGCAATACGTATTTCCCACCTACTGGGTGAGAAAGTGAGTAAAAAAGGAATTAGTAGGAAAAGGGATAGGGGGAAAGACCTACTGACTGAGCTGTAGTTTGGGGGAGGATGATTAGAAATGATAGTGGGCATACAAATTTTAGGAAGAGGTGATGGAGGAAATTTCTGAAATAATAGGTGCGCTGGTGCCTTGAAACCCAAACTGTCTTTTATCCATTTTTGATGGGTTGACTGCGGACTTAATATGTAAGCCACTTACAATTTGTCTGTTAGTAGCTGCTGGCTTAGCTACATCTCAAGGCTGGCTTGGTTAAGTGGCTGATATAGGACATGGAGCCAGGATGTATACAAGGACCCAGGGAATCATAGAATCATAGAATCATAGAGTTGGAAGAGACCACAAGGGCCATCGAGTCCAACCCCCTGCCAAGCAGGAAACACCATCAGAGCACTCCTGACATATGGTTGTCAAGCCTCTGCTTAAAGACCTCCAAAGAAGGAGACTCCACCACACTCCTTGGCAGCAAATTCCACTGTCGAACAGCTCTTACTGTCAGGAAGTTCTTCCTAATGTTTAGGTGGAATCTTCCTTCTTGTAGTTTGGAACCATTGCTCCGTGTCCGCTTCTCTGGAGCAGCAGAAAACAACCTTTCTCCCTCCTCTATGTGACATCCTTTTATATATTAGAACATGGCTATCATATCACCCCTTAACCTCCTCTTCTCCAGGCTAAACAGGAAGAGGGATGGGGGCTAGCAAAGGCTACACCAGGTCCTGCTATCTACCCGCTCGTTGTGCAAAAATTCACTTATCCACACATAAAGAATTATGCCCAAACGGCACTATAAGTACCGCCGATTCAGATATCCAAACATTGGGAGTTTGCCTACTTCCTTATTTCCTTGCTTGTTTCTGCTTTGCTGGTGGACGGCAGCCATTTTGGGGCAGAAACCATGCAGGAAACGAGCAAGACTGGACAAAACAGAGAACAGAAGAGATCCGACAAATCAGTGTTTTCCTTGGGCTGCAGCAACTTTAGGGAAAAACCATTGGGGAAAAAGGGAACAATGGGACAAATCCCAAATTATAAATATTTCCATAGGAAACAATGGAAGTCGTAGACTTGTTATGTGAACATTTGCCTAATAAACGATTTCCAGGCAAACGTTCACATAACAAGTCTACAATTTCCACAGAACACATATTCTGTGGGACCTGCGTGTATATAAATGCTGGAGAAAACAATAGGCAAAGAGGAAGGGGAGAGGTCTTTAAAAAAGAGGGCTGGAAGAACAAAAATGTGGGGCTGAAGAGGGATAACCCTTTGTGGCCCAAAAAGAAGCATATAAGTAAACCACAACGAAACATAACATTTCACTTGGCTCCATCAGTATACAAATTTAATAAATAAACCCAGCAAATTGGTGAGGCAGCAAAGCCCCCTCCACTGGCCTGGCTGGACCAACCACCTTTGGGCTCCTCCTCTCCCAGGAATGCCCCTATTACCATTTGCAGTACATCCCATGTTCTCTTGCGCAGTTATTATAATGGCAGGCAGGGTGTTCTGTGGGGTGAGAAAGGACTCTCAATGGATGAGGATAAGGCAACATCCGCCCTTCTAACTGTCCGGCAGTATGGAGTCTCTGGATTGGCCAAGTGTAGCCTAAGTACTATGGGCTGGGCTTTCAGCCTCCACTTGTTCAGTAGAGCTATACTTGCTGATCTTCAGGTTCCAGCTTCCCACTACTTCCATCCTTTCTGCAACTTCCAGGCTTAGATTTGGGTTTGGCCGCCCACGATGTGACCCCAGCCAGGCCCTGACCATTTTCCTGCTGGCTACATTTCTGGAGGCAAAAGGGGAAGGCTGGAAGCATCTCACATCTCATAAAGACAATATGGGATGGTGCATTCTGTTTACAGCGCCTTTCTCTCCCATAAATTACCCATGCACTGCTGTTGATTTTCCGAGCAGAGCAGACACCGAGCCCTCAATTTTCAAAGCCTTTAACCTCTGTTGTAAAACACTAAAGCACCATATGGGTTTACGGCATCCGTAAAGGAACCAGTGAAATAGCAGCAATAACTTTGGCAAATAATTAGGTTTTAAACCCACCATTAGAATGCGCCTGTAGCTGTCCCTGTCGATACCCCAAAGCTTGAGGTCTGTCTTGGCTTTAACCGTTGCAGCCCTTGGCGTTCCGTAGATGAGGGCAAGTTCTCCAAAGCTTCCTCCTTCTCCAATGCTGGTGACCCATTCTCCGTTCACATACACCTACCAGTGAGAGAGAAAAGCGATGTGAGCATCAGTGATAGCTCAGTTGGTTAGAACACAGTGCTGATAATGCCAGGGTTGCAGGTTTGATTCCCGTATGGGGCAGCTGCATATTCCTGCATTGCAGGGGGCTGGACTAGATGAGGGGTCAGCAAACCTTTTCGGCAGGGGGCCAGTGCACTGTTCCTCAGACCATGGGGGGGTGAACTATATTTTTTTGGGGAAATGAATGAATTCCTATGCCCCACAAACAACCCAGAGATGCATTTTAAATAAAAGCACACATTCTACTCATGTAAAAACACCAGGCAGGCCCCACAAATAACCCAGACATGCATTTTAAATAAAAGGGCACATTCTACTCATGTAAAAACACACTGATTCCTGGACTGTCCACGGCCCAGATTTAGAAGGTGATTAGGCCAGATCCAGCCCACAGGCCTTAGGTTGCCTACCCACGGACTTGATGATGATGATGATGATGATGAAAACAATTTTATTATTTATAACCTGCCCATCTAGCTGGGTTTCTTTCCAACTCTACAGTTCTATGATTCTACAAAAAGAATAATTCATCAGTGTTAATTTAAACATATGTAGAAGGGGGGGACCCCAGGCCTGGCAATCAAATGTGGCCCTCCGGGCCTTTCTATGTGGCGTCAGAACTCCCATCAGGCCACACTCTTCACTGGCCCTGCTTTGGTACCCAGAATGTTTTGGCCTGCCTGGAATGTGTTCCTGAACTCTGATGATGCTCCTTGCTTTCCCAGATGGAGGCTAGAGAAGGGTGGTGCGCAGAGGTCAATGTACAAAGGAAACATTCACATTCATTTCTCTGCCTAGTTTTGACATGCGGCTGGCAGGGATTGGACTGAAGAGGAATGGTGGAGTTGGCCTCCCCCTTCTCCTGAACCTTCCTGAGAAGAGGAGGGCGGTATATTATGATGGGTCACAGCTCAGAGATAGAAGAGGGGCAAAGCTGGGAAATAATGGGAGAAGCAGAGCAGGAACAGCTGGCTGACGCATTATCGCTAGAGAGCATTCCAGACCCCCCCCCTTCTCCCAGAACACGGGGAGCAATGAAAGTAGGAGAGCAGAGAGCCCAGAGGCAATTGTCCCTAAGCAGACACTGTAAGGGAGGTGGGGCTGTTGATGACGGAGAAGGGAAGGGGGGGGAAGAGATTACTTGAAGCAATGCCATTATCCAACAGACAGCATTTCTACGTCTCTCTCTGTGAATATTGAATAAAAGACCTTGGTAAAAGCTTTTTGTCTTTCCATTACTGGCAGCCAGCCATGAGGGAGGGGGGTCGGATTCCCTAAAGCCTGACAGCGGCCCTCAGAACGCTGCTCAGAAGAGAATGTGGCCCTTGGCCTAATTTCCCCACCCAGTGTATAGTAGCATAGGCTTTCTCATGTGTTATCCAAAGGAGATTGACAATTGCTAGAAATAGATTCGAATGAGAAAGGGAAATAAGAGATCCAGACCATTGCCTAACCAATGTCAAGTGTTTATCCTTCCAACTTCAATATCCATTTTATCTTAATCCCCACACCATAGGAATATAATTTGTGAATGTCTGCAAATATCACATATTTTTCCAAAACAAAACCCCTGGTTACCCTTAACTAAATTGGTTTTATTGAGTTAAGGGCAACCAGGGGCAAAAGATAGTGGACCCATTTGAGGGAAAAAATTGAGGAAAGTCTTTATTGATGACACAAGTGTAAAGGATAATGCCTCCTCCTTCCCCATCCTTGATGTACACTAGACTATAGGACTTCTGAGTTATCTCTTCATCTCACAACCCTGTAAAGAAGAATTTTGTAATGGAAACCCTGTAAAGAAAACCTAAAGGAGGCAGAACGTATTGAAATTATCTTTATGTATAGCTATTGAGCTGTACAAAGCCTGTTATATTAATAACTTACTCTTTGTATCTGTTTTGTTTTGGTTTTTTTTAATTTGAATTTTCAAGCAAGTTTGATACACAGATTTTATTTTTATAAAAAACCAATTTAGTGAAAGGAACTTAGTTGAAGGGGAAATGACTGTTCTCCAAAATACACGTTGCAAAACGCACATTCCAAAAAATAGCTGTCTCTCTCTCACATGCTATGGGTCTCTGGAAGTCAACAGTCCAGAAACAATAGCTGAGCCATTTCCTTACAGAGTCACTAAAAACAACCGCAGCGATTGGTGGAACAACCTGCTTTGCGGACAGAATTTCAAGTCTTCTTGCTTTTAGTACAAGGGCTGCATTTGCTCTTTGAGTTTCCAGCTCCCTGTGGTGTGTTGGCATCTGAGGGTTTCCCCCAACGGTGCACCCTCTTTGTAGAGTCTGGCACGCACAGAACCAAGGGGCAGGGCTGTCACTGTCTTCCTTTTTCTGTTTCGGCAATACTGTCAGGCTTGAAAGGAGAGGAGAAGGTAGCTGCAAGGAAGTTTGCAGGAAAACACCACCATTGTGAAACTCAAAAGAAATCCAGCACGGAACAGGGGAAAGATCTTACATAAAAGGGATGCCTTCCTCTCCCCCACCGCACACCTCTGCTTCATAAACTTCATTAGCAAAGTGGAATTCAAGCAATTGCTGGGGCCGCAGGCACACAGGAAGTTGCTTTATACTGAGTCAAACCTTTGGTCCATCTAGCTCCCTACTGTCCACACTGACGGACAGTAGCTCTCTGAGGTCCAGCACAGGGGCCTTCTGGAAGCTCCCTCATTGCAGGAAGTGAGGTTATAGGGAACCAGGCAGAGGGCCTTCTTAGTAGTGGCGCCCGCCCTGTGGAATGCTCTCCTGTCAGATGTCAAGGAGGTAACCTATTCCACAAGCTTCCATTGACAACCGAGGGCAGCGCTGTATCAGGAAGCTTTTAATGTTTGATGTTTTGTTGTGTTCTTTTATTTTATGTTGGAAGCTGCCCAGAGTGGGCAACAAATTAAAACAAATAATAATAATAATTTATTTATACCCCGCCCATCTGGCAATACAGCATTAAATATTAAAAACTTCCCTAAACAGGGCTGCCTTCAGATGTCTTTTAAAGATAGGATAGCTGCTTATTTCCTTCACATCTGAAGGGAGGGCATTCCACAGGGCGGGCACCACTACCGAGAAGGCCCTCTGCCTGGTTCCCTGTAACCTCACTTCTCGCAATGAGGGAACCGCCAGAAGGCCCTCAGCGCTGGACCTCAGTGTCCGGGCAGAATGATGGGGGTGGAGATGCTCCTTCAGGTATACAGGACTGAGGCCGTTTAGATCTTTAAAGGTCAGCACCAATACTTTGAATTGTGCTCGGAAACGTACTGGGAGCCCATGCACAGAACACAGGAAAACATCAAACATTAAAAACTTCCTGATACAAGGCTGCCTTCAGATGCCTTTTAAAAGTCAAATAGTTGTTTATTTTCAGTGCTACTTTTCTAGAAAAAGCAGTGCCAGAACTCACCATAAACACCTCTTAGAATGGCAATGGTGCCCACCTGAGAGGTGCCAGAACTGAGTTCTGGTGAGTTCTGTCTAAAAAAAACAAAAAATGCCCAGTTTATTTCCTTGACATCTGATGGGAGGGCCTTCCACAGGGCAGGCGCCACTACCGAGAAAGCCCTGTGCCTAGTTTCCTGTAACCTCACTTCTTGCAATGAGGGAACCGCCAGAAGGCCCTCAGTGCTGGACCTCAATGTCTGTACTGACCAATTGGGGTAGCTACGCTTCTTCAGGTATACAGCGCCGAAGCCGTGTAGGGCTTTAAAGGTCAGCACCAACATTTTGAATTGTGCTCGGAAACCACACTTTCTCCCTTCTCTAGTGACCAAGAAGGAGCGCATAATGCAGCTGTCTGGACGTGTTGTAATTCTCCAGCGATGTGAACTTAAGAACCTGCATTCACTTCCCCAATAAAAATGTCATTTTCTAATATCAGCCTCATGAAAGGGGGGGGGTGTTTTGAGGGTTGGAGGAACTAACACAAATGACCGGAGTGTTTGAAACAGGAAGACACTGTACTCAAAGTTTAAAACCTCAGTGCTTGGCCAGACATGACACAGTAAATTTTGTTTTCGCCTATGATGACAAAGTGTATTGATGATGCATGGCCCTGTCATCCTGTCCTCTGGGCTAAAAGTTCACCCACGCTAAGTTTACTTGCAAATCTGCCTCTTTTTTAAAAAAAAAGGAGGAAGAATGAAACATTGTCCACGTGGAAGAAGTCTATTTAAGTTCCCAGCTTATTTTAGCCTTCTGGTTTCCTGAGAAAGAATGAAGAAAGGTGAAAAATATCAGCCAAAAGGAGCACTCCCCCCCCCACACACACACCCAGAGACAGGGTGTGAGGGAAAGTTTTAAGAAATCTGCTTCTTAAGAGATGAAAAGGACACATGCACACCAATTTAAGTAATATAAGAAACCAAATTTGTAATTTGGAGTAGAGCTGTTTTGGGTTCAGTGGTAAAGCACATGATTTGCACGTATTAAGCCTGAGGTTCGGTCCTTGGCTTCTCTATTTAAATGGGTCTTGGGGAAACCTCTGTCTATGATATGAGAGAGCCATTTATTGCCAGTCAAAATGCTGGACTAGACCAATATAAGATAATTAAAATAAATCTGACAATTTTGTTCTTTCAGTTTATCTCCCCTCCACCACCGCAATCTGCAGCAATTTATCATTAGTATCTTCCTTTTAATCCTCATGAAAATTCATCAGCCTTTTTAGTGCGAATTTCACATTTTCGCAAAGCAATTTTACCCAAACATAATGCATTTTTAAAATTATTAATTTTTTTGCAGGTCATTTTCACCAACATGTGCATTTTTATGCACACTTTACTCTAATGTGTGCATTTGGGCACACGTGACCTGGGGTGGGCAATGGCATTGCAAAACTTGGAGAAGTGCAAATTTCAAAGGGTGGCTTGCTTTGGTCTGCATAGTGTCTGGAAAGCATAAAATAGGTAGGTTCACCTTTAAATGCAAACTGAATCAGATTTCTCCCCCTTCCCACCCCTCTGTGACTCCAGCTACAAAGGCTCTTCCTTCAGCTGCCCAGAGGCTCCCAGGGTGGGGTCTTGTTTAGTTGCTGTAGCTGGGGGCAATGTTTAGTTTTGGTTAAGGCGTATTATTTTTGCTGCTATTTTAGTGGGTTTGTTTTGGTTTTTTTACTTCTGTTGTTAGCATTAGTATGAATAATTTGTGCATTGTTCAATCTAAGTGTATATCTATTTAGATGTTTTGATTAGCCTATTAATACTCATGCCCGTGGCTATTTAAACTTTGCTATGCCTTGCAACTTAAATGTTGAGGAATGTTTATATTTTGTTATGTAAACTTTGGTGATGTAGCGAGCTGCTCTCATAGAATCATAGAACTGTAAAGTTGTAAGGGACCTGAAAGGTCATATAGTCCAAATCGCTGCAATGCAGGATGAGCATCCGACCTCTGCTTTAAAAACTCAAATGAAGGAGAGCTCACAGCCTCATGAGGAAGCCTGTTCCAATGTCAAACAGCTCTTGTAACTCCTTTCTTGTCTCCTCTTTTCCCAGCTAAATTACCCAGCTGCTTCGACCGTTCTTCATATGGCATGGTTTGTAGTGTAGTTATGCAAGTAAACAGGTGATAGTGATGATGACAAAGAGGTGAGTAAGAGACTTATGATACAGATTCAAAAATCTAAAGGGCTGCCACATCGAAGATGCAGCAAGCTTGTTTTCTCCTGTGCCAGGGGGTTGGACCTGAACCAATGGCTTCAAGTTACAGTGGTACCTCGGGTTACAAACGTTTTGGGTTACAAACGCTTCAGGTTACAGACTCTGCTAACCCGGAAGTAGTACCTCAGGTTAAGAACTTTACCTCAGGATGAGAACAGAAATCGTGCAGCGGCGGCAGCAGGAGGCCCCATTAGCTAAAGTGGTACCTCAGGTTAAGAACAGTTTCAGGTTAAGGCAGACCTCCAGAACGAATTAAGTTCTTAACCAGAGGTACCACTGTATAAGAAAAGAAATTCCAGCTCAAAATCAGGAAGAACTTTCTGACCGTAAGAGCTGTTCTACAGTGAAACAGCTGAGCGTTATTTTCTTTTTATGCAGGGACGAAAAGGGGGAAAGAGCGAGGCTTGTAAAATGAAAGTAACCAACAGGAAGAAGGTTTATATTTGGAAATATAGATCTGGGACTCCTCCCCCCCATCAAAAACACACACTTTGGAGCAGGTACTTTCAGAGGGTTTTTTTTTTACTGGAAGCC
The DNA here is from genome assembly GCF_951804945.1 of Podarcis cretensis. NCBI lineage: Eukaryota > Metazoa > Chordata > Lepidosauria > Squamata > Lacertidae > Podarcis > Podarcis cretensis. Next base: position 43,150,085 of record NC_137183.1, on the reverse strand, counting down.
CATCATTTATATTTCACCAGATACATTTAGGCAGGTTGCCAGGCTTCATGAGGAAGCGATGGGACTGTCTTACCACCAAGATGGAAAGAGACTTAAGCTGCTCCTCTATCTAGATTTTCTGGATCCAGAGACTTTTGATTAAACAAGGTGACTTGAAGATCCATTGTCATAGCGAAGCAGCACGCTTCCTAGGGATGGAAATGGGGATGCAACAGGATCTGACACCCTCCCTACACACACACACACACACACACACACACACAGAGAGAGAGAGAGAGAGAGAGAGAGAGTGCAGTCTTTTTCTCCTCTTTCCAGGGCAACCCAGGACTCAAAAGAACATGGTCAATGGATCATTCTGAGTAAAAGCCAAGGGCGGCTCATTTAAACATATGCAAATCAGGCTTGGCGGAAAAAGTTAACCTATGTATGTATGCAGGCAGAATACTGTCAAGAATAACAACATTTTTATTCACAGTATTCTGTGAGTAATAGCATCCAGTTGTGAGAGGGGCCATTGTCAGCAGTTCAAGTGAAGCCAAGCTGTTATGCAGTTTGGTGTAGAGGTTAGACTGTTGGACTAGGACCTGGGAGACCAGGGGAAGAATTCAACATCACACTAAGGCAAATGTGTTTCATCAGAATGCTAGATGGAATGATTCCCCCTCTCCTCTCCAAGCATGGTTATGGGGGTGCCCCCCCCCCCCGCTGATTAGAGGTACATGGGAGGGCAGAAAGGGAGGCAAGCACCATTCTGCAAACATATGAGACTCCTGCAGATGGAGTTCATTAGGGTTCAAACCCCCACTAGGTCATGAAGTTTGCTGGGTACCTAAGACCAGATTGAATTATGGTGCTGGAGGAGACTCTTGAGAGTCCCATGGACTGCAAGAAGATCAAACCTCTCCATTCTTAAGGAAATCAGCCCTGAGTGCTCACTGGAAGGACAGATTGTGAAGCTGAGGCTCCAATACTTTGGCCACCTCATGAGAAGAGAAGACTCCCTGGAAAAGACCCTGATGCTGGGAAAGATGGAGGGCACAAGGAGAAGGGGACGACAGAGGACGAGATGGTTGGATAGTGTTCTCGAAGCTACCAGCATGAGTTTGACCAAGCAGTGGAAGACAGAAGTGCCTGGCGTGCTCTGGTCCATGGGGTCACGAAGAGTCGGACATGACTAAACGACTAAACAACAACAAGACCAGATGCTCTCTTTCAGCCTAACCTACCTCTCAGGGTTGTTGTGAGGTTAAAATGAAGAGAAGGAGGAGCATATACACCTCCTTGAGCTCCTTGGAGGAAAGGGGACAGAGAAATGGATGGATGGATGGATCCTAAGTCAGGCTATTTGTCCATCTAGTCCAGGAGAACGAACACATGGTGCTTGTCTTATACTGAGTCAGACCACTGGTCCACCTAGGTCAGTACTGTCTGCACACACTGGCAGGGGCTGTCTAGAGGGTCTCAGGCAGTGGCTATTCCTAACCCTACCCAGAGATGCTGTTGTTTGAACCTGAGACCTTCTGTAGGCAAAACATGTGGTCTATCACCAAGATATGGCCCACTCTGCACAGTGCTGACTGATGACAGTCACATAGAGTGGCAACAGCTCAGCAGCGTAGTATATGCTCAGGATCCATCCCTGCAATGTGTAGTTTGACCAGTGGTCACATCCACACTGTCCGTTTAAAGCTCAGGGCTGTCCCCCAAGGAATCTTGGAAACTGTAGTTTGTTAAGGGTGCTGGGCATTGTAGTTCTGTGAGGAGAAAACTAGAGCTTCTGGGGTAGTTTTATTTTTATTCGGGTAGCTTTAGTTTTATTATGGGGTGTGCTTAAATATGGATGAGGTGTGCGCAGTGCCAGATTTATGTATAAACTAAACAGGCTATAGCTTAGGGCCCCATTCTCTTGGGGGCCCCCCAAAAAAATTAAAGGGAAAAAACCTGGATGTACATTTCCAAAATAAAGATAAAAAAACAAATAAAATAAAACCTACATACAGCAACAGTGTTTTGGGTTGTGTAGGCTCCTATTTTGTTATGTGCAGATGGCTTTAGATACCTATTAGGTCCATAAATTACCATATTTTTCGCTCTATAAGACGCACCAGACCACAAGACGCATCTAGTTTTTGGAGGAGGAAAACAAGGGGGAAAAAATTCTGAATCTCAGAAGCCAGAACAGCAAGAGGGATCGTTGTGCAGTGAAAGCAGCAATCCCTCTTGCTGTTCTGGCTTCTAGGATAGCTGCGCAGCCTGCATTCGCTCCATAAGACGCACACACATTTCCCCTTACTTTTTAGGAGGGAAAAAGTGAGTCTTATAGAGCAAAAAATACGGTACCATATAGCATATATCCAACACAAAAATCAGTGACAATTTGTTGTTGACAAAGGACAGCTGGACATATAAAGGGCCCCATTACCTTCAGTAGCTTAGGGCCTCATCAAACCTCAATCCAGCCCTGGGTGTGCGCAGCCTTAGGTTCAGCAAGAGATGGAGACTGTGGGGATGAGCTGAAGGCATGTAGAAAACTCACTTTTTTGAGGAGAGTTTTAGAGGAGGCTTGTGGCAGCAGACCTTGTGAGAAGGGGCAAATATGTGCACTGTTTCTTAGCATGCAGAATTTGACTTGCCTTGGCACAGGATCTGGGGGTGCCTAGGTGCCAGATTTTGATGCCTGTCCCCTTATTGCAGGGCAGAATAGATACCCGGCCGTGCTCATGCCTCTGCAAGCCTGTTGGCTGCTAAGGTGCCACTAAGTTTTAAAAATAAAGCCAACGTTACCACACGTCTATAAACACTGCACTTGTGATAATTGTCAAGTTTTGCCTCTCCTCCTTGACCTGCCGATGTGGCATTGCTACCTTCCTTCATAGGAACAATGAGTCACACGGATTTCCTGAGGAGTGACTTTCGGAGTGTGAGGTTTTCGATTCCGAACAATGCCAATTAGACAGTCCCCTGACACAAACAAGCACTTTTTTAAAAAGAAGAAGAAGATGCCTCTCACTAAAATAACTGCAAGGAGCTGCTGGGCAGCTTAAAATACACTGCTTGCTTCTTGAAATAGAAGAGGGATGGGAAGAGACTTTCCGCATCAGATAACCTGATCCCTGCGTCCCTGAGATTAGCCAGTACTGAAATAAGCCACACACACACAAACACAAAAAATCACATTTCCAAGGCTTTCTTTTAAAAACTACGAAGAGGATTTCAGAACAACAACCTCAAGCATCTGATCTTCTAGATGATTGTTAACAGCAGCAACAAACACCCACCAGGATCTGCAACAAAAAATTGCAGAGTGGAATGCTCCCTGGTTGGCATTCCATCTACTCCATTGCGTTCCCTTCCCTTCATTTTTTTTAAACAGCCCATCATCATCCCATGGCCTCTGAGCATGTTCTGTATATAATGGGATTTGGGGGTTCTTGCCCTCCACAAAAAATAAAAAGGACCACTCTCCTGAATCTATTGATGCTTGCTCCAGACTGGAGAGGGTTAAGGGGATCTCTGCTTGTATCCCAACGTCATCCCTTAACAGATGCACAATCCAGCCTGTGTGTGTGTGTGTTTCTAAAGTTCCTAAGCAGGTTTCCCTATCTACAATGCTATCTCCCTGAATGGCATGGGACAGAACTTTCGGGTGCCCAGGCATCCATACAGCCAGGCGAATCTCGCATCTGCTAGATGAAAGGGCTCCCTTTGCAAGCACTTCCAATTCAAGGTTTAGCCCTTCGGGAGCAAGTTCTGAAGAGCACAGTGAGATTCCTGAAGATGAAACCATCAGCCTGAGGCTGCCGCTCTCGTCCTCTATGGGAAGAGGTAAGCTACACGTAAACTAAACTGGGTGATTACCGAAAATAGTCTGCTCTCCTTTCTCGCGGCCCCTCGGGTGCATTCCATCTTGATAGCCTTCCATCTCGATCATCCAGTGGCAAAATGTCTTGCCTACAGGTGTGGTTAATATGGCTTCTAAAGTAATTTGTTTGCATATGATACCCCATTAACCTACTTCACGCGGACAAATAAGCTTGGCTCACGAACTGTGCCGCGTGGGAAAATTGCTTCTTGCAAACCAAGTCATCCCCGAAGAGCTGCTCCCTTTCGGACTAGAACCTATCGTGGAAACAAGGTTTATAAAACTGAGCTGGGTGGACATATGGGAAGAGGAGAAGTATTTTTTAGGGCACGATGACTTGGTTCGAACATAATACGAATGGCTCGTCCACACTGGAGTTAAATGTGCCTTTGAAACTGCTTCTCTCTCTCTCTCTCTGTCTCTCTCTCTCTCTCTCTCTCCTTTGCAGGATCTACACAATGTCCAGCAATGCAAGTGGCAACCCACACTTTGTCCCTGCAGACATGCCAAGGATGATCTGAATGGAGGCACTGCCAGTCAGTGTAGGCAATACTAAGTGGACCAGGAGGTCTGAGTATAAGACAGTTTTTGCTGTTCCCAAGGTAGCATGACTAAGATATGAAGGGAAACCACAAAATTCCACCAGGTAAGAGGTGTATTCGCACTTACATCCACTTCTCCTTGGTCGATTACGTAGAAGTTGTCTCCTTCGTCTCCTGCAAGGAAACAAAAACAAGTTTTGATGGTTTCCACAAACCGTTTCCAAAAAGGAGACAGCAGACTCTCGCGCAGACTCATGGAACCAGGCAAGAGCTCCCATTTCCAACTTGTGTATTTGGTTATTTCAAAATACCACCTTATATATTCATGATCAACAGGATATCGCTGGAAATTAAAGTATTCCTGCATTTTACCGCATAGCCATCTGGCAAGTAAGCGCATGACATGATGAACTGCCAAGTATATTAACTCTCATTAACACATCTTCAATTTCAGCTTTCCTTATTAATTCTGTTTCTAGCAAAGATACTCAGGCAGCTTTTCTCAAGTGAATTAAGGCCAGCACTACAGAAAGTTCGTGTTTAGAGTGCCAGACCTAGGACCTGGGAGGCCAGGGTTGAAATTCTCAAAGAGCCCTGAAGCTCACTGGGTATTCTTGGGCCAGTCCTTGCCTCTCAGCCCAATCTGCCAGGGTTGTTGTGGAGAACAAACGTGAAGCGGGAGAATCGTGAACACTACCTTCAGCTCCTTGGAGAAGGAGGTGGGATGTAAATGCAATAAATAAATAAATAAATAAATAAAATAAAAACATGCTACACTTCTGGCTGTTGCCTTCAAAGCCCATGGCTCACTTCTCCTGGGAAGGCGATTCTTCCACCAAATAAATGGCAGACAGGTGGAAAGGCAACTAAACCTCCTTCTCGTCATCACTTTCTCCATCCAACTGCTCTCCCTACACTTTCCCAACAGTCTAAGTCAGTGGTTCTCAAACTTTCTTCTCTGGACCACACTTTCAGAATGAAAATTTGCTCGCATCATGCCAATTTTTTTAATTGACAAGAAATACATGGGGGGGGGGGATAACTCCTAGCAGTGCTTGATGGTGTTATAGAACGCAACTACTTTAGAGTACGGTCATGGGACATCCAGAAAATATAAAACAATGCAGCTACATAAGAACATGAACCATTCCCAAAATATAATTATAAACTAGCCTCTTAGATATGTACCTTAAGCATGTGTACAAACTCGATGAGAGGTGCGAGCTTGTTTATATTAGGTCTAATTTAAGACCAAAAAAAATGTGCATCTCCTCAACACAAAGAAAGCTTTCTCTTTTCTCATCTTTCATATTTGTCAGAGTTGAAAATCCCTGCTCACAACGACAGGCTGAGCAGAACTGTAGAGCAGTCAGAGGCATGGATACTGTCCCTGGTTGTATATCCCAACAAAATTATTTTTATACTATACTATACTATACTATACTATACTATACTATACTATACTATACTATACTATACTATACTACGTTGAAATGTTCAAATGCCTATTAGATTGTCCTTGAGCCTTCCCGCCATCTTCTCCTGCCAAACCCTTTGAGAACCATTGGCCTAGGTTCTGGACCAAGGCTGGAAGACCTGTAGCATGTTTTTTCTTTCTTTAATTTTACCAACAACCAAAACCCAACAGTGAAACCCCCCAGACAGCTGATACATTGAGCATACATAATCAATAATAACATATTCAAATTGACCATATGCACAATTCTGTATACATTAACACTCCTCGCTCCACAAAGTTTATTTAACTTTTAACATTTTAATTGCCCCAAATTGTTCAACTCTACCCAAATAATTCAGTATCTTCTCAAACCAATCCTCCTCTTTCTCACTGACCTTAAACCCTTTCATTCTGTGTATCTTCACAGTTAGATATTCTAAAATTATAATATTATTCAATTTTTTTCTCCATTGGTTCACCCCTAGCTCTTCTGCATTTTTCCAATTACTCGCTATAACCTGTCCGGCTGCAGTTACCATCAATTTTACCCATTACATTCCCCTTTTGTTTTTAACTCGGTGCTACTCAGGCTAATAAGAACCATTAATTTAGATATTTCCACCTTCCTACCCACAATTTCCAATATTTCTATACCAATCTGTTTCCAAAATTCATTAACTAATGGACAATCCCACCACCTGTAGCATGTTGTTGAGCTTCAACTTGAATCAACTTCATTCCCCGTGGCCAATGGTTAAGGATTATAGGAGTTGCAGTACAGCAACTCTTGGAAGACCCATTCCCCATCCCTGCTCTAGATCCATGTTTGCACTTGAAAACCAGTCAGAAAACCCCGATGGGTGTCAAACGGCTGGGGGAGGAGTTGGAACAAGAGCAGAAGGCATGGGAAGGTCTACGTTCCCGTCACCCACTAGAAATGTCACTCCTTCAGCCCCCCTTTTTGTATAAGAAAGGCAGGGGCTGAGCTCCAAGGTCACAGCATTTATCCCCAAACATGGATGTTCTTGGAACAATGCATTTCACGCTTCCACCAGAGATATGCAGGGTGGGACGCTTACCCTGTTGTATGACAGTCTCTCCAGCAATGTGTGTGACAGGGAACATGGCATCAAATATGTCACTGCAAAAGAGAAAGAGACATCTTTAGACATCTTTGTCCTGCTTGAAAGCCTTCAGTTCCCCATGATGTGTGGATTCTTCACAATCAGCATGTAAAGAAGCTGGCATGTTGTTTAAGGTCGCTTATTTGCGGTAACTTAATGTAGAGCAGTTCATACATATACACACACACACACATATACACGGAAAACTGTCAAAATGAAAAATAGTGATTTAGGACAGCTCCTAAACATTTTAAACAGCAACAGCAAAACAATGAACTAGGCAATTAACATTGGTCCTAGTAACATAAATAATCATTGAAGTTTAACAGTAATAATTTAAGAAGAAGAAGAAGTAATTGTAGTTAATTGGAGGTAGGCATCGATGAACCCTTTTGTTTATGTATTTAAGTCTACAATTTGTGGAGATTCATATTCATATCTTCTCATACAACTGAGAACGGATGGTAACTAATCCTTCTCTTTCTGCTTTTCCGGACTTCTTTGAACATCGCCTGTTCTTGTTCCAATTTCTTTTCTTTTTCCCCTTGTTTAATCCAAGTGATTTTGCTCAGGAGTTGTCAGTTCCCATAATTTAATAAGCTATCCCCTTAGACAGGGACATTCTCTCTCTTCCCCCTGCCTCCCCCGGTATTTTGCATATAAAATCCTTGCCGCTAAAAGCATATGAAATAATAATTTCTCTCTGTGTCTTTGGGAACCATGACTTTGAGACAGCGAATGCCTCTTTACAGCCTTTAATGACATTCTCATACAAGGAGAAATGTGAACATTTTCAAAACTTGAAATCCTGATGAATGTTGGGATTTCCATGAGTCAGCCCACGCAGTTCATAAGAGGGCTGGGCCTACTCAGTGCCAGTGGCAGCTGCCCATTGGGAATGATTGGGCAGAAGGCTGGTAGGCCAACAGTAGGGGGCGCCAGAGCCAATGACAAATGTGCTAATTCTTGTCCCCCATTGTCCTCCCTGCTGAATTCTAATCCCATACAGTCATACCTCACGTTACGTCGACTTCATGTTACGTTCTTTCAGGTTACATCCCACAGTGACCCGGAAGTACCGGAAAGGGTTACTTTCGGGTTTTGCCACTTGCGCATGCGCAGACATGCAAAATGATGTCATGCGCATGTGCAGAAGTGGGAAATCGCAAGCCGCGCGTGCGCAGACGCGCCGCTGCAGGTTGTGCTCTTTTCATGTTGCAAACGGGCCTCCGGAACGGATCCCGTTCGCAACCAGAGGTACCACTGTACTGTTTTACGCCACAGAGGTTCTGGTTTATTTTTCTCTTGCTTTTTTTGTGCTATAGCCCTTCCAGACAGTGATAATTTAGTAGCATTGGGGAAAGATCACAGAACAACAAATAAAGCAGAATAAATCCACCACTAAGGCAGCATTATTGTGTCAATGAAATATTGCAGAACACATGCACAATAAAACACCAGTGGCTAAAGACATACTTAATACTATGCGCTTCAAGAAGAACTGTCCAATTGCTTCCTACTGAAGCAGCACACAGAACAACAAGGTGTTGCAAATTCCTTTATTGCCACAGGGCGCAGAGAGAAGGTACATTGTGGGATGCAGAGGGAGGCTGTGCACAAACGATACATTTAAAGCACATGGTTCCCCCAAATAATACTGGGAGCTGTAGTTTACCTCACAGAGCTACAGTTGCCAGCACTCTTATCAAACGACACTTCCATTATTCTTTGGGAAAGTCGTGTGCTTTAACTGTATGTTTTAAGTTGAATAATGTATAAAAGATGCATAAAAAAGCATTATTATATGAAGTGAGAGAGGGAAGGGGGGTTCAGAGAGATCTGTGATGGATCAGAGAAATGAGACTGCCTGCTCTAGTGTGCTGTGGCAAACAAGAGGTTAACAAAGCATGGGACAATGAGTTAAAAATGATAATAAAAATGCTTTCTGGTGATAAATGCAGTGGTGTAGCCCCCTTGAGTTAATATTGTTTTAATGGCCTTTGGAGTGATTTGAGTTGCGCACCCCTGGTGTACAGCACATTCCTCAGCATGCCACATGAGCAAGGAGAACAAAGGGAATTCTTATAATAATAATAAATAAAAAAAGATTCACCCAAATAGCCGGGAGGTCAGCAACTAACCTGTGGCAAATTTTCGCTCCCATATATGGGGAAACTGAGCATTGCAAAATCCCATTATTAGCTTATTTCCTGTCCAGCAGTTCCAAAATTCACTCACTCAGGCTTGGATCTAGGAAACACCCGGTCATAAAGTTGAACCAAAGCACTATCGTTTGCTCCTGAAGTGTTATATTTTCGCCAGAGAGCCTCCGTTTGATTCAGAGGCAGACAGGGACTCGGCCAGGGGAGTGGCTGGCAGGCTCAAGGCTGCCCCCTGCTGGGGAAGCCCCTGTGGGGATGGGGATGCTTCTGCAGAGGTGGCCAAGGGGCCTCCGGGAATTTGTGGCCTCACTGCATCCAGCTCCCATTCCAGATGTGGCCAATGAAGATGTGAGGGGATGAGATGGAACGTGCTCACAAGGCTTTCTTTGCCGACTGGGGAGTACGCCCCAAATTTCATGGCTATCATTGGCTAATAGTCATGATGGCTATATATTACCTCAGGCGGCACAGGACTCTGAATGCTGGAGAACATGATGGGATAAGGCTACTGCATTCCTGCCCTGCCTGTGAGCAACCCACAGGCATCTGGTTGGCCACTGTGGCTTTATTTTCTTACTATGTGGGGCTGCTGAAAGGAGAAATGTGTTCAAAGTCACCACAATCCTTATTTTGAAGTGCCCCTTTGAACCACTGCTTTTGCCCCCTGTCTCTGGTTGGTAGGCCTCAGGGCTCTTGTTCAAAACAAAGCGAATCCAATGACTCTGAAGGAAGGCCGGCCCTACCATTTGGGAGTTGTGCAGCGGCGACCTCAGGCAGCAAATGTTGGGTGTCTTGGAAAGGCTCCCCTTGGGCCTGTTCCGGAGTCTCCAGCTGCTACAAGATGCTATGGTGAGATTGTCAATGGAGGAAGATTGGCGCCAGCACACAACTCTGGTGATCAAAAGTCTGCACTGGCTGCCCGTACACTGTTGGACCAGGTTAAAAATATCTGAACAGTGGTACCTCGGGTTACATACGCTCCAGGTTACATACGCTTCAGGTTACAGACTCTGCTAACCCAGAAATAGTACCTCGGGTTAAGAACTTTGCTTCAGGATGAGAACAGAAATGGTGCTCCGGCGGCGCGGCAGCAGCAGGAAGCCCCATTAGCTAAAGTGGTGCTTCAGGTTAAGAACAGTTTCAGGTTAAAAACGGACCTCTGGAACGAATTAAGTACTTAACCCGAGGTACCACTGTATTCATTTACAAGGACTCTGCATACTCTCCAGCATCTTGAGTCCAAACCACACGAGATCCCAGAGCCCAAAAGACACACATATTCGGGGTTGTGCTCCCACGGCACCCAAAAACACGCATTTTGGGGTGCCATGCAAGATCGTGGCCCCAAAAAAGCACTCCCCCCCAGGGGAGAAGCGCTTTCTTCTGGGAGAGACCTCAGAACAAAATCCTGCAATATCGCAGCACCCAAAATGGCCGCCGTGCTGTCATGTGAGAAAACGGGATGTCCCGTTTATCCCAGGACACTTGACAACTTGGGTCCAGAATATGTCAAGGATTGCCTGATCTCTTATAGCCCTGCCCGACCACTGAGATCTTGTGAGGAGTGACTGTTAGTGGATCCCCCATGACTCAGATGCACAGCTCGGATCCAACAGTAGCTGCACGCTCAATACTGTGGGCCCAATTTTATGGTCAGGTGTGCCCCACCCCCTTTGAACCTCCAGCACTTCTGGATAATCTTTCATCTTATTTCCAGCAGGTTTTTTAAACTGAATTCTGATTTTAGAGTTTTAACTCATTTTAAGTCGTATCGTATCGGGTCTCCTTTGATCAAGCGATATCAAAATTGTCGAAATAAACAGCAACATAGAAGGCATAAATAAAAGGCATGCAATTGTTAGTCACAGAGAGCATTGTTGTAATTTTACCAGCAGGGAAGGAGAAAACTGCCTCTGAGGTTTTCTGCTGAGGGTTAGTAGCTAAGGATACTATGGGAGTGCGCAGGACGAAGCACTATTTGTTTTACCTCAGGCGAGAAGATGCCTTGGGCTGGCCTTGGCCTGAACTCTGCCCAAACTTGCTCCAGAGTCTTCTGCAGTGCGGAAACACAGGGCTTCCTCAGCTGAGACAACCCTTTGTAAACAAAATTCTCTGAAAGTCTGAAAACCGCTAGGCAAACATTGGCGTAGGAGCTTACGGCTCCACGGCTGAGTTCTCTGTGAAGGAATGGTATATCTTTTCTATTTGTCTGTGAGAGCAATGCCCTTTTTCTGTGTTTCTTTCTTTTCATACATATATTTTTTTGAAAGCTGACGTCTTTAGCTCATGGGGGGGGCGGGGAGTAGGGAAGTGCCTGTCACAAATTCATAATTTAAAAACCATTATAATCCGTAGATTAAGGCTTGACAGACCCGACAGGTGTTCTGCATTTTCCTTGCTCTGCTGAACTTTTATTACCCAAGACAAAGGATGTGGCCTCCAGGCACCCAACACCCTCAACTGAGCCCACAAGGAGAGCACCTCACAGGAGGTGGGGTGGAGCAGGAGCAGTCAAAGCCACATGTTTATTTGTTCTTTTGTTTATTTATTACCTCTGTTTGTTATTATCCCGCCTTCTGAGCCAAAGGATTTTTGGAACAGCATGTGAAGATGATGTTGAGAAGGGCAAACAATGTCAAACACATTTTAAAGGCTGCAGTTCCAACAATCCCGGGATAAAAACCAAAAGAGCCCAGGTTTGAAGGAGACAGAGGGCCCTATTTCAACCTTTGACTCATTTGTGCAAGGGAAATTGGGGGGGGGCTGCTGGTGAACCCCACACCCAAGCATCTTTCCACCCCTCCAAAAGCTGATGGGAAACTGCTATATCAGGCAGCCTCCTGAACCTGTGAAAGCTCCCAGTGCAATTTACAACCCTGCATATGTATTATTATTTAGAAGAATTATATACCGCTTAATGCAAAAGGTGGGGTACAGAGTCAATAAAAATGAAATGAATAAAATTGAGTTGAAAAGTGCTGACGCCTCCTGGTTAGCCAATCTCAGAATAAAATACTGGACCTAATAAGCCGCTGATCAGATCCTGCAAGGCTCACTGTACATTCTTGTGTTCTCTCCCCTCTGTGGACCTCAGGACCAAACAGCCTGGATAGCTCAGTTGGTTAGAGTGTGGTGCTGATAACGCCAAAGTTGCAGGTTCAGTCCCGTAAGGCCGTGTTCCCCAACCTTGGGCCTCCAGCTGTTTTTGGACTACAACTCCCATCATCCCTCGCTAGCAAGACCAGTGGTCAAGGATGATGGGAACTGTAGTCCAAAAACAGCTGGAGGCCCAAGGTTGGGGAACATTGCCGTAAGGGATATGTCATGGGCCAGGGACTGGCTTCACCTGTTGAGCAGCAGCCTGAAGGAGCCTTGCTCCTGATAAGAACCAGCTGGCTCCAGCTTTCTTATGCTGAGTTTCCAGCCTCAGTCAGTTGCTGGAAACAACATTTGTCGTTCCTGGCCAGACCTTGCTGCTTCTTGCGACCTTGGACTCTTAGCTTTCTTGACCCCTGGACTGTCTGATTACGTGAACTGGGATACTCCTGACCTTAGGACTGGACTGAACCTGGCATATGGACTCCGCCCCCAGGCCAGTACCCCCCTGGCCTCGCCTGCCACTGAGCTCTGCTGCGACTGAGGAGCACGGGACTACAACAGGATAGCTGCATATTCCTGCAGTGCAGGGAGCTGGATGAAGTGTTCCTCATGTTCCCTTCCAACTCTGTAATTCCATGATCTAGGAAACTACCATCCTGATGTGCAGAGCTCTGCTGGTCCATTCTGCCTGGCTTCACATTGTAATCAGAAAACCTTCCGAAAGTCCCTGCGAGGAGGGAGAAAGGTTAAGCGCAGGAACTGCTGAGTGCTTCTTTGATACCGTGCTCTACCACGATACAGCAAATTCTAAGCAAAAAAAAGAAAAAGGTACAAACATGTAATGTTAAGGTTCGTGTTAGCTAGATGAGCAAAAAGAAGATGGGAGAATTTGTTCAGACACGAAAGTTTTATCTACTGGATAATGACCAAAAATACCCCACCTGCCTTCTCTAAGAAAATCAAATTTTAGAAGATTTTTCTTTTCTTTTTTTAATGGCTGTGGCTATCAAAGACTTGCTGCAGGTTTTAACACGCAGAGAGCCCTGAAAGCTACTGAAGTTTCTTCTAGAGTTATAAATACCATCTCTGTCTTGTAATGCATATAGTCATTCATACTTATGCAAAGAGGACTGGAAGACTCTGTGTACAGCAAGTGTGTAAATGATGGCACATTAGCTCACCTGGAGAGGTATTTTGGCATCCATTCCAGAAGGCTCACGACACATTTCTCCTGAGTAAGACTTTTAAATCCCAGTATCACTTCTTACTAAGAAATCCCAGCAGTTCCAGGCCTCCCATGTGTTTGCCTACACTCGGTTAAGTAAATATTGCTGATGCTCCGTTTCAAAAGCTTCCTCTGGGTCTTTCATGCTGAACACTACAAAGTAGGAAATGTCCCTCCTCTGTTTGTCTGGAATAAGCTGGCTGCCGATGTCTTCAAATGATAACAACCAGCTCTGAGCAAACATCACAGGCACCCTTCACAGCAAGAAGGACAATGGACATTGCCACCCCACAAACCACTTAATCCTGAACTTTTGTACTCAACGCTGCCTTACTCCTTCAGGCTCAAACCTGAGGGCCGGTTCACACAGGTAGATATGTCACTTTGTTCCTGGATTGTTACACAGTCATACCTCTTGGTATGTCCGCTTCATGTTGCGTTCTTTCAGGATACGTCCCGTGGCGACCCGGAAGTACCGGAAAGGGCTATTTCCGGGTTTCGCCGCTCGCGCATGCGCAGAAGCGCTAAATCACACCTGCGCAGATACAGCGCTTCAGGTTGCACTCTTTTCATGTTGCGAACGGGCCTCCAGAACGGATCCTGCTCGCAACCAGAGGTACCACTGTATTCACTTATGGGTGACATCTGAATGCAAGAATTTTATACACTGAAAAGTGTTGTGTTTGAGGGGGATGGGAAAGCTGTGTGTGTGTGTGTGTGTGTGTGTGGTTTGTTTCATGATGGCCCATTCGCATAGGCTGAGGATTAAGTTCAGCCCTGAATGACTTGGGACCAGGTTACCTGAAAGAGTGCCTCTTCCGCATGACCCAATGCTTAAGAACCTTTTTGGACGCCACGCGCTGGGTGCTCCCTCTGAATGAAGTGAGGTGGGTAAACCCCACAGAGTGGGCCTTTCTACTCTTAGCATCTGCTTATGGAGCAGCCTTCCAAAACAGGCTGGCCTGATGCCATCTTTGTACTCTTTTGGGTACCAGGCCAATATATTTTTGTTTATCCGGGCCTTTTAGAAAAAACTGACTTAATCTGGACCTCTTGGCTGTCTTTAAATTGTTGTTTTAACTGTGGACCAATCAGCGCTACACATTTAAAACAGTATTATACCACTTTAAGCAGTACCCTTAACAAACTACAGCTCCCATAATTCGGGGGGGGGGGGGACATGAGTGTTTAAATTAGTACCATAGCACTTTTTAATATATATTTTTACTAGGGGAAAATACAAAGTTACAAGTGCACAGAGTGAAATAAGGCACAAAAAGAAACAAGAAATGGTACTCATGCAGAAAACAAAACAGAACAAAAAGGATATTGCGTACATTGCAAAAGGGGGGGGATTGTTACTGTAGTGAACCAGACCTTAACCTAATGTGGTATTTATAAAAATGAAATGGAATTCATCATAGTGTTTTAAATGCATGGTGTGAATGGGGCTCTGGTCAATAGAGCAGCACCTTCTGACTGATGCGCTTCTGCTTTCAGCTCTTCCCTCTCCCAGTTTCACCACCGCCCTCTCCTTCTTTCAGTCCAGGATCCACATTCATTTGAGTGCCCTTCCCAAGGACCACATGCCCATGGCGGACTGCGCCAGAGGCAAAATCAGGAAGAGCAATGTACAGAAGTTTTACCTCAGTACAGGCAGTTTCTATGCGCACTCGCACACCCCTCTCATCCGAACCCCTGGGCCATCTGAAGACAATCATGTATAGGTATTTTTTTTTAAAAAAATGTTTTATTCTGTTTATATAGATATACTGGAAGCTGCCCAGAGTGACTGGGGCAACCAAGTAAGATGTGTGGGGTAGAAATAGTAAGAATTATCGTTATGGAATGGGAGGTCCGTATTTTCATCGGAGAAATGTTGGAGGGTATGCTCTCTATCCAGGCAACCAAGAGGCATCATGGGAGTCCAATAATGCATTCCTGTCAAGGGGGAAAACTCAAGGAAGGAGTGAATCGGGGCCAGTAGGCGGTGTGACTGGAAAAGGCGAGTGGCCTGAGGAGAGCCCAGTGGTCTGGGAGGCTGCAAATGGCTCTGGGCCTGAGGTTCCCCAGTACTGCTCCCTGACCCTAGATTTAGATGTGGCTTTCCACCAGGCCCCCGCGCTGCTGTACAGGCTGAATGCCAGCTACGTAATTTACGCTTTGTACTAGGATCAATGAAGGCCTTCCAATGCAGTTTCAAAAACTGCTTGTGATGGGAGTCTTGCTTTCCTTATGAAATGGCGGGCATTAATGAGCCCAGTTTATTCATCAGTCTCAATCAGCTTCAGGGTGTGTGTATCTCCTGCTTATCTGTCTCCAAGAGTTTAGCAGCAGCGGGTTTTGGGCTCTCAAATGTCATGGCTCCCTGTGCAATGCTAAAATTCAGCGCCCCCTGCCTCTCTGTTCTGCAGTGATGTTTCGGCGCCCCCAGCAGCATGGCGTCAGGTGCAGCCGCACCAGTCGCGCCACCCTAAAAACGCCTCTGCACTTAGTTCCACATCTGCATGCGTGAAGGAGCTGGGGAATATATGCAGGCCCTGGTGAGCACATGTTCACCTCATGACAACTTGCAGCACTGTTGCAGCAGCACACGGACCAAAAAGATAGAGCTTGTTTTACTCAACAACATTGTTCTGAAAGCCTATTTTCCCGTTCCCTCCCCGCCCCAGATGGCAAATCCATTGAATGTTTTGTTGTTTTAATTGGTAGCAGTTGTGCAGCACCCAAATTGAATGGAGCACCTCCTTTTTTCAGAGATTGAGCACTTCACACACAGGAGTCGGCTGAGACAGATGCAGGCCTCTGTGCCTGACTGCCAGATTTCACTGTCTGCCCTCCTTTCTTGTTGTTTTCAAATGATAAAGCAGCTGAACGGCTCAGCCAGGACACTTCCACACCTGCCAGGATTTTACTGGCTGGACCAGAATTTCATCCTCATGTATGGCTGCCAGAACAGAAGGATGGAAAGCCAGAAAAGTCTATGCTCAGTGCTTTCATTATAAACTTCTTCTAGAAGCTGCACTTTAATTTTTTTTTTTAAAAAAAATAGCACTCTTGGGTACACTCCGCACATGTTTGGAGACAGCCCTAACAGATTAGTCAGCTGATTAAAGAAATTTAATGAGTTCTATTGAACACATTCGGACTGAGGCTCAAACTACATGCTGCATAGCTTTATGGCAAGGGGCCTGATCCAGATCAGGAGCCAAGCATAAGCAAATAAGAAGAGCCTTGCTGGATCAGGCCAATCCAGGATTCTGTTCTCACAGTGGCCAACCAAATGGCTGTGCCTAAACCAGAAAGCAGAACCTAATACACAGAGACTTTAAGCCTTTACCACCCCCATCCACTGTAGTCCCAGTCCACATAGGGGATCCATGCCTGCAATTTGCAGGGCCAGATAGAGAGACTTGGAAGGGCAGTTTGGGCCCTCAGGCCTGAAGCTGTTCACCCCTGCCCTAGAGCCCACCAGTTACAGAGACCCACCACTGCAACACAAAATGGCTCGATCTCCCTCAGCCATTCTCTCCCAAATGAAAATGCAGGAACCTGGTACATAAGATAGACGAGACAGTTTTATGAGCAGGAATAAGCACCTGCTACTTTAAATTTCAGATAATTAATGTGCCGTGATTTTGTTGGGTTATAAATACCAATCTAGTAAACATGATGCTATTTTAATCAAGCTTGCCTCTCTATTACGCTTAAAAAACAAAAAGACTCAGGTGGTTGGGGTGAGGGATAATGACAACTATTATTGATTCTGGATTTTCATGTCCCATTTTTTTATTTTCAGAGGAAATGTATCTAATGCACATTTGATACTACCTTACCATAAAAGAAGAATACAGTATAATTCTGGCTCATCCCCATGAGTTGGGGGACACTGTTTTTATGGTGGTTTCACTCCTACTTACAAGGTAGCATTGAGTGACACTGACTCAGTCCTCCGAACCTAGGTGGCTGCCTTCAAACTCTCTCTCTGCCCCCGCTTCTTATCCTTTCTCCTTCTCCTCCTCCCCTTCCACCTGGAGCTACCAAAATATGGCAGATCCTGATGGAACTGAAGAGCACATAATGCCGGACCACTACTGGTTGGAGGTGATGGGAGTTGTGAGTCTAAAAACCTCTGAAGGATGCCACATTGGGTATCCCTGCTACAGAGAGAGCCCTGGTTAACATTGTTAAGGTGATGCAACATTTCTCAAGTCCCTAGGCGCACACACACACACCAACCATGTTGCTTCAGAAGGAAGAGAAAGTGGAAATGACCATCATGAACTAAAGTGTTACCCTTCGCTCCATGCTGAACTTCTGGGAAAGGAACCTTCTGCACAATCGTGGATGGAGCTTAGAGAATGAATGGCAGGCAGCAGTGGGGAGTAAGAAGGGAAGGAACTGGCAAATACTGAGTTCTGGTGCCAGCTGCCAAAAGATATCATGATTGAGCTCCCGAGGAAGCACATTTGAAGAAATCGCTCCCTTCCTCTTACATCTCTGCATCCCCTCCACATCAGCAGCTTTACAGCAACTTCTTTTCCTAAGCCTTATTGTGACTACGGATGAATACAGAATTTCTATTCATATATATATATATATATATATATATATACACACACACACAGTATATATATATATATATAGAGGCGGATCTACTTACCGTATTTTTTGCTCTACAAGACTCACTTTTTCCCTCCTAAAAAGTAAGGGGAAATGTATGTGCATCCTATGGAGCGAATGCAGGCCGCGCAGCTATCCCAGAAGCCAGAACAGCAAGAGGGATTGCTGCTTTCACTGCACAACGATTCCTCTTGCTGTTCTGGCTTCTGAGATTCAGAATATTTGTTTTCTTGTTTTCCTCCTCCAAAAACTAGGTGCGTCTTGTGGTCTGGTGCGTCTTATAGAGCAAAAAATACGGTAATTTACACCATCTGAAATAATACCCAAGCTGAAACATAGCCATGTTTTGAAATTTGCACTCCTCTGAATTTTGCAGTGCAGTTCCACAGCTAACTAATTTGTACAAATATGCATTTGCTAGTGCAAAGTGTGCATGAAAATGCATGTATTGGTGAAAACGGCACATGAGAATGCATTGTAGACAGGGAAATTGCACTGCAAAAATGTGTCTGTTAGGCAGAACTGCAGACAAAAATGTGTACGTTATACACAGAAAACTCTGCTGAATTTTCATGAGGACTTGTTTCCTAAGATATCACAAAGTCATGTTGAAATATGCAGAACTGAACTTAAGCATGGGGAAATGGGGTGTTAAAAAGGCACTGATTTCTGCCCTGCCCATCAGTCACATGCTGCGCTGTGTCTGCTTCACTGCAGTTCAGCTTATCGCAAAAACTACATTATTCGCCTCGCTGTCCACTGTAGTGGAATTTTATGTCATCAGTTACATAATTAATGACATCGCCATTACCATATTCCATACCATTCACTTCAGTGCAAGGAAATGCTATGCAAATGGGAGGCAGGGGACAGTCATCAACTGTGTATTGCTTGTGAACTGAAAACAACTGCAAGTACTGATTGCACTCTGTTGAAATCCCCCCTCAGTCATGGGTGATCATGGGCCAATCACTATCCCTCAGCCTGACCTACCTCACAGGGTTATTGTGGGGATTAAATGAGGAGGGAGAGAACCATGTACACCACCTTGAGCTCCTTGGAGAAAAAGCTGGGGTACAAAGGCATAGAATCATCAAATAGTATAGTTGGAAGAGACCCCAAGGGTCATCTAGTCCAACTCCCTGCAATGCAGGAATCTTAACTAAAGCATCTATGACAGCCGGCCATCCAACTTCTGCTTAAAAGCCTCTAGTGAAGATTAGTCCACCACCTTCCGAGGGAGTCCGTTCCACTATCTCTTACCATCTGCTCTTTGGTGGCTATTTGCAGTTTAGTAGCGCTGCAGAGAGCTTGCTGGGGAGACCATGGATTAAAAAGGGACTCAAAAATAAAGAAGGTTTTAATAACAAAAACAAAAATTCCTTATACACTAAATACATCATCAACAAACCAGACCCAACCACCAACCCATCCCCCAGGGTAATGGGAGAGCTAGGTGCTGCTCCTTATATACTATACCCAATTGCTGACACAGCTTGATTAACACAACTCAGCAGCACCTGCTATGTTTCACAGCTGTAAGACTGGGTCTCGTTATTTGCCCTGGCCCTTAAAGACATACACAACTTGTGAAACAATAATGAACCTTCACATTTTAAAGTGACCATTCAACACTCCTACCATCAGAAAGTTCTTCCTAGTATTTAGCCGGAATCTCCTTTAATATCCAACTACCCTTCCAATTCAAAACCTGGCAAATTAGCATGTTGTTGCTTGTTGCCTAAAGACAGACAATGGCAATGGGCTGGCTTCCCTGAGAAGAGCATTCCACAAATGGGGAGCCACCGCTGAAAAGGCTATGAGTATTGAACAGATGAGAGAAACCCTTTGGATCTGTTAGGTTCCCTGGCATCACTTCTGATGAATGGTGAGATAAAAACTGCTTGAATAAATTATCACAATATAATATAGTTGCATTATATCTCCTTCATGTCAAGACCAATCTCCAGAGCTAGAGATCCGTGCTTGAAAGAAAAGGTATAATTCTTTTACTTGCCTTATATTTTTAATTTTCTTGATCTAACAAAGTAATCCACATGAACACCCGAAATATCCAATTAATTCTGTTTTTACCTCAGCTGTTAACTGAGTCCATTTATTTAATTCTTCTTGATAATTAACTCTCTTCTTCAGCATTGCTGACAACTTAATGAAGCTCAGTTGTTTCCAGATTTTTCTGATTACCCTGCTTTGTTGGTTGACATGTTCTCTTCTGTGCTTTGGCAAATAACAGCTTTGAAATGGTCAAAACACGTAGGATCTGGATCTCACAGGAATATAGGGGCTGAATTCTTTTTTTTAACAAAATCTAATAAGTAACTCAGCTTGCGAGCTTTCTCTTAAGGTTTCAACCACACAGTTCCCAAACCTCTTTGCTTTAATGCACCCCCACGACAAATGGAAGAAATCTCCCTTTGTTGGATTTGCAAAATCAACACGTTTCATCTCTAACTTTCTTTATGATCTTTGACTTTTGCTTTTTGTGTGTTTTTGCTGCCACTGCCTGCTTTATACAGTTCTGTTAATCAAACGCTGACAACAATAACCTCCTTTGCAAATAAGACTTCAAGCAGGTATGTGGCTCAGACAAGTGCGATCAGGCCTTCTTCTATAAAACAGCTCAGGAAAAAAATGGCCTCTGGCATTCTAATCTCTCTAAATGTTAACTGCAAAGGAAGGGGGGAAATGCTTTACAATCCTTGCCCCCCCAACGCCGCCGCCCACCCCCTTGAGGGCTTGACATAAGGCTGAGCCAAAATTACCCCAGCCAAAATAAGAAAGAAAGAGGAAAAAATGCATGGCCTTGACATTTTATTTCTGAATGAAACGTTAGGAAAGTCACTGTGCAAATTCCTTTCAGTTAAACCCTGAAGTCCAAGAAGATCAGGGCTAGGAAGCCCCATTAAAAAGGTTATCTGGTCCATTTCTCTGCACTGAAGCAGCACCAAATCCGTCAAAACCATTCTCTGCTCCAAAGTAGACATGAAGATAAATGCATCACAAGGAAAGAGGGAAGCATCCTTTTAAAATTGAGAGTAGGCACAAGTAACACCTGTTTTCACCGGGGCTGGAATTCCTGTGGTGTAGAGGATCAACTGGGATGCGGGTGGTGCTGTGGGTTAAACCACAGAGCCTAGGACTTGCCGATCAGAAGGTCGGCGGTTCGAATCGCCACGACGGGGTGAACTCCCGTTGCTCGGTCCCTGCTCCTGCCAACCTAGCAGTTCGAAAGCACATCAAAGTGCAAGTAGATAAATAGGTACTGCTCGAGCAGGAAGGTAAACGGCGTTTCCGTGCGCTGCTCTGGTTCGCCAGAAGCGGCTTAGTCATGCTGGCCACATGACCACATGACTCCCTCGGCCAATAAAGCGAGATGAGCGTCGGTCACGACTGGACCTAATGGTCAGGGGTCCCTTTACCTTTACCTTTAGAGGATCAACTATCCCTCCCCCCCAGTCATGATGCCAATGAAAATCCCCCCCCCAAAAAAAAAAAAATTGAAAATGCACTGTTACATACCTTCCAACATCCCACTGATCAAAACTGGGACGCTTGTCTTTTGGTCCTGAGCTGTCCCAGGAGACAGGCGACTTGCTCAAGGTTACCAAAAAAAACCTAGCGTCTTTTGATCCAGCGCTCTGGCACCAGCCAGCTATTCACGCAAGAGTGCGAGACCCAAAAAACAGGGCATCCAATCAGAACCTGAGATTGCTTCTGTAATTCTAGGATGTCCCGCTTAAATCGGGACGGTTTAGGGGTATGCTGTTAGACCTAACACAGCCACTGTGTACTTCTGAGTTACGCATTTTGCGCTGCATCTATTCCACGCCTCAAGAAGCAAATCTCTCACTTCCTTTTAACAAAATAAGCACCCTCATAAATTCTCCTATGAGGAAGGGGCATAGCTCCGTAGCAGAGAACATGCTTGGCATACTAAATAAATAAATAGCCCCTGGTTTGATCCCTGATCTTTCCAGGTGAGGCTGGAAAACAATCTTGCCAATCAAAATACTGAACTAGACGGAGCAACAGTCTGACATGGTTCTTTAAAACGCCGAGCTCTGTCTAGAAAGTGAGCCCTAAACTCAGAACAGACCCAATGGACCTAAGTGAGCCCATTCATTTTAACGGGTCTGGTCTGAATAAAAGGTAAAGGGACCCCTGACCATTAGGTCCAGTCGTGGCCGAGTCTGGGGTTGCGATGCTCATCTCGCTTTATTGGCCAAGGAAGCCGGCGTACAGCTTCCGGGTCATGTGGCCAGCATGACTAAGCCGCTTCTGGCGAACCAGAACAGCGCACAGAAACGCCGTTTACCTTCCTGCCGGAGTGGTACCTATTTATCTACTTGCACTATGACATGCTTTCGAACTGCTAGGTTGGCAGGAGCAGGGACCGAGCAACGGGAGCTCACCCCGTCCCGGGGATTCGAACCACCAACCTTCTGATCGGCAAGTCCTAGGCTCTGTGGTTTAACCCACAGCGCCACCCGCGTCCTGGTCTGAATAGAGCTAACATCATATCCAACCCAATGGATCCAGACACCTACCCACCAGGAAGGGAGTTGCACACTAAAGTTTGCTACTGTGATTGGCAAAGCGCTGTGGTTTGGTGGCAGAGCAGCTGCTTTGCATTCAGAAGGTCCCGGGTTCAAACCCCCGTCTTTCCAGGTAATGCTGAGAAAGTGATGCCGGAGTGAAACCCTGGAGAGCTGCTTCCTGCCAGTGTTGGAAATACTGAGCTAGATGGGTTCTGACTCGGTATAAGATTTCCTTCCAGTGAAATCTGCACTCAACTTGGTTCCGCCTCCAATTGTTTCTGTTGGCTGCTTCCAGCAAAGGAAGAATGCAAGGATGTGGCGATGGGGGCAGGGGGTGGAGGAAAGTGATTAAGATGGCAATAAACTAGGGCCTATTGCAAAAAGGAAGGAACTTCTAGGTGAGACTTCAAGAAAGGAAATGATTCAGTGGTCGGGGTGGGAGATATCTACAAGCAGATGGAGTTTCATATACTTAATTAAATCCGACTCCATTGTAAGGAAGGAGGTGCCGGGATCCAAGTTGAAAAAACAATATCGAATTGAGGAGGCTGTTTATGTGGGGGGCTTGGATAGAGAGGATCTGTCACTCTCATTTTGTTTTCTTCTCTCTGGTTCATATTACCCCATTTCCACTTCAGTCTGCAATTTTTTAAAAGTCTGCATGAAAATATATATGCTGGTTTTTGTTTTTTGTTTTGTTTTGTTTTTAAAAAAACAACTGCTGTTGTTTTTTTTAAAACGGGTTGTAATCTATGCTAGTCCTACTTAGAATAGAACCATTAAAATTAAAGTATAGGAGAAAGGTAAGTTTCTTAATACAACCCAATGTTTTTATACACACAGTTATTTTAACTGTTTGTGGGGGAGTATATCGTTTTATATATGCAATTGTATAAGTTTTTATATGTGTGTACCTGTTTTATAAATGCTTTTATTGTGTTGTGAATAGCCTTGGAATGCCTCATGGGAAGTGATTCATAAATGAAATAACAATAATAACGTTTTGTGCACATTTTTCTTAACATGAGGCATTCTCGGATGCTATTTTAATTTCTGTGCACGCTTCCCCCAATATATGCATTTATTTTGGTTGGAGAACTGCTTCAGAAAATTCAGAGAAGTGAATTTCCCAGTAGCTGCTACTCAGAGGTTGCCACCTCTGGCAGTAGAGGTACCACATAGCTTTATCCTTCATGAATTAGTCTCACCCCCTTTTCAAGCCATCCAAGCTAACAACCATAACCACATCCTGTGGCAGTGAGTTCCACAGTTTAGCAAGGTGTTGTGCAAAGAAGGATTTGCGGCTGTCTGCTCTGAATCTTCCAATAAACAGTTTCATTGGCTTGTCCCAGGTTCTACTATTGTAAGCAAGGAAGAAAGTGTCTCTCTTTCGTCTTTCTGCGCACAGTATCAAAGTGTTGTCATCCTCAGGAACTCTCCAGATTCCTCCCTCCTTCTCCAGCTACCCGATTCTCTTACCTGGAGATGCCAGGGGTTGAACATGGGACATTCTGTAACCCAAGCATATGTTCTATACCACTGAGATATGATCCCTCCCTAAAGGCTATTCCTTTCTTCACTTAATTTCATTAACAGTATTTACCGTATTTTTTGCTCCATAGGGTGCACCGGACCATAGGGCACACCTAGTTTTTAGGGGGGGGGGGAAATAAAGAAAAAAAAATTCCCCCCCCCCAGCCCCAAAGAGCAAAGCTTCCCCCAACCCCAGCCCCCAGAACGGGTCTGGGAGCGGGGGCGAGGTTGCGCACAACCTCGCCTTCACTCCTGGAGCTTGCTGCTATCCACAAGCCTTCTGAGCCAGGCGGGAACTCCTGCCGGGCTCCGAAGGCTTGCGGATAGCTGCCTGATGCCCGGGGTGTGCAGCGGGAGTTGGGCTCCCCAGGCTTCAGGCTTCAGGCTGCTATCCACAAGCCTTTGGAGCCCGGCGGGAACTCCCACCGCGCTCCAAAGGCTTGCGGATAGCTGCCTGAAGCCTGGAGAGCGAGAGGGGTCGGTACGCACCGACCCCTCTCACTCTCCAGGCTTCAGCGAAAGCCTGCATTCGCCCCATAGGACGCACACACATTTCCCCTTCATTTTTGGAGGGGGAAAAGTGCGTCCTATAGAGCGAGAAATACGGCATATACCACCCAACAGCTTGAGAATCCATCTCAAGAATAGGAAGAACTTTCTGACGGTAAGAGCTGCTTGATCGCAGAACGGACTACCATGAAAAATGGTGGATTCTCCTTCATTGGAGATTTCAAACACAGTTTGTACAGCCATGTTTCAAGGATTATTTAGCTGTGATTCCTGCATTGCAAGGGGTGGCACTGGATGACCTTGAGGTCCCTTCCAGCTCTACAGATCTGTGATTTTAAGCCTGCCTCTTGTTTTGACATAACATGCTTTCCCTCTGCCCCACTGGGTAGAAGGCAGAACAGCTTCCAAAACAAAGCCTCACAATTTCTGCCAGTACAAACTTCCTCCTCCTCCTCCATCCCTCCAATGGTATGACGTCTTTCCATTTAAGCCCTCAAGTCTGTTTTAGTGATGTTCTCAGCCTCTCAGCAAAGCAGCCTGGGTCAAACACAGAGATAGATAGATATCCCATCTCTGGGGAGGCGTGATAATCCAATCGCCTGGTGCGTGCATAAGAAGGGAGGGGTATCTCATATATACCATGGAGTAAAGAGGCACACTTGGAATTGCAATCATGGGAAAGGCCATATGATGAATGTTAAAACAGGGCAACCTGGAAGAACATAGGAGAAGCAGCTGCAGGAATGCAGAGCAAAAGCACATTTCTCCAGATGTGGCTTCAAGCTGTCTTTCTCATCACCACCTGTTGGACTTTAGCCTCCCAGTTTACAACAACATGGAAGTGGAAGCATCCATCCCTGCGGTTGTGGGGCTGGCACTTCCTGGCCAGAGGTCTAGACTGGCACTGTGGGCAAGGCAAGTAGCCTATGGCTGCATTAATGCCAAGTTGTGTAGCTTCAGTGCTGTTCATACCATACAAAAGGCCCTCTCTGCAGCTAGGTACATACCAAACACTTAAAGCACATGACTTCCCCCAAATAATCCTAAGAATTCTGGTTGGTTAAGGGCATTGGGAATCATAGCTCTGTGGGGGTAAACTACAGTTCCCAGGTGTGCATGCAGTCTAATAGTTATGGGACTGCCAGATGTGTCCATACAAACAGCTATCCATACATCCTGTGCAAATCAGGGAGGGCAGGTCCACCTCCTTCCCTGCTGGAAGTGGCAGGTTGTCCTCTTACTCCAGAGATCAGGTATAGGCAAACTCAGCCCTCCAGATGTTTTGGGACTACAATTCCCATCATCCCTGACCACTGGTCCTGTTAGCTAGGGATGATGGGAGTTGTAGTCCCAAAACATCTGGAGGGCCAAGTTTGCCTGTGCCCGCTAGAGATGCTCTGTTACAACCAAACAGAAGTGTAATGTGAATTAAACGACAATGTAATGTTTCTGTTTCTGACAATTAAAGATTTTGTCTTTTTTGGCTGCCTGATCAGTGTCACACTATGCGGGGCTTTTTTCCCCCAGGGGGAACTCACAGGAATTCAGTTCCGGCATGTCTCTGGTGGGTGCTACTGCCACGCTAAGAGAATGAGGGAGGTGTTCATGGTGAGTTCCAGCACCTCTTTTTTATAGAAAAAGAGCACTGTGTAAATGTATATTCAAATTTCTTGAACACAGTGACACCAGGTGGCAAAGACCAAAATGGCTACCCTCTTATGACCAGACATGAACCACTTGATCTTTCAGCTGAAAAGGCAGGAACAAAATAATTCCCCAGATGAAATCATGGGACTCAAAAGGCAGTATGTGCACCGTGGTGGTTGGCTGTGATTTGAGATCATGGCAAAAAAAGGAATCTGAAAAACACGAGCAGCAGTATGTCTGAGCAGATATCGTGGAGCCTTAATGTGCTACGCTTAATGGCAAGCTGAGAAATGTACAAGGATTAGTTATGTGAAATGCAGCGTAATTGGGTGGGCTGGATGCGCAGACAGGGAACACCCAGATATGGGGTTCCAGATCCCATGCCAAGATTCATCTAGTCCAGCTTCCTGCAATGTAGGAATCATAGCTCAACACTGCTAAAGAGTCCCTGATAGATGGCCATCCAACCTCTTCGTGGAAACCTCCAATGAAAGAGAGTCCATCATCTTCCAAGGGAGTCCATCTCTCTGTCGAATAGGTCTTGGCGTCGGAAGTGCTCTACCACTGAGCTATGGCACACTGTTTCCCTGCAGGGAAAACTGTCCTGAGGGAGGGGGCCTACTGGTTTGGTTACTGTGCAACTGAGGGGTTTTGAGTGCCTAACCAAAGCTTTTTCGGCAGCTAAGTGGTCAAACAATCCCTGGGCCTTGGATCTGAGGAAAGGGCATGGATCTCAGCGCTGTTGCCAGGACAATCCCCACTCACTCAAATATGGAAGCCTACATGTAAATGTTCTCCAGAGAAGAAGAAGAGTTTGGATTTGATATCCCGCTTTATCACTACCCAAAGGAGTCTCAAAGCGGCGAACATTCTCCTTTCCCTTCCTCCCCCACAACAAACACTCTGTGAGGTAAGTGAAGCTGAGAGACTTTAGAGAAGTGTGGCTAGCCCAAGGTCACCCAGCAGCTGCATTTGGAGGAGTGGAGACGTGAACCCGGTTCACCAGATTACGAGTCCACCGCTCTTAACCACCACACCATGCTGGCTCTCAGAGGAGCAAAGCAAAAGCTGTAGGGGGGGAGGCTTATTTCCATCAGGAACATGAGGCAGATGGAAAGAGTAAAACAACAACTTCTACTTTCCTCTTTCAGTGTTGTTGAAATCACACACACACACTCCTGCACATTACACGAAAATATAAACGCTTTCCATCTAGTTTGGCACCAATTTCTTAGAGGAATGCTCCTTCTGTGATGTCACAGCATTGTACCATGCAGATTGGTCATGGGTTAACTACTTACACATCATTAAAAAAACAAAACAAAAATGGGAATGGAAGATTTGTGCAGATTGGCATAAAATGTATGTATGCAAATTTGTATGTATAGGTGCAAATTTTAAAATACTCCCTAAAATATAAATAGGCTTCTTTCCCCTGAAATTGAGAATTGCTTTCAGATGGAGGACTCTCCTCTGTAAAGTAGGACACATCACCATCCTCATAGAGTCGGAAGGGATCCCTAGGGGATCCATCCCCCCGCAGTGCAGGAATCTCAGCTAGAGCATCCACGACAGATGACCATCCAACTTCTGCTCAAAAACTCAAAAAAGTGAAGAAGAGTCATTCATCATCCATCGGTCCAGCTGCAAAAAAATGGGCTTGTCTACTGCCAAAGACAAGACCCGAAGCACCTGAGTGCTGCCTATGACATGGAATGCACAGACATGCAAATTCTTTCCAGGAAGCACTAACATTGTGGCTGCCATCGATCCTTACCACCAGACACTAAAATACTGCATAGCCCCACTTTAAAAAAGAAAAGAAAGAACAAATGACAAAATCATCTGGAGTTACCAAATGCTTGAAGTATTCTGTTACGGGCAGCCTAAATATCCACACGCAGCAGCTGACAGAACAGGGCATACCAGGCTCTTACAGCTGTTGTAGCTGATTCAAAGACCACCTTTGTTTCTGGAAACAAAGGACAAGGATAAGCCCAGCTGCCACCTCACAAGATGCAGCGCCGCTCAGGTCAAGAAACCTAGGCTGTAATCCATAACTTAGTTAGTCCGGAAGCATTCCATTAAAGTCGACTGGGCTGCTCTGCAGCGAATGGGTTGCGGACTGCACCCTCTGCAAAGCTGAGCTGTACCACGTTACTTACAGATGCATATAAACTGAACATTAAAATAGGAGACCCACTGAATCTTTCTTCTGAATCTTTCTTCTGGCTTCCTCCTGCATCCACAACGTAAATGACATAGTAGTGGTTTGAACCCACAACTGGGCTACAGCCATCCTTCCCCTTATGCAGGCTCTCATCTTTTATTATTATTATTATTATTATTATTATTATTATTATTATTATTATTAAGCACTGAGTATACCTTTATTCATTTAAACATTTGCATGTCACCTTATTTTTTTAAAAAAGCACAATCAGTTTTAAAAGAGTTGCAAAGGTTCTCCAGGAGTTAATGACGCTACAGGCCACAGCCAATCAGCGCTGTGCATGCCAGGTTTCTGTGGCAAACTCACTAAACAGGATGGCATTGAATAGTGGCAGACCTTGGCGCCTCAAATTTCAGTGGCACCCTGTGAAATGCCAAAATCTGGTGGCGGTCTCCCACCCCACCCACCACTGCCTCTCACCTTCCGGTGGTTGTTGTAGTTGTGGTTCCTGCTGCAGTGCCCCAGAAGTCCCATGCCTGGTGCAACCACACTGGGCACTCTCTCTTAGATCCACCTTTGCACTGAGCTGAGCTCAGCTCAGAAGACAATTTGAATCAAATGTAGTGCCTGCAGTTCTGAAGAGGCCTCAGTGGTCAAGTAAGGTTATTGTCTGCATGTGACCATCTTACCCTTAAATGTCTACTGCTTGGTGGAAAGGTAGAGCACAAATTTAACAAATGAATAAGCAAAATAAACTGCTACGCAACTGCTCGGCTAAAACCCAGCTTGATTATTTCCATTCCTGTTGCCAATCCTAGATGGGCGCTCAGCTAGCAATGTGTAGCCAAAACGTGGATAAGGTTAGAGGACCATATCCTACCTTCTCTCATTGTCATCCAGGTGAGCAAAGAGCACATTCTTGGAGATGGCCTTTGCCAGAGCAGTCATGGTTTTATAGTCCTTGGGAATAACCTAGGCAAGGAAGAGGAGAGAGAAACAACAATCTAGGTTCAGTCAAACGCCCCACCACGGACAATCTCACAATGAGGGATGCGCCTGAGTTTTAAGTTTCTAATAATAATAACCTTTTCTAAACAAAAATTAAGAAACATTAAAAAATAACACATCTAAGCAGTACAGTACAGTGGTACCTCAGATTACAGACACTTCAGGTTACAGACTCCGCTAACCCAGAAGTAGTACCTCGGGTTAAGAACCTTGCTTCAGGATGAGAACAGAAATTGTACGGTGGCAGCAGGAGGCCCCATTAGCTAAAGTGGTACCTCAGGTTAAGAACAGTTTCAGGTTAAGAATGGACCTCCAGAACGAATTAAGTTCTTAACCCGAGGTACCACTGTATAGCCATATATAACAGTGCATGAGAACATCAAAGCCCAGATAAAGTTCTCATATTTCTGATGCACTTCACATCTCAAATGAGGATCAGATGCAATGATGAAAGCCCGTGTTGTGCAGTGGTTAGAGGAGGGGGGTCTATAGCCCAAAGGTACCTAACCTGTGGCCCTCCAGATGCTGCTGAACTACAACTCCCATCATCCATGCTCTGACTAGGGCTGGTGAAAGTTGGATGGGGACCATATGTTGAGATTCCTGCATTACAGGGTGTTGGACTACATGATCCTCAGGGCCCCTTCCAACTCTACAATTCTATGATCCTGGGATCTTACAAAGGAACCGGTTTGACCCCTTCAGCAGTCCCTTCAAACTCTCATCTTACAGTAAATTCACAGGCTTTTGGCGATCCAAAAGGCATCATCCAAACCATCCCCTTCCCTTTCCTGTAACAATGTACCGAGGACATGTATTTTGCAAAATGAAGTTTGAGCCACATTTTAATCGAGAAGCTGGGAGCCCCTGGGCTAGCCTGTGGCTTTCCTTATGACCTGGACAGTGCCAGTAAAGGAAAAGAGGGCAGGAGAGGGAGAGGCATTATTACCCTGCAAGAAACATCAAATGGGGATATTAAGAACAGCTGACTAGGAAATAATTAAGCAGCTGGCAGTATCTTATAAAATATTACTTTTTGTAAATGCATCTTATGCAGTGAGATACATTAATCATTTAACTCGCTGTCTCAAATACTGGGTGGCTGCCAGCACGGCTTTATTTAAACCTGGGAGAGAAGCCCAGGGAACTATTTTGACATGAAGAAAAACAAGGATGAAGGGATTCAGGGCCCATTCGCACAATCACTTCTGCATAGGATGGCTGCCACTTGGGACATGAGAGGCGGCTGTGTTGGTGATCTGTAGGAACTGGTATATTTTCTGTGCTCTGCCCTGATGAAATTGTTGAGCTGATCAGCAGCAGGCCTGGCTGAAACTACGTGCGTGCCAATATGGGCATGTGAAACCTCAGCATGGGCTCACTTAGCGATGTGAACAGCGTAATCATCTTGGATCGGAGAGGAAAGGGGTAGAAGGCTCCTTTCGTGCTCTCACTATCCATGCCATACTGCTATTCAATGGTGTTCTCTGGGCTTTTAGTTTCCATGCAGAAACAGGGAACCTGCCACCACCAAGTGTTGCTGAAAGCCCACCATACGTTTAAAGCAATGCTCCCAAACAATCCCTCTTCCCAGGGAACTCTGGGAACAGTAGCTCTGAGGGTAAGGTAAAGGACCCCTGGGTGTTTAAGTCCAGTCAAAGGCAACTATGGGGTTGTGGCACTCATCTCACTTTCAGGCCAAGGGAGCCGGCGTTTGTCCACAGACAACTTTCTGGGTCATGTGGCCAGCATGATTAAACTGCCTCTGGCGCAACAGAATACAGTGACGGAAACCAGAGCGCCAGGAAACATCGTTTACCTTCCTGCCGCAGCGGTACCTATTTATCTACTTGCACTGGTGTGCTTTCGAACTGCTAGGTTGGCAGGAGCTGGGATGGAGCAACGGGAGCTCACTCCATCCTGTGGATTTGAACCAGCAACCTTCCGATCGGCAAGCCTAAGAGGCTCAGTGGTTTAGACCACAGCCCCACCTGCATCCCTTCAGCTCTGTGGAGGGGAATAGGGGTCTCCTAACAACTCTCTTAACAAACTACAATTCCCAGTATTCTTTAAGTGGAAGCCATGACTGTTAAAGTGCTATAGGAGTGATTTGAATGGGTGCTGAGAATGGGACCCAGGTTCCCCACAGAGAACTCGGTCATGTGTAGCTATTCCAGTAGGGATGAATGTATTGCCCACCAGCTGAAGGGAGGTGACTGCAGCCCTTTTTCACTATGGCTAGCCCCGTCTATGTTGGTATGTGAGGAGTTTACATAGGCACTGCAGGGGGTTGGACTAGATAACTCTTGGGGTCCCTTCTAACTCTATGGTTCTATGGGCAGAGCAGAAAACACGGCTCTGGAGATCCAGCTAATGGGGAAGTTCTAGTCTATTCCCAACTCAGCATCACTTTTGATTTCTGGCTAGGTACGGTAGCTTATTGACGCAGCTTGGGGGTGGGGGAATGTTGCTGTGTGTGCGTCAATAAGCCATTTATAGCACTGATCTCAAGAACAGGATCCCGCAGATCTTTACCTTCCTGACATAAGAAACCGCATCTTCTTCCGTGTACACCTCTGCACTGACTCCACCCCTTCTGTGCCGCGCCTTGACCACCGGGTTTGGGGGCGGAGGAGAAATTTCGTCATCATGGGAATCCGATTGTGAGTTGGATTTCTGCCAAGCCAGGATCTGTTTGCATTCTTCCTGCAAGGGAGAAAGGAGAGTGAGAACCTGTTCTCCTCCACAACTGCCAGCCCAAACCATTTAATACCAGTTAACCCCACCAGTCATCATCCCACATCGAAAACGGAGGCTACGTACTATAAATATTTGCTAGTGTCTGACCCTTGGTACAAAAATGAGATTTGCAGTTTCAGAAGGGCTTCCACCTTTAGGACTTAATCCCCCAAGCACGGCTGTAAAACAAGCTCTGAATTTTTAGAGAGCTGAGTTTCTATATAGGAGAGGGACACTGAATGGTCTTGTTGGGGGGCTATTTCTTTGAACTGCAAAACTGAAAATCATCGTACATATAACTGTTAAATTTTAACAACAAACATTGTTTGGGGAAAGATTTGGAGCTGAAAAGAGGATTGTTTGTGTGTGAGAGAGAGAGAATTATTCCTACAAACGCCAAAGAATTGCAGAATAGCAGACAGAGGCAATGTTCCATCATCCCAACCTATCCAACTCCCTTTCACAATCACTAGGAAATTTAGAAACCTGGAAAGAAGAGTAAAGGTAAAGGTAAAGGTACCCCTGCCTGTATGGGCCAGTCGTGTCCGACTCTGGGGTTGCGCGCCCATCTCGCTTAAGAGGCCGGGGGCCAGCACTGTCCGAAGACACTTCCGGGTCACGTGGCCAGCATGACAAGCTGCATCTGGCGAGCCAGCGCAGCACACGGAAACACAATTTTCCTTCCCGCTAGTAAGCGGTCCCTATTTATCTACTTGCACCCGGGGGTGCTTTCGAACTGCTAGGTTGGCAGGCGCTGGGACCGAGCAGTGGGAGCGCACCCCGCCGCGAGGATTCGAACCGCCGAACTGACATTCGGCAAGTCCTAGGTGCTGAGGTTTTACCCACAGTGCCACCCGCGTCCCGGAAAGAAGGGTAGGGGTGTATATAAAGGGTAGGTGATAGGGGAAAGTCATCACCCCTAATCCCAGATGATTGTGGGCTACTTATGGCTCCTCCGCACCAAAAGAAAGACAGTCTGCACATGCTTAAATGAATCCCTTGATTATTATGCTTTGCGTCAGGATAACCAATGTAGTGTCCTTCAGATGGTGTTAGACTACAACTCCCATCATCCCCAGGCAATCGTGGCCAAGGATGACAAACGTGTATGTAGCCCAACAACTTTTGAAGAGCACCACATTGGCTTCCCCGATGAAAAGCGCAATAATCACATTTGCTACCTCCCAATTTACATTTTCTAGGATTTCACACATGCACATATCCCAGTCAAAGTCAATTAACGGTGAGATCAAAATCTCCGGCGTACGGAAAGGGAGGTAAAGATTTTACAAAATCATGGGCAGCCTGCCAATTATCAGGTGGAACGTTTCATAGAGTGCAAATCACCACCCCGTAAAGCAGACCCTCCAAGTGTCCCTATTTTCCAGGGACAGGCCTGGATTTACAGAAGCCATCCTGGTTTCTGATTTGATCCCAGAATGTCTTGCTTTTCTATAGGACGTCCCTATTTTCACTGGAGAAATGTTGGAGGGTATGGAGTTATGTGACCCGTGAGCCAAGGAGATAACTAACTATACAACCTTTAGAAGACATTTGAAGGCAGCCCTGTATAGGGAAGTTTTTTAATGTTTAATGTTTTATACAGTGGTACCTCGGGTTACAGACGCTTCAGGTTACAGACTCGCTAACCCAGAAATAGTACCTCAGGTTAAGAAGTTTGCTTCAGGATGAGAACAGAAATCGTGCAGCAGCAGCGGGAGGCCCCGTTAGCTAAAGTGGTACCTCAGGTTAAGAACAGTTTCAGGTTAAGAACGGACCTCCAGAACAAATTAAGTTATTAACCTGAGGTACCACTGTATATGTTGGAAGCTGCCCAGAGTGGCTGGAGCAATGCAATCAGATGAGCGGGGTATAAATAATAAAATGATGATGATGATGATGATGATGATGATGATGATGATGGAACAGGACGCCCATATTTTCACTGGAAAAATATTGGAGGGTATGTGATGGCACAGATGACAAAGCTACCCCCTAATATCTACTTAGCTTAGGACCACAGTGGCAGATTTACGGTCTGCAGGGCCCTGTGTACAGTCCTTTTGGAGGGCCCTATTCTTCCACCTAAGGGACGCGGGTGGCGCTGTGGGTTAAACCACAGAGCCTAGGACTTGCCGATCGGAAGGTTGGCGGTTCGAATCCCTGCGACAGGGTGAGCTCCCGTTGCTCGGTCCCTGCTCCTGCCAACCTAGCAGTTCGAAAGCACGTCAAAGTGCAAGTAGATAAATACAGTGGTGCCTCGCAAGACGAAAAGAATCCATTCCGCCAGTCTCTTCATCTTGCGGTTTTTTCGTCTTGCGAAGCAAGCCCATTGACAGCTTAGCAGATTAGCACTATTAGCGGTTTAGCGGCTTTTAGCGGATCAGCTGATAAGCGGCTTAGGGCTTAGGAAAAGGGGAGGGGAGGGAAAAAAACCCACAGGAACTCGCAATACATTTTCGTCTTGCGAAGCAAGCCCATAGGGAAATTCGTTTTGCGAAGCGCCTCCAAAATGGAAAACCCTTTCGTCTAGCGGGTTTTCCGTCTTGCGAGGCGTTCGTCTTGCGGGGCACCACTGTAGGTACTGCTCCAGCGGGAAGGTAAACGGCGTTTCCATGCGCTGCTCTGGTTCACCAGAAGCAGCTTAATCATGCTGGCCACATGACCCGGAAGCTGTACGCCGGCTCCCTCTGCCAGTAAAGTGAGATGAGCGCCGCAACCCCAGAGTCGGTCACGACTGGACCTAATGGTCAGGGGTCCCTTTATCTTTATTCATCCACCTAAACAAAAGTGATGGGGGAGATGAATTTACTCCAACTGGTTCTCCAGAGTTTCAGGCAGGAATATCTGCCAGCCCTGGCTGGAGATGCCAGGGACTGAAACGGGGAACTTCTGCACACAATGCAGATGCTCTACCACTGAGCTACACTTGAGTCCAAGCCCCACAGTCCAACAACGTCTGGAGGGCTATGGGTTCTCCACCCCTGACTCAAAACGACTTGACTGATAGCTTTCCAGTGAAAAACCTCTCCAGACCCAAGCAGATTGCTCATCACCGTGTTCTGTCGTGCCATACACTGGGCCAGAGTCCCTGCCAAGTCTGATCACCTCTAGTATTGCACTGACAAGACAATTTAGGAAGTGTGTCTACCAAATAGCAGGGTGCGGAGGAGGGAACAGCTCGGATCTCGGTGTCAGACATGTGGCTAATTACCATCTTAATCAGCTGGTTGTATTGACACAGGAAATGAGTTATGGTTAGCTCATCAGCTGTAGCCTGAGAAAAAGAAAGGAGTGCGGTGCTCAAAACTGTCTCCTGATTTAATGGCTTCTTCCCAAAAGGCGTAAGAGCGGCGAGAAAAACAGGTGATTCATGGACCAGTCAGCAGGAATATCTGCAACCACCTCAAAAAGATTATCTTTGAGCTAGGAACAATGCACAAAAAAAGGGCAAGGAGAGGCCAGGTCAGCAGTAAAAGCAGTGGCCTCCATATGTTGTTGAAAAACAGTCAGTGCTGGGTCCAGGGTTGTGGGGTTTCAATCACCCACAACCGTTTCTGCAGCAGGGTCCCTGCGAACGTCTTAGAGCTACCCAATCTGCATGGAAAGGGAGCCCTTTTATCCACTGCCTGCTCCAAAGCCAAGCATTTGGGGAAGCTGAAAGTGCTTCTATCAGCCCAAGGCTTGCTTAAAAAGGATCATTTTACCTGGCGCCTAAAGGTATATAATGAAGGCGCCAGGCGAACCTCCTCAGAGAGAGCATTCCACAAACAGGGAGCCACTCCAGAGAAAGCCCGTTCTTCTCTTGTCACTCTCCACATCTCCCTTGGAAGAGATTCAGGACAGACCACAGTTGTTCACAAAATGAACTTATGGAATTTGATGCCACCAGTTACAGAGTATTAAGAACCCTGGAGCAAACATATAAAATTGATGCAACTGATGATCTTGGCCGATGAATGAGTGATACTTGTAATGCAAATTGTCACTAATTGGTTTTAAAATGTTTTTAACGTTGCAGTTTTAAATAGTATTGTGATAGGTGTGTTAGAAATTCAATAATAAAAGAACAAAAGGTTTGTGTTCCGTTCAGCAGAAGAACAAATTTGCTCCAAACCACAGAAACTTTTCCAGCCTGTTTCTGAGCTCAACTTTGTCAAAAGAGAGCTTTTAAACAGGCAAGTCTTGTTCATTCTCTGCAAACTCGTTGCCCTCCATAAACAGTCCAACAGATTCTTACTATCCTGTCACCAGATGCATCCACACCACTAACTTAACCTGGTATGGTACCTATTTAACTGGCATGGCTTCCCATAAATCCTAGGCATTGTAATTTGGTGAAGGTACCGAGAACAATACTCTGTTTGCAGATGGTAAGCTTCTCTGACAAAAATAATTTCCCAGATTAGAATGGCTATTAATCCAGTTTGAGCCTGTGGCATAGATACATACCTGAAACCACAACACACAAATCTGCCAGTATGGTTTACCGGTTATAGCGCTGGATGAAATCTGGGGGAACCCAGATTGAAATATCTGCTCAGTTACAAAGCTCACTGAGTAACTTGGACCAGTCACTACCTCTCACCTCAATAAACCCTCACAGGGTTGTTGTGAAGATAAAGGGGGGGGGGGAGCCAGGTACACTGTATTTTCTTCCTTCCAGGACAGGCAGCATATAAATACAAACAAACAAAGAACAACACAAAATGGTGCATAGCAACACCAACCTTTTTAAAAGAAAATTGTAGAAGAAAAACTGTACCTCTGTAGCAGCAGTAAATGATCGCCGACTAGCAAGATCAACCATGTTTCAGAAACAGCAGACCACAGCATATTAGAGTTAGTGGAAGGAAACTTTGTTTCTGCTTCAGGCGGGGCCCATATGCATACCTGAGGCATTCCTCCCAAATGCCTAGATGCCACCTCATCCTCAAATGCCCCAAAAATAAAGATTCCACAAGAGCTCACTTTCATAGAGGCTTCCCAATATTTTGCACTCTGCTGGCTCGGAACGGCTTGTCCATCAGCTCCTCAACAGCAGCACTGAGGATTCTGTGCTACCACAAGGCAAAACTTATCTGTTCTGCATTTCAGAATTTGCACTCAGAAAAACACTGAGATAGCTGCTAGCAATAAGCGAAGACGGCTAGCTTTATATCGCTTTGGATTCACCATGCCACAAATATTGCTAACACAAATCATCTCCGTTTCCCATATCTGATTTCACCCCCCAAAAAAATGTTTTGGGGACTGATTTACAAAGCAACTCCCGCTGCAAAACAGGCTTTTTGCAGTCCCAGGTCACTGTCTTGCCCCCTCTTTTCCCAGCACCAAATCGCCCTGACCACAACTTTGCTTTCCTCCCCCCACAACTTCTTTGGTGCATGGTAAACTTAACGGAGGGCCCCTTATCGGACCGCCTGCTGCAATGAACAATGTAAGAATGGTGGAACCAGAAGGTTATTAAATCAAACAGAGAGACAGAAAACCCCACTTTATAAGCCGAGTACCTGAGGGCAGCACCTTGAAATGATAAAGTACAAAACCCAAAGGATGCATCAAGATTAACATTTATATACTTCTTCTAAAGGAGCCCTCCCACTTAGCTTGGGGGGTTTTTTTGTTAGAGAGTAAATATAAAAATGCAAGTTACCATACGGTTCATTTGTTTAAAAAGAGATCTCTTCGCTACCAACTCCCTTTCTACGCAGCGAAGCAGCTAGCTTTTCCCATATGCTTCTCTTTGCTGCCCAGGTTCGAAAATCCATTACAGAACTCAAGCAAGGAAACTCAGGAAGACACGACAGCCAGGGCTAAGCTTTTAAAAAGTCATCGTCCACATATCCTGGGGTAAAACCGCACACTTGCGCACTCTCTCTCTCTCTCTCTTTTTCTCTCTCTCTCTCTCTCACACACACACACATACAGTTGTAGCAAATCTTTTAAAGGAACAATCAACAAACCTTTCAAGAGGGGCCCTTTAAGTATATCCATCTTCCAACGTAGCCTGCCATGAAGCCATCAACAGAAGTCACAAGTAAACACCTCACCCGTCCTTTTATTTATTTATTAAAACCGTCATCATGGCAACAAGCTCTCATGATGTACCAGAATGGCACGCATAATTCACAAGCGCAGAGATATTATGAGTTTGGACACTCTCTCCTTGACTTCATGCTTGGTTTAAACACACACAGAGAGAGACAAACACAAAGCCCCAGGGCTACAGAAAATAGAATGGGCCTTGTTGTACTCTTATTTCAGTGAAGGACTTAAGGAGAAAGAAGGGTTGGTCCAAGGCATATTGCTGCCTGAGGCAGAGCAGCAAATGGTGTCTCACGCTTCTCACCCACCTCCAGCTAAGACGCTTAGAACCAGTGGTGGGTGGTGGCCATAGGGCGGAAGCCAGGGAGGTCAACAGTAGGTGGCGCCAGAGCCAGTGGACAGGCAGAGCCAACAACTTCTGGTTTTGTCGCCATCCTCCTCCTCCTTGTTGGGTTCTACAAGGGCAACACTGAAAAGAAGGAGGATGCAGTTGATAGCCAATGCCACCCCTTGGGCTGGGTGTAGGTAAGAAGGCAGGCAGGTGGGGGCTGCTGATGCCACTGAGGTTGTTGGGGGCTGTGCCCCATTTGCTCTAAAGGAGCAGCTTCCACTCCATAGTACCCAAGGTCAGTACTCAAGGTCAGTCAAGTGGCTTTGTTGTGTCTCCACTATCAGAGGCTTTTGAGTACTAATTGCTAGAAACCACAGGCTGGGAGAGCGCTGCTGTGTACAGATCCTGCTTGCGAGCATCCCAGGGGGCATCTGGTTGGCCACTGTGAGAACGGGACAGTGGACATTGGTCAGTTTGGACTGATGCGGCACTGTCCCACCAATCTCAGTCTGCCCTCAGGTAGCCACCATCTTCCTACCTTCTTAATTCCTGCCATTCCAGAGAGTTGCACTGCCTTTTGTCTTCCTCCTCCTTAATCTCAGTGTTGCTCTTGTAGAACTCAGCAGGGAGAAGGTCAGGAACAAAACTAGATTTAGCTCTGCCTATCATTGGCTCTGGCGCCACCTACTGTTGGACCTCCAGGCCTTCTGCCCCACCAGTCCCAATGGGCACCCAGATGTTGGACTGATTGGGACACTGATTCTTCTTAATTAGGCCAATGGCTGCATAAAATTGGGCCAAAGGCTGTAAGATTGCTTATAGCCTACTCCAGGTTTTTTTTTTTCTTTCCAGTTCTACAAAGCAAATCTCCTGACAGGTCCATGGGACTTGCTTATTTCAGTGATTCTTTATTTCCAAGAAAATAGCATTTTCTTCCTTGTCATTACATCTGTTGACCTCCTCCATCACCATCTAAGAAGTTTCAGCTTGTAAGAGCTAGACTCAAATTGACTATATGGATTTTTCCGGGAAGGGCTTCAAAAGAAAAAGCTAGCTATTAAATACCACCTAAGTGCTCTCCATTTGTTCTCTTCCACCTCTCACAGCATTCTGAAAAATAACAGCATGGAGCATGTTCCAAATAAATTATTCCATCCATTTCTTTTCATCAGGATTGATCCTAAGAAACATCACCCAAGTTGCCCTGAAAACCATTTCATCTACAAAATGAAACAAAACTTCTAAAACTCTTTTCTGGTTGTCCTTGAAATTATCCACAGTGAATCTGCATCGCTATTGTTGCTAATTAATTACAGAGGCTGCAATCCCAGCTTCATGTTTTTATCATTTTAAAAAGAGTATAAACAAGTACAAAAATACAAAATACAGAAAAACAGAGGGCAAATCCAACTCTCTTAAACACTTGTGAGAAATTGGAAACCCTAAAAATTGCTCACCTCTCCCCTAAAGGCAACCCATATATATTATACCAGCACAATTAAGCAGCAGATATGGGGACATCACCTTGCAACAAAGATCCCTATAGTTAAAGCAATGGTTTTCCCAGTAGTGATGTATGGAAGTGAGAGCTGGATCATAAAGAAGGCTGATCGCCGAAGAATTGATGCTTTTGAATTATGGTGCTGGAGGAGACTCTTGAGAATCCCATGGACTGCAAGAAGATCAAACCTATCCATTCTGAAGGAAATCAGCCCTGAGTGCTCACTGGAAGGACAGATCGTGAAGCTGAGGCTCCAATACTTTGGCCACCTCATGAGAAGAGAAGACTCCCTGGAAAAGACTCTGATGTTGGGAAAGATGGAGGGCACAAGGAGAAGGGGACGACAGAGGATGAGATGGTTAGATAGTGTTCTCGAAGCTACCAGCATGAGTTTGACCAAACTACGGGAGGCAGTGGAAAACAGGAGTGCCTGGCTGCTCCGGTCCATGGGGTCACGAAGAGTCGGACACGACTAAACAAAAACAACAACAATATGGGGTAAGCCCCAATGAATTCAATAGGAACATAAGAAACTACGTTTGACTCTAAAGCGTACATAAGTTTGTGAATCAAATCAAATCAAATCAAATTTTATTAAACGGTCACAGACCAGATTAACTCGTACAGCTAGTCATCGAAACCTAACACCGGAGAAAACAAAGGACAATTTCAATACAGATTAGACCATAACAACAATTTAAAATTAGACAGCATGAATAAAATTAAGTATTTGCCTTCGCCTGCATGTTGACATTGGAAAGCTCTTGTTTCCTGCGCCTAATAGCGGCTACACAGAATTTAGCAACATTGATAGTGATTTCAGGAACCTTATCTTCTACCAAGGCTCTCATACATTGGAGTTCTGGTTCATTTTTGTGAATCTGCTTCCCTGCACGCCACTCTTTCATTTCCACCCACACCCAGTTCAGCTCCAATAATGGAAATGAGTCCATTGTAGCAGGGTCTTCAAGCAGCCCAGCAACTCTCCCCCCAATTTACAGCAAAACTGGCAATCATCTGCTCAACCAAAACAATATTTGGTCAAGTTTCCAAATGGGGTTAAAATGGGCCAATCATAAATCCCTCTTTTTTATTGCCCTGGTTTCTCCGTAACACCCACTTTTTGTTTCACAAAAAACATGTTCTCCACTTTCTTTACCATGTGTTCATTGGATTTTCCATGGACCTACACAGAACCCATCCATCCCATCCCTGTACAATCACTTGATGCTCCTTGGACCTGCATAGAACCCATTGCTTCAATTCCTGGTCTCCCTCTCGATGCTCCTCTGACCTGTCTAGAACCCTCCACTGTCTTCCCTCCATGCTTGCTTGGTGCTCCTTCTGCCCACGTGAAACCCTCTTTCGATATCCTTTTTCATACTTGTTCTTGGTTTGCCGAGACTTGACATTTCCAATGCAGAAATAACATTTCAAAAAGAAGATAGAGAAGTCCCAAACAAAGATTTTTCAAATGTATTAATTTTTGCTGCAGCATAGAACCCTTGTTGGCAACTAACTAATTAAACAAGGAACAAATCTTGAACTCAACAATGCAAAGAGGTCAACCGTCACTGGATCTGACACCAAATGCATTCCCAGGCAAGTTGAGACACTGACATCCCATCTCTCAACAACAGTGGCTATGGCACACCCTGCCCTTGAGCAGACACCTTACAGGCTAGTCCAGGGATAGGAAATGGGTGGCCTTCCAGATGTTGATGTCGTGAACCCTGTCTGGACAAAGAGTTGGGAGGCTGCAGGGCCATCACATGAGGGTCTGGGTCTGGGTAAGGGCTCAGAGCTGACTGCGGAAGACAGGAAGACTATTGTGCCTGAGGCAGTTGGACAAGAACTTAGATAGGAATTTCCTAGACCACAAAAGCCAGAGCTTGGACCCTCACAGGCAACCTCCCCTGAGCCTGAAGAACCAATGTCTCCCACCACACATCACTAGTCAGGGACAGCTGTGAGTGAGAAAGGTTATGGAACAAAGGAGGGGTCTTCAGGTCAGAGGGTTGGCCCTTAAGTTACTCAAGGTGTGGGGAGGAAGTCTGGAGTGAGAGGCATAAGAGGCCTCAATCTGCTCCCCACCTTTGTTGGAGAAAGTTGCTTGCTTGGAGCTTTCTGTGGAGAGAGAGGCATAAAAGGAATCTGGAGAAAGAGGTGGGTATAGAAGGCTTTAGTCTGCTCCCAACCATTGATGGAGAAAGATGCTCACTCAGAGCTGTCCATGGTCCAAAAACCTTCAACCAGCTTTGCTTCTTTCTCTGTAGGCTTTGGAACTGGACCAGAACACAACTCCTGTTTTCACTGGCCTCAGCTAGCACGACCAATATTTCGGGACAATGTGATATTTATTCCAGAGACATCTGGAGGACCACTGTCCCCAGCCCAGGTATAATTCCATGCCCATTTCTCCAGAGGTAGTTTGTTTTATTTATTTCCAGATATTTGCAAAATGCCGAGGCTGGCCACTTATCCAACACCCAAAAGTGGATCGCCAAAAAAGCAGACAAAGGAGGATGCCAATTTGCACAGGATTTGTATATGATTACTTGAATGCACCGATGCAAATTTAGATATATTACTGTAAGTTATAAGAAATACAATACATTTTGCCATAGTGGTAAAGACTGACCAGCTGGCCTGTGCTGACTGTAAACAGGGGAAGAAGTGCTCTCCCATCCTAAGAGTTCTTTATCTTAAAATGAGCCTTGGACTGGACATCCCATCAAATGGAGGACCAGTCCTGCCATGCATACTGTCTTGAACTGGCAGGACAATGGAGAGGAGGAAGAGCATCCCAGTGAGGGGTGCAGCCGTGACTGGGACCCACTGGAGCAAGCCAGGGATGGGAAAGGAGAGGTTGGGGTTTCAGAAAGTACACACAGGGTGACAGATGCCGGCTAGGGGATGGGGGTCAGTGTGCAGGAACCAGAAGAGCAGGACCCCTACTCAGAGCCAGAGAGGCCCCCATCTCCATGAACAAGGTGGGCTCTGAGGCAGAGGGAGGCCGAGGCAGGCAAGGGCCAACAGCCCAGGTGGAGCAGGCTCAGAACAGGTGAGGATCACAAGCCTTGTCAAGCCCAGATGGTGCAATCAACATGCAAGGTATAAACGGGAAGCAGAGCTGAGGTGCTGGTTCTGCTTAAATGTTGATGGACCTCAGCTTAGATGCTCTGGCACCTCTATGGGACTGTGCTTCGGTATTGGCTTTGGACTGTGTTTTCTGACTGATGTACTTTGGGCTTGGCTTACTTGGATTGACTCTGGACTACGTTCCCTGACTTTGGATTTGACATACTGTATACACCAGC
Organism: Podarcis cretensis; assembly: GCF_951804945.1. Lineage (NCBI taxonomy): Eukaryota > Metazoa > Chordata > Lepidosauria > Squamata > Lacertidae > Podarcis > Podarcis cretensis. The sequence goes on along the minus strand of NC_137183.1, from coordinate 43,106,620 downwards.
AGGAGGGACACGGGTGGTGCTGTGGGTTAAACCACAGAGCCTAGGACTTGCCGATCAGAATGTCGGCAGTTCGAATCCCCGCGACGGGGTGAGCTTCCGTTGCTTGGTCCCTGCTCCTGCCAACCTAGCAGTTCGAAAGCACGTCAAAGTGCAAGTAGATAAATAGGTACCACTCTGGCGGGAAGGTAAACAGCGTTTCTGTGCACTGCTCTGGTTCGCCAGAAGCGGCTTAGTCATGCTGGCCACATGACCCGGAAGCTCCCTTGGCCAATAAAACCAGATGAGCACTGCAACCCCAAAGTCAGTCACAACTGAACCTAATGGTCAGGGGTCCCTTTACCTTTACTTTTACCTTTATACATCAGCAGGACTTGCCGCTAGGTAGACCAGGGGGTTCAGGACACACTCAGAACTTGTTGTTGTTGTTGTTTTCATTTTGTATTTTTTGATGTAAACCACTCCATATCTTTGGATGAAGGGTGTATATAAATAATGATGATGATGATGATGATGATGATGATGATGATGTAACATCAGCATCCTTTACAGCAGGGATGGGTAGTCTATGGTCCTTCAGATGTTGTTCAACTCCAACTCCCACCAGCCCAGCCAACTGTCAGGGATGAAGGGAGCTGTAGTCCAGGAAGGTCTGGAGGAACACAGGTCTCTTGTTTCTGCTTCACATGATAATAACAACCTCATATCTCTCTTATGTTCCTCCAGCTCTACTTCTCCTCCCACAAAATTCTTTCCCTTATAAGAACATGAGCTATTATCAAATCCTGTAAACTTTTCAAGAGAATTACCATTGCCCTTGGCAATCCAACCCTAAATTAACATAAAGACTCAAATGCTTGGGAAAGAGCTATATGTGAATTACGTTCTCTTTCAGGCAGTTGTTCTTGGCTTGTGAGGTCATGGAACTCCTCACAAAGCTAAGGCACCCTTCTGCGCATGCTCCTGGTTGGCCACATTGGCCAGGAACAGGATTGGTTGTCTTCATACATTAACTTTCAGTTCATCATCAACAAACTGTCTTTGTAACAAGCCTGTTGCTTCCAGAAGAATTACTCTGCTGTGGTTTGTGCAAGATATCTGGGATATATAACCAGGGCTGGCTTTTGTTTTTTAATTTCCCTTGACTATAGCCACATTGCTCTGGTTCAAATGTCTTGTGCTGCACACTTCCAAATATCACAATGCCTGTGCAAGTATATAATAATAATAATAATAATAATAATAATAATAATAATAAATTTATTATTTCTACCCCGCCCATCTGGCTGGGTTTCCCCAGCCACTCTGGGCAGTTCCCAGCAGAGGACTAAAAACAGAACAAAACTTCAAACATTAAAAACTTCTCTAAACAGGGCTGCCTTCAGATGTCTTCTAAAAGTCAGATAGCTGTTTATTTCCTTGACATCTGGTGGGAGGGCGTTCCACAGGGCGGGCGCCACTACCAAGAAGGCCCTCTGCCTGGTTCCCTGTAACTTCGCTTCTTGCAGTGAGGGAACCACGAGCTCCCACTCGCCCCAGACTGGTGTTTTATTGTGGGTGTATCCTGCATGTTATTGGCACAATAATAGCGCATTCTTGATGGATTTCCTCTGCTTTAGTTTGCTCTGTGATGCTTTCCCAGTGCTGCCACATTGGCCCCATCTGTGATGGGTTGTTGTTTTTTTGGCCCCTGCTTAAAACATTTGTGTTTGGGCAATACCAGGCATAGGCAAACTCGGCCCTCCCGATGTTTTGAGACTACAGTTCCCATCATCCCTGACCACTGGTCCTGTTAGCTAGGGATGATGGGAGTTGTAGTCCCAAAACATCTGGAGGGCCGAGTTTGCCTATGCCTGGGCAATACTATCCAGACACGTAGATGTTTACATGTTTAAAACTCTCTTTAGTTGGTTGCTAGTTTTATTATTGTTTTTAGACAGAGATAATAATATTTTTTAGAAAAATGCTTTTAACAACTTATTTTTAGCTGCCTTTGCTGGTAATTTTAATATTTCTTGTAAATCACTTAAGGTTTTGTTACAATCAAGCAGTATATAAAAATTGTGTTGAACAAACGAATAAAACCAGGCCATGCTTGCCTCTGAAACAATCTGTTGCCACATCTTATCAAGGATTCTAGTAAAATCTACTTAGCGAATATTCTTGCTCCATTCCTGCTTCCATCCTCACTTTCCTTCACAAGAAGTGACCTTCTCAAAGACTCCATCCCTGTTTTCTCTCGACTGCTTTACTGTCGAGCACAAAGGAGGCACATTCCCCATCCTTCAAAGCTCATTTAGCCGAACAGAGCTGCCGTCATCCTGAAACGCAAGCTTTTCATGCAAAATTCATACCCACATCTCTGCAGACATGGCTTTTATGATGCATTAAGCTGTAACGTCAAGCTAAGCTGCAAACACGGCTACGCTTGCTCTGCAAAACGTCAAGATACTAATAAGGGAAGGTGGCAACTATTAGGGTGGGGGGGTCAAATCTACTCTGGTTGTGCTGAAGATTAAAGCAGGATTGTACAACAACACAGCACCCGTCCCCTCTTGAGTTTAGAGGTTGATGGGTCTGAGTTCAGCTGATGCCAACAACTCCAACGCGGAAAAAGTTAGCAAGGAAATGTCTTGGTGGTTGGTGCCTATTAGAAATGGTAAGGCAGAAGGCAAATGACCAACAGGAGGTGGAGCCAGAACCAATGATAGGCGGAGCTGACCGATTGCAAGTAAGAAAACAGACAGGTAGGTACTGGCTAGCTGAGGGCAGACGGAAGCCGGTGGAGTAGTGCCCCCTTTGCCCTAATGGAGCAGCTGCCTGTGACTACATGGCGGAAACCATGAGCTTCAGAGTCAGAATCTTACGCTGGTTCACTGTGCCACCGGCATCTGCTGGATGGGAAAGGGAACTGCTGGGATATCAAACTAGGAGACTTGGCACCAAAGTACGGAATCCTCCTGGCTCACCCAGGGGCCAATCCGGCTGCATGTCCTGACGACTAAGGGGGCCACTTATCCATTTCCCAAAACAGAGAGAACAAAACAGGACACCAATTTGCCTATCAGTTGCATGTACTAGTTTACATGTAAAGATGAAGATAATTGGAAATAATTACTACAATTTAAATAGGCATTCAATACACCCCATCCTAGTAGGGAACCAAGCAGAGGATCTTCTTGGTAGTGGCGCCTGCCCTGTGGAACACCGTCCCATCAGATGTCAAGGAAATAAATAACTATCTGGCTTTTAGAAGACATCTGGAGGCAGCCCTGTTTAGGGAAGTTTTTAATGTTTGATGTTTTACCGTGTTTTTAATATTCTGTTGGGAGCCGACCAGAGTGGTTGGGGAAACCCAGCCAGATGAGTGGGGTATAAATAGTAAAATAATAATAGTAATAGTAGTATTAGTAGTAGTAGTAGTAATATCACTGTGACCAGGTAACCTGTGTGCCTGTTCAGTCTGTTATCCAGGTGCTGCTAACTTCAAGGTCCTGCACCTGTTCTCCCTTCTTAGGGGTGTTTGACTTTAAGCTGACCTCAGAGTAGACACCATTCAAATAGAAGGCAGTTCTCCAACATTTTTCAAACAGAAGATAGGACACCCTAGTCATAGCTCTGGCAATTTCCAGGACTAAAGCAGTTCCATCATCCCTGACCATTGGCTAAGTTGGCTGGGGATGATGGGAGTTGTAGTCCATCAATGCCTGGGTATCCAAGGTGAAAGAAAACTGGACTAGAAGCTGAGGGTCAGTGGTCCACCACTGAACCAGAGCTCCTGAAGGCCAAGATGCCACAGATCTCTGGGCCAGAGACTCCAATTCCAGGTCCAGCAAGCGCTGGCGAGTGGGTGTTGTGTTGAAATTGGGCCGAGCAGCCCCAATGGAGCACCAGGTGGCCTAGTGAGATACCTCAGGAGCACAGAACCTTTTTCAGCCTGAGTGTCACATTCCCTTCGGAGGCCACATGGCAGTCATCACTGGGGACAGAGGCAAAGTGGGAAAAGCAACTAACGTAAATTTCATCTCTGTATGGTAGATTGTTTTCTACATACATTCACACACTCTTCTCTGTCGCCCATCCGGGCAGGCAAGAGGAATGATCAAAGTTCAAAGATATTTGCCAATCAGGGAATAACACCAAGGATGAGATGAAACAACAACACGTGCAACCAATGCTTTTTTGGGAGGTACAAAATGAGGTGCCAGTGCTTGTATCTTGATTAACGTGCAAAATGGCTGCCATGGGCAGTAAAATAGAGAGAGAGAGGTGTCAGTACTTCATTAAAAAACCAGATAAAAGCAAGAACATAGAAATAAAACACAGTAAAATCCCAGTACTCAATCAAAGCGTGACTGTTAGGCACGGAAGTCTATACCAATGGTGGCCAGCTGAATTGGGTCTCAGAAGCCCTTCCCTTCCTTCCCTGAGCACTTATAGAACTGAGCAGGCAGGACAATGGGGACCTAGCTAGAATTAGTTGGCTTTTCTGTCATTGGCTATAGCTCCCCCTACTGTTGGCCTCCTGCCCTACCAGTATCAATGGGCACCAGCCACTCCTGACTCGAAGTTCTTATGGGGAAGTCCACCTGTTTCTTCCTCTGCTCATTCAGATTTCTGGCTTTGGGCTGGCCTGTCTCTGTGCATGCTTTAACTCAGCTGACAGCCCACAGTTATCTGAGAGGCCTGCCTGCCTACCCTCAACTTCAGAGTCTGACAAGGCAAGCTCAAGACCTAGTTCCCCCATCACATTGTGGCCACATCCATACCATAATCCTGAAGCACTCATGCCATTTTAAGGACCATGGCTTCCCCCAAAGAATTCTGGGAACTGTAGTTTGTTAAAGGTGCTGAGAATTGTTATCAGCACTTCCCATAAGCCATGGCTCTTAAAGTTGTAGAAGAGTGTTTTCAATGCATGGTCTGAATTTGTGTAAAACCTACTCATTGGGCCCACAATGGGCCTCTTTTTATAAGCTGAATTTTGAAAGAGAACTACGGTGGGCTCTCTACTGACCTCCACCATACTGCCACACTTTTAGAAGATATTAATAACTGAGGAGAAAAGGAAAGAACATCTTTTAAATGTACGTATCCATAATTTAGCCAAGCTTGCATTGTTCCTTGTTGACAAGAAGCCAAGCCTTAAGACACAAAGCTTCTTTCTCATGTACTGAAGGTGAAACTTTGCCTTTGGCACATTTCAAAATGTGTTTTGGAAACACGACGGAACAGTAGATTATTATTATGATGCGTTATATACAAAACACTCGCCCACTGGCATCGCGTATGAGAGGGGAAGGTGAGCTACACAACCAAGAGGCAGACCAAATGACGAGGTTTCAGAACCTGCATTCAAAACCCTGCACACTTTTAGAGTCTTTGCTCAACCATCTTGAGTGTCTCTGCACAACCACACTTCCTGGTTGGAGACAAAGTACCTTAGCATCTTTACCTGTCAGCCAGGCTCCTTCTGCTCTCCCCACACCCCAGCAAAGAGCCTGGACTGAATCATCAACGGCCAGGAGCCAGAGGAGAATGCCACACACAGAGGGATGGGGGAAGAACAGTGGCTCAGTGCACATTTAAAGGCAAAACGACTTAATTTGCACTTTCTGAAACAATACAAGTAGTGAAAAACAGCCATCCTTCAAAATTCAGCTTTTGCAAATGTTGTGGTACAGTGTTCCAAACAAACAATGTTTGTTTGTTTGTTTGTTTTTTTAAAAAAATACATATATTGGGGAAAATGTGCATAAAATTGTTATAGAACATGTACCTCTCCGACAAGACACAGGATCACAGAATTGTAATGTTGGAAGGGACCCTAAGGGTCATCTGGCCCAACACCCTGCAATGTGGGATATTTTTGCCCAACATAGGGCTCAAACCCACGACATGCTCTACTGAGTTCTCTCTCACACAATGAAACTATTGTTGAAAAATAACATACAGAAATGCATTATGTTATGGCAAGTTGCCTGCCAGAATATGTACATTAGTTGAAACCGCATACAAAAATACGTTTATTAAGAATAATTTTGCACTCAAATGTTAACAGATTTTAATTAGGATTTTAAAAAGAAAAATGCAGATTGCTGCAGAAATGTGGAGAACTAAATTTCAGACTTGAAACTAAGAACTGAAACTGATATGGCTGATCATTTCTACATACACACATACCAATTTTAATTGTAATTCCTCTTGGAAATCAACCTCAGGTTTTTTTTTTATTGTATTTTTATTAAAGATCTTATTGGTTTGGAAATCAACCTCAGTTGAAAAGCACAGCATAAATTGAATAAAACAGCAAACAATGATCTTGTCTAGGTCAGTAATATAAGCCAAACTGCACATCTCGGGATCTGTCCTATGTTCTTTGGCATATATGACAATGCAACAGGTGCAGGAGCTCAGTGTTACAGCACCATTGATAGCCTTGCCCTCTGTGAATTTGTCTAATCCTCTTCCAAAGGCCTTGCAATTAAAGCGTCACAGAGGTATCCAAGCAAGATTCAGATTCAGGTGTCAAAAGGGCCTGCACAAAATCTCACCTCTCCTTCTGCATCTTTGCTTATTTGAAGGACTTCATCATTGAAAGACTGGATAGACCAAGCATCCCCAACCTGCGACCCTCCAGATGTTTTGGCCTACGACTCCCATTATCCCTAGCTAACAGGACAAGTGGTCAGGGATGATGGGAAATTGTAGTCCAAAATATCTAGAGGGCCAAAGGTTGGGGATGCCTGGGATGCACACATCTCAAGCAACTGCTCCCCCGCTCCCAAAACATGATAGTTCATTCTTTAGTTAACTCTGCTCAACAGGAACACAAGAGATGATCCTTCTGATTTTCTCTTCTTTCATTCCCTTAAAGCAATGATCACCTCTGAGCCAAGCAAGCATCTCAGAAGGTTTCCTGTGCACTTGGTCTGCCTCAGGCTGCCCCACAGTCCTCTCTCTATGAGTTAGGCTTCTCTTACCGACCCCTCTGCACCCAAGCGTACGTGAGGTGATTTTAACTCGTTTTCGTCTTCACCAGAACAACTTAGGCCCCAAATATCTGAAAGACCACCTTCATCCCCACAGGCCCTCTTGCGTGTTAAGATCAGCAAAGGAGACTCATTTGGTATGATTCTCATTATTATGAATAATAACAATATCCCACCTTTTCCTCCAAGGAGATCAAGGTGGCATAAATGGTCCCCCCCCTTAATCACTAGAGCAACCCTGTGAGGTAGGTTAGGCTGAGAGGAAGTGACTGTCCTGAGGTCACCTGGTGAGCTGCATGGCTGAGTGGGGATTTGAACCCTCTTGTCCCATGTCCTAGTCCTACACTCTATCCACTAAACCACCACAGTGGCTCTCTGAAATTGTTGTTGTTGTTGTTCCTTACCCATCCTTCACCATAAGGTCCCAAGGCAGGTTACAGCAATTTAAAATCCAATAATTAAAAAACAGTTAAAACAAATTCCAGTCACAGAAATGGGGTAGGTGCTGAAAAGACATATCTCAAGGGTCAAAGGCCAGGGTCAAAATATGTATCTTCAGCATGTGGTGGGAAACTATACAAGAAAGGTGCCAGACACACCTCTCTGGGGAGAGAGTTCTGCTAGCTAAGAGTTGCCACAAAGAATGCCCTTTCCTGAGCCACCCCACCCCTGAACTTCTGAGGGTGGTGGAACTCCCAAGAGGGCCTCCTCTGCTGGTCTTCAGGCATGAAGAAGGTCTGCAGGATACTTCCACCAGCCTCAGAAGCATGGGCATAGCCAGGGTGTGCAGCTGCCCTCCCAATCAAATAAAGAAAAATGCTTAACTAGCTGACCAATTGCATCACAGATAACTCTGTTCTGCCCCCCAAAAAACACAAAGCTTGCCCCCACTCAAATAAATCCTGGTACGCCCATGCTCAGAAGTGTGGGGAAAGCTGGTCTGGGAGTGGGCATTACCTGTGGCAGACCCTAAATTGTGGCACTCCTTCCTCACAAAGGCTCATTTACACCTCCCTTTTGCTGTCTACCACAAAGATGCCTCTTTACCTTGGTCTCTGGTGAGTATTTTGTTTTGTGGGACCCTCCTCATTTGCTGGATGTATACTGTTCAGTTTTTGAATGCTTTTTCTTGGCTTTTTTTAAATACCTGTAACTGTTTTATCTGTGTTTATAACTGTATTTTATACTGTAGCAACCCACCCTGGGACCTTAACGGTGAAGGGCAGGCAAGAAATCTTACATATAAACAATGAATAAAAATCTTGACCATTCCTGCTTATGCCAGTCTTGCAAGTTGAACGCTGTTGTTTGCTGAAAGTGTTAGGCTAGCTAGATCTAAGTTTACGTTTTATTTTATCTTGTACTCTGCTTATCTCTGTCCCCCTTCTTTAATCACTGTTCTTTACCAAAATAAACTCTCTATCATTTCGAATGCTGGAGGTTGGCTGGTTGCTTTCAGATTGCTACAGTTTTATCTCCCCCACACCAGGCTCCTCAGCAGCATGTCCCAAGGTCGGGACAAACAGAGAGTCCAGAGAGGAAGGTCCCATTCTTGCATCCAGCAGAGAGTCTGCTGACATTTCCCAGTTTCCAGGACAAGAGCCCGAAAGCTGTGGGCAGTGGCGTAGCGTGGGTTGTCAGCACCCGGGGCAAGGCAAGTAATTTGCGCCCCCTAACCCCTGGATTTTAGCAATCAAGTGCGAGCGCGCGCCCCCAGATGTTGCGGCCGCCCCCCCTGCACCCCCACGCTACGCCACTGGGGCTGGGGGCGAGCGAAGGAGCCAAGGACCCCCCCCCCCTTAAGGCTCAGCAGGAATTTATTAAATTTATTATTTGCGGAGCCCCCGCGGGCCGAGGCAGCCGAAGCCCCCTCCCCTCGGGCGCCTCCCCGCCCCCTCCTCTCCTTGGGCTGTAGGTGGAGCCCGCGCTCTGAGGCGCTCCAGATCCGGGCTTGGCGAGCGCCTCTCCTCCCCCCGGCCTGGTCCGGGGGCTTCCAGCCGCGCTCCGTCCTTGCCCGACCCCCCCCCCCCGCGGCTGAGACTTGCGCTGAGAGCCGGAGCCAGCGGCGCCCCCTTCCGCCGGGAGACCCTCGCCCGCCTGCCGGCTTCCTCTCGGAGGGTTTTGGGGAGAGCAGGGCGCGGCGAGGCCCCTTGGAGCTCTCCTCCCTCCCCGTCGGCAGAAGCAGCCGCTGCCTGTGGCTGGGCCGAGGGGATGGCGTCGGCGTCGGGGTGCGGAGGCTGCCCATGCCCGGCCAGGCGTTGGTGGCAGCGTCGGCACTGCTGCAGCGGCTGCTCCTCCTGCGAGCAGTGAGTGGAGCGCAGCCGCAGCAGCAGCGGCGGCGGGGGGCGCGCGCACGCTAGGGCGCAAGGCTGGCGGTGGCGGCGGGAAGCCCGGCGGAGGAAGGAACTTGTCTCTTCCCTCTGGACTCGCGCCCCCCTAGATGTTGCACCCGGTGCGGCCGGAACCCCTGGCACCCCCCACGCTACACCACTAGCTGTGGGTATCCCTGATCCCCACTAACTTAGAGGCTTATACAGTGGTACCTCGGATTACATACACCTCAGGTTACATACGCTTCAGGTTACAGACTCCGCTAACCCAGGAATAGTACCTTGGGTTCAGAACTTTGCTTCAGGATGAGAACAGAAATCGTGCAGCGGCAGAGGTTAAGAACAGTTTTAGGTTAAGAACGGACCTCCGGAACGAATTAAGTACTTTACCCAAGGTACCACTGTGATACCTCAGGATGCGAACGGGATCTGTTCTGGAGCCCCGTTCACATCCCGAAGTGAACATAACCCGTGTCCGTGCGTCTGTGCACCCGCGGGTCATGTTTCTGCGCTTCCGCGCATGCACGTGGCGTCATTTTGAGCGTCTGCACATGCGCGCGCAGCAAAACCCGGAAGTAACGCACTCTGTTACTTCCGGGTTGCCGCAGAGCGCAACCCAAAAATATTCATCCTGAAGCGTATTTATCCCGAGGTATGACTGCATCATCATGTTGTGACTGTGCTACCTAAAGCTTAGAACCATCTATGAATGGTGTTTTACACCGTTGCACAGTAGATGTACGCACAAGGCTCAGTGATTGCCCCACTTGTGGGTGCCCTTGGCATCGGGCACAGCAAAGGACATAACTCGGCATGAAATTTGCATATTCTGATTTATATGTAAAGATTCCTCTGGGAAATCAGGGTGGTGGGTGGCTGAGGTTTCAGCACTACACACTATAAAGCGGCCAACCGGCCTGTAAGCAAAGATTTCCCTTTGTTTATAAAAAGCAGGAAGGGGCAGGAATTAGGGATAGGCGAATCTGTCCATTTCAGTTTCTCATTTCCCCATGCTTCAGTTCTCCAGATCTCCACATCCGTTTGTGAATTCCTTTTTCTCTCTCGTGGAAATTCGTCAGTGCTGTTGTGAAATTTCTCCTAATACACACCTTTTGGTGCGCAACCAAATATGTTTTTGCAAGCAATTTCAACAAATGTAATGCATTCTGCATGTTACTTTCATGAATATATGCCTTTCTATGCACACTTTACTCCCACCATTTGCATTCTTGTGCACATTACTTGGCCACATTACTTGCACTGAAAAATTTGGAGAAATACAAATTTCAAAGGATGGCTTTGTTCTGGTTCATATACTGACTCAGAAAGTGTAGAATAGGTAGTTTCACCTTAAAATGAATAGAATTTCTCCCCCAACCCCAAACAGGATGTATAGAGGTTGCTAGGAAAGACCTGTAGTTCAGGCCCACAACACCACCACCTCACACCTTCCCATGATGTAAACATCACAGAGCTAGACAGACCAAGTGTCTCAGTCAATAACAAGCAGCTTCCTAAATACTGGAAGTATTTTTGATTTTGCCCTGCTGTTACATTTGTGCCCTTTGCCCCTGTGCATATTTGACAATCACTGACCTTCTCCAGTTTCTCAAAATGTTCTCGCAAGAACTTCATCGGCCGGTCAGGTTTTGCTATGCAGAGGTTGACAATGCACTCTTTCAGAATCTGCTGGATGTTATGCTTCTGAACGTAGCGTTCACATCCCTTCAGGCTCTCGTCGTCTTCCACATTGCAAGAAGACGAAGCAGCCATCTTTGTGACTGTAAACAGACAACAAACCTGGGTGAGAAAACGGCATGGTGTTTAAAGAAGCATAAGCCATTCTCCAAAGTCTTCAGGTGTACAAAACTGGACAGATATCAAGTTTTCAAATACTGGGCAAAAAGTAACTTTCAGTATCTCAGTCCTATCAAATCATCTGCCAGCAACATAGAATATACACTGCATGTTCTGACCCAAAAGACTTGAATAGCAAACCTACAATGTAGCAGTCCTTAAATGTTCAGTGTGTTATAAGTCGTAGGCTCTTCATTAGAAGTTTACCCCCCCCCCCAAAAAAAAAGTGAAAATGATCTTTCTACATAATCTTCTGCCCCTTCTGCATCATGGAGCAAAAAATATCCTAGCTCTGCCTGCACTAGACTGGTTTGCTCTTAAATTTTTTTTCATAATAATTGTTAGACACTGGTTTTGGGGAAACTGATCTTTATCTAATGGACCTGGTGAGTTGGTGGCTTAGCCTTTTGGCATACAGAACACCCCAATGCTATTTCCTTTCCTCTCTCTGCAAATTCCAAAGAAACCATTGCATACTATTCCTTGTCAAATTCTGAACTGTTCAGTTCATTCCCCAGCAAATGTGGTACAGAGAATAGCACCTCCACACCTTTTTATGTGTGTATTTATGGTTCTAGATATTAGTGCAGAACAATATATCAAGGAAACAATATTTGTTAGTGAAAGACAATAAGCCAGCACTCCTCTTTCATAAAAGCAAACAAGAGGGTGAATGACCCATTCCTCCAGTCAATGCATTTCAGACGCCAAGCTCATCCAAAATAAAAGGACACGTGTTCGAACTGCAACTGAGATTGATCGGGATGTGCAAACAAGAGAGCGGACTGTGCGGTGTCAATCACTAATTGCATTTCCCCCTCTTTAGGTAAGCGTAGGTCCAAGATTTGGATGTCTTTTGCACGCACGGATCCCCCATTGGCGGAGGACCTGACATCACATATTTTTGGAAGGTGATCCCCACAAGACTTCTAAGAGAGGAGGAACGGCAGGTCCAATCTCTTGTCAAACTGAATCTCAAATCACTGGAAGAAGATTAAAATTTGGGAGAAAACCGAAAAACGGAACAACAAATAAATAAAATTGCACAGCCTTAAGAGCTGCGCAGCGAGGGGACCCTCCTCCCCTTCCTTGTGCATCCTACCCAAAAGAGCAACATCTCTTAACACTGTGAGTGATTCAGACTGAGGGTTGCAGTCAGCCAACATCCTCATCCCTTGCTGGGGTTTGATTTATACATGGGGAAAGGCTGTCTCCCCAAGCATTCCCAATGCCTCCTTATATCCCCCAACAAAGGACCATCGCAGTCTCTCTCTCTCCCTCTTTCTCGCTCTCGATGGAGAAGGAGGGGTATCCTTCATCCTTCATCCTCTTCTCCCCTCCCTCTTCCACCGTCTCCATCAGCAACAGCCCTTTGTGCTGAATTAATTCTCTCAGCCATTGTTGCTGGGGGAACAGCTGCCAAAAGCAAGCAAGGGAGGAAGGAGGGATGGAGAGAGAGGAGGGTGAGTGGGGGGAAGAGATCAGAGATCCCCTCTCCATAGCGCTAGGGGGACAAGAGCAGGCTGCGCGTGCAATGCCAGAGGGGACCTTAGCTAAATACCTGAGTTGCTGGATCAGCGACAAGCAGCAGCGGCAGCTACAAACCTCTTCCTCTTTTAGCTCCCGTTATTCCGCAGTGCAGCCTCCTCCTCTTCCTCCTCCAGCGGCTGGATGGCTGCTCGTGAATCCCCCTTTCCCCTCCTCCGTGTGCTTTCAGAAAAGCCCCGGCAAAAGAGATCCCCGCTACTTATCCCCCCCCAGATTTGTCTGCCTGTCTGTGTTTTGATTCCCCCCCTTTTCTTACTCCCCTTGCACACAAAGCGTTAAGGCTCTGTTGCGCTAGCAGCAGCAAACCCACACACACAGGAAGTCCCAGCTGGCTGTCAGTCATAGGCAAGTTCAGCCTCCCTCCTGCATGGAGAAAAACACACACACACACACAGACACACACACAGACAGACAGGCTAGGAAGGAACATGCTCCAGGCCCTGTGCGATGCTTGTGGTTATGTTAGTCCAGTCACTTGCTTGGGGGATGATGATGTTGCTGCTGTTATTTTAAACTCACCCAAAATGGAACAGGTAGGGGAGAACTGGGGCACGATGGAGAGGCAAGCATCTGGGGGGATGGCTTAAAGAAGCAAGGATTTAGTGCCTGTTGAGACTAGTAGGGCAGAAGGCAATGAGCCCAGCAGCGGCTGGAGACAGAGCTGATGGCTGATGTAGCGAGAGCCAATGGCAGGCAAAACACACTAAATCTAGTTTTGCTCCCCACCCTCTTCCTACCTCCCAGGTTCTGCAAGGGGAAACCCTGAGCCTAAAGAAGAGGAAACCGATAGACAGCATGACCCCCTGGACTTTGACTTTTGTTGGCCTCTGTCTGTCTTTACAGACCTGGTATCCACCTGTAGCTGAAGCATACATTTAGGGGCTATTTTTTTTTTTATTTCACTGTACAATTGTATGGTGGCAGTGCTGCTGCTGTGACTCATCCTAGGTCAGGCTGTGACCTATAATATGTCCTGAAGACTAATGTATTGTACATATGCTCATCTGGGTCGCTTGTGAACAGATTGTGCACTATAATACACTTCCCATGCATGAAGGACCATAGCTCAGTGGTAGAATATAGGCTTTTCATGCAGAAGGTCCCAGGTTCAGTTCTTGGCGTCATGAGTTAAAAGGGTTCAGGCGACAGCTTACACCAGGGTATAGCTGTCAACTTTTCCCTTTTCTTGCGAGGAATCCTATTCGGAATAAGGGAATTTGCCTTAAAAACAGGGAAACGTTGACAGCTATGCACCAGGGACGTGATTTGTAGCAGATGACCAGGGATTTCTAACTCCCTGTTGTTTAATGGTAGCGACAGTTCTCCTTCTCCCAAAACCAAGCTGCCTAAATGAAGAAAAGAGGGGTGACAGGGATGCATTTTTATTACTTAAATTTGCCATTGATCCAGCAAAAAACTGATGTTTAATGTATACTGGCCTGCACAATATTTTTACTGGAAGGCACTGTGTAATACAGAAAGATACTGGAGGTGTAATGCTAGAAATATCCCACTGAAGCATATAATGAGAGCATGCTCAGTGACATTTTCTTTTTAGTCTGAAGTTATCCAGGTTGGTTTTTTTATTGGCAAAATCCTTGAAATTTGCAAATGTTTTAAATTACATTCCAGTAGTATGGGGATTAATGGCAAAACAACCAAGTAGATTTTGTGAGCCTTTATGGTTGCTGAGACTTCTACTTTGAGCTGGAAGGATAAACATCCACCACCTGTTTTGCAATGGTCTGAGGATCTCACTGCCCTTGCCACATTTGAACACATTTCTTATGTCTGAAATCTGTTTCATTACGTTTTTTATATTTCATTGTTATTTCACTTTTTATTTGTCATTCCACTGCTTGGGTATTTTGATGTTTCGCGGTCTACATGTTCTGCAAAATACATAAAGGTAAAGGTAAAGGTACCCCTGCCCGTACGGGCCAGTCTTGACAGACTCTGGGGTTGTGCGCCCATCTCACTTAAGAGGCCAGGGGCCAGCGCTGTCCGGAGACACTTTCCGGGTCACGTGGCCAGCGTGACATCGCTGCTCTGGCGAGCCAGAGCCGCACACGGAAACGCCGTTTACCTTCCCGCTGGTAAGCGGTCCCTATTTATCTACTTGCACCCAGAGGTGCTTTCGAACTGCTAGGTTGGCAGGCGCTGGGACCGAGCAGCGGGAGCGCACCCCGCCGCAGGGATTCGAACCGCCGACCTTTCGATCGGCAAGCCCTAGGCGCTGAGGCTTTAACCCACAGCGCCACATAGACATATATAAACAAATTGTACCACTCTGTCTTAGCTGGCAATCTTGCATCTGTGTTCTGAATAAAATGAAATTTGTGGGCCCTCTTCAGAAGTAGACCCATCCATATTCAATGTATTGCAGTAATCCAAACAGGAGGCTATCATGGCATGGATAACAGAAGCCAAGCTAGGGTTAAAAGGTGGTTCTTACCACAATGACAACCTTCTTCTTCACTGACAAAGATGGTCAAAGCATACATCAAAACAACATATCTGATATTTTAAGTCAGAGAGGGGGAGCCTGTGACCCTCCCAGCTGTTGCTGCACTACAGCTCCCATCATCACTAGCTATGCTGGCAGAGGCAAATAGCAGCTGGTTCTGAACATCATGAGTAACCCATCTTTTTTGGCCCTTTCTGTGTTCTGATATGTCCACCCCTAATGTTGTGGCAATTACCATAAACATGAAAGCAACAGCATGGGAGTGGTGTTCCCAGCTATCTCACTCCTTGCCTTTATGAGGCCTTGCAAATTGCTGCAGGGGAGGGTCTGTTTTTAGGACCAAGGGGTATTTTTAGGACCAAGGGGAAATCGTCCAGCTCCCTTGTTATTTTTGCTATTTACAGGTAGAGTAATGTTGTTAATGTAATCTTGTTATATTTATAGAACTTAAATCGCGTGTGTGTTTTGGTATGTTGTTACATTTGCTTTTGTTTCATTGTGAACTTGCTTTTGTACTGCTTTTCCCTGCTTTCTCTGTCATAAGCAGCTTTGAGTATGATTTTTTCAGTGTGTGTGGGAAAACGGCAAATAAAATCATGAACGAATGAGTGAAAAAGTAAAGGGAAAGTGCTTTCTTATCTGTCATTTGGATATAAAGCTATTCTCCTTTTATTTGCTAGTAGAATCTCTGCTTTGCTAGTAAGAATGCTGAGGGTCCACTTGCTGCTCACGTTAACCACACTCCCACTTGGGCACACAAAATGCTGTGCGAAGGCACACACTTGCCTTGCTGTCCCAAGACCTTGCATGGAGCCTTGTACGCCTCCTTCCAGCAACTCCTACAGCCAAATGTCTTGCTCTGCTTTCCTTTGGACCACATCAGTGAGACTGAGGGTCTTGTGGTCTGGCAGCCCAGGACCTCCAGACACACTTCCAAGGCTTGCGTCCCAAGAAGGTCACTTTGCTGCCGTTAACACAGAGGTTTGGCTTCACCCCAGCGGCACACTCCATTGTCTCTCAAGACAACAAGAATTCAGTAACCATTGACATTGGGTGAACTCCCCTGGGCTCTTCTTGGATGGAACCAGAAATGAATTAGTGCTTGTCAGAAGTGCTTGGGGTGAGTTTGCCTTCACCCTCAAGAGGTGCACTGTCGCTTGAGACAGACTAATACCAACATTAGGAACTGCAGTGCATTTTATTTTTTGACTCGTCGCTTTTGTGTTGCTTTAGGGCAGTGTTTCCCAACCTTGTGCCTCCAGCTGTTTTTGGACTACAATTCCCATCATCCCTTGCCACTGGTCTTGCTAGTCAGGGATATGGGAGTTGTAGTTCAAAAACAGCTGGAGGGACAAGGTTGGGAAACACTGCTTTAGGGTTCTCTCGTAAGCTGCTTCGCGGCAACTTAGTAGCAGAAAAGCATAAGAGCTCAGGCAGCGATCCTTGCTTATTGCGTTTAGTTAGCGCCGCTTTAGCAAGCCCGCGCACCTCCCCCCTCCTCCTCCTCTTGACGCCAAGCCGCGTCCTCGCTTTCCGGCCCCTGCCGTAAAGCACGTCCCCGGGCGCCGTAAAGAAACCCCGCCGGCGGCCGCGAAGCCGCGTCGGGGCCCTTAGCAACGGGCCTAGCCGCCGCCTTCCCTTAGCAACGGGCCCGCGGCAGCATGGCCGACGAGCCTGGGGCCATCGGAGACCACCACCCTCGGGTGGCCGAGGTCAGCCAAGCGGTGTCCCGGCACCTCGACCGCCTGCAGGACGGGTCCCGGCAGTCCCGCTTGCAGGCGCTGGCCGGCCTCCGCGCGGCGGTCCTGGAGCGGCCGCTGCCGCCGCCGGTGCTCCAGGAGGTGTTCTCCAAGGAGATGCTCCGGCCGCTGGCGCGCTGCCTGGTGGCCGACCCGGCCGAGCGCTGCCGGGAGCTGGCGCTGGAGCTGACCCGCCACGGCGTGAGCCAGGGCAGCCGGCCGGAGCAGGCGCTGCCCTTCCTGGTGCCGGCGCTGGCGCAGCGCCTGGGCCTCCCGCCGGGCGAGGGCGAGCCGTGCGAGGAGCTGCGCCTGGGCCTCCTGCAGCTGCTCAGCCTCCTGCTGCAGGCGTGCCGGGGAGACGCCCTGGCGCCTTACCTGCCCGAGCTGGTGCGCGCCCTGCGCAGCGCCCTCCTCGACCCGTATCCGCAGGCCAAGCGAGAGGGCTGCGCGGGAGCCGCCGCCTGCGCCAAGGCCATGCCAGGTGCGCGCAGGGGGGCTGGGGAAGGGGCTGCCTGGTGGACTGGAGGGTGGGGAGGGTGCAGAGAAGAAACCTGGCTTGGGACGGGGGGAGAAGGAAAGGGGGCCAGGGCACTTTGAAGAGCAGTGGAGAAAAGGTATTTCCCCCCCCCAGCTGGAGTTGGGTTGCTATTGGGTAAAGAAAAAAGGTAAAGGACCCCTGGACCGTTAAGTCCAGTCAAAGGCGACTGTGGGGTTGCGGCGCTCATCTCGCTTTCAGGCCAAGGGAGCTGGCGTTTCTCCACAGACAACTTTCCGGGTCATGTGCCCAGCATGACTAAACCGCTTCTGGTGCAGCGGGACACCGTGATGGAAACCAAAGCGCACGGAAACGCTGTTTACCTTCCCGCCGCAGCAGTACCTATTTACCTACTTGCACTGGCATGCTTTCAAACTGCTAGGTTGGCAGGAGCTGGGGCAGAGCAATGGGAGCGCAACTTGTCACATGGATTTGAACCACCGACCTTCTGGTTGGCAAGCCCAAGAGACTCCGTGGTTTAGGCCACAGCTCAAATTCATTCACAGAATCACAGATTTGTAGAGTTGGGAGGGGCCACGGGGTGGGGGGTTGTACATCCAACCCCTACCATGCAGGAATCTTTCATCCAACATGGGACTCCAAACTCAAGACCCTGATATGAAAAGTCTCGTGGTCTACTGACTGAGCTATCCTGTTTCATTTCAAATAAATCTCAAAGCGGTTCACCAAAAGGTAAAACCGTAAAATCAAGAAATAAAAAACCTCAGCCCTTCCTTAAAACATTCAAAAGTTAACTGGCTAAAATAGATTGGAATTACCTCAACTTTCTGACTATCCAGGTACACTTGGCTGCAACAGGAATGTTTATAGCAGGTGCCGAAAAAGGGTGTAGTAAGGGCAAGTCCTGCTTGATCTCCATAGGCAAGGTGTTCCCAAGTGCAGGCGCTGCCACACAAAGTGATTGAATTTGTGGTGCAGGTATTCTATGGCACCTGTGAAAGTGCCAGTTGTGCCGATCGAAGCAGTCAAGTGGGCGCATGCGGGGTAAGGCGATTTTGTAGGTAAACTGGTCGGAAGTCGATAGGGGCTCATATACTGATAGTAACGCCCAGCAGCAAATTGGCAACCAGTGCAGATTTCTTAGCGTAGGTGTTATATGCTGACAAGCCGTTACTCCTTACTCCTGCTGCAGCATTCTAGACTAATTGCAGCTTCCAGATCAAGCGTGAGGGAAGCCCTACACATCATTGTTCCTTCTCTTAGGACAAATGAAGTTGCATAAGAAGATGACTCTCCTGCATTAGGCCCAGGGGCCCATTTGATCCAGCATCCTCTTCTCACAGTGGAAATAGTACTCTGCTCACCAGTGTTCCCAGCGAATGGTGTTTATAATGCCACTGACAGTGGAGATGGAACAGGAGCTCTGTTTTGGGCCACATCCATGCCATATGTTTCAAGCACATGACTTCTCACCCGAAAAGAATCCTGGGAACTCTGGTTTGTTCAGGGTGCTGGCAATTGTAGTTCTATTTCAGGGAAGCCATGTGCTTTAAATTAATATGGTGTGGATGTGATCCCCCTACCCACATTTGCACTTGGGGAAAGGGCCGCAGCTCCTTGTTAGAGCATCTGCTTTGCATGTAGAAGGTCCCAGGTTCAGCCCCTGGTATGTCCTGGTAGGGCTGGAAAAGAACCCAGTCTAGAACCCTGGAGCATTGCTGCCAGTGAGTGTAGGCCAGGGGTTCCCAACTATGGGGGACACATTTGGAAGCGAGAAACTCCTGTGGGCTCCACAGTACACACCTACAACTAAAATCTGCTATCAAACCTAATTTTGTATATGTGCCCCGGGGTGGGGAAGACCCTGTGAGTGCCAGAGAAGGCTTCTGTGGGCATATGTTAGTGACCCCTGGTGTGGCAAATAATACTGAGCTGGAAGACTGCTTCTGTATATAAGGCAGCTACATCTTACTAAAAGACCACAGGAGAAGTGAAAACTTAACAGCCTGGGTTGCTTTGGTCTTTAAGAGCAGCAGACTGAAGAAGCCAAGTCATAGGTGGTGTCAGAAGAGGATGGGCAGTCACCCCCAAGAGACATAATCTGCCCTCCCCCCCATGGCTAGACCAGTATGCTAGACCCTATCTGAAGGCAATTTGCACATATAAACTGGGAATTAAAATAATGCACTCATCTATGCTTAAAAGGTAAAGGGACCCCGATCATTAGGTCCAGTCGTGGCCGACTCCGGGGTTGCGGCGCTCATCTCGCTTTATTGGCCGAGGGAGCCGGCGTACAGCTTCCGGGTCATGTGGCCAGCATGACTAAGCAGCTTCTGGCAAACCAGAGCAGCGCACGGAAATGCCGTTTACCTTCCCGCTGGAGCAGTACCTATTTATCTACTTGCACTTTGACGTGCTTTCGAACTGCTAGGTTGGCAGGAGCAGGGACCGAGCAACAGGAGCTCACCCTGTCGCGGGGATTCGAACCGCCGGCCTTCTGATCGGCAAGTCCTAGGCTCTGTGGTTTAACCCACAGCGCTACTTGAAGGTTAAAACACGATTTAAATCAATAACATTTATTCATAAGAAACAGATTTAAGACAAGAATGTTGATGTGAAATAGTTCTCTATCAATAATGTATGATAAAGCTCACCTTGTCCCCACTTTGACCTTTCTGTGACCTCCCATTTCCACCGCCCCCTGCAGAAAATACAGAAAAAGGCAGCTGAAATGAAATCTTTCAGTAAGATTAAGATTGCTGTTCTACCATTCCACAGCACCATTACAGATTCATTGGAGGCTGTATATTGGTATTGTCCAAGTCTTTGCTCAGCATTCTGTGTGCTATTATAAAACAGTGCACACACCTAACTACACTACTTCACCAGGAGTAACATAAATTTTCTTTATTTTCCTCTGCCAGATACCTTTCACATGCAGTCAGAAAGTTTGATCAATCCCTTAATGCAAGCAATTTCCCATCAACACTATAGAGTCCGTGTTGCTGTCATTCAGGCTACAGGAGCAGTGATTCAGTTTGGCAATGTGAAGTCTCTGGACGATGTGCTTTCTCACTTAGCCCAGCGGTGTTTTGATGAGATCCCACAGGTAACTTGGTTCTGGCTAAATTGTAACCAGGCAGTTCTTTCTTGAAGATTCATGTGAGAGACCATATTTAATTTTAGCACTTCAATCTTGAACAGTTTTTCTCTTTAGGTTAATTTACTGTCAGATTTCCAAGACTGTTTTAAGATTTTCCGGTTTGAAATGAGGCTTTTTAAATTTATGGAGCACCAGTTTGCGTGTTATGATGAAGGGTAAAGTAAAAGCCTGCCTGGGTTATATTTCTTTTTATTGCTTATTTATTTATTTATTTATTTAATTTATATACCACCCTTCATTCAAAGATCACAGGGTGGTTTACAGTATAAAACCACAAAACACATAACATAATAACAAACAAACCCTTCCCCCCCCCCCCATCTCAAAGAACTTGCAGGGATGTATGAAGAAAGCTGAATCTTTATTTTTAAAAGAAGTTTAACCAAAACCTCAGGCTGCAAGAGTTAAGGTTTTTATTTTAAAAAATTGTAGTACAATGGTCTGTTTTTATATTTGATGGATGTAAATGTGTCATACATTGCTTTTAAACATTTCTAGGTTAGAGAGGCTGTTACCAGTGTCACTGGAGAGTGGCTACTCCACCTGCGGGATCGATATTCTTATTTTCACAAGTTAATTCCTCTGTTACTCAGTGGCCTTACTGACGAAATACATGAAAACAAGTAAGTAGAACTCAGAATCCAGTTTATATAATTTATGCTCTATTTGGATGTTGCAGCTCATGTATTAAAGTAGAGAGTGGACCCATGCTGTCTAGCTCTACAACTGAAATGGTGTGTTCGTCCATCGCTAATGTATGTGCATTGAAATGAATGAAGGTGGAAGCTGTATGCACAAAGGCTTCCAGTCAGAAAGTAACATTTACTGCTGTACGCAAAAGAGATCTGCTGACCGAAGGCTCAGAATACTTGCTTTCCTTCTGTGTCCCAAGCACCGGCCAAATGAAGACACATCCAAGTACCTAAGGATCTCTCATTACTTGATGACTCTCAGCTGAATTCTTTTTTTTTTTACCTCTGCACTGAAAAGTATGTCCTTTGAGTTGAAATAGGCAATATCAGAGGTCAGTCTATTCTGATGAATCTGTGATGGCTCATTTGCACATGCAGATTCTACTTTGATGCTACATTCAGTGACTGGCACATGTACCACATTCCAGGGACCTTAGATATGCAGCTGTGGAGATTGCCTCAGAGTGTGATTTAAAAAAACAAACAAACCAGCACTTTCAGATTTGCTGAAAAAGGGATGTTGTTGTTTTTAAGTGACACATTTGTTAAACTTCTTTGTGTGTGTTATATATAATGTGTGTTTTTGATGCCTTTGTTTTACACTTAGGGAACTGGCTCTAACTTATTGGAAGAAAGTAGGCTCGCAATGGGAAAAAGAAAACGAGAACGATATTAAAGATAAACTTGACTTCTATGTTGTGCCACCTTATTATCCTCCAGGATGTGAGTATAATGAAAAAATGTTCAGGGTGCAAATTTCTTGTCCCGTTATTATCTCCACAAGCCTGTAATGAGCAGCTGTTTGATATGGCAGGTACAAAGCATCTCTTAATGAGAAAGTAAAATGCAAACGTTTTGAAATATTTGGAAATTTAACGTGTTCTTTTAAAATTTGAAATATTATAAAAAACAAAATGTTTGTCTATTAGATAATCTCTTTGTAGTTGGGGGTCATGTGATGATAGAGTACTTAGTAGCTTTGGTAAGACTACTGTAATAATTTGAGGCATAACAGCCAAGCGGGTGCTAGAGGATAAATTGTTATGCAGCAGAGATAGCTGGTGAGTAATAACAAGCATTAAGGGATCTGTGTGAGACAATGTTCTTTGCAAAACAAGTGTAGATCACAAGGTTGGGCAACCCCCCAACTGCCTAGCTGAGCTGAGATTTTTCATGCATCGTGCCTTCTAACATCTTGTAATTGCATCTCCTGTGGAAAGATTTATGGACCTTTTTAGACAACTGACCTGATAATTTTTTACTATATCTTTTAAGAAGTTCAAAACAGGTTTGTGGAATGGTTCTTGTTCTCTCTCCCTTTACTAAAGAATTGTACGAGATAAGCTCTTACCTGGCTGTGCACAGCTTTAACAGTGGCCAGTCTTTTTGGCAAGCCTTTTGTGATGTAAGATGAGGCCAAGGTATGAGAGATTGCTGCTTTCATGCAGTACATTAGAGGTTTCTGTGCTCTGGTGTAATTTTAGTTTATTGAGCTGGGGGCTAGCATACCTGGGACACCAAGGCAGGAGTATAGGAATAGCCAGGGCTACAGGTCCTTCTACCTTTGCCCCAAATGACTGCAGCTTGTGCAACGTGTGGTGCCTGTGCTACAAGGTGACTGCTAATGATTTAACATGTTCAACAGACGTCTTCAATGGTAGTAGCGAATGCTTTCTCATTTTACATTTGGGGCATTTTCAGAACTCCTGGACCTGGTGAAATTCACTAAAGTTTATTTTGGTGTTTTCTGTAAACAACCTGTTGGGGAAATATTTGGCACAGTTTATGGCACCTTTTCCCTTTTTTATTCAAGTTGTAAAGCACAATTGATTCGAAAATTCCAAATAAATAAATAAATACAAGAACAAATCCCTTTACCAAGTTACATACAGGCAACCCCATTTATGTAGGGGTTACAAGATAGGGGTTTATGTACACATCACAGTGTTAGTTAGATCAAGGCAAGACGTACAGTCTAATCATGCCATTGCCAACACATTATAAACACATTATGTTCCAAGGCATCAAGTTTAATCTCCAACATCCATGTAACAGGTATATTTCAGTATCTGCTTCTTTCTCTAACAGAAGCTAAATGGTTTCTGAAGAACTTCACCTCCAAAATGCAGACCACCCGTTTCCTTCCTCCCTCTGCCGCTGAATTTTTCTCTCTAACCCCAGTTTTTCTAGCTGCAAGCTAATGAACCTGACACCTCTGCCCCAGTGTGCTTTGATCTCCCGTTGACAGAGATTGCAGGTCAGGGTGAAAAGCAAAGAAGGAACTGAAAGCCATCTTGACAATAGGGCGACTTTCCACTGAGAAGAAGAAGAAAGCATTGCCTTAGGATAGGGGTGCAGACAGGTTAGGAAAAGGTAGGGGGCAGCGGAGAAGCCTTTGACAGGAGTGAGATATGCGGATGAAATAGCTGCATTTGTGCATCAGAAATGAAGGGAACTGTTGAAAAGGACCAGTCAAAAATCGTTGGGGAGTGAGGGGGGGGGGGAGATGCCTCTGGTCAAATGGGATGCCACTCTCTATCTTTGTCTTCTCAGGCAGGATTTCTGAATTTGACCTCTTTGTTTTTCTGCTGTCAATTTCCATAATCCAAATGCTCTCTTCCATGACAAAAAGAAGCCTTAGTTCAGAGTGCCTTTGAAGATCCTTCCCTTTAAGTAGGTGCTTCACAAACACTTCTGTGTTCTGCATCCTGTTTAAGTTTTACATCAGGTTTTTTTTATTCTTTGTACAGCCACACAAGTAGAGGGCCTCATGCAAAACTGCAGTATGCTTGAGGGCTTTCTTTTGTGAGAGTCCGCTCCTTCAGTCAATTCCATTTTACCAACAACCCTCCTCCTATTAGCATTGTCTTCATTTATCTTTATTTCAGAACTGCATGTCCTGCCTCTTATGTTTTCTTTTTTTTAAAAAAATAAAATGTTCAAAGTGGTGCACAATACATATTAATAAAAAACAAGAAGACCTTTTGAAATACAGTTCATTTAAAAACTCAAAGCTGCAAAACTGAAAAAAATAGAAGCAAGCATCAAGCAATAAAAATAAATAAATGAGAAAATACCCTGAAATAAATAAAATGGCCTACGTAAGAGATCTCTGCAGATCAGATAACAAAGTGTTGTTTCTTAAAAGCTTGGGCAGATTAAAAAGGACACGGTATCTAAAAATTTAAAAGGGAAGTGCTGGACGGATCATTCAGTCGGGAGGGGAAACTGCATAAGCATTGGTGCCACCACCAAATAAGCCCTGTCTCTGGTTGCCATCCACCTCTCCTCTGAAGGTGGGATACTCAACCTCTTAATGTTTGAACAGAATGCTAGGCTGTAGCAGTTTACTTTATAAGAAATAAAGTATCCCATTGCCCATTTCTTAGGGCCATGCTTGTGTCTTTTACATCTGGATAGTAAATGACACCTCATTAGTCTTGAATTGCCTATAGCTGCTGTTCACAGTTCATGCCAGACTGCCAAAAGAATGTTATGTCCACCCATCAAGGGTGTCCAGCCAAATCGCAGGCTGTTTCGATAGAGCTGACTTGTTAGCTCTGTCAGCAAAGGTAATTCAAACACTACATCCTACAAAACAGACGGATATCAGGAAAAGGTTTAAAAAATCGTACTGGCAATGTTGGAAAAGAGCAACAACAGCAACATCCTGAGAAAGAATAAAGCCATATTCTGAGGTTTCTGAATCAAACACCAGAGCAGTTTTGTGGGATGGGGGAGGGGATAGGACATTGGAGAGATCCTTTTCAGGGTTTTGCAATGGAAAAAGCCAGAAAAGTGAGCGATAAGGTGCATCTGGAGCATTAAAAAAATCACATTATGGGATATTTGTAGACCTATTTACATATATAAGGGTGCTGGCTAAGGTTCATATTTTTCCATATGTATGCAGAAGGCTGCATATAAACTGGAGGTTCATGTGTACTTTTTTAGGTGCCCTTTCTGTGATACCCTTTATCATGACTGGTCATCTCTTTTCTCTGTACCACCACTTTCCAATACTACTTTGTCCATGCAAATAGTTGGGTGTGCAGGTAGAAGGTTTGGTAACAGCAACACCTATGTGAGCTGACCCTTTCTTTTTGTGAGATTATTTCATTTCCTTTTGATGCATTCGCAAACAAAATGTGCATAGTGCTTTGGGTATAGCTTGCGTACTCTGGTTTCATTGTAGGTACAGTGGTGCCCCGC
This sequence comes from Podarcis cretensis, assembly GCF_951804945.1. Lineage (NCBI taxonomy): Eukaryota > Metazoa > Chordata > Lepidosauria > Squamata > Lacertidae > Podarcis > Podarcis cretensis. The sequence continues at coordinate 43,081,127 of NC_137183.1, read as the reverse complement.
AAGACGAATGCCTTGCAAGACGAAAAGCCCGCTAGACGAAAGGGTTTTCCGTTTTTCGAGGCGCTTCGCAAGACGAATTTCCCTATGGGCTTGCTTCGCAAGACGAAAACGTCTTGCGAGTCTTGCGAGTTTTTTCCCTTTCCCCCCTTTTTCTAAGCCGCTAATAGCCGCTAATAGCCGCCAAGCCACTAATAGCGCTAATCCGCTAAGCCGCTAATAGGGATGCTTCGCAAGACGAAAAAACCGCTAGACGAAGAGACTCGCGGAACGGATTATTTTCGTCTTGTGAGGCACCACTGTATACCTGTTGTGACTCAAGAACTTAAAAGCATACAGCTGTTTCACAGGCCTTTCCCTAACCCTGAATTCCCACTCTCTCTTTTTTCTTTAATTTTTTATTTCACTGTAGTGACTCGTCCAGATCTGGGATGTCGGGAGCTGGTGATCAGAAACATCTTCAAAATACTTCCTGGTCTCTGCCATGATATAACTGACTGGGTTGAGGGCACCAGAATAAAGGCGTCACAGCTTCTGGTTATATTATTGCAACATGTAGAGGACCATATCACACAGCACATGGAACTCCTCCTTAGAACTCTATACCGGGTGTGCTCAGATGAGGAAAGTAATGTGACTAGGAATGTAAGTCTGCAAATTTCAAATTCACCCCCTTTGTGAAACATGGTTTCCAGAAAGATTTCTGTGCCTCTGGGCTGATAGAGACCTCGTTTAGCATGTTAACGGACTTGTCTTTGGTAAAACTAAAAAGTTGGCTTAATGTTACACGCTTCATAAATATTCTAAAAGTTTTCCTAATAGCTAAATAGCTGTGTGTGGTTTAAATGTTAGGTTCAAACAAATTCAAAGCTTTACTTGGAACATTTATTGGAACATTTGTTTCTTGGAACATTTGTAAATATTTTAAGAGATAACTCAGTAGCACAGATTTCCCTTGCATTGTTTAGATTATAAGAGGGGAGGACAGGACTGTTTATACTAATTTTAGCATTCCTGAAATGCTGCAGTGCATAAATATATTTGTTTCCTAGGAAAAGAAGTTAATTATAATTTTTATTTTAGATTTGACTAATACTGTATCCATTCAAATTTGATTTGATTGTGTCCATTCATTTAGTTATTGATTTGTTTTTATGATATGAATCATAAAAGTGAAAAAATTCCATGGAGAAATCCGGCTGGAAATTTTCTGGAAACATTCCCGCCCCCCCCCCCCCCCATTTTAGTAAATTCTCTGCAGAGACCTTTTCACCACACATAACTGTGCTCCATGGTTGTTAACCATAGTAAACCTAGCACAACCAAGTCCTAGATGTTTTTCTTCCTGCATGCTATGCAATTTTTTTGAATGTGTGGGAGACAGTCCAGGAAGGCAATCCACCTTGTGGATCATCCTTGCTAGATCAGGGCAGATAGGAAACTTATACAGGCACTCTTAAACTAAATGTATATCTCTTCGGTTATACAGATCAATGGTGAGATTGTTCCAAGTATCACCTGTGGTGCTGGCCAAGTGAAGCATTAACAGCCTCTTAAAAATCATAAGCAGGAGATTAAAGTGTAAATGCTTGGGGGGATAAATTCCATTTTAAAACTATGTGCAGTTCATGCCCTTTCTAGTTAATTTCACGTTATCTTTTTCTCCCTCTTTCTGCTGCATAATCCTCCCACTATATTAAAGTATGTGTGTTCCATGTGATACCTTTAATCGGTGTTCAGACATGGCAAGTTTAGGCTTCCTTCCTGCTGTTTTCCTTTGTCTTTGTGGAAGCAATAATTAATCCACTTTATTATTTGCAATAGGTGCCATTTAAAACCCAACCTTAAGAAAGCTTGCATGCTTATTTAGCAGTACAGCATGTGAACAGTAAAAAAGACACTCCTATGGGTAAAAATAATGCTTAAGTATCTTCTTTCCCATTTCATAATGTTAGTAAAACTTGCAAGCAAAACTATAAATGATGATAATGTTGTTGAAGAGAATATTGCATTTTTGTCCATTTCTGAAAAATTAATAATCGAATTGGATTTGAATGCTACTCATTTGTAGTGTTCCAAAGCTTGCGTGTGCAGGAATGGCATGGAGAAAAAGTCTATCAATGGCTGCTAGTCACGATGGCTATATTGAACCTCTGGGATTCAAAGGCAGTATGTCTGTCAGTATCAGTTGCTGGGAGAAGCAACAGGAGAAGGCAACTCTTTTTGTGTCCTGCCCAAGGGCTTCCCCAAGGCATCACTTTGGCCTCTGTGGGGAGACAAGATTCCAGCTGGTTGGGATTCTGGTCTGATCTAGTAGGCTTCTTCTTTTGTTCTTAGGATTTGCCATTCTTCCTCGCTAAAAAGTAAAAAGTTGGGCTCAGTTTGAGGCAACACTCCAAACCATGGTTAAGGAAGCTTACTATGGTGTGGCATGGTATCTGAATTGACAGATCGTGGTTTGTTACTAGCCAGTAAACCAGAATGTGAAAGCATGGCTTAAAGTAGATTTGTAAGCCATCAATATGCTATTTGGCATGATGCCTGTTTGAGAGGTTGGTGCTGAAAGAAGGCATCTGAGCACTCGTTCTGAGCTTCTTTGATACATGTCAAGAAAACTTTGTCATCCATAAAATTATGAGTGAAAGAGTGGAAAGGCCTACAAGGCAATTTCTGAAGCATTTTTTTTAAAATGAGCAAAGGCAAGCAAGCTGGTGCCCTTGGTTTTTGTTTTTAAAATGGCCACGTTGAATTTGTTTGGTCCTTTGCCTCTCATAATCTGGGCAACGTGTTTGTGCTCCCTTTCATAGTGTGTGAATGCAGCAGAGCTGATTGGCGCCTTTGTCAGCCCAGCGGTATCTCTGAAGTTAATCACGTCTGACCTCAAAAAAGTGCCTATGCCATCCTACCTCATGGTTCTAGCGGCAGTTATAAGGGGTTCGCCAAGGAAAGTCTTGCAGCCTCATTTGGTGTACCTTGCCAGCACACTGGACTGCACTGAAATAAGACAGCGGTCTGAAGAGGTAAGGAGAATGCAAAATAAGCTGCAATTATAGACAGCATCCAGATCCTGTAAGTCTTTGTAAGTCTTGTCTCAGATAGTTCCTTAGGCTTGATGCATTGCATTACGTTGCATTACGTTGCATTACGTTGCATTACATTACATTACATTACATTACATTACATTACATACCGCCCTTCATCCACAACCATTTTTAGGGCAGCTTTGGTAACAGTAATCAGAATCATCAAGTTGGAAGGGACCCCTAGGGTCATCTAGTCCAACCCCAGTCCAATCTCAGCTAAAGCATCCATGACAGATGGCCATCCAACCTCTGCTTAAAAACCTCCAATGATGGAGAGTCCACAACATCCCAAGGGAGTTTGTTGCACTGTCAGAAAGCTCTTACTTTTCTGAAAGTTATTCCTGATGTTTCAGAGGAACTTGTAACTTGAATCCATTGGTTCAGGTCCTAGCCTCTGGAGCAGGAGAAAGCAAACTGGTTCCCTCTTTCGTGTGACAGCCCTTTAGATATCTGAAGATGGCTATCATATCTCCTCTCAGCCCCCTCTTTCCCAGGCTAAACATACCCAGCTCCTTCAACCGTTCCTCATAAGGCTTGGTTTCCAGACCCTTGATCATCTTGGTTGCCCTCCCTTGCACACGTTCAGCTTATCAATATCTTTCTTAAATTGTGGCATCCAGAACTGCAGACAGTACTCCAGGTGTGGTCTGACCAAGGCAGAACAGAGCATGACTATTACTTCCCATGATTGGGAAACTATACTTCTGTTGATGCAGCCTAGAATAGCATTAGCTTTTTTTGCTGCTGCATGACACTCATTATTCGTGTTAAGCTTGGGGTCCACTATGACCCCTAGGTCCTTTTCATATAATGATTGTTTCCTGTTGTGTTTACATGGCCATTGGCCACAGAGCATAGTTGTAACTACAGGAGAAAACAGGCTTTCATGACCACCATGAAATAGCATGGATATGGCCATGTGACTTACAGCGGAGCAATGCGAGAACGTCAACAATTGCCTTGTGGAAGCATTTCCTTTCTGTTTGTATTTGGTAGGTCTTTTACATGGAGCAGCTGCTTTGCTGTGTGGAAGCACTCATTGATGTATGCCAAGAGGACTGTAAAGAAGTAAGCCTTCAGCTAACGAAGGTTTTGGTAACGATAACGGCAATACCAACTTCTGGACCCTTGCATGTGAAGGTAACCTTGACAGAACCACTGCTGTATGGTCCTGTGTTTTGATTTTGTTTGGTTCCTAAAGTCAGATGCCGTTGAACTTACTGGTTCTTTCCAGGTGTGGCATCTTCAGACTCTCGCAACTGAGCAGCAAAGACTAAAAACAAAGCAGTCTGAAAAATAGAAAAATAAAAATTACTGCCTGAAAATGTACTAAGCATGGGGTCAGCATGGTTAAGCCTGTTCACCATATTTGGCCTGACAAAGCTGGCCCTTTATCCTCAGGACGCTGAACCGGTCGTCATCCAGGTGTTGTTGGATTCTACCTACCATCAGCAAATGGTCATGAATGACAGGAGTTGCACACCAGACCATTTGGAAGGGTCTACAGACTTCCCTGCTTTAGCCCACAAAGCTTTGTAGTGTCCCCAAGTGATGATACAACAGAAAAAGCAGAGCTGCCTTACACCAAATTCTATCGGTGGTACAATTTGGTTTTGTCTAACTAATGGCAGCTCTCCAAGATCCTCAGCAGGGCCTTTCCCAAAGTGGCTACCTAAAATCCTTGTAGTGGAGGTTTCAGGGATTGAATTGGGGAACGTTCTGCATGCGAATCGTGTGCTCTATCACCAAGCTGTGTCCGCTCCTATAAGCCGCCAGACAAAAAGCTGAAAACCAAGACCTTTTTAATTACCCTCACTAATTACGCAGTGTACCATGTTTCACGGCAGGATTTCAGAGTACTATCTGAGCTTCATTATAAAACCTTTATTTGGAACTTCCCCGAAGGGAAAAGATTATCCATAAAGAAGTGGTCTCAAAGAGTGGATTTGTTTTAATCTCTTGGAGCTAGCATTGTGGAAAAAAGACCCAAGCGTGTGGTTTTTTTGCAAATGCTGCAGAAGGGGTGATCTTAGCTAAAAAATAAGAAGGGGGGAGCAACCACAAACCTGCAAGTCAGAGCAAACCCAAAATATACTTTGTACAGGGAATACATTGGGTATTCTTCAGCCTAAGGTTATGCATTCTCTCAAAACCGTAAAGAAATCAGCTGCTAATGATACTAGTCTTTTTTGTGCCAATTGCGATAACTCAGAATATGTTTTTCTTTTAAAGTTTTCTTTCTGTACTTAGTCAAAGGATACAGCAATGTCTTTTCAGTAGCTGCCCTTTTCACCTCCACACCCATCCTAAGTTTAAAAATGTTTCAGTCATTATTTAAAATCGGAGGCAACAGCCAAAGATGCCTTTGATAAAGGCTGGCCTTTTTTCCTCCTGATGGCTATCTCTGAACCATAAATCACTTTCTTCCCAAGTCGGATGCCAAATAAATCAGGCGGCCATCTTTTCATAGTAGCTCTTTGGTGGCCCAAGCAAGCTTTGTTGCCAAACTTGCTTCTTCATTTACTTCTTCACTTACTTCTTCATAATGACTGTTTTACTTCCTGTACTGTTGCTGTAGGCATGATAATCTCAGCTGGTATTTATGGCCCTTGTCACTGACAAGCAACTTCCAAAAAAGTCATAATTTTGAAAGTTGGTTTCAAAACTGTAAATGTAATACACCTTAATTCTGCATTAAATTTATACACAAAAGCTAGAAAGAATACTTAGAGGTATGAAGTCACGACGCTTGTACAGAGTCACAGGAATCTCATTTTTCAGTGTGGGGGGCCTGTTTGGTGTATTTTAAAAGAATAAATTCCTGAACAACATGATTTTGAAGAAAAATGGGTTGTCTAGACAAGTTGGAAGAAAATGTTCAGTGCTGATAGCATCCAAATAGATGTCCTTTGAGAAAATTGAGCCTTTTCCTGGTGAACAGTACATTCATTGAACCTTAAGAACCTTACCTTTCTGCTTAACATCTTTTTTTTTTTTGAGAAAATCCTGAAAATGGATGATGCATACTTTATTATCCAAGCAGTGCTCCCCAGGTATAGTTGCTTTTGCAGCCTGAAGCCAAGGCTCCCAGAGACAGGCAGATGTGCTCCGTTTGCTTAATGTTCCCAGTGCAAGACTAGTGCAGGGAAGAGAGGTCCTGATTGTTGCAGGGGAACTGACTATCTAAAGAAGGAAGAAAGAAGTCAAAGTGGCAGCCGAATGGAGGAGGACAGGAATCTTAAGAAGTGATCAAAGCTGGAGCAGCAATCTAAGAAGAATTGACAGAGTGATTAAGCAGGCAGTTGGATTTGGGATTTTCTTTTGTTGTTACTATTATATTTCTTAACTGCCCTTCGTCAGCAGGTCCCAAGGCAGGTTACAGCAATTTAGGCACACCAGAGTCGAGATGAGATATCAGAGCATATAAATGGGCTGCAGGTTAGATTAAAAAAATAAAACAGTTGTGTCTTGAAGGCAGACAAACTGATCACTAGAAAAGGTGGCTGTTTAAAGGACCATTTCATGTGTGGCGTGATCTGAAAATCATAGCTAAATGCTCTTTTTAGTCAGCTGGTTAAAAATAAATAAATCATGTTTTCAAGGCTTCATTGTTTTTAACAGCCCATTGTGTGAGGATTCACACAGTGAGCTGGTTAAAACCAACACTTTCTAAACTTTTTTTGTCTCTCCCCCCCCCCCCCCCCCAGTTAGAAGAGGCAATGGATGCATTGGCTCAGGTGCAGCATTTGGAGGGTGCTGTTGGCCTTTATCAACAACATATATCTCAACTTATGGAATGGGTATCCTCAACTCACGATCGTTGGACCTGCTTCTCTCCAGAATTACTACAGTTTGATGTGATTGCCACTCATTCAGGTAATGTGGACTTAGCAGCGTTGGTATGAATGTGAACGATCATGGGAGAACACAATAATTCCAAAAGGAATGAAGCCTCTAAAGTGATAGGGATAACATAGGCTTAATGCAAATACAGATTCCCCCACCTTTTAATCATGATTAAGCGATCACCAGCAGCTGTTAGCTTCCTTCTCCCTTCGATTGTGCATATTTCCCTCTATCTTTTCTTTTGAAATTTTTCCATGGGGCAGTATTGCATCAGGACCAATGTTCATGCTAACCTTGGTTTGCTTCAAACTGGTGTTTGCAACCTCAGCTTGAAGTGGGTTCAAATATTCTGGCACATTGGAGTTTATGTATGTTTCCCAGGCCTTGTCTTTCCAAAATCCCAAAGAAATTTTGTTTTGCTCTTTTTGGCTTTCTTCCATTTCAAGAGGGAAGAGTTTAATTTATTTTACAGCTTTTGTTTGTCTTCAGCGCTAAGCCTTTTGATGCAAGGTATACTATACTACTAATTCCTGCTAGTACAAAACACAGTGTTTCCACTTTTATTTTTTAGGCCCTATGATTGGCAAAGCTCTTCAGGATTTTATTCTCATTCTTAAAACATGTCTTCAGACATCTAGAGATCCCAGGATGCGTCTGAAACTATTCAGTACTTTATCCCAGTTGCTTCAGAAACCAAATGAGACTGTCAATTCTCAAGGGTAAGCACCATTCAGTGGCACATAATGGCGTAACGCATTATGTTCACAATAAGCTATTAGCTGATTTCACTCACTTTGTTTAATCTCCTAGCATGGGCAACAAACCATGATCCTTGGCTTAGTGTTATGTCCAAAACGGGATTGTGGCTTGCTTAACTTAAACCACGATTGGTAGGCCAAAAACAAAGTTAGCTTCAATTCATGATTTGTTCGGAGAGAGACAAACCAAAAGTCCAAAGTTTGTTGCTCTGGTTTGCATTGGGTGCAAATTCCTTCAGAGTGAAATGGGTGCCATTTGTGCATTCACAACAAACTTTTAACTGTGGTTGACCATGACATGAGAACTCTAGCATTGCCTGTTGTGATTTGCAGTTGCTGTTTAAAGAGAAGCTGTGGTTTGGCGCTCTGTTTGATGTGGTTAGTGCATGATGCTGATAATGCCAGAGTTGCAGGTTCGATCCCCATATGGGACAGCTGCACGTTCCTGCATTGCAGGGGGGTTGACTAGATGATCCTTAGGGTCTCTTCCAACTCTGCAATTCTTTGGTTCCTTCACAATAACACCTGTTCTCAGATGTTTCTATTCTCAATCTGTCTCATATATAGTCCCAGTCAAAGGAAGTTGTTATAGCGCACTGGCACAAATTGTATAAAAGCAATAAAAGATGTACCAATAGGCCGTCCAGAAATGGAAAAACCCAGAGACACAATTCAAAGCTTACTGTAAACACATCTTCAGTTATGCCCATAGTAACTCCAGCTTTCATTATGATTTTATAACTGTACTCATGATCATGCATGCCTAGAAGCTTGTTGTGTAGAAAAGGGACTTCCTAAGTTTACAGGTCCTTGGATGGGAATTTTCCAGTAAGAGACCTTCCTTGTGTCTCTAGGCACTTGCTTAAATCGTAGAAAGCATATATACTGTAGAGTGGATTTGACTGAAGAATGCTGTCCCTCCCCTCATCTATGAATTGCCACAATGTATGGCAATAACATGTTGAAATATTATTGCATAGTGAGATTTGATTTATTTCTGGCAGCAAATGTAGACATGTGCTGAATGTATGATGGGGAAATGAGGGGGAACCCCTGAGGTAGATAAGGATTAATGGGGTGGGGTTGGTTTTGGGGAAAAGGCAGGAGGCATTTTCAGAAGCTGCTTCTGCTACTCCCCACCTTATGCCACGCATTGGACATCCTCTGAATCTTCAAGTGCTTGGACTGGAGCCAGCCTGCAAGTCCCAACACCTGCCTAATCTCCTGGCAAGCAGCCATTTTTTGCATTGTAACCCTTGACATTCTGCAGCCTCAGGTGGAGTTTTTTTGGGGGGGTGGGCGGGAGAAGGGAAGGATGAATTCTGAGACACTCCAGAATAAAATGATGTCAGCGATTGTACATCAATCTTAGTAACCAAGCTGGCCCAAAGACAAAAATAGTTTAAATTGGACTTCTTCAGGCACACATAGAAAAATCCCTAGGGCTGTTGTTAATCTGGTAAAGTGGAGGCTAGGAAATCTTAAACAGAAGCTGTATTAACTGGATTACAAATGGTCATGGTCTCCCTACCCCTCTCTGAAGTAGAACCTGTTCTTTCGGAACATTTAGAAACAAAAACAAAACTGCTTACTTTAAGAAGATCCCATAAGCCATATATAGCAGCATTTTTATGTAGGATTGACAGTGGTTCTGTCCTTTCAACACCTGTGGGACAGGCAAAAATAAATAGGCATAGCTCCACTCACTACTATCTCCATACTGGAAAAAGCTGCACCTGTTGATTTTCCATGTTGACGTTATTGTAACTGCAGTGCCTCTATGCAAGAAAGCTATCTTTGCAACCTTGTTTTTATGAAACATTTTCTTAAAGTCATTCAGAGGATCTGCATGAAAGGAATAGCTATAGGAGCCAATCTATCGATTTTAGGAGGGCTTAATTTAAAAATGAAGTATTATTTGAAGGCTGCATTTCAACTTCTTTCTCAGGGGTGGGGGTGAAGTTAAAGAGGCTTCATGTCTCTTATTCTAGTATACTGCTTAAATCCCCCAAGATTTGCTGTTTTCAAGCACTGTCTTGAGGCCTGTCTTCCCCTTTGCTCTTCTGGGGGTTCTCTTCATCCATTAACAAAGACAAATTGAAATCATGTGTTTTTGCATTATGGGTAAACCATTCTCGGGGGAAGGGACATGATTTCTTCATGTTTTCAATATTACAATCACAGTAATGGTGCTTTATTGATAATTACTAATATTGAGAGCAATTCAGGTCCCCAATAGGAAGAGAAGGGTGCAAAAGCCAGACACATTCCCATGTTGGAACAGCTACCACACCTTTATAAGCAAGTGTGCACTTTCTTTTAACCATGCAATAGACTTTATTTTCTGGCAACTGTGTGTGTGAATGGTTCAAATTGACAGGTTGCAATGTACCTCGTTAAAGCTCTTGAGCAGATATCTCATTTTTCCGAACAATTTGGCAGTGCTATTCCTCTTTTGCCTCAAAGATATTAAATATAACACATTTCTAAATGCATTCGTCTTCGCAGAGAGCATTCCTTTGCCAGTGAGTAAGTGGCTCTGCTAAAACCCATCTTTTGTGTTTTTGACACATTTTATTTAAGGGATTAAAAGAAGCCATTACCAAAAACGTGAAGGTTCTCAGGGGTCATTTAGCATAGACCACCTCGGAGCCAAACACTGGTTTGAAATGACTTGATGGAGGAAACGGCTATATAGCTTTTAATAATACAATATAATACAATCAGTAATACATTTTTTAAAATAGAGGTGCATTCAGGCATGGTCACACGACCACGTTTGTTGGAGTTTATAGAAATTGTAGGGCATTGTGGCTCTTTGCCAATGGCAAGCTGGCTAGATGTTACACAGCTGTGTCATGTGTATGTATTTTTTTAAAAAAATGTGGCCCATTGAAAAATATAATTAAGGTCTTTTTATGTGGCCCTTTGTCACAACAGTTACAGGGCCATTGTACCTCAAAATAAAACACAACTAACACAGTACAATCAATTCATTGTGGAGTCTTGGTAACATGCAAAAAACAATCCTGAATATTGCCATGAGGCACACATTTGGCCATTTCCCTCCAGGCAGCTGATGTGCACATTAACTTTAAGCAATTTCTGCATGCCCATTTGGACCTTTAGTTGATTTTGATTGGAAGCTGTAAATGCCCCAATCCTGCTTGGGAGACCTGTGCAGATATCATTTGCTGGTGGAAATCCAGTATGCGTTAGATTGTGTATCCACATGTCAATTGCAATTCATCTGCATTGAATTGTTTTCAGTAGCATGCACATTTGAATGTGAATCCTCATTCTGGCTCAACTAGGCACATCTAAATGCCATTTAAAAAGAGCTGATGTTAGAATGGGATGAAAGCATGTTGAGCTGTTGGTTTTTATTTGAGCTTAGAGCTGTTTGCTGTCTTCACTACTAATTCTTAAATGCCACCTGCTGGAGGAAAAACAATACATAAGAATGGGAAGTCTGTCTTGTGAGGGCCAACTAATAACTGTTGGTAGCCAGTAGCTGCTTGAAAATGCAACACATGTAGGCTCCCAACCCTTGGGTAATGTAGCCGGTACCATGTGCATAATCAGTCATTTTACACATCACTGCAAAAATGCTTTTCCAGTATTTGCCAAGGAACATGCAACATTTGATCATGCATAGGGCATCACTTGAGCATGACCACTGAGTGAGAGGCAAGAAGTCAACACGTAGGCGTATGGTTGCATAAATGAGCATTTAATATTAAAAGCTTTTGCCGTTTTCATACTTTCAAAGTTCCCCAAGTGCTACACCAAAGGTATTGACCAGTATAGGTTGGCTCTTATCTGCTGCCATAGAAACATGGCAGGTCCCCATTCTGCTGCCATAGAAACATATCTGAATATCTGAAAAGTTAGTCCTGATTCTGGCCTGTATCACAGAGGAATGTTGATGCTTGAGATTAAGTTCTGAGACAGGTAAATGCTCCATGATTAGTTCATTGTTTGAGATCGACAAGATGAATTTGTAACCATGGTAACTTCTTGTATACTGGGGCTGTGGTCTTGCTTGCTGCACTCACCAACCCCCCTGCCATTGCCTCTCAGAGTGTCTCCATCCTTGCTTTCCTTAAACTTCTGTCATCTTTGTAAAAAAAAACCTACTTTCCCCTCTCAGTCCCACTCCCAAGCCATAGCCACTGCTGTAGTGCAAGCGATCTTCACTTTTGCTCCCCTTCCCTGCCCTGACTTCATGGAAATCCAGGACTGTGATGCAGCACTGCAAATCCTCCAGTGTAGGCTACACAACAACATTCTTACATTTTTATTATATAGAGAAACATTAAAGCCTCTTCAAGTCAACTTGGAGTGGTTTGTTTCTGAGACACTAGAGTAAGGGGCCTGTTGGGATGACAAGGAACATACCTTGCAGAGCCTGAAGCTGAGAAAGATTTCTGCCTCTCCTCCTCCTCCTGAAATGTTTATACAAAGTCCACTTACTTTCCCTCAAAAGAAATCTGAGTAATGAAGTATTGTTAACATACACTGTCATCATACTAGATTCATTCTTTTTCTTTTTCATGCTTCGTTCTTCCTGTTCTGGCTATCTTGTTTTCAAGACTGAAAATGTGCTTTTTCACCCTCCCAGTCATTCCATCACGTTCACACAAAGCTTCTTATTTTGCTGCTCTTTGTTCTTGGCTTCAGGCAGTTTTGTAACTACCTTGAGATCCTGATAAAAGACATCCTGGCTCCTAATCTGCAGTGGCAAGCTGGAAGAACAGCAGCTGCCATCCGCACGACTGCTGTATCATGCCTCTGGGCTCTTATTTACAGTGAACTGCTTTCACCAGAAGAGGTAAACGTCCCCCTCCTCCCCTGACAGCCATGCTGAATATTGTCATCCAAGAAATGCAAATCATCTCTGTCTTTCTATAAATCAAAGCCCTTGCCAAAATACAGCATAGGAAGACAAGTTTAGAATATGGGTTTAGCCTGAAAATTGATACTTGGGTAGCAAGCATTTTCTCATTGGGTCACTCCTAACATACATATTTTTGATGGCGGGGGAGGGATCTGCAATAAAAAAGGCAGAAATTCTGAAACTTTTCACTTGCAAACAGGGCAGCGGCTATTTGCAGGGGTGGGGAAGTATTATTAGAGAGCTGACCCCTTCTTTGAATGTTGAAGGCTTTATTTTAAAATATGTAAATTTCTAGCCTGGAAGTCACATGCAGGCAATATTCTGTCCAATTGCTCAGTAAGAAGTAAATCTGCTTGCACCTTCCAGCATCCTGTCAAATGAGAGAGCAAAGGCACTGGGCTAAGTGGCAAGTGATTGGCCCTTATATTTAATTTTATTCAGATGCTTTAGCGAGTGACTTAAATGCATTGCTACCTGTATTTAGGTCCTTGCTGTGTCCCACTGACTTCCAAAGTCCCCCTCCAGGGTCATTCCTTTCCCCCTCTCCCACCCTCACAGGTCTGTCTGCTTCACAAATAGTATTGATGAAATAATTTTAAAAAGTGGCCTTAGGTTTTATAATATTGGAGCTTTGCATTTGTATATTAAGCAACGCTATCTAAATCATAAAAATAAAGGGTTGGAGCTGGAATAAGTTAGTCACCCATTGAAATGAATGGAAGAGTAATAATTAACAAATGACACTGATTTTAATGGGAACTTGGTGCCACTAACATAGTCTGGATCCAGCCCATAGTTTTTAAAGAAAAAAAATGCCCAACGCTTGGATCAGTTTCTTTTAAAGTGGGCTTTAAAAGAGGATTAGACAAATTCAAGGGGTAAATTCAGCAGCTATTGCCCAAATAGCTCAATAAAACTACTTGAGAAGCTATGCTGCTGAATATCAGTTGCTGTCAGACAACATCAGAAGTCTGTTGCCTTATGGCCCTTCTTGTGGGCTCCCAGGAGACTTCTGCTTGACCACCCAAGAAAGCAGTGTGTTAGACTAGATAGAGAATTTTTATCAGCTTTCCTTATATTCTTTTGCCATTTGCGTGATCTGGCACTGACTTGATCCTTGTCCTAAATGGTTTCTGCAAGCTGGTACATATCTGCAACAGAATAAAATTGAAACATGATATAGGAGCACAAAAGGGTATGGAGGAGACCCCTGAACTGAACAAAGTGCAAGGAGAGTTATTAATTGGGAACCACACATGGTAACAGAGGTTTGTGTGGAAGATCTGGAGAATGAGAAGCTGCTACGCAACAAAAAAGGAGGCAGATGAAATAGTAGGCAATGGCTGTTCAAAGGTTTCCTACAACTTGGGAAAGGAGTAGCACTAAGTATTCTCTGCCCCTATCTCTGATGTAGAGTTTGTGCACGAACCCTAACAATCCATATTTTTCTTTCTTTTGAGATTTGGGTGGTCTGTTACAAATGTAGTTTGACTTTTACTGTTTGTCTATATTTGGATATTGTGGCTGCTTATGGCCAAGACAATAAAACTCACTTGACTGAGAGACTAAACAGTTTGGAAGATAGCTCAGAAGATCCCTCTAGGGTGAATGCAAGACATGCACATCCTTGCATTTATTAGAATGCAAATGTTCTTCTGCATACTTTACCCCAAAGCAGGCTGTGTAGTGTAGAGCATGGTTTGCACCCTAGTAGAATATGTGTCACACCAGTACTATAGCCATGGTCCTCTTTCTGCTTTTGCCTTAAGATTTTTTATAAATTGAAAAGCTTACGGGTAGAGGGTATATTGGTTGCAAGATGGGGCTAAGGTGCGTCTTGGGTTGTAGACTCTTGGTTTAAGAGCTTAAATTTGAACATGAGCACCATCTTCTGGAATACTAAAGAAATGCTAACTTTAAATCATTCATCTCTCTCTAAAAGTGTGCTGGTGGTGGCAGCCATGTCATATGTTCGTTGGAATTGCTTCCCTAGCCTTCAAAACATGTGCCTAATCCCCCAAAATATTTGCATTGTGGTTTTAGAGAACTCTCCTGTACCCCACGGAGCTGAAACGGCAGATACGCTGAAAATGAAAAGGTCATGAGGACATGGCTGGGATCCAGAGGGTTAGGCACAGCAAGCGGGTGTGCATGTGCCCAGGGGGATTTCCCCCACTATCTTTCTCTGATGCCAATGCCACATCACAAACTGCTTTTGACAGTTTCAAAAGCAGTTTGCCACATCATAGCTTGATGAGTTCCCTGTGTGTGTCTTGTTTCTGTATAGGAAACCCAAACTCATCATAACCTCCTCTTAGGGCCAGGCAGTTCATATTTTCACCTGGCCATTTTTATTATATCTGCCATTAATTTAATTGAACAAGCCAAAAAGCCAAAGAGATCAAGAACAAGCTATGTGAATGCATGTTTTCTTTCAGGAGCAAATCCCCACACATCGAGCTGTTCACTGTGGTTAAAGGAAAATCTGTTCAGTGAATGAGCTAAGAAGACAATGCTTCTCTTAAGAGATTTACTTTATTAGCATCTGTCCCTGTCCTTAGCATTTGCCTGTGTCCTGCAGACGTCAGTGAATATAATAGCAGACAATAACAGAAATTGAACTGGTTGTAACTGCAGTCCCCTTTTCTTAAGCTGGCGGTTCCATTCCTTGGTTTCAGATGCTGAAAGCTGAAGATGTGCTGATGCCCAAAATAGTTGCCACACTGGAAGAAGATTCCAAAATGACACGCTTAATGTCTTGTCGAATAATCAGCATTTTTCTAGACGGCTGCATAAAACAATTTGAACTCAGCAAAATTTATCCAGGTATGATAGCCATTGGTGGTGGTGGCCAATCTTTCTGACTTCTCGTTTGAGAATGTGCCCCTCAAGCTCACAGGTACAGGTGCATCCTCCTGCGCCGTGCTATGTTTTACCTTCTAGCCTTCTAAACTGTGGAGCAGGAGAGTGCAGGACAGTCTGAGTGGAGAGTGGACCTGTTTGGTTACCATAACCAGACACATGGGCATGTACAGGTGTGAAGAGTCCCTCTTAGCCTCTTCTACTTGTGCCACCCATGTCACAGTTTGCCCATCTAGTTTACATGGTGTGTTTCTTTCTTTTAAATGAAGTAAATATCCAGTGTTAAAACTAATTTCAAATTTACATAACAGCTCACACAAGAACACTGATTTCTTACAGCTCATCTTACTTTTGGGGAAGCTGAAAGTAGCACAGGTGGGGTTCCTGTATAGTTTCTCCCATAGGCACTGACCAGGCCTGGGCTGATTAGCTCCAGCAAGGTTTTTGCATCGTGTGGCTATGCCCTGAGCCACTTGCAGTTTGATGAGAGTCGGAGCAAGTGCTTCTGCATCTGCAAAAGCAGCTGCTGACCATTGCAGATTGAAATGTTGTAAAACGTGATCTCTGCGCAAACTTGTATGGAGAACAGAAACAAGTGGTTCACACATGTGAAGGTGCCCTTTTAAAGCAATGACTCTGTTGGGCTATATTTTTGAACATAACTGAGCCAAGAAAGGGGAGGGGGAGCAATGTATTCTGCTAACCACAGGCAACAATTGTGGTTTTGCTGGGAAGGACAGATCAGTATGAAGAGGAGCAATTGGGAAACCTGTGCCCCCTCAAATATTGTTAAGCTCCATTTCTCATCAGCCACAGGCAGCATGGCCAGCAGTTGAGGATGTGAGTCTAACAGAACCTGGAGGTGCACAACAGGTTCCCATACCTGGCACAGAATCTCCTTACCTTTTTGTTTTTATTCAGGAAGTCAATTGAAGAAAATAAAGACATTTTCACGTTGCTTTATTGTGTTAATTTTATTGTATGGAATGTTTTTAATTGGTGTGTGTGTGAGAGAGAGACACTACTAGATCCTAGTCAGCAGTGTAAATTTTAGGAACAAAATAAGTTCCCCATCTCTTTGCAACATTTGTTACTGAATATGGCATAGTGTGCCTATAGTAAACTTTTGGTGCTGTTGTATCATTTTTCAGAACTCCTAAAGCGTTTGGATGATTCATCGCATGAGGTCCGACTAGCAGCTGCCAGTGCCTTGCTCAGCTGGTTCAAATGTATAAACAATGACGAAAAGAAAGCCCTATTAAAAACCAACATTGAGTTCCTGTATCAAGAACTGTTGGTTCACCTGGATGACCCTGACCAGAATATCCAGTCTGCTGTCTTAGGTAAGCCTTGAATGAGTTGTCGCTTTGATGTTTTTTAAGAAGTTGGATTAAGCACCTATTTTCTGGGGCATTTTCTAGTAGCTGTTACTCCAAATGGGGGTCAGGAAAGAGAGAGAGTTGCTTGATCTTTCTGGGTGGAGGAGAGTGCTCTGGCAATGTGAAGTATTTTAAGTGCTTGTGGGAAATCATGTTCTGTGTGAAAGGTGGTCGGCTTTGAGAAGGTAAGGTGTATGCTAGGGCAACAAGTATCAAAGGAAGGGACTTGGAAGGAACTGGAGAGGAAGGGATGAAGGAGGTTGTCTTTCCAAAGGCACAGATATATGAGTCCTGCTTATACTAAATCCCATGAGAAGTAATTTCTGAATAAATGTACACATGGGTGCCTTAGTTTGGCTAATGAGGTAGGTGGGAAGAACTCTATAAAATACGAGTTTACACTTTCCTTGTAGATCTGGACTAAACTCTCAAATGTCCCTTTTTATTTGTTTGACTTGTCTGTGTTAGGAGTAGCTTCACCAATTGTTGTGGAAGGTTTTATTACTGTTGTTGAGAAAATAATTTTTCCAAGCTTGCAATCTTTGTCTTTCATAATCTACCCACCACATGATTGGTTTATCTTATTAAGACCTGTGCAAAATGTCATTTTAACTTGCTTGACACTGACTACAGGTTTTACCAAGCACTGTGTCTGTGACTGAAGCATGCAACTTTAGGCTCAAATTACACTGAGCTCTTCTTGCAGGTGCGCCAATGCATTAATACAGCAAGACTTTCCTCCATTTCAGTGAAGGAAGCCGCTCCTTTGCACAAAATATTCAAATTTGCATTGGTGTGTTGTCAGGGACTCAGCGGGAGCGCAGGGAGGAGAGGAGATGGAAAGCGAGGGGGAGCAATCCGAGGGCAGCGTAGGAGAATATGACAGCAGCCCGATAGATTCCATGAGCCTCTCCAGCGAATCGGAAGATTCACAGAAGGGGGCGCCGATGGGCAGGGCAAGGGGCGACCCAAGGGGGACACCCCAGAAGCAAGGGGCCAGCGGGGACTCCCAGAGCAGCAGTTGGAAGTCAGGACCAGCTTCCCCACCAGAGCGTAGTGGGGGGGAGGAGTCCCAGGTGTCAGAGCCCACATATGCACCACCAGCGAGAGAAGATGAGTCAGGGTTGACCACACCTCCATCGGAGAGCGAGTTAACGGTTAAGAGGAAAGTTGCAGGCTGGGCGCGCGCGCCAAGTTCAAAGATACAGGCGAGCGGCACAGAAGGTAGCCCGGATAGGGAACCAGGTCCTAAAGCCCGCCGGAAGGAGGGGCAAGAATCGTCAGGGTCAGCGTCAGAGGAGTCCAGGAAGGATGAGACCCTAGCGGGCAGGAGGGCCCAGAGGAGAAAGGAACTTAGGAAGAGGTGGAGCAAAGCGAGAGTCTTAAACTGGTGTGGAGGGGGAGGAGACTCAGACAGGACTTCGCCGGTCTAAGGTCGGGACGTAGAGCTGCACGCTGCGGCTTTAAAATGGAGACTGAATCTCAGTAAAGACTTTTGTACATAACTACAGCCTAGCGTTGGTCCTCTGTGAGCTGGGACCTGGAGGCAGCTCTGACATGTGTATATGGGGCTCTTAATTGTGTCGGCTGCATAAAAATAAACAGGAATCCATGGAGGCATCATTTTTTTCCTGAAAAAACTCCAGGAGGATTTTGAATTATTTTTGCAACACAGGGAGAAACAATGAAAATACTTAAAGTTCATGTGCTTTTAAATGTTTTGTATTTTTATTTGGTATGATCAGCTTCATATTGTTTCTGAAAAAAAATGCATGCTTTCTAAGCTAAGAAGGCTCCTGTGTTTTTGGCAAACAGTAGGAAGTGAAGGACAAGCTGTTTTTGTTAACTGTATATAAACTTGTGTTTTGCAGATATTT
The DNA here is from genome assembly GCF_951804945.1 of Podarcis cretensis. Lineage (NCBI taxonomy): Eukaryota > Metazoa > Chordata > Lepidosauria > Squamata > Lacertidae > Podarcis > Podarcis cretensis. The sequence goes on along the minus strand of NC_137183.1, from coordinate 43,062,425 downwards.
TGAAAGAAGGAGGTGTTCTCTATCCAGATAGCTTGGCAAAAGAAATTGAAGCAGTTGTGCGCAAACATCGCTCTCCAGCCTACTGTGATCAGTTGCTGCTGCACATTGAATCAACGGGCTGGAGATATTCAGAATCATAAATGCCTTTGTGGGCTGTGACTTCTCATTTGTACCATACAATGTTGACACTTCAATAAATGGAGAAGTTTCAGCTGCCACATACTGACATTCATGCAGATATAAATAAAAACTCTTACAGGCAAAATATTTTTAACTTTTTTAACAGAAAAAAAACCTTGAAAAGACAAATGTGTGAATAAGAGTTACATTGTTTTTCATATTGTTGCAAATCCCACATCTAACATCTCTGCAGTGAACTTTAGACCACTGAATGATGTTACAATGTGTTACTCAGCTGTGTATTATACAAGCTACCATGCATATTGTAAGATCTGTATGACACAAAATCTCTATGACACAGAATGAAGATCTGGAGACATTTAAAGGTTTACCAAGCAGCAGAATTCAAATCTATTTTTGACCTTAGTAGTTTTAATAAAGTATTGCTATTGGACCTCTCAAGTGTGAAGCATTTAGACCTCGACCTAGACACTCATCACTGCAAGGAGGAGTGGCTGTCTTCATTTGAATTAAGACTGGATGTGTCTGGCCATGACAACATGCATACATTGCAGGAAGAGCAAGAAAGTGCAAACTGCTTTCACTTAAATTTATGTTACCACATTTCTGGTAATGTAAATACCCAATATCCTGGGCATGTATCATTATACTGCTTTGGATTACTATGTGATGAGTGTGTTATTTGAGGAGTCTTAACTATAGATGGGGTTTGGTAAGGAATGAATGAATTATAGATAATAATTAAATTATTTGCATTTCTCTCTGGATATTCATTGTAGTTTGGTTTGTTGCAATTTTTCTTTTGTTCCATGTCTAAGTGCCTTTATTAAATGAACCACTGTTTTTTCTTTATTGGTTGGGCTGCACGTAACTGAACTCCCATTGCAGATAACTGATCTCTCATGTTAGCTTACAGTGCCCAGTTTTGATGACATGTTTAATGTATGTTATTTGGTTTTTTGATACTTTATTATAAAATGCATCACATGTGTCCTTATTTGTGTGTGTGTGTGTGTGTGTGTGTATAAGTCAAGTGACTGGCAAAACAGAAAAGAGGCTTAACATTCTACAGTTAAATATATTAGCTTCTGCCTTTGTCAATGACACAGCTGGATTTCAAACCAGACACTAGGAGCCAAAGTCTAAAAACAGTGGAGAAAAGAAGGTGGCATCTACTACATAAGAACAAAATAAGTTTTAAACAATTCAAGGCATCGATTAATGATTGTGCATTATCCTCTAAGATAAGATAATGGGGTGTTAGGGTGTTGAGTCTGTGTATCCAGAAGCTCTCTCTTTTGGTGTCCAAGGATGGGGTAGGTTTTTTGTTGGATACATTTCTCTCTCTTTGTGTAAGTAATTGACTACAGTCTAAAAAAAATGTTCAGCAAAGTCCTTCACTAAAGGCTCCTGAGCAAACAGCATTCATGAGGCAAGGGCATGTGGCCTGTTGTGGATATGAAACTGGTTAAAGAGAGGGAAGACATAATGTTCACAGTTGATGGAAATATGTAACCCAGAAGCTGTATTTAACTTCTAAATTATCTGAAGCAAGGGATGAGTGATGAGGTAACTAAATACCATATTCACTATCAGAAGGCATGGGCAGGGGAGATGTATTTGCATGGCACCAAAGAGAAGTCCAATGGGGCTAGGCAGACCTCACCATATCATTGTGTGTGGGCATATATTTATTGTTGAGCCCTACTAGCAAAAATATTTTCAAAGGGCACAATAGCCATTTAATACCGAATTTCTCGCCCTATAGGACACACTTTTTCCCCTCCAAAAATGAAGGGGAAATCTGGGTGCATCCTATGGGGCGAATGCAGGCTTTCGCTGAAGCTTGGAGAGCGAGAGGGGTCGGTGCTTCAGGAAGACATCCGCAGCCTGTTTCCCGGAGCGCTGGGCGCGCTGAAAGCAGAGCGCCCGGCGCTTCGGGAACACATCCGCAGCCCAGGCAACCCTGCGGGAGGTCCCTGAAGCAGAGCGCCCCTCGCGCCGGGCAGACATCCGCAGCATGGGGAGCCCTGCAGGAGTTCCCAGCAGGGCTCCCCACGCTGCGGATAGCAGCCTGCCGCCCGGCACGCGAGGCACCCTGAAGCAGAGCGCCCCGCGCGCCGGGCAGATACCAGCCAGCCCCACAAGCTTGGGGGACAGCAGGGAGGCGCAGCGCCGCCATCCTGCTGTTCCTCGACCTGGTTCAATTTCCCCGACCTGGTTTTGGGGGGGGGGGGAAATAAAGGAAAAAAATTTTCCTTTATTTCCCCCCCCAAAAAAAAAAAACTAGGTGCGTCCTATGGGACGGAGCGTCCTATGGGACGAAAAATACGGTAATTAAATTGGGTTTAATTTATAAACTCCTTTGTGCCTCACCTGGGCATAGTCCTCACAAGATACATATAGAAACAAACGCAGAAGAACAAAAACAAGATTCAAAACAACTATAAAGGAGCAGCTTAAATAAAGATGCAAGAAGCATTCCATAAAAATCGGAGGGTACTCCCTGCCTGGGCATATTAGCCAAGTTTACAGTGAATAGTATATACTCTGCCTAAAGGATGCTAAGGAGTCCTGTACCCTAGGGAGATATGGCACTTGACTCAACTGAAACAAGAAACGTCTCGCTCTCCCCAGCCTTCAACTACAGTAGTCCATTTTAGCAGGTTGTTGCAGGAACTGTTGCCAACTCAGATCTAGTGCATCCAAGTTTGCCGCCTTCCCGTCCTCCCTCCCAGTCCCTCTTTCATTTTGTGTCTTTGTCTTTTTAGAATTGTAAACCGAAGGTAAGGGACTATCTTTGTAAACTTCAAATCTATTTTATTTTTTTCCAGCTGAAGAACAGGCTTAAAAACAAAACAAAAACCACCCCTTGGAACAAATGCAATCTAAAGGCTCCCAGATGCTGTTGGACTCCAGCTCCCATCACCACCAGCCAGCATGACTTGCTGCCGTCCACAAACTGTGGGTCCCCAGATGTTGTTGGACTACAACTCCCATCATCCCTGAGCCCTGGCCTTGCTAGCTAGGGGTGATGGGAGTTGTAGTTCAACAACATCTGGGGACCCACTGTTTGAGAAAGGCTGGGTCTTAAGGGATTATTTAGGTCACTGTAGTGCAAGGATACCCAGAGGTTCCCCACCCTCATGGGCTTCGCTTTATCATCAACAGGTATTTTTCAGATTAATTCTTTTGCTGTTTTCACTTTCCATATTTTATTTGGTACTTGGTGTTTTTCCCCCCTTGTGTATTGTATGGCACCGCCGGGCAGGGCAGGGTGTGTGTGACAAATTATCAAGGAACAATTACTGCCCTACTAGGGCGGTTCATAAAAAACTTTTTTTAAAAAATGCCTGCTTCAAAGGTCTTATTTTACTACACTAGGGATTATATAGCTATATATGAAATTTCATGCATATCAGTTAATATCTTGACCCTCCTCCACGAAAATAGCTGTTTATTTGACTGTTTTCCTATGTCGTGAGGGCTGAAATTTCAGATCAGTGGAGCACTTATTGTTCCCAACCCTAACCTTGCGGAAAGCCATCTAATTAGACTTTAATTTGATTTTGACATGTTTTTAGGAGGTAATTTAATTATTGTGTGAGTTTGTATCAGTGTTATGTATCTGATGATAGCTGCCCTGAGCACGACTTCAGCCGGGGAGGGTGGGTTATAAATGTTTATTATTATTATTATTCATTTGTAAGAAAACATGAAATAACATAAAACCATTTTTTTCAGACAAAAAATAATGTGTGGGGGGTGACAAGAAATTTTCCGCACCTGGTACCACCTGTCCTTCCTACGCCTCTCCTGCGGGGCAATCCCTGCTTCAGAGCTGGAGGTGCGGTTTAGGCACACCTAGAAACGAAGGAAGCTGAGGAGAAATATCCGTTTTCCCACTGAGCATGTGCAGAGAGCGCTTCTCCTACCCTGACCAACCGCCTCCGTGTGGAAGAGGGGCGGTGGGCGTGGCTTCCCGCAGCCCAGCCCATTCCTGCGGTTGCCGCCATTTTCGAAAATGAACCGTTGCCCGCGGCCGAAGGGGGCGGGGCGGGGCATGAGGAGCAGAGAGAGGGAGAGAAATCCTGGAGGCCTCTCAGGGAAGCGGCGAGTCCGCCGACGCCTCCCGCCCAGCTCCCCTCAGTCAAGCAAGGCTGGGGGCGGGCGGGCGGGCAACGGACGCGTAGCGGCGCTGCTCCCGTAAAGCAGCGCGAGATCCTCGTCACCTTCCTCAGGTGCGCCGACGACGGCCGGCAGCCAGGGCGCGTGCGCGTGCCTCTCGTCAGGTAACTAACGGCCGCGCTGACAGACAGAGCGCGCGCTGCGGCCGAGGCGCCTGGTGGACTCCGTTTCCGTCGCTCTTGCTTCTTGCTTCTCTTTTCCTTTCCTTCTCTTCCTTCTCTAGCCCGGGAATACATGAAAGGGAAAGAGCAGGCGGCGGTATTATGTTAACGCGGCCCTCTCTCGGTTTCTCAGCGAGATTCATTGCTTGCCGCAGCAGCCGCCGCCTTCATTCGCTTTGGAGTTTCTCGGTTTCTTCACCACAACCGCCACCGCAGCCTCCGTTTTTATACTGTGGAGGTTGAGGAGGGGAAATTCCCCCCCCCCTCAGTTTAGCGCGAGGATTGTTCGGAGGCCCCCACCCAACACCCTCGCTTCTCCCCCCCCCCTCAATAATATGGGGTGGGGGCTCTTCTCTTTAACACCCCCCCCCAAGGTTACACAAGCAAATCGAGAGAAAAGGCGGGGAGGGAGAAATATCTGGTGGCTTCATTCTCCCTCCCCTCCTTCCTTTCCGCTCCCCTTTTATATGAACAAATAGTTGCATGCTGCTGTTCTAAAACAAAACCCCAAACGAATTATTGCATTGCAGAGCGTTGGACTAGATGACCCTTGGAACCCCTTCTACTCAATGATTCATTTTTTTTGGGGGGGGGAATCAGGTTTACAACAATTTACACACCATACAATTTACTGGTTGCTTTTTTAAAAAACCAAAGTAGCTTACAACAAACACGTCCATTGAAACAGGCATAAAATAAAGGGAACAAACAAGGATAAATCCGTTTTCAAAAGGCAGATTTAAATCATTCCACCCACTGGAGGCTGCAGATAATTAAGAGCCAAAGGCCTTGTGAAACATATACATGCACATACAATAAAAGATGAGTTTAAAATTTGAAAGGAACAATTCCAAAAAGGTATTTTCTTAACTGCTTGCCCAAGCCATTGTGGTGGTGTAGTTAAGAGTGGCCGGCAGACCAGAGTTCAAATCTCCACTCAGCCATGAAGCTCATTGGGTGACCTTGGGCAAATCACCGTCTCTTAGCCTGGCTTACCTCACAGGGCTGTTGTGAGAATAAAATGGAGGGCGGAAACTATGTATGCCACCTTGAGCTCCTTTGGATGAAAGATGGAACATTAAATCAAATACATAAAAATGCATTAGCTTCCAGCTAGGGCAGGGGTGGGTAGCCTGTGATCCTCCACATCTTGCTAAAATACCTCTATCCCTAAGGTAGTTTAGCAAGTTAGGGTTTATTAGGGCTGATGGGAGTTGGTATCCAACACCAGTCTGAAGGACCACAGGTTCCCCCTCTAGGATTAAAATAAAAAGAGAAAGTAGCCTCTGCTGCTCCATAAGAAAGCTCCAAAAGCTGCAGCCAGGTAATACTTTTAATGGGGCAAACCAAGTTGTCGACAAAATGTCGCAATACCTACCTTGATGGTTTTGTTGTTGTTATCTTCTTATTACATTTATAGTACCATACCAAGACCTGGTGTTCAAGTCCCCACCCAGCTGTGAACTTCAATGTGTGTCCTTGAGCCAGTTCCTCCCTCTCAGCCTAACCTATCTTAAAGGGTGGCTGTGCAGATAAAATGGGAGGAGAGGACCATGTAAGCAGCCTTCACTGCTTGGAGGACAGAGTATGAATGTAACCATTTTTTGAAGTGAATTTCCCCCCTCCTTCCTTGCCCCTCCACTCCGCCTACTTTTACTTTCACATCCAGTCTGAAGAAAACTTATGGAGCATTTGAAAGTTTGTTCCTTGTCTTGGGAGGTTCTGATAAAGGTATGGCCTGCCTGAATTTAGGATTAAAACTTCTTAAATGTTTGTTTTCAGTCTGTCTAGTGGTCACCAATACTTTCAGACTTTGGCATTATATTATCTTTTAAAATTATACATAGCTGAATTCTATTTCCTGTGCCGTATTCTATTTCTTCCTGTTTTTAGATGGGTGTTGGAAATATCTTTATTCTGTCAGACATTTTATGGTTGGTTTCTACATTTTCATGCTACCTCTTTGAGTTTCATTGTGATTTTTTCCCCTTTTATGTTGCTTCTGATATCTGATTGGAACCCTCTGGGCTGGGACTTGTACTCATGTGCCATGTGACTATCAATCAGTGAATAACTAATAGTTTTCCTACTCACACTTACATACTGTGAGCTGCTGGGTATGGTGGAATATGAGCTCACATAAGCTAGTACTCAGTTTAAGGTGCCCTGCATGTCTAATAGAAAGGCTGCACAGCTCAGTGGTAGAGCACATGTTTTGCATGCAAAAAGTTACAGGGAGGACTGTAGTTCAGTGGAATAATACCAGCTTTGCATGCAGAAGGTCCCAAGTTCAATCACAGGCATCTCCATGTAGGACTGGAAAAAGACTCCTATCTAAAATCCTGGGGAATGGGTGCTAACTAGTCTGAATGCTTAGCTAGATGAACCAATGATCCAACGTGGTGTAAGGCAGCTTCCTATGACTGCCACTACAACTTTTAAGACCACCAGGAAATGCTCTCAAGTGCACTATATAGACACCAAATCAAAATCTGTAAGGATACACATTAAGGGTTTTCTTGGCTACCCCTCAATGTCTAAGGACCCAACTTTCTTAAAGAATGCCTCCTCCCATTCAAACCTGCATGAGTTTTAAGACCCATAGGGAAAGCTCTGCTGGTGGCTCCCAGGCCTAATGAGATTTATGGAGTAGGGGGTAGGGACCCATGAGTGGGCTTTCTTTTCAGTGGCCTCTTGCCTTTGAAATGACTTCCCTTCTGAGGTATGTCTCACTACAACACCGATGTCATTTCATCAGCAGCTGATGACACCTCTTTGTCTAGCCTTTTGGGATTCAGGTGTATTAGCCATTTGAGTTTCTGTTGCTGCTGGTGGTTTTATTTGTAACTGAATTCTGTGTTTTGTTTTACATTGTTTTTGTTTTTGTTTTATTTTAATTTTTGTTTTTAACAGCATATATTTCTGACATGGGATGTTTGGTAAATGTTGGGTTATAAATATTTTTATACAGTAATTATAAATAAATAACCTTCAGTGAGTTTCTATGGAAAATAATGCTTTAGTGTATTTATTCTGAAAAGTGTATTTATTCTGAAAAACCGTATGAGGATTTAATTTGGTTTTTAGTAGCCAGTGATGGATTCAAGCATATTATTTACCCGCCTCAAGACTTTGGAATAGGAAGAACTGTGTCCAATAAATACATATGAAAGTTGCTTAAAATGGTGGGCGTTTGACCCAGTTCTGTTAAGTAGCACCCTGATTTTAGTAACGTGGTAAAATTGTTTCCTTGTGATTGTTGCTGAGGACAATGTAAGTAAGAAGAAATTAAAGCGAGTGATATAAAAATTCAGAGTGAGAGAGGTGGTTTTGAACAGGCATGAAGTTTTGGTAGTCATATTTTGTAGTAAAAATAGTTGGATAGCACTTTGCAGGCAGGTAGTTATGTTTTATTTCTCCAGGAAATTATTAAGTATATTATATTCAGATACACCCCCTCATATGGGAATGTGGCACAGTTAGTCCTATAAGGATAATCCAGGCTCACAAAGCTTTAATAGAGTTCTGATTAGAACAGTAGCAGCTGTGCCTTCTGTCTCTTTGGCAGATAAATGACCTGTCCACAAAAGAGCAACAAACGGCTCTCTGTGCTTTCACTATTTGTGGTACTTTGCTCCAGAGTGGTCTGGGGGTTTGTAACAGACAGCTGGGAAACAAAAAACAGCATGCTTTATTCAAATGAAAAGATATCCTTCTGCTAGCATTGCAGAAGGGTTGGCATCTTGCTGGGCGTTGGTGGTATATTTTTGTCAATAAAGAATTTGATGACAGGTTGCATAAATGCCAGGAAACATATGGTGATGTCTCCAGTACTATTAGTTATTATCGCCATTGCTGCTGTTAACAGTAGTAGATTAATTCTGCAAGGAAGACTTGAATACAACATATTTTGGGGCTTTGCCCCATTGAATGAATGAATGAAACTTTATTTGCGTCAGCCGTCGGCCATAGCAACAAAAAAACATTGTGATATACACAGAACAAAATAAAAAGTTGATTATAGTAGACCATTGGTATTGGTCTACTATGATTTTTTGTAATGCCCATCTTTTGCATTGTCTCTCTGGTTTTAGCATGCTTATGTGGCTCTGAAGTAGAGTTATAGATTTAGTGATATTGTGATCCAGGCTAAAATGGTAAAGCTCTTGGCAGTACAGCATGGAACAGGATGGTGCCAGCATGGCATTAAGAAATGGAAAATGAAGTGTGCGCATCAGGTTTTGAATGTTGAAACAAGGAAAATTTACCTAGGCAGGCAGGTTTTGAGTGCGCAATTATGGTGCTAAAGACTAAATATTCCATTACTAAGTGAGGCTAGACTCATTTATTTACTGCAAACTTTCTCATATTTATATGTGTTTCTTAGTTATCTCTGAAGAAGATGAACATCAGCTCTCTCTGGTGTACATATAGAAAAATGTGTGTTTATTTAAAAGTGTGACTGTTTATATTGTGGTAACATGCTAATTCCCATCAGAACAAATGTATGTGTTTCACTCTGAGAAACTGTGATTGGTCATGGATTCTAGGGCTTGTACGCAGCATGTTCATCCAGCAAAATGTATTTGTGTGCAATTATATGGTATGTAGATTGTATATTAAGGCATTTGGAAACAAGTGCTTTGCACTTAAGAATTACATACTGTTGGAAGTATCCTTGCTATAAAAATGGAATCCTAGCACGTTCCACCTATGAATAATTCTGCATGGGTTTTTTTTGGAGGGGGCAATACATGTGAGAGAGCTGCTAATTCTTATTACAGTGTAAGCTAATTTGAAAATTGAAGGCGCAAGATGTATTTTTCAACTCCAGTTTCAATAGTCCATATACAGTGGTACCTCGGGTTACATACGCTTCAGATTACAGACGCTTCAGTTTACAGACTCCGCTAACCCAGAAATAATACCTCGGGTTAAGAACTTTGCTTCAGAACAGAAATTTTGCGGCAGCGGGAGGCCCCACTAGCCAAAGTGGTACCTCGGGTTAAGAACAGTTTCAGGTTAGGCATGATTGTGTACTCTAACCAGTGCTCAACTGCCTTTGTAACAAAGACCTGGGTTCTAGTTGTTGTCTAGCCTGTTTTATCATCCATAATTATTTGAAGTACCAAGTTGCTGAACAGACTACATAGCACTGGAGAGAAAACTAGATTGCTAAGCTTTCAATTGCCCATCTTATCTTGCCATTCTATAGCAAGACTAGGACCTTTCACATGAATGCCTGCCCCATCCACTGGGAAATTCCCAAGAACATTAAGCAGTTCATCATATTCCATTGGTCTCTGGGCTGGGATTAGGGAGCAGACCATCTAAATGGGTCCTCCACCCCTGTTGGGGGATGTAGGCACTAGAATTCCAAACTATACCTGGAAATGTTCTAATTATGGCAATGATGTTATAGAATCGTAGAAATGTAGAGTTGAAAGGGACCCTAAGGGTCATCTAATCTAACCCACTGCTATGCACGAATCTCAACTGAAGCATCTATGACCAAAATTGAAGGTGGAAGGGGGAGAGAAAGAAAATGGTGGTTTTTACACTGTATAGCATGATTTTATTAAATTTACAAATGAAACATCATCTGGATGAGAAATACAACACATATTGCTATATGATATAGATATGCAGGCACTACTCATAAACTCATTCCTATTATTCTGTTTTCCAAGTTGATTTATTGAAGAATTAATTGAACTGGTTTACTATATCACCTCATTATCATGTACTACAAAATAATAGATTTAGTAGTTTACATGAAATATATTTTGCTTGGTGCTGCCAATCTTTCCCAGAAATCTGCAGCTGTGGGGGAGTATTAGATGTCTACTTCCAATACATATGTGTTAATGGTGATTTGGTGAGGTGAGCCCAACAAACTTGGGTGGCACCCTCTCTGAAATGACTGTGTGGCTAGAGCACACTACAAAGTACTTGGGTCTTTTGGTGGGCTACTTGATGCTAAACAGATTCCTTGAAGCTAGAAAGCTTTAAAACAACTGCTCCTGGCATTTTTTATATGTGTAATGCTGAGGAGGCATGTGCTATAATCAGGGGAGGGCCAAGCCTCTCTCTCTTTTTTTTTTTAAAAAAAATTTTTATTAACAGGCCAATCACATCACATTATCCAAATCACATTAGTTCCAAATTATACAGCCAAATTTTAAATTTTGTTGGGGGTACCCATACATCAAGCTCCGCACGAGTCCAAAACTCCGAATGAGTCCAAACATCACTTATATTATTGTTTTAATTAGACACTTCTATCCAGTTCAATCCAGATAGTCCTTTATTACTTTCTTTCTCTTCTTGTTGTTATCGTATATTCCTTTCTTTGCGATCTCTGATAATTTTCACAAGCAGATTGAAAACAGGCATCCTCTGTGTGGGTTTTGTACTCTGGGCCAAGCCTCTCTTTGGCCCCTCCTCGGGTGTGTATTGGCTTCACCATCCTGCCAGTTTAATGCACCAAACCTTGTGCCCTATTTGAGTATTGAATAGTCCTTGGGGGTTCACTAGAGTGCATCCTGCATATTCAAAGAATGTCATGGTCTCATGCAGCCCCAGACAACTGCTTCTGTATGTCAGGGTTAAGAATGAGCATGAATGAGCCATTGGATGAGCTGCCAGTTTTGTTTTATCTGTTGAAGTGAGGGAGGGAGGCTTACAGAGAGGCTTCCTTTGACAAGGTTATGGGAACCTTGAGGGAGAGAAGGAAGAGCAAGGGATCACTGTAGCAATAGTGGGGGGGAGTACTGCCACCCTTTTGATTAGGTATGGCATGCATGTGGGTGAGCAACAGGTGGCAGCAATGAGAGGCAGAGAGGGGAGTGGGGAGCTGCATACCTAAGCACTGTGAAAGCTGATGATCTCTAAGATGGAGATGGAGGCTCTGGACAGTGCTAGGTGGGATGAATAAACTTGCGTTGCCAGATTTCAAAAGCTCTAGCTTTGCACAATGTGGGACATTTTAATATTTCCTCTAAGGCCAGCTCTTGTTGAGGTAGGAAAAGGTTTTTAAGTTAAGTTGTTCCAAAGAATAAGGAAAATGCTCCTGACATTCAAATTTTGCTTTGCATATGATGAAAGTGCTAGAGCTGTGCAGATAATTTACATAGGTAAAGGTCCCGTCCCCCCCCCACACACATAAGAACGTTGTTTAGCATTTGAATAACTGTGCTTGCCTCCATGCAATTATTTTTTATTAAAGTATCAATTTTGCTAGCACAGGTTTAATGGAGTTCTTGCTCATAGGTCTCCAGAGCTTATTTTTAAAAAGCAGGGAAGAGCCTGATCCCGCCCCCTCCCTGCCTTCCTTTTGCTAAATAGAAGCATGTTGTGGAAACAGAACATTGCAGGTTGCCTAGGGAAACAACAAAAGCATGTTGGGGGGATCTTCTGTGCAGTATTGTAGCTTCTCCTTGCTAAAGAGCTAATTAAAGGTGAGAATGAAAGTGCCATGGAAACCTGTAACTATAAATAAAACACAGGGAAAAGGTTTTCAGTATGTACATCCTTGAAGGAAATTAAGTGGTTAAATATTGTGGGCTGGCTGAAGTAGCTTTGTCCAATAAATTCAAAGTCTGCCTCTGAGTGACAATGGAAGCTTTAAGAGGCTGGATTAGATTCGTCTGATCCTTCAGGCTTTGTTGACGCTGGGAAGCCATTTTGGGATTCTGCAGTGTGGAACAGAAAGAATGTGCTGTCAACTCTCAAACTTCTTTTGAGTTATTGGGCAGGAGATGGCCCGTCCTGGAACACAATGCTGAATTAAAGTATTCTTCCTTCCTTCTCTGTGGGATGAATGATGCTGCATTTTGAAAAGATCCAGGTTTGAAGGTGTACCTCTGCTGCTGTTTTCTGATCAGTTGTGTAGGTCTGATAGATCTGGAGCGTAACTTGGCAACTTGAGTTTGTTTTTAGCTGTGCCAAAGCATCGAGTTGCTTGCTTGTTCTGCTTTAGTGAGCCTTGTTTTGCAATTTGTTTCTTAGTAATTTGGGATCTGACTGAGTTATTGTACAGAACAAGTTGAGTTGGATTTTTCAATCATTCCTGGTTTTCAGGGTTACTAGCTTGTAAAGTGAAAACACTCAACTCATGTTGTCTGAAGCATGTAGAAAATGCTCAGTATTTTTATAAATTCCATGTCCTGTTAACTGCAATTTAGCTATGTATGTTCCTCTTAAGTTCAGAATAATTCTTTTAAAAAATATTTACAGTGTTGTAATATGTGCTCTCCTTTGACAGCCACAGTCTAAGTAATAATACAGTCAAAGCTTGCACCAAGTGCCAATATATTATAGATGATCAGATTTGTATGTCAGAATACCTGGGGGTTTTTAAACATGTGATTGATACATATTTCTGAAACACTGTCTTTTGTCCTAAATCGTGTACTGTGTTTACTTTTGCTTGAAGCTCTTTGCTTTTCAGCCTGTTCTTTTTAAATTTTAATGTGGGGAGGTAGGTAAAAGAGGCTGCAAAATGTTAGATATTCCCTGTAAGATAATTCAGATTTTTGGGAATGAGTTTTCAGTGACTAAAATGAAATACTATAGTTAGATTAGCTTGTAAACTGCTGAAGCAGCAGCAGCAAAGTTCTTAAAATGTGAAGGTGCAAGCTATTTGTTATTGGCTGCATTAACCATAATTTAATATACTGCACTGAAAAGAGAGTTCATAGCTCAGTTTGTTTTGAGGAGGCATTTGGAATATACATAGTTAGCATATTATAGCTCATAAGTAACCATATTGTTTTTAAAATGCTTAAGAATAGCAGGTCTTGATTTTTAAACCAGCACTATGGATGTTTTGTTTATTGTTTGATCAGTAATACTATCCTTTTAATTCTAAAATGAAGGCCCATTTTATACACAGTTATTGCCTGATGCATTATTGCTGCTAGTGTATTCTTATAAGAGATATGTTCCAGTAGTTCTGAAAGATGCCTGTTTTCTGTGAACATCTAATACCCTACTCCTTCAATCCCTTTTCCTTATCAAAAGTGAAACTAGAGTGGAATGTATTCATATTCTTTATCACAACCTGTGAATTGAGCAGCAAAAGGAAACTGATGTCCATGGTTCTGAATTTGTTAAAAAGAATAATAGCAGCTTTGAAATGTAGCACGTGAGTTGCATCAACAACTTACTTAAACAGAATATCAGGTACCACTTTTTGTACTTCTGATTACTACCATCCCACCATCCAGACCTGTTAAGAAAAATAAGTGGAGATCCCCACCCCCCAAAAAAAGTCTTATTTTTGAACCTTATTCAAAAACAAAAGTGAAAGTTTGAAGCCTTTTGCAATTTGCATAGTTTTCTCCTGAGCCATGGACTTCTGTCAATAAGATTGCTGAGTACAGAGAGACACATTGGAATCATTGTGAGGAGCAGAAAATCCCCCTCTCTTTTAAAATGTGGCTATTTTTACTTGAGTGATGAAGCTGTTGCACTATAGCCATGTTCTCACCCATTTCATCCTCACAACAACCCTGTGAGGTAGGTTAAGCTAAGAGATAGTGACTAGCCCAAGGTGCTTCATGGCTGAGTGGGGATTCGAACCATGGTCTCCCAGGTCAGAAGCCAGCACTCTAACCATTATGCCACACTGGCTTTCATTGTTTTGTCTCCTCTCTATACATTGAGTAAATTTGGTACTGGAGGTACAAACAGGGCTCTGTCTTCTATGCAATAATGTAGGAGTTGGCCACAATTTTTTGAGATGTTTCTTGGATCATTTGAATTTATAATATTTTTCTCTGTGCACTCTGTGGCCAGATAATTCTTGGTCACAGGACAGCAGAGCAGGCTGGGCTGGCTTAAGCCCTTCTCTGGTCCAAGGCAGGGACAGCAATTTTGATATCCCTTCTGTGCAGGAGGTTCCTGTACTTACTCAGTTTTTCTACAGAGATGTGGGTTTGGAGGCCACCTTGCTCATTTATTCAGGCATTTCAGCCTATCTTCCCTCTGACAGAAAGAGAGGGAAGAGTGCACCACCTCACACATCACTCTTAAGGCTTCTATAACTTCATAGCCTCGTAACCCACACAGGTTTGATCACAGGCTCAGGAAAGGGAGGACAAGATGCTGCAGCTTCCAAACCTATCACAAAACGTTTTATCCTCTTCCATAGAAGTGATGGATAGGTGCACTGTCCTCTCAGTGGATGGCTTCGTGGCTGCATTAATACCCATGCCAGCGATTCCCCCAAAAAAGCAGAATTCAAGATGAATCCTTGATAGGAAGAATTGTGCTGGCCTATGATAGATTTGATCCGGATGCTTCTTTCGTAGAATTGTAGAGTTGGAAGGGATCCCAAGGGTCATCTAGTCCAACCCCTGCAATACAAGAATCTCTACTAAAGCAACCAGGACAGATGGCCATCCAACCTCTGCTTTAAAACCTCAAAGGAAGGAGAGTCCACAACCTCCTGAGGGAGACCATTCCACTTCCATCAAAGCCACCACTGCCAATTATTTTGGTGTGAGCTCCCATTCTTGTACCCAGGCTCTACACTTAGAAGTTATTTTGAGTGGATCAGCTATTTTGGGCTGGGCAGCTGAAATTTATGGTGGACTCATCTATGAATTTCTTTTGGTTTCAGCAAGGACAGTATCATCTAGAACTCATTAAATAACTTTTAATCTGGGCTTCTTAACTGTCAATATATTCTTCGTGTCCAAAGGAACCCCAAAATGGCACACTGCTTCTCCAAATTCCAATAATGGGGATATTAAGTGGTAGATTCACTTTTTCTACAGTGGCTACTAGGCCTCCTATATACCTTTCTGTCTCTCTACTTTTAGGGAAAGTCCTATGCAAGACACAGTCATTCCACATGGAAATCTGAAATATTCTACATGGCTGACCAAGATTCCCAGACTTAATGGAATGTGAGATTCTGGGCCCTTGACCCTTCCTCATCTCACTGTCTTCTCTCTCAGAGCCCAATCTACCATCCCTTTGATATCAGTCATACTTTTATGCTTCAAAACTGAACAGCAATGCTGTCAAGACTGGGATTGTGAGGAAAACAATTAACACCATTCTGACCTCCTGCAGATTCTCTGCTTCTCAGACTTATGAAATAACATGGAAAGCCATCCACAGATCCCAAGAGAGAAACACTTCATTCCATTTTTGCCTCTGGTCAGGACTTCTTAGCCTTCTCCAACAGGCTGACCAAGAGCTCAGCAATCATTACTCTTAAGAGACAGATGGCAATGCTTGATAACATTCTTGGGTAGCTTCTTAACAAAATGTATATACTATTAAAATTTAAAATTTAAATAATAAAAACAGTTTAAAAATAATTACAGTTAACAGTTTAAGAGATTAAAGCAGTCAACATCTACATTTCATTCTTATCCCATTATCTCACATAAAAAAAATAAAATTAAGGAGTAAGTTCATTATCTACTCTCGCTCTGTTCACAGGTGCCACACTTGCAACCATTCCTTAGTCCTGAAAGCTCTTACTGGCCCTCCTTCTGAACCTATTTGAGTGCTTACCTGGAAAATTGGGTTTTGAATTATGTTTATTTCCCCCATGAATTGGGGGCCACAAGAGCATTGTTGGTCATAGAAAATGAGTGTATTTATTTTCAAGAAGACAGGGTTGTGCTCCACACCAACTCATCCTTCATAGCTAACATTTATTTGACTTTCCATATGAATTTGTTGGGCTTTCCATGTAAAAAACAAACAAACAAACAGTTGTCCCACTAAATTTTGCCCCAATCTACTTCTCCCAAAGAGAAAGTTTAGCAATAACCAAGTTCTTTGTGTTTACATATTTGTAGATTTTCAAACGTCCTTTCTCTTGTTTATGAGTCTGAGGGTCATTGTGCTCCTCCAAGGATCAGTGCCTGCTTTTTCTAGAAACCTGACCTTTCCACAGAAATATTAATGCTACACTAGATTGTATTTTCAGGGTATGCACTTGCGTTTTTTGCAACAGAAGGCTGAAGACAATACTAGCTATAAGTGGGAGTTTCCAATAACCTTGTCGTTAGTTCTCGCTGTGATTGTAGCTATACAGAATAGTCTGAAGAAGGAGCAAAATATATTTAGTTTTAGTTCTTGGAAAGTTGCCAGATGCCTTGTGTGGGAAAGGAATCTTAATGATTAAACAGCTCATCTCCAACTTGAGTAAAGGGGGGTGTATGCAAATAATAGCTATGTGTCCAGTTCCTGTAGAACACAAGTCACAGCTCACTACGTAGCTTGTGTTTGTGCCTGTTAAAGATCATTCCCTGGCAATCTAAGGTTTCATATGTGGGGTTTCAGGAGGGTGACGACAGCTGTTGAGCAGCCAGGTCAAAATTAGATTTGTTGATGCAATGCTGCTTGGTAAGTAACAGTGTCTCTTAGTCTGTGTTTGGGCCCAGAGGGAACTGTAGACAGCCAGGTTTCTCAGTTGTTTCCAGTATCTCTAGCTGTTGGGTACACTGCTTTGCAGTTTTATACGAGTAATTACACTGGTCCAGTTCAGACAGTGCATTGCCCAGTTGCCAAGCCAGTCAGGCAATTGGGAGCATCCCATTCTCTTACACACCCCTCCCTTATTATTCCCTCTTCTTTTCCCTGAAACTGTTGTTTCACATTGCATCTGAACCAGCATTGCAATAGCTACCTCTAACCTTAGACTCCCCTCAAACCTATGGCTGAAACCAGAATTATAACCTGATTTCAACTTCTGGTTATCTTGCAAATTAAACTTGATAGTAACTGTGCCAATTTGGTGATTATTAGACATTATTTATTTATTTATTTATTTATTTATTTATTTATGAATAGTTTCCTATGAGCCATCTCAAAACGATTTCACATTACAGAAAAAACATTTATAAAACAATTGGATGTATATATAGAGCACACATAGTTTTAGAAATTGCATGTATAAATGCAGTACACTTATGGACTGGGATAAAACTCTTTTCTGAGACTGTGTACACATTCCCATTTACTCCAGTGCCCTCCCGTTGTTGATATTTGAAACTGTGTACATACGATGTTAGCTGCAATTCGTATGCATCTTGTAGTTTCCTGGGAGATACTGCTGTTTGATGCATTATCTCTCAAACCAGCTTCCATCTGATTTGTAAATGTAAGTTGCAGTTAAGCAGAGATGTGTAGATCTGAGATCTCTGTTGTGCATATGCAGATGACAACTTCATTGAATAGGAGTTTTGCTGGGCTGTGGGTGCCAGTAAATAAACCAGGTAATGCGCATAGGGTGAAGACAAATTGCCAAATTGCACAAATGTTGTTAAAATTAGCTGCAAGGTCATTAACTTTCTGTACTTTGTCATAGACCTTTTATAAACAAGTTCCCCAACCTACGTACTCTGTGTTCTCTGTTGGTCAGGTGTTTGGGGTGTTTCTGAGCATCAACATCCTCTTCTGGGTTTTGAAGCAAATTAAAGCTAATTAATTTTTGTCGTCAAGGCATTGCAATCCAGACACATACGTGCGCTGCCTGTGTTCTGAATGTGCTTGTCTGGTAGAACCGCCTTACCATTCCAGCTCCACACTACTGAGCTGTGGTTGTGTGAATGCTAATTCTGGACTGAGGCCTTTTACCTTACTGTATGTGTTTGGCCATAGCCTGTTCTGTCACCGTCAAAACAGCAAGCACAGAGCACTTTATTTCATCTATGAGGTGCTCATTTCACAAATGGAGTGAACATTTCCTAATAAACCTCTTTGTCTTCAAGGCCAAATTATAGCTATTATTATTATTATTATTATTAATACCCCACCCATCTGGCTGGATTTCCCCAGCCACTCTATGTGAAATAATATTCTTTTTAAAAAATATTGGCAACTCCCTCTTTGCACGGGGGTTGTGTTTTGGGTCATTGCACTTGTGTGAAATCAGAAAGCCCATTGAAAAAGCCTGCAAACACCCCGCCCCACCCCCCAATTTAGTGATGTTTCAGTGACATCCTTATGTCGTTTTCACATTGCTTCCAGATTTGGCACTGTGCACGTATGTGTGACCATGCACATAACGGTAGTTGCCTGTTTTAGCACATTGGTACAGGACAGATCAAAACTGTTCTGAGAACCTGGCCCTGCATGAGTAACTTGCCTTACTATTATATTAAAAGCAAGCACTGGATTTCATCCAGTTTTAATAACCAGAATCTTGTGTCATCTAGTATCCTCCTTTTGTCCAAAGCAGCATTTTGTCAGTCCTAGTCACTATGAGTTTTAGCTGAATACTTCATACTCAATGTTGACCTTTTTAAATGAATGGGACTATATTAGTCATGCTCATGCATTTCTGAGGGTTTGTTCTTGGTAGGACTAGCATTGGATACAACCCTTTGAGGGCAGCACATCACTTCTTCTTAAGGCTCACCATGGGAGAGGTGGGTTGGCTTTGGTTCTTGCATGTTCGTCCTCTCCCTCCTCCTTGTCCTGTACTGATGATGATTGCTGACACTTAGCATGATGTAAGCAGTCAGAATAGAATCCCTGGTTTGTGTCTAGCATGCACATAAGAGCACAGATGAACAGTGTTTGTGCGCCTGATGTGATCTTAAAACAGGGTGAATTAGTTTATATCAGCCTTGAAGGCACCCTTTTGCCCAGTAAGTCTAAAAATACCAGCCTTTACAGCTAATATTGCTCAATGTTTTGTGTTGTGTTCTTATGAAAGAACATTTCTTCATGCTTTTGTTACTTGAACTGCTCCGTAAATCTAGGCATTTTGCAACCTTAAATTGTGGTTTTGTTTAAAATTTTAGTGTTTCCCTCACTTTCAGTCTAGTAGCCCTTCAGCTAATATCCATTCAGTTTTTATACTCATCGTAAAAGACTGAAAACTCAAAAATCCTGCTTTCAGGCTGCAGCAGAATTAGAGAAGGGAAGCAGGGCTGTTCCATCAGCTCTGCAGGGAGACTGGTTGCTTTTGGCTCTTCATCACCATCACCTGTCACTCAGCAAGGGTTATTATAATAATTTTAATAATGATTTATTATTTATATCCTGCCCATCTTGCTGGGTTTCCCCATTTCATCATTCCATCATTCCTCATTCCATTATTCCATTAGGCCACCTGAACTGTTTCCACCCCAGCTGGTCTCTATAAGAATTGTAACTTTAAGAAATTGTCCCTGAGTTAGCTTCCCCCCTCCTCCCTACCCATTTCTTTTTCCTTTAGTCTTTTACACTATAAGCCTGAAGGCAAGGCTGGAGTTTTTCTTTCTTTTTTTAGTTGATCTGGAAACTACTCTGAAACATTTTCTGCTGAAGCGTGGGATAAGAATGCTTTGAATAAGACTGGAATCCAAAGAGCTACTGCAGGCCCATCCAAGACCTTCAGTGTGCTGTGTGGGATTTTTTTCTGCACTCCAAACCATACAAAAATACTTTACAAATGCTTAGTTTTAAAAGTAGCTTGCATTCAGGACTGCTTCTTGAAAAAAACATACCCAAAGGCCCTTTGGATGAGCAAAACTAGCTGTGTGGCTCTTTAGATCAGTCTAAACATTTCAAAGTGACTCCCTTAAAATGCCTGAGCTAAAACAAGTTCCAGGAATACAGATCTAGCACTAGATTTGTGATTGCATTTTGGATCAGCCTATAGGGTGTGTACATAAGCGCCTTTGCTCTCTTCGAGGTGATTAGTTGAATCAATCCCAGCTAAACAGGGCTGTCTCTTTCAAAGCACAAGCCGAGCCAGACTCCCTCTTTCCATTCCATTGGCACAAATGAAATGTTAAAAGAAAAATGTGGTGTTATATGAAACACATCACTTTTTGTTTACTTAACTGTTTTGATTGGTGCAGTTCTCAATACCTAGAAAACTTTTAGTTTAGTATCAGTGGAAAAAAATACTATTGTGGGTGTTGTAAACTCTTGGTTTTTTTCAGCAAAGTGCAGTTTAATAGTATCTGTCAAGTATACTATAAGCAGCACTGTAGGTATGGACAGGGTTTAGCTTTTTGTTAACACCATTTAAGAGAACTTTGTAAACAGAACAGAGCATGCCTAAGACTTTTGAAGAAGCTGTCCAGAAGAGGAAGTGCTTAGGGTTCATGTGACTTTTGATAAGGGATATCTAACATTAGCAGCCACATTAAAAATGCACACTACTTCTGATACCAGTGGCTTTTTTCCTCCTCTGCCAAAGAATTATTTGCAGTATTCTAAAGTACCGGCTGAACCAAGCAAGAGCTCTTTTTTCTGTCTTTTAAACTGTTATATAGCACTGTGTTTTCAACTTTTTGCAGTATGATTTGAAACAGTGACCATGGATTTTTCACGTCTCCACACGTATACCCCTCCCCAATGCGTGCCAGAGAACACTGGCTATACTTATGCACTCAGGTGAGAATCTTTTTCCTTATGGAGAAGCTGCCTTCTATAGAACCTGGTTTCTTTGTATGTTGTGGTTTCGTGGCAAGATTTAAATCAATGAAAGAAACCTGGCATTTGATCATAACTCTCACTGACTTTCCTGTTTATAGATACATGTAGCAGTTTGGTTTTAGGTTTTTACAGTAGATTCTAATCCAGCACCACTGGTGACTAAGACAGTGACTCAGGATTTGGAAGTAGCTGTAAATAAAGTGTTTGGGAACCACACCCAAATACCATTGTTTTAGCTTGCAAATGCAGGGCGGGGGGGGGGGGTATTACATGGCAGGGTGTGTGTGTAGATAACTTAATATAGTTCCCTCCTGCAATGAGGAATCCTTGTCAGTTTTGCAGAGTAAGTACAAAGGTATAAATTTACTATTACTCGTAATTGTGCTTTTATTGCTAAGTTTTGCAATAAACTTTTAATGTTACATGTTACTGATCCTGCAGTATTAATATGGGCGGGAGTAACTGTTAGGAAGATAGTATTGTCAGAGATTTCTCAGGTTGCCTAGACCTAGATGAAAAAGGAAAATAGTAGATCAAGCTTTACTGAATAATGGTTATGCCCCAAGTAAGTCACCATGAAAAATATGTGGAGCTTATAAACTGGTGTATTCTGTAGCTCTTTTTCTCATACTAGCCTTGTAAATAGCTACTTGTTTGGTTGCTGGTGGTCAGTTACCTCCAGGCTACTAAGTAAGAAGTTTGCTTTACCTGGAAAGGGGTTGTATCCTTCCCCTTTTCCAACCTCCACTGTGCCACCAACATAGCATGTGTGAGAAGTAGATGGGGCTGGCTACTTTTGTGGATTTATTTCCATCTCTGAAATTTACAAGTGACAATTGTTTTTCTTGCACTGTTAATGTTTGAGCAATTTTCTTGTTTGTAGGACACCATTTATGCTGTTACTAGCTAGAGTAATAAGACCTGAAAAACAATCTGCATTTGTGAGCAGCCCTCACAAATATGCTATTAAACAAATAGGTGTATTTGCCAAGTGAAAACAAATTGGGGCTAGTGGCAGCTGTCTGTAGCGCCTGGTACTTCATTTGAATAGTGTGCCTGTAGTCCATCACTTGCAGAAGTAGAATAAAAACAGCCGTATATTAACAAGTGCCAATAGTAGCTTGTGGGGAGTGTTTAAATAGACTATTGCCATCACTCCCTTAAAAAGCAAAATTGTGAGCTGCCAGGTACTAAATGAAGTTACAACAGGAACAAGCACTCTTTTTCAGCCCAAGAGCCACATTCCATTTTGGGCAACCTTCTGAGGGCCACATGCCTGTGAGGCCAGAGGCAAAAGCGGGAGGAAGAATGAATATAAATGTTATTGGCTCAAGAAAAATAGATATAAAAGGAAGAGAATTCTGGAATGCCAAGATTCAAATTTGGGGCAAGTACTCTTTGGTGAGAGAAAACCAGCGGATATAAATTCATAAAATATGAGGCAAATAAAGTGTGAAAATGTAGGATGTAAAACCTTAAAAATATGTTATTCTGGGTGAGTTCCAAAACTGTCCCATTTAAAAGTTCCTTCTGAAGTTTCCCAGCATAGAACACACATTTGGTAACTTAAATTGGTTTACTTACAAACTCACCAAAGGTCTCAGGAACCTGCCCTGAGATTTATGGGTAATAATAAATAATGTGTTCTTCCATATGTCAGTTAGAAAAGTTGCAGAGGCAGTAAAAAGTAGCTTAGTTACAAAGTGGTAAAACTACTAAACTATAAGTATAGGAACACAAGAGGTTGGTGAGAGTAGTGCAGCCGAGCTGGAGGAACCAGCCTTCAGACCTCCTCACATGCTGAGTCCTCAAGTAGACTGGGAAGCAGGGAACAAAGGCTTGTTTACCTATTTCCACCCAAGGTAAGGGGAAGTGGCATAGCTAAGCTTGGCAGGACAGCTTACTCTATGGTATTAAACCCTTCATGCATTAATTACACTAAAGCATGCTGGTTATATGAGGCTGGTTATCCTGAAAATTTTACATGCATCCATCTCTGTCCTTTATTCAGACAAGCAAGAGGTATGATTAGAGTTCAAGGATGCATTCAAAGAACACTCAGGCTTGGAAGTAGGGCCTGTGCAGGGTGCAACCTGGGGAGAGTTTCAAGGGCTGCTTTCAGCCCCTGGGCTTGAACTTCCCCATCTGTCAGTTATCGTAGAACATGCTTTTAATGCATCTTAAGCAACCCTGGTCCAGCTTATCTGAGGCCCAATACGATTTGGGCTGCTGTGCATGGCCTAGTTCTCTCTCAGACAGCAAACCTGTGTCTGGGCTGTCCCACTTCAGACAGTGGGTGGGGGTAGGGATTCGACACACATGATTGAATGTGGCACTCCACACTCAATCCCTGCAGACCCCTGATTATTTGTAGACAAGCTGGAGATAATTCTCCTTTGTGGTGGTTAATCTTAAAATGATTAGCAAATAATTTAGACTCTGCCCATGTGCTGGAATGTTCCCTTCCATGCCAGTGGAAGGGAAGACTATATGCAGTTTTTTCCTATGTGTGAAACTGCAGAATTAATAGAGAAATATGTTTATATATGCAATTAAAAGTCTAGAGTATAAATCTTGTATCCTGGGAAGCTGCTTTAAACCAAGCTAGGTGAACCAATGGTCTGACTCAGTAATACACATTGATTGGCAGCAGCTCTCTAGGCTTTCAGACAAGGGTCTTTCTCAGCCCTACCTGGACATACTTATTAGGATTGAAACATTTTGTTTGCAAAGCACATGTTTTGCCGCTGAGCTACCCCATTCTTCCCCATAAATGATTGAACCCAATCTTCTGTGTTATGATTGCAGTCTCCTGGCATTCCTGCTTTTAAAACTGAAGCTGTGCACGTTTTTGTCTCTGAGTTTTATTGGTGTAACTCAGAAGATAAGCCATTTTTGGCTTGCAACAGTTTCAGTTTAATAACTTTTAGCAGTGAGATTCTCAAGCCAGAATTCTGTTTTTTTCCTCCCTCTAATACTAACCACACAACGCTCAAGGCTGCTTTCTCTTCAGCATTAGTTCCACTTCACTGACATTTGGTTTAATGTGGCATTACATTTTTTTCTCCATGAAAAGGGAGTCTCTTCAGACCATTGTTTTGCTTTTAAAAATGTAATCCTAAATTAGGTAAGGTAAAGGTACCCCTGCCTGTACGGGCCAGTCTTGACAGACTCTAGGGTTGTGCGCTCATCTCACTCTATAGGCCGGGAGCCAGCGCTGTCCGCAGACAGTTCCGGGTCATGTGGCCAGCGTGACAAGCTGCATCTGGCAAGCCAGCGCAGCACACGGAAACGCCGTTTACCTTCCTGCTGTAAGCGGTCCCTAATCCTAAATTAGTTTCCCCTAAAATAACTTATATTTTCATGGGTGCATTTAACAACTTTGTTTTTGCTACAACAGACTAACATGGCTCCCTGGATATAAGGACAGACCACTTGTTACTGCAGGCACTGTGCTGGCCCTTGAAAAATGTATCACCATTTTAAAATTATTATTATTATTAGTTCACCACATTGCTTGATTGTAATAATAAAACCTCTAAGTTGTTTACAAAAAAAGCATTAGAATTAACAAATGAAAACAGGTATTTAAAAACAATCATAATATAATAAACAAAAAGCGGGTGCTGAGTACCGCAAAGATGCCTTTCTGATATCAATAGATGGTGCTGCCACACTAAAAGATCATATTCTTAACAAGTGTGGAACAAGTATTGTATGGCACCTGTAACAGTGCCAGTTCTGTAGATTGGAGTGAATGGATACTTATGGGATAAGGCAATCCACAATTAAACTGGTCCCATGCTGTTACGGACTTGATATACAAACAGTAATACCTTGAACTCGGTCATTTGACAAATTGGGTTCCCATGCGGATATCTCAGCAGATGCGTTATATGCTGACGAGGTCTCACTCCTGTCAGCAACTGTGCTGCAGCATTCTGCACTAATTGCAGTTTCCAGAGCAAGTACAGTAGAGTGCATTTCAGTCATGGGGAGAGTCACCATGTCAGTCACCCCCACTCTTTCATAATGATGACTTCAGTGTATCCTGCCACTTGATAGTAGTAGTAGTAGTGCTGGGCAGGGAAACACATGGGATGATGTTTTACGTGCAAAAGTGAAGCTGTGGGTTGCAGGAAGAAAGTAGCATAGGGAGGACCAATAGGTGATCCTTTGTGGAGAGCACCTGCCTCGTCTACTCCAAAGTTTGTGTCACAGTCCTGCTTGTAAACTTAGTTTCTGGCCGTGTTTGCCAAGCTACTACGCCTTTTAGACTTCAAGATAGGACATATTTGAAAGCAAGTGAAACTACCCAAACTGAGCCCTCAGACAAATTCAAACTTTAACAGTGATGATAAAAACACAAAACCTTTTTGGAACCAGAGGGCAACATTTTCTTCTCGGCAGCATTCCAGGGAGTGCATACCAGTGGTGGGCAGCGCCAGAAACAAAAGTGGCAGAACAGGAGATGTAACCCTTTCCTTTGTGTAAGAGGTCACAGTCCACCCATGCAAAAACTAGAGGTTTATATAAACATACATATCTCTGTTCTCCCAGGCAAGCAAGAAGCATCATCACAGTTTCAAGGACACATTCCAGCAAAGCAAAAGCACTTAATGAAGTTATGGTCTGTGGGAGAAGTTACAACCCTGGGGAGAGTGACGAGGACCAAATAGAGAGGCCTGAGATTCCCTACCTTTACTCTAGGCTTCAAAACTAACTTTCCTGAAGCACTGGAATATTTATTCATTCATTTAAAATATTTTAAACCTTTTGAGGCTACTCTGAGAAATTAGTTAAAGTGATAAAAAGATACATGCCCACTCCATAGCAGTAAGTAAATAATTGGACATTATTTTGTTTAATGTCCAATCCTGTAGAACAGCAGATGATTAAAATGGATTATTTTATTGCAACAGCTCACATCCTGAATGTCTTCATAAGCAAGTGGGCCTCACATTTCCCCCTTGAGATTAAGAAAGAGGTAGATTTCAAAGCCTTGAAAAGGATGGTGTTCCTTTCCAATGTTCTGATCTCTCTGCATGATGGGAAGTAGCGTTGAACCCAGTGATCTTCAATAAAATGGTGGGTTTGCACAAGGAGAAACGGGGACTCTCTCAGATGAGCAAGACCCAAAGAGATTCAAAGATTTAAGTGCCTTGATTTTTACTTGGAAGCATTAACAGCAATCAGTATGGATTGCTCAACAGCAGTTAATTATACTCCTGTCTCCTCATCTCTGTTGAGAAGCTGCCTGCTGCCTTCAACATATATGCCAAAATCTTTTTCTGTCTTTCCTTTATAGTTCAAGCTACTCATCAACTGCTCTAGATTTTGAGACGGAACACAAACTGGACCCTGTGTTTGACTCCCCAAGAATGTCAAGGCGCAGCTTACGTTTGTCTGCTGTAACATATAACACACCTGAGGATACACACAATGAAGGCATCTTTGGTGGTGGCACCGGCTCCTATGGCGGGAAAAAGGCATTTGCAGACCAGTCAACTAAGTAAGCATTTCTTTTAATAGGTACTTCATGTAAGTTACCTTCTTACTGCTTCCATTCTATTAAATTTTAAGGGGTTCAACTGCATGCTGTGATTTTTGTTTTGTATTTCTATATTGCATTGGGAATCATGATAGTTACTAGTTTTTCTTTAAAAGGTGTGCATGAAACTTTGACTCTCCCTTGGGTTTTCAGTGGGCAAAAAGAGGAGTACTGCTCCTCCCAAAGTTAGGCATCTTCTCCTGGAGAACTGAAGGTGATGCTTCAGTTTTGCAAGTACCTCTGTTTTACTGTAGAATTTCTTTAAAAGAATATTTGTTTAAAAATGGTACTAGTTACTATTGTAGTCTCCAGTTGAGTTAGGTTTTCTTCCCTAACCCTTTAGCACATGCTTTTGTGACTTTTGAGTCCAAGAAAAGTAGCAGCAGCAAATGGAGAGTGTGGTTTGTACGAGAAACTCAAAGTACTGGTTAGTTGAGGATGGAGCTTCTATACTTTTAATAGTTGCATAATCTTAAGAGTGGGGCAGCTTTTCTCACATCTTTAACAAGCTGCTCTTGCCAAACTTCCCCCCTCTGTGCAAGATCCTCCTTTGTACCTGGTCATTCTGTGAAGCATTAATGTAAGCTCAGTGTTCTGCGTCCCCAGCTAAAATAAAAGAGGCAAGTAGATCTTCAAGACAGCTATATATGTAGTCCACATGGCTGCATTATTTTCAGACCTGTCAACCACAGGAGATGCTTCTCTGGTGATCAGTGGCTGGTTACATTTCTGGACTGTTCAAATGGATTGATTAACTCTGTAACTGGAAATTCTAGTAATCATTTTGTCTTGTGTTGCATTGTACACTCAGTGTGGTTAACACTGCATTTTTTGGGGGTGGGGGGAGTTTACTAGATACTAGATGGAAGGAGGTAATATTCACAAGAAAAACATTTTAGGATTATGGATTATCTTGGCTTCTTGTGAGAACTCAAAAGCTGCCAAATGGCATGTAATACAGTTCCTTCTGACCTCAATGGGACTTAAGTAAGAACCATTTCACAAGTACACATTGCCTGCACACCCACCCTGTCCCCTGTAGAAAATGTATGAACTGTTCATTGGGTTAATCCCAAAGAAATGGTTTGTGAGTGGCACTCTTTAAACCCTGTTACTGAATCTTTATTTTAAAGTAGTCCCTTCTGAGTCGCTTCCAAGTAGGACAACATAAGTCACATGTTACTCAGTGGGGCTTCCTACAAGAAACCCCACTATTAATCTGCATTCCAAAGGATGCTTATTTAATCACCAAAGTTCATGGACTTTGTTTCTTGGAAATACCATTACAGTAAGAGAGGATTCAGAATGTATATGTGCATATTGTTTTGTTTACGATGTGACCATTTCTAGTGCTAAAAATAAAATAAAATTGGCATAGTCAAAAAATTAAAGTACAATTGATTTAAAATGGGAGAAATGCAGACTTTTACTTACTTCATGCATTAAAAATGGGACTTTAAAGGGTTAACTTTGCCTAGATTATACTCCTTTATTTAGGAAGCTACAGCTATTTAATTTTAATTGGACTTGTTTCCAAGTTTAGGATCAGTGGTTTAAAAAAGGACTTCTGCATATTTTTTGGCGTAGTCTATAGAACAGGACTGGCTTAAATAGAGATCCACAAATTTGGAACAGCTTTGGTATGCAACCATTATGTATAGTTGTGACCCTTCTCTCTTCCCATGAGTCCTTTGGAAAAAAGAATGTGATGTTACACCAGGTACCAGAGTTGTCCAGAAGCAGAAGCAGTGTTTGTCACTGCTTGTGATTATTGTGCAAAGTCACAGACTGGCCTCCTCTCATGAGTCATCTAGAACTCTGGGAGGGGCTGGCTTGATATTTTCACAATGCATATGCTATCAAAGATGCTTGGAAGCGGAATGAAAGCGTTTTTCTGTATATGCTACAAAATTTGTGACAGGAGGGATCTTCTTTCCTCATGGGCACCTATAGGTTAGCAGATCTCAGGAAGAGATTTATTGTTATCATAAACTACCTTGGAAGTTCAGTTTTCACACATTGACACAGTTCAGACACCTTGTGAAGCCATGACTGTGGTGTCCTAATTTCTCTGTCATTTCGACTAAGCTAGGAATTCTTAACAGAAAGAAAACAAAGAACCAGCATGCAACTCTGAAATAAACTGTACTTTGCCTCATTGTGTAGATTACAATCTGTGTTTCCACATTGTATAGACCCTGTGGTTAGCATAGACCATAGACTGGTGTATTTGAATTGCACCACTATCTGCTCTATGACGGTTTTAACATTGGAGTAATGTTTCCCAACAACAAAATTATTATTTATACCCCACCCATCTGGCTGGGTTGCCCCAGCCATTCTGGGTAGCTTCTAACGCATATAAAAACATAATAAAACATCAAACATTAAAAACTTCCTGATACAGAGCTGCCTTCAGATGTCTTCCTAGCTTAAGAGGAAAGGAAAACTGCTTCCTTTTTTTGTTGCTATAGCTAGAGTAACACTGACATGGCTTCAGAAGACCTGCTGGATTATTATACCCCTTTTCTTTTGCCTTGTGTTACAGATTCTTAATATGCCTGAACTGTTGGTGAATGTTGCACATTTATGCTTTGACATTTCTTTTTCTTTAAGGTTTGCAAAGCAGCGTAAAAGTGTGGCGAAACAGTCTGGCTCTGTAAGACATACCCCAAGAAAAAGTGTGCCCAGCTCTTCCAGTTTTAGCCACAGTAGTTTCAGTAGCCACACAAGTGATGGATCTTTAATGTCAACTATATTGGATGAGTCTTCAATACAGGAGCAGACAGCTGTTGACCATTTCTGGGGTAGGTAATAATGTTCTACAATACACATACTGTATATTTAGCATGTATACTGTTATCTGTGGTGTCAGTTCTAGTTCAAAGGGCAAGCTGCATTATACGCAATAAGGCAGAGTAAGAAAGAAATGGTTACACATTTAGGCTACGTTCTGTTTGGTGGCACAACTAGGATCCTTGATGCCCAAGGAGGATTTGGATTTTGTCTTTTAAATAGCAGCAACTACTACATTTCAAAATTTTATATATATATATATAAATATATATATGTGAAGAATTCCAGAAGCAGTTTTGTGATTAAAACAGAGGGAGAAGCCATAGCTCAACAACACACATGCTTTGTTGTTTGCAAAAAGTTGAGGTTCAGTCCCTGGCGCCTCCAGGCAAGGCTGCAAAAGATTGGTCAAAAATCCTGGAGGCCTACTATAAATCAGTGTAGAGACAATACTGAGCTAGATGGACCACTATTTCAACTTAATATGGCAGATTCCTATGTGGATCTATGGCTCTAAATTCTGCTGACCAAATGCAAGTGAATTTGTACTTAAAGGATCTCTCTGGGTCCAACTTAGTATTTTGAGAATGAGCTTTCACAGAGTGTGGAGCATGAAGGCTTACTATCACCTTTAGAGTTGTGAATATGTCTACAACAAAACCCACACTTTGATTCTTTCAGCAGAAATACATGATGGCTGAAGATTCTGAGAGTTATTAAAAAAGGAATTGTGGATTCTGTATTGAAAAGTAAACTTGGTCCTGTAAAGTGTGTGTATTTCAAATATAAACCCTGTCATTGACTTCCCCTGTGAAAAGTTGCAATCAGGTGGCACTCCTTTTGATGGGAGGGTGGAGGAGGCAATGCCTGTTAATCTATACTTATTCCTGCAGTCCCCCAGTGCCAATGCCCCATGTTACGATTTGAATTTTAGACATATATGAAACTAGTTTAGTTACTGATATGATTTCATTCAAGATGACTTCGTCTTTCTTACAGTGTTGGATTTGCATCCATCTGTAAATTGTTCAGGGATTTTGTAAATTAAAAAACACCATTTGAGATGGAAGTATTTTTATAGCAGTACATTTCAAAATACATAGAATATGTGTGGCAGTCTGGCTGCTTTCTACTTGAAATAGCAAGGTAAACAGAGGTTCTGAATGTAAAACACTAGGAGAATTGTGGAAGATTCACTAATGTCTTTTTTAATGACCAGGTGCCTGAGAAACTAGAGAAAGGGGAAACAGAGGGACAGATGACTCTTTTAAAGCAGCTTATATCCTGTTTCCTCTCAAGGAGGCATGCTGTATGGGGATTGCTAGAATTGTAGAGCAAGTGCATTAATTTCCAAGTGGAGTAAGGTGCTGCTATGTCACTGTAAATTAACTTCAAGGACAGATTTGAGACAAAGCCTTAATCCACCTTGATAAATTATCTTTTATTTGGAAAGTCTGTGTAAAAGAGCATCTGTGGGGCTACTGTACCTGGGGAGACAGATGAGGAACATAATGTGTATAAAGCTTTCCGCCCTCCTTCCTTATAATCCTTTCTGACTTGAGGTCTGACCTTGTTCAGGCCAATTTCCCACTTACTCTGGTGTAAGGTGTGCAGGACTGGGCGCCAAATGAGCAGCGCTACTGTCAGAAGATCTTGATCCTGTGTGAGCAGAGAAAGGTGCTGTCGTAGTTGTAGGCCATATGCTACTTAACTAGCCTAGTTGTAGGCCTCCGCTTACCTCAGGTTGAAGAAACCTGTGTTAACTACTAGTAGCGCATTTTTAAGTGTAAATTTTGGCATTAACCACCTTGTTTTACTACTATGTAGTGAGCTACAGCTAGAGCAAGTGGTAACCAAGCAACAGAAACATTGTGTGCTTCCAATTATCTAGCTTCCCCAGTAGCAACACGGGTAATAAAAGACAGTTTTTTGTTGCTTTACATTTCCGCCTGGAAATGTAACCCTGTTTGGTAGATAACATAAATGGTTGTTCTTAATAAAAAAAAGATATTCCCTTGTACATAGTAAAGTTTCCACTATGCTTTTTGTTTATTGTTCTAGAATTAGCAGGAGAATTTCTTTTGGTATAGCAGTTAACGTTGACTTAGAAATAGTGCACCTCCTTGAATTTAAACAAAGCATCCCTTTAATTTCAGGTCTTGATGATGATGGTGATCTCAAAGGTAACCAGGCAGTCTTTTTCATTATAATTTCTTCTCTCCCAAATTCACTGGATTTGGAGTGTTAGATCATTTATTGCCATTCAACAGGTGGAGACACTACAGTGATTCAGGGCAATGGTGACTTAGCAACAGCTGAGAATCAGACAACACTGAGCAATGGGTATACCTGCAGTGACTGCAGCATGCTTTCTGAGCGGAAGGAGGTCCTCACAGCATACTCGGCTGCTCGCATGCCATCCTCAAGAATTTACTCCAGGGATCGAAGCCAAAAACACAAGTCTAGTAAGTAATGTTGGTGTTCATTCTGTTGGTTTACCACTGTTGAGAAATGGTGCATGAATGAAATCTTACTGTGTGAAAAATGTGTTGAGTTACATGGGTTTAGGATTCTAGTCCTAAAGGTTGGGGAATTTTTTATTTAATAGAACGTTCCCATGGCGATTTGTCTGCGACTGCTTCTGGTACAAAGGAAGTTCTTGTGTGCTGCTGATCCTTTTTTGAAGATCATGACATTCTTTCTAATCAAAAACAGAGAAACCCAAGCAGTTTCTAGCATAGAAACACAAGCTTGGTAGGAATTGGTTGCTTCATCTGAACTTGGTAGGCTCTTTTGATGAACAGGTTTATCCAACCCTCATGCATATGGTAATCTCACATTGCATATCTTCATTGCGAGGAAAGCATCTGATCACATTTTTGTTCAGAAAAACTCCATAGAACTGGTGTTCTTTCCTTTCCATAAGCTGTGCCAATAGGCATCTGAAGTAAGAGGCAGAGTTACTAGAGCGCGGTTACATTCTTAAATGAGGAAGAATTAAAAGGAGGAAACTTTGTGCACTTGAAAGTGAGAAACCAATCTCCAGAACTACTTTCCCAGAGCAACTGTATCTAACACATCATTCTTTACCTCTGTCTTATTTTCCAGAATGATCCATCATCTCATTCGGGTTTCTTTACTTAGTAGCAGCCTCTATGAAACTGTAGGATTACAATCTCTCAGTAGTATTGATTGTCTTTGCTTCTGAGGAGTTCTACATTCTGCTTGTCTGACTGTATCCCATGGAAATTAGTGTTGAGAGCGGCTCATTCTTTCCATGCCATTATTTGAATGCTGAAGAAGAACGCATTTTGCGCTAACCAGTTTTGCTCATCTGCCAACTTAAGCGTTTTGGCTAGTAAATTTGCAAAGCAAGGAATGCTACATATTTTTCTGAAGTTGTTAGTTACATGGACTGGTACTTAACAGTGTTTTTCGGTAACTTGGTTGTTGTCTTTTAACCCCACTTATTCTCCATGTGCT
This sequence comes from Podarcis cretensis, assembly GCF_951804945.1. NCBI lineage: Eukaryota > Metazoa > Chordata > Lepidosauria > Squamata > Lacertidae > Podarcis > Podarcis cretensis. The sequence continues at coordinate 43,029,698 of NC_137183.1, read as the reverse complement.
TCAATGAATGAAAGATAAAAATGACTGTTGCCATGGGGTGACTTCTCATATTTTGGAAAGTAAAAAATAACCATACTGCACCTACTAGGTTAGCTTTGTATTTTCACTGTGTCAGTCAGTAGAGAAGTGGAAGCAACTAACATGCTACTGATGCTCTTTTAATAGGGGGCCTCCCTTTCTACACAAATCAGATTCTGCGAGCAGCCAAGTATACCACAACATCTTTTTCATCACTCATAGTGCAGTTATTTCAAATGATCTTGCTGAAGCTGGGCTATGACTGTAAAGGTATTTTGTTTTTTAGCTTATCTTTTTCTTTGTCCATCCATGCCACACACTTAAAAAACAAATTCTGAACCCCTCTGCTACCTTAGTGTGTGTATGCTTCTTCATGTCTTTCACTCTGCAGCTTTATTATGTCCTCTTTGGTGACCTGGCTTCTTTCTTGCTTTCAGTTGCCTGCCATATATATATATATATATATATATATATATATATATATATATATATATTCTCTTAGAAGCATCGGTATGCAGGCACAAGGCACTGGTGCAGGTTCTCCTTTTTTCTTCCTTTCTTGAAAAGGCATGAATAGTGGGTTTTGAATGAAAGCTTAACCTTGATTATGAAAGTAGATTATTTAAATTGCATTACATTATAGATAAAAATCACACTGTCCCAGTCTTTAAGTGCTGGGGTTTTTCTTCTTTCTTTAGTGTTTATATACAGTGTATTTAACAACAAACGTGCTTGCTTTGGTCAGGTGTATTTTATATTCCACCATAGAAGTGTAATTCCTGGCTGTCATTGGCCAACTATTGCTTCTCATTTGCGTTTTTAAGATAGTCCCATTAAACATTTTTACATGAATGCCCAGAAATGTAATGTGTGGATGTGACAAGTGTGTTTTCATCTGCATGTATCATATCAGTCTGTGCCTAAGGGAGCTGGGATGGTCTGCAGCTTCTGTAGCAAACCCACACTTCCATTGCATAATACTGTGCTTGCAATATTGGCCCTGGATACAAAGAACTATGCATCTAATGCCCAAGAGCGCTTTGGAATTATGTTTCTCAAGCACCATGGAACCATGTTTTTGGTACTGTGTAACATGACTTTTTGATCTGCAAATTCCGCCATATGGGGTTGAGCCCTTGGTGACCTCTTTGGATCCTGGTGTCGTCTTGTAATGGCCTTTCTCATCAAGATGTACTTGGTTTCTCTTTCACGATTTGTTTCCTGCAGGAAATCAAAGCATATTAAAGTATTTTAAAATATTTTTCTGGTGTCCTTTGGTCTCCAGAAGTGAAAAGAGAATGTGTTTAAAATGTCAGAAACAGCAGGCCTGGTCTTCTTTAGAAGGCTTCTAAGCAGGACAAATATTAGCAAGCAACAATCACCCAGGAATATAAATAGCCTTAGAAATGCAGACCAGCAGAATTCATGAGCAACCTGCCGCCACCACCACCCCTGCAAAAAAACTAAGATGGAGCATAGCTCATCCTAGTTAGTTCAACTTAAACATCATTTTCTAGGTTGAGTTTCTTAGGACCTCAACTAGCTTTTAACAAAAGAGAATCATTTATTTGCTGTCAGCTATGTGCAAACTGGGGTACTGTATATATGGGTACAATCCAAAGAACAGCTGGCCTTAAAATAGGCACACCCTGAGGGTCTTTATGTTTGTATTTCTTCACCACACTACTCCAAAGATACCTGTGCTGTCCCCTTTTTCTCCTTTCTGGGTGTGGGATGGTGAGCTGCTTTTGTAAATAAGGTGACTTTCCATGTCATGTTGCAGTTTATCTGTGAAAGATGCTGTGCAAAGAAATCAAAAGATTGCAGTGGACACATCGTGCCTGCTGTTGGACCTTTCTGGGTTGTATTTTCTGTTTTTGTAGCCTGTGAAAATCTTTGTTCTTAATTATTTGTTTTTCTTGTGCTGCAGCTCACTCTAGCTACTGTGGAAGCATGAATGTAAAAGAATTTCTCAGGGAAGATGGCCACCTGGGTATGAATGGAGAATCAATGTGTAAGTTTGACAGATTTTGAAAAAGTGTTATTTTATTTATTGTTGAATTTAAATCCCACGTTTCCTCTAAGGAGATGAAGGTGGCATACATGGTGGCATTCCCATTTTGTCATAACAACCCTGTTAATAATTCTGACTTTTGCAGGGATATTCCGTAATTTTGTGGAAGCTGGAAAAGCAATGTATCTTGGCCATGATTCATCCTGCACTTGCAGGAAGTTCCAGTTGTTTGCTTCATTACCTCTCTAAATGCTTTATTATCAATTGCATTTTAACAGTTGTCTTTATAGATGCAACTGTCTATGGGATTTAATTTCATTTGTCACTAAAGGTTGGGTGGCAAATCTGCAGCATGAATGTGTCAAGTGATACAGACCACAGAGGTTTGTGGCATGCCTGCCTCTCCCCTACTGCATTGCTGCCTGCTCCCATTTCTATAGACAAGAGGCAGAAACACACCAAGATTCTGGGGGAGGAATCTGGGGAAAATAAATTTCTGTGACATATCTGGCACACCACTGTCTTCTTGAATGTGTTATATTAATTGATTGTTACCACAACCAACAGGTGATGACTGTAAGGGGAAGAAACACCTTGAAACACACACAACAGCCCACATGCAATCCTCAAGGTCTAAAAGAGTAGCAAGGACCATTTGGCACATCTTTTCTTACACAGGTTGACTTGCACCATTTTGTTTTCGTATTTTGATTTCTTTTGCTCTCATCATCACAATCTCTTCATTGTTAATTGCTCTCTCTGTTGTTGTTTTTAGAGCTTTCTTGCAAAGTAGATTAGAGTGACTTGCTTGTGTCAGCCAGCACCTCTTATTAGCTCTTGCTATGAGTTTAGGTTGACCCTTGTCATGAAGGAAGGTTGGAGCAGATAATCCTCATTCTACATATGTTGCAGAACTGTTAGGAAGGCAGAATACAATAGCTTGTGCTATTGTGCTAAAATGGAATGTTACAGATGAGGAACAATAATCTTAAAGAAGAGAGTTTTTGGTCGTCGTCCCCCCAAAATCTTCTAGCTAAAATAGATCTGCACCTAATAAATACAGTCTTTTTTTTTTTAATAACAAATGCTTAGCAGTATGACTCTCTCAAAACCATTCTTGTTTATTAAAAATAACATGGTAGTAAACCCATGGAAAACAGAGCCTGTTGAATTATCAAATCCAATGTTTCTTTATAATGTTAGTTCCAGTTTTTCTCTGCTGTAATGCTAATAAAATATTTTGTATGTGGATGAAAAACAAAACAATCCCAGAGTGTTTTAAAATGGTAGCGTTTTTAATTGAAGATGCTCCCCATTTTCTGTGTTCATATTCATCTGTGTTATATTAGGTTACTTCTTGCTACATATGTTACAAAGAATGGGAACAGCAGGATGGTTTGTGTCCAGGAAGATTATGTCACTCCTTTGGCTAGCTGTTGTGTCTCCAGGTTACTATTGATTTTGTGTGTGCATGTTTATGCTTTTGCATGAGTATTCTGCCTTTTAATGCATACTGGCATCTTATAGTAGATCAGCTGATTTAACCTGGATTTGTGATCCTTATGGCAGCTTCAAATGCTACACAGAAACATTTCCTACACAAAAAGCACTTCCTGTAAGTGCCATGGGGCTTGTTTGCACCATCAGTGTACCTGATGAGGCATGGGCTTTGGAAAGAAGGCTTTCAAATCAATAGGCAGAAATCTCTGTATAGAACTACCTACCTAACCATCCGGAGATCAGGAGGAACCAACCACTTTCTATTTCCTGCAGGCACTAGCCCTGCTATGAACAAAAGGTCACAAGTGTTCTCCATCGTCCTATACAGCTTCGCCTTCTTAGTTCCTGAATGTCCAGCATTTTTATTTGGAAAAAAGGATGAAACCTGTGTGTAGACTCAGTGGCATAGCTAGCCACTTGAGTGCTGGGGGCGGCCCACACGTCCTGCAGTCTGGGGCAGGGCGAGCCGCCTATAGGAGCTGGGCGTGCTGCATGGAGCCTCTCTGCTGCCTTCCCCTCAGCTGTAGGGCGGCTGAGGGAGAGGCAGTGGGCACACGCAAGCCCCATGCTGTCGTTTCAGGCAACGCGGAACCTGCAGGCACCCAAGCCACCACCTCACTCCCAGGAGAGACATGTGGCTGGCACACGCTGCAGGCCCCTCAGTAACTGCTAGCCCTCATATTTTTGTCTGTCACACACCTCAGTGATGACACCCGGGCGGCCCACACACCCCTTCCTCTGCCACGGTGTAGACTGGCTTAGTTTTCACATTGTTGCCTATGTTGAAGCGCTTTTCATGTAGGAAATGAACTTGTTTCAAGCATCCTTTTGGTTTTTCCATCGTTGTTTGCTTAATGCTAACATCTGTAGCGTGGTTGTGTTCACAGCTTATTAATAACCCAGCATACCTTATACAGTGTGCCTGCTTCCAGTATTGCGAGGCAGAATTAGCTAGTTGTGAAAAAAGAGGGCTGCTCTCAGAAATAGACTCCTTGCAATTCCATGTATCCTTGGGCATCTTACTTCATCTCATTCCCCAAGGGGTTTCATTGGGGTTTCATTGACACACTAAGTACATATTAAGAATGCAGCTTCAGCATGCATTTTTCTTTTGTAAATTGTCAGACCTAAGTTGCTACTGCATTACTCTCTGCTGCATGACTTTATGCATGCGTGTGTGACATTTTAGGTTATGAATATAGATTGTAATATGATGTGTTATGGACTGATTTTAATGTTGCATGTGTGTGGTCATTTGCCAATACTCATTTACACCCAAAATCTGCATGTTCTATAATATTCTTCTACAGCACTCCCTTGTTGCTTCCACTTGGTCTCCTCCTAAGCCAGTGGTTTTCAAACTGTGTTCCAGGGAAGCTGAGATCTCCTCAATGAAAAGATGTGTAATGATGGACAAACTTTCCCAAGAGGCTACTCGCCCAACATTACAGAACATCCCCTGCAGTGTGAAGCTACAGGGCCATCTTGGCTGTCTCCTTGGGTGCATCTTGGTTCGTGGATGATAGTGGCCAAGCTCTGCAGGCCTAGCCAGTGTCTGTGTGAACAGAGGATGTGACTTAGAATATGTCCCAGGATCCTCATCCACTTACAGGGATTCCCAGCAGACATGTTGATTTGGAAAAGTTTCCCTGAAGACCCAAATGTTTGAAAACTATTGTCTTTGGTGGTTATCTTACATTCCCTATTCAGCCAGCATTGTCTGTTCTCATCTAGGGAAGGCAGCGGCAGGAGTGTTCTGGTGGCTTGGGACTGGATGGTATCAACTTGTTACTCTGATTTCTTTGCTGAATGTGTTCCTTCTTACAAGGTTTGTAAGCATTTCTTAACAGAATTTGATCACCATGTGTTTAGGAAACTGATTGTAGATCAGTTTTCTTCATCACAGTTTTATCACTGGAAACAATTGGATTAAAGATGATACAGTCTCATTTTTCAGTTGGTTCATACATTATGACAAACCACTGGATTATTACAAAGCGCAGGGAGTCTTGGACACAAATGTTCTCCCCCAACTCCATGATGTGGTTGCAAGCAGATTGGAAACTTTCATTTTCGTTTTAAAACAACCACTGTTTGTCAAGGACAAACAGTGATTAATTTTAATATTTAATCCTATTGCTGTTGGTTGAAATAAGCCAGCTTCAAACCATTGATTATAAAAATGACATGTTTCAACAAGCCATAGTTAAAATTAACCACCAATTAGGTTACAGATGTATTGCTATACTGATGTTTGCTGAAAATGGAAATGAAAGTGTCCAGTCTTCACAGCTGTGCTGTGGGTGCCAGGCTGCACACAGGCTGAAGCTTGCTGCTACTTGTTCTTGTTATGATGAACCATGTGCATTGGAAAGCACTCAGTTTACTGAGCTTGTTTGGTGGTTATTAAATTCTGCAAGCTAGGCTAAGAAGTTGCCTCCTGGTTTCAATATTGGGGTTCTCAAGACAAAGTGGTAGATTTTCTCTGAAAGAATAACGCTACCCTGAGCAGATTGGGATCCAATTTTGGATAGAGAGAGAGATAGATTTATTATTTTATTTTAGTAACCAAAACTAAAAAAAGTATGCCATGTTAATTTCCCTTGCTGTATAAATATCTCAGAAGTCCCCCCCCCAAAAAAAAGTATTTGAATTAAAATATCTTCCTTTTAAATGAATAAAATAAAATAAAGCATAGTTAATGTACATAAAAACAAATTCAAATCAAACAAATACTTTGTTTGGAAACTTCAGTTTGTTGGAATACTTGTAAGTACAGTGGTACCTCGGGTTACATACGCTTCAGGTTACATACGCTTCAGGTTACAGACTCTGCTAACCCAGAAATAGTAGCTCGGGTTAAGAACTTTGCTTCAGGATGAGAACTGAAATCGTGCTCCGGTGGCTTGGCGGCAGCGGGAGGCCCCATTAGCTAAAGTGGTGCTTCAGGTTATGAACAGTTTCAGGTTAAGAACAGACCTCCTGAATGAATTAAGTACTTAACCCGAGGTCCCACTGTATTTTAAGCATGGCAAATATTTTTAAAGAAAGAAAATTTTAGCACTGAAATTGGTTAAATTAACTTGGCCATTCTCTAAGAACTTCCTGTCCCCATTCCAGTTGCTCAGTTTGACTTGTATTAATTCATTATATTATTTTTTTAAAATGTATGTAGTAATGTATTCCACAAATGGAAACTTTTCAATGGATGAATATAGCAGTGGAAAAAATGTCCCTCCCACATCACTCCTCTAAATTTATTTTTAAAATTGACTTTATAACACAGAGGAGAGATAATGGCCACAATCCTAAAATCCATGCAATTTATTTTCTGCAACCATCAGCACTGGAACACAAGCTTCTGTTGAGAACACCAGTGCATTCCAGAGGCAGTTTGTAGTACAGTGGTGCCCCGCAAGACGAACACCTCGCAAGACGGAAAACCTGCTAGATGAAAGGGTTTTCCGTTTTGGAGGCACTTCGCAAAACGAATTTCCCTATGGGCTTGCTTCGCAAGACGAAAATGTCTTGCGAGTTCCTGCCCCCTCCTCCCCCTTTTCCTAAGCCCTAAGCCGCTTATCAGCTGATCCGCTAAAAGCCGCTAAACTGCTAATAGCGCTAATCCGCTAAGCTGTCAATGGGCTTGCTTCGCAAGACGAAAAAACCGCTATACGAAGAGCCTCACGGAACGGATTAATTTCGTCTTGCGAGGCACCACTGTACATCACACCAAGTCACTGTTCAAGAGAGAAAAGTCCTCCTAGGCACCTTTTAAGCCTATGGGCAAGTCTAAACTGTTCTAGATTGTGGTCTGTAGTCTTATATGTGCTGCTGTTTTCTCTCTGAATGGGTTACAAAACTATCTTCATAATGTTGTTGGCATTGTTACAGATCACGGTCATAAAGAGCTTAAGTAATGGAATTGAAATTTTCATTTATATGTTACATGTTCAGGCAACCAATGGCAGTGAGCTAATTACAGTGAAATTCCTTTATCTATTTTCCAGATGTCTTCCAAAGATATTCAGACTGCTGTTGTTTCTCCTTCCGCTATTGCTGTTGCTAGGTAGGCGGAAATGTATCAGTAGAATGAGTCTGAAATCTTACTAATCTAGGTTACCTATTTATAGGGTTGTGTGTATTCAGCCTACATGTGTGGCCCACTCAGACTGAATGCAGCCAACCAGCCACATAACAGTGGTTCATCTAGAACAGGGATGTCCAACTTGCAAGAGACTGCGATCTACTCCCACTATAAAAACACTGGCAGTGATCTACCCATTGGATTGACCAAAGTTGTTGAGCTTTTTGGGGGGAGCCTTCACCAAAGTTGTTGAGGGTTTTTTTTTTGGGGGGGGGGGTGTCACTCAGTCAGAATCATGCGATTGACCAGGAATGCCCCACGATCAACCGGTCGATCGCGATCAACTGGTTGGACATCCCAGATCTAGAATAATTTCCCAAACTTGGATCTCAAGCTGTTTTTGGACTACAACCATCATCCCTAGCTAGTAGGACCAGTGGTCAGAGGTGATGGGAATTGAAGTCCAAAAACAACTGGAGGCCCAAGTTTGGGAAACACTTATCTAGAAGCTTGAGCAGTCTTTTTCTCTGCTTGTCTAGGTCTGGAAGTGTGTGTGTGTGTGTGTGTGTGTGTGTACACATGCCTGGTACCTGGTGAGCCACAATTATGATGAATAATTCATTGCAGAGCCCAACATCCAATCCATGTAGGTGTGGTCCGCTCCCACCACAACTGGAAGGTTAAGAGTGTGCCCAGCTACACAGATGTAGGATGTAGACCATGGGTATGCAAACTAAGGCCCAGGGGCCGGATTGGCCCAGTCGCCTTCTAAATCCAGCCTGCAGACAGTCCGGGAATCAGCGTGTTTTTACATGAGTAGAATGTGTCCTTTTATTTAAAATACATCTCTGGGTTAAATGTGGGGCATAGGAATTCGGTGATCCCCCCCCCAAAAAAAAATAGTCTGGCCCCCCACAAGGTCTGAGGGACAGTGGACCAGCCCCCTGCTGAAAATGTTTGCTGACTCCTGATATAGACTGTGGTCAAAGTTATTAATTTAATGATTAATGCCGAATTAAAGTTGGTTTATTTTGTCGAATTTACTTTAGAAAAAAAATCTGAGGATTTCCTGTTAGCAAGATATTTATCTTTACCCCTTTTGCCTTCTTTCTTTTAGGATTATGGCACTGGGGTACCGAAGGTTTCCTTTCGTTATTGCCAGCTTTGAATTGGACGGGCATACACAGAATACACAGCTGGGAAGATTCTGCAAATATCATTGAGCCTCAGCCTGATGACTCTTATGCTCTTCCATACCCTGATGTAAGTGCTCTTTAAAAAGATGTGTCTTAAGGCTTTTTGTTTCGCATGTGAAGGCTAAGGGGCTCTGGATGTTACTCACTTTCCTATTAGATGATGGCCTTTGGTCTATCCATCTGCAAATGAATACCTACCAATATTGTGAAGGGTTGGGAGTGATACAACCAAGAGCTGGCCAAATTATTTTGTTCCTGTTGTGCAGGCCTTAGTCCGCTATGCCAAACATGACATATGCCACCCATGTACAGCAGCCTACCAGCAACTATTGTTGCTGCCTGTCTTGACTTTCCAGGTGTCTGACAGGCTCTCTCTTTTTGACACTCCAGAGCATGAGGAAGGCTTGATGCTTCACAAGTTGTGTTGACTTGATAGATAGCTCATCAATATGCATAATGCAAAGTTTTGTGTGTTTTTTTAAAAAACCCCTTCCCCAATGGATGGCCTTTGGACTCCTCCCCATCTTCTTTCCATGTGCAGTGTATCCTTTAAATCCATCTCTTAAATTTTATTTTATCATTCTGTGCTTTGGGGATAATGAGAATTAATCCCAAAATCTGAAATAAACTCCCAAGAGAGTGGTGTAGTGGTTAGGAGCGGTAGTCTCGTAATCTAGGGAACCAGGTTCGCGTCTCCGCTCCTCCACATGCAGCTGCTGGGTGACCTTGGGCCAGTCACACTTCTTTGAAGTCTCTCAGCCCCACTCACCTCAGAGTGTTTGTTGTGGGGGAGGAAGGGAAAGGAGAATGTTAGCCGCTTTGAGACTCCTGAAGGGGAGTGAAAGGCGGAATATCAAATCCAAACTCTTATCACTGCCTGCTTTTAGGCAAAACAGTGGAGACAATTTTATTTCATTGGACCTTTTCTGAATGGTGTTATTATTCAGGATTAACTGCAGCTGCTACTTTAGTCTGCTTCTCTAACTTGTTTTAAGGGTTTTTGTTTTGTTTTACAGCTGTAATTTGTTGCAGTTGTGAGCTATTTTGTTATTGTAAACCACTATGAATGTTTTAGAACAGAGCTGGGGTATAAATGAATAAATACCCTTAAAAATTATAGGAAACTATGAAGGTATTTGATGCAGATCGTGTGATAGAGCTGGAAAAGAAAATGGCCTTTATGTCTAAGAGATGGCATCATCGGGATGAAGAATATAGTAAAGTGCTACTTCTTCTGCAAAGCCTTCAAGATCAAGTTACCCAGATGAATGACAAAAGTGAAATGCTGACACTCATTAAAAACGTGGTGGGCCAGCATATTAAAGAAATGAAACCTGATGAAACGCTACACCCAGCGGTAATTTGTTTGGAACTGTTTCTTAAAACTTGGGAGTTTTAATGTTCTTCATTACAGACTTGTCATTCAAATACTCAATACTACTTCTGTTGTAGGAGGCTGTTTAGAACTGACATGGGAAATGAGAGCTTGTGTGGGTGGGATACAAGTGTTTTCAGCTTGCACATGATAATAGTTTAGCAAATTGCATTATAGTCATTCTCACTGGAAGCATTTCATTATAATTCCATTCAGCCAAATTCATATGCTTAACCTGAAGATGGTAACATTAAAAATTCATTATTTGATATAAAACCCAACATGCAGTACATTTAACACATGTTCCTATGATTAGCTTAAGAGTTGAATAACTGTGTCTTAAAGGAAGAAAATATGCTTTTCATGAATGGATTTTAAAATGATACCATTTTACTTCTTTACCTTTTCAAACTGCATTAAATAGCTCTCATGCGGTCATTGTACTTAAATATGGCTTCAGGATAAACAGATATTATTTTGGGTTGTGTGTTTAAAATCCATACAATATTTAAATATGGGAGGGATCTTGTGAGCAATAAGCTTCAAAAGTTACTATTCTCTTTTATCTTTAAAGCGTGACTTTCTGACCTTGCACCAAGAACATGAATGGCGCATTGTAGCTTTAGAAGATCTCCTTGCAAAACTCTCAGAAAAATCGGAGGTAATAAAAAGAATGATAGACTTGCTTTAAAAGTTTCTTTCAGTAGCAAAGGCTGTAATTTTAAGAATACTTGATTGGAAGTAAGTCCCAGTGAAATCCACAGGTTGCTTCCAAGCAAATATGCTTAGGGAAAGGGAAGAAGAAAAAGAGAAATCTGTCACCTCATGAGTGTGGAACTTCAGGTCAGGGAGCCAAATGTGAGTGTCCACGCCTCTCTAGAACTAGAACTAATGCTGTTGCAAACCCTCCTCCAATTGGTCATCTGGCCAGAATGTCTCCTTGAAATTTGGTAATGCCTCTTGCTTGCCCAGATGGGAAGAGATGTATTTGGGCACAAAGTGATAGTTTAATGGCTATTATGCTGGGCTTGGATGTGGGACGTTTAGGTTCCAATTGTCTAAAAATCTCACTGGGGGTACCCCTTGGCACTTTATAATCTGTCAATCAAACTAGCTTCTCAGGATGGTTGTGAGATTAAATACCACAAGTTGCTCATAAGGCCAAAAGTGTGCCAAATGTATAATTTGTTGTGAGAACCAGAATTTTCAAAGTTGGAAGACAGATCTGTTTTTCCAGCATTAAGAAACATTTTTTTAAAAAATTGCAGTTAGCACTCTAACCATTTCTGAAAAGCATTAAAAAATAAGATATGTGCTGGGATAATGGAAGACAGTTGGTTTGACCAAACAAGATTTATTCTGGATAAACATCAGACAGAAAGAGGAAAGGATTTTTCACTTGCAAAGAGGCCCTAGTGAAAATACGATTAGTAACCTCAAGTTGCAGTCTTGGGATCCAGAGTGTTATGTGGATCTCCATATGTCAGGTAATGTTTCTGCTTCTTCTCTGGAAGAAGGATTGTGTCTTCCTTTCTTGTGATGCACTCCCTTCCCCCATAGCCATATGCTGAGTTAATGGATAAGAGCTGGATTACAATAACTACCACCACCGAGTAGTTTAAGAGCAATTTTCTTCCCCAAGTCACATGCAGTCCCAATTGGAGTCCAGTGCCTCTGCCACTTTCTCTCACCCGCCCCCATTCCACCATGGCATGAATATGTCAAAATTGCTATCAGAAATTTTGAATGAAATTTAGAAAGTATGCAAATTGGTTCCTCATCCTCTACTTTTCCCAAGTTTCTGTTGTCTGGGAATCTTTTCTTCACAGCATCTCTTCTGTAGTTCAGAATAAGGAGGTTCCATGTGAATTTAATCATTTTGTTATTTTTCAGGGACTTCAAAAGGAACTTGAGCTAACCAAAGCACAAAAAATGAGGTATGGTATGCTTCTATAAGGGGGGGCCGGGGGTTAGCTACTGAATGTTTGGCCTTTGTTGTCACTATACTGCATCTTTAAATTACATTCTAAAACTTGCTATAAGTCTGGAATATCATTCCGTCATTCCACCAACTCAGACTTTATTTTCTTTCTTGTGACTTATTTTAACTCTATGCTTGTTTAAACCATATGCTCAGAAAATTGATTTTAAAGTTTCAAAATTCAGTTTGTTTGCTGATTAGCTAACTGCTGCTTTGTGCTGAAACTATGCAGTAAGGGAATTCAGCATTTTCACCCCACCATGCTACTTTAAAACAACAACTGGAATTTAATGTCTGTTTCATGTCTACGTATAGTAGCAAATTCAACAAAATGCTGTGAATTGTATAGAAATTTCCAAAGAATCGTATGAACTTTGGGTGGCTTTGAACATTTCCCCAGGTGAATAATAAGCAAAGTGTGAATGGTTCATACCTTCATCTCCATTGCTGCTTTTTTATCTTGTTCTAGTGGATAGAGGGAACATGTTTATCACATCAAATATGTTCTTGGATGCATGGAGAACACATCTCTCTGCCAAAAACTTGCTCATTTTGTTTTACTTCAGTGTAATGTTTTGTTGACTGTTACTAGATCTGTTACTAATAGTTCTGATATTTGAGCTTTGTCTTTTATTATCTTTCTGTGCTGTCAGTGACACTGATGAACAAAACAGGCATCTGTTATCCAAGATTAAACACCTAGAACTTGAGTTAGGTCACATGAAATCAGAACTGCTAAGTTCACAGGATTTGAAAACTTGCTGTGACAGAATGGATACCCTTCATGAAAAGGTAAGTTCAAAAGGAGACTTCCCTGAATGAAGTTTAATATGTTGTATTTGTGCACCCAGTTCTGACAAAGCATTTTGTGTCCAAGGCAAGATTCCTGGAGGGATTGATTTGCTGAGAAGCATATGGTTGTGTCTGTTTAGCTTACTCAAAATACAATACCATAAGATGCAATTGGTTTCAGGACTTTACAGGACTGTCTACAAGCAGGAGGCTGGCCTACTCAATTTCTGTGGGGAGGCACTAGCTTATAGTTCTTTAGAATTTTCTTTTGGCTATCCCTGTCATTCCATTTGAAGATCATGGTAAATGGATTAAAGGCTGTAGAGCTGGGATCCAAAGAGCAGATTAGGCCCACAGAAGGGGTTTACAGAAACCCAGTGGAATTTCTGACTTGTTTCCTTTGAATAGTTAACATAAATGACTATGACAGAGGGAATATGGTTTGTTGCCTAACTTAGTGTATTAAAACATAATGTTGAAGAACCTCAACTTTTATGTTACAGCAGTCTGATTGTTGGGAATAGCAGGAAACTAAAATAAGTATCTGTGTTAAGAGAACCACTATTCTATTTGGAAAGTGATCCAAAGCCAGTGATATAACTTGCCATATGATATGTTTCTAGGTAGATGCCCAAGTTAAAGAATCAGTCAAGATCATGCTTTTTGGCAACCAACAAGGAGACTTGCCAGAATCACTGCTTCAGTGGCTAACGTCCAAATTTGTGAGCAAGAGTGACTTGCAAAATTTGTTACAAGTTCTGGAGTTGCAGATCCTCAAGAACATAACTCTCCACATGTCTGTCGCAAATACAAAGTCAACTTCAGAGGTGGTAACGAGTGTTGTGAATGAGGCTGGGATTTCAGGCATCACAGAAGCAGTAAGTAAGATGAAAAATATTGTACATTTCCACTAAAACTCTAGATTGCACTTTTGTGAAACAGCGTCATTAAACTTATGCTTAAGTTTCTGTGCATTTCATTTTTAAGACAGTAAGTGCAATTCGTCTTTAACTACAAATGTTTTTCAGGAGAAAGATGTGAGCAAATATTTTAGATAAATGATAAAAAGATGGAGATGGAAACAGTCCATGTTTTTGTCTATTAACATACATTTAATTTAGTGTGGTATGATTTTGTAATGTTAGCTTTTTTACTTTGGCCTCTAAGGACTCTTATTTTGAATGTCAGCTTTTTAAATAATGCAGCGTCCCATACCTTGGCATACGAATAATCCAGATTAACTCCTGCTAAGTCTGTTCACAATTGCAAAATTCTGAATCATGCTGCAATAAGAAAGTGTCCAGCTAATTGCTCGCTGTACATTGTAGTGTCTTTAAGGAGTGCCAGGTGTGGAGGTGTATCCTGGCATTTTATGGTAGTTCCAGTTTCATGGAGTACTGCATCCCCAAAGCATTTAACCTTTGGGCAATCCCACCATAAATGAAAGCACATCTCAAGGGTTTGGCATCCCCTCCAACATTTTGGCGAGGAACCAGTGCTCGTGTAAAATAGTTATGTGGTGTGAAGTACAGTTTGTGAATTGACTTTAATGTGAGTTCTTTGTTCCTCACTGAGTCAGAATGAAATGTTAGCCTTGCTCCAGTATTTGAAATTATAATTTGATCAGTGTCATTAGATGATGATACCTTGGATCCAGAATTACTCTTCCATGAATGGAAAGGTGTATGAACTTGTGGAAGCTCACATTGGCAGAAGTGAAGGAGGCAATTTTTCAGTGATTCCTCTTTCTCTCTGTGCTGCACCTCACTCTGTTCTGAAGGATGCTGCAACATTCATGAGCAGATCTTCAGGGCACTGCAGGAGAAAGGAAGTTTCAACAAAATCGCCTCTCTCTCCCTATGCCATTGCTCCCAACTTTCATCCACTAGAAGCACCCCATGAGCAAAGATCCACTTCCGATAACATGGGATCCAAGCCACTGACTGTGATTTCGTGCTGGGAATAACTTTGCAGCTGGCAAACAAATGCTTTGCTACCAATACTAGTCCTAATTTTGTAGACCTCTGCCCATGTTAATCATGTCTGGCCTTTGCAGAAGTTGGTCTTTCTCTTCTTCTTTAAAGCTTTCCTTATCTAGTCATTTGCAGATACACAAATTCCTAGGCTAGTGTCTATGTGCAATTCTGAGAAGGTGATGTCTTGAGGGCTTGCTGTGTTATAAAGCTGGAAATAATAATAGGCATATAAAATAATTGGACTGCTTAAAAATTAAAAATGCAGCCAGAGAAACATCAATAAAATTCCAGCCATGAAAAGGAAAACCAGCCCCATTCATTCTGAACAGTGTTTCATAAAGAGGACAGCACATCCATATTGACTGTATTGGTTACTGCTCAGGAGTACAATTTGTACTATTGAACACTAACTCAATTCATAGTTCTGGCATTGACCTTTAAAACTGTTAATCGCCTGAGGCTTTGTCACATCAAAGACCAGATTTGCCCATATGTTGCTTCAAAGACTAGTTTGCCCAAGCCTTAAAGTTTAGATTGGCCTTGAAGGCCCTCTTTGTCCCACATCCACTGGGAATATAGTTGGTAGGCATTAGGAACAGGTAGTTTCACTGCTTTAGAATACCAACAGGCATCCTCTGTTTACATTCTTCTACTGGTTGCATGAACTTTTTCTTAATTTAGAGAGACATTTTTTGGGATATTATATATATATATATATATATATATATATATATGAGAGAGAATGCTGTATAAAACAATTCTATGACAAAAGCACAACTTGACATCAGGGTGTCAGAATGCTGAAATACAGTGCTTACTCTCATATTTCTCTTACGTATATTTTCAGCAAGCACGCATTATTGTCAATAATGCACTGAAGCTCTTTTCACAAGACAAGACTGGCATGGTTGACTTTGCCTTGGAATCTGGAGGTAAGTTCTGAGGGGATATTGCCTGTCTTATACTAGAGGTGTTGAGCAACCATTTAAATAGTTTAAACATTTTGAGCTGATCTTCATTACAGATAGTAAGTTCTGCAGAAGTTTTGGTGGATCTAGGAGCCTTTCCTGTTGTGGCCCCCAAACCCTTTAACTTTTTCCCTGGGTGTATTTGACTACCACCTAAAATAGCAGGGAGGAACCTTAGGCCTGGGGGGGGGGGGGGCAAATGCAGTATTCCAGGCTTCTCTTTCTGGCCCTTGGGACTCTCACCAGGGCACAACCCCTCCTTACCCTCTACCATCTCTCCCCCAGGCCACATTTCTCACTCAGCTTCATACCCTCCTTGAGAGCTACAGCATTATACTAATTATAACTTGCTACTTCTTTTGTTTCATTTTGTAGTTTTCAGTGCCAGTTTTGCTTGATTTTAAATGGATCTGTTTTGTAAGCTGCCTTCAGGGCACTTGTCAAAAGGCTGGGGTATAAATCCCCTAAATAAATAAATAAATAAATATAGAATACTTCATCCCATAACAGGCTTTAGCTCAGAGACTAATAGAGTTTGTGTGTAAGAGGCTCAGACATAAGAGAAGTGGGTGGAGACAGCTTGGGAAATATGGCCTGGGCACCCCGGGAGATTAACGGCTAGTTGCATTGAGGAAAGAACAATTTACTCTTGACTCTGCAGTTATGGAAATCTAAAAATGTGCTTTAAATCAATCACTAGGAAAGCTAAAATTCTCCAACCTGAAAACCTCTTTCTACCTGGTTTGGAAAGGAACTCTAGTCAGCAGGAGTCATGGTTGAGATTAGCACTGCTCTTGTTAAAGTTGAACTTACTTCCTATAAAAATCCATCTTGTGTAGATACCTGTGTGGACATCTGGGTGGCTTATATCAATATATATGGTTAATTTAAGAAGGATATACAGATGATTATTGTATCCTAAATGTGAGCCAACAGTGGGTTTTGTTTTTCCTTCACTTTTTTCCTTCATTTTCCTTTTTATTTGTTAAATTTGCTTTTAAGAATTATTTTTTTAAAATAAGATTGGCATAGATATTTTTGCCCTAGTGTTCAGGTGGTGGGAATGTAAATAATTCACTGCCAAGCAGGGAAGAGGTGGAAGAAGAGGGAGTACATGTTTGAAAAGCTAGCTCCTAATTGCTCAACCACAGCTAAGAGCAGAAGGGCCAGCTCCATCTGCACCACCAGCCCTTGGACTCTAGATTATTAGAGCAAGGAAGGTGAGGCTGTGCTTCTTTATAAAGGAGAAAACAGACTGCTGTCCAGCAGCTAGAGTTTGTGCTGGCTGCCCTGTCTGTAGTCCCCCAAAGCATAGTTGGCTGCCAAGGGTTGAAAACGGCTGCATTAAGTAGCACAAGGTTGTAGTATTTAAAAAGAATGAAGAGGCACACGCAAAGTAAGTCTGCACTGTCTTATTAACAAACCTGAATAGTTTCCTTGTTTCTTCAAGGTGGCAGTATTTTGAGTACTCGCTGTTCAGAGACGTACGAAACCAAAACAGCTCTAATTAGTCTCTTTGGAATTCCTTTGTGGTACTTCTCTCAATCTCCTCGCGTAGTGATCCAGGTAATTAAAAGGCTAGTGATTTTTAAAACACTTGGGAAACCCATTTTCCCTGTTAAAGGCACAAGTTGCTCAGGGCTTTTGTCCAGAAGGGTTTCTGTGTCAACAGGTAAGGTCATTTCTGCTTAGTACAGCAGTATCTTGGCTTCCTCGCATCTTGTTGGCATCCTGGCATCAGCTTCTTTCTGTGCTCATGGAATAGGAATGAATTTTGTGCCAATATTGGATGAGCTAACCTTGGTGTCACTTAGTTTCCATCTCCCCTTAGCTTTTCTTCCAGAATCTCTGGCAAGAATTCCATGAAGGTGCATTTATTTGTTGACTGTTGCTCAGTTCCTTACCACTGAGATGCTTTGCAGCTAAATTTGTGCACTCTTCAGAACCCAAGCCATTTAAATGTTGACCGGTTTTCTGAAACGATGTTACAGTCATGAGTTCTGATGTCTAGTATGCCCCATGTGTGCACATTCTTGAAGTATAGGGATGTTCCATAGGGGTGTATTCCCTTATACAGCCGGGACAGTTGTCATTGACCCAACACTGAGCTTCTTTTATTAGCTATTTCATAATTTTTTATGCACTAGATTGTAAAAAAACACCAATAGTTTTCAAATTGTGCACACAGGAAGCCTGTGGCTTCTCAGGGTGTTCAGTGAGAAGATCAGTAATAAACTTCCTTGAAAAACTGCTTGCCCACCAATAAGCACCTTCTGCAGTGTTCATGCAACAGGTCTGGATAAAAGGCAGAACATGGCTTGTTGGTTCCTGAGGTGTTCCCCCCCCTTCAAGAATGCTGGACTAGAAAGCCTGATCCAGTCCTTAAAAAAGAGAGCACCTTTAGGGTGACAGTGCAGATCAGTCATACCTCTTGCTTTATAACTATAAAATATACAAGTAGACTGTGGGGATTCTAGCTTAAAAACAAAACAAAGAGGCAGATCATACCAAACTAAGGTCAGCTCATAATTATTTTAGGAGGCACAGTAAGTTTAGAGAAGGTGATGGTGAAACCAAACAGGCCTCAAACATGTCACTCAAATCCCCTACAATAGGTAGATTTCCCAAAACAGATAAAACAGTGCAGAAAGTTTTAAAACCACTGGATTATGCAACAAAAGTTGCTTAAAGGTTTCTTAAAGGAAGCTATTTCAGATTATAATTGCTTCATATTTTTTATGATGATGCCGCACGGCGTTATTATGTTGCTGTACTTTAGTTATTATAATTTTGAGCTGCTGAGCTACATGACTTAAAAGATATGCACCATCTAAGGAAATTATGCGATTTCTCAGTATATGCTTTGTCCACATTATAATGTCAGATCTCTTGTTATTTTAAATCTTATTAATGGAACTGCAACTTTTTTTTTTATTTCTTCCCTTAAGCCTGACATGTATCCTGGAAACTGCTGGGCTTTCAAAGGATCACAGGGATATCTGGTTGTCAGGCTTTCCATGATGATCTACCCTACAGCCTTCACCCTGGAACACATACCAAAAACACTTTCACCAACAGGCAATATTACCAGTGCTCCAAAGGATTTTTCAGTATATGTAAGCTTTATCTTTGACAAAATAGATTAGGGTGATTTTCCTCAAATTTATTTATTTTGCAATTGTTATAAAAGGGGGATCAAAGGAAAAGGACTTTGAATACCTCAGTATATTGATTTATCACCTAACCTGCTCCGGATGTGCCTGCTTCAAAACTTCCCTTGGGAACTGTATTTGACATCTGTACAAGCAGCTGTAAGAACAGACCATTCTAATTAGCTTTTCAGTGTACCCAGATAGATAACATAAAAGAATTTTCAGTAAAACAAAGAAATGAAAAGAACAGGAGATCACACTTTCAACTTAATATATTTTGTGTTAAAATTAAAGTAGAAAGTCAAAATGTGACGGTTTATAAAAGTTACTCTTGCATACAGACCACATTTCAGCCATTTCTAGTATTTTACATTGCAATTACCTGAGACTTTTTGGTGGTCTTTGTAGAAATCCAAGTAGTAAATTCATATTTTTCATATCCTAAAAAATTCAGGGGGTGTGTGGGATATGTTGTGTGTCCTACCTGCTTTTATTGCAATCTTGTATTTTAATAGGGACTGAGAGAGGTTGAAATTAAAACTGAATCTTATAGTTACCTTCTCTGGTGAGAACTCAGAATAATATTAAACATTTGTGTTGGCAGGGTCTTGAAAGTGAGTATGAACAAGAGGGCGTACTTCTTGGGCAATATATTTATGATCAAGATGGAGAGCCATTACAGATGTTTCAAGTAATGGTATGTCAACATTAGTACAAAGCCTATCTGCCTTTAGGCTTCTTCTTTTTTACACTCTTGGAGGCATTGACATGAATGCAAATAATATTAGGTTTGGATTTGCTCCTGTAAAGCAAAGAAGCTAGATCATGCATGTGACAAATAAAATATGAAAGTTTGGTTTGCTCCAGTCTTGCATATAAGCCCACAGAGAGTTTTACTAGCATAATTACTGCTCATTCACAGAAATCTTAAAGTAGCACAAGGCTTTCCAAACTGGAGGAAATTTGCATTTCAAATTCCCTTAACTGCAAATTCTCCCCTCCTCTAATATCACATAAATTGATCCGTGAACTGTTGGCCCTGCCTTTTTGCATGGGCTTGATGGATTTTTTACCTATTTTGACTGCAATAGTGCACGTAAAGTTGAATGCAAAGGAAGCTGTAGCAACAGTTATAGATACAACATTGTAATCCTGCTTCTTTTAAGGACAAAATACCGAAAGGCTAATGGTTGTGTCCAATACTGGTCCTGCTCAAAGTAAACCCATTGAAGTTAATGAACATGACTAAGGGTTGCTAGGTCCTGCTAAGAAGAGACCCACTGAAATTAATAAACCTAAGTTATTCACATCCACTAACTTCAGTAGGTCTACTCTGTGTAGGACTAGCACTGCATACCACCCTAACTTCTGTCCATTAATTTCATTGAGTCTGCTATGAGTAGGTTTTGGGTACAACCATAAGCACCCAATTTATTGCAATAAGAAATAACTGGTGTGAGTTATGTGGTTAACAAGGGTTGGACTGAATTCATAGCATTTAACATTTATAACAATATAATTTATTCTACAGACAAATTACTTTTAAAATAAGTTATCTGCTAAGTTCTAACTT
Source organism: Podarcis cretensis (assembly GCF_951804945.1). NCBI lineage: Eukaryota > Metazoa > Chordata > Lepidosauria > Squamata > Lacertidae > Podarcis > Podarcis cretensis. The sequence goes on along the minus strand of NC_137183.1, from coordinate 43,009,069 downwards.
CTTCCTCGTCCTTTATTTTTTTAGGAGACAACTGAAAAACCATTCCAGATAGTGGAGCTAAGAATTTTTTCTAACTGGGGCCATACAGAGTACACTTGCCTCTATCGGTTTAGAGTGCATGGGAGACCTGCTGAATGAATCCTATGTACCCTTTCCTACTTCTTGATGTATATTTTTTCTGTTTATATGTATATAAAGGGAAAGCCTGGAACACTGGAATTCTTAAAAGATACGTGATGGGCTGCAGGTTCCAAGTTCTTGGCTAAGTATAGAAGACTGCCAACAGAATTGTATATCAAACCAAATGGTTATTTGCTCGGATGCTCAGCTTGTACCTTCCAGACAGCTTTATATTTTTAACGTGTTCATTCTAAGAAAAATATTGCATGCCAACCGCTCTCATTTGCAAAACTCAGTTAACAAGCTAGTAAATATCTATTTTATTACTTTGCAATATAAGCTTTTTAAAACTTCTTTTTTTGGCAGCTAGGAATCTGTTTTCATTGTGGGGGCTCACCTTCCCCATGTATATGATTTTTTTAAAAAACGACCGTGGATGCAGTCTACCATGTTCTGCAGTTAAATAGTTTCCAGTCACTTTGACAGGGTTTGCATGTGGTTCCAGCACTCTTTAAGGGATGGAGACTGTGTGGCACCAGTAGTTGCTGCATTGCCTTTTGGCCACAACCTCCCAGACCTGGTGCCACTTCACATACTTTAAATTCCCAGCAGGATTTGACACCAGTGTTGTGTTTTTGAGGGAAAGGTTCTGATTTCATCTGGAATTGTCTAAGAACATCTTGCTAAAAGACACATTTGGTAAGAATATATTATGTTTTAATGTTACAGATAGGAAAGGGATAGAGCCAGAAGTCTATTCAGACTGGTAACCAAACTGGAAAAACAAAAGAAAAAAGCATCATTAACAGGTGTTTTAAACATAAATGGGTTTAAATTTTGATTTTTTAATAACTTTCCTTTTAAGCAAGTTGATGGTTACAGTAGCTAATAGCAGTTGAATGAATTAGAAGGTTTCCATGAGTGCTAAGTACAAATTTGGCCAAGCTTTTCAGCGTAATATCAACAGAAGTATATGCTGAATAAAGGAGGAAGAGGTCTCATCAGTAAGAAATGGCCTGAACAGGATTGAATTAGAATGGCTTACAAGAGTAGATGCTGAAAGATGGGAAATTATAAGGAAGTGGAAGTGGAACCAGAATTAAAAGGATGATGCCAGAAATGCTAAACCTCGGATGAGGTAACCTGCAACCATGTTTCATCCCTGGGGCTTATTCACACATTCTCTTTTGTGCAGTTAAATATCCCAAGCCTCACTGGGTATTCTGGGGTTGCTGCTAATCTCTGGAAAGCCAGAGGAAACTTCACAAGACTGAATGTTGTTGAAACCTCAGGGGCAAAGTTTTGACACCACTTCTCCCAAAACAACTGTTTGTTTAAAAAAACAACCCACACAATAACATGGTTATGAACTTCAGGACAGAAATTGAAGTTTTCCTGGAGCTCTTGTTACACATGGAACTTGTTGCATGCCCCGACAACTTGACATCTTTTAAATTGGAATTATTATTAGAAACCTTCCTTAGGAAAAAGATTCCTGAAAGTGGTGGTGTGTGAAAATCTTACCTTACGTTTTGCTTTTTTGGAGAGTTTATAATAATTGTTCTTTTGGGAACGACAAAATGGAGAGTTAATGTATGTTGCACAAAGAGTCCTCAAATATTTATAGAGAGTTTTATTTCCAGAAGACCATTTGCTCGCCTAAGTTCAGCTAGAAATAGAACCAATGGCCTATTGAGAAGAGCTTGTTAAAACCTGTACAGCTGTTACATAAACTGTAGGTTAAATATATAAATCAGAATTATCCTGTATAAATCCAAATGGGGGAAGTTGACGGGGTGGGGAATATTTTGCATAACACTAACTTATTTTTTAAAGACGTGAGATAGGACTTTGTGCAATGTATTTTTGTAAATGCTTTTTTCAAAATATTTGTCTCTGGTATCCTTTGCTGCCTCCAAACTGACAAGAAGCTATTGAAAATGTTTTAAGAGTTTAACTTTTGGAAAGTGCATGTAATATTTGGAACTAAGTAATAAAAGTTTTCTTTTTTCCCCTTTTGGTATTTATGCTGAATGCTTGTAATAACTTGACAATTTTTAACGCCGCTGAAAGGCAGCTGGCAGTCATCTTATTTAAGTTCAAAGTGACTTGTTTCAGGACAATCTGGTTTATGACTGCTGCCCAGCACACAGCACAGTTATGTATGTTAATAGAAAAGCAATGTGCCACACCACTTAAGCTACTACATAAATAGTCTTGGAAAGGATTCAGCAAACTTGGAGGGATGGATCTTTCAATGGTTATTAGCCCTGATAGTTAAAGGTAACCCCCATCTGCAAAGGCCTGTCCCTCTGATGACCAGACTTTCAGGTACAAATAGGACAGCAGTCACTCATTCCCCACCTCTGACCTTTCCAGACAATCTGGTTGACAACAGCTACCAGACTCAGAACGCTAAACTAGAGGGACTTGGGTCCAATTCAGTCTGGCATTTTCTTCTTCTAGTTCTCTTTGCCTATCTCTGCACCAAATGTTCTGCCTTCCTCCCCAAAATTATGCAGAAAGTATATTATGGAGGTACTTTTGTTCACGTTTTATAGATCCAAGGGCATGTAGAATTTGCTGTGTGTGTCTTGTGTGAAGGAAACACAACCATGCAAGAATTAAATTTTATATAAAAGTTCAAGCTTTTACTTCTTAAATTACTACTGGTTTGCTACTAAATACCTGCAATATATCCTGGTTTTGCTCCAAGGAGCTCAAGCACAGCTATCCCCCTTCCTCCATTTTATCCTCATGACAACCCTGCAGTGTTTTTGCACAGTGCTTAAGTCTGTACCCAGTATCATATTACATACTTTGTGAGGATTCATTGGAGTCACACAAGGCGAGATCAGTGATTGGGTATCTGTATGCTTTCCCTAGCCTAGCAGCTTTGGGGAAGGAGCTATCTAGACTGAAGAAATATTGCAGTGGAAAGATTAAAAGACAACTGGTGATTGCTCTACAAGCTGGGACCCTGCCCAGCTGCATTATAAGAACTGGAGAGAAGGGAACATCAGGAAATCCAGTCATGGATCTCCTGCAGCTCTTCTAGCTTTGTCCTCTTGTCTCCTCTTTCTGGAAATGAGTAGCATTAATGCAAAATGAAACATCTGTTTTAATTAATCTGTTCAAGTCAGGTCCTGAACATATGTAAACAAAAAATGTATTCAGGGGAACATTTTCAGAATGCTTTAGTATGGAAGTTTTTTGTCACAGTTTAAAGCTGTTGTGTGCTAATGAAGCATATCTATCAACTTGACATTGTTGCTTTCCAGTGAGGGAGCAAATATGCAATTTGGTTGCTAACTGCAGGAGAACAAAAAAACTGATTGAAAGAGATTTGCAATTTCTTGCCCTTATAAAAACCTGGCTCTGTTGGAAACAAATAGTATGCTTGAAACATGTTCAGAATATAACAAACAGGACAGGTGTGGTTTCTGCCACATTTTTTTAAGAGTAATTTAGCCACATGTCTGTTTACAGAGATACACCCAGTACCAATGTTGTTCGTTTCAATTGTGTTGGTAGTTTAACAGGTTAGTTTCCATTTCTTGTCATTACTGATGAAGGTAGATGTTTCCTGGGTACTTCCCAAATAAGAAGCAATGTCTTGTAAGCCGGAAGCAGTTCTGGATGAATTGTGTGCAGCTCCATCTATTTTTTTTATATAAAAAAACCCAAAAAACTGGCTCTTGATTGACATTGTCAATATAGAATGAATGCTGTGAGGTTTCCCACACATCCAACATGCACTCCATCCACATTTTAGCTTTTACAAGATTCTCCTACATGCCTTTTCAGTGTCTAAAATATTTTAAATAATAAAGCCAATGGGTCAGAAACTGGAAGAGCATTGCTGCAGATGGGGAATAGGAAGGAGTTACCTTGCTCTTTTCTACTTAAAATAAGTTCTGGATTAATATTTTGTAGAGTGGTGTGTTAGATAGCTGGAGCACAAGGGAGCTTCAGACAAAATATTATGTGTGAGGATGGGTAGGGTGTTGTGCTGGCTACCTCTGTTGTCCAGAATATATTTTTGTTTAATATGCTTAAACATAGCCCAAGTATCAAAATAAAACTTCATAAGACAAATGCATAAAAATGAAACCAAACCAAGGCTGGCATGGGATGTTACATTCACAAGAAAAAATGATTCAGCTGGTTATCTTTATATTTGCAATAAGATACAAATGAAGACTACCGTCATAGCAAACGAGAGAATGAGGTACAGTATACGGAAACCTAAGCCTAAACCTATAACAAGAAACCATCAGAGACACAAGGAGTACCAAGAAAAAAGGCTACTATGTCAAGAAAAATGTTCAGCCAGTTAAGATGTTACCTATCCTAGGGCTGTGGAAGGGGAAAGTGTTGATTTTCTTTTTTATGTACTCAATGAAATCCCAACAAACAGACAAAAGAGGTGGTTCCTTTCCAAAAAGGAGGATTAGGAAAATTTCTCATGTAATGCAATATTCCAAATATTTCACCATAACGTGGTGCTAAATTAAAAATGTTTCCCATCTTTGGGTAATCGGTCGGCGCGCAGGAAAAAGAGAATTTTTTTAATTTTTGTATCTTGATATTCTTTACTTCCAAAAAAAAACAAAGCAAAACCCATTTGGACAAAAGTAAAATGTTTTCTTTTAGGATCTTTTTTATGTCACCAGAAGCCTTCCGCCAAAATCGCTGCACCCCAGATCAGTGGTAGTGGGTCCACCTTGACTCCTCCAGGAATCCGAAGAGGCGCTCGAGGGACATGCGAGAGAACTGAATCATAGAACTGGAAGCAACCACGAGTCATCTCGTCCGACCCCCTTGCAGGCAACGTCGTCATGGAGACGCCGCTGGAAACGCCCCCTGCGTGCTACACCCACTCCCTTCTCATCTGAGGCGGGCGCCGAGCCACGTCGGACGTCACACTCTCGGAGACGCCGGGGGTGGGGCTCGTTTGCGTGCGCATGTCCCTCGGCGGCCGCCACCCTCCCCATTGTTGACTAGGCGGAGCCGACGGAAGCCGGCAAGGCCGCCGCCGCGCATGCGCCACGCTGCGTGAGGCAACTCCGGCCGTCTTGTGTGGCGTTTCTCCCCGCCCCGCAGTCATGGCGGCGGAGCAAGAGGCCTTGAAGGGCGGCAGCGCCGTCAGCGGCCGGAACCGGGGCGGCGTCCAACGCGTCGAGGGCAAACTCCGCGCCAGCGTGGAGAAAGGGGACTATTACGAGGCACACCAGATGTACCGGACGCTGTTCTTCAGGTACGCCGGGGCGCCGCTCGCGCTTCGTTTCACACATAGACCCCCCCTCCCCCCTCGCGCCGCCGTGAATATACTCCTCGCTTCGCCCCGCCTCTTTCCAGACGCTTCTAATTGCGCACCAGTAGTCCTCCGCGCGCACGCCCCCGCCCTTTCCCCAATACGATTGGCTGCGCCTCTTGCCTTTCTCGATTCGCCGAAGCCCTATTGGTCGAGAAAAGGGGCGGGGTTCGCGAGAGGCAGGAGGGGGCTCTCGGTTTGTCTCCCCATCTATGCGAAACTCCGGATCAGAAGAGAGCTGGAGGGAGAGTAAGGGGGGCAGAGTTAATGAGTGAGGCATTTAGAGTCGTCTGTATGTGTATATGTACCTGTAGGTAGGTAGGTGGGTGGATGGATGCTCCTATATAAAGGTAAAGGTAAAGGTACCCCTGCCCGTACGGGCCAGTCTTGACAGACTCTGGGGTTGTGCGCCCATCTCACTTAAGAGGCCAGGGGCCAGCGCTGTCCGGAGACACTTCCGGGTCACGTGGCCAGCGTGACATCGCTGCTCTGGCCAGAGCCAGAGCCAGAGCCAGAGCCGCACACGGAAACGCCGTTTACCTTCCCGCTGGTAAGCGGTCCCTATTTATCTACTTGCACCCGGAGGTGCTTTCGAACTGCTAGGTTGGCAGGCGCTGGGACCGAGCAGCGGGAGCGCACCCTGCCGCAGGGATTCGAACCGCCGACCTTTCGATCGGCAAGCCCTAGGCGCTGAGGCTTTAACCCACAGCGCCACCTGCGTCCCTAGGTAGGTGGGTGGATGGATGCTCCTATATACACGCACACAAACCCCGCATATACGCATACTTACAAAACAGATGTTGAAGCTTGCTATATACAGACACACACACCATAGACAATTGTAGAGTTGGAAGGGGTCCCCAGGGTCCAACTAGTCCAGCCCCCTGCAGTGCAGGAATCACAGCTAAATGACAGATGGCCATCCAACCTCTGCTTAAAAGCCTCGAAGGAAGGAGAGTCCAGGATCTCTAGTGAACTGCTCTCACCGTCTCCTGCACGCAAGCAGAGACCCACAAAACAAATACACATACTTACGAAACAGAGATGTTAAAGGCTTAAAGCCAACAGCTTTGCTATCCAACCTCTGCTGCCCTGATGCAATGTGGTTCACGTCAGAGCAGCTGAAAAGGGCGGAAGCCAGCTCATCTTGCTTTATGAGTTTTAATATATGTGTTAAATTACTGCAATGGAAATATGGCTGTAGTGCTTTAATTGCAGCCTTCCAGGATCCGGTGCAAACTGGTCAGAAGTGCTGTTCAATGCATTTAAAATTGCCCTGTGTGATATATTCAGTGAGAGAGTGATTAATAGGTTTATTGTGCCAATGCTTTCATGTGTAAGTTGGTGCCCACTTTGTCAGATGCATGGTTATCCTTAGTTGGCAGATATATTTTGGCATGCTTTGGGGGGTGAGGCGGCAAGGGCAGTAAACAATGGGTTGAAAAGACCATGGAATGCAAGAGTTATACATTGCGTGACATTTCTGTTCAAAGCTGAAATGTAGACCTGGTAAGTGCAGTAAGCATTTGCAGTACCAGTAACTGGAAATAGCAGTCTTTCTAGCATTTTCTTCTGTTGTAGCAAAGTGATGTAGCTACTTCTCTTTAATCTTGCTTAGTACAACACTCACTGTCAGCCAGTGATTTTAATTAGCGGTAGGTTATTAAGGAACTATTGCTGCTTTATTCATCACTTAATGAGTAGAATCTATTCCACAGAATTTTGGGACAGCCACCAACTTGGGTAGCTCTGACAAGGCTTAAACAAATTCATAGGAAGTAGTTGCTCTCAGTCACTAATCTTGACTGCTAAATAGAGCTTCCATTTTTCAGAAGCAGTCGACCACTGAGAACTATGTGGGGAGAGCACAAAGTGTGCTGCTCACACATTGCTGAACTAGATAGACTTCTTTAATCTAGCAAGGCATTGGTTATTTTACAACCACCTTTTATATCCAGCAAGTGGATAGGCATCTTAGTGATATTTGAGAAGGGAAAGCTATGTTTATTTTAAGATTCAGAAATGCCTTGTTTCATAAGCTATTGTAGGCTGGATCTTGCTTCATCAGATGTATCTGAACAAGCAGGCTTCAGCTTGTCAAAATCTATGACACAATGTAACTGTTACTCTGGGAGCCTTCAAAGTATACTTACTTTGTATACTTTGTATACCTACTTCATCATCATCATCATCATTTAATTGTATGCCTCCTTTCCATAGTTAAAACCGTAGTCAAGGCAGCTTACCAACATGAAAAGGTTAAAAAAATTACAAACATAACAAAAGGATACATAAACCACAACAGATAAATAAAATACATTGAAAAATACACTACCGTAATTGAAGACTTTCCACATAAATCATTATAAGATCTAAGAAGAAAGATACAAAAAAATATTATCAATAACAGCAACAAAAACCCCTAAACAATACTGCAACTCAGGAATCTGTTCAGCAACCTCAGCTTTGGTAGCTGGAGTCAGTCAGGACCCCAACCTCCCAGACCAGGTGGAAAAGACTAGCAGTGCAGGGTGCAGAGAGGTAAGTCACCTGGTATTGGTTGGAAATAAATGGTATTGGTTTTTCACGACACTTGGTTCTCATTATAAGCATGATTATAGGTTTTTTTCTTTTCAATTGAACTCATAGCTGTCAACGTTTCCCTTTTTTAAAGGGAAATTCCCTTATTCTGAATAGGATTCCTCGCAAGAAAAGGGAAAAGTTGACAGCTATGGTTGAACTACTTAACCTCTTCACCTTTAGAACTTGCAGCAGATGGCAACATATTTAAACAAAGCCAGCAAGTAAAGATGCACAGTTAAAATAAGGCATTCTGTACAGGAGAATTCCTTTTACCTATACAGAAAGTCTTGGAACAAATTCATTGTAGTGTGTATGGCAGGATAGCTAAAGTGTTAATGAGTAAGTATAATCTTTTGATTAGTTATCTTTTAACGTGCAGCCAGTATCCCAGTCAACCTGAAGTACTGGGATAATGGAGAGGATATTTGGGATTATAAGCAGATGCATTTGAGGTCAGGGTGTAAAACAGGTTAAGGTGGAAGCATTTACCGTACATCCAAGTTCCATTACTTCAGACAAGAGGTATAGAGTAGAAGAAACCTTGTTCTTTATCAGGAGTGGGAGAAGGGATTCAATTTGTGGCCATAGTGGAAATTGTTATTGCTGCCTTGAGTCTTGCAGCTAGAAGAGGGAAAATATTTTAATGTGTGAGCTGAGTCAAGCACTATCATAGATCAAATATTTCCCCAGAGGTCTGGTTGTAATTGCAGTAGTTTGAGGCAATGGTAAATGCATTGATGGGTAGAAAAATGGCAAAGGTCTCATTGACTCAAGCTAACTGAGTTGGTATTTTGTACTTTCAGGTTGGAGTTGATAATTGCACCTCAGTTTCCCTCTTTACCTTCCTCTTGTCTCATTTCCTTACCCATTTGATACAAATCCTTTTACAGTATAGATCAAAGAAATTGAAGTATTTGAATACAGTGGTGCCTCGCAAGACGAAATTAATCCGTTCCGTGAGGCTCTTCGTATAGCGGTTTTTTCGTCTTGCGAAGCAAGCCCATTGACAGCTTAGCGGATTAGCGCTATTAGCGGTTTAGCGGCTTTTAGCGATCAGCTGTTAAGCGGCTTATCAGCGGATCAGCTGCTTAGCGGCTTAGGAAAAGGGGGGGGGAAAGGGGGAAAACCCACAGGAACTCGCAAGACATTTTCATCTTGTGAAGCAAGCCCATAGGGAAATTCGTTTTGCGAAGCGCCTCCAAAGCGTAAAACCCTTTCGTCTAGCGGGTTTTCCGTCTTGCGAGGCGTTCGTCTTGCGGGGCACCACTGTATAAGGCATAACTTGCATTGGGAAAATATTTCTATGGCACTTGGAAATATATTCAAGGCATATTGGGAACATGGGCATTTATGCTTCCATTACAATCACAAATCACCAGCTATTGCAGAAATTATCTTACTTGTCTGCAAAAAGCCAGTTGTGAGCATTATCCGTGGGAGTTGTATAGTCCAGAACGTCTGGAGCACCCCACATTGTCTATCCCTGAGTTAAATCCCCACAAACAACCCATGAGAGGTTTGATTGAGAGTAGCTGGCCCAAGGCTGCCTAGTGAACATCATGGTTGAACAGGGGTTTGTACTATCTGCTAGTTCCTTTCTCTGAGGTTACAGCTTCTGGAGAGGTTGGTTGTGCTACTCTGTTGTAGCAAAAACATTGGACTGTTGTAGAACCTTAAATATTAACTACAGTATTTTAATATTTAAGTGGGTGGCGCTGTGGTCTAAACCACTGAGCCTAGGGCTTTCCGATTGGAAGGTAGGTGGTTCAAGTCTCTGTGACAGGGTGAGCTCCTATTGCTCAGTCCCAGCTCCTGCCAACCTAGCAGTTCGAAAACATGTCAAAGTGCAAGTAGATAAATAAGTACTGCTTCGGCGGGAAGGTAAACGTTGTTTCTGTGCGCTGCTCTGGTTTCGCCAGAAGCAGCTTGGTCATGCTGGCCATATGACCTGGAAAAACTGTCTGTGGACAAACGTCGGCTCCCTCGGCCAGTAAAGCGAGATGAGCGCCGCAACCCTAGAGTTATCCGCGGCTGGACTTAACTGTCAGGGGTCCTTTACCTTTTTATTTTATTATGGTGTAAGTTTTTACTTCTCTCAGGTTAAGGTTGATAATTGCATGTCTCAGCTTTTGTCTTTTTCTTCCTCGGGCCCATTTCTCTTACCCTGCAAATACAAAGCTTTTTGCAGATTTGAGAAATTGGGACACTTGATCAAGTCATTTCTGAAACATAGATCCATGCTGCAGTACATTAAGTCAACTGAACTGCTCATTTGAAATGGAAAATAAAATGAGGTTGGATTCCCTAAAAGGTTGATATATCATTTGTCACTGAGAGCAGCTTGTAGAAATATGGGGATATATAACATGATTTTTATAGAAAATGGAAGCTGAAGCCTGGGTATAAAGAGATTTTCAGCAAACAAGTTGCAATAACATTTAAAGTTGTTTTTTAGCTGCTTTATACAAAAAAAGTATAAAGTGATTTAATGAGATAAAATAAAAGAGTTAAATACAGTCAATTAAAAGCCAAGAATATTGAAACCAATGTACAATACAACATTCCTAAAATCTTCATCCCACATTAGAATGAGGACAAGTCCTACTCCTCCCCACATGCACAAGATGACACCACACTAGAGGCTAGCTTAACAACTAAAGGCCTAAGTAAAGGTTTTTGCTGATGAAGACTATAGGGGTCAGGGTTGGTTCATGTGGGGAAAGGTGGTCTTTGTGGTATTGGGGTCCTTGGCCACATATGGCAGTTTGAATTGAGCATGGAAATTAATTGGTAGCTAGTGCATTTGGGCCAGTTTCTGTGTAATATTCTCAGACCTTAGGTTCTCAGACAGCAATCTGATTGCTGAATTCTGCATTACCTGTAGTTTCCAAACTGTATTCAAAGGTAGCCTAACTGTCTTCGTGTACTCTAACCAGAGCATAGACAACTGATGCTAGGCATAGCCTTCCATTTTCTGATCAAGATTGAGATACACATGCCAAAATTTATTTGGCACACAAGTCTTTTTATTTGGATCAAGGCAGTTGAATGAGCTTGTTAAAAGTACTTAGTTCACTTTTAAATTCTATTTATAGACAAGCAAATACAAGAAACCTTTGAAATGTCCTTTGTGAACTGGTCTGAAGTGGTAGGTTTTAGGATGCTTTAGATGGCATTGAGTGCACAGTTTGAATTCTGTTGAAAGCCAGCAGTGTGGGGCAAGGCTCAAGAGTGCTTGAAAGATCACAAAAGAAGCTCATGTCCCAGATGTTGTGTAAGGGTATCTGTTTAAGTAGTTCAAACGCTAGTGAAAACTACTGTAGAGGAAATGGCAATTGTACATATTGTAAGGACGTCATAGAATCATCTGTGAACTGTTAAGAGTTTGAAATTGTTTTTTGTTTTGTTTTCTGTACCTCCTCACCCCTATCACTGCATATTTACCTAAGCTGTTGGATTTGTTAGATTATAAACATCTGAACGTTAGGTCTCAAGGATGTCCTTGAGTTTGTGCCGACGATAAATTGATAAAAAGTAGATCTCATTGTGACAAGTTTGGAAATATGTTGATGTGGTACTTGTGATGATTTGGGCAGTACCTGCCCTCATTGTACCACTGTGGTCTGGGGTGCTTTCAGGTGCTGCATAGCAAACTTGTGGATGGTATCTTCTCCAAACTGCATGGTTGCAAAGTTAATTACAGTTCTGCTACATTATTTATAATTCCAGAAAACCTGAGAGGTGCGGGCTTTTCCTTCTATAGTTCATCCATTTGTTTTATGTTGTGTCATTTCTGTAAACATAACTGATGAAACAAAAAGTCTGGGAGCTATTAATTGGAGCATAACATCAGCTTGATGTTCTTAGTTATGCTGATACTCCAGAGCAGTGGAAAATAATGGTCTGGACTCTTAGTAAAACAGTCAAGGTTATGATTAAACTATGATCAGAGCTGTGATACTGGGCACTGCACAAATTCGGTGCCAAGAAAAATGGGATTTCGTGACCTCTGCAAGGTAAGCATATTAAACAAATCTGTTTCCATTTTTGCATAATACTGTCGGATAATTATGGAAGGAATCAAGGAGCCTTTTTCTGGTTTTGTGATTTCATTAAGTATTGCCCATTTCCTGGCCTATTTTCACATATAGCTGTACCATTTAGAAACCTATGTTTTTGCAAAAGAAAAAAAAGAGAAAATTTGATGCAGTCAGGAGAACTGTATCTGATTCGGACTGAACCAAAACTAGAGTAGAACTGCAAATCAATTTACCCCTTGTGAATTGTATCCCCAATCTTGGCAATAAATCAGGGGCTGCAAAACAGAGTAAATATCACCATCTCTGATTTGTCTTTGTGATCTCAGGATTGGCTATATGGTGCCCTGATGTTATAATTCTGATTGCATGTTCCTTAATTGGCTAGTTCAGAGATCAGCAGGAAGAATGTGGTTTTAAAATGGCTTTAAAAAACAACAGTGTGGCTGAGCAATTGCAGAGAATGGCAGTAAGAAAAAGTGCAAAACACAAACACAACCCCAGGATATTTTGGAGAATGTTTGGGGTTGCCAAAACTCCCTTTTTTACACCAAAAATACCCATATTTTTTTGTCTGCCCTCTAGCAAACTATGTGCTTCATCTGGGAAACTGCCCTTTTCTATGGAAGCTTCATTATGTTCTTGTGCTTGGAAGCAGTTGTTTCATATAGAGCTATGCTTGTTTGGTTTCTCACAGATACTTTGAAATAGTGACCATGAATCCTAAAGTTCCCATGAGCAAAAAACCCTTTTCTGTACCTCTGCCTTATCCTAGTATGTAGAAAGGGGCAAAATCACTTTGAATGGGGGCAGTTGAGAAGCGCTTTGAAATGGGGAATCTCATATAATCAGCAAAGCAGAATTGTGTGCTGGAAGAAGATGGTGGCTTTTGGAAGGAAACTGTCTTTCTGTAGGCATTAGGTAACGATGTTGCAGGCTATAAGGAGTTGGGGTGAATCTCTACACTGAATGAAAAGGTTCTGAAATAAGGTACTTTCTAGAATGTATGGAATAGCTTGAGCTAATATGGTATATGATTTTGATCTTTGAGGGCGGGAGCATTGGTACTGAAGCTTTCATAGGGTGCAGCAATTTCGAAGATAGACAGATGTGTGCACTGTAAACACCTTCAGTCTGCATGCTTCAGCTGCTCTGTGTGGTGCTAATCATTTGCTATTTCCATCCCATCCATGATGTGGGTCTTAGTGAGCATAGGATCTGTTTGGTCATGGAGCCCATATGACAAGGGCTACTACACGGTGAACATGTGCCCCCCCCAAAAAAAGGTGTCTGCATTTTGAGGTTGCCTGCTATGCCATCTTCCTGAGATTCTGGTTTGGCATGCAAGTATCAAACCCACGTTGCCATCTGGTCACACTTTTACTGCCTGTCCAAATTTACCGAGGCTGTCTATTTCAGCTGCTGTTAACTGCTGCTTTGCCATATGCCACACCCTGCTTGGGGATTTTAGATGGGAAAGCAGCAGCCTGAAGGACCCCTTCATTGTAAATGCAGTGCACATAACACTGGTGTCTAGAAATCAGCAGGGGCTTGGCAAATTCAGGAAAGCTGGAACCAGTGGCAGGGTGTGGTGGGTTTTGAAAGTGCAAGGAAAAGGCTACAGGGGATTGTGGAGGCCACTCGGTCAGGATTAGAGATAGCCGCCTCCATCCTCCTGCAGACATTGACCTGCAGAAGAAGAGAGCAGGTTCTATTTCCTCGGAGGCTAATACTGACAAGCCATGGCTGGAGGGGGCTTTCTGCACTGTGGAGAGAAAATAAATGAGATATTTCTTTTTAAGGCTTGGTGCTGCTGCCAAAGACAGCTGGGTGGCAGCTCAGTGGGAAAATAGTTCTTAAATAATGCTGTCTTATTCATGTGGTGAATCTTCATTTACATACTAGGTGTTGTTTGGCTTTTTGTTTCGATTTTCGATTTTCGCAGTCTTCTCTCTGTCGGTTTTCTTGTCTTCTCGGTTGGTGGGCAGGAGGAGCATCTCTCCTCGCCAGGAATATATGGATTCGCAGTGGGATGCCAAGAACACTGTGCAGCAGTCTGGTTTTTTGGAGGGTTGAGTGGGGTGGGAGTTTGCTTTCTTCTTTGAACCAAGGAATGCTCATATGCATACATTCTCTCACTAGGTGGGTACCTGTGTAAATTGGTCCCCTAAGATTGAGGGGCAATTCAAAATACATTTCTCGTGAACACCTTCCATGAGTTTTTGTTTGTTCCTGCAGTCTGCGGCATCTCATGATTTAAAAGATAAAAATCCATTCAGTACAAAGCATTTTCAAACATATGCTAGCTTGCCTCTTTCTGCTGTATTCTGAATACCTCTCACTCTTTTTTTCTCTCTCCATGTGCAGGTACATGTCACAAGGCAAACATGTGGAAGCTAGAGAACTCATGTATTCGGGGGCCCTCTTGTTCTTCAGTCACAATCAAGTAAGACCCATTCAAAATGGTGTAAATGTAATAAATATTGAACACTGAAAGATAGCGGTGGGAATGCCCTGATAAATGCTGGGTTGTGGCCAACTGCAGCAGTTTTAAAGCAGCCTAACAATCTGCTACTTATGCGCTTACCTGGTGCATGAGCAGTTACTCTGGGAAAGCACTGAGGTGGCAAATGCATCTGCTGTGCTTATGTCTCTCTCTTAGTGGCCCTTTGAAGTTACGAAAGAGAGAGGATCATTATTGCCCAAGCAATAAGTATTTTAATATATAGCACAGGACAACTCTGGAACAGCTGCTCAGATTGCCCCTCTTTCCTCCCCCCCCCCCCCCAATCTTTGAAGGCTGGAAGAGAGTATCTGATACAACAGTGTGCACAGCCTCAGCTCTTACACTACTGCCTTAGAGAGAAACCTTTTACGTTTAGAAAAATGGGGAGCTGCCTGGCTTCATGGTTGCATTGTTAAATGAGTGGTAGCAGCAGCCTAAGTAAGACATAAGCACACCCTAAATAATTGATTCTTAGAATATTGCAAAAGCTCTCTACAAATTGAATATAAAGATAGCCTTCACCAGCATATTTGTGCTGGTTTGAATAAAACCATGCAGAAGTCTTGGGGAAATTAGTCCAAGCAACATGTCACAATCCAAGTGGGGTTTTTTTATATACAATTATGTACAATATACACCCCCCACCCTGCCCTCTTAATGTTGATGGTTTATTGAATCTATTCAGTATTGTTTCTTCTGTATCTTCTAGCAAAACAGCGCTGCTGATTTGTCCATGCTAGTTCTAGAGACGCTAGAGAAATCGGATGCAAAAGTTACAGATGAGCTACTAGGTAAGAGCTTCTTTGGTTTTTGTTTCATAGTTGTGCACCTAGAGTTCTGAGGTGTAAGCAGTAGCGTCAAGTGCTTTGATTCCTTTTTTTTTTTTTTTTTTTTTTTTTTGGTCCTCTGTCACCCTGAGTTGGGAGAACTTAAGAATTGTCTTCCTGGACCAGAACAGTTCTGATCTAGTCCATCACTATTTCCATCAGTGGCCAACCAGGTGGCTCTGACAACTTACAAACTGTGTGTGAAGGTGATAGCTATCCTTCGCTTTTTGTTGTTTTGCCTTACTTACCTGAGAGATACTGCTTCTGAACACCAAACATGAGCTACTATGGCTAGAAGCCTCTGCCAGACCTGTCATCGACTGATGCCAAGTTACTGAAAAATAAACTATTATAATGAACTGACCATGGTTCTGAGTAAACTAGAGTTGTTTGTAGGTGGAGCGTGATCTTTGGCACTATCCTCTCCCCAACACAGGCACAACCTGTAATGTCTGCACAATAATTGACCTCTCTGCCGTTTTGATGGACAGCCACTTCTCCAGTCTGCTTGGCGATGCGCTCACTGCTTGCGGGTCGACCTTTTTGCCCTTTACTTATCAGACTGCCTGATTCGGTAAGCATGCAGTTGATATAGCTCTTCACACAAGCTGCCAGTCTGGAAATCTTTTGGAGAGTCTTTTCCACATTGACCACTGATCCAGGGGTTTGTGGACAGAATGAAGGCCGGGAGAAAAAGAGTTTTGTAGCTTGCCAACCTGGCAACTTACCTGGTGTCCTGCAACCCAACTCCATCTTCAGGCTTTGGTCCTTGACAGCATCCTCTGATGGAAGATAGTCTTCTCTTCACCTGCCTGAAATTATGGTAGATTCAGAACATCTGTGTTAAGCCATTCAACAAGGGAACTTGCCCCCTGACATGCCATCACGTATTAGGAAAGGGTGTGGCTCCTTGCACTGCAGCGGAGAGGTCAATTAGGTGTTCCTTGCTGATTTCTATCTAAAGAAACTCACGCTTTAAAGACGTTTTAACTGAGTATATTCTGGTAATTTTACACGACCTTTGTGTTTAAACAAAAAGGATGCAGTTGCCGTTAAAAGAATGTTCAGCTAAGTGTTGCTTGTTGTGGTTGCTTCTAGAGAACCTGGCCAAAGTGTTCAGCCTGATGGATCCAAATTCACCTGAAAGAGTGGCCTTTGTTTCCAGGGCGCTGAAATGGTCTAGTGGCGGATCAGGAAAACTTGGGCATCCAAAATTACACCAGTTGCTAGCCATCACGCTGTGGAAAGGTAGGAACAGTTAATGTAAGTAGCCATTAAGTTGGTTGGCTGCTTGCTCTTCAAAAGATCCAGATACTGGCTTTGTTTGCATGTAATGTTCTACCATGAATATGCTGAACCCACTCAGTTTATTCCTCCCTGCTCATGCCAGGAAGAAACAAACCATGATCCATGGCTTAGCGTTACATACAAGCTCAGGGTAATCATTTGTTTTGCTCCCAACGCACCACAATCTGTAGTGGCCGAAACAGACCACAGTACAGTGGTGCCTCGCAAGACGAAATTAATCCGTTCCGCGAGTCTCTTCGTCTTGCAGTTTTTTCATCTTGCGAAGCACGGCTATTAGCGGATTAGCGCTATTAGCGGCTTAGCAGCTTAGAAAAAGGGGGGGGGGAAGGGGGAAAAACTCGCAAGAACTCGCCCGACGTTTCGTCTTGCGAAGCAAGCCCATAGGGAAATTCGTCTTGCGAAGCACCTCAAAAGACGGAAAACTCTTTCGTCTAGCGAGTTTTTCGTCTTGCGAGGCATTTGTCTTGTGGGGCACCACTGTACCTGGTTTGGACATAATGTGAGACCAGGGATTGTGGTTTGCTTCCGCTGTGCTCTAATGAGACAAACAGGAAAGGCAAGTTCATGAACTGTGATTTACTGTGACTGGTGTACCAGGCCACTGTGGCCTACATCTAAAAAGAGTTATATGCCCTAAAGGGGACTTTGAAGAGCAGCTCCCATACTGCACTTCCAATCACTTCTGAAACTGAGAGGGATCTCCAAAGTGATCTGGGCTATCGAATTGAGGGTGGGTCTATATGTCCCAACTGGCACATGCAGACTGGTGGGAATACTTAAAATAGCTCTCTCAAGAGCATAGCTTGCATCTTTTAAATGTCTTGTTTTAATGCTCAGCCTTGAAACCTATCAGACTGGAGTGAAAGATCTTGGCTTGTAAAATACTAAACCTGGTCTGGCCCGATTGCTTGAGATTATGGCAACTTGGATTAGTGTGTGTTCAGTGTCTGCTTTATTTTTAAATCTGGGATGAACACAACAGAGATAAATTAGGAACTTGGCAGCATGTCTCTAGATTTTTTTAGGCCTCCGATCCCTCATATCCATACAGTATTGACACCTGCTCAATAGACTTCTTTTAACATGAATGTATTTCAGTATCTTACTATATTGTAGTAAAAGGTAAAGGTAAAGGTACCCCTGCCCGTTCGGGCCAGTCTTGCCAGACTCTAGGGTTGTGCGCTCATCTCACTCTAGAGGCCGGGAGCCAGCGCTGTCCGCAGACACTTCCGGGTCACGTGGCCAGCGTGACAAGCGGCATCTGGCGAGCCAGCGCAGCACACGGAATGCCGTTTACCTTCCCGCTGGTAAGCGGTCCCTATTTATCTACTTGCACCCAGGGGTGCTTTCGAACTGCTAGGTTGGCAGGCACTGGGACCGAACGACAGGAGCGCACCCCGCCACGGGGATTCGAACCGCCGACCATGTGATCGGCAAGTCCTAGGCACTGAGGTTTTACCCACAGCGCCACCCGCGTCCCTACATTGTAGTACATATGTTATAAAATACAGCATATATTCTATTTTAAAGAATATTCAGCTTTAGGAACGTAGGAGGCTGCCTTATATACTGAGTCAGGCCATTGGTCCAGCTAGCTCAGTATTGTCTACACTGACTAGCAGCAGTTGTCCTGGATTTCAGGCAGGGGACATTCCCAGCCCTCCCTTAAACTGCCAGGGATGGATCCTGGGACCTTCTGCATACAAAGCAGATGTCCTTTCGTTGAGCTGCAGCCCTTCACCAAAGTTTGTTCATATTCTATGCTCCCTCCACACAAATTCAAGCTGCGTTTCAAGGAAATCCGTAATTCTTTTTTACTCGGTTCATAGTTTGACGCTAACAAAATTTTATCAGCCACTGTTTGACCTGTTAGAAATATGAAGGGAGTGGGGAGAAGGGGGCAGGTGGGTAGAGTGGAGCATGTAGAGGGAGGGCGGATAAGGGATCTTGCATAATTCTGACCTCTGATAACCCTCCGAAATGACTCTCAGGCTTTCTGTGCATTCATATGGACTAGAAACTTTAAAAACAAAGTAGAACATTATGCCAATTAAATGAAAATAGGGTAGCACCTTACTGTGTTTTGTGAAAGATTACAGAGCTGTGTGGCACCACTTAACCTCATGGTTTACTTTAGATAAAGCTACCAGGCTGGCGGCACAAAGATTTTCCACACCTATTAAACACCTTTCTACATGTACTAGAGAAGATCTGGCTCAAATCCAGTCTAATCCGTGCTTTAGCACTCTATTTAAAATTTCCTATACTTATAAAAATAGATCAAGACCTGGCTCATCACCTTACACTGCAGTTTATTGTAATGAGAAACTGACAGATAAACAAGTATTAGGGAATTTTAAAATATTAGAGGACTATGGTCTAATTTGAGATTGCAAATATGTTTAAAAATGTATTAACACAGAGTTGCTGATACTGGCAACTCTCGCCTCCCATTATTTTTAGTCTCTACAAATAAGTTAGGTAGTGACCTCCATAATTGCTAAGCATAACTCATTGAGTGACTGCACTAACTAACTAACAATCAAAGACACTATAGGTCAGCTATGTAAAATCTCAGCAAATTTAGATACTATTAGTCATCCCTTCCTAGGTAGATGGGAAGGTGAGGTTAATGACAATATTCCACATACAGCATGGAAATGGAAATAAAATCCACATTTCACACTCCGTTTGAATCTTTTTTTTTTTCCTTTTAAATTATTCTTCAGGAGATATTTAACTTCATGAAAACTAAGCAGAATATACAAAAACACAACAGATAAATGTTGGAGATGTAACTGGTATCATGCCCATTTTTAAACTATATTTTGGGCTTGCCCTCAAATTAGAAATTTGGTTCTGATAATAAGCGAAATGGAAAATAACACCAGTTAAGAGACGTCTGTTGATCTCTTAATCATTCATCTAGGCTACCTGAAAGACATAATAGTTACTACATTTACTGACAGTGGCCAAATTGTCAGCTCGAGAAAGGTCAACCCAACATCTTTTGAAAAAAGCCTTTTAAGAATCTGGGATGTAGCCTATATGGTTAAATTTATTGATTTCATAAGAAAAAGAAAGGGAAGACATGAGAATGACAAGAGAGTGGCATTTGTTAATTCATTAACAAAGACCATTAGGCATGCTCGATTAAAAACATACTTAGCTAGGAACAATCTAATTAATCACTTTCCTTTTTTTTTAGGTTTTTTAATTTCCTTCTTAATGATACCTGGAAAATTCAGAAGAATTATTTTAAAATGATTTATTCATCTATTAATTTTAGGAAATCTAAAATAGCGATCTAATTATTAACTTATAATTGAGAGATCGGACGCAGGTGGTGCTGTGGGTTAAAGCCTCAGCGCCTAGGGCTTGCCGATCGAAAGGTTGGCGGTTCGAATCCCTGCGGCGGGGTGCGCTCCCGCTGCTCGGTCCCAGCGCCTGCCAACCTAGCAGTTCGAAAGCACCTCCAGGTGCAAGTAGATAAATAGGGACCGCTTACCAGCGGGAAGGTAAACGGCGTTTCCATGTGCGGCTCTGGCTCGCCAGAGCAGCGATGTCACGCTGGCCACGTGACCCGGAAGTGTCTCCGGACAGCGCTGGCCCCTGGCCTCTTAAGTGAGATGGGCGCACAACCCCAGAGTCTGTCAAGACTGGCCCGTACGGGCAGGGGTACCTTTACCTTTACCTTAATTGAGAGATAGGTATTTTATTTTCACCAGTCACTGGCCTTTGCAGTCAGAGTATAAAATGCAAAAAACTAAGCAGGGAAAATTATCAGACCAAATAAAAGCACTAGCCATTGCAATTTGTATACAAAATATGAACACAAGAATGATGCTAAGCAGATAAAACCACCAAAATCAATTAGAATTTTAAAATCATACAATTCTAAAAACTAGGGCATTCTTGTGTTCCTTATTTTGATGGTGGTTGCTAATAATTTTAAAGTGTCTGCTTTCACCAGCCTGTTATGATCTGCAAGGAATAAACTTTCTTAAATAAATAAAATTTTACTAGTTTTCAACAGTGTATAGGCAGAACAAGATGTTTTCCCCATTTTTACCCTCCTCCCCTGGAACAGAAGATTAATGTATAAGATTTTGCCATAAATCCACATGCAGGGTTGGAGTATTTTATGAAGGATTGCCAAACTTCAATAAAATCATCCACATCATACATATTGTTCAAGGCATATACCACCTTCTTAAGTTTTTATCCGAATAAAATGTATGCCCTATCTCCACTGTGTGATACGCAGATATACAAGTCCTTTCTAATTCTGCACTATTAGTAATTGTGCCGCCACCAGAAGAAAAGTAGTAAGTTCGTTATATAATGAAGCAAGTTGCCCTTCCTTAAGCATTGTTAATTGACCCAAACTTTCATTACCCAATACTTTCTGATTGTTACTTATTTCAGCAAATACTGATTCCAAGAATGGTTGTACTAGTTCATATGTCCTCCACATGGAATGTGGAATGTTCTACCAGTTGCCCATCATGTAGGTGAAGATGTTCTATGTATGTCTTAAGAGAGTCATATGCCACTTGTCAATGAACTTAAAGGAGTTTTCTCTTACACATGTTGATACCGATTTTAAAGGGCTTTTTGCCCATTGGTTGTTCTAGTCAGCTTCTTCAATTTCAGTGCCTAAGTCTGTTTCCCAAAGTTGTTTGGTGGCTGAATGTTGCCCAACAGCAAGATCATTGAGTATATAATGTTTTTTTTAGAATGCTCAGCCACATTTAAAACTAATTTTTCTAAAAGTCTCAATGGTGCTTGGGAATTAACTTCTGGATTTGAAATAAATTTGTTGACCTCACCCAAACTTTCCATAATTTATTCTGCTCCAAGAATGTTATTATTTTCATAGAGATTACCTGGTCTGTATAAGCCTTTCCATTTTACATCAAATAGGTTTCCTTCAGGTGAGTAAAAGTGCAATGTGGATGGGATTTGTGGTGATATAGGTGGGGCTAATTTGGAGACCTAAGACTGCCAGACTTTCTGCTTTTGCAAATGGGTTTTGCAATTATTCATTTCTAGAATAATTTTATTATGGATTTTAAAATGTATGCTTGGGATTCTGTGTTGTATAGCTTTATCAAATTCCATTTGCACCCATGCCTTTCCTTTTATGTTGTGCATCATGCCAAAGGCATTTTGTATGTGGGCAGCATCGTGGTATCTTTGCAGATTTGGTAGGCCCCTGCCCCTTCCCTCTGAGATTGTTGATACAACACTGTTAAGCGCAGTCTGGGTCTTTTGCTGTCGTATGCAAAGTTTACAATCATTTTTTGCCATTTCTTAAGAGTATCAGTACATATAGGCAAAGTTTGGAACAGAAATAATATCGTTGGCAATATCATAATCTTGGCTGATGCTACCCTCTCCATCCACAACACGGATGTCTTGGACCACGTTTTAAGGTCTCCCCCCCCCCTTTTTTTTAATACTCTTCACCATTGACAGAAAGTTGGCTCTGTACTATAGGATTTTGTGATATTAATTTCCAGGTAGTTAATATGATGTGGGCAAAGTTTAAAGCCTGTTTTGAATTGTAACCTTATTTGCAATTCTGAGGGGACGTTCAAACATAGCAGCTCTCAATTAGTTTTATTGATGGTCAATCTGGCTATTTTAACAAATGCTTCAATTTCCCTGATGACCTCCAACAGGTTTGTCTCTGGGTCAAAGACCATCAGGGCAATGTCATCAACAGCAAAAACAGCTGAAATCTGCATCTATTTCTTAAGATGCCTTTTTCTGAATGTGCAAGGAAGTAACTTACCACTGCATTATTGTCTTATCAGTTTCTTGCAACATTTTTAATATATGGAATATTTTGTGTCAGAATATTGAATTAAAATAATAATAAACCTCACTCATATCTTGGGATTCCAACCTTCATGTTGCATGCTATAATGTACTTTCTTTATTGGCTTGTTCAAATCTTGCAATATAAACTGAGACTGTTATATACATATTTCACACACACACAGGGAGAGAGAGAGATATACAGCAAACTGATTTTCTTTTTCAACTTCTTTTCCAGAGCAAAACTATTGTGAATCTCGGTATCACTTCTTGCACTCCACAGACGGTGAAGGATGTGCAAACATGTTGGTAGAATATTCCTCATCCAGGGGTTATCGCAGCGAAGTGGACATGTTTGTCGCTCAGGCAGTGTTACAGTATGTGTTTTGATCTTAATTTGTTTACACGCTTGTGTGGTTGCTCAGATAACTTTTTTTAGCCATAAGGGAAGGATGGGTTATTGGTTTGTTGTTGGTTTTCTTTTGTTTTGTATATGGTGTTCTCATTTATTTTTTTTATGTTGTGAACCGCCCTATGATCTTTAGATGAAGGGCAGGATACAAATGTGAGCCATTAAATAAATAAAGGAGCAGAAAGGTATACAAGCTCTGTGCCACAGACTAATCTTGGCCCACCAAGGGTTCCAAATTGGCCCACATAGCCATTTCCCCAGAAACACACCCACTTGTCGCAGAAACACACCTACTTGTCATATGACATCACTGGGTGACACCCACAGATGTGCAAGGTTCAATCCTGCTTGCTGCTGCTTCACAGGACTGTGAACCCTGTGCTCATGGGCAAACCCATGAGGTAGGTCAGTTTTATTACCCTCTGTATCTCTTGAGATGAGAGAATAGTGAGAATGTAGCTGAGGTGGACTTTAAACCACAAGCACCCAGTCTTGTCCTCCAAGCGACAGCATTCTACCACCAACGCAAGACTCCACTCTCAACCTTACTTTCCCTTCTCTAATACATTAATAGCGGTGACGCCAGAGGTTACTGTGAAGGTGACCTGCTTAATATGCAAATTTTCAGGTATGCTCTGAGCACGAAACAATAAAGACTGTTAAGCTCATTGAGCTCTTCTTGTCCTAGCACTGATATTGTACATAGCTCCTCTCTAAACCTTTTGACGTTATTCATAACTTCAAAAGTTCTGTTTCCTTTTTTTCAGATTCCTGTGCTTGAAGAACAAAAGCAGTGCATTAGTGGTTTTTACGACCTATACACAGAAGCATCCTTCCATAGAAAGAGGACCTCCCTTTGTACAGCCATTGCTCAATTTCATTTGGTTTCTGCTGCTGGCAGTTGATGGGTATGGTTTTGTTTTAACCGCAAAGCACAATGCTGTCTTTTTTTGCCCTTGTGCCTGGTTTTACATTCTCTGTTGCTTCTTTTTTAGAGGAAAACTAACAGTATTTACAGTATTGTGTGAACAGTATCAACCTTCATTGAAGAGGGATCCTATGTATAATGAAGTAAGTTAACTTTTAAATTGGTGGAATTTAATTCCTTTATGGTCACCTTTATAAACTTCCATTTTGCTTCTGTGCTTTTCAGTCCCATATGTGCCCCCCCCCCCGACGAGAACCCGCTCGCCATCCGTAAATAATCAGTCTCACACCATGATGGGTTGCAGAAATCTGGCCACAGCTCTCCCTCAGAAGCTGCTGTAGCCCCAACCTTTATTGTGTGTCCACGAAAAGATACAAATTCAAGGAGAGAGCTTTGCCTCAGTCAGCAGATAAAAGACAATACAATACATTAGTCTCATGTTCTCACACCAGACCACGCAGTTGATCATGCCATACCACGTGAACCAATCATCGGATGGCATGAGCTGTCCACGCGCTGCTCATGCTTCCAAGCAATGCTTTCTACTATGAAATCATCCTTGCAATAATAATCTTTTGCCCATGCTCTTATGGACAAATGACCATATTCCCACATCCCCTCTTTTCTTATTTATATTATAAGAGGGACCCTTAATCATATATTTCATTACATTGGGAAATCAAAGAGGGTAGGCATTGAATACAGCACACCATAATAAAACCAACAATACATGCAATTACAGTCAATAATATTTTTCTTAACTATGCTCTATTAGGTAGCCAAGAAACAACCATTCCATGGATCAAAACCTTCAGGTGGATTCAAAGGATTATGGGCTATCATTTGTTCCATATAATCAGTAGTAGCAGAGATATTAGTCAATTGATCAGATATATACATAGAACAATGAAAATGAATCAAGGCACAAATTCCACCTTTGGAAGCAAGGATTACATAACAATTTTTTTAAGCGCTACATCTCTTATTTCTGACATTTATTTCAAAATCATTTTTCTCAGCAACTAAAAGGCACTAGCCAAGCATATCCCGCTTGCTGTAACTAAAAAGATTGCAACAAGGTAGAGAACAGTGTCCATTGTCTTCTCAGGCCCTGCTAAAGAACCACATTGCAACTTGCTTTCTGTCCGGGAACCATGCCAAAGCACAAGAATGAAACAACTGGAACACACTGAAACCTCCTCACCCCCTTTCCTGCCAAGAGTCCACAATAGTTCCAAGACAGCTTTCTGTACATGCTCAGGAACACACCATAGGGCAGGACTCCTGAGGGAGGAGAGAAGAAGAAGAGATCTGGGGGGTAAAATCCAAGCGATGCCAGTATAGCGAGGGCATCCTTCAAAGCCAGGTTCATTTCCCAAACAAGAGGCAGCAAAACTGTCATGATATTTGGTGGTTGAAGTGGCGTCCCAGGGAAAAAGGGGGCCAATGCGGTAGAGACGAAGATGGCCTTTCAATGTGCCGGGAAACACTGGAACAGCTGTAGAAGGTGACTCCATCCAGGGCACATCAATATGGCGATGTCTCCAGCTGCAGGGCGGGTTGAGGTCAGAAGGCAGATTCCCACAGACAGACAGCGTAAAATACGGTTGCAAGGCGCTGGTGTCTCCTTGGGCGAAGACAAAGTGAAGTTCAGCAGGCGTAAAATCCCTTCTGCCAAATACCCAGGGTGGCCAGTGTGAGATCTAAGATGTGCTTCATAAAATTGACAAGTCCTGGCCTGTATCAAAGATGGGGCACTTTGTGCTGGGGTGACATAGCTGTGTGGTAGATCTGCACTGCGCATGAAAATGACCCACTTCGCCACATCCAAAACAGGTTTTATCCTTGGCAGGATTCTGAGACACGGTGGTGGACAAAGCCGTGGTTAGCAGGCAATCAGTCCCCACCGATTGGCAGGCTTTAAGCATATCTGCAGTGGCTATATTGGGAGTTGTCATCAAAGGGCGTAGTGCTTGCTTACAGTCTTCATTGGCATTATCAAACACAAGCTGGCGGACAATCACTTCTTGGGCTGCCATGTCTTGAACTTGCCGCTTGAGGGTGTTATACAAGCGATCGACAAATTGTCCAGAAGGCTCTGTAGGATCCTGTCTGACGCTGCCCCAACGGCCAACTCGCTCATTTTTGTCATCAGGTACGGAAGACAAAGCTTCCTTTATGAATCTCAAATCAAACTGTTCGTGCCGGGCTGGGCCTCCCCCCGGGGCGGCAGGAGCAATCACAGGAAAGAGATTAGGAGTTGTAGAATCAAAGGCCAACAATGGAGCGGCGGCACAGAGAGATCTTTGAAGAGGAGTTGTAGCTGATAATGTAGAAAGCGGAGGAGGTGGAGAAGGGACAGAAGGAGGCGAAGGAGAAAATTCCGGCGGTTTAGGAGTTGTATAAACTGGTAGTTCCGAAGAAGGCAACGTGAGATATAGAGACGAAGGAGGGAGGGTAGGTGAAACAGCCGATGCAGCAGCCAGGAGAATATTTGCAGGAGTTAAATTCGACATAGCTTTGTAGACTTTACACCAGGCATGTAACACTTTGACATCAATT
Organism: Podarcis cretensis; assembly: GCF_951804945.1. Lineage (NCBI taxonomy): Eukaryota > Metazoa > Chordata > Lepidosauria > Squamata > Lacertidae > Podarcis > Podarcis cretensis. The sequence goes on along the minus strand of NC_137183.1, from coordinate 42,982,643 downwards.
TGAGGATGGTTCTGGAAAAATTGTCCTATTTTTTCCCAATCTTTTAAATTCCAAGTGCCATTTTGAGGATACCAGGCGCAGTGGGTGTCCAGGGCTTCTATGAGTGCCTTGAGATCGGCATCCAGGACAACAAGGTTGTTACTGGCCAGGAGAAACTTAAGTTCATCAAAAAACTTCTTCTGTGGTGTAGAAAGAGACAGCCCCATAATAGCAAAAAGAGCGGGAGCACTCACCGGGGATCCAAAGTGGATGAAAGACGCGTCTGAAACCCGTGCCGGGCGAGGTGAGTGCTGAGAGGGCCGCAGCCCCAAAGTCCGAAATCAGTCGAAGTCCGAAAGAGACTGCCCCACAAAGGCAGAAGGACAGGGAGCGCTCACTGGGATCCGAAGCGGATGAAAAAGGTGTGGTGAGCGCTGGACGATGAGAAACAACGTGGAGTCCGAAGGTAGTCACACGGGGTACCAAATGACGAGAACCCGCTCGCCATCCGTAAATAATCAGTCTCACACCATGATGGGTTGCAGAAATCTGGCCGCAGCTCTCCCTCAGAAGCTGCTGTAGCCCCAACCTTTATTGTGTGTCGAAGAAAGATACAAATTCAAGGAGAGAGCTTTGCCTCAGTCAGCAGATAAAAGACAATATAATACATTAGTCTCATGTTCTCACACCAGACCACGCAGTTGATCATGCCATACCACGTGAACCAATCATCGGATGGCATGAGCTGTCCACGCGCTGCTCATGCTTCCAAGCAATGCTTTCTACTATGAAATCATCCTTGCAATAATAATCTTTTGCCCATGCTCTTATGGACAAATGACCATATTCCCACACCCCCCAGAGCACTTCACAACACAATAAAGCAGCAACAGTGCAATTAAATTGGATTCAGAAACAACTTACCTTAGTTTATTAAAAAAAAACCCAGCCGCATCATAAACTCTAGGAATCAGACAGCATAAAAGCACTTCGAAATAAAACCATGTTATCAATCTCATGAACCACCCTGAGATTTACAGATGATGGGTGGTATACAAATTTTATAAATCATCATCTTTTTGACGGCTTCAAGGCAAAGTGCTAAACAGTTCTCCCAAGGGAAACAGATTCAGAGCCTAGGCCCCACCACTGAAAATGCCCTGTTCTCCATATTTGCTGAGCGCAGTGCTCAACGCATCCTTGCCCAGCCTTGGATTCCCAGATACTGTTGCTTAGCATGTACACTGCCTTAAGATGGATTGTTATAGGCAGTATATAAGTAGTTGTTCTAAATACAGTGGTACCTTGGGTTAAGAACTTAACTTGTTCTGGAGGTCTGTTCTTAATCTGAAACTGTTCTTAACCCGAGGTACCACTTTAGCTAATGGGCCTTCTGCTGCCGCTGTGGCACCACCGTGCGATTTCTGTTCTCATCCTGAAGTAAAGTTCTTAACCCGAGGTACTATTTCTGAGTTAGCGGAGTCTGTAACCTGAAGTGTCTGTAACCTGAGGTACCACTGTAAACCCATTAGTCCCAGCCAGCATGGCCAGTAGGTAACATCTGCAGGGCCACAGGTGGTTTTTATGATGGTGATGCTTGCTATTTAGAGAGGCTACCTTAAAGGATAGCATGCAGATCAACCTTGCTTTCAGTGTCCTCTAAATCAGGGTTACAAAGCACTGTGTGTGTGTAGAGACTAATTCAGGATGGGGTGATACTTACATGGGACTTTCAAGTGTTCAAAGCACCTCACATATCACTAATACTGTAAAGTAGGCTGATATCAGTGGTAGACTTTGGGCTTTCAGTGGCGTCCTGTATGATGCCAAAGCTCAGTGTCCTCCACCTCTTGCTTTCTAAGTCATTGTTGTGGCACCCATTGTGGGCGAATCAGTTGTGCTCCCCTAAATCTGCCTCTGCTGATATTACTATCCCCCAGATTGCAGATAGAGGTGCTGAAGCTGAGAGAATAGCAGTGTGCCTTGAAGTCATCTGGCAAGTTCATGGCTGCAGTGCATGTATTTGACATTGGCAGTTAAGCCTCACCTGCAATGCTGCACCCAAAAAGTAGTAATGCAATCTGTGAGAGTGAGAATGGAGGGAATGGGGTGGGGAGAGGCAAACCAGGTGTAATTCTGTTGCTATAAATTAATTGGTTTTCCCTGTGAAGGAATTATTGTGGTTCAGTCGGACATCAAACCATGGTTAAGGATCTTTAATAATAGTTTGGCAGGGTATCAAAACTGATACACCATAGTTATGGCCGTTAATTCTCCTTTAGGGAATTGCCATAGACTGAGGAATGGACTTAATGGAGCTGAGTGGTGGGAAACTGAAAATAGCTTTCCACAGTGGTTAATATGTAGTACATTTGAGGATTGAGCTGTGGTTTGGATTCTAATCTACAAATGCAAACCATGGCTTTGTGTGGTGTCTGAATTGAGACAGCAATAACGACAATAATAACTACAACTAATCCAGAATGCAGCAGCTAGATTGGTGACTGGAAGTGGCTGCTGAGACCGTATAACACTGGTCCTGAAAGACCTACATTGACTCCCAGTACATTTCCGAGCGCAATTCAAAGTGTTGGTGCTGACCTTTAAAGCCCTAAACGGCCTCAGCCCAATATACCTGAAGGAGCGTCTCCACCCCTGTCGTTCAGACACTGAGGTCCAGCTCCAAGGGTCTTCTAGTGGTTCCCTCTCTGCAAGAAGTGAGGTTACAGGGAACCAGGCAGAGGGCCTTCTCGGTAGTGGCACCTGCCCTGTGGAACGCCCTCCCATCAGATGTCAAGGAAATAAACAACTATCTGACTTTTAGAAGACATCTGAAGGCAGCCCTGTTTAGGGAAGTTTTTAATGATTGATGTTTTATCGCGTTTTTAATATTCTGTTGGGAGCTTCCCAGAGTGGCTGGGGTATAAATAATAAATTATTATTAATATAACATTCCCTCTTTCTTGTGTTTTTTTAGTATCTAGACAGAATAGGACAGCTCTTCTTTGGTGTCCCACCCAAACAAACATCATCCTATGGAGGACTATTAGGTGAGTTTAACACCATAGATAAACAAGATAATCTAAATGAAAAGAGACTGCTGGATGCTTGTCACTCATTGTCATCTGAAGCACAGTAGCTTACAGGGCTTAGGGCTTGTGTGTACTGACACCAGTTTTCCTACTTACAGCAGTCTGCATTTTGTCAGAAAAATAGCACAGTGTCCCTGAATCTAGAAAGCTACCTGTCAGCTAATCCAATGTTTCCTGCTGCATGTTTGACACAACACTAGTGTCTCGTCACCAGGTTACTCAACCCTGGCAGACAACCAAGTGACAGCTGTCATTTCAGCATATCTCTCAAAACAGAATGTGGGAACTTGCCCTTCCACTGGGCATTCGAAAATGGCCGCTTCTTGATACTTTCCCCTTGTCCTGTACTTCCATCCTAGGCAATCTTTTAAACAGCCTGATGGTAGCTGGGGAGGAAGATGACACGGAAGATGGACAGGAAGACAGCAGCCCCATTGAACTGGATTGAGACCTTCCAGAGCAGCTTGGAATCTGACCATGTGCTCACTGGGGGATAAAAGAAAGAAAAGACACTTTGAGAACGAGTCCTGCAGTCGTTTCTCAACAGGTCAAAGGGCTCCTCTGTTCTGTTTAAAAGAAGGTTGCTGAGATGTTCATAATGTTTTGGTCTATATTATTTATGTAAAAATGCAATGGGGTAGCCAAGAGAGCTGATTTGGTGTGATCATTAGTGGACCTCTGATAACGCTGGCTGGTGATGGACTGAGATGTAGCCTTCTCTGTGATTCCATGAGCAGTATTCCCTCTTTTCACAGTCACACTAAATAAAGCTGAAACACACATTTGTTGCTTTACATTTTTTAAAAAACTACACTTTTGTTTCAGTAAACTAATAAATTAAGCGCTTAACTGTCACCAAGGGACCCCGTAAAATGCAGAGTTGTAATTGCTGTAGCGGATGATCGGTAGACCCGGTGCCAAAAGCGTTTCAAGATGAGCCAAAGAAATCAAAACCCCAAGCAGAAATACCAAATTAATTTCCATTGTAGAAAATGATATGATTTGGAAACCCAGGGTGATTTTGAATATAGCATGTGGGCTGTGAACTGACCAAATCTTGCTCCACTCTTAATATATGTGATTTAATGCGAGTGGATCACTTGAATACCGAAGGCTTAATCAAAGTAGACCCTCTCTGAGTCCAGTTAACACTGTATGTATATGTACTGTGGCTGAAATACTTTTCATTCCCCGAGAGACAGCTTTTTTTCCCCCCTGCACCCATTCAGTGATCTTGCTACAACCCAGCCAAAACCCTGCATTTTGGCAAATGAAACAGAGCATGCAAATATTTGAAACAGGGTGATCCTTGGAGAAGGGGAAGCTGCAGACCTCTTGGTTCTTTCTTGTTCAATATTTATTTTTATGGGATGATTTATTGATTCATTTTAACACTTTATGTAAAAAAAGAAAAGAACAAAATTACAAGTAACTGCAAACCACATGTTAGGCTTAATATAATTCTACATCTTGTCTCCATTAATGCACAACACCAGATGTTAGCGGTATGATTAAAAGATGAAATGGGGGAAACACTTTATTTTTTCACATTTAAAATTTTAAAAAGGCTTAGATTAATACAGTGATCATGCATGAGGGGGAATAATACATTTTTATTTACTGTAAAAATAAAAATAAAAGGATGAATTTGTGTTAATTGTTGAGTATTAAATAAATACTTTATACTGGGATCTCTACTGCGCTTGGCTTTTGAACATGGTTGTGGATCAGCTGTTTTATAGGTCTCTGATGAGATCTTTGAGCAATGATTTTGCAGGGTTTGCAGTTTCTGCAGTAGGCAAACTGGTTCTTCTGGCTTGAGAAATGCAGCTGCTCCAATCCTGGGTAGTCAGATACTTTCAAGTCCTTTCATTCAGTCCATCTAGAGGGTGTTTGCTTTTCATGCCTTTCTGCATCTGCATCTTCCATCTTTCTTACAGGTTTAATAACTTTTGTAATCCTTTTTGGTATGCCACACACCCTTTGTTTCCTGGCAATATAAAACAAAATCATTTTCATACTTTACATCCCTTCTTTCCACAAAAATAGGCTCTTGTTCATTGCAAAGTGCTTTTCCAGTTCCTGGAGGCAAATTCCCAGAATACTATATTTGTTGCTGCTGTTGTGAGCCTGCTCTAGGTAAGAACTAGTGAGATGTGGAAAGTTGGCAGCATCTATTACCCATCCGCAAATAGTTTTCATTGGAAACAAGGTGTATTGAGGAAGATTGCCTGCTCAAGCAGCAGGTAATATGAATTCTCAGGCAGGCAGCTTTGATACTGTTCCATGTAGAAAAGCAGAATCATGCCTAAAATTAAGAGTTGTCTAAATATACCCTTGAACCAGACCTCCCCAGCCTGGTGCCTTCCAGCTGATGTGGGACAACAACCCCCATTGGCCATGCTGGCTTCCGCTGATGGGAATTCTGGTCCAACAACCTTTGGAGTGCACCACCTTGAGAGAGGCTGCCTTTTGTAGTTGGCACACAATGTTGTATGTTGCTACTTCTATATAGCAAAACCGTGCTGCAGGTTCTATGTGACAAGCTGCCTCCTCTGGCTTTGAATCTCTGACAGCATTAATTGTAAAAGCGGGGTGGGGTGGGGGGAGTATTCTGCAGCTGGGGAAAGTGGTGTTGTGAAGGTTGCAGTTTCCATGCTTTCTAGAGAACCCTTTTTCATGCCTCTTTTCCTGTGGAGCCCTCACAAAGTCTGCCGTTTGGTGACACATTTTCTGGCACACCCTCTGTTCATATGGAGCACTGGTCAGGCCACTTGAAGTCCATTGTTGGCCCTATTCAAGCCTGAACATAAACCAAGTTCTTTAGCTATGGTTGACCTTCAGAGAGGTAAGGCAGCAGGCCCCACTCCCATTGATTTGGCTAGAGGCAGCTGCCTTCTTAGACTTGTCCCTAGGCTTAGTGGCTGTTTAAACTGTTCATTAAGCTAAGGGGAAAGTTTTTGGTTCTTTCATTGGCTTGTTTTCCTCTTCCCTTCTCATCCCTTTTTTCCTTATGTGTCATGTCTCTTAGATTGTAATCTGAAGGGTGGGGCCTTTATAATTTTTTTTAATCTAGGTGTAGTAGTAGTAGTAGTAATACAGTTGCACATTGTAAGGGAAGATTATTAGGGAGGGCAAAATGTTTCATCTGCCACCACTAATTTCAGTGAGAAGCTTCAAGTTTTCCCAAAGCACAGTTTTGGCAAAAGTGTTTAAGGATTCGAGAATCTGCACAAAGGTAACTTGGAATATGCACCTGTACTGTTCAACCCACTGCTGAGAATGAGCAGGTCCATGCTGTGAAACAAAGCATTTTGATGAATGGTGCTCATGATTTTTGTGCATGCTTTGCCTAAATTGCAATCGGTAGCCTATTTCAAGGTTCTTACGCTGATTAAAATTCATTTTTCTCCTCCCAATGTCTTGCTGACATTTAGCAGCTTGTGTGGGTTGTTGCTGGGTTTTTTCCTTAAAAGAAAAACCCACATGGAGAGAGACGCCAACAGCCAAGCTAAATCCAAATCCCTAATTTGAAAACCTGTCACATGGGGATGCTCTTGTATTTTATTTTGAATCACTAGGTGGCACCAGAGCCTTCATTCTTTGCTTCTTGCTGTTTTCAGAAACAAAAGGGGCTCTTATCTCTGAGTCCAACACCCCTCCCCAATGCTGAATTGCTTTTAACAGCTGCAAATGCATGGTGTGGAGTGTTAGGAAACAATTCTCCCTCTTCATCCCTACACCCACCATATTGTTTGGTCGAACTGCATGCAAGGTTCTCTCCAAATCAGCTGGGACAGGTATGATTGTATGCATCCATGTGCAGACCAAAAGCTTGTACCAAGTGGTTCCTGTGATAATAGTAAGCATGACTGACATGATTTAATCCACAGCAACTGTGCAGTTTCCAGGAATTCAGAATTGCTTGCCCAAGGAAGTGAGGGAGATGAGAGAAGCCCTGTGCAAGACCCCAGCTGGTTTCAGGTGAAGGTCAGTGTTTGAAATTCGCCAGGTGCCAGGCCCATTTTGCACCTGGCTGCCAGTCACTTGCAACCAAGTGAAGATGCCTGGGCCCTGGGATGGCGCCTGACATCACCATCTGAAGGCGCATGTCTGGGGATCCTTGGATCTGGACTGTTTTAACATACTAGCAACACATCTTGTAGAATTTATCTGCACAATCAGAATGAATTCCAGGAACCAAAAAGTCATATTGAAAAATGTGGTTTTTGAACCATCTGGCCCAAAAATGGCAACTAGGCCAGACTATAACCTTGGTTTACAAAGCCATTTGGCACCTAGCTTATATATCTGAATTTCTAACACTGGGTGGGGTAGGGAATCGCAACGCCATAGCAGAACCACTGCCCTGCATGCAGGAAGTGGCAGGCTCAGTCCTTGGCATCTGCAGTTCAAAAAGAATCCAGTAACTGGTGAGAAGAAAGACCCTAGAGAGTTGTTGCCTTGGCAAGATAAGTCACCTTCCTTGGTTCTCCTTGTTGGCATCTGTCTGTCTTGGGAGACAATGGAGTACACCTCTGGAGGTGAAGACAAACTGCATAGTGGCCTCCCCAGGATGCAAGCCTTGGCAATGTGTATGGAGGTTCTGGGCTGCCCAGATGACAAGACCTCCCTCGGCTGTGTTGATGTGGCCCAAAGGAAAGCAGAGTAAGATGCTTGGCACCAGCTTGGCTTCAGGAGTTGCCAGAAGGAGGAGTAAAAGGCGCCATCCAATGATCTTACAGACTCCACTGTGGATTTGTGTAGGTTTACGCCTCGGCTTAGCCTTTTCTTCTCGCGAAGATGTCCTGCAAAACAGGGTTTACTCCCAAAGCCTTTCTCATGAATGAGTGTAGCTGCAAGGCAGCCGAGGTTAGAATCAGTGTCTTTCCCTAGTTGGGTTACCTTCCCAAGTTGACGAACGACACCTGCCCTTCATTTCCTTCTTCTCACTTCTTGTATACTCCATAATTCATAGTAAGCCTAAAATCTCCAATGCATTCCCAAGAGTTTCGCTATCTGCAAGGGTTTCGTGTTTGCTTTGTGTGGTCGTCCTAGCAAAATGGTGTGTTGGAGTGTTCATGGACCTCTGAATAAGAAAGCAAGTATGCCAGATCTCTCCAGCTAATCAGACAGGCTCCTCTGTAACCCATCACATCCTCCCAACTAACCTTTTAAGGCAGACCTTATCCCTATATTACATATATTAAAAGAACAGCTTGCCTACCAATTATAGGTTCATAGTGTAATCTCCAGTTGCTGCCCTTGTCTATAATCACAGTGCTTGTTTTAAGCTTTAATTGTCGTGTTGTAGACTATGTTTTGCATCTCATTGCCATTTGACCCTCACAGTTTGCAATTTACTCTCTCTGCACCACTGTGTGGATGGATGGGTATGTGGTTGGCAAGCAGAACGAGCAGGGGTGGTAGCCCCTGTTATAATACATTATTATTATTATTATTATTATTATTATTATTATTATTATTATTATTATTGTGTGACTATGACAGCTGAGAGCTCTTCATATATCTGATGCAGAAAGCTTATGCCATTATAAGGTCTTCAAGATTCTTTGTTTCAGGTGAGCTCATAATAGAAGTAAGATTGAACCCAGGGCTTTTCTGTTCCACACCTTGGGTTTTTGTGCTTCTGCGCTTCACTAGCTTGCTTTAGTCTCACAGAATAAAACTGGGCTCTGTGGAGTATCTATCCTAGTCCACCTCCCCATCCCTCAGGCAGAGCACCAAGAGCATCCTTGTCAGGTGCTCAATCAAGCATCTTTTGCTTGACAGCTCCAGATTTTCACAGCCTCCTCTGGTTAGGCTCCTTGCAGTCAGCATGTACTTCCTGCTGTTTAGCCAAAATACACATCCCTGTGTCTTAAACCAGGCCTTTTCCCTCCCAGCCTTGGCAAGTAGGATAAACGGTTGTCCCCTCTCTCTTGAGATACTCCTAAATACTTCAAAACTGTCAACATCTCTTGTCTGTAATCCTCTTTTTCGCTTGGCTAAAAATACCTACTTCCTTCAGCCTCTCATAGGGTTTGCATTCAGGACCTTTCAACAGCACAGCTTTTCTCTGAACCCTCCTCCACTTTAACATCCACCTTCATGCGCGGTGCCCAGAACTGACCTCCTATTTGCAGCTTCCAAATAATGGATTGAGCACCCAAACCTGGTGTTTTGAGCAATCCTGGAACAGTCCCACTGCTGTGCCACGTTCTTGCCAATCCTTCCTCTGTTAAGCTCGAAAGGCCATTTTTCTCTGAAATTCAGTTGTGAAATAGGTGTCGGCCTTTAAAGGCATTTGCAGAAATAACACGCCCCGTGCAAGTTGGGAAATGCTTCCTGGGTAGCGAGGCCCCTTGTGAAGCAAGCTGAATGTTATGAAACTGCAAAGAGTATGAGAACAGCTGACCTCGATGCAAAGTACTGCAGGAGTACATTGAGAAGAGGTTGCTCCTGGGCACTAGGGAAAGCTCCTTCTTTAGCTATACAGATTGTGGTGAAACCGATACAAGCCATACACTCATGACTAGCAGTAGACATTGCTCTGCACTGTCCTTTTCTGTCTACTCTGCATACATGTAGTCTCAGGTCTTGGATCAGGAAGGGGAACTGCAAATGTAACACCCATTAGGAACCTAAGAGCCCTGCTGGATCAAGCCAGTGGTCCATCTACTCCAGCATCCTCTTCTCACAGTGGCCAACCAGATGCCTATGGGAAGCCCATAAGCAGGACCTGAGCATGACAGCACTCTCTCCACCTGTGGCTTCCAGGAACTGATATTCAGAAGCCTCCCCCTACACAGGAAGATCATAGCCATTGTGCCTAGTTAGTCCTCTCCATAAACTTGTCTCATCTTCTTTTAAAGCAGGCATAGCCAAACTTGGCCCTCCAGCTGTTTTGGGACTACAGCTCCCATCATCCCTAGCTAACAGGACCAGTGATCAGGGATGATGGGAATTGTAGTCCCAAAGCAGCTGAAGGGCCAAGTTTGGCCATGCCTGTTTTAAAGGCATCCAATTTGGTGGCCACCGCTGCATTTTATGGGAGCTAATTCCATAGTCTTAACTATGTGCTGTGCGAATCAGTACTTCCTTTTGTCTGTCCAGTGTATTCCAGCACACGAAGCTCCAAATTCGGCTGTAGATGCTTATTTATTTATCTCGGTAATTGTATCCTGCCTTCCAAAGCTCAACCCTTCGCATATACCTTTCACAATACAGTACTGGAAGGCAATTCACATGTAATATTAAAAGGAGAAGAAAGAAAGCACAGAACCAGCCTTAAAGGCAACTAAAGGAACCCCCAGAGGCAGAACAAACATGGAATAGTTAAGACCAGTCCTATTCACACTTAGAAGTGAGTCCCTCTGAAAGTGAATAGTTGGCTGAATATACACCAAGAGGGATAGCACTGCTAAACTGCACCAGAATCTCAATGGTTTGTTGGAAAAACTCTTCAGCCACTGATAGCACATAAGTAAAGGGGGAGCTCATTTAAGATCTTGGGGCAGTGAGTTCCATGTATGAGGTGCTGCCCTGGAAGAAAGCTCCTTCTTGTATTACTACCAACTGTACCTTATAAGATGCAGGAGAGCCTGCTTCCACAGGTGTAGAGCCCCTCCTGGCTGGTTTGGAGGCAGCTGTTATTGCAGGAGCACCTCTGAAAGGTATGAAAGCGTCACCTGGCAAAGGTGGAAAACCCGGTGCGACTTGTTTTGTATAGCTAACGGCATGCCTGCATTGTCTCTTCAGAGAGCCCTTCGTCTCAACATACCGATCTTCTGTACTGGGAATTTCCAACCTCTGGAGGCCTAGTGTTCTATGAAGAATAGTTAAGCACCAAACAGCTTAACTATAGAGCCTGCCTGACATACGTACATCTCTGTGGCTATGGCTTCACTGCCTTTTAATCAACCTCCATGAGGGAGGAGATGAGCCAATGTCACTCTGCTGCATCTCTCCCCCTCACATCACTGGATCATCCTATTTCAGGGAGGCTGCCTACTTTTGAGGAGGCTGCCTGGTGTACCTCTGCATGATATACTACTCTGGATTTGCAGTATATCAACCTCTGCTGCAAGGCAGGCGATTCTGCTGCCACATGTCTCTGTATCAGGCATCATCCAGTCTCTCCGGGTGCAGAATAACCTGGTCAGATGAGGTTTGCTGTCACGTCTCTGCATGAGTTGGGCTCCTTTGTGGGCAAGCATTTATTGCTCTTGTGTGCTATAAGTAAAACTTACTGAGATGCAATAATGCCGTCTTCACTTTTAAAACTGCTTTTGATACTGGATATTTTGAAAACTCTTTATCATGTTGCCTGCATCACCAATTTATTTGTTCCACAAATTTAACCAGACATTTGTCTCCATTGATCAGACAGAATAATAATTTATTGGCATGGATGACATTTAGTACCAAATTTTTTTTATAACCAGCGACTTAACACATGTATGCAATGGATAAGAGGGCATTTATCTTACAAACACTGACTTAAGAAAGAAATGCATTCTGTTCTGAGACTTGAAACATACCAGCTTCACCCTTTCTCCCTTTTACTGAAGTTGAGCAATCATTTCAGGGGGAAACCAAGGCTGTATTGTGTGTGGCACTGATACTGCTGTGGGTGTGCTCTCTCTTGCATAATTTGAGAAATTGGTGGAGATTATTGTTGAGCCTGTGAGGGAGCGAGAATTAATATAATTCAGCGGGGGGGGGGGAGATGAAGCGCCTACCAAGTGATAAGAGCAAGCAGATGTTGGCAAAGCATGAAGGCTGGCTAAATCTGTCAGTATTACTATAATAGAAAGGTAAACACGGCTAGAACCATAAGAGGGGGCGTGTGGCTTATAATAGCGTAAGGCAGAAATATTTACCATATTGTAACTTGTTTGCTAACTTCAAGAGTCCCAGCGAAGGTTTGTTAGTTGGGGGTGATTATCTGGCAGCAGCAAAATCTATGAACTTCTGCAACAGCCACTTAAAGGTGAAGGTAAAGGGACCCCTGGCAATTAAGTCCAGTCGCGAACGACTCTGGGGTTGCGGCGCTTATCTTGCTTTACTGGCCGAGGGAGCCAGCATTTGTCCGCAGACAGCTTCCGGGTCATGTGGCTAGCATGGCCAAGCCACTTCTGGCAAACCAGAGCAGGGGTAAAAAAGGAGCAAGAAAGACCTATGATCATCTCATGCCCTCGGCCAAAAATAGCCAGCACAGTGCCTCCAGATATTGTTGGACTCTTCCTCCCATCAGTCCTAGCCACCCTGGCGAATGATAAGGCATGATGGGAGCCGTAGTCCAACAACCTCTGCAGGACAACCGTTGCAGCTAATGGGTCTTTCACCAAATCTATATGAACTTTGCTTCCTGCCATGTTTCCGATGCATTCCACTCATACAGTGCATAGTGGTTTGTTTGGGGGTTTTTTGGAACAATAAATATTACCACTGTTGTGTAAACTGGGGTTGTTTTGTTGAGAGGGGGGGAGGCTTATAGGGCCCGCTTTGGGTTAGAGGGGGGTGGTCTTAGCAGAAAGCCCTCCAGAGTGCCCCCTTTCTGTGTCAGAGGGCCCTTGTGAGTGTGCACCTGAAAGAGGCAGCAGCAGAAGACGCCAAGGTCCCGATGCCGCTGTTGCAATTTCCCACAATGCCCCTGATGTAGCATCACTGCAGAACATTGTGCAAAACGAACACAGCAGTTCCCAACCCCAACTTCTTTTTTTTTGTTCCCCAAAGGCGGTGGGTGGTAGCCAGAACAGGCACCAGCAATGCTTTTGGTTGGGACAGTGGGACCACCAGCAGCTACCCAAAGAAGCTGCATGCTGAGCCTGGGAAATGGCCCTTTCAGTCTTCTATAGGAATCTCTTGGGTACAGAACCATTTCACTTCCACACCTCCCACCCACCCACCCAGCTGCCAGCAAGCTGCTGTTAAGTCAGCCCTGGGTGGAAACCAACAGGGATGTTCTGTCCATTGCTCTTGCCCACGTGCTGCTTGTTTCAATGGACACCCTGTGGGATTTTTCTGGCTTTCCCTGAATGAGGCAGTGGCATTGCAGAGTCTGGGCCCAAAACAAGTCATGCTCTGAGAACCAGCTCCATTCTGCTCATCAGCGTGAAAAGGATACAAACCCAGTACAAGACTGGGACAAGCTTCAGTGCAGGAATGGTGCTGGACCAAGACGTTTTGCAGCCCGAGACAAAGGATGCAGTGGTGTGTTCCCGCCCCGCTATTCACGTACAGAAAGTGAACTGATTGGCAAGTAAACGTTAATTCAACACTGGCAGCAAAGAGAGCTTCCTCCACCATACCTGAAGGCAGCAGGCTAGTTTGTGGGGTGCAAGGAAGGCTGCTTGAGACCCACCCAGCTGTGTCCTCCCAGCTTTCGCTGCCCACTTTGTCAAATAGTAGGGCTGGCCCGGGGTAAGATTGCAGAGATGCACTCTTGAGCAAGTCACACACTTTGACCCTGATCCAGCAAGGAAAGTCTGCCTCTGGAAGCTCATGTGATGTTCATTCTGAATTCATCCATATTGCAATGATCAGCTGGGCCTATTGAACTTGTGTTGGGGAGGGTTGGGTGGGGGGTTCGGGCTGTACAGACAGACATCCCCACCAGAGGACCCTGGCTATGTGACAAGCTGCGCATAATTAGAGCCAGATCAATTTACAGGGGGAGGAGTAGTTGCAGGGGGAGGAGTCAGTTGCAGCGAAATCAGCAAAGATATTTGCTTTGTGCCACATCTTATTGTGGCATGAGTTTCAGGGACTCGAGTCTACGTCCTGATAATGCCAAGGTTGCAGGATTATGGTGTGACATGAAACTTTCTGCAAGGGCTTTTGCTTAGCCTGGAATGGTCTCAGATTGGCCATAGGAAGACCCTTTGTTTCGTCAAAGTGTCCATCTGTTATTAACATCACAGACAGATTCCCCATCCTTCAGGAAGTTTCGGGGCTCGATTCCCCCACCGTTTTCTCAGAGCAGTGTGCTTTTTTTTTTTTTTAAGGTCACTTCTCAAGTTACAATTTAGCAGCACAGAAGGAACTTTGAAAGTCACCCTTGTCCAGAGAGCCCTGTGCGCACACTCGTGCACACAAGGTTTCCCCATTCTCTTCCATGGAGGGGACAAGGGCAATATCCACCTGGCCATACCAATGCACAGGTACGGCCCAGCCAGTTTCAAGACCTATAGAATCCAGTGGGAGAGATTTAAGCATGTGCTTAACCCTCGATGAAACGAACGGGTGACGCAGGCCAATCCCAGAAAATCCTACTGCACTGATAGGAAGCTGGCTTATACCAAGTCAGACCAAAGGTACCTCACTCAGTACTGGCTTCACTGACCAGCAATGGATCTCCAGAGTTTCAGGTAAGAGTTTTTCCCAGCCCTAATTGGAGATGTGGGGATTGAACCTGAGACCTACCTTCTGCATGCACAACAGGTGTTCTGCCCACTGAGATACTCCCCTTCCCAAGCAGCGCACAGGATTGCAGCCTTAAAAGTGCTTAGCTTGCCGATTTGTGCCCAGTTTCCCACATACTAATTTTTATCTCAAAACCACACCAGTCACACAAAGCCATTCAACCATTTTCGGGAATAAAGTGTGTATGTGGGCACACTTCCAAAGGACTGAATATATTTCAGTTCGGTAGCAAGAGTGCAGCTGAGAATCCCATGATGTTAACAATGAACTTATGTGGAAGAAGTTTTCCTGTTAATTTTTACAAGGAATGGCTCCCTTTGTTAATGAAAATCAGAAGAAAGTCACAACACTCTCTGGGCTCAGAAAGGAAAGGTAGGTCTGATTAGCACACTTCAGGCTGGGCCTGCTCAATCTGTGGCTTCCCAAGTAAAAATTAAATATACGTAGCCACATTTTTTGGCCTACATCAATAACCTCAGAGAGGTAGCAAAACAGATTCTAAAGAGCCTCTCTGGTGGACCAGTTTTGTTGGAGCTGAGGAGGAGTGTGTGAAAAGTTTCATATATGAAAGGCTTTCTCTACCTTTTCCACGGCTTTCACCACTTTTCTGGTGATGGTGCCAGCATTCTCAGTTGCACTCCCGGGAGTCCATCAAGAGTGAGGTCAGGAGACATCGCCCTCACTCCAAAATGGCTTCATCACAAGATCATGTCAACAAATGGAATCGTCATCAGAACAGGGACTAGATTTTCGGTCATCACGCTGAAGCCCAGTAGGTCAAAAAGAGCAAAGAAAAAGACACACACTTGGCGCTGCAAGCATAATTGCCACGACAGGTAAACACTGCCCCCTCTTTGCATATTGGGTGGGGGTGAAATTAGGGAACTCGGCCACCAAGTTGCCTACCTCAGCCCAGAACCACACCGGGCTGCATGGCTTGGAATAACCATCTTCCATTCGAATGCTCTCTGAACAGGTCCCAATGCCTAAACACCAGTGGTTGCTCAGAGAGTGAGGAGGGACAGAGGCAGTGGCATCTGAGTGATGGTGTGCTCACTATTAAAAGAGCTTCAGATTGGTGGTGACCTCACTGCCAGCGCTTCACCCTCTCATGACAAGCACACTGGTGGGGGAGCACCACTTCCTCTGCCTTCCCCCTCACAAGCCGCCACTGCCACACGCCATGACCAAAGCCATCTCGTCCAACAGAGGTGGACCTGCTGCTTAGACCTATAGCATCACAAGGCGATAGGCGAACCACAGACCAATGTGCATAAACGTTTCGTCAAACAGTTGTATGAAGTGATGCTTCGCAGGATGCAGTGACCAGCCAACGGTTGTCTTTTGCTGAAATGTCAGCATTGTGCACAATGCTTTGGGCTTCGTGATGATTCTTCCTAGTGGGTTTAAGCATAACGAAGGACACCCTTTCCTGGGTGTTTTCTCGGTATATGTCAAGCAAACGGCTGCCATCCTCTGAAAAAGACATCCTTGGTCGCTGGAGATGTTTAGACCCTTTAAGAAAGTGTTTGGGCAACACTGCTGCTTAAGGAGGGAGTGGACTGTGCAGGTATTTTCCCAAATCTCCTGCAGTGAGCCTCTTGCCAAATGTCACATGTTCAAGGACAATGTTCCCAAGGGAAGTGCTTCAGACAGCCTGAGATGTCAAGAAACGCATCATCACCTCCAGCTTAGGAAATGCAACTTTTCATATGTATTAAAAAAAAGTGTCTACTTTGGCCCCACAACACTGTTGTCGCCGGCCCAGAGGCCCCTGTTATAGCACCTCCCACCTTGCTAGTCCGACGTGATTCGCTGAATATGTTGTCGTTGCTCACATTGCAAGGAACAAACAATGTTATTGGGTTGTAAACAGATTCTCTTTCCTTGGTTCTGTCCAGCATGATACTACTATGGTTTATGCTTGAAATGGGCTTCCACTGTGAGGAGGGGGGAAACAACAGCATTAAAACACTGACATGTAAAGGATAGCTGCAATCTTAAGTGGTTAGTGGCTAAACCACGCCTGACCATTAAGTCCAGATGCAACCATTAGGTAAGTTCTCCTCACAGCAGACCTATTGGACTTAATGAACCCAAGTTAGCTGTGTCTTTTAATTCCAGTAGGTCTGCTCTCTGTACAAAACAGGATGCAACCCAGTGTCTTAAAGTTCAGCCACTTAGTTGATTGATTTAAATGTTTTTGAATGATTACAAAACTACTAATAAAAAACCACAGATGGCAGGTACATAATAGTTTTGGAGGGAACATCAAATAGATAGATAGATAGATAGATAGATAGATAGATAGATAGATAGATTCCATAGAAACTTAACATAGAGGGTTAACTTAAAAAATAAAAAAATCAGACCAGCAGGCAGAGTAAAAACTACACAGGAATCACTCTCCAAAAAGTACAGTAAAAAGTGCATCTTTTAATATATGATGTATATGCTAAAACAAAGGAAGTACTGTATACTTCTTTGTTTTATTCCCTATGCAGAGTGAATCAATTAATTAATAGCTTGATTGATGAAAAGTCAGTCAACTGATTTAATTCCTGGGCATACATTCGAAAATCCCATCTCTGCTGTACATTTAAGGCAGGACTATGCCACTTGAAACAGTCATGAGTTCCCCCCAAGGATCCTGGGGATTGTAGTTTGCTAAGGGTGCTAAGAGTTGTTAAGAGACCAGTCTTCCACTCCCAGAGCTTCAATTCCCAGAGTGGTTTAACAGTCAGTCCCTTTTCCTAGGGAATTCTGGGAATTGTGGCCCCGGGAGTGTCATAGGGGCCTCCTAACAACTCTCAGGACCCTTAACAAACTACAGCTCCCATAAATCTTTAGGGTGAGCCATGCCTGTGGTATGATAGTGCATTAAATGGTGTGAATGTGGCCTAAGAGAGCTTCCTTCGTCTCTCCACCTTTTTGCCTTCTAAATGGCGAATGAGGAAATCCATTTTTTCCTCCCTTACAGGGCTTAGGTCTTCCTTTCAGCAGCAGGTGCTGGGAACCGAATCTTCAAAACACAAGCTGTGCCACCGAGCCATGATGACCCGCCATCATTGCCAGTCACGTCCCACCCCCTCACCTCACCTGCATATTCCTGCGGCAGCATTGGCCTACTGATCACTTTCTGGAAAGCTGCAATCCACTCCAGCTGGTCGCTTTCCGTCTCGCAGGCAAAAAGGAACTTCCTGTCTGGAGTCACGATGGTGATTCCATGTTGCCAGTGGTTTCCCTGTATGGACGGCGGGAGGCCTTCCAAGACCTTGTAGCTGTTTTCTTTGCTTCCAATAAAAACTTCCCCCCTGGCAAAGGCATCCTGTGCGGGCGACATAGCATAGGATCTCAGAAGATTAAGGAGGCACTGGCATTTTTTCTTCCAAAAATTCATCCATGTCCCCTAGATTCCAAAGGCCTGACAGTGTTGTCCCTGTTCAAAATGGCTTCGGGGCTTGTGACAAAGTACTGTTGCTGTATATCTCCTATGATGAAGGCAGTGCATGAGATAACAAACAGAATTATCGCAGATCAGCTGACGTAATGTCCCTGCCTTCTTGGCTTCAAAGATTTCTGCAGCAAGTTGGTTTTTGGGGGGTGGGGGTAAGGGTTAAGGGTTAAGGTTAAGGTTTATTTCAGGCAACTGGAAACTATAATTCTACCATCCTTTCTCAACAGAGGCTTCCAAGCTGTATACAAAAAAAAAACAAAACAAAAAACCCCAACCTTTCAAGGAAGTCATTTCAAAATGAACAGGAAGTCTCTCCCATTTTTTCCAGCATCCCAACTGATCCCCAGCATCCTTGACAGAAACAACTCCACACAAAAACTGCAGGGAGATGTTGCAGCTTCAGACAGTAGTTTATTCCACTGCCCATCTGTTCTCATTCTTTATGTCCCCCATTCATCTCAATCAGTCTGCGCATCTCCAACTTAAGGCTAATAAAATTGTGTCCTAGCTTTTCTGTGAAAGGGCAAGAACATAAGAGGACCCCTACTGGATCAGGCCAGTGGCCCGTCTTGTCCATCATCTTAGAATCATGGAACTGTGGAGTTAGAAGGGATCCCAAGGGTCATCTAGTCCAACTTCACGCAATGCAGGAATCGCAGCTAAAGAAAACCTGACAGGTGGTCATCCAAACTCTGCTTAAAAACCTCCAAGGAAGGAGAGTCCACAACCTGAGACTATCAAAGAGCTCTTCCCATCACCTCACTCAGTAGGTTAGAGTATGGTGCTGAGAACGCCAAGGTCACAGGTTTGATCCCCATATGGGACAGCTGCATTGCAGGGGGTTGGACTAGATGATCCTCAGGGTCCCTTCCAATTCTATGATTCTATCAGGAAGTTCTTTTGAATGTTGAGTTGGAATAATCTTTCTTGTCATTTGAATCCATTGATTCAGGTCCTACCATATGGAGCAGCAGAAAGCAAGCTTTCTCCATCTTCCACGTGACAGCTCTTGAGATATTTGAAGATGGCTATCCTATCGCCTCTCAGTCTCCTCTTTACCGGGCTTATCACACCCAACTCCCTCAACCATTCCTCAAAAGGCTTGGTTTCCAGGCCCTTGATCATCTTGGCCTTTGGCCCAGGTCCTTCAGTCCCCCCTCCTCTGCACACGTTTCAGCTTGTCAATATCCTTCTTAAATTGTGGTGCTCAGAACTGGACACAGGACTCCAGGTGTGGTTTCACCAAGGCAGAATAGATTTGTTCTGTTCTCACAGTGGACAACCAGATGCCCATAGGAAGCCCATAAGCGGGACATGAGCAAACCACAATTTCTCCCCACTTGCAGTTCCCCAAAACTGGATAGATCAATTTAGTTTCATTCCAGTTCCATGACAGTTTTGCACATGTTCATTCATAAGTCTGTCCAATCCTATTTCTGGGACCAGTGGGACAAAAATGAATGAATGAATGAATGAATGAATGAATGAATGAATGAACGAACAAACAAACAAACTGGATCACAAAATTCAGAGAATAGTGAAATTCAAAGGATACTCCTGTTCTGATATGTGTATTAACTAAGAGGTGCAAATCGGGTTGACTGACTTAAAAATGTGAACTGAACAGAATCCAACCTTATCTCTAGTCTTTGCTGGCCCTTATTAATTCCCCCCCCCCCACTCATTTGGAACATTTTAAGCTACTTGATCAAAAAATATACAAATATATATATGAAACGGCCACCACTGAAAACAAATCTGTTTGAAAACAAATCTGCATAGAACCGTTATCATTAAAAGCAAAGATAAAAATCCTTTGGGAAAGTGGAATATTTTGAAATCTTGCCATGAAGTTCTGCAGTTGCTAGTCCCTGGACCATCCTGAAATCATTAGCAAACATGGGCCTTACCAGGGGATCTTTGAAATACATTAGTCTTCTGTCATCCATGGTGAACCACCGCTTCTTGAAGCCTTCAGTTTGCTAAAGAGTGGGAAAGAGGAAATAAACAGTGGGGGAAAACATTTGTATTACATGGAATTCAGTGGGACTTATCAGTTTGCTTAGGAGGGCAGCTACGGGCAATTAATTTATTTCTTCGGGTGTGAATAGAGCATGTTGAAATGCCAAAATGTAGATATGACAATTAAATCAAATTATTTCCAACAATGCTACTTATACTTGAACAACTTTCTTCCCCCCTACAAAGGGACGGTGTCAATTAAAGTATGGTGAAAAGCCTAGATTTATTTAATTTGCAGCTAATGAATTGGTTAGCCACAGAGACAGCTTGATTAAAACGCTATTGGCTCACGGCAACAAGAAAATAATTAATCTCTCTGCACGTCTTCTTAATTAGGATAGAGATGGTGAAGTGTGAATAGTGAGCAAGACTGGTGTGCTTGCCTTCGAGGCTAGATTTAGGAACAGATGACCCAAGAAACTACCTAGGATGTGGCGTCTGGAGATAATCGCCAGGTTCAAGGTATACACACGATAAGGGCAGCTTTCTGAAGCTCAAGACTCTTCATCCTAGCTTGGGATGCAAACTTGGAGGGTTAAGTGCCCACCAGTTTGGAAGAGGAAAATGGCGCCTCTCAAAAATAAGATAGTGATTTCTTACTTACTCAGGGCACTCTCTAGCTATGCAGAATATACAAGTTTGAAAATTAACAAAAATTAACCCAAATACAGCCTGATCAAGACCTTTGAGCTTCTGGGACTTGATATGTCAGTTGATATGTTGATATCATAATGTTGATATGTCAGTTGAGAGGGGCTGTGTGAGGCCTCTTGGCTCCAGTGACAGAATGCCATGGTCCAATGTGAGTTGAGGGAGTTGGACAGCAGGGCATGGAGACTAAGGAGGACTGCTTTGCCCCTCACCTTAGTGACTGAACAAATCCCAAGCTTTCAAATAAACTATAAACACAGATATGCAGGGCTGTCTTGTCTGTTGCACAGAATGTCACACGTATCTGCCAGTCAGGCAGACGTCATGGGTGTGTGGCTGGTGCAATGAGCTCCTACGCCCCACGGAATGAGTTTGTTCCCTTGAGGCCAAGATGGCTGACTTGGAGAAGATGAAAGAGGCTGAGACGTTGGTGGACAAAGCCTTTAGGGACACGATATCTGTGTCCCACTCCATGGTGACAGCTCCCTGCTGTCATGGATAAGGAGGGTCTCCAGGAAAGATGGCGTCACTCTGAGGGAAATTATCCCTTAGAAAGGGCCCTGTTTCCTGGGGAACGAGGAACTGTTCTCTCATGCCAAGGATACTCTCGCAAGGGATGGAGATACTCCCAATAGTGGGCCATTTGATCATTAGGGGCCTAGACAGCTAGGTTTATGATGCGAGTGCAGGCAGCATAGTGACTTGCCTTCCCGGCACAAAGTCTGTTATACAGCACCCATAGTTCTTTGCAGGAAGCAATGGATGCCACTTTGAGTGCCTTGGAGGACAAAATATGGTATATAAGTGGAATAAATAAATAAAGAATGCAAGAATAAAAAGATTGTATGCAAAACAGCTCAATTTGACCAATGGTGGCTGTGTTGAATAATTCAGCTTTTCTTTAAGCAGAATTTGGGGTGCAAAGCTTTTTTGGGTTTGGTGCTTCAGGCCTCCAAACACACCCCAAATCTAGGCCAGTTTAAGGCACTGTTTATGACTGGCCCCATCCAGAGCTACTTGAGTCAGTCAGCCCCAAACAGCTGCTGCTTTGCCCTGCTATTACGGAGTGAACTATTATGAGGTTTCAGCTGTCTAGCTAGTGTAAAAATATCGTAGCCATTTTGGGGTTTCACATCATGGCCTCCGGAATTTGCTTGTACTACAAAGTATACTAGTATATGTCAGCTTTCTAGCTCATGGAGAAATACCCCAAACATTTATTTATCTTTGGATGTGACGGCCGCTTCATTTTAGATCTGATGTGATGCCGTGGCTTCCAGCCATAAAATGCAAACACGATGTGGATTTTTAAGCCGTCTATTTCCAGTTTACAACATAGTGCGTAGTAGACGGTGCAATGTGAAAAACATGGCTATATATAGAGCTTGAGCACAGAGCAATGATGCACAAGATACACAGTGTTGCGAGTGTCCGACTAGGACCTGGGAGACCAAGTCTCAACTCCTCAGCCATAAAGCTGACCCTGGAACAGTCACTGTCCCTCAGCCTAATGTCCCTCACAGGGTTGTTGTGAGGATAAAATGGAGGGAAGGAGAGCTATGCAGGCTCCCTTGAGATTCTCAAGAGGACAAGTGGGATGTGATTACAATAATAAATAAATATAAAATAGTAAGTCAGAAGCATCATGGTTGGCAGGTAATGTGAGGCAGAACATTGACAAAACACTTCAACCCACCCCGAAGTTTCTAAACAGCACAAATAAGAATATTCTTCCTTTTAGCATAGACAGAAAACATAACATGCCCCCTACCTTTGGCCCTGTTTTTTCCATGTATCCTTCCTTCAAGTAGTTCCTAGAAAGCTTTGGCACCAGCTAGAGTTGGTGAGAAATAAGGGACAGTGATACTGCAGGTAGTAGATATTGGGTAAAAAAAATTATGCATGAGGAAAAACTTGGGTGTTAATGGACTCAGTACAGATTTGGTTGACCATTTTAGCCAGAGCTTCTAGGGGAAAACAGAAGTCAGATGAGATTTAGCAGACACGACACAGTCCGACAGCTGGCACACAATTCCCACATGGTCTTCCCATCTGTTGCTCTGTGCTAGTCAAGGGTTTGATCCCCCCAAGATATAGGCTGCAACCCTGCAAGTGAGAATCCTCAGAGCCCAGGGATCCAATGTGGCCCTGCAGTCCTTTCTCTCTGGCCCTCGGCTCCACACTCTCCCAGGCCATGCCCCTTCCAAGCCCAGCTCCACCCCCTCCTCCAGCCCTTTTGGAATGTCTCCTTGAACTGTGGCAATGCCTCTTGATTGCCTGGGCAGATAGAGGGCTAATATTAGGCTGCAAAAAGCCAGAGGTTTTGACACAGCCCTCTATCCACCTAATATGCAAAGCTGAAGGGACGCGGGTGGTGCTGTGGGTTAAACCACAGAGCCTAGGACTTGCCGATCAGAAGGTCAGCTGTTCGAATCCCCGTGACGGGGTGAGCTCCCGTTGCTCGATCCCTGCTCCTGCCAACCTAGCAGTTCAAAAGTACATCAAAGTGCAAGTAGATAAATAGGTACCACTCCGGTGGGAAGGTAAACAGTGTTTCCATGCGCTGCTCTGGTTCTCCAGAAGCGGCTTAGTCATGCTGGCCCCATGACCTGGAAGCTGTACGCCGGCTCCCTCGGCCAATAAAGCAAGATGAGTGCCGCAACCCCAGAGTCGGCCATGACTGGACCTAATGGTCAGGGGTCCCTTTACCTTTACCTTTACCTTTATGCAAAGCTGAGAGGTGCTTCCATTGTTCTGCCTCGTGCCTCAACACTGCTGGAATGTGCCCATAGAGGAATGTCAGCCACAAACTGAAAACGTTCCCCCACTTATGCTGTATGCATGTAGCTGGAAATCATTCCTACTCAACTCAGTAGGACTTACTTCTGAGTAGAAAGAACTGGAAAAATCAGGGGGCTTCAGTCATTACCACAGTTCCCCCCAGCACCTGACAGTGCTTGAACATTTACAGTGCATTCCCAAAAGCACAACAGAGAGAACAAATTGCCCCTAGACATAGCTAAACAGAGTGCATTCTCAGGCAAAACTCTTGCAAGCAAATGAGATGCCAAAACACTGGTGAAGATCTGGGAGCTCTGGGGACCTTGAAATGCAAAAGGGAGCACTTAAATCAAGAAGGAGAGCACAAATCACTGAAACAAAGAGCATTTTCAATACGGGAAATGGATGTTGTCGTTTTTATAAAGTCTTAGTGGGGAACCACTTGTCTGCAGCTCCTCACAGAAGCCTCACCTTTTGGCCCATGGGGGCCTTTTTAGCTAACTTCACCCACCTGCCTGGATGTCAGATTTAAAGGAAGCACAGGTCATGCACTGAAATGCATGGTTCATTTGAATAAGGGACTTGAGCATTGAAAACTGAACTTTGTAAATTTTAAGGCAATGCTCCAATAGTTGGTTAGGTCAAAGCAATCCAGAAAAAAGGAGGTACAGCTTTCAGCAGCAATTGCATCAATCTGCAGCTGGTTTAATCAACAAAACACTTATCACTAACAAACAAATGATCAGAAACACCATTATTCACTGCCCATAAGATTCATCTATGTACCAATCCATTGCAATGCACCCAGAATTAACAAATCCATCATTCGAACTGAAGAATCAGGAGAGACATGATTGATCAATCCTTTCCGCTGCCAGAATCTCTTTCAGCTGATACATGAACTCAAGGTCCCTCTTTAGGTGAATGCACATAAAAAATAGCCGCTTTAAAAGAAACCCTCACATTTAGATTGAGACCCTTCTATGTGAACTTGTCAGTGCTGAAAGTCTGTTGCAAGAAGTTTCAAAAGCTCATTTTTATAAATGTCACAGAATCAGGGGTCTGGC
Organism: Podarcis cretensis; assembly: GCF_951804945.1. NCBI lineage: Eukaryota > Metazoa > Chordata > Lepidosauria > Squamata > Lacertidae > Podarcis > Podarcis cretensis. The sequence continues at coordinate 42,958,164 of NC_137183.1, read as the reverse complement.
AATTCCAGTTGTCTCTGTCTCTCATTTTTCCAATCTTAAATTCACTTCTCCATATTTCAGCAACAATTTGTGATTTATTTAGCTGTGATTACTGCATTGCGGGACGCGGGTGGCGCTGTGCCTAGGGCTTGCCGATCAGAAGGTCGGCGGTTCGAATCCCCGCGACGGGGTGAGCTCCCGTCGTTCGGTCCCAGCGCCTGCCAACCTAGCAGTTCGAAAGCACCCCCGGGTGCAAGTAGATAAATAGGGACCGCTTACCAGCGGGAAGGTAAACGGCGTTCCGTGTGCTGCGCTGGCTCACCAGATGCAGCTTGTCATGCTGGCCACGTGACCCAGAAGTGTCTGCGGACAGCGCTGGCTCCCGGCCTCTAGAGTGAGATGAGCGCACAACCCTAGAGTCTGGCAAGATTGGCCCGTACGGGCAGGGGTACCTTTACCTTTACCTTACTGCATTGCAAGGGGTTGGACTAGATGTCACTGGGGGTCCCTTCCAACTTTACAGTTCTGGTGTGGGTCTGTCTATCTGTATACAGGAACCCTTTAACATCTGTTTTGTAAGTATGTATATTTGTGCTTATTTCTATGATTCTAATTATTCTAATTAACTATTGACCTCAGTTCAAGGTACTGGTTTTGGTGTATAAAAAAATAAACAGCTTGAGATCAGGCTTCCTGAAAAATCATCTCACCCCTTATTTACCCAACCACTCACTGTGCACCAAGGGCTTCTTGCAAATACCATCTTATAGGGAGGACCTGTCGCTTGGAGTCCCTGCCTCTTGACAGGCATCTTCTCTGCTGTCTTTTCAATGCCTACTGAAATCCTTTCTCTTTCAGCAAGCCTTTTAAGTAGAGCTCTTTTCCCCATCCTGCATTTAGACTGAATTGGTTTCTGGATGTTCTAATTGTTTGCGCGTTTGCCGCCACAAGCAGGATATAGGTTGTAGTTGCAGTCTAGCAAGCATCTGGAAATCTACAAGTTCCCCGTCCCTGTGCACAAAGGCAGCAGCTCTCTCCCTCTCTGCCTCCGATTAAAAAGCAACAACACCCTGTGAAATATACTCAGAGTCGAGAGTGGATTTCATGCTCTTTATTCAGCTCATAGTGGTGAGGAGGAATGGAAGTTCCCCCAGAATGTCTGCTTTATATACATTATTTACACAATGGGCCCCACATGATTGGCTAATTCCGGGATTCACCTGTAGGCCAATCAGGTTGCGGATTCACTTCCACCTGGAGCTGGATTGGGTGGCTCCTGTGGACCAATCAGACTGCTGCATTCTGAATCCTATTGTTCTAGGACCAATCAGACTGTTGCATTTTGGATCCTATTCAACTCAGTACATAACACCCTGGCATCAAGAGACACTATTCTTCTGAACCACAAGCTCCTATTTAGCTATTCTCTAGCCATTCAAGGCTTCTCCATGAATTTCTCTACTCCCTCTTCAAAGGGGTCAACACCGTACCTTGAGGCAGGCAGTTCCATAGGCCATATTTTTGAGATAGCTGTTAGCTGCCCTGGGCTCTGGTTGGACGAAGGGCAGAGTATTGGGAAGCAATGGACATAAATGAATAAAATTAATTCTGCAATGTGCGAAAAGTGTTTTGTTTTTTTTTTCCTTCTGCCTGCCCTGAATCTTCTGAATCATAACCCTGCCAAAGAAACATCCCCACTTGTCCAAATGTCACAAAGAGGGTGTAGCTCAGGGACAGAACACCTGCTCTGAAGGTCAGGCCCACAGCATCTCCCTGTTTGCAAGGCTGAAAAGGCCTGGAGAACATCTGGGTTTGGTGCACCAGTAGTCTGACTCAGGAAGCCTGATAGAATCATAGAATCACAGAATTGTAGAGTTGGAAGGGACCCTGAGGATCATCTAGTCCAACCCCCCGCAATGCAGGAATATGCGGCTGCCCCATACAGGGATCAAACCTGCAACCTGGGCATTCTCAGCACCACGCTCTAACCAGCTGATCACAGACATGTGCAAACAGCAATCCATCCAGGCTGCAGCCATCTGGGCCATTGGGGTGAGTAAGCTAGGACTGTATCGTGTTGAAATAATCATGGGGATCCACGACAGGGCCTGATTTCTGCTACAAACAGAGCCTCAGAGTGGGAGGAAGAACAAGTCACTCCAAAGGACCCCCATCAGCACAAAATGTACTGCAATGATTTTATAATCCAAAGGAGGACATTCAGCCAAGCCGAAATGCTGATCAACCATTTCTTTTGGCCAAGGGCAAGAGAGAAGACAATGCCATTTTTTTCTCCCACTACTTAAGCAGTGCAGTTGCATGATTAGAAACCATCTCTGGCTGCCGTCTCCAAAGACTGGGAGATTCAGTCCTGCTAATAATAATAATAATAATCATTTATTTGTACCCTACCTATCTGGATGGGTTGCCCCAGACATTCTGGGCTGCTTCCAGCATATATAAAAACACAGCAAAACATTGAACCTTAAAAAGCTTCCCTATACAGGGCTGCCTTCAGATGTTTCCTAAATGTTATATAATTACTCATCTCCTTGACATCTGATGGGAGGGCGTTCCACAGGGCGAGTGCCACTACCGAGAAGGCCCTCTTCCTGGTTCCCTGAGACGTGGCTTCTCACAGTGAGGGACCTGCCAGAAGGTTCTCAGAGCTGGACCTCAGTGTCCGGGCTGAACAATGGCAGTGGAGACGCTCCTTCAGGTATACTGAGCCGAGACAGTTTAGGACTTTAAAGGACCAACACTTCATTTGTGCTCGGAAATGTAATGGCCCCTCCCTGACCACTCAACTAGAAACACCTAGGAACAGGGGGAATCAGAGCATCTAGTTCAGTATTGTCTACACTGATTGGCAGGGGCTGTTTGGTTTTTCAGGCAGGATACTAGGCAGCCTATAGGGAAATATAATTCTTTTTTTAAAAAAATATTTTTTATTAATTTTTTCCCCTCAAAACAAGTGTCCAATATCACTGCTAAACATACATTTTCCAATTTGCCCCCTCTCTGTTGACTTCCCTCAACTACCATTTCTGGTTTATTACGTCAGCTGATACATCCCCCCCTCATTTTTTTTTCATTTTTTTTTGATGGAACCCCTTATATGGGATTTTGTATATAAATTTTCCCTCGGCTCTTTTTGCTGGCCCATGTAGGACTGGCATGGATAGTTGGCCCCGGTTAATATTTCACGTTTTCTCCCCTTATGGCTTTGATCTATAGGCTACCACTAAAACGAGGCTGCATTTTAAGTTGCATTTTAAACTGTATTCTAACTTATATTTTAATCAACTGTTTGTTTGGGTTTTTTTGTTTTGTTTTTAATATTTTTACTGTATTTCTATTCGGTGTTAGCTGCCCTGAACCCAGTCTTGGCCGGGGTATAAATAAAAAATTATTATTATTATTACAATATTATGTTATCACATTGTTGTACTTCTTGTTCTCTGTAAATAAAATTGTAAATGTTTATTTAAATCCTGCCAGCGAGGCCATTTCCTTCTGTTGTTTCTGCAATACAGGGAAATATTTAACTAAATAGATCTCTCAGCCACAAGGACTTCCGGTTATGCAAATCGGCTTCCCAAATCGGCTCTACAGGGATTGGGAGAAAAACCCCAGAAGAGATTTCGGGGACACGGGGCATGCATGGGGAAAGGAGAAGGAGGGGAAAAGAAATCGTTGTACAAGTTGAATGCTGCTCCTAATACGCATCTGCTGGTGCATTGTGGGTCACCCCTTGTGCAGAACGGCACTGATGGGACTTTCCCCAGGCACTGACAACAACACATCAAGCAATGAAGAAAGAAAGAGAAAAGGCAAGAGAGAAAGAGGAACTCACATCAAGGTCGCTCGCTCCAGGGAATGCCACTTGTAAGTAATGGAATCGAGCGGCGCGAATGGCGTTGAACCAGTCCACCATTTCCTGGGAGAAGGAAGAAAACAGCATTTGAGGGGAAAGAGGCAGAAGTGATAGCAATGGGCACATCCATAGATGCTGCACCAGCCTCAGGTCAACTCTGATTTGATCTGAATTCAAATGCAATTTAAATTTGCCAGTGGTTACTTCTGCAGGCTTTTGTAGCATTCTGGTCTTCGCCACGACTCTTAAACGTGCTTCCTTCAAAGTCCCACTGTGTTTGCGGGGGCTCAGTCCTTAATAAGCTTAGGAATGGCCTATTCCGTGGCAACTCAATGCTTGCATTGAGAAGGACCCCCTTGTTGTTATATGCGGATGACGCGGCCATCATCTCACGTTCCAGACCAGGTTTGAAATATCTGCTGAGGAAGTTTTCTGATTACTGTTCTGGAAATGGTTTATCCATTAATTATGAAAAATCTAAAATTTTAGTATTCGAAAGAAGCTTCTAAATGGGTGCTGGATGGCAATAACCTTGAACAGATTAAATACTTCAGTTATCACATTCCATCATACAGGATCTTGGAAGCACCACTGGCAAACCTCCCTTCAAAAGGTGGAGATTACAAAGCTAGCCATACTCAGATTCTTTTTCACAAAGGGCGGCAAATATGTTCCAAGCAGCCTTAAGGGTTTTCAACACAAAATCCATTCCCCAACTCCTGTATGCTGCAAATGTCTGGCATAATGGGGACCTGTCTAAGCTAGATGGCTTCCAGGCAAAATTTTTTGCATTATACTTCTTGCGGTGCGGGCGGGGGGGAGGTTAATCATTTTGCATTTCACTGATATTTTTGTAAGCTGCCTCATGTATTTTATCTATTACCAATACATATGTTTTAAAATAATTTCTAAACCTTTAAGATCTCTAAGCAACACATAAAAATATGAATGGGGTGTGTATGTGATAAAAACAGAGATTAAAAACAGAACTCTAGTAATAACAGAGTCCAATCCCATCATAGAATTGTGGAGTTTGAAGGGGACTCAAGGATCACCTAGCCTAATCCCCAACAATGCAAGAATCACAGCTAAGGAACCCCCAACAGATGGCTGTCTAACCTCTGTTTAAAAACCTCCAAAAAAGGAGAACACACCACTTTCTGAGGTCATTTGTTCCTCTGTCAAGCAGCTCTTATCATCTGAAAATTCTTCCTAATGTTTAGCCGAAATCTCCTTTCTTGTAACTTGAACCCACTGCTTTGAATCTTACCCTCCAGAGCAAGAGAAATCAAGCTTGCTCCATCTTCCATGTGACAGATATTTGAAGATGGCTATCATATCCTCTCTTAGTCCCCAACTCCCTCAAGCGTTCCTCAAAAGACTCAGTTTCCAGACCCTTGATCATCTCAGTCACCCTCCTTTGCCCACATTTGAACTTGTCACCGTACTCCCGGTCAAGGAAAGTCTGGGTGCTTTCCATTTAAAGCAGAGTCATTTCACTTTAAACAGCCATGGCTTCACCTAAATAATCCTGGGAACTGTAGCTAGTTAAGGGTGCTGAGAGGAGGCTCTCTATTTTCCTTACAGAGCTACAATTTCTAGAGTCCACTGCAAAGAACTATAGTCCAGATAGGGCTCTGGAGAATCATTCTTGCACTACAGTGCAAAGAAAACAACACCCCTGGATTATTTGCGATGTAAAAAGTTACAGGATTTCAGCAGGGAGCTACAGGACAGGCACCAAATGGAAACAAAACATTACGTCTGCCACAAAATCTTTACAGTCATAAACAGTACAGTGGTACCTCGGGTTAAGTACTTAATTTGTTCTGGAGGTCCGTTCTTAACCTGAAACTGTTCTTAATCTTAATCTGACGCACCACTTTAGCTAAGGGGGCCTCCCGCTGCTGCCACGCCGCTGCTGCGTGATTTCTGTTCTCATCCTGAAGCAAAGTTCTTAACCCGAGATACTATTTCTGGGTTAGCGGAGTCTATAACCTGAAGCGTATGTAACCCGAGGTACCACTGTACTGAAAACGGGAACACGTATCATTGCCCCCATTCCCTCAGGAGCACAAATCCTCATGAATGGGCAATGAAAAGGATGTCTGCAGGGGCCCTGAGAATGCATATAACATAAAATGATAATTATTATAAATCTGTTATATATTACAGTGGTACCATTCCGGGAGTGCATTTGACTCCCAAAAACATTCTAAAACCAAGGCGTGGCTTCCAATTGGCTGCAGGAGCTTCCTGCACTCAAGCGGAAAGCCGCATTGGACGTTCAGCTTCCAAAAAACGTTCACAGACCAGAACACTTACTTCCGGGTTTGCGGAGTTTGGGAGCGGATTTGCTCGGCAACTAAGCCATTCGGGAATCAAGGCTTGACTGCATTAGCAAACCTACAGCCTTTTGATCACCACCTTTGAGGATTTGATTTCCAAGGCAAGCCCACAAGCGTAATGGTAGCAACAACCTTTCACAGTATATTATCAATGCAGCACCATTTAAAGAAATCTCCTGCTGGACAGAGCTTGCTGCTGAGATTTGCTGCAAGGCTGGGAGACAGCCTGCAGAGGGTGCTTCAGCTACGAAGAGGTGCCCTGATGACAGAGAAAGGGCAGGCAGAGGCAGAGGCAGGTCTGCAGTGCTGTGTCCCCAAGGTCTAGTAAATTAAGTTCACCCTTGTATGCTTTCGCGGGGATCAGAGCCCATCAAGGGGATCAGAGCCCAGCCCTGTCAAAAAATGGGGTGCAAAAATGGGAAAACCTAACGCTGCCTTGCTTGCTTCTTCTACCTTACTGGAGCACAGGTTTATCTCCAATAATAATAATAATAATAAGAAGAAGCTCATCAGATCATAGAAGGCACACTTTGCAAGTCACTAAAGGTAAAAAGGTAAAGGTACCCCTGCCCGTACGGGCCAGTCTTGACAGACTCTAGGGTTGTGTGCTCATCTCACTCTAGAGGCCGGGAGCCAGCGCTGTCCGCAGACACTTCCGGGTCACGTGGCCAGCGTGACAAGCTGCATCTGGCAAGCCAGCGCAGCACACGGAACGCCGTTTACCTTCCCGCTGGTTGTTGTTGTTTAGTCGTTTAGTCGTGCCCGACTCTTCGTGACCCCATGGACCAGAGAACGCCAGGCACTTCTGTCCTCCACTGCCCCCCGCAGCTTGGTCAGACTCATGCTGGTAACCTCGAAAACACTATCCAACCATCTCGTCCTCTGTCGCCCCCTTCTCCTTGTGCCCTCCATCTTTCCCAACATCAGGGTCTTCTCCAGGGAGTCTTCTCTTCTCATGAGGTGGCCAAAGTACTGGAGCCTCAGCTTCACAATCTGTCCTTCCAGTGAGCACTCAGGGCTGATTTCCTTCAGAATGGAGAGGTTTGATCTTCTTGCAGTCCATGGGACTCTCAAGAGTCTCCTCCAGCACCATAATTCAAAAGCATCAATTCTTCGGCGATCAGCCTTCTTTATGGTCCAGCTCTCACTTCCATACATCACTACTGGGAAAACCATAGCTTTAACTATACGGACCTTTGTTGGCAAGGTGATGTCTCTACTTCTCAAGATGCTGTCTAGGCCTGTCATTGCCCTTCTCCCAAGAAGCAGGCGTCTTTTAATTTCGTGGCTGCTGTCACCATCTGCAGTGATCATGGAGCCCAAGAAAGTAAAATCTCTCACTGCCTCCATTTCTTCCCCTTCTATTTGCCAGGAGGTGATGGGACCAGTAGCCATGATCTTCGTTTTTTTGATGTTGAGCTTCAGACCATATTTTGCACTCTCCTCTTTCACCCTCAATAAAAGGTTCTTTAATTCCTCCTCACTTTCTGCCATCAAGGTTGTGTCATCTGCATATCTGAGGTTGTTGATATTTCTTCCGGCAATCTTAATTCCGGCTAGGGATTCATCCAGCCCAGCCTTTCGCATGATGAATTCTGCATATAAGTTAAATAAGCAGGGAGACAAAATGCAGCCTTGTCGTACTCCTTTCCCAATTTTGAACCAGTCAGTTGTTCCATATCCAGTTCTAACTGTAGCTTCTTGTCCCACATAGAGATTTCTCAGGAGAGAGATGAGGTGATCAGGCACTCCCATTTCTTTAAGAACTTGCCATAGTTTGCTGTGGTCGACACAGTCAAAGGCTTTTGCATAGTCAATGAAGCAGAAGTAAATGTCTTTCTGGAACTCTCTAGCTTTCTCCATAATCCAGCGCATGTTTGCAATTTGGTCTCTGGTTCCTCTGCCTCTTCTAAATCCAGCTTGCACTTCTGGGAGTTCTCGGTCCACATACTGCTTGAGCCTTCCTTGTAGAATTTTAAGCATAACCTTGCTAGCATGAGAAATTAGTGCAATTGTGCGATAGTTGGAGCATTCTTTGGCACTGCCCTTCTTTGGGACTGGGATGTAGACTGATCTTCTCCAATCTTCTGGCCACTGCTGAGTTTTCCAAACTTGCTGGCATATTGAGTGTAGCACCTTAACAGCATCATCTTTTAAAATTTTAAATAGTTCAGCTGGAATACCATCACTTCCACTGGCCTTGTTATTTGCAGTGCTTTCTAAGGCCCATTTGACTTCACTCTCCAGGATGTCTGGCTCAAGGTCAGCAACCACACTACCTGGGGTATATGAGACATCCGTTTCTTTCTGGTATAATTCCTCTGTGTATTCTTGCCACCTCTTCTTGATGTCTTCTGCTTCTGTTAGGTCCTTTCCACTTTTGTCCTTTATTATGGAAATCTTTGTACGAAATGTTCCTTTCATATCTCCAATTTTCTTGAACAGATCTCTGGTTCTTCCCATTCTATTGCTTTCCTCTATTTCTTTGCATTGCTTGTTTAAGAAGGTCTTCTTGTCTCTCCTTGCTATTCTTTGGAAATCTGCATTCAATTTCCTGTATGTTTCACGATCTCCCTTGCATTTTGCTTGCCTTCTCTCCCCCGCTATTTGTAAGGCCTCATTGGACAGCCACTTTGCTTTCTTGCATTTCCTTTTCATTGGGATGGTTTTAATTGCTGCCTTCTGTATAATGTTACGAGCCTCCATCCATAGTTCTTCAGGCACTCTGTCCACCAAATCTAAATCCTTAAACCTGTTCCTCACTTCCACTGTGTATTCATAAGGGATTTGACTTAGATTGTATCTTACCGGCCCAGTGGTTTTTCCTACTTTCTTCAGTTTAAGCTTGAATTTTGCTATAAGAAGCTGATGATCTGAGCCACAGTCAGCTCCAGGTCTTGTTTTTGCTGACTGTATAGAGCTTCTCCATCTTTGGCTGCAGAGAATATAATCAATCTGATTTCGATGCTGCCCATCTGGTGATGTCCATGTGTAGAGTCGTCTCTTGTGTTGTTGGAAAAGCGTGTTTGTGATGACCAGCTTGTTCTCTTGACAGAACTCTATTAGCCTTTGCCCTGCTTCGTTTTGATCTCCAAGGCCAAACTTGCCAGTTGTTCCTTTTATCTCTTGACTCCCTACTTTAGCATTCCAATCCCCTATAATGAGAAGAACATCCTTCTTTGGTGTCACTTCTATAAGGTGTTGTAAGTCTTCATAGAATTGGTCAATTTCAGTTTCTTCAGCACCAGTAGTTGGTGCATAAACTTGGATTACTGTGATGTTAAAAGGTCTGCCTTGGATTCGTATCGAGATCATTCTATCATTTTTGAGATTGCATCCCAGTACAGCTTTTGCCACTCTTTTGTTGACTATGAGGGCCACTCCATTTCTTTTACGGGTTTCTTGCCCACAGTAGTAGATATGATGGTCATCCGAACTGAATTCACCCATTCCCGTCCATTTTAGTTCACTGATGCCCAGGATGTCAATATTTATTCTTGCCATCTCATTTTTGACCACCTCCAACTTACCCATGTTCATGGTTCTTACATTCCAGGTTCCTATGCAATATTTTTCTTTACAGCATTGGACTTTCCTTTCGCTTCCAGGCATATCCGCAACTGAGCGTCCTTTCGGCTTTGGCCCAGCCGCTTCATCAGCTCTGGATCTACTTGTATTTGTCCTCTGCTCTTCCCCAGTAGCATGTTGGACGCCTTCCGACCTGAGGGGCTCATCTTCCAGCGTCATAACTTTTATATGCCTGTTGTCTTTGTCCATGGAGTTTTCTTGGTCCCTATTTATCTACTTGCACCCGGGGGTGCTTTTAAACTGCTAGGTTGGCAGGCGCTGGGACCGAACAACGGGAGCGCACCCCGCCACGGGGATTCGAACCGCCAACCATGCGATCAGCAAGTCCTAGGCGCTGAGGTTTTACCCACAGCGCCACCCACGTCCCTTGCAAGTCACTGGGAGGTGTCAAATCCAGAAAACCAAACATCTTTACACAGGGTAGCCCTCTGTTTGAAGGCATCCTTGAAGCGCTGTCTGGTTCAAGTTCAGCGTAAATAAAAACAGGGCTGTCTTAAGCATATGTGGCGCTGGGCTGCAAAGATCTGCCCGGCGCAGCCCCCCGCCCCCTGGTTGCCCAGTCCTAGGCACGCAGGAGGGCAAAGCCAGCCAGCCACCTCAGCATCTTGCTGGCTCAGTTGCCCCCGAACTCGCGGCGCACAGCAGAAGAGCCCGCTACAGCACTCTGACCAACGGGCGGGCTCTTCCTCGGACTCAACTCTCGGGTCCTGGACTCTTGGCCTGGCACCCCTGAGAGCCCAGTGCCTGGGTGTCCTGCACCCCTAGTGCCTATGGGTAAGACAGCCCTGAATAAAAGGATAGCTCAGTTGGTTAGAGCACAGTGCTGACAATGCTAAGGTTGCAGGTTCGATCCCTGTATGGGACAGCTGCATATTCCTGCATTGTGGGGGTTGGGTTGGATAATCTTCAAGGTCCTTTTCCAACTCCACAGGTCTAGGGGCCTAGGATTCAAAACAAATTCTATGCTTCACTGATTCTATGACCTTAAGAAGGGAGAGCAGGAGGGGCCCTTGACATTGCCCATCAATAGTTAGCAGCTGTGCAGCAGATGGACCAGTCACAGCTTTCCTCACTATGATACCTCTCTTTAAATTATAGTGAAAAAAAATTGCATCCACCCTGATAAAAGCAGCATATGCACATTTTCTGCAAGTCAGTGAAAGGACAACTGCCTCAAAACAAACAGCATCTGTCCACACACGGGGATGGTAATGCTGGAACATTGCTTTGGGCACTGCTGTGGAGCTCTTTGTAAAGAGATCTGTGTAAGGAGTTAATCACCTTTATTAATATTACCTCACCCAGGGAACTCAGCTGATGATGACGATGCGACTTTTCTCCTTGCAGATCAAGATAAGCTGGTGACAGCATGGACTAACTATTCCTAGCAAACATATTCCTAGCGACAGGCACTAAAGTAGGGGCCGCAGTGATGCTCTCTGAGCTTTAAGCCGTATCACTAATTTAGTATGGGAATCTGATCTGCTTAGTTGCATATATGCACATTGCAATGGCTGGTGCAAATATCTATCGACCTATCTGCATCTGAAAACTGCAAGAAGAAAATAAAAGGAACTGAGGACTGGCAAGGTGGATCTCAAACCATTTGTGATCAGGCAGCATCTCCTGACTCCAGGTAATCCAGAGCAGAATCCTTCTCCTCCTCCTAGACAGCCAATCCAGAGCCATTATACTGCAGTACAGTGATACCTCGGGTTAAGTACTTAATTCGTTCTGGAGGTCCGTACTTAACCTGAAACTGTTCTTAACCCTAATCACCACTTTAGCTAATGGGGCCTCCTGCTGTTGCCGCGCTGCCGGAGCACGATTTCTGTTCTTATCCTGAAGCACTATTTCTGGCTTAGTGGAGTGTGTAACCTGAAGTGTATGTAACCTGAAGCGTATGTGACCCGAGGTACCACTGTACTAAATGATACTGTACAGCAGTGGTGGGGGACTTGTGGCTCTTTCCAGATGTTGTTGAACTCCAACTCCCATCAGCCCCACAAAGGGACATAGGAGGTTGCCTTATACCAACTCAGACCATTGGTCCATCTAGTTCAGTACTGTCTACACTGGTTGGCAGGAGCTCTCCAGGGTTATTAGTGGGGTAGGAGAGCTAAAAATAATGCCAATATATTTAACAGCTGGCAACCAATGCACCCCTTGGGTTTCAGATAGTACATGGGTAGCAGAAAGCCCTGGAAACAAATTTTCATGACGCTTTACCGGCTATGGTGGCTCATTTACCAGAAGTAATGTATTTAGCATTAACTCTGGAAGTGTTTACTCGATTCTGACCAAACTAAGCCTTCTATGTATATTTTGGTCTCACAATGCATCTGGTATTTTGCACTTGCAACAGGAATAGGTGCGACACAAAAACACATTGAGCGATATTTAATGCTCCTGGTAGTCAACATGATGGCAAGGAAGGTCTATGACTCAAGAGAAGAGCATCTGCTTTGTCTGTAGATGGGCAAACAGTCTGATCTGGTATTAAAGCAGCTTCTTTGTTCCTCCACACATCATGCCATACAACTCCTGTCAAGGCAACATCTAACTTGCCTAGGAGCTCTCCAAGGTCCTGAAGATTTCAAACCTTTTTCTGCCCTCTACATCCACTTTCTTGAAACCTACAGTCTGTTGCCTAATCTCCACTATCAGGTGCTGGACAGCTCCAGCAGATCTCCAAAGATCTACAAAATGGATGGCCCTCTTGGTAGGTCCCGCACCCTCAGAAATTTAGGGAATGGCAGCCAGAGGGAGGGCCTCCTCTGTGGCAGCCCCAGAATGCAGGACTCTTGTCTGATAGAGGTACATCTGGGACCTTCACTAGATTGCCATCATATGCTGAAGATGCACCTCTTTATCCTGGTCATTGAAAAGCAGGTAAGAAATCACCACCATCACAATATAATTATTTATTCTCTGCCCAGATGGTACAAAGCTGGGAGAGATGTTGTAGTTTCTTGGGGAATGCGCAAGTCCCACCCATGGGTGCTCTCCACTGCCCTTTCCTTATGACACGTGCAAGGCGGCTCTTACAGCAGCCTCCTTTCTTACTTCAGAGCTCCCACCTTGCCATCTTCATGGTAAACAAAGATGTTCCTTGTGCTGTTGTCTTTCAAGTACGTGATTTGCAGCCCGTGCGGGTTCCCGATTTTGGCAGGCTGGAAAGTGGCATTCAGGTGCTCAATCTTCATGATTGCTTTGGGTTCTTTTGCCTGGGAGGGTGGGGGGGGGGAGAAAGGAAACCAAAAGCAATAAGAAGCCAAGGCGAAGGCAGCAAGCATGCTCTGCAAAACACAGGCGTTCAAAACAAAAGAGCACTTTTACTGAGAGTGCAGCCTTGATCCAGTAGCTCCAGGAAGGGCAAAGGGGGGCCTGACCACACACATACACCCCAGACAAATGTGCAAAAAAGTGTTCTGCCCCCCCCCTCAAAAAAATTAGCTTGATAATGTACAGTGGTTAAGATGTAAAATCACAGAATTGTAGAGTTTGAAGGGACTCTGAGGGTCATCTAGTCCAACCCCCTGCAATACATTCTATTATTCTATTGAAAAACACTCAATATAACCTGAAACTCTGCTCTGCTTCACAGGAGAAGCCACGAGTTGAATCTTCTACATGCAAAAGGCATACAATACTTATCAGTGATCTATGGTCCTTTCCCCTGGGAGTTTCCCAGATATTTGGTCTGTGGTTGCATACATGGCATACATTTAGAATATATGACTTCCACCTAAAGAATCCTGGGAACTGTAGTTTACCCCTCAGAATTACAGTTCCCAGCACCTTAAACTAACTACAGTTTCCAGGATTCTTTGGGGAAAGTGATGTATGTGTTAGATGTATGACACGAGTGCAGCCTGGGGCACCAGCTCAAATGCCTAAGTCAATTAAAAAATGCAAATAAGTAGGCTAGGCCAACAATCAGTTAAATGAAATAGGATTCACCAATATGGAACTTTTAATTGTGCTTTTATATCAAATTTCCTTTTCTGCGTATACTGTAATGTTTTACTGTTGCTATGGCCATTGGCTAATGCGAATCAAGTTTTATTTATCTATCTACACGGAACAGTTCCCTTTATTATGATGGATGAGATCAACACCATGACCAGTCTTTTGAAATAGCCGGGGGTAGGGGGATTCCACCCATCTTCCACACCTAGTTAGATAGCAGTGGTTCATGATCGAGTGCTGTGGACTCTCACTTCCCCAGCGGTCAAGACGGCTTCAGACCCATATGAAAGAAAGAGCAGCAACATCTTAGCCCACTCACTGGGAAATCCCCTTTGACAAAGTAATCCAAATCATGTCTCCTTGAAAGCAAACAGCACTGATTTCAATGGGGCTTACTCCTAAGTAGGTGGGTGCAATAGTGCAGCCTGGAAATGCCCTGGAGAAAGGTCAGAAAAGGTGATTGTATCTAAAACTGGCTTCCTGGGAAAAGGGGACGGCTTGCAACATAACTTCTATGGAACCCTGGTGCAACCACACCTCCATTTTCCAGGGCATGGCCAACACGTGGCTTTCTTAAGGAGGGGCTTTTTGGAGAAGTTGCGTTCTGATTCTTGGTAGTGATGATGACTCCAGATTCCGGGAGTCCCTTGGGCAGAACAAACTTGTGGGCGAACCCATGTGGAAGTCAGAAGAGCCAGAAACAAGACTTGACTCACCCAGCCTGTGCAACTACACCCATGACCAAGCCCAGGTAGGAGACCCTGCTGGATTAGACCAAAGGCATACCTAGTCCAGCATCATGGGAACTGTAGTTTCACCCTCACAGAGATCCAATTCTCAGCAAGCTACAGTTTCCAGGATTCCTGGAGGGGATCTGTGTGCTTCAAATGCGTGCTGGATGTGTTTCAATGCATGCTGTGGATCTGTCCCTGCTTTTCCAGGAAGTCCACAAGCGTCACAGACTGGTTGGGCACAGAGGAGTGGTGGGAGGAACCAGCTGGGGAACCCCCAAGGGAAGAAGACTCAGAGTCTGGGCAGTGGTGGTGGGACAATGATGATTGGTCAGAGGGAGAAGAGGGGGCAGGCTGGGAGAAGGAGGTGTCAGAAAGGGTGACAGGGCTTAGTGAGCTGGGAGAGTCTGTGGCAGAGAGCAGTCCAGAAACAGAGGCAGGAGCAGGAGAGGAGCGGGGCCAAGAGGCAGAGTTGAGTCAGGCTGGTGAAGAGGCATGGGTGTCTCCTCTTCCTGCAGTGACAAGTTCCCCTCCCCTGCACACTTTTGCCTCTCGCCCCTCCCATCACCAGCACATGTACCCCAGAAGGTGGACCAGGTGGGGGTCTGGCCCTCGGTCCAAGGAAGGTTCCTCCCACCTGCCTTTCACTGCTGCTTCCCCGTGTTGGGTTTTAGATTGGAAGTTCCTTGGGGCTGAGACCTTCTTTGGCGTGTTCCGTACAATGGCACAGCCCCTGATGGTGCTACATAAGGGTTAAAAATGAAGTAGCAGGGTGTTGGCGAATAAGCATCAGGAGCCTCGTCCCTACCAGAGAGGAGTGGCAAACCAAGCTGTTGGACTATGCTGAGATGGCAAAGCTGACTGGAAAACTCAGAAACCAAGAGGATAAAAACTTTATTTAAAAAATGGGGGGAGGAATTATAATTTAATTAGGAGACCACTGTAAGCAATTAATATAGAGATACCATATGAAGATATTTGAAAGCAAGCAGGGGGAGTTATTATGGGGGAGGACCAGAAGAGGAAGTTGAGGGAAGTTGGGGAGAGGGGACTGGGGAAATGTATCTTGTTGAGTTTGATGATCTGATGTGTTGTAATATGATAAAAATATATAATCCAATAATTTTTTCATAAAAAATAATAACAGGAGACCACTGTAAGCAGATGGAAACAAGAGCAGAATTTTGACTCACTTGTAGTGTAAAACTTATTATGGACAATATGGTTTGATATAAAAACTGGAGTATGGATGAAGATGCAGTTGTAGATGTTTAAATTGAGACCCCATGAAGGGGATGAGGGGAAGTCTTGAGATTCGGAGAATCTCCTTATACAGATACGTTTTTACTAGTTTGTGTTTATTTATACTTTGTATTTGTAAAACCAATAAAAATTATTTTAAAAAAAGAAGCAGCAACGGGAGCCTCGTGGCCCCATTACGTGACCTGCTAGCTATTCAAAACTGAAAAAAGGACCAGCCCCTTGGAACCAACCCCCGTTCTCTTACGTCATTTTTGTTGTAATACTTCAGGGCACCTTCCCGTTCTGAAAGCACGAATTTCCTGCTCAAGAACTGCCCGTTGTCACGGCCCCTCTTCCAGAGAAATCCTTCCCGGTACCCTATGGAGGAACAGAACAACAACAACAGAGAAATATATTCTTCCCATGGCAACTTTTTGAAAGGAAAAACAGAGGGAAGGGGAATAGTTTGATGTTTACATTTGTTAGAAGCCACCCAGAGTGGCTGGGGCAACCCAGTCAGATGGGCGACATATAAATGAATTATTATTATTATTATTATTATTATTATTATTATTAGCCTTTTTTGGCATGGCGGTGGTTGCCACAGTGTCTCCCTCCAGCTAGATGTCAGATCATCATTTGCTGCTCTGATCTTTTGGCTGCTGGGCAAATTTGGAGACCCGAACTTAGGAACAGGAAAAGGAGAGCCTGAGAGGAACATCCCTAGGAGGAAGCAGGAGTCTACTTAAGATAGTATGCATAGGTTAAATCCAGTCAAAGGCAACTAAGGGGTTGTGGTGCTCATCTTGCTTTCAGGCTGAGGGAGCCAGCGTTTGTCCACAGACAGCTTTCCAGGTCACGTGGCCAGCATGACTATGCCGCTTCTGGCACAACGGAACACCGTGACAGAAACCAGAGCTCACGGAAATGCTGTTTACCTTACCGCCACAGTGGTACCTATTTATCTACTTGCACTGGCATGCTTTTGAACTGCTAGGTTGGCAGGAGCTGGGACAGAGCAATGGGAGCTCACCCCATCGTGGGGATTCAAACCGCTGACCTTCTGATCGGCAAGCCCAAGAGGCTCAGTGATTTAGACCACAGGACTAGAGTCTTAGGAATCTGTGCAGTTTCAGTTAGAGGTAGCCAAGGC
This sequence comes from Podarcis cretensis, assembly GCF_951804945.1. Lineage (NCBI taxonomy): Eukaryota > Metazoa > Chordata > Lepidosauria > Squamata > Lacertidae > Podarcis > Podarcis cretensis. The sequence goes on along the minus strand of NC_137183.1, from coordinate 42,941,274 downwards.
AACAGCAGACATATCCAGGATGAAGCTTTCGCTCCTTCCACTGGCTTTAACTGGAATGGCCGCAACAAAGCCATTAAGCAAATTGTATTCTGGTCATTTCCATAAGTATGTTAACAGTTTAGCTTGTCACATTTCATTTGTAAATATCAGGGTAGTGGTGGGAAACTATCCATAGCTTGCTTTGGGAAAGAGCTGCAGCTCAACAGAAGAGCAACTGTTTTGCTTGCACAAGTTCCCAGATTCAATCCCTGGCTTCTCCAGACCCTGCCAGTAATCCTGGAGAGCTGCTGCCAGCCAATGTTGACAATACTGATCTAGGTGGACCAATGCACTGACTCTGTGTAAGGCAGCTTATGATACGATACAATACCATACAGAACAACAAAATTGAAAAATTTATATAAGACATTCAAAAACCAACAAGCCTGCCACCCCAGCTATCCCAACCTGGTTAGCCCCCTAAAAACTCTGATACCCCATTTTTAAATACAATATACTCCCATAGAGACTCCTTACACTGCATTTAAAACAAAAATCGCATTTGGGTAGAAACTGTTTCTCAGGCAGCTAGTCCTAGTCTTTATAACCCTGTACCTTCTTCCAGAAGGCAGAAGCTGAAAGAGATCATTTCCAGGGTGTGCACTATCCTGCACTATCTCTGCAGCTTTCTTATGGCTCCTGGAAGCATTTGATCCAAGGTGGGAAGAGTGCACCCAATTATTCTCTCCGCAGTCTTTACAACCCTGGACAGCATTGTTCTTTCCCTGACCGTGCAGCTCCCAAACCACACAAACAGACCATAAGTAAATACACTCTCCACAGTACAATGGTAAAATCAACAGGTCCTTTGAGAAATTGTTTTTCCAGAGGATTCTCAGAAAATATAACCTCTGCTGTGCTCTCTTCATCAGGTCTTTGCTGTTTTCTCCCCAGGTTAGGTCATCTCTCAACTCCATTCCATGTTTTTCTCACAGAAAATGGCAAAGCTCAGCTCAGAAAATTAGCACTTCCCCAGCTTTGGGAATGTGGTGGGAGGGCTCTAGGACTTTGCCAGAGCCTCACACCTCCTTCCCAAAGCCTGGCACCTCACTTATCTGGTTTTGGGAAAGCAGCATGAGCGCTGTGTGGGTGTGGCCTCCCTCCCACACCCATTCAACAAGGCAGTGTGCGGCCCGCGGGTTCTGTGTTGATGTGCTCTTGTGGCCCACTTAGTAGGAAAAGTTGGGCCGCCCTGGGTTTGGGTGCTGGACTGGGAAGACCTAGGTTCAAATCCAGCTCCACCTGTGAAGCACCCTGGGAAATCTTAGGCCAGTGACACACCTTCTCCTCTCACACACCCACATGCACACACAACTACAGTTCCCAGGATTCTTTGGGGGGGGGGAACCATGGCTGCTTAAAGTGGAGCAGTCCTGCTTTAAATGCATAGTGCAGATGAGGCCCTTAGCAACATTTCGATGATCCCACTCTTCATTTGATTCTCCCAGCCACTCCAATTTTACCCTCGCAACAACCTTGTGGGGTAAGTAAGGCTGAGAGGGCGTGAGCACCTGGGTTAACAGAGTTGTGGGTTCAAGTCCCACATTGGGCAAAAAGATTGTGGTCCTTTCCAACACCACAATTCTGTTTTTCTGTGGTTCTGTGACTGGCCCAAGGTCACACAGTGAGCTTCATGGGTGGGGATTTGAACCCGAGTCCAACCCTCTACCCACCACACCACACTGACATTTATCAGAATAGGCTCTTTAAAATATGGCATACGTCAGTAAAAGACTCGTTGAGCAACCCGGCTGAATACTTCCAGGAGAAAAAACTGCTTGCTGTTTTGTTATTCGAGGAAGTGAACTGTTAAAAGACTCCAAAACTGTCAAAGCTCAGGAAGCGTGACTGTCAGCTCTTGAGCAAGCCTGATGGTTTAATCAACCATATCCTCCAGGCATCGCTTGTGTACCTGTCTGTTTTCTGTCAGCCTTCCCGAGGGAGAACTTCATCAACCTCCTTGTGATCCATCATGTACGATGCAACATGGAATTAAGCAGTATTCAACACTCGAATCACAGAGGCTTGGCAGGTAAAGTGAGAAGGAGGCCACCGATAATAGTTTGGGCCCCTCAAAAGACAAGAAAATATGACCTGTTTTGTATATGACGTGTGTGGAAGGAGGAGTCACTTCCTCTTTTAGCTTCACATATTAGCTGTGTTTCCTGCATTGCCAGGGGTAGACTGGATGAGCCCTGGGGTTCCCTTCCAACACTGTCATTCTGTAGAGTGCTGGAGTGATAGATCTCAAATGCTGGGAAATGTTCATTCAGAAGAAGACATTTCATTAAAAGAAGAAGAAAGAATCATTTTCTTCTCGGATTCTCAAAGAAAGCCATCGTAAATATGGATTAGTGGGCGGAGGAGACATTCAATTCAGTTCACATTTTTTTAAAACAAACATTCACCCTCCTCCCAGTTTTGTGGCGCAGTTCTCCAAGTAATAGGTGCAAAAATGCATTTGCTAGATCCTGCTGTGTACTTTGTCGTGGTGTTGTCCCAAATCAAAACCACTCCTTTTGATGGGAAGGGTGATCCTTAAAATAATAATAATAATAATAATAATAATAATAATAATAATAATACAGTGGTACCTCTGGTTGCGAACCGGAGGCCCATTCACAACATGAAAGGAACACAACCTGCAGCGGCGCATCTGCACACACACAGGTTGCAATTCGCCACTTCTGTGCATGCGTGCGGTGTCATTTTGCGCATCTGCGCATGCGCGAGTGGCAAAACCCAGAAGTAACCCTTTCTGGTACTTCTGGGTCGTCGCGGGACGCAACCTGAAAAAACGTAACATGAAGCAAACATAACATGAGGTATGACTATAATAATAATAATAATAATAATAATAATAATAATAATAATTTCATTAAAGATTTTCTTTTATGTAACAAAAAAAGGAGTGAGTATGGGACCAAAATGTATGGGAAACCACCCTATTAGAAAAGCTGACCAACAAACTCAAACTAGCACGGGGGCAAGCAAAGGAGGACACCTTCACCCTTTATCACATATACAACACAACTAGACAAGGGGCCAAAGAAGGTGGGGAAGGTGTGCGAATCATTTTAAAACCCATGCACCATATTTGGCTTTCAACAACTTCGGTGCTCCACTTCTCAGAAGGAAGCATCCCGCTACTTCAGCTCCCAAATCTCATCCAATTGGAGCTGAGGGAAGCATACTGACAGGTTTAGAAAGCAGAATAGGAAGGCTTTCAAGATGAAGTCATAGGCATGGAGCCAGGTGCGAGTCAGGTGCGTTTTTTGTTTTTGTTCCGAAAAAGCAAATTCCCCACCACACACCGAACACTAGAGGAAGCAAGAAGCTGAATGGACACAAAGCATTTTGGGCTCCTAGCTCACACTCTTTTCCAAGGGTGGTTTCTCCATAGGAGTTGGTAGTTCTTATCTACTGCACAGCAAATGTTCATTTATGAATGCCCACCACCCCTGCTGCAAAAATTAAAAAAACACCCAGGGAACACTTTTAAGAAGATTTTCAATCTGTGACAAAACATTACGTGCCTGGAGGTGAAGGTGTAGAAGAGGAGGTTCTGGCCACAAAGAAAACAGTGTTTTAACATGGTTTGAAGTAATTTAACTGTAGAAATTGGGCACATTCTACCTTCATCTAATTTGTGTACCTGCTGTCTCTGGCACTGCCTGCCATTTAAGGGCTTAATAAACGCTAACGCCTAGCACGTCTAATTCCCCTTGCCATCATTCTTCAAGCTGCACATTATCAACTTCCCAACTGCACATTTTGTGTCCAATTGCACAATTAAAAAAAAGACCCTTGGTCCAAGTAATAGCTTGTGGAAGACATCTCCCTTTAAGGCTTAAAGGAGAAAATGATTGGGGGGAGGGGGAGAGAGATCTGTAACAAATTTCCAGCCCTTATAGAATTGTTTCCCTTTGCATCACAGCCAAAGGAACATTTTGAAAGGAAGGATTGATAGCTTTTGCTTCCCATGCGCTAGAAATCAATACAGTGAAATACAGCCAGCAACCAAAGTGTCTTTCTCGCTAAACTATCAGCCGAAAGCTTGGTAAAATGCTCACAGCCTCTCTTGTCAAAAAGAAGCAAGCATCTCCCGCATTCAAGTGCTGGATTTTATTTATTTTTATTTCTGGAAATATTGGTGTGCCACTGCTCATTAAAAACAAAACCAAAGCGGTCTGTGACAACCATATGCATATGCAATAAAAACAGCGTAAACATTTAAAATTGGAGATCCAATGACCGTTACATACACATACTCTCCAACATTTATCCAATGAAAATAGGTACGTCCTATTCCATTATTAGGGACGCGGGTGGCGCTGTGGGTTAAACCACAGAGCCTAGGACTTGCCGATCAGAAGGTCGGCGGTTTGAATCCCCGTGACGGGATGAGCTCCTGTTCCTTGGTCCCTGCTCCTGCCAACCTAGCAGTTCGAAAGCATGGCAAAGTGCAAGTAGATAAACAGGTACCACTCCGGCGGGAAGGTAAACGGTGTTTCCGTGCACTGCTCTGGTTTCACCAGAAGCAGCTTAGTCATGCTGGCCACATGACCTGTACTCCCTTTATTGGCTCTCTTGGCCAATAAAGTGAGATGAGTGCCGCAACCCCAGAGTCGGCCACGACTGGACCTAATGGTCAGGGGTTCCTTTACCTTTTATTCCATCATTATTATTATTATTATTATTTTACTATTTATGCCCCAGCCATCTGACTGGGTTGTCCCAGCCACTCTTGGTGGCTTCCAACATACATAACAAAATAACGAAACATTAAACATTGAAAAACTTCCCTATGCAGGGCTGTCTTCAGATGGCTCGGGGATCAGGTGTCTCCATACCCTCCAACATTTTTCCAATGAAAATAGGGATGCCTTAAGGAAAAGCACGACATTCTGGTATCAGATCAGAAACCGTGATAGCTTCTGCAAATTTGGGACTGTCCCTGGAAAATAGGGACATGGGTGGTGGGTCGGCAGATAGATGTTATCTTAACAGCCTGCATAAGCTTGGCAAAATAGGGAAGTTTCCAGCCGGCATTTATAGGTTGCAGCAGAAGGTGTCTGCTGATAAGCCTTGCCAGCTCAGGGGATGATCTCAGTGTCTGGGTGGTCCCTAAGGTACCTTGGACCAAAGTTGTTCAGATGTCTGTAAACCAAAACAGGCAACCCCTGATTTGCACGGGATGCTTTCTGGGTCATTGTGCATGACAGTGGAGCATGCATAAGTCCACTCTGCCCCGTGGCTTGTTCATTGATCAACTAGTCATCCATACTTACGATACTCCAGTTTCCCAATTTCCCAGTTTCCCTTCACAGGTCTCAAGGCCATGTACCTTATTTTTCGCTCTATAAGACACACTTTTCCCCTCCTAAAAAGTAAGGGGAAATGTGTGTGCGTCTTATGGAGCGAATGCAGGCTGTGCAGCTATCCCAGAAGCCAGAACAGCAAGAGGGATCGCTGCGCAGCGCTTCCTCTTGCTGTTCTGGCTTCTGGGATAGCCCCTCAGTCCCTTCCCCCACCTCCCGGAAAAGCCCCCAAGAGCTGCGCTCCCTTTAAAGAGCTGCACGGAATGTGTGTGCGGCTCTTGGGGGCTTTTCCTCGAGGAGTGAGAAGGGCGGCCCGTCAGTGATGGGCTGTCCTTCTCCCTCCTCAGGGAAAAGCCCCCAAGAGCCACACACACGCTCAACATGGCTCGTGAAAGGAAGCGCTGAGCAAAGCCTGGGATGCATACAGGCTCTACTCAGTGCTCCCTTTAAAGAATTTTTTTTTCTTGCATTCCCCCTCTAAAAACTAGGTGCGTCTTATGGCCAGGTGCGTCTTATGGAGCGAAAAACACGGTGTATGTTGTTCTCTCCCTTCCCGTTTTGCACTCAGAACAGCCTTGCAAGGTAGGTTAGACTCAGCTATGTTTCGGCAGTAGCCTCTGACTACCGGTTACTGAGGACCACATGCAGGGAGAGCGATGTTGCGCTCATGCTCTGCTTGTGGGCTCCCGATGGGCATCAGGCTGGCCACTGTGAGAACAGAATGCTGGACCAAATGGGCCTCAGCATGACCCAGAAGGACTCTTCTGATGTTAAGTGCTGACTTGCTCTCTCATCCAGCGTCTTGTTAAATAATGCAAATAGTTTTCCTCTGCAGGCGAAATTGCTGGGATAGATGCTGTCTGGTGCACCAAGGATTTCAAGGTGAAAACTGTCTGTGAGCAGTGGGGTAGAGGAGTGGGGAAAGGCGAATACCGTACAGATCTCTGCCCTATATATTTTTTTTTAGGCTCTCATTAGCATCCCTGGCAGAAGCCTTTCTGCAGCGTCCTGTCTGAAACTCTGTTTTGTCATCTGCAGCGCTGAAACATATACAGCCTTGCCTGCCCTTAGAGGCCGACCTAATTCCCTTGACTTTATCTCTTCAGCAGCCTCCAGCTCAAACACCTGGGTTGCTTTCCGCCTCTTCCTTAAGTTCCTCTCCACACCTGCAAAAGGAGACCACCAGATAATTTGTGCGCCGGAGGCTACGGATGGTCCAGCTGGCTCATGGAAAGGCAGGACATTCCTGCCTACCGTGTTGAACAGAAGATGATCTGTTCCAAAAGCTTTGCTGATGTCATCTTTATAATCAAGATAACCTCCCAATTAACTGGCAGTTGTTGTAGCAGCAATGAGCTCAAGTGTGCTTATATTCACTTTCTTTGATATAAAGCAATTGGCTTGTTGTGATGTTATCCTTGGACTGTGAGTCCAGAAAGGGGAGCTACCTGTAAGATTTGGCTATTTGCCACCTATGCCCTCAACTGGCCAAGTGAATTGATGGGCAGTTCTGCACAAAATATGCTGCTTTGTGTATATATAATGTCTGCATGTTTGCTTGGGTGTGGACAAGCCATCACCTTGCTACAGTGTTCGTCTGGCATCTGCAAAGGCAGGCTGCTTTGCTGTAAGTCTACACCTTTCTTTAATGATGTTAGGGTGTGAAACCTAAGACGCTGGCAAGTTAGCAATGTCATGTGACTTTAAGTAGTCAAGCTCGTTAAGTTGTTAAGTTGCTCAGTATATAAAGAGTGTTTGTTTTCTGTGCCTGGGGGGCGTGAAGCAAAATGTCTGAAAGCTCCGGAGGTGTTTCTGTTATCTTTCTGCAATAAACCTGTCTTTGGAAAGACAGGCTTCCCTGTGTCGTTATTTCCTTGCTGCTGAGACTCTGAAGCATGTACTGCAACAAGAATCTCTGCACTGGACTTAATTAATGCTCTGCAAAGAGAACTGTTGCTGGTTGCGCAGCGGAAGCGTTTACTGGACCAGTACACAGACTCTCTTAAATGAAGCATCCTTTTTTGGTATCCCTGCATCCTCGTAATGCTGGTGATCGACAAAAGAGGTTTAAAGACTTTCTCAAGGCAAATCTTAAAAAATGTAGCATAAAATCCGACAACTGGGAAACACTGGCCTGCGAGTGCTCCACTTGGGGAACAGCCTTTACCAAAAGTGTCATGAGCTTTGAAGAAGCTTGAACTCAGGATGCAAGGGAGAAACGTGCTAAGAGGAAGGCATGCTTGGCAAATCCACACCGTGATCAACTCCTGCCCGGAAACCTATGTCCCCACTGTGGAAGGACACGTGGATCCAGAATTGGCCTCCACAGTCACTTACGGACTCATTGTTAAAACCGTGTTTATGGAAGACAGTTTTATTCAGCTACGAGGGATCGCCAAAGAAGAAGGAGATACCTGCACCAAACCACTCCCATAAGCCGGTGGATCAGGACACCTGGACATACTTAGGTCTCAATGCAGCACACAGTTGTTCCGCCTGGCCTTTGGCTTAGAATCAATTTGATTCCTTCCCCCCCCCCTTTCTTTTTTCCTTTCTCCTCCTGTGAAGAGACTGCATTTTAATGTTTTAATGTTGTATTTTAATCAACTTGTTTTTATTATTGGTTGTTAGCCACCTGGCTGGGGAGGGCAGGATATTATTATTATTATTATTATTATTATTATTATTATTATTATTATTATTTAGTTTGAGCTTATGGCACTCTCTTTAAAAGGGAAGTAAGCGTCCAGTCCTCATGATTCTGAATATATAGGAACCTAGGAAACTGGCTATGGTGCTGGAGGAGACTCTTGAGAGTCCCATGGACTGCAAGAAGATCAAACCTCTCCATTCTGAAGGAAATCAGCCCTGAGTGCTCACTGGAAGGACAGATCGTGAAGCTGAGGCTCCAGTACTTTGGCCACCTCATGAGGAGAGAAGACTCCCTGGAAAAGACCCTGATGTTGGGAAAGATGGAGGGCACAAGGAGAAGGGGATGACAGAGGACGAGATGGTTGGACAGTGTTCTCGTAGCTACCAGCATGAGTTTGACCAAACGGCGGGAGGCAGTGGAGGACAGGAGTGCCTGGCGTGCTCTGGTCCATGGGGTCACGAAGAGTCGGACACAACTAAACGACTAAACAACAACAACAAGGAAACTGGCTTATACCGAATCAGACTGAATCAGACCAGTGATTCATCTAGCTTAGTACAGTCTACTCTACACTGACTGGCAGCAGGGTTTGGGGCAGGGGTCTCTCCCAGCTGTACCTGGAGATGCTGACGATCACACCCAAGACCTTCTGCATGCTGGAAGATGCACCCCCACTGAGCTACGATCTTTCCCATGTTGGTGAAAGTGCTACATAAGGTTTGGTTCAGCCTTTCCCAATCTGATCCCTTCTTGATGTTTTGTACTACAGTAGGGATTGGGGAAGAACCTAGATCCAGCTTGAATTTAAAGGTGAATCCACCTAATGGGCATTCCCTTCAAAATTAATTCTCCAGCCAGGTAATGTGTATAAAGATGTAAAGTGTGCATAGGAGTGCATATAATAAGTGACATTAACATGCGAAATGCATTCTATTTGAGGAAAGCTCTATGCAAAAATGCACACAAAAATGTGTATATTTGGGAAAATTCACATTAAAATGCTGGTGAATTTTCATGAGTGTATGTTTGTGTGTGTGTGTGTGTGTGTGTGTGTGTGTGTGTTTTAAATTGCAAACTAATGTGTAGAACTGAACTTATGTTTAGAAAAACATGAGAAACCCAAACTGGCAGATTTGCCTGCCTCTAACTCAGACTCCCATCAGCCCCAGCCACAATGCCCAATGGTCAGGGAGGATGGGAGCTGTAATAAAAAAAGGGGGAGGAAACATCTGGAGGGCACCAGGTTGAAGATGGCAGTGGCTCCTCTGATCCCTTCCACTGCACCATATTTACGTGAGTTGCTAACCGGAGCCGCAGACAGAGGCTGCAGCTATTATCTGAGGAAGTGTGTTCTGCATTGACACACGCACTGCTCTTTGACGGCAAAATAACAAACGCCTCCAGGCACCAGGCCTCCCCCCGGGAAGCGTGCGCTGGGCATTAGAGCCAGCTCCCTGGTGCCCAGGGAGGAGAAACTCAGCAGCCTCTCTGGATGACTCATTCCCCCTGCAAGACAGGATGATGTAATTGATCGAGGAGCCATGAGTCCGCTTTGTGGCAAGCTCCCCTGCTGCCTGGGAAAGAGGCACCCTCCCCTCCCCAGCGATGTGATTTTACTTCTGCATTGCCCAGAAGGGTAATTTCGGCCCTGAGTGCCAATCCTGACTGCGCTGATTTTTTCAGCTCCACGTCCGCCCATAAAACTTAACATTAAACAAGAAAAATGATATAGAGGAAGGAACTAAAGATATTTAAACCAAACGCTGAAGGATATAGTCCATGCACGACTGCTGCCTGTGTATACATTTTATTTCCGTCAGCGATTTCATCCCCTGGTGCGTAGATAAGTTTTATTTATTGCCTCCATTTCTACCCAGCTTTTCCCATCCAAATGGGACACATTGCAGAGGCTAAGATTATGTCATAAAGATATACACCTCCAAATCTTTATTGCGGTCATAGACCAGCATACATATACATCTATAAATTTAAAACACCCACACACCCACCACTGTACAGTACTGGAACAAGAATGCACTGCAGGCAGCCTGACAAAAATGTCAGCCTGAACAGCAATGTTTCTCCTCGTCCACAAAAGATACACAGTGAGCAGGAATGATGGAGGAATTTGTGATTTCCAATGCAAACTGACACAGTGCAAAATTTCTGGCCTGTTGTGCAGATCGGAATATAGTTATCCTTTGGATTTTGCTCTTTTCTGAATGGTGCAATATAGAAATGTGCCCTTTGAAAGAAAATACAGGTGCAGATGCACACACACCTTAAATTGTACCCTTTTGTACAATGCGAGAAACAACAGCGACCGCTCTAATGTGAGAATGCTGACATTCAGAAACACACGCCAAGCAACTGCTGGGTTTACACCAGGGGTCAGCAAACTTTTTCAGCAGGGGGCTGGTCCACTGACCCTCAGACCTTGTGGGGGGCCGGCCTATATTTTGGAAGAAAAAAAAATAGAACGAATTCCTATGCCCCACAAATAACCCAGAGATGCATTTTAAATAAAAGGACACATTGTACTCATGTAAAAACATGCTGATTCCCGGTCAGTCCATGGGCCAAATTGAGAAGGCGATTGGGTTGGATCCGGCCCCCGGGCCTTAGTTTACCTACCCATGGTTTACACCGTTCAATGTGCATTTCAAACACATGACTCGCCCCCACACAAAGAATCCCCAGAACTGCAGTGTGTTAAGGGGCTGGGAATTGTAGCTCTGTGAGGGTGAAACTACAGTTCCTAGTTTTCTTTGAAGGAGGTCCTGTGCTCTAAATGCACATTACGGATCTGCCTAATGTGTGACATTCACCAAAATGATGCACTACATCCTTGCACCCTAGGGTGAGCCAATGCCTGCCAGACGTTTTGGACTACAACTCCCATCAGCCCCCACTCAGAATGACCAATGACAGGGGGCAATGGGAGTACATTGAGAGGGCACCACATTGGCAGGAATTTTTCAATTTATTTTCACTTTTAATTTGTATACCGCCATTCTATATTACTATATTTTGCACCAACAAAATATACAACAAACAACACACACCTTATAATAACCTGATCCAATACAAAAAATCATAATAAAACATAACTTTAAAATGAACGACTTATATTAAATAAAGTAATATTCAATAGATTATTGAATATTGTTGTTATTGTTTAGTCATTTAGTCATGTCCGACTCTTTCATGGGGTCACGAAGAGTCGGACATGACTAAATGACTAAACAACAACAAAAATATTCAATAATCTATTAGAATATAATAGTACACAATAAAATTATCTCATAAAACACCAGCAAGTAATAATGAAACAGAAATTCCCTATTAACAATTACAATAAATAATTGCTAAGCTATGATCAATAAAAATAAGGGCAAATCACAATGCATAAAGTACCGCAACATGAAAAACCATGTAAAAGGATCAAAGACAGACAACTTATATACTTATTTTTAAAATATTGGGGTTTTTTAAAAAAAAAAAATCCCTGAACTCCTCTTCTCCCTTCTCGACTGCTTCTGCTATTCTTAATGTCATGGCCTGAGAGAGGCTAATTGTTCAGCTGGACTTGATTGAAAGTGGGGGAGATGAGACCCCCCCTTCTTTACTCCTGTACATGGCTTCAGCCAGCCAGGATTTTATGAACTGCTACAGGATCAAGCACAGAGATCCCCTCTCCCCTTCTCCATTTTGCTTTCCCAACTGAAACTCAACATTCAGAGGCTCCTGAAGACACCTGTGCATGCTCTGCCCTTATTAGGCTGGCTGGGTGATGCCCAATTGGACGTTTCTGTTTCCTAAACTTCTGCCTGTCTCAAGATCCGTCCGAGAAAGTTGACCCCTTCCTCTTGCTTCCCACTGGCCCTGGTACGGTTCCAATCCTGTCGGCACGTTAGCAGCTGAGTTCAGCATTAGTGGGAACAGAGGGGTTTTGGCGCAACACGTCGGGGGTTTGCTTTTCTGAAAGCAGACACGACTCGGGGCAAGGGCTCCAGTGTCAATAAAAATGCTCCCTCATCCTACGCTAGCTGCTTAATATTCCCACAAGCTCCCTTCTTGTTTGTTGTTGTTGTCCTTTAGAACAAAGGGTGGACAGAACCGCCAAGGCCTGGCCCAGCTTTGCACAGCCAAGGAATGAAACAAGGGTCTGTGCGCTAGATCATACAGACACAGTGGGAAACCGTAAATGCCAAAGTTCTTGTTGGGCCGCACGCCGTGAAAGATGTTGTGTGTTTCCCAACACAACCCTCGAGACCCTGAATGCCACCAGCCACCATGTACCCAGCTGCGCCATTTCCAGTCCTGCGCCCACCACTTTGTTAACAATAGTATTACTGTTCCATCTGTCAGCGGGATGGAAGACTGAAACTGCATGTAGTGGAATGGCATGTGAAAGATGAAGAGGTTAAGTCAGCAATGATACATTGGGCTAAAGACTTTGGTTACAATATACAATTAGAAGATTGGGAAAAGCTATGGAAAGAAGGTATAAACTTTACAGCATGTAATGCTTTGAAAGAAAACATAATGAAAATGATGTACAGATGGTACATAACACCAGTAAAGTTAGCCAAAATGTATAAAGTAAGCAATAAATGTTGGAAATGTAAAGAAAAAGAAGGTACCTTTTACCATATGTGGTGGGCTCGTAAGAAAGTAAAATGCTTCTGGGAAATTATATATAATGAGATGAAGAAAATGTTGAAATATACATTTGTGGAAAAATCCAGAAACATTTTTACTTGGCATTGTAGGTACAGAAATTAATAGACAGGATAAAAACTTGTTTTTATACGCAACTACAGCAGCGAGAGTACTATTAGCCCAACGATGGAAACAGGAAGAATTACCAACTAAGGAGGAGTGGCAAGTAAAACTGATGGCGTATGCAGAACTGGCAAAGTTGACTGGGAGAATTCAGAACCAGAAAGACCAGGACTTCCTTAAGGTTTGGAATAAATATATGATTTATTTGAAAGGCAATTGCATTAATGTAACATCGCTTGCAGGTTTGCAAGAAGTTTTGTAAGGAGGACTATAGAAATTATTGTAAAATGATTTAGGAAGGAAATAATTAGGAAACGAAGTTTAAAAGCATTAATTATAACAATAAAATGCAAGATCAGATAACAAATTTGAAAATCACTAGACAGGATTGATGGAAGTCTCAGGCTATAATAGCCAAAATGAGGATGATGTGATGTGAAATTTTGTTTGGAAAATATATGCAAAAACTAATAAAAATGATTAAAAAGGAAGACTGAAACTGCAGCAAAGACAGCGGGTTCTTTTGCATGTTTTGTGCCCATAGCAAGGCAATAAGTGTGTTGGGTGCCTGGAATCTTCAGCCCCATCTTGACCTCCTTCTAGCATTTTGGATCAGGGTTTGTTCAGATTGGGCCCCACCAGCACAGTCAGGGCCGGATTTAGGTTTCATGAGGCCCTAAGCTACTGAAGGTAATGGGGCCCTTTGTATGTCCAGCTGTACTTTGTCCTTTGTTGCTGTTTTTTGTGCTGAGTATATGCTATATGGTAATTTATGGACCTAATAGGTATCTCAAGCCATTTGCACATGTTGCCCTGCAACCGGTCCATGCAGAATGTAGGCACCCTATATATAGAAATGAGCAAACCAGTGATATTTTAGGGAGCAGCCAACAGGTGGGGCCCATTATTTACATCATAGGAGCCTACACAACACAAAACACTGTTGCTGTATGTAGGTTTTATTTTATTTGTTTTTTTATCTTATATTTTGGAAATATTTTGGAATATTTTTTATCTTATATTTTTTCCCTTTAATTTTTTTGGGGGCCCCCATGAGAATGGGGCCCTAAGCTATAGCTTGTTTAGCTTATACGTAAATCCAGCACTGCACGGTACATTTAGAGCTGCATCATATCACTTTAAATAGCCACAGGCTTCTCCCCCCTGCCCCGAATCATGGGAATTGTGGTTTGTTACAGTACACACACAAAGCAAATGTTCTACCCCTGAGCTACAGAACTGGAACAGTGTCAAAGAGCCTCGTGGCACCTTAAAGACTAACAAGCTTACGGCACCAGCTTTTTATGGGCTTGTGGCATAATAAATAAAGTTTATGTTCTAATATATCAAAGACACTTTGATGGCTTTTGCTGCTGGAGACTAAAAACGGCTGCCCCTCTGGATTTTTTAAAAAGAAGTTGAAAGTAGGACAACAAAAGCATCACTGACTGTGGCACAGATTTATTTTGTCCTCTGGTGAAACAAGCAGCCTTCTTTTGAAGCACTTCAGCTCTCTGAAGAACAAACTGTGGTTTTTCCCAAGTCGCAGTTCCCTGCCATCAGAGGGCCACCTGGGAACATCCACACTATGCGTCTGAAGCACTCTTGCAGCACTTCAACAGTCATGGCTTCCCCAAAAGCATCCTGGGAACTGTAGTTTGTGAAGGGACTGGTCTCACGGGCCAGCAATTCCCAGCACCTTCACAAACTACAGTTCCCATGATGTTTGGGGGGGAAAGCCATTATGACCGATGAAGTCATATATGAGAGCTTCAAATGTAGGGCATGGGTGTGACCCTAGGCAAATGGGTGAAGCTTTTTCACTTCTGGTCTCAAAACACCTAAACAAACAAACAAAAACCCTTTATGCATAGGGAGCATCTATGCCCCTCCATGGCCTCCAGTTTTATGGTTAAGAATTTTAGTAGAACATTGTTGGATCAGATCAAAGGTCTTCTCAAAGTTGCCATTCATATACCTTCAGGAAGCCTGGAACATGAGCACAACAGCCTTCCTCCATGGTTGCCATCTTTCCACACACACACACACACACACACACACACACACACCCATCCAGGCCTTGCCTCACCCCATACGTTAAACGGCCCCAAATAGGGAAGGTACTCCAAATAAATTTAAGGTTTCGATTGTCTTCTTCTGCCCAGTGTTCAAGGTTCTATAGCTCAGACTGGGAGAAGCCTCCCCTACACAAATAGTGCTCTTGCGGTTTTCTTTGCTCGCCGCTTCGTCTGCTTGAGACAAAAATAAAGCGGTCTAGAGCGATGACACTGTGGTATGTCAACAGAAATATATGGCCTCAGAGTAAAGGCAAGACTATTTATGGTGCACACACTTTCTGGTTTTTATATACTTATTGGAACCTCAGCATGAGGAAGAAAGACTGCAGTCCATGACCTTCCTAAGAAAAAAAGAGTCTTTGCAGCAGTGACATCAGCAAGATTTGCAGGGCGTCTGAAGGGGATTTATATTTTATGATATGCAGCAGGCACCTTCACTGCACTGTTTTCAACACCTGACCTCAAACCTTTTTGTCCAGAAAAGCTTACACAGACCTGTATTTTTTATTATTTTTATTATGCACTTGCAACTAGTGTAGTCAGGGGATGGCTCCTGCCTGATACTTTCTCTGTCCCCACCTCCTATTGGCCTCATAGTAACCTTAGGTCAGGTGACAAAGGTATTGAGTTGCAAATCACCATCTTGAAAGGGTGGTGACTTTAGTCTTTCTCTGAATGCCACAGAGAGAAAAAGGATGTTAATGGCTCTCCAATAGGGGAGAGAGATACTGTTTGATTTCTGGAGTGATCTTTTATTTCTAAAATGCTGAGACTGTGCTGGACAGCGCAAAACATTGTATGGATGTTTTGGATGTATCATGTTATGTCTGTTGTTGTTGTTGTTGTTGTTGTTGTTATTTTGAAGAGTTCTTCAAGAAAACTTTGAATAATGTAATAATGTTTTTATGGTTCTGGACAACGTTTTCTTCCAAAAGGAGTCAGTTCCTATGCTTCCAGTCACTTCAAACTGTGCGATATTAATATCTTCAGTAAGGTTTGCCTTTAAATGTGAATGCAATCTCCCATTCAGAGCCAATTTGGGAGTGAGTTTGCCATTAGTATCATAGATAGACCAATCTCCTACACCAGGGATTAGTCCAATTCCCTTTTCTAAAGCCATCTAAGCTAATGCGCAAACCCACCTCTCATAACAGCAGTTATCAGTGGGCATGAAGAAAAGTTGTTTCCGAGAATCAGAGTGCTTTGAGGATTAAAAGTTAAGGTGATGAAAGAAAAGTGTTATTTTATCCTGCTGGGAGAACTTTAATGGTAACGTATCTGATTCTTCACCTAATGCAGATTGCACCTCCATCATCCGATAGAAGACTTAATGGGATTTGGAGATTCAGATCTGTACTTTGCACAAGCAAACGTCGGGTCTTGCTGTATTAAATGCTACATGAAAAATGCAAAAGGCCACAGTGTTGTTAGGCAACAGATAGTGTGGTACAGTGGTACCTCAGGTTAAGTACTTAATTTGTTCCGGAGGTCTGTACTTAACCTGAAACTGTTCTTAAGCTGAAGCACCACTTTAGCTAATGGGGCCTCCAGCTGCCGCCGCACCGCTGAAGCCTGATTTCTGTTCTTATCCTGAAGCAAAGTTCTTAACCTGAAGCACTATTTCTAAGTTAGCAGAGTGTGTAACCTGAAGCGTATGTAACCTGAAGCGTATGTAACCCGAGGTACCACTGTACAGGGTTTTGAATGTCAGATTAGGGAAAGGAAGCCTCAGTCCAACTCAACCCCGAAACTCAGGCCCCATCTACACTCTATGAAACACTATAATACCATTTTCAACAGTTATGGATTCCCCCAAAGACTCCAGGGACGTGTAGTTTGTCAATGATGCTAAGGGTTGCAAGGAGAACTTCTGTTCCCCTCATACAGCTACAATTCCCAGAGTTCCCTGGGAAGAGGGCTTGGCTGTTAAACCACTCTGAGAATTGTAGCAGGGGTCCATGAGGGGAACAACTCTCAACACCCTTAACACACTACAGTTCCCAGGATTAATTGGGGGGGGGCAGCTATGACTGTCTAAAGTGGTATTATATCGCTTAAGATTTATAGTGCAAATGTGGTATCGCTGGGTGACTTTGGCCCAGTCAATAACTCTAAGCCTAACCTACCTCACATGGTTGTTTGTGAGGATAAAAATGAGTGGAGTATGAATGCTATATTGAGTTCCTTGGAGAATAGGAAGGAAAACACAGCAATAAACCCAATAAAATATTCATTGCTTAATGGCTGCAAGTCTATAGTTATTTCATCCAGCACTTACAATTGCTCTATTTACCCCCTTCAAGTTCTGTTGGGCTCCAACTTCCATCAACCTGAGCTAGGATAGGCAATGGCTAGGAGTGATGAGATTTTTAGTTCAGCAGCATCTGCAAGGAACCAGATTCCCTATCCCAAATGTAAAAGCATTCTAGAGCAAGCATAGATTTAAAGTTGAGCTCACCAAAATATTGTTTTGGAGAGAAGTTCAGCAACACATAGGTTTAACACCACTGCAGAAATGGACACTCTCTAGAAAACCAGCAACTGACGGAACAGAAAAATAATACATGTAAAAAACAACAACCCTTTATGGACAGTGTTCACTCAATCATTTAAAAAGGTTATTGTGCTCAGAATATACAGTGGTACCTCAGGTTACATACGCTTCAGGTTACATATGCTTCAGGTTACATCCGCTAACCCAGAAATAGTGCTTCAGGTTAAGAACTTTGCTTCAGGATGAGAACAGAAATCGTGCTCTGGTGGCACGACAGCAGCGGGAGGCCCCATTAGCTAAAGTGGTGCTTCAGGTTAAGAACAGTTTCAGGTTAAGAACGGACCTCCGGAACAAATTAAGTACTTAACCCAAGGTACCACTGAATCTGCAGTTCTAAACCCATAGAATGGTGTGTTGTATAGGACTTTCCCAACCCACTGGGGATTTGAACCCAGATCTCTGTGATCCAACACTTCATAACCACAAAGATTCTCAGGATGGGATCCTATAAACACTTCCTTGGGTAAAATTGCTATTGCCATTGAACTCAATGAGGCTTACTTCTGAGTAGACAAATGCAGAGTTGCACTGTTGGTGAAAGAATGGCGCAGAATAATGTCTGGAGGGCTCAATAACTAGCTTTAAGAGGAGGAAAATTACTTGTTGCCATTGCATCCAACACATCCAATGGCAGTGAACACTCCTAATGCTTTAAAAATGGCTTATACGGTGTAAATAACACTCAGTTTCATAAGGTTTGGACAGCATGAACACATTATTTGGCTTTAATACACCACGTTCAAAATGAAAACAGCTCACTTGGATGAAAAAAGTCATAACTTTGGGATCAATAGCTGGGCATTGAAGCATTTAATCACTCTGTTACTTAGCTAGCGGGAACTGGCTCCTCACACCAGAATCAATGAGCCTAATACATCCATTAATTTGGGGGCTTTGGGAAGAATGGAAGCAGCAGGGCTTATTCTATTAAAAGGAAAAACCAAACAAAGGCTCCAGTCACTGAAGCCAACCGTTGTCAGAGGAGTATGAGCCAAATGAGTTGTGTGAGGGGGGATTTTGCAGCCCCTACAAAATTCATAAGAAGCCAATGCTCAGCGAACTCAGAATAATCCAAGGTGGATTATTTGCGGCCTGGCGTCAGCACTCCCGATCTTCTTGGAGACACACCGGGTTGCCCTAGCCAGCCCGCCTTCCTGGTGCCGCATTGGGGGTTCCCGCCCAAACCCATTTAAATGAGCCAATCCGTGGCAGGGCCAGGGGCGGGGCCACAGGAGTGGACTGAGAGTAAGCAGGCTTCACTCAGGTCCGCTCTGGTATCTTAAAAGGGGGGCGGAGCCAGCGCTCAGAATAGACCCAGTAGAAATAATGGGCAGGACTAACTTAGGCCCATATACTTCAAGGAGTCTACTCTAAGTATGGGATGGGGAGGAATTTGATTCAGTTCACGGTTAAAGGCAAACCTACCCCATTTGTGTTTTCCGAAACAATAAGTCAACCGAAACACAGAAATCCATTTTTTTAAAAAAATGCACTTCTCTGAATTTTGCAAAGCAGTTGCTTGGTCCAAGTTATATGTACAAAAATGCTAAGCTAAATGGTGCATATGAATGCGTTTGTTATGGAAAACAACATACCAAGGTGCATTATACTGGGGGGAATTGCTTTGCAAAAATATGTGTATTAGACAAAATTGCACATGATGATGTGACTATTCAGAGAAATGCACATTAAAATGCTGATGAATTTTCATGAGAGCTTTAAAAAATTACACACAGAGAGAGAGAGAGAATTGCAGACTGATGTGGAAATGGGATGGACCAAGCTTCAGATTGGAAAGATGAGAAAATGAGAGGAACCAAAATTTCTAACTTGGCTGGATACAAACCCATAGAATCATAAATGGTCTGGAGGTCATCTAGCCCAAAAAAAGGCAGGATATGGAGCACCCAGGACAGCTGCCTACCCCTGCAACAAACCCTCAGTTGCATATATTTTCATTGCAACTGTTTTATTATCCCCCCGCCCCCGTGAAGACAGGGGAAACAGAAAAAAAAGGACTGAAGGCCAATTCTTAGCAAAAGCAATGTGAAAGGAGCAACCAGCCCAGTGCTTGTTTTCCACTTTAGTTTGTAACTTCTCCAGCTGGATTTTTAGAATATTATAAAATGTCTGGGTCAAACTACCCTGTGTCATCTGGCCCCAAGTCAACTCTCACCCATTGGGAATGCTGTGACTGTTGCTCTGCGTATCTTCCAGAAACACAAGTCTGGGGTTGCCGTGAGGATCAGCGAAGCGGAAGAGAGGGTTTTTTGACAGCTGTCCAGGGAACTCTGCAAGGCTTCCAAACTTCTCTTTCTGGCGTGGTCCCCAGATCAAGGTTGTTTCTCGCTCACCCCTGGGGTAGCCTTGGTGCTTATTCATATCCTCCCTCTAGGATCCTCCTTTAAGCATCCCAGCACATTTGGGCTTTGGAGCCTCAGAGATGAGCGAAGACCTTTCTCTCCCAAGACTCTACTAAGGTACAACTGTCAGTTGAGCTGCAACTGCATTGCTTTGGTATTTGACAGTCTATCCCCAAAAGACTTTTTAGACACACACACATGCATGCACATACAGTCATACCTTGGGTTGAAGTAGCTTCGGGTTGAGCATTTTTGGGTTGCGCTCTGCAGTGACCCGGAAGTAACGGAATGCGTTACTTCCGGGTTTCGCCGCTCACGCATGTGCAGACGCTCAAAATGATGTCACGCGCATGCGCGGAAGCGGTGAATCGTGACCCGCGGACTCGCAGACGCGGGTTGCGTTCACTTCAGGATGCAAACTGGGTTCCAGAACGGATCCCGTTCGCATCCAGAGGTACCACTGTACACACATATTTCAAGTTTCCCCTGCAAGCAAAGATAGGCTCTGGCGGTTTGAGCGAATAAGACCAATAGTGGGTCCAATGGTCAAGAAGGAAGGTGGTTCCTGCATGTGCTGTAGAATGAAGTGAAAGGCAGATGGGGCCAATCAACCTGGGATGGTAACCCATCTAGGAGAAGGAAAACTCTGATCCCAAACCTCTGCAATCTTGTATGCCTCCTTCCGGCAACTCCTGCAGCCAATCTGATGCCAAAGGTATTGCTCTGCTTTCCTTTGGACTACATCAGCCCGGCCAACAGAGGTGTCATGGAGCCCAGGACCTCCATGCACACTGCCCAGGCTTGTGTCACAGGGAGGTCGCTTTGGTGCTACTGACACCGGTTTGGCTTCACCCCTGGAGGCACACTCCATTGTCTCTTGAGACAGAAGGGTACCAAAAATGTCAAGCTCCATTGTAAATAAAACTTCTTAAGATGTTTGCAGGCTGTCACTATTTTCAGATGGGATTCAATCACATTTGCCAGCACAAATTCAGGCTGAACGATTACAGTGGACAGGAAGGTCTTGTGCAACAAACCCATTTCTTCTGACCCCATCCTCTTCCTTGCCGAGTTCTGCAAGGGCAAGGCTGAGGTGGAGGAAGCTGACAGCCAGGCCCAGCCCCAGCCCCAGCCCCTGCACAGGCGGGCAAGTGGGGGCAGGCTGAAGGCAGACTAGGGTTGCTTCAAGGCAAGACAGGAGCTTCTTCAGATCAAGGGCCATATTCCCACCTGAGCAACCTTCAAGAGCGATGGGCGAGGCCAGAGGCAGAGATGGTCGGGGCAATGGATGCAAATGTTGCCTTTATACAGTAGGCCCTCTCTACCCAGCATCTAGGCAAGCGAGATCAGGATTCAAGGGCACATTCCAGCCAGGCAAGGACACTCTCAGAGGGGTCAAATTGGGGTCAGTGGGGGGCATGGCCTGGAGGGAGTCCCAAGAGACAGAGGTCTGGACAGCCACATCTGGCCTCAAGGCCTTTAAGCTTCCCCACCCCTGGTTTGAGGGGAACATTGTCCCAGGATCCCCTGAAAAGGACTATGTAGTAATAATAATAATAATAATAATAATAATAATAATTTATTTATACCCCACCCATCTGGCTGAGTTTCCCCAGCCACACTGGGCGGCTTCCAATCAAGTGTTAAAAACAGTACAGTGTTACATATTAAAAACTTCCCTGAACAGGGCTGCCTTAAGATGTCTTCTGAATATCAGGTAGTTGTTTATCTCTTTGACATCTGATGGGAGGGTGTTCCACAGGGCGGGCACCACTACCGAGAAGGCCCTCTGCCTGGTTCCCTGTAACCTCACTTCTTGCAGTGCAGGAACCACCAAGCTACTTTTTGAGATTAAGTTATTTTCTCAAACTTTTTTTCTCTGGGCCACACTTTCTGAATAAAAATTTGGTCACACCACACAAAAATTTTAATTGATATGAAATATACTGGGGTGGGGGAAAGCAACTCCTAGCAGTGCCTGCTTTATAATATAAAACACAACTGCTTTATAATATGATCATGGGACGTCTGAAAGTATAAACCAATGCAGCTACATAAGAACACAAACCATTCCCCAAATATAATATTGTCTTCAAGTCTTCCTGCCATGCTTGCCCTCCTCTCCTGCCACACCAATGTGGTGCGCTACACCCTTTGAGAACTACTGTTCCAAGGTAAAACACATTTGCAAGCAGATCTCTTCTTCTTCTACCAAAGCCCACAAGCCTCAAATGCTCCTTCCGACAAGGGAAGCTGACTCGACAAAGGCAACCCCGGACTTCCCAGCACTCACAGAAGGGGAAGCCAAACGTCAGACCCAATACGTTCCCACGCTGGCGGCCACAACCAAAAAGAGATTGTCCCCAGTGCACGTAAGACACTGTCTGGATTTGCAGCCAAATGTTTGCATTCAGAAGCCTCCTCCATGGCAGGCCTCCTTCCAGACTGACGAAGTTGAATGTTGGGGCAGATAAAAAGGAAGTGCTCTTTCAGACGGTACATCATTACGCTATGGGATTTTCTCCCACAAGAGACAGAGATGGCCACCAAGTTGAATGGCTTGGGATGGGATTAGTTCACAGAGGATAAGGCTGACAAGGGATATTAGCAGCTGGTGCTGTGGTCTAAAACCACTGAGCCTTTTGGGCTTGCCGATCAGAAGGTT
This sequence comes from Podarcis cretensis, assembly GCF_951804945.1. Taxonomy (NCBI): domain Eukaryota; kingdom Metazoa; phylum Chordata; class Lepidosauria; order Squamata; family Lacertidae; genus Podarcis; species Podarcis cretensis. Next base: position 42,918,813 of record NC_137183.1, on the reverse strand, counting down.
GGTGGTTTGAATCCCCGCTCCCATTGCCGTGTCCCAGCTTCTGCCAACCTAGCAGTTTGAAAGCACACCAATGCGAGTAGATAAATAGGTACCGCTCTGGCGGGAAGGTAAACAGTGTTTCCATGCACTCTGGTTTCCGTCACGGTGTTCCGTTGCACCAGAAGCAATTTACTCTTGCTGGCCACGTGACCCAGAAAGCTGTCTGTGGATGAACGCTGGCTCCCTCGGCCTGAAAGCGAGATGAGTGCCGCAACCCTATAGTCACCTTTGACTGGACTTAACCACCCAGGGGTCCTTTACCTTTTTTCTTTTTTACATATGCAGTATGCCTCTGCTGCACACCTGTTGCTGGGAATTGCAAGCGAGGAGAGTGCTGCTGAGCTCACCTCCTGCTTGAAGGCTCCCCCAAGACATCTGGTTGACCAATGAGAGAAGAGGATGCTGGACTAGATGGGCCAATGGCCTGGGATTGTATTCTAGCTTAAAGCCTGCAACATCAAGCCCAACCCTCAACTGTCATCTACAACAGCCATTCCGCCAGGCCATGAGAGCGAGGGGCAGCCTCTCTCCTGGGCTTCAGGCAGAGGGACCCTTCCAGCCCTAATGGGAGATGCCAGGAATTGAACCTGCGACCTTCTGCATGCAAAGCAGATGCTCTACCCCTGAGCTAGGCCCTTGCCTTAAAACACAAGCTGCTGTAAGCTCTGTGTTCCGGTGCTCCTCCTTTCCCTTCCCTCCTCTTTGGTACGCTTGAGGAGATGAGAAGCTTCTTCCTTGTGATATCCAAGCTGTGCAAACTGTGGTTAGTTAAAACCAAAGACAGTCCATGTGGGCCCCTCCAGATGCTGCTGGACTCCAACCCCCATCAACCCTAGACAGCATGGACAATAGTCAGGGATTGTGGAAGTTGTAGTTCTGCAACATTTAGAAGGCACCATATTGGCTATCCCTAACTTAAATAATGGTTGGTGAAAACAAGTCCAGATCAAAATGTGGTTTAAACCAGGGATGGGGGAAGCTTTTTGGCTCCATGGACCAGATATTTATTCAGATCTAGCATTATGGGTCAAATTTGCCAGGGGTGGAGCTACCCACCTGTCAATCACTTGGTATCACAATGACAACATTATGTCCGATCCAGCAGTTTACAGTCAAAGCCTGCTTTCTCTTGCCAATGCACGATTGGGAGAGCAATTTAAGGCTCACAGTTGTACATTGGTAGGTGGGCATGATTTGAGGAAAACAGCCTTGTAGTTTAAGCCAGGGTTTCCCAAACCTGGGTCTCCAACTGTTTTTGGACTACAATTCCCACCATCCCTAACCGCTGGCTCTGCTAGGTATGGATGATGGGAGTTGTAGCCCAAAAACAGCTGAAGACCCAAGTTTGGGAAACCCTGGTTTAAACAAACCACATTTTCCTTTTGAGGAAGTGTGACACCATGGGAAACTATGGCTTCCAGCCTCATTCTTTGGGGACTGAAAAAGGAGGGTGAGATGAGGGGGGCTGCATAAGCTAGATGCTTGCCGGTACTAATTTTTGTAGTCAGCACCATGGCTTCCCATTGCATCTGAACCGAGCCTTTAAACAAATTCAGCTAAATGAGACCTTTGAACAATAAATAGAAACATTTGAACTCAGAAAACTTCACCCAACTACCTGCAGAGTAAGGCTCCTGCTTCTCAATGTAAATGAACTCTTTCCTTTCATATTTGGCTCTGATCCATTGTTCCCGTAGCAGCCTGTGAAAAATGAAATAAAGGAAGAAGTGGGGGGAATCAGATATATGGTCGGGAATCAGCCAGGAATGTATTAATTCTGCATTGAAAGCAGCACTGTTTAAGTTAAAACACAGACTGGAATCCTGGTTCCATTTCTGTTTCTTCTCTTAACATCTTGAAGAGAGAAAAAAGGGGGGGAATATAACAGATCCCCTCTCTGAATACAAAATTGATTTTAAAAAAGAGAAAGAAATAGAAGTCTGCTTCCCAGCTACAACAATAAAACTTTGCAAGCATCGCACACTGTTTAGATTTTGAAATGCTGGCCCAGGAGGTAATGCCTTTCTCAGGCTGCCGATGCTTCCAGGCTGGCGCTCATTTTGGGTAGGATTGAATCGCATGCTGGCAAATTCAGATTGGGCCATTATTGTTGCTTGACAGGCATTGCCCAACAAACCCATTTCCCAAAAGGCCGGACTTTGTGTGATATGGAAGGTGACGGGGAAATGCTTTGGAAAGTGCAGGTTAAAGACAAGGATGGGCAAACCTGGCAGTTTCGGTTTCTCTGAGTTTCTCATTTTTCCAGTCGTTAGTTCAGTTTTCTACATTTCCACATCAGTTTGCTTTTTAAAAAAACCAACCAACCCAATTCTTCATGTAAAGACATCAGCATTTTAGTGAGAATTTCTCCTAGAACTATAGATCTGGAAGGGATCCCAGGGGCCATCTAGTCAACCCCCTGCAATGCAGCTAAAGAAGGATGAGAGTCCACCATTTCCCAAGGGAGTCCCTTTTACTAAGGCAACATATTTATTGTTCGCAATATTACCCAACATACACATCTTTGCAAGGCACTTTCTTTTAAAATGATGGATTTTTGTGTGATATTTTCCCTTCTTTTATGTACACATTACCCTACTACGTTGGTTCTGAGGCAAATTACTTGGCTGGAGAACCGCACTCAAAATTCGGAGGTGCACAAATTTCAAGGAACTGCTGAACGACAGCTCATGTGTTGTTTTGGAAACTGGGGTTGAGTAACTTCGCCTCGCAGAGCTACAATTCCCAGGGTTCCCTAGGAAAAGGGGTTGTTTATTAAACCACTCTGAGAACTGGTAGCTCTGTGAGGGAGCAGAGAAGTCTCTTAACAACTTTCAACACCCCAAAATAAAATAAAACCCTACAGCTCCCAGGATTCTTTGGAGGAAGCCATGACTGTTTAGAGAGGCACAGCACTGCTTTCCTCAGATAGTACAGATGGGGCCTAAGACAACTTCCTATGTTCAACATCTTCTTCTGCTCTGAATACGGTATACCTGAAGGCCTCGGTCAGTATACCTGAAGGAGCGTCTCCACCCCCATCGGTCCAACTGGACATTGAGGTCCAGCGCCGAGGCCCTTCTGGCGGATCCCTCACTGCAAGAAGCCAAGTTACAGGGAACCAGGCAAAGGGCCTTCTCAGTGGTGGCACCTGCCCTGTGGAATGCCCTCCCATTAGGTGTCAAACTACCTGACATTTAGAAGACATCTGAAGGCAGCCTTATTTATGGAAGCTTTTAATGTTTAATAGGTTATTGTATTTTAATATTCTGTTGGAAGCCGCCCAGAGTGGCTGGGGAAACCCAGCCAGATGGGCGAGGTATAAATAATAAATTATTATGATGATGATGATGATGATGATGATGATGATGCAAAGGAAGGGCTCTGCCACTGAGCTATGCTAGTCAGTCTTGATCACAAAACATGGCTCCTTCCAGCTCCCCGGCTGCTAACACCCCAAGTTTTATGCAGTATATCCTCCACCCTGCTCTGCTTCCCTCTTTGGCTCACCACAGGCTTCCTGAAAAAGCCCTTTACGAAGGCTGCTGCAGCACAGCAAAATATTTCAACAAATATAATTTTAACTCGACCGCTTCCTTTCACGCACACCCTGAGAATGCAGCAGTCTGCATTTTTTTTACTTCATTTAACCAAGAGCAATCCACTGGAAACTGTGTGTGTGTTCAAATCATCGCCTTGGAGCACAGTGGTGTCTGTCCACCACACCCCCCTGTGTTTCACAGGTCCCCCCCCCCCGTCTGCCACTGCTCACATCAACATGGCTTCATTAGTGTGAGATTCGTTTCTGTCTATGTGTACACCAGCGGGCATTGATGGGGCAGGGATGTCTCTGGCCTATGCAAAGGCATTCACGCCTTGAGTAGAGACGAATTAGGAGCAGCTTAAAGGCTCTAGTCCGTCTTAAACTGGCTTGAGAACACGTCAGACAGAAGTATTCAATAATGGAGTACAGGATGTGTATGTTTTTGGATAGTGCTGTATGAACTCAGATTTAAAAAAACCTAGGGGCCATCTAGTTCAACCCCCTGCAGTGCAGGAATCTCAACTAAAGCATCCATCCAACCTCTGCTTTTCAAACCTCCAATGAAGGAGAGTCCAACACCTCCTGAGGAAGTCCATTCCACTATCAAACAGCTCTTATTGCCAGAAAGTTCATCCTGATGTACAGTTGGATTCTCCTTCCTTGTAGCTTGAAGCCATTGGTTCGAGTCCTACTCTCCAGAGCAACAGCCTTGCTCCATCTTCCATGTGACAGCCTTTAGGCCATGGGTAGGCAAACTAAGGCCCGGGGGCTGGGTCAGGCCCAATCGCCTTCTCAATCCGGCCCGCGGATAGTCCAGGAATCAGCATGTTTTTACACGAGTAGAATGTGTGCTTTTATTTAAAATGCATCTCTGGGTTATTTGTGGGCAGTGGCGTAGCGTGGGTTGTCAGTACCCGGGGCAAGGCAAGTAATTTGCGCCCCCTAACCCATGGATTTTAGTAGGGGCAGAGAGCTGCGAGTGCGAGCGCGCGCCCCCCAGATGTTGCGCCCGGCCCCCCCTGCACCCCCACGCTACGCCACTGCTTGTGGGGCATAGGAATTTCTTCACTTCCCCCCAAAAATATAGTACGCCCCCCCCCAAGGTCTGAGGGACAGTGGACCGGCCCCCTGCTGAAAAGGTTTGCTGACCCCTGCCTTAGGCTATTTGAAGATGGCTATCATATCTCCTCTCCATCTATTTTCCAGGCCAAACATACCCAGCTCCTTCAACTATTCATCATAAGGTTGCCTTCCTCCACACATGTTCCAGCTTGTCAATATCCTTCTTAAATTGTGGTGCCCAGAATTGGACACAGCATTCCAGATGTGGTCTGACCAAGGCAGAATAGCTCCTCTCTCCCCTTCTCCATCCTTCGGCACCATTATCAGCTTTTTAAAATTTTCTTAAAGCATTTTTTAAAAATAGGGGCAAGTGCTGAGGAGGCAAGGCTGGGGGCTGGAAGGGAGACCCCAGGGGCCAGAGCCTTTCTACCTGTGTCAGTCACTACATCACCAGAATCGACAGCAAGCCCCACATTTATGCTGCTAACCAAATTGGCCCTACAAGCCACTAGACCTCAACAGAGGTGCCTGTTGACTCAAAGCTCAAGACTCAAGCAGCTCAGCTGGGTATCAGTCCATTCCTCTCCCTCTCCTTTCTATCCCAGGAGAAGCTAAGTAGGGATGGGGGGGGGCGGTTAAGAAAGGAACATAAATAATGTTATGTCCGGAGGCTTCCAAGAAGCTACAAATAGCTCATTGGGTTCAATCCAAAAGCGGGAAAGGAATTTTTGCTGCGTTTTCTACTCAGAGACTGACAGGGTTGTGCAGAGAGAGGGAAAGCAGAGAGCTAGAGAGGCTTGAGAAAGGCCCGCTGGAAGCAAGAGGTGGCAAACTATGGCCCTGCAGGAATGAATGACCTGGGCAAGCTCAGAAGCAAAGCCTTGTTTACTCTCCTGCGTGAATTCTTACTCGGGCCAGGCAACTAGACAGGTGTATTGCTAAGGAGGTGGTTGGAGGATGGATGGCGGCTAACAGATTGAGGGTGAATCCTGACAAGACAGAAGTACTGTTTAGGAGGGACAGGGGGCAGGTGGGGGCAGAGGACTCCCTGGTCCTGAATGGTGTAACTGTGCCCCTGAAGGACCAGGTGCACAGCCTGGGAGTCATTCTGGACTCACAGCTGTCCATGGAGGCACAGGTCAGTTCTGTGTCCAGGGCAGCTGTCTACCAGCTCCATCTGGGACGCAGGCTGAGACCCTATCTGCCTACGGACTGCCTCGCCAGAGTGGTGCAGGCTCTGGTTATCCCCCGCTTGGACTACTGCAATGCGCTCTACATGGGGCTACCTTCGAAGGTGACCTGGAAACTGCAACTAATCCAGAATGCAGCAGCTAGACTGGTGACCGGGAGTGGCTGCCGAGACCATATAACACCGGTCCTGAAAGACCTACATTGGTTCCCAGTACATTTCTGAGCACAATTCAAAGTGTTGGTGCTGACCTTTAAAGTCCTAAATGGCCTCGGCCGAGTATACCTGAAGGAGCATCTCCACCCACATCGTTCAGCCTGGACACTGAGGCCTTCTGGCGGTTCCCTCACTGCAAGAAGCAAAGCTACTGGGAACCAGGCAGAGGGCCTTCTCGGTAGTGGCACCTGCCCTGTGAAACACCCTCCCATCAGATGTCAAAGAAATAAGCAACTATCTGACTTTTAGAAGACATCTGAAGGCAGCCCTGTTTAGGGAAGTTTTTAATGTTTGATGTTTTATTGTGTTTTTAATATTTTACTGGGAGCCACCTAGAGTGGCTGGGGAAACCCAGCCAGATGGGCAGGGTATAGATAAATTATTATTATTATTATTATTATTATTATTATTATTATTATGAGTAGCCAAAGGCAAAAGAGTCCTCCCCATGATCTAAATTAGCTCCTTTCTGTCCACTGGATCCCTTCCCAGGATTCATGCCATTTTGACCAGCTCTGCCAAGACATCTCCATGGGGCTCATTGCAAAGTGTGGCTTGGTGTTATGTACGAACTGGGTCTTTGAGATTATTTTATGAAGTGGGATATATCTTTCTAAATAAATACAGTGGTACCTCAGGTTAAGTACTTAATTCATTCTGGAGGTCTGTTCTTAACTTGACACTGTTCTTAACCTGAAGCACCACTTTAGCTAATGGGGCCTCCTGCTGCTGCCGCGCCACCAGAGCACGATTTCTGTTCTCATCCTGAAGCAAAGTTCTTAACCTGAGGTACTATTTCTGGGTTAGCAGAGTCTGTAACCTGAAGCGTATGTAACCTCAAGCGTATGTAACCCGAGGTACCACTGTAACTCAAAGAGGTGATTTAAAAAACAAAACAAAACACAACAACCAGTGCTTTGTTTTGTTTTTAAACTTGCTCACAGCTGGCATTTTCATAACCCAAGACAGTCCAAAATAAGGAAAGGAAAAGAAAGCCATTGATTTCTCCTGAAACATCCAGGCATAAGAGAAGTTATTTGCTGAAGAGGCACTGCAATATGCTGAGCTCTCCAAAGCATCTAGAGAGGCCAGAGATTCTCAGGGCCTTTTTATTAAGTCAAGCCCCACCGAGGGATTAAAAATTCATCAGAAACAAGCAAAATACAAATTGCAGATGGTGCAGCTGCACGCACGGCTTTTCCCACCGCTGCAAAATTACATGGGGGGGGGGCTACTTACGGGCAGTCTGAAAATGTTGGCTTGTAATAAAATGGTGGGATTTTCGATTCGTATTTTGCTTTCGACACACTGTTTCCACTAGAAGCCATCAGCTGCAAGAGAAAACGGGAAAGTTTGGTTTAAAAGAGAGAGATGAAAATTTGCCATCCGATTTCTTTAATTCTATAGCAGGGATGGGAAGCCTAGGACCATACAGGTGATGATGGAATCTACCTCCCCAGCCCAACATGGAGGGCTGCAGGTTCCCTGCCCTTGTTCGTTATCAGGGCTGGAGCAGCTTTGGCCCTCCAGATGTTACCGGACTACAACTCCCACCATCCCTAACCAGTGGGGCTGAGGATGATGGGAGTTGTAGTCCAACAAAAATTGCCCCAGTCCTGTTCAACAGAGTGTATTTTAATCATTCCTCCCGCAGTTTTAAGGGCTGCTACATCAGGGATGGGCAGAAGGTCAACTGAGATCTATTTCCAGAGAATCAACAAAGGGTTTTTTTTACTGCCAAGTGTGTTCTTTTGAACAAAAAGCCCTCCTCACAACAAGATAGGTTGCTATAATTCTTGATCTGAATGAACACAGATGCAAAGTTTATTTTATAAAGTAGTTTACATATACTTAAGTATGTAAGTAAAAGGGAGGGGGACATTAGGGATATAAAACACCATACAAGCGTCCCTGTACAATGACTTTTGCAGCTTTTTACACACAATTACAGTGGTACCTCGGGTTAAGAACTTAATTCATTCTGGAGGTCGGTTCTTAATCTGAAACTGTTCTTAACCTGAGGCACCACTTTAGCTAATGGGGCCTCCTGCTGCTGCCACGCGATTTCTGTTCTCATCCTGAAGCAAAGTTCTTAACCCGAGGTAGTATTTCTGGGTTAGGTGAGTCTGTAACCTGAAGCGTCTGTAACCTGAAGCGTCTGTAACCCGAGGTACCACTATAGCTGTCAACGTTTTCCTTTTTTTTAAGGGAAATTCCCTTATTCCGAATAGGATTCCTTGCAAGAAAAGGGGAAAGTTGACAGCCTGAAGCAAAGTTTTTAACCCGAGGTACTATTTCTGAGTTAGCGGACTCTGTAACCTGAAGCATCTGTAACCCGAGGATTCAGGATTGTATATGAGAATTCAGGATTACCCACAGCCAAACCATGGAGAAATTTGATTCAGTTTGCATATAAAGTTGAATCTATATGCTAGAGGTTGCCAGTACCTTATATGCAAACAATTAGAGAAGGGCTTTAATTTCAGCAATTAAAGAATGGTACTACAAAATAAGAGATTATATAGTAACAGCTAAATTAAGTTATTAAATCAGATTTAGAGAATATAATGACAGTTACAGAGATGTTGTTGTTAAAGTGGAATCTATTCACTGATTCTTGGAGTTTATAGGAATTACCTCCATGTGCGATATATGGATTTTCAGTGTTTTGATGAGAAGACTATTGGAATATTGTGTTTGCAATGGCATAACTCTCACTGCTTTTTCAGCTGCTGTTGTCATGTAGTTCTGTGAAAGCCAAATTTATGGAATCTGCACATTCGGAAACAGTACAGCTCAAAATTCGCACTCATCTGAATTTTGCGATGGAGATCTCCACCCAAAGCTTCTAAAAATGTACATATTAAATTAAAATTACTATGTTGATGAAATAACAAACCAAAATGTATGGTATTGGGGAAAATTGTTTGCAGAAATGTGCACATCAGTCAAAACTGCATACAAAAAGTCTGTTTATTAGGAGAAATTCACATTAAAATGCTGATGAATTCTCATGATAAATTAAGAAGAAGAAAATCAGCAAAGTGCTGCAAAGTGTAGAGAACTGAATTTAAGAATGGGAAAATGAGAAACTAGAGCTGCCATATTTCAAGAAGTGATAATTCGGACACCAATAAATTGTGATTTTTTTTTTAGTTCCCAAAGCTGTTTTTTTTTTAAAAAAAAACAAAACAAAACAAAAAACACACACACACACACACACACACATAAAAGTAATGTCTGGGAAAATCTGGGTATATGGCAACCCAAGAGAAAATGAAACTGAGAGTAACTAAGGGACAGATCCTTCCTTGCCTACTGTTGTGGGAGATCTATAGTCAGATCTCGTGACATTTTATATTTACTTAAAAGGAGCATGGGATAGGGCCTCGAAAACTTAAACAAAAAAGTGAGTTTATAAGATAGTAATCACTCCCCTGCCCCTCAATAAAGCAGCTTTGATGTGATCGTAAGCATGATTAAGCCAAGATTCTTGCGTGTGCTGTTTTAGCAAACAGTGGTACCTCGGGTGAAGTACTTAATTCGTTCCGGAGGTCTGTACTTAACCTGAAACTGTTCTTAACCTGAAGCACCACTTTAGCTAATGGGGCCTCCTGCTGCCGCTGTGCTGCCGGAGCACGATTTCTGTTCTTATCCTGAAGCAAAGTTCTTAACCCAAGGTACTATTTCTGGGTTAGCGGAGTCTGTAACCCAAAGCATATGTAACCCGAAGTACCACTGTAATGTGCAAACTAATGGAGAATCAGGTAGGAGGGGAAATGAAACCAAGTGGCTGGATTTCTGAAAAGAAAGCATTTCAGTCCATTTTGTTACAAGTCCTGGTCTGTGTCCCCCCCCCCAAAAAAAAGACACAACATCCTTTCCTTTGTACATACCTCAACTTGCACATTGTCCCATTCATCTAAACGGACAGATTTCACTTTGCTGACATGTGGGATGTTGCGGTGGATTCCCGAACAATTTAAGCAGATGAACACTCCTAAAGTATGAGATGCCCAGTCTGGATCTAGAAGATATAAAGGAATTAATAAGAATTTAAAAAACAAACAAACCCACACCTCAGCCCATAGGAGTTGATGCCTATGAACTATGAACTAGTACAAGATACAGTGACTTGGCTTTTAAATGGAGCTATTAGTCGGAGCCATATTGCACCTGTTCTTAAATATCTGCATGGGCTGCCAACTCAATAGGACTTACTTCCAAGTAAAGAAAGATATGGTTGCACTGTTAGCCGCTGTCTTGCTCTGGAAAAAGGCCCCAGCTGACAGAAACTGCTAAGGAATTTGTTTGTGTGCCAGCACATAGAGAGTTTTAAGTAAAATCTTTCTATAAAAAATAAGGTAGAGGTAAAGGGACCCCTGACCATTAGGTCCAGTCGTGGCCGACTCTGGGGTTGCAGCGCTCATCTCGCTTTACTGGCTGAGGGAGCCGGCGTACAGCTTCCGGGTCATGTGGCCAGCATGACTAAGCCACTTCTGGCGAACCAGAGCAGCGCACAGAAATGCCGTTTACCTTCCCACCGGAGTGGTACCTATTTATCTACTTGCACTTTGACATGCTATCGAACAGCTAGGTTGGCAGGAGCAGGGACCGAGCAACAGGAGTTCACCCCGTCGCGGGGATTCAAACTGCCCACCTTCTGATCGGCAAGTCCTAGGCTCTGTGGTTTAACCCACAGCGCCACCCGCATCCCCTATACAAAATAGACCTATCAAAAAGGCCATCCTATTGCATTTCCAAGTTGTCAAGAGTGTGCATGGAAATTGCTGGTCCTTGTCACTTCTACACGCGGTTAATCAGCTTAATGGCACTTCTTCCACCTCAAGATCACCATGCCAACATGATCATGTATCTATGTGCCTAAAACATTTTCAAGTTCAAGACCCCAATTTTCCAGTGACTGTTTATGAAAAGGAGGCACTCAGCTCTTGAGGTTCCTGGTTAATGGGAGCCACCACCTCCCCCGGCAGAATTCAAGCAGTTTCAGTACACAGAAGATAATTAATATGCCGTAAAACATTATTATCCCTAGAAAAACGCTAATAAGCCAATGCAAGAGGAATCACCAATGGAGGTAATTAACTCAGAAGAACAGGCATCTGAGCCAGGTTAGTTCCCACCACTGAACAGAATTCCAACTTCAGAGCTTACAAATACCTGTCTGGACAAGTGCCATTTTTGCTGTATACACAGCATACATTTAAAGCACATAGTTTCTCCCCCAAAGAATCTTGGGAACTGTAGTTTACCCCTCAGAGCTACAATTCCCAGCACCCTTAACAAACTACAGTTCTCAGGATTCTTGGGGCGGGGCATGATGTTCTTTAAATGCATCGTGCATACACAAATGTTGATTTCGTGGATCTTGAATCCCTGTTTTGGACTGGAATTTCAGCGTGTTGCAAAAGAGAGACAGTGGTACCTTGGTTCTTGAACTTAATCTGTTCCAGGAGTCTGTTCCACTCCTGAAACCACAAAACACAACAGGAGAGATCTGCTCTAATATCCCATTCTACCCGAATGTCAACAACTACTACTACTACTACTATTGTAGTGTGGAGTGTGCTCTTGTCCAGGATTCCAGCCAGCCATCCTGATGCCCTTTGGCAGAGTACTCCATTTCACCCCTCCCCAGTTTTCCCATTTCTTTCCTAGCAGATCTGCCAGCTAGCATTCAATCCCCACTAAGCACGTGCACTTTTCACTGGACTGTTTTTGGAATCCCCTTTTTGGTACTTCTTGGGCTTCCTCCAAGGCTGCTGGTATTCCCCCCCCCCCCGTGTGTGTGTGTGTGTGTGTGTGTGTGTGCGCGCACACATGTGGTGTCCTTTTGGCTACATAAGCAACTACATTAGAGAAGGCATTTACTATTTAGGGCCCCTCTGAATGGGTGGTTTTCGTTCGTTTGCTTTTTGTGGATATATGGCCACACCCACAACACCGACATAAAGCACTGTGATATTGCTTTTACAGTCATGGAGAATCCTGGGAATTGTACTTTGTTTAGGGAGCTTGGAATTGCAGCTCTGTGAGGTCAACACCCTCAGCAACCTACAGTTCCCAGGATCAGTGGTGTAGCATAGGTTGCCAGTGCCCAGGCAGCCGGGCAGATGTGGGATGGGGGGGAGGGAAACAGAAGGAGTACACATGTGCATTCAACTCCCTAGTGGCATCTGCACCACCCAGGAGATCACAGCTGCAGAGATAAGAAAAGGAGAGTCATTCCATTGTCTGGAGAGGTCACTTCCTGGTTCACTTGGAGAAGCTGTTTTCATCGGAGCCCAGTGACAGAAGCGTGCAGCTGTATTGAGGCAGCATCGGGTGCTGAAATTTTGCACCCCTAACAATTTTGCACCCAGGGAAAATATGGTTAAATATGGGGTGCAGACATGTGAGTATTCTGCACAATGTTACTGATATAATAATAGTGCATTTGAGGCCATCCACACAATGTTGTGCTTTCTTAGTTGTTCTGTGATGCTTCCCCAAGGTTACTACAGGATGGAAAACAAGCAGGAGCACCCATTCTGCTGCACCTCCACATTCAGAGCAAGCCAATCGGCCACAACAGAGATGCAACAGAAGGAGCCTGTCCCCCAGGAACAGCTACGTAGCTGGAAGGAGGCAGGGCTAGAGCAGGTAGTCACAGAGACACAGCCGACAGGCCCTTTGTTGGCAGGCCTTTGGGGCTCAGCGGAGCCTTCTAAGCCTGGAGCCACATCACGTTTTCATGGCACGCTCCCAGTTCTCTCACAGCACGTGGCTTGGGAATTGCACAAGTTCTTGATCAAGAAAGGCAAGGCAAAGCTCAACAAGGTCATCACTGCAGTCGGATTCAAGCCGGGCCCAGCAAGATGTCATTCGTGTCAGGTTAATAAGGTTACATGGAAGCATCAGCTGGCAGAAGCAGAGGGAGGCAGCAGGTTCATAGAGCCGCAATGCAAGAATTCAGGAAAAGTGGCTGGACGTATTTGCCAGGGCTCATCGGAGCTGGCCAGCAGTTCCATCAAAAGCAGAAGCCCAGGATCTCACTCAGCAGAATGGGCAGCAAATGCCACAGAATGAGCCTGACCACATTTGGGAGTATGCCAAGTATTACTGCTACATTCATATCCTGCTTTTCCTCCCAGGAATTCAAAGTGGCACACACAGTTCTCTCAAACACCATTTTACGCTCACAACAACCCTGTGAGGTAGGCTAGGCAGAGAAACAATGAGACTGGCCTAAGGTCACCCATTGAGTTTCAAAACTGAGTCAGGATTTGAACCCTGGTCTCCTGGGACCTTTGCCATTACATCACACAGGTCCTATCAATCTAGGGAAATCTAGAGAAGTCTACAATTGCCCAACTGAGAATGCAACATGTTAATGTCAGGGATCCACAGTTGAGAGTGGTCCCAGAGATCTGGTTCACACACATATGTATTCTCAATTGCTTTTTCATTTTCATTACACCTTTCCTCTAAGGGGTCCAGGATGAACACAACACTCTCCATCTCCCCAGGTAAATCATTCAGATCAGCTCCCAGCCTTGCAAAGTGGTGCTGGCAGGGCAGTGTGGGAAGGGTGCAAACCCAGCATTGGCCTCACTTTGCAAGGCTGGGGTCAAAGGGCACATGGCTGCTGCATCCTCCTCAGGGGTATTTGCCCACAAGGACCATGTCATTCAGCCAAGCTTCCCCGGGCGCCGGCAAACCACTTTACACCACTGCTGGGTTGCCCCAATTTATTCAAACAAACAAAACATCAAGCTAAAAGTAATTAAAAAAAAAACAACAGCCATAAAAGCAGGAAGAATAAAATCATCACCATCTTTAAAAAGAATGAGTGGCGTAAAATATATCCCACAACGTCCATATTTGCAGCAAACATGCCAAATGATCACGAGCATTGCCAAATAAAGTCATATTTAGTGGGATTGTGCCAAACACGAGATTGTTCAGTCATCGAAATCACAAAACGCCCCCAATCAGAAGCAAAGGCAGAGGAGTCCACATTCCCCCGGTGGCACGTGTTTTATGAGTTAGGTGTTTGTAGCTCCTTGCTCTTCCTCAGGCATGTGGTGCCTGAGGACATTACCTCACTCTGCCTAATGATAGGGCTGGCCATGTTTTTATCCCGCCTTTTCTCTAAGGATGGACAGACTGCCTTATAAAAAGTCAGCGCATTGGCCCATCTAGGTCCATGCTATCTACACAGACTGACAGCGACTCACCAGGTTTTTGAGAAAGACGACTTTTGCAGCTCTCCCTGGAGATGTCAGGGAGCAAAGAACCTTCTGAACACAGAACATTTGCTCAGCCATTGAGATCAGTCCTTTCCCTTAGCTGGAGTGAGGTTGCCTCAGGCTCTAGGGTCAAATGTGGCCCTCCAGGCATCCTTACCAGGCCCTTGGGACTCTCCCAAGGCCATGCCTCTCACCAGCCTTGCTTCACACCTTCCTCCAGGACTTTTGCCTGCCTGGAATGTGTCCTTGAACTCTTAGAATGACTCTTGTTCGCCCGGATGGAGGAAAAAGCCAGGTGCATTGGGTATGGGTAGGAACTAGCCTATACAGTTAATCTGGTTGCTCCGCCTACTTTTGCCCTGGCCCCACCCACCACTGAGAGGTGGCCCTCAGGAGGTTGCCCAGAACAAAAAGTGGCCCTTCGACTCAAAGCACCCCCTACTCCTTGCCCTAAAGAAACAAGTTTGTGTTATTCTACTGTTCATCAGACTGTATACAGTGGTACCTCAGGTTAAGTACTTAATTCGTTCCGGAGGTCCATTCTTAACCTGAAACTGTTCTTAACCTGCAGCACCACTTTAGCTAATGGGGCCTCCCGCTGCCACCGCGCCACCGGAGCACAATTTCTGTTCTTATCCTGAAGCAAAGTTCTTAACCTGAAACACTATTTCTGGGTTAGCGGAGTCTGTAACCTGAAGCGTATGTAACCCAAGGTACCACTGTAATCCACAATTTTTTTGTAAACAAATTGTGTTGTTGTTTTTAAAATTAGTGAGTTGCAGATTTTTTCTTATTTAAAAAAGGCAACCCGGCAATGCAGTCAGGAGCAGATGGGTTCTTGTTTGCCTTTATTTTTTAAAAAACACAGGTACACATTCAAGTTGTGGAGCAAAGGGCAGCGTGCCATGTGGCTCTCGGAGGTCGCTGCCAACAGTCGCAGAGCAGTGTTGTGTGTTTATTATCTTTTCTTTGCTGGAGAAGGAGTGCCTGGCAGCAAAGTTGGAAGGGCAGGAGGCCTTCTCCTAGGCAAGGCATGGCAATGAAAAGAAGGGAGCAGCCACACAGTGAAGGACCAGTAAAAAGGGCTCCTAGGTTCAGTTCCCCAGACCTCCAGCTAAAAGGGCGAGGCAGCTGAGCTTGAAAGGGCCCATCTCTGCCTGAAACCCTGCAGATGCCTCTGCCAGTCAGAGCGGGCACTGAAAACTGCCTTCTACTGAGTCAGACGCATCTATTGCCTATGCAGGCTTGCAAGGGCTCTCCTGGGTTTTAGTCAAAAGTATATTGAGCCGTATATGGAGATGCCAGGGATTTAACCCAGTGGAGGCTGGTGCCAAGAGGGCAGAAGGCAGGGAGGACAACAACAGAAACCAACGACAGGCAGAGCAATCTAACTGCAGTTCGGTCCCCATCCACCTCCTCTCTGCTGAGTTCTGTGCTGGCAACACTGAGACGAAGGAGGAGGAAGCTGAAAACCAGTGTCACCCCCTGGACTGGGTTTAAGTAGGAAGGCAGACAGCTGAGGACTGGCTAAGGCTGTGTTCTCTGCTGCCTCCCATGCTATTTTTGCAGTGTTGGCAGCACTGATGTGACCTCCTTGGAGCACAGTCCTGGGCAGAGCGTCTGAAGGTCCTGGGCTGCCCAGATGTCAAGACCACCCCTCTCAGCCTCGCAGTTATGGTCCAAAGGAAAGCAGGGAAATATGCTGGGCACCAGCTTAGCTGCAGGAGCTGCTGGAAGGAGATGTACAAGATGTCTTAGGGACTCCACTCCAAATTTGTGTAGGGCTCGCACCTACACTGGCTCCCAGTACATTTCTGAGCACAATTCAAAGTGTTGGTGCTGACCTTTAAAGCCCTAAACAGCCTCGGTCCAGTATACCTGAAGGAGCGTCTCCTCCCCCATCGTTCTACCCGGACACTGAGGTCCAGCACCGAGGGCCTTCTGGCGGTTCCCTCACTGCGAGAAGCCAAGTTACAGGGAACCAGGCAGAGGGCCTTCTTGGCAGTGGCGCCCTCCCACCAGATGTCAAAGAGATAAACAACTACCTGACATTTAAAAGATATCTGAAGGGAAGTTTTTAATGTGTGACATTTTAATGCATTTTTAATCTTGTTGGAAGCTGCCCAGAGTGGATGGGAAACCCAGCCAGATGGGTGGGGTACAAATAATAAGTTGTTGTTATTATTATTATTATTATTATTATTATTATTATTATTATTATTAAGCCTTTTCTTCTCCCAAAGGTGTCCTGAAAAATAGCGGGTACAGATTGCTCTTTGGGGTTTACTCCCCAAGCCTTTCTCATAAATGAATGCAAAGCAGCGGAGGCTTAGGACCGGTTTTCCTTCTCCTGGATGGGCTCCCCTTCCAAGTTGACAGGCCCCATCTGCCCCTGTGTGCACCCTCCTGTTGATTGTGCACTCACTGAGTTTCAAGCACCGGGTTCCAATCCATGCTGACACACAACAGTTCTCCAAAAGGGCCTACGGATGCTTGCAATAAAAGATTAGCAAAGGAGGTGGACTCTCCTTCGTTGGAGGTATGTGAACAGAGACTGGATGGCCACGATTCCTGCACTGCAGAGGGCTGGACTAGATGGCTCCGTGCTCCCTTCAAGCTCCATGATTCTGTGACTACTGTTGGATGTGTCATTTCTCAAACCAGCTTTACAATGATTGAGAAGCCTTGATTTG
Organism: Podarcis cretensis; assembly: GCF_951804945.1. Lineage (NCBI taxonomy): Eukaryota > Metazoa > Chordata > Lepidosauria > Squamata > Lacertidae > Podarcis > Podarcis cretensis. The sequence goes on along the minus strand of NC_137183.1, from coordinate 42,901,818 downwards.
TTTCCTGCCAAGGCATGAGCACTTCTGCGTAGGGTGAAGTCATCCCCGCCCATCTACGTCCCCCTAGTTTGTATGCAAACATACAGCGGTACCTCTGGAGGTCCGTTCTTAACCTGAAACTGTTCTTAACCTGAGGTACCACTTTAGCTAATGGGGTCTCCCACTGCCACCACGTGATTTCTGTTCTCATCATGAAGCAAAGTTCCTAACCTGAGGTACTCCTAGGTTAGCTGAGTCTGCAACCTGAAGCGTCTGTAACCTGAGGTACCACTGTATTTATTTATTGGCCACTGTATAAGCCAAGCTATATTTGTGGCCATCTTGCAGGGATTAAATGGAACAAAATTTACAGTAAATCAGTATAATGCAGTTTATACACAGTATAATATGCCTTGTGAAATAAGGTACCTCTGGTTAAGAACTTAATTCATTCTGGAGGTCCGTTCTTAACCTGAAACTGTTCTTAACCTGAGGTACCACTTTAGCTAATGGGGCCTCCCACTGCCACCGCCCCACCAGAGCTCGATTTCTGTTTCCATCCTGAAGCAAAGTTCTTAACCCAAGGTACTATTTCTGGGTTAGCAGAGTCTGTAACCTGAAGCGTCTGTAACCCGAGGTACCACTGTATATGAATCTGATACTATCAAAGCCATGCTGATGTGAACAACCTGGGGGCAGGGGGAACCAGCAACTTCACTGCACTCTAAGGTGTTAATTCGAACACACCCTAAGGACAGTCTGAGGTTGCTGGGGCAGCGTCCCTTGCATTCCCGTCAACCAGACTCCACAGATTGGAAGATATAAAATAAGCTTATTAGGTTTACTCGGGTCCATTTCTGTAACCCCCCTCCTGTCTTTTGTGCAACTTTCCACCCCTCCAGCCTATCAGCTCCTGCCTTGTCACTGCCAGTTTAAACAGGCATGCTTGCCTCCTGCTTCTTTTAGAAATTGCAGTCTGCACTGCAGTTCGCAGCAGACATACAGCTTGAGTCCCAAAGTAGCATTTGGTATGACATCAACACTTCCAACTCAAGCCAGGGAGAAAGCGAGAGAGGATGGGGAGGGGTCGCCTGAGTCAAGAGAGACATCTCCCTGCCTCTTCTCATAGTATGTTGGGCGGGGGGGAGTGCCTGATCTCTTCCACGGGCTGTAAGGTTGCCACCAAAACACACACACACACACACACTCCTGCAGCTTCCATGCAGACTTTGCTGTCAGTCCTCCACAGCCAATAAGGGCAACCTTTCTGTGCTTTGAAATGCCTATCCTACCGATTTCTGCACATTCAGATCAATGACAGGCACAGGATACCCTAGATAAGTTGTCATCCTTAGCTGACACCAAACACCCTCTTTAGGTGGGAAAACAGACTGCACCTCCCACCCCAAGGAAGGTGGCTATTGACTCCCAACAAAACCGGAGAGAAAGAGATGGTTATGTAGGACTCCCAGCGTATTTCAGAGATCATCTCTCCACCCAATGCTTCGATTCCCTTTGTCATTTAAGTTGGCATTGGATCACACTCACACCAAAGCTATATCTATCATCTATATCTCCAGTGCAAATCCTACTCACCGAAATGAAAAGGGCATGGCTAACCTTATTTCTGCAATAGTAAGTCAAACTGCTTTTCATATTGTGTTTCAATTGCTGTAACTGGCTCAGGGTGATGAATTGAAACAGCATATTGGAGCCATTCATCTCAGTAGGTCTACTCGGAGTAGGACTAGTCTTGGACAGAGCACACACTTTCTCTAAGAATGAATAATGGGATGACTTAAGGTTCCTCTCTGGAAGTTTTTTTTGTTTTTTTTTTTTGGGGGGGGGGTTCCCATATACTCAGCTTACAGATATCCATTCCCCCCCCCTTTCTCAGCGCAACGAGGACGCTCTTCCCTTCCACCGGCTACCGGTTCCTCTTTCCTGAGTCTTGCAACAGCCTAGCAGAGACCGAGAAGAGGAGGAGAAAGAGGATGGGGAAACCGGGGTGGGGGGGGTGGGGGGCCGGGTTAAGAAAGATAGGAAGGCGCTTCACCCAGTCATCTACCACCCTCCAAGATAAGGCTGAGGAACAGGGTCCGGGAGGGAGACCCATTTAGCGCCCCACCCTTAGCCCCGGGAGCAATTTGATTGGGAGGCTGGAGGGGGGCGGTTAAAGGAAAGTTGGGGTGCGGGAGGGGTAGGGGCTGGACTGCTGCGAGGAGCAGGTGCGTGCCCCCCCAAAAAACCCACCTCCCTCCGGGGTGTCCCTCCCTCGTCCCCCACCTCAAAGCTCAGCCCAAGAAAGGACCCCCCCCATCACCACCACGCGCCCCCACCCCACCTTTCCGCCTTACCGGGCGCATCGCAGTCCGCACACACGTCGTTGCCCTCCCTCCGGAGCAGTTCCAGCAGAGCCTTCTTATATTTTTCCTTCGCCATGGGGGCGCTTGTTTCGGGGGGGGGGCAGGTGTTGTGGGGGGGGGGGAGAGAGAAGCAGCGCCCACTCTGCCCTAAGCGATCTTCATAGAGCTCAGCTGCCAGCGAGGGAGAGGCTTACAAGCCGGGGTGGGGGGGGTGGCGGGAGGGAGGGGGAGGAGAGGGCAGGGTTGTCGATTTCGGGGAGGGGGCTGCTTCATGTAGGACCCCCCCCCCTGCGCGGCTGGCAGCAGCCCTTAGGGGTGGGGGCGAGGGGAGCGCGGCGTCCCTCCCCGTCCCTCCTGCCCTTTCAGCATCTCTTCTGCAAGCAGTAGCAGCCCGTCTGCTTTGCACGGGGGAAGGTTCCGCATTCCTCCAGCCGGAGAGAGCATTCTGCCTTTAATAAGGGAGGGAAAAGAGAAAATTAATCCAACTCTTCCCCCCCCCCCACCCCACCCCGCGCTCCACCCCACCTCCCGCAAGGACAGAGCGTTGCCCGACGGCGACCCCTCGCGGCCGCGGCGCCTTCCTACACCCTGACCCTGAGAGAGAGAGATGGGGGTCCCCGATATAGCAAGGAGTTTTAGGCTTAAGGTTGCTCAGACTAGTTTTCTTCGTTTCTTTCTCTTCCGGCAAGGCTGCTGCGTGGTGACTTGAGCTGGGATGCGGGCATCGCAGGGGGTGGAACCAGATGACCCTTGGGTCCCTTCCCAGTCTATTATTCTAGTACAGTGGTACCTCGGGTTAAGAACTTAATTCATTTCGGAGGTCCGTTCTTAACCTGAAACTGTTCTTAACCTGAGGTACCACTTTAGCTAATGGGGCCTCCCACTGCCGCCGCGAGATTTCTGTTCTCATCCTGAAGCAAAGTTCTTAACCCGGGGTACTATTTCTGGGTTAGCAGAGTCTGTAACCTGAAGCGTCTGTAACCTGAAGCATCTATAACCCGAGGTACCACTGTATGACTTTTTTAATTTAAAAAAATGGATATAATTAAACCCTGGTTGAATTGTGGTTTTTTTTTAACACACACACACACACACACAGACAAAGAATTATGCAATACAGTGGTACCTCTGGTTAAGAACTTAATTCGTTCTGGAGGTCTGTTCTTAATCTGAAACTGTTCTTAACCTGAGGTACAACTTTAACTAATTGGGCCTCCCACTGCTGCTGTGCCGCAATTTCTGTTCTCATCCTGAAACAAAGTTCTTAACCCAAGGTACTATTTCTGGGTTAGTGGAGTCTGTAACGTGAAGCATCTGTAACCCAAGGTACCACTTGTAATTCACACTTCCATGGGAAAATAAAAGGGGATCACAACCCGGTGTCGGCTGGGTTCCTTTGGTGGGATGGAAGGCAGGGAGGTCAACACTAGGTGGCGCCAGAAGCAATGATGGGCAGAGCCAACTCCTAGAATCCTAGAGTTGCAGAGTTGGAAGGCACCCTGAGGGTCATCTAGTCCAACCCTCTGCAATGCAAGAATCTCACTTAAAGCATAAACAGATGCCCATCTCCTCCAGGTCTTAGGAGGTGGAAGCTGGCAGCCAGTGCCAGCCTGCTTGACTGGTTGTAAGTAGGGAAGTAGGTGGGGACTGGCTAAGGGCAGAGCTGATGTTGCTGGGGCCACACTCACCCGAATGGTCCAGGTTCAACTGATGGGCAGAGAAAACCACTGCTGTTAGAACGGCTCCTAAGCCTGCTGATGTTTGCTGGAATGGCTATACCTGTTTCATCATAATGCAGCCCTGGGGTTTTAAAATGCAAGTCAGTTTAAATCAGCATAGCTTCGCACGTGTGAATATATGGTAACCCTGATTAAAAACACACTACATCGAAATGTTCTCGGTCCTGTGAAACGGTTGCAGTCTCATAAGAATGTGATGTGCCGAGATCTCGACAGGTAGGTGGGGCAAAAAGTAAACGATTTGGGGACGAATGTGAATTCTAACACCCAGGCGATTGACAGACTGGTGCAGGAGTCTAAAGAGACAAAGAAGACAGCGGAGGAAGCCAAAGAGAGGGTATTGGCAGTAGAACAAAAGATACCACCAATAAATAAAAAATTGGATGAATACAAGGTACAATTCTCTTTGATTGAACTTAAAGAGAAACAGACCAACTTGAGAATTAGATCGGTCCCAGAAATAGAAGAAGGAGACTTGATAGAACTGTTGACATCGGAATTTGAGGAGTGCTGGGACCTGGATCCAGAGAAAGAAGAATTTAAGATAGTGAGTGCTTTTCGATTGGGAAGGGTTAAGAGGAAAAATAGGCCGAGAGACTGCTTGATTGCTCTAAGGACAAAAGAGGAAAGAGATAAAATACTGAGTCTACACTACCAGAAAGCACTCGATATCCAAGGGGTGAGAATTGAGATTTTTAAAGATATCCCGAAATACCTGCTTGATCTTAGAACCAATTACGGAAATTTGGTGGACCTGCTAAAAAGAAACGGAATTCTGTTCAGGTGGGAATTCCCACAAGGCCTCTCGTTTACATTTAAAGGAAAGAAAATTAAGATAAGATCAGAGGAAGATAAAGAGAGTTTTCTGAGAAATTTTGGAGAAGAATTACAAAGAGAGGCCAGAACAAAAGACTCGGAAATATTAGGACTGGGACCACCTGACTTAGGAAGAACTCTCTTGGGACTGGACCAACGGAAAGAGATACCGCCGACAAACCAAGAGCAACTTCTAGGAGCAACTGGTGGAACATCAGAATAGAAACAACATGTCTCTGCAGATGTTAACTTGGAATGTTCGAGGTTTGAACTCCCCCAGCAAAAGGAAGAGGATTTTTCATATTCTGAAAAAGGAACAACTGGACCTAATTTGCCTACAAGAAACACATATAACAAGACTCCAAAGGAAATTATTGATAAATAAAAAGTTAGGTCAAGACTTTATTTCATCAGACAAAGTAAAAAAAAGAGGAGTTGTGATCTACGCAAAAGAGAAATTATCACCAAAGTTTCTCCTTAAAGATGAACATGGACGATTTGTGGCAATTGAAATACAATTTCAAGGAGAGAAATTAGTAATAATCGGAGTCTATGCACCTAATGAGGGGAAATCAGAGTTTTATAAGAAACTGCATGAGACGTTAATGGACTTTATAGATCGAAATATCATTTTGATGGGAGATATGAATGGCGTTGTCTCGACATATATGGATAAATCTGAAAGACAAGTAGTCACAAAAGATGGAAGACTACCAAAGACCTTTTTTGAATTGACAGACAATATGGACTTGATTGATATTTGGAGAACTAAAAATCCCCTAGGTAGAGAGGGGACCTTCTTCTCTGAAGCCAATTTGACCTGGACTAGAATAGACCAAATTTGGATTACAAGAGGGATGGCACCCAAGATTCGAAAGGTGGAAATCTGCCCCAAAATCTGCTCCGACCATAACCCAGTGAAGATGGATATGAAACTAACACCCACTGGTTCCTTTAGATGGAGAATGAATGACACCTTGTTTAGAGACTCTGAAATTGTGAAAAAGGCCCAAAAAACACTAAAAGACTACTTTGAGATAAATTTGAAGACTACCGTGGAGAAAAGAGTAATCTGGGATGCAAGTAAAGCCGTAATGAGGGGGTTTCTGATCCAGCAAAATGCTATAAAGAGGAAACTTCAAGAGGAGAAGAAAGAAAAGATTTTAGAGAAAATTAGAGAAGGCGAGAAGAGATTAAGGACTAAACCTAAGTCACAAGACATTCTACGAGAAATTAAATTACATCAGGCACAATACTTGAAAATGGTTAACCAGGATATAGAATGGAAAATTAAACAAATGAGACAAAAAACCTTCGAATCGGCCAATAAGTGTGGAAAGCTGCTAGCTTGGCAGCTGAAGAAAAGACAGAAATTAAATACTGTTACCAATCTTGAAGTAAATGGACGAAATATACAAAACCCACGGGAGATTCAAGACTGCTTCCAGAGATACTTTAAACAACTGTATTCACAAGGGCCACAGAATGAGATTAAAATCGAGAAATTTTTGGAAACAAATGGATTACAAAAAATTTCTCAAGAGAATAAATTAATATTGAACGACAAAATTTCTGAACAGGAGGTTGAAGGTGCCATTAAGAACCTGCAACTAGGCAAGTCTCCAGGCCCGGATGGGCTAACCTCCAAATACTACAAAGACATGAAAGATTACTTAATTCAACCTCTAATGGAGGTTGGCAATGAAATTATGGAAGGGAAAAGAGCGCCGGAGTCGTGGAAAGAAGCTTACATCACGCTTATACCGAAAAATGAGATAGAAAAGACACAACTAAAGAACTACCGCCCCATATCCCTACTTAATGTGGATTATAAAATTTTTGCTGATATTTTAGCTAGAAGATTGAAAAAAGTTTTAGCAAAAATGATTCATAAAGACCAAGCTGGCTTTCTCCCAGGCAGACAATTGTCAAATAACACGAGAAATTTAATTGACATTTTAGAAAAGCTACAAGTTAATATAAATACAAAAGCTGTTTTAATATTTATTGATGCGGAGAAAGCCTTTGACAATATTTCGTGGAGCTTTATGAGGAAAAATTTGCAAGGGATGGGGGTTGGAGAAAGGTTTGGAAACGGTATAGGCGCGATTTACTCAGAACAGAAGGCGAAATTAATAGTGAATAATGCAGTAACGGAAGAAGTTAAGATAGAGAAAGGGACACGACAAGGCTGCCCAATTTCCCCTTTGCTTTTTATTTCAGTCCTGGAGGTCTTGCTGAATATGATTAGAAGGGACCAACAGATTCAGGGTATACAGGTCGGAGTTAAACACTATAAACTTAAAGCCTATGCAGATGACCTAGTACTGACGCTACAGGAGCCAATCCCTAGTTCTAAAAGAGCACTGGAAATAATACAAGAATTTGGTCGGGTGGCAGGTTTTAAATTGAATAAATCAAAAACTATGGTTTTAGAGAAAAATTTGACAGCAGTAGAGAAGGAAAGGTTTCAGGAAGAAACAGGTTTAATATTGGTGAAAAAAGTGAAATATCTAGGGGTGAACTTGACTTCGAAGAATGTAAATTTATTTAAAGATAACTATGAGAAGTGTTGGTCAGAAGTGAAAAAAGATCTTGAAATTTGGACAAACTTGAAACTTTCCTTACTGGGTAGAATTGCTGTTATCAAAATGAATGTATTGCCAAGAATGTTGTTTTTGTTTCAGACGCTACAAATCATTGACAAAATGGACTGTTTTGAGAAGTGGCAAAAAGAAATTTCTAGATTTGTCTGGCAGGGCAAAAAGCCCAGAATAAAATACAAAATTCTTACTGACGCAAAGGAAAGAGGGGGGTTTGCCCTGCCAGACTTTAAGTTATATTATGAAGCAGCAGCTTTTTGCTGGCTGAAGGATTGGCTACTTCTTGAAAACACGGATATTTTGGATTTGGAAGGATATGATAACGTTTTTGGGTGGCATGCATATTTGTGGTACGGTAAGGCTAAAGTGTACAAGACTTTTAAAAACCATATTGTCAGGAAAGCATTGTTTAATGTCTGGATGAAATACAAAGATTTATTGGAAAATAAAACCCCTAGGTGGCTCTCACCTATGGAAGCAAAGGCCTTAAAAAAGCTTAATATGGAATCTAATTGGCCAAAATATTGGGAAATTCTGGAGCAGGAGGGAGATAAAATGAAATTGCAAAGCTATGAGAAACTTAAGGATAAGGTGCGAGACTGGTTACATTATTTTCAAATAAGAGAGGCCTATCATTTGGACAGGAAAATTGGCTTCCAGGTGGAAAAATCAAAGTTGGAAACAGAATTGTTAGAACCCAATGCTAAGATATTGTCGAGAATGTATAACTTGCTGTTGAAGTGGAATACTGAGGATGAAACGGTAAAATCTGCTATGATAAAATGGGCACAAGACGTTGGTCATAACATTATGTTTGTTGACTGGGAACAGTTGTGGACCACCGGTATGAAATTCACGGCATGTAATGCCTTAAGAGAGAATATTATGAAAATGATATATAGGTGGTACATGACCCCAGTCAAACTTGCAAAAATCTATCATTTGCCCGATAATAAATGTTGGAAATGCAAAGAAACTGAAGGGACATTCTTTCACCTTTGGTGGACGTGCCCAAGGATCAAGGCTTTCTGGGAGATGATATATAATGAACTGAAAAAGGTATTTAAGTATACCTTCTTGAAGAAACCAGAGGCCTTTCTTCTGGGCATGGTCGGCCAATTGGTGCCAAAGAAGGATAGAACTTTCTTTATGTACGCTACAGCAGCAGCAAGAATACTCATCGCAAAGTATTGGAAGACACAAGATCTACCCACTCTGGAAGAATGGCAGATGCAAGTAATAGACTATATGGAACTGGCTGAAATGACTGGCAGAATTCGAGATCAAGGAGAAGAGCAGGTGGAAGAGGACTGGAAGAAGTTTAAAGTCTATCTACAAAAACACTGTAAAATCTTTGAATGTTGAGGACATTGAAAAGGAAAGAAGGGGTTCTAGTGACTGAGTTAAATAAGAGCACAAAGGGAGGGATCAAGAATCAAAATGAACAAAGACTGAGCTTGCTGAACTAATTATTACATAGAATACAAGATCGGGAGGCGGGTGGAAGTAAGGAAAATAAGGTTTTGAAGGTTATAATTGGAAAGTGAGGGATTTCTTTTTGTTTTTTTTTATGTTAAAATCCCTTTTTTTCTCTTTTTTTGTGTCTATGTTTTCTTTTCTTTTGCAATGTTTGTGAAAACTTTTCTTTTTGTAATGTTTGTGAAAATTTGCTTTTTTTGTTCTTTTTTGTGAAAAATGCAATAAAAATTATTTAAAAAAAAAAAAAAGAGATCTCGTCAGGTAGGGCAACGAAGTGGAAAGGACTTTTTAATATTAAATAAATAAATAAGCACACAAATCAAATTTTGGCTTGTTGCTTTTCTGTGGAAGTTTATCGATTTTCTTTATTTTATTATAAATCTGGTTGCTAAGCAATCCCTCTCTCCTCCCTCCGCAACGGGAACAGGGGAAGGAGGGGGGGGGGCAAGGAGAAATTTATATCTTGCAATAAAATCAAATAAGGAGATGGGAACATTTCCTACCTTCGGAAACCTGACATGGAGGGGGGGGGGAGGACGCGAAGATCAGTCAATATTAACAAGCATCATTTCAGCGAAAAGAACAATTCGGTTTATAGACAACATTGTCCTTACATGGCAGCAATGATTCACTCGGCGGCTGCTATCGCCAGGCCCAGAACCAGCAGGGCAGCTCAGATAAAGCAAAGTTAGAAGCTCTGCTTCGGCCTAACCAAAGTCTAACCTGGCCTTTGCCAACCTGGTGCCCATCCAGACACTTTGGACTACAACTCCCATCAGCGTGTGGTGGCAGGGGCTGATGGGAGTTGTAGTCCGAAAAATCTGGAGGGTCCCAGGTTGGCAAAGGTGAGGCATAGATGCTAAAGAAGGCAATCAAGTTAGGTAGGAAGCCAGGGTCTCATTAAAAGGGATGGAATTTGATTCATTTCTCATTTAAAGGCAAACCTACTTCATTCACAAAGGGACATGTGTGGCGCTGTGGGTTAAACCACAGAGCCTAGGACTTGCCGATTAGAAGGTCGGCGGTTCAAATCCCCGCGATGGGGTGAGCTCCCGTTGCTCGGTCCAGCTCCTGCCAACCTAGCAGTTCGAAAGCACGTCAAAGTGCAAGTAGATAAATAGGTACCATTCTGGCAGGAAGGTAAATGGCGTTTCCGTGCGCTGCTCTGGTTCGCCAGAAGCGGCTTAGTCATGCTGGCCACATGACCCGGAAGCTGTACGCCGGCTCCCTTGGCCAATAAAGCGAGATGAGTGCCGCAACCCCAGAGTCGGTCATAACTGGACCTAATGATCAGGGGTCCCTTTACCTTTACCTTACTTCATTCACACTTTCTGAAACAAATCTTCCCAGAGAGCTGCTGCCAGCCAGTGTAGACAATATTGGCCTAGATGGACCACCGGTCTGATGACATGGCATAAGGCCTCTTGCTATGTACCAATGTAATATGTCTACTGAAAAACATTTGCACTTTCTGAATATAGTTCGAAATTTGCACTTTCCTTCAAAATTTGCACTTTCTGAATATAGATTTGCAATGAGGTTCTCCAGCTATGTCATGTGCAGAAAACACATTGCTGCTATTATTAATTTTTTATACCGCTTGGATGTCCAAATGCAGTTACTGTGTTAAAGGGTGCATAATAATGCATTGATTTATTAAAATGATACACCAAAATGCATCCTTTGGGGGAAATCTGCCTTGCAGAAATGCATTCAGTTAGGCAAAAATCATACACAAAAATGTGCATTAGAAGAAATCCACACTAAAAATGCTGATGACTTTTCATAAAGACCCTTTTTATTTAAAAAAAAAATCATGAAAAGTTGATGTGGAGATGTGCAGATCTGACAACTATTCCTCCTAGCAGATTGTAGACACGACTTTAAGAAGGTATTATCAAAAGATGACCAAGGCAGATCCTGATGTCTTTTTCTTCCAGCCACAACACCTTCTGCTTTTAAAATTGCTTGCGTTAGATGATGGGCAAATTATTTTTTGGTCCTTATAGCTAAAGCTGATGGTAGCGGCATTTTCCACCCTGAAAGACTGCTTTCTGGCTCAGGATGGCCATAAAAAAATACCTCTCCTTCCGTCTGCTGCCATCGACAGCTCAATGAAGTTATTTTAAAAACCAGAAATCTATTTGCCTGTTGTCGGGAATAGCAGATGGAGAGAGATCAAAGCAGATTTCACAAAATGAAGGATGTCCAAAAAAATAAAAATGGGGGTGGGGACCCAAAGGATTGCTTCAGTTGCAGGAAATAGGATTGAAGTCAGCAGAACCTGGTGACAGAATGGAAGGATACTAAAGGAGTGTGGCTTGGAGACGTTTTCAGGTGCAATGATGCCTGAGTGTCAGGGTAACTGATGGCTCTAGCAAATGAATGTGGGGATAATGAGTCTTTCAAGTCTGATCAAATTCACGGGAGAGAAGGCAATCAGCAGCTGCTGGCCACAAGAGCAATGTTCCACCTCCACCATCAGGAAACATAAAGGAGCAGAATGCTGCTATGCTCACATCCAGCTTGGTGGCTTCCCACAGGTATCCAGTGGGCCACTGTGAAAACAGGGTGTTGGACTAGGTGGATCATTGGCCAGATCCCGCAGGCTCAGATTATGCTCTTATGTTCTCATTGTCATTTGTGCCATATGCACAGAAGAAATCAGAAGTCAATTTTGATCTGGGGGATGGGAGGGTATGGTATGTCGGACTCCTACAAGAAATTCACACAGACGCTGAAATAATTATCCAAGGGAGCAGTACAGGTGTGTTTCTTCTACAGCTATTGGGTGTGGTTTTATTGATGACACAAACAAGATGGGGTCAGACCCTCCAAGTGTCCCTATTTTCCAGGGACAGTCCCAGGTGCAGAAGCCGTCTCGGTTTCTGATTTGACCCCAGAATGTCCCGCTTCTCCTATTTTCATCGGAGAAATGTTGGAAGGTATGGAGTTCTCTGTCCCCAGAGCTGCCTGAAGGCAGCCTTATATAGAATCATATAATCATAGAATCATAGAGTTGGAAGAGACCACAAGGGCCATCGAGTCCAACCCCCTGCCAAGCAGGAAACACCATCAGAGCACTCCTGACATATGGTTGTCAAGCCTCTGCTTAAAGACCTCCAAAGAAGGAGACTCCACCACACTCCTTGGCAGCAAATTCCCTGTCGAACAGCTCTTACTGTCAGGAAGTTCTTCCTAATATTTAGGTGGAATCTTCTTTCTTGTAGTTTGGATCCATTGCTCCGTGTCCGCTTCTCTGGAGCAGCAGAAAACAACCTTTCTCCCTCCTCTATGTGACATCCTTTTATATATTTGAACATGGCTATCTTATCACCCCTTAACCTCCTCTTCTCCAGGCTAAACATGCCCAGCTCCCTTAGCCGTTCCTCATAAGGCATCATTTCCAGGCCTTTGACCATTTTGGTTGTCCTCCTCTGGACACGTTCCAGTTTGTCAGTGTCCTTCTTGAACTGTGGTGCCCAGAACTGGACACAGTACTCCAGGTGAGGTCTGACCAGAGCAGAATACAGTGGCACTATTACTTCCCTTGATCTAGATGCTATACTCCTATTGATGCAATTGATCCTATTGATCCTATTGATATAGGGAAGTATTTTAACGTGTAACATTTTATTATGTTTTCATATATGTTGGAAGCAGCCCAGAGTGGCTGGGGCAACCCAGTCAGATCGGAGGGGTACAAATAGTAAAATTTGGACGTCCATATTTTCGTTGGAGAAATGTTGGAGGGTATGTAGAGTGCTCTCTTTGGGCCTGGTGTGGTGCAAATGGTCGCAACAAGATGGCTGATGGGGGCAGGCTATCGCTAGCACATAACTCTGATGCTCAAAAGTCTGCATTGGCTGCCGGCACACTCCCAGGCCAGGTTCAAGGTTATAACATTAATTTACAATGCCCTATGATACTGCAAGGACCACCTGATCCTTTCTATCCCTGCCCAATCATTGAGGTCTTTGGGAGAAGTCACTGTTAGTGGACCTCAGTATCATGGGCCCCATTTTACTGAATTCCCTTCCAGTTGATGCCAGACAGGCCCCCTCCCTGTTGCACTTCTGGTGCCTACCGAAGACTTTTTGTTGTGTTTCGTTTTGTTCCAGCAGCCAATTTAAACTGAATCCTGCTTTAACTGATTTTTATTGTATTCAGGGCCAGATTTAGGTTTGATGAGGCCTTAAGCTACTGAAGGTAATGGGGCCCTTTATGTGTTCAGCTGTACTTTGTCAACAACAAATTGTCGCTGTTTTTTCCTGTTGAATATATGCTATATGGTAATTTATAGGCCTAATAGGTATCTAAAGCCATTTGCACATGTTGCCCTGCAACCAGTCCATGCAGAATGTAGGCATCCTATATATAGAAATGAGCAAATCAGTGATATTTTAGGGAGCAGGCTAGCAGGCGGGGCCCATTACTTACATCATAGGACCCTACACAACACAAAACACTGTTGTTGAAATGTACATCCAGTTTTTTTCTCTTTAAATTTTTTTGGGGCCCCCAAGAGAGTGGGGCCCTAAGCTATAGCTTGTTTAGCTTATACCGTATTTTTCGCCCTATAGGACGCACTTTTTCCCCTCCAAAAATGAAGGGGAAATCTGTGTGCGTCCTATGGGGCGAATGCGGGAGTTCCCGCAGGGCTCCCTAGGCTGCGGATAGCAGCCTGCTGCCCGGCCCGCGGGCGCCCTGAAGCAGAGCGCCCCGCGCGCCGGGCAGACATCCGCAGCCTAGGGAGCCCTGTGGAAGTTCCCGCAGGGCTCCCTAGGCTGCGGATAGCAGTCTGCTGCACGGAGCATGGGGAGCGCTGAAGCAGAGCGCCCCGCGCTTCGGGCAAACATCGGGCAGCCCCACAAGCTCGGGGGACAGCGAGGAGGCGCAGCGCCGCCATCCCGCTGTTTGGATTCCCCGACCTGGTTTGGATTCCCCGACCTGGTTTTGGGGGGGGGGGAATAAAGGGAATTTTTCCCCCTTTATTTCCCCCCCAAAAAACTAGGTGCGTCCTATGGGACGAAAAATACGGTAGGTAAATCCGGCACTGATTGCATTGCATTTCTTGTAGACCGTTCAGGGACAGTCACAATGAAGTTGTGAGTAAATCGTTTGAATAAATGAAATGAAATGAAAACATGGCTGTCCTTTGACTCCTGCCTATGAGCCTTTGCAGATAGTGTAAAATGGGTTGTTTGCTTTTCTGAAATCTCCAAGTTTTCTTTGTTCTTGGTCCTGTATACCCTGTACCTATATGAAACCGGAAGATGGAGAATTCATTTTGTAGCTTAAAGTGTGATTTGCAATATACTTTACCCTGTGTAGCCAACTGCATTGTAATCTTTTAAGAGTTTGTGTTTTGCTCTTGTATTTCTTTCTTTAAAATGATATATGTTCATTTTTAAATTCAATAAAACTATTGTTGTAGTTACTCAATTAAGGTTTCAAGACCATACACACTTCACTGGTAGTAAGTCCTATTGAACTTCATAAGACTTAAGACAGTCAAATGATTGCCCTGTAAAAGTTCCTTCATTTGTTAGCAGTGCAATCCAACACAGGACTACTCAATTGTAGTGCTAGGAGAATCCGTCAGTTTCAGTTTCTCTGAGTTTTTCATTTTTCATTTCTTAAATTCAGTCCTCCACATTTCCTCATCAGTTAGCATTTTTTTATTTTAAAAAAGCCCATAAACATTTGTCACTATGTATTTAGCACTAATATACTTCTTTTTATGCTATTTTGCTAATATACAAATTTTTGCAAAGCAAGCTTCCCTAATACAATTGCTTACTGTATGTTATTTTCTCTAATGTATGCATTTTTATGCACATTTACCCTAGGATGTGCATTTCTGTCCATGCCACTTGGCCAAAGAAGTGCATTGCAAATTTCAGAGAAGTAGGAGTTTAGAAGGATGGCTGTATTATGGTCCATGTATCATTCTTGAAAGTGTGAATTAAGTAGGGTGAAATGAATTGAATCTCTTGCCCATCTTCCCCATTCCTACTTAGAAGCAAACACTATTGATAACAGCAACGACTGAATTATTCTCCTTGTGATACTTGTGCCGCTGCTGCTAAAGGTGACCCACAGACGAGGCTGCCTCTCCTCCTCCTCTTCTCCCTACTTCTCTCTCTGCCACACACACACTTTCTTGCGTGTGACAGAGCCAGATAAGAGACAAGCTGCACAAAGCACAGCGGCAAATCAGCCCTTTGTCCTGGAAATCACTTTCTCATTTTGCTGCGTTTCCAGTCATTTGAACTTTTCCCGTTCTGAGGTGGATCCTTCCAGGAACTGCTCCTGGAGTCATTCAAGCAGATCGATCCCGCTGCATGGCGTCATGGCTTTGTGTCAGGGAACCAGAGCGAAAACAAGTGCCAAGGGGTCTGGAATGGCCTGTGCCATCTGCGGCAACAGCTTGCCAACTCACTGAAAAGCAAGGAAATGGAGCCATCAACTTGCAAAAGTTGTGAACATCACAGGGTCAGTCTGTTACTAGGGATGAGCAGCCTTTTCTTCTGCTGAGGAACGGATTCCCTTGGGGGTAGTCTGTCGGGGTCATTTGCTGGTGATTGGCAAAGTCATAATTGTCAGTGGGTGGAGGCTGGGGGCAGTGCCAGATGACCTGTTGATGGAGTATTCAGCTTGATTTGTTTTGCAAGGAATCAGATGATGCTGGCTATTTAATAATAATAATAATAATAATAATAATAATAATAATTTATTATTTATACCCTGCCCAACTGGCTGGGCTTCCCCAGCCATTCTGGGCAGCTTCCAACACAATATTAAAATACAGTAATGCCTCAAACATTAAAAGCTTCCATAAACAGGGCTGCCTTCAGATGTCTTCTAAAAGTCTGGTAGTTGTTGTTCTCTTTGACATCTGGTGAGAGGGCATTCCCCAGGGTGGGTGCCACTACTGAGAAGTTCCTCTGCCTGGTTCCCTGTAACTTGGCTTCTCGCAGTAAGGGAACCACCAGAAGGCCCTCGGTACTGGACCTCAGTGTCCCTGCAGAACAATGGGGGTGGAGATGCTCTTTCAGGTATACTGGACCGAGGCCGTTTAGGGCTTTAAAGGTCAGCACCAACACTTTGAATTCATTCTGTTTCCCTCACAGGGAGATGAGATGGCGTTGTGTTAGAACGAGTGTGGTTCCTGGGAATACAAAAAGGTCAGAAACTATTGGGAAATGATATATAATGGTTAAGAAACCAGAAGCATTCCTCCTAGGTATTTTAGATCAAGAAATAAGAAAAAGACAACTGGAAATTATTTATGTATGCAACAACAGCGGCAAGAATTGTACTAGCACAAGCATGGAAGACAGAAGAAATCCCAATGAAAGAACAATGGCAACAGAAACTTATGGAATATGCAGAATTAGCAAAATTAACAGATAAATTACATGAAAGGGACAACAAAGACTTCAAAAGAGAATGGGAACGACTTCTGGAGGTGCCGCGAACGGCAATGGCGGTCCTCTTCCTTCTGTGAAGAGGAAGCTCCATGGGAAACGGGTCGTCCGCTACGGCGAAGCGGAGACCCACGTCGGAAACCCACAGGCAGCAAAAGCCTGTGGTCTCGGGACCCGGCGGGCACCAGAAGCAACCCCTGAAACGTTGAAGGAACCCCGTAAGGGGCTCCGGAGCGGGGAGGGGGTAGCGGCGCTGTGGGTCGTTTCACAAGCTACGGAGTGAAGCCGCGCTGCTGCTGCCGGTGAGCGCTGACCTCTTTTCCTGAAACTTCTGATTTGGAAAAGCAACAATCCGTGAGTAAAGAGGACTTTACAAAATTTGAGACTAAAAATTATTGAATTTGGCTGAAAGCGGAGCGACGTAAAACAGGAAGTCCGTCTTCCGCTGTCACTGAACTTCAAAGCAAAGAGCTGGAGGAGTGGAGGCAAAGAAAGAATTTTTTAACCTAATCGATCTGAGCAACCGCTGAACTTTCTTGTAAGCAAAACAAGGACTTTAAGCACTTGATTTTATGCTCTTTACTTGCATCGTGATACCTTTCTTCTATTGGAAATATAATTTGAGTAAGAAACCCAGGTTCTGGAGCTGCCTGAGTAACTGAGCTGTCAGTCTGCAGATTTGGTTACTTTGAATTAAAAATTGCAACAATCTGAGGGAGTTTGGACTTGCTACTTTGAAGCATCATTTGAAATACCAGTTTGCACTGTTTGAAATAATGTGGCTGCTAATACTAACTCTGCTTAAAATCTGCTATTGAAGGTTCCTGGACTTTAAACTTGATTTTAGCAATTTTACCAGAATTGATCTCTTCCCTAAAGACATTTTAAGCTCCCCCTAGAGGATTCGGGATTTACAGCAGTGACATTATTTTACTTTCCTTTCCCGGCCTCCTGTTTGACTGTTACCATCTGGGCTGTTGTTTTCTCATGGGAACAACTCAGCTTGACCTTGACTTTTAGATAACTCTGGAATGAGTGGCGCAAGAAAAAAGGGACCAAAAACTAGACAAACAACTTTAACAACTTTAACCGCAGCCTCTCAGGCACGCAGATCATCTGTACCTACTCTGCCTTCAGAAGAAGAAGCTGCTTCTCGGCCACAAGCAGGGGAGGGAGAAACTGAGCAATTACAACTGGAAGATATGGCCTCAGGAGCAACTGCTTCTATTTTAGAGAAAATCTACGAAAAACTGGAATCTTTGGACAAGAGAGTAGAATCTCTGGATAAGAAAGCTGATGAGCAAACAGCTAAAATTGATCAAAACACAGAATGTTTAAATAGATTAACTGGACAAGTATCACAGAACGTACAAGCAATTGGAGATCTGACGGAGGCCACGGCAGAAAATCGGAAATTGGCTGAGGATACTAGCCAAAGACTGGGAAATTTGGAACAAGAGGTAAGACCACTCAGTAAACAAGTAGGTGAACACCAGACCTACCTTTCCATGATAGAATTGCGGAACCGGGAGAGTAACCTTAGGATAAGGTCGATACCAGAAGCGGAAGAAGGCAACTTAGCTGAGTTCCTGACTAAAGAGTTTTCCAAGTTTTGGAATTTAGAGGAAAAGGATTTTAAAATCGTATCAGCCTTCAGGCTTGGAAGACTTGTAAAGAAAGAGAAGCCCAGAGACTGTTTGATAACATTGAGATCAAAGGAGGAAAGGGATAAGATTTTGGGCCTACACTACGGAAAGTCACTGGACATTTCGGACAGAAGAATTGGAATTTACAAGGACATTCCTAAACAACTGTTGGATCTTAGATCTGACTATCTTGAACTGGTCAAATTGTTGAGGAGCAACTCAATTATCTTCAGGTGGGAATTTCCCCAAGGAGTATCTTTCACTTTTAGAGGGAAGAAGGTTAAAATCAGAACATTGGAAGACAGAGATAAATTTTTGACTGCATACGGAGAGGACCTTCAAAAGGGAATTGAATTACCCTCTGGGTCTGGAGCACCAGCGGTACCTGCACCCTCGGAACCTGAAGATCCAGTGAACAAGACACCACCCCCAGGAAAATAATCAGACTAATTCAGGATGTCTCTGCAACTCTTGAGTTGGAATATAAATGGCTGTAACATCCCGGAAAAAAGGAGGAAAACTTTTCACATATTAAAAAAGGAACAATTGGATATCATTTGCCTACAAGAAACACATGTGACTAGGCTCCACAGAAAAGTGTTAATAAACAAAAGACTTGGTCAGGAATTTATATCTTCGGACAAAGTAAAGAAGAGAGGCGTGGTGATATATGCAAAAGAGAGCCTGTCACCCAAATTCTTATTTAAAGATGAACATGGAAGAATTTTAGCAATTGAGATACAACATCAAGGAGAGAAGATTTTGTTATTAGGAATTTATGCACCAAATGAAGGGAAATCGGAATTTTACAAGAAGTTGCATGAGACAATGCTGGATTATCTGGACTATGACAACATCATTATGATGGGAGATATGAATGGGGTCGTATCAACTAACATGGATAAGTCACAAAGCCAAAATGTTACAAAGGACGGCAGACTACCAAAGACTTTTTTTGAAATGACAGACAATATGGACTTAATTGACATTTGGAGAACGAAGAACCCCTTGGGAAGAGAGGGAACATTTTTCTCTGAAGCCCAGCTGACTTGGACAAGAATCGACCAAATATGGATAACTAGAGGTCTGGCACCCAAGGTCAGAAAGGTGGAAATTTGCCCAAAGACCTGCTCCGACCATAATGCAACGAAGATGGACATGACACTACTACCAACCGGCTCCTTTAGATGGAAGATGAATGACAATTTGTTTAGAGATCAGGAGATTGTTGAGAAGGCCCAAAAAGCCTTGAAGGACTATTTTGAGATAAACATGAACACTACGGTGGAAAAAAAGAACTATCTGGGACGCAAGTAAGGCTGTAATGAGGGGGTTCTTGATACAACAGAATGCTGTAAAGAAAAGGATACAGAATGAGAGGAAAGATAAGATATTGGAGAAAATCAAAGAATTGGAGAAGAAGTTAAGATCAAATCCGAAGTCACAGCCGACCCTGAGAGAAATCAAACTTCATCAAGCACAATATTCTAAATTGATAAACCAGGAAATAGAGTGGAAGATTAAATTAATGAAACAAAAAACTTTTGAATCGGCAAATAAATGTGGGAAACTGCTAGCTTGGCAGTTGAAGAGGAGACAAAAACTAAATACAGTCACAAATTTAGAAATTGAAGGAAGAAATATTCAGAACCCTGTGGAGATCAGAAAGTGCTTCCAGAGATATTTCAAAAGATTATATACTCAAGGGCCGCAAGATGAGGTTGAGATTAAACAATTTTTGGAAAAAAATGGACTAATAAAATTGTCACAAGAAAATAGATCAATCCTGAATTGCAAAATAACACGACAAGAGATTGAACAAGCCATTCAGAACATGCAATTGGGCAAATCCCCAGGGCCAGATGGGCTGACCTCCAAGTACTACAAGACATTAAAAGACTATCTGATACAACCACTGATGGAGGTCAGCAATGAAATTATGGAGAGGAAGAAGGCGCCGGAATCGTGGAAAGAAGCTTTTATCACATTGATACCAAAATCGGAAGCCGAAAAGACACAACTTAAGAACTATCGTCCCATCTCCCTTTTAAATGTGGATTACAAAATATTTGCAGATGTTTTGGCAAGTAGACTCAAAAAAGTATTAAATGAAGTAATTCATAAAGACCAGGCAGGCTTTCTCCCAGGTAGACACCTGTTTGCTAACACAAGGAATATCATTGACATTTTGGAACTTTTGCAAACAGACATAAATACAAAAGCAGTGTTAATCTTTATAGATGCGGAGAAGGCCTTTGACAATATCTCTTGGAAATTTATGAAGGGAAATTTAAAAGAAATGGGAGTGGGACGGGGTTTTGAGAATGGGATTGATGCAATATATTCAGAACAAAAAGCTAAATTGATAGTTAACAATGTGGTTACAGAAGAGTTTAAAATTGAAAAAGGAACACGACAAGGCTGCCCCATTTCCCCTCTGCTATTTATTTCGGTTCTGGAGGTGCTCTTGAATATGATCAGAGGGGACCGGTTGGTGGAAGGAATCCAGGTCGGAGCAAAACAATACAAACTTAAAGCTTTTGCAGATGACCTAGTTTTGACCCTGCAGGAGCCAGAATCTAGTATGAAAAGAGTGTTACAATTGATTCAAGACTTTGGTCGGGTGGCGGGATTTAAATTAAACAAACAGAAAACTAAGGTGCTGGGGAAAAATTTGACAGATACAGAGTCAGAACGGTTTCAGAGAGAGACAGAACTAACTGTGGTTAAAAAAGTAAAGTACCTAGGGGTAAACATAACAGCAAAAAATCTGAGTCTTTTTAAGGATAACTATGAAAAATGTTGGTCTGAAATTAAAAGAGACTTAGACAGTTGGACAAAATTGAAACTTTCTTTGTTAGGCCGAATTGCTGCTATTAAGATGAATGTATTGCCAAAAATGTTGTTTTTGTTTCAAACACTACAGATTGTGGACAAGACGGAGTGCTTCCGGAAGTGGCAGAGAGACATCTCTAAGTTTGTCTGGCAGGGCAAAAAGCCCAGAATTAAGTTTAAGATATTAACTGATGCGAAAGAAAGAGGGGGCTTTGCCCTGCCAGACCTAAAGTTGTACTATGAGGCCGCAGCTTTCTGCTGGCTAAAAGACTGGCTACTTCTCGAGGACACTGACGTTCTGGATCTGGAAGGTTTTAACAATGCTTTTGGTTGGCATGCATACTTATGGTATGACAAGGTTAAGATCAATAAGGCCTTTAAGAATCATATTGTCAGAAAAGCAGTGTTTAATGTCTGGACAAAATATAAAGACTTATTGGAAAATAAAACTCCAAGGTGGCTTTCACCGCTGGAAGCTAAGGCCCGAAAAAGACCCAATATGGAGGCCAAATGGCCAAAATATTGGGAAATACTAGAAAAAGATGGAGACAATTGGAAATTGCAGAGTTTGGAGAAAATGAAGGATAAAGTGCGAGACTGGTTACACTACGCTCAGATTAAAGAAGTCTTTAAAAATGACAAAAAGTTAGGGTTCCAGGTGGAGAAATCGAAGTTGGAAACAGAACTGTTAGAGCCTAAGACTAAGGTACTTTCAAGAATGTATAACTTGCTGTTAAAATGGAATACACAAGATGAAATGGTTAAATCGGCTATGATAAAGTGGGCACAAGACATTGGGCACAACATTATGTTTGAGGACTGGGAAAGGTTGTGGACCATTGGGTTGAACTTCACTGCATGTAATGCTTTGAAGGAAAATGTAATGAAAATGATATATAGATGGTACATGACCCCAGTTAAACTTGCCAAAATATACCATTTGTCTGATAATAAATGTTGGAAATGTAAAGAAAATGAAGGAACATTCTTTCACCTCTGGTGGACTTGCCCTAGAGTGAAGGCTTTCTGGGAAATGATATATAATGAGCTGAAAAAGGTATTTAAGTATACTTTCACTAAGAAACCAGAGGCCTTCCTTTTGGGTATTGTCGGCCAGAAGGTGTTAAGGAAGGACCGAACATTTTTTATGTATGCAACAACAGCAGCAAGGATACTTATCGCTAAGCACTGGAAAACCCAAGATCTACCCACACTGGAAGAGTGGCAGATGCAGCTGATAGACTATATGGAACTAGCCGAGATGACCGGCAGAATCCGAGACCTGGGAGAAGAGAAAGTTGAAGAAGACTGGAAGAAATTTAAGATTTATTTTAAAAAGCATTGTAATTTGGTTGAATGTTAAGAAGGATGCTAGATCATAAATAATTGAGCACCACTAAACTAGATGGAATTAGGATGACAAGTGAGATTGAGGAAAAAATATAAACCTTTGGGAGAATTATTAGATTATATTTTAAATGAATGGGATACAAGAATGTAAACAAGATGATAAATTGCGGGTAAGAATTGACAATGATGCAAGTGGGAGCGGGAGACGTGAGGGAGTCCAATGAAGCTAAGAAAATATGTTATGATATATGTTTCATTGTTTTTTATTTCTGCAATTATGTTTAAAAATTTTAATAAATAAATATATATATATATATATATAAAAGAGAGAGAGAATGGGAGCCACTTACAATATACATGAAGAGACAACATGAGGAGTTGGACTCATTGGCAAAGTTTGAGTAAACATTCACAAATGTATATAATAATAATAAATAGATGTAAATGTATTAGGAATTAATTGGGGAAATAAGGATGAATGCAGGATGAATATATTGAAAGTAATATTGAATATTACTATTGAATATATTGAAAGTATGCAGGATGAATATATTGAAAGTAAAACAAAGTGGAAGCATGAGGGAAGTCCAAGGGAGGGTGGCAGGAAAAAATGGAAAATTGTTAGAGAGGTATTTCATAAAGGATGTATTTATTGAAAAACCAATGAAAAATAATTTTAAAGGGGGGGGGGGAGAACGAGTGTTGTTGCACTCCTTCCAGAGCATTGTAGGACCACTTTCTTTATTTCAAAACGTTCAGTCTTTTGAAGGAAATGCAAGACTTTTCCAATCAATGAAAATAATGTAGCCTGAGTTGGCCAGTAAGTCACAGAGGCTGTGTATCCGCAGCATCTTAAAGGGGATTCGGCACGTCCCATGTTTCCAAATTCTTCACATCGCCCATACAACACTGTCCCCCTTCCAAGTGACAACATGCACTTTCCATTAAAAAGAAATCAAAACGCACGTCAACATTCTGCATTTCTAGAGAGGCTTGCCTATTGTTTATTTTGTTGTTGTTTATTCATTGCATTTATATCACACCATTTTTTTCTCTGAAGGAGTTCAAGGTGACACACATCTCTCTTCCCCCTCTTCATATAATCCCCACAACAACCCATGAGGTAGGTTAGGCTGAAAGGCAGTGAGCTTCATGGCTTTACTACTGTGGTGAAGCCTCTTCGTTTTAATTTGCTTGATGTAGATGTTGCATTTACCATGGATATCTGAACTGGACCCCTGTGCAGTTCCAAATAATATATATATATATTATTAACACAGGTAAATGGAAGCAGCCAGCAGGTAAAAGCTCCATTACGTTCCCTAATTCATTTCCACAACATCTCCTATTGTGATCGATTAATGATGACCTCAGTCTTCAGTCATGAATTATGGGTGTTTTTCCTCCTGCCTCATTATCCTGCATTATTGATGGCATTCTGCATCCTGCTCAACACATCCCTCATCCTCAGATTCTCTATGAGGATGTCTGCATTATTTGTGGTCACTGTTAAGTGAATACAGTATTGAGAGTATTGAGGACAGAGGCAAGAATTCTTTTAGCCCCAAAATGGAAACAAGTACGAACAAAAGAAGAGTGGCAGATGAAGACGATCGACTTTGCAGAACTGGCAAAGCTGACAGGAAAAATCTGAAACCAGCATGACCAAGTATTCCAAAAGGACTGGAGTAAATTTATATGATATCTGAAAGGTTAGTGTAAGCAATTAACATCACTAGCAGGCTTGCCTGAAGTCTTGTAAGGAGAAATTTTCTACCTTTCTATGTTTATTTAAAATTTGAGCTATTTTGTAATGAATGCAACTAGAATTTGAAAACAGTCAAAATGCAATGATACAAAGGTTAGTTTTGAAAGCTATGAGGCGGGAGGGAAGTTTAAAGGCTCTAAAGAGCCAGGGAGGTAAAGTGGATAATAATGATGTGAATGTATATTATTAAAAAGGAAAATAAATAAAAATTATATATATTAAAAAGATAGAGAATATTGAGAACAGCATTCTCTTTCAGGCATATTATATTGGAATTGGCTTGTTTGCATAGATGCTGGCAATGTCATGCTGAAAACGCCTCTCTGAGGCATATGATGCGGGCATTAACTTAGTTCTGGAAAGAAAATCCTTCATGTTCATGCACTTTGAAATTACTTTCCTGTGATGTGGGGACTAACAGATGGGCAAGGAAAGTGGAGCCTACCGGCCCTTATGGTGGCAAAGAAACACCCACCATCTATGACTTACTCAGTGGTCTGCTCATCTTATGTCTCACTGCTCATCCTATGTCTGAAGATATAGCTTATACTCAACCATCTCATTTAGAAGCCTGTTATTTTTATTTTATTGCATCTATATCCCGCCTCTTCAAGGAGCTCAAGGAGGTATACATGGCTCTTCCAATCCACATTTAACCCCCACAACAACCCTGTGAGGTAGGTTAGGCATACAAGCAGTGAATGCTCCCCACCCCCAAGTGAGCTTCATAGCTGAGTGGGGATTTGAACCCTGGCCCAACAATCTTCTAACCACTCTACACCACATATGGTCTGCTTATAGTAACTTATATGTTGAAGTCAGCATTGATAGGACATTGATCAGACCTTCTTAAATGTCAACTGATGATGCTTCCATCTTTTCTTCCTGTTAAACCTACATTGTTGTTGTTGTTTTTTAAAAAGATTGGGTTGTACCCAAAGCTAGTCCTCCTTCAGTATGACCAAATGAGGTCCATTAATTTCAATGGGTTTGTTCTAAGTAAAGCTTTGGTTTTTTTAAGAAAAACGGCAGCAACACACAATAACATAGAAACATGGGTACCTCCTGGAAATGTCAGGTCAGAACCTGGACCCTCATTGGCACTTCCCCCTGAGCTTGAGGAACCAAATGCCTGCCCCAGGAGGTGGAGAGAAAGACAGACTGATAAAGATGTTGGCTATTTGCAGATTAGTTGCGCTGCAGAGAGCTTGCTGGGGAGACCACACATTACAAGGAACACAAAATAACTTTAGCTAGGTTTTAATAACAATAACAAAAACCCCTTTTACATTAATTATAATATATGAATAAGCATGACCCAACCAGCAACCCATCCACCAGGGTACTGAGAGAGCTAGGTGCTGCTATCTATATACTATCCCAATTGCTGACACAGCTTAATCAACACAACTTAACAGCACCTACTATACTGCTTCACAGCTGTAAAACTAGGTAATGTTGTTTGCTCTGGCCCTTAAAGAAATACACATCTTGTGGAACAATAATGAACCTTCAAATTTAAAGAGACCATTCAACAAGACACACACACACACACACACAGAGAGAGAGAGAGAGAGAGAGAGGTGCTCTTGGAGCTATCCATGGTTCTGAAACCCAACCAATGCTTTTCCCTTTCCAGGCTCCAGCATCAGACCAGGACATGACATTACAGTCCATGGTTCAAATTCCTGCTCAGCCATGAAGCTCACAGGATAGTCACAGACAAGTCACTGTTTGCTGAGTCTTGCCAGGGTTGTTTTGAGGTTTTTGAAAAAGGGGGAGGATCTATGCCATCTCAAGGTAACCAGGATGTCAGGAAAATGAATAAACCCCGTATTAACTGAATCTGTCGGGGTGATATGGGATTGAGGGGGCAACTCCCATCTCTTGTGGGGGTGCAGTTAGTGCCAGCATCGTCCGTTAAGAGCTTGGGTGTAATCTTCGATACCTCCCTCTTTATGGAGGCGCAGATTACAGCTATAACAAAGGCAGCATTTTTTCATCTCCGCCAGGCTAAGCAGTTGGCTCCTTATCTCTCTCGCCCTGACCTAGCCACTGTGATCCACGCGACGGTCACCTCCAGACTGGATTATTGTAACTCGCTCTACGTGGGGCTACCCTTGAGACTGACCCAGAAACTCCAGCGGGTGCAGAATGCCGCGGCGAGACTCCTTATGGGGTCTTCGCTGCGAGATCACATTCATCCGGTGCTATACCAGCTGCACTGGCTCCCGGTGGAGTACAGGATCAGGTTTAAGGTGCTGGTTTTAACCTTTAAAGCCCTATACGGCCTAGGACCCTCGTACCTATGGGACCGCCTCTCCTGGTATGTCCCACATAGGAACTTACGGTCTGCAAATAAAAACATCTTGAAGATCCCAGGCCACAGAGAGGTTAGGCTGGCCTCAACTAGAGCCAGGGCCTTTTCGGCCGCGGCTCCAATCTGGTGGAACGCTCTGTCACAAGAGACTAGGGCCCTGCGGGACTTGACATCTTTCCGCAGGGCCTGCAAGACAGAGCTGTTCCACCAGGCCTTTGGTCAGGGCGCAGCCTGACCCCCCTCCTCTGGCAATCTGCACAAAATTTTGCTTATTGGTTGCCATCAATTTGATTTTAATTAATTTTTATAATGAAATGTTTTTAGAATCGTTGGATTATTTTGATCGTTGTTAGCTGCCCTGAGCCCAGCTTCAGCTGGGGAGGGCGGGATATAAATAAAATTTATTATTATTATTATTATTATTATTATTATTATTATTATTATCTAGCGGTTAACTTACTTTCTTGTTCTTTAGCTTTGTGATTTATGCATATTGTCAAATGGGTGAGGATTGCAGTGGTAATAATAATAATAATAATAATAATAATAATAATAATAATAGTATATTAATAATAAATTATTTATAACCCACCCATCTGGTGGGGTTTCCCCAGCCACTCTGGGCAGCCCCCAACAGAATATTAATAATAATAAAGTGATGAAGCATCAAACATTAAAAAACTTCCCTAAACAAGCACAGAGTACATTTCGTACTCCAGTCAGGAAAGGCAACAAACACAGACATATCACGTAACGTGGTGGTGGACAAGAATGGGGTTTCCCCACCCCAGTTAAATGTCCAACAATTCACAGACAAAAAAGACAAACAATTGAGCATGGTCAGGAAAGCAGATGAAAGATTAAATAAATAAATGAAACTTGTGCAAAAGAGGCAATATGGCAGTATTTAAAGACAAGACAGAAACAACAGATAAAATACTCATGTAATCAAAAACAGTGACAGATGAAATCATATTTGGATGGAACTTGCCATCTGTATGAATGTGTTGTTGAATAAGGTGTACTAAAAAAACCCCAAGCCAGCCTCAGAAACCCCAAGTTGGTGAGTCAATTTCTCTGATGAAGTATTTTCAGATCAGGGAGTCTGACTTCCAAACAGGACTGAGTGACTGCCAAAACACCCTCTTCTTACTCCTTAAACCCTAGCTATGTCGCTTTAATATTTCACATGGAGGGTTCGAATACTGACCCATTCACAGGGCACAGAGAGGCTCTCTCTGAATTGCCAGAGACGACAGCGCATGGAAAAGCCAAAAGACATTAGCCGTGACCAGCAGCTGATTTGGCTCATTTTGGATTACGTCATCCATTCCACCGAACCAGTGTGGGAGCTGATGAGTAAATGGAAAGCGATCTGCACATGAGCGCACCGTGTACCCTTGCTCCAGTTCTACTGCCAGTAGGAACATCTTCCCAAAGTGGAAGATTAATCATGCGCTATCTAGTGGGCTCGTGCAGCAGGGAGAGCGCATGAGAGAGGGCGGAAACAGGCCAGCAAGATGTACGAAAGCCCACGGTAAACAAAACTGCTTCCCCACTATCAAGAAAGGTGAGCAAAACAAAGCATGAGGCCATTCTTAAAAGCAGGACCTGCAAAAAAAAGTTGCAAAGTGCTCCTGTTTCATGGTCCCAGCCAGCCATGCCCTTTCAGAATTCTCCATTCCATCTCCCACCTGCTGTGTTCAATTTTCCTGCAACATTGCCAGTTCTGCACATCAAAGTGTTCCAGTGGGTATATATAGGGTAAGGTGATCTTGCAAGTAATTAATTACTTGATTAATTACGTAGTGATCTTCAATGGATCTCAAGGAAGGGAAACATTTAAAAAAGCACCCTCATTCCCCCCCAACTCTTCCATAACTTTCCCACAAGGGGGAGTTTTTGTACCGTTTTTGCAGGAAAATTAGAAACCACCACCTTTGCAGCAAGTAGCAAGGGAGAAATTTGCTTTGATGCATGTTATAGGCAAAACAGTAGCAAACCAAATCACAGCTCTCCTTAGAAATTTTCACTTTCCTGAATGTTTGCAGTTCCCCAGCCAAGTGTACGAAAAATGCATATACAAGAATGAAATGTGTGCAAGTTGTTGGAAATAGCATACAAAGATTTGCTTATAGTATTTTTATTTTATTTATTTATTAAATTTGCATACTGCCCTTCACTTGAAGACCGCAGGGCAGTTCACAACGTAAAAATACAAAATGGAACATTTTCTTACCAAAGAGAGGGGAAATTGGGCAAAATGGCATTAAGAATGTGTTAGAAGAAATTTGCGCTAAAATGCTGATGGATTTTCATGAGGACTCTCTCTTCTCTCTATGCAGACTGATGCAGAAAAGTGCAGAACCAAACTTAAGATTTTTTTGTAGGGCAGGGGAGAAAGAGAGAAATAAAAATGGACAGATTTGCTCATGTCTCTTTTGCAGCACAATCGTAATCCAATTAGGAGGCGCTCTTTGCTCATTAGAGGCAACAAAGGGTTGTGTGTGAAAGTTTTAAAGAAAATATAAATAGCGGTCTTGTGGGTGTAGTTAAAAATGATGGAATTTGCTCCCCAAAGGAAGCAGTTATGGCTGCCATCTTGGATGACGTTGAAAGAAGATTGGCCAAATTTCTAGAGGTAAAGGCTATCAAAGGCTAAGAGTCATCATGGCTACGTTTTGTCTCCACTGTCAGAGGCAGCATGGCTCTGAATATGACCCAGAGTCCCAAGTGGGGAAGAAGAAGAAGAGTTTGGATTTGATATCCCGCCTTTCACTCCCTTTAAGGAGTCTCAAAGCGGCTAACATTCTCCTTTCCCTTCCTCTCTCACAACAAACACTCTGTGAGGTGAGTGGGGCTGAGAGTCTTCAGAGAAGTGTGACTAGCCCAAGGTCACCCAGCAGCTGCATGTGGGGGAGCGGGGAAGCGAACCCGGTTCCCCAGATTATGAGTCCACCACTCCTAACCACTACACCACACTGGCACACTGGGAGAGGGGTCTTGTGTTGGGGTCCCGCTTGTGGGTTTCCTGCAGGCATCTGGGCGGCCACTGTGAGATCAGGCTAGATGGGCCATTGGCCTGATCCAGCACACTCCTCTTCTCGGACCCAGCCAGCAAGGACAATGGTCTGGGATAACAGGAGTTGTAACACCACAACATTTAGAGGGGCTCCAGCTTGGGGGAGCTGGCACTGCACAAATGGTTTGCAGGATGTGCAAAATGGGCCATCGCTGCCCAAGCAGCAAAGCATCACACCAGCCCTTCAAGAAACAAACATTGATCCTTCCACGAAACATTTTTCTCCACATTTGTCCTTGGGCTTTATCTTAGGAATGCTGGAACTAATGTACCTCTTCCCCACCCCAGTGATTTACCTGGGCCCTCAGATTAGCTGCTTCTTTCCATTTAACACACAGGATAAAAATCTAGCAGACACCCATTTAAGAAAGGCCACCATTGTTTGTCAATTGCAGGCACTGCCAGGAAGTGGCTTCTATTCATAGCCTTAAGCAGATTCTCTACATAATACCCAGACAGCACAGAGGCAAGAAATGCCATTTATCTTCTTGGAAGGAACTGGAGATTGTTTTCATACTTTCACAGCGTTCTTTGGAGAAGGGAGGGATGTCGCTTCCTCTGTTTTGGCACAAAACCTGTTTCGGCAACAAAACCACATTATCGCTTTCATTACGTTATTAATCTGAAACGATCGCGCTCCCCTCAAAAATGGTAGGGTTAGAAAAGGTTCAGGAAAAAAACAGCAACCAAAATGACCATAAGAATGGAATGATGGGACTTCTTAGTTTAGAGAAAAGGTGAGAAGGAGGTGCATAAATTCATAAAAATCATTTATGGCAAGCAGAAAGTGGAGAACATATTTTCTCCCTCTCTCCCTCTCCCTCTCTCGTAGCAGTGGGCACCCAATGAAGCTGAACATTGAGAGGTTCAGGATAGATAAAAGTTGAACTATGGAATTGTTGTTGTTGTTGTTTAGTCGTGTCCAACTCTTCGTGACCCCATGGACCAGAGCATGCCAGGCACTCCTGTCTTCCACTGCCTCCCACCGTTTGGTCAAACTCATGCTGGTAGCTTCGATAACACTGTCCAACCATCTCGTCCTCTGCCGTCCCCTTCTCCTTGTGCCCTCCATCTTTCCCAACATCAGGGTCTTTTCCAGGGAGTCTTCTCTTCTCATGAGGTGGCCAAAGTATTGGAGCCTGAGCTTCAGGATCTGTCCTTCCAGTGAGCACTCAGGGCTGATTTCCTTAAGAATGGATAGGTTTGATCTTCTTGCAGTCCATAGACTCTCAAGAGTCTCCTCCAGCACCAAACTATGGAATTAGCACCCACAATAGACAGGTATAGCCACTAACTTCAAGGGCTTCAAAAGAGGATCAGACAATTTCATGGAGGTATAGACTATCAATGGCTACTAACCATGATGGCTATGCTCAGTCTCCACTGTTGCAATGCAGTCATGCTTCTGAATACCAGTTGCTGGAAGCCATAGGAGGGGAGAGTGCTGAGTTCAGGTCCTGCTTGCGGACTTTCCCCCACCCCCAAGGCATTTGGTTGGCCAGTGTGAGACCAGGATGCAGGACTAGATGGGCCAATGGCCTGATCCAGCAGCCTCTTCTTGTGTTTTCACGCATTCTTTAAATAACTGAAGGGCCATCACATGACCTCCTGCAAGATTTGTTGTCTGCTGCCCCAGAGGGCAGAACTAGCACAAAGAGGCTCAAGTTACAGAAGGGAAACATGAGGGTTAACTTCCTAACAGCAAGAGCAGTTTGACAATTGGTGCCGACAGGAACATGAGGCTGTACCCAATATTGTGCTTCTTATAGAGCAGACCAGGGACGCAGGTGGCGCTGTGGGTTAAAGCCTCAGCGCCTAGGGCTTGCCGATCGAAAGGTCGGCGGTTCGAATCCCTGCGGCGGGGTGCGCTCCCGCTGCTCGGTCCCAGCGCCTGCCAACCTAGCAGTTCGAAAGCACCTCCGGGTGCAAGTAGATAAATAGGGACCGCTTACCAGCGGGAAGGTAAACGGCGTTTCCGTGTGCGGCTCTGGCTCTGGCCAGAGCAGCTTCGTCACGCTGGCCACGTGACCCGGAAGTGTCTCCGGACAGCGCTGGCCCCTGGCCTCTTAAGTGAGATGGGCGCACAACCCCAGAGTCTGTCAAGACTGGCCTGTACGGGCAGGGGTACCTTTACCTTTACCTTTTATAGAGCAGACCAATTAGGCCCATCTGCACTATAAATTTAGAACAGTGTCGCAGCCAAAGAATCCTGGGAAGTGTAGTGTAATGAATGTATGGGGGTTGCTCGTGCGTAAGTTGCCACTATGCTTGGCTAGTTAGCCTGGTTAAACCTTTCCTGACTGGACAGCCCTTCACTTCGTGGCTGTTCAGTCACTAGCAGAATCAGTCAGTGGGCGTTTCTTAAACTTCTTCCAGCACAAAAGCTCTTTGACGCCAAGTCTACGCCTACTTTCCCTGCGCGGAAGTCTTCTGCGCAGGGTGGGTGTGGGCAGAGGAGGACCTGTGCTCTCCCCACTGGTCTCCAGCGAAGAGTCCTGGAGACCCCTCTCCGATTCCCCCAACCGCCCCCCTTTATCCTTGGTGTTACGCTGATTTCCTTCCCAAGTCGATGAGTTCCCTCTCTCCCTGCTTGGCCCTTCTCCGGCATCGCTTGGGAGCTCTGCCTCCACTGCTGGCTCCGATGTCAGTTCCCTGACATGTAGTTTGTTAAAGATGCTGAGAGGCATCCCTCTTTCCCCTCACAGAGCTACAAGTCTCAGAACAGCTCAGTAATCCACCCCACTTCCCAGAGAACTATGGGGACTGTAGCTGTGTGAGGGGAATGGGGTCTCCTTCAGCACTCTTTTTCAAAATTAAAATATATTTTCCATTTTCACATTTTACAAGCATTTTTAACGAGAAAAACAAAATCTTTACAAATTTAATTTGCATTTCCCTCAACTCCCCTCCTTTCTGCAGTTATTTAGTTCATATCTTTTTATTACTGTATATCCAATTCAAACCTATTTACCAAATTTCTTTTATCTTCCCCTTTAATTATCTCTTGCTGCATATGTTTATATCAATGCTGCTAAAATTTTAATTTATTTACAATGTATCTTCAAATAATCAATAATTTTCCCCTATTCTGGTTTTAAATAATCTCTCATCTTGATTTCTAATTCTTCCGGTAAGTTTCGCCATTTCTGCATGCTCCATCAATTAAAACTGCCAGTCCTGTTTTGTTGGGACTGCTGCTTCTTTCCATCTTTGGGTGTAAATCATCTGGGAAGCTGTGGTAGCATACATAAAGTTTTTTTCCTGTTCATTGCGTACTTCTCCAACAATTATACCTAGAAGAAAAACTTCTGGTTTTTTCACAAAAGTGATATTCAACATTCCCCCCCCCCCAACTCATTATAAATCATTTCACAGAAAGCTTTTGCTAACTCACATGACAGTTCTCAGCATTCTTAACCAATTATGCTTCCCACGATTCTTTGGGGTGAAGTGAAAGTGATATGATACTGCTTTCAATATATGGTGCAGAAGGAACCTTAGGTCCATTCATTTTAGGAGTTCTTACCACTGAATGAAGCCGAGTTGACTATACAGTGGTACCTCAGGTTAAGAACTTAATTCGTTCTGGAGGTCCGTTCTCAACCTGAAACTGTTCTTAACCTGAGGTACCACTTTAGCTAATGGGGCCTCCCACTGCCGCTGTGTGATTTCTGTTCTCATCCTGAAGCAAAGTTCCTAACCCGAGGTACTATTTCTGGGTTAGCAGAGTTTGTAACCTGAAGCGTCTGTAACCTGAGGTACCACTGTATTTATTTATTGGCCGCTGTATAAGCCAAGCTATATTTGTGGCCATCTTGCAGGGATTAAATGGAACAAAGTTTACAGTAAATCAGTATAATGCAGTTTATACATAGTATAATACCCCTTGTAAAATAAGGTATAGTGGTACCTCGGGTTATGAACTTAATTCGTTCCGGCGGTCCATTCTTAACCTGAAACTGTTCTTGACCTGAGGTACCACTTTAGCTCATGGGGCCTCCCACCACCGCCGCAAAATTTCTGTTGTCATCCTGAGGTAAATTTCTTAACCCAAAGTACTATATCTAGGTTATCAGAGTCTGTAACCTGAAGCGTCTGTAACCCGAGGTACCACTGTAACCTGAAGAAGAATAGGAAGCTGCTTTTTATGGAACCAGGCCATTAGCAGTGTAGTTATCAGCTACACTGATCGCTGTGGCTCTCCAGGGTTTCAGAGAGGGGTCTCTCCCAGCCTTCCTTGGCAGTTGCTGGGCTTTGAAGCTGGGACCCTCTGCATGCTTAGCAGACCCTAAATCACTACAGCCTGTCCCAAGAACACTTTGACAGTGGTACCAGGTGGCCCCAAAGGTGGCAATGGACTCTCCCTGGTTGGAGGCCATCTGTCAAGGATGCTCTTCTGCCTCTGGCGTTCCTGCATTGAGCAGAGGGTTAGACTATCTGACACCCCTCTCCAACTCCATGGTTCTCTGGCAATCTTAGTAAGGGCTGTTGAGATTATCGTGGTTGGTGGGAAAAGTGCATTGGAATACTGGTTGCTGGAAACTGCAGGAGGGGAGGGGGACCAAATCCTGCTTCTTGAACAAGCTTGGTTGGCCACTGTGAGGACAGGATGCTGGACTAGATGGGCCATTGGCCTGATCCAGCCGGGTCCTACTTAAGGCGTTCTTAGGGTTAACCCAGACAGCATCAGCTGAGGTGCCAGAGTGGGTGAGACAAGGAAGACATCCTGCCTCTCTTGCGAAGGCAGCTTCAAGTTGCAAAGGAAAGGGCAATGTGTGGGTTGTAGGTTTCAGTTAGGGTTCTTCCTGTCTCCC
The DNA here is from genome assembly GCF_951804945.1 of Podarcis cretensis. Taxonomy (NCBI): domain Eukaryota; kingdom Metazoa; phylum Chordata; class Lepidosauria; order Squamata; family Lacertidae; genus Podarcis; species Podarcis cretensis. The sequence goes on along the minus strand of NC_137183.1, from coordinate 42,867,588 downwards.
CACCCCACGTAGAAGAATCACCTTCAAATCAAAGGGTATGCCGTTCCTCAAACAAACTCTTAAAAACAATCACACATACACACACCCCATTCAAAGTCATGCATATCGTGGCCACATTTCAGCACACAATTAATTACATTTCTGCGCATTACGGGCTTAAGTGTGCCTCACTTTGCCCTGGATTGGGGCCTGTATTTCTCATTGCCTCATTTACCAATGTACTAGAACACACTGCATTTTCTTTCTGTTTTAAGACAGCAACAACAAAAAATCTCAAAACAGGCACATGCATTTCTGAAAGTGGCAACAGAGTTCCTTTTTACTGAATTAATTCTGTGTTGCCAAAAGATTGAGGTCTAGGACAAAAGGGCAGCCAAATATTCTCACTTCTGATGAGAACTATTTTCATAACTGAAACTGAAAGAGATGGAGAGGAGGGCTGGATTTAGGAATGAAATGATCAGAAACAATTTGATTCAAAAACATTATTTATTTACATACCTATCCTAAGGCTTCACTTGGATGCAAAAGTCCCGGTGAATAATTTCAGCACACCATATTTCTAAGCAAGTACACTTAAGATCCTAGTAAGCATTTCTCTCAAATAATAATAATTTATAATAATAATTTATTATTTATACCAATTGTAAGAAGAGAAGCTGAACCCAATGCACAGTGCAATGAGTTCTGCCAGAATCTTCAAAACAAAGCTTTTCACAAAGTAAGTACTGGGAGCTTGTAGTCCAAATTTGAATATCCAAGGAATATTTCCTTCCCCACACTAACAGCACATGTCCTTAGAAGAAAAACTCACTGACTTCACTGGGACTAACTGGGTGGGGATAGCATTGAAACAATCCGATCCCTTTACTTGGGAGTAAGCCCTATTAAACTCAGTGAGATTTACTGCTGAGTAGGTAAGTGTACAAGATTGCACTGTAAATCTTCTACTTGGCAACAGCTTCTTCCAAGGAGCACTTCATATCAAGATAGGATCTGAAACGTACAATATGTACCACAGCAGATTTGCTCCTTTCTATGGGAGAAGGTCAGGATTCTCTTTCTCTTCATCACAATGTCTCCTGTTGGGTTTCTGATTTTTCTTCTATTAGGTCTTTAAATCCCAATTTTGCCAATGGTTCTTTGGCCATAAGTTGTCTAAACAAACAAAAAAACAAAAACAACAGTGTTTTAAATGTATGGGGTGGATGTGGACTCATTGTCAGCAAAAAAAGAAGAAGAGGAGAAAAGAAAAAGTGCAGGGGGAATTAAGTACAGTGGTGCCTCGCAAGACGAAATTAATCCGTTCCGCGAGTCTCTTCGTCTAGCAGTTTTTTCGTCTTGCGAAGCAAGCCCATTGACAGCTTAGCGGATTAGCGCTATTAGCAGCTTTTAGAGGCTTTTAGCGGCTTATCGGCTTAGCAGATCAGCTGATAAGCGGCTTAGCGGCTTAGAAAAAGGGGGGGAAGGAAAAAGAACTCGCAAGACATTTTTGTCTTGCAAAGCAAGCCCATAGGGAAATTCATTTTGCGAAGCGCCTCCAAAACGGAAAACCCTTTCGTCTAGCGGATTTCCTGTCTTGCAAGGCGTTCGTCTTGCGGGGCACCACTGTACTGTAATTTTACAGATTTCAAAAATGAAGCAGTCAGTGGTTTGCGGAGCCAAAAATCCACTGTGCACTGACAGCCCAGCATAAGTTGTCTCTGGCAAATTGAGAGCAAACCTCCATTAGCTTAAGTGAAGTGTTGCAAATAAGAATGCACTTGCCTCTCCATTCTGCATTCTAAATATTCCTTTGATTCCTGCCTGCACAATGCATTCTCAAAGCTGTTCTCCCTCAGACACTTCATGAATTTTTCTTTGAAGGCTGTACATTCACCTGTGCGACAGAAGGAAAGCATGTTTTTTGAAACAGGAGGCATGAAAAGAAACAGACATGGAATTAAGAGTAAGACAAAACAATAGCGCTATTCAAAAGGGCAGGCTGGCTGCTGTGGCTCACCACGAGAACGTAATGCAGTAGGCGGGGACACACCTCGAAACCACCGAGGCGCCAGCAAACCTCCAGGTCACTAAGCTCCAAGGAAAAAATAGTTTCAAAGGGGGAATTCAGTGTGAAGTTGCTGATTTACAATTCATTAGCAGTTCTCAGGATTCTTTAAGGGAAGCCAAGACTATCGTGGTATGGTGCTCCTTTAAATCTATAGTGGCATTGGCTCAATCTAGCAGGCTGTTCTTATGCTATTGCTTTATATGTACAGTGCAGGTGATGCCTTACAGAGGGGGAGAATTACAAACGCCACCTTGAGCTCCTTGCGCCCCCCCCAAAAAAAAGGGAGATAGATATATATTTTTGTATGTTTTAAAATAGGCTTGTAATTTTTTTTGTTGATTCTATCATCTTATATTTTTGTAGACCACTTTGAGGTTTGTCTGTTTTATACAATCAAATGGTGCATAAATTTTACGAAATAAGATAAATAAATAAAATGCAATCGAAATAAATAAATAAATAAATAATGTTCTTCTGCCTCTCTTACTGGTCCCAGTGTCAATTCTTGTGCTGGAGGTGGAGCTTTAAAAATCATTGATTTGCACCCCTGCCCTTCCATTTTTATGGCGAAAAATGCTCCCCCAGGTGTTGAGGGACTCCAACTCCCATCAGCCCTAGCCAGCATGGCCCCCACCAAGGATGATGGGAGTTATAGTCCCTCAGCAGCACGATGGTCAAAAGTTCTCCTCCCCTCCCCTAGGGGGCCCATGACAGAGGTTCTGCTAACGGAAAGCTATCGTTTCCATGGGCTCACAGCGGTACCCCTCTATCCCTTGCGCATCTATGGGCAAGCGCCCTTATTGACTGTACGCTTTTAGGCCGGAAATGCCTGTCGTACTTTCTCTCCCCCACCCAACGTCCTCTCTATGGTGGGTGGAGGAATCGCACATGCGCAGTCGAGGTGACGGACGGTTGCGGGGGGGGGGAACCTTCTCACCGAAATGATCCAGAGGGAAAGCGCCTTTGTCCGGCGGCCTCGGCTTGAAGCTTTTCGTCCCGAAGTTCATAGCCGTAGACATGACGACGACTCTCCGAAGACCCGACACAGCCGCTGCGCCTCTGACCGAGCCTTCGCCTCACTTCCGGGATCTCCGTGTTGTCAAGCCCCAGGTTGTGGAGTGGAGCGCCGAGCCAGGCCAGAAGAAACGAGAGCAGAGCTGATCGGGCGGGGAGGAGCCGAGCAGTTAGCTCCGCCTCCTTTTGCCCCAGGGGGGTGCCTGGCCGGGATGGAGCTGGCATTTTAAAATCTTATTTTACTTATTGCTAAATATGTGCTTTGCAGAAAGCAAAGGAGCCTTGCGATATTTCAGAGACTAACCAGTCTTAATTGCGCCTTCAGATTGAAACTGGAAGACGTGATTTCTTCAATTCCAGGAAATCTCTACCGCTTTGCTGTATAATTCTTTAGAAAATAAATAAATAAATCTCCAAGCGGTTTGCAACCTACCTACATCAAAACATCAGATAAGACGATCCAGGATAAAACATTACTGAAGAAAGTCAAATATAAAACTTGCATTCAAAGTAACACAATCAACAAGAAACTAAAACATTACAGTGGTACCTCAGGTTAAGAACTTAATTCATTCTGGAGATCTGTTCTTAACCTGAAACTGTTCTTAACCTGAGATACCACTTTAGCTAATGGGACCTCCTGCTGCTGCTGCTGCTGTGCTGCTGCTGCACAATTTCTGTTCTCATCCTGAAGCAAAGTTCTTAACACAAGGTAATATTTATGGGTTAGCACAGTCTGTAACCTGAAGCGTATTTAACCTGAAGCGTATGTAACCCGAGGTACCACTGTATCTTAAAGGAGGTCAGCTACACAGTGCGCATTTACCGCAGCAACGTTAACAACGAGAAAACATTATCTTAAATGTTCCAGTCCTTCAGCTGGGATACTTGTTCAAGCAGAAGGTGGCTTTTTTCAGAATATAGATTTAAGTGTTAGCAGCTTAAAACACAGGCAGTTCTCCCCTGTCGCATTTCAAGTCACATTTGCACGCTGCTGTACACGCCAGAAAGGGGATGGAGCAGACGCTCCAAGTGTCCCTGTTTTCCAGGGATATCCCTGATTTAGAGAATCCATCCCGGTTTCTGCTTTGATCCTGGAATGTCCCACTTTTCCTTAGAATGTCTCTATTTTCATTGGAGAAATGTGGGAGGGTATGGAGGCAACTGACCCGCGAGCCATCTGAAGGCAATCCTGTATAGGATTGTTTTTTAATGTTTTATTATGTGTTGGAAGCTGCCCAGAGTGGCTGGGGTAACACAGTCAGATGTGTGGGGTGTAAATAGTAAAATGATCATTATGGAATGGGACATCCCTATATTTATGGAAGAAATGTTGGAGGGTGTGATGGAGGTGTCTTCACCTAATGAGCATTGCCTGTTTGATTTCTCTGTGGCTTCATTACCCCACATAACTACTATTTAGTGAAGCTCACACCTGTGCATGTGCCATCATCTGCACATGCACAATGGCTGCCTCAAATGTATGCACCTGAGGTTAATTGCAAAATGAGTGTGGTTTCCGTGTTCAAATCGGATGGGAGCTGGTTTAAGAGACAATGCATCCGACAGCAGGTTTTCTCAAGAAACTACAGGACAGATGTGGATGTGGCTAACATCCTGTGTACACTGCTTCAAACACCAGCAGTGGGAGCAGGTTGGAGCCACATGACTTGGTAATGCCTTTCACTGGCTCTGCTTTTGACCTCTCTCCGCCTTCTGCCCTTTCGGTCTCAAGGGCCACTGGACACCACTGGTTGTTGTGAGACACTGGTTGTCTGTAGCTCTTGGGAAGCAGGGTTGAATATACATGGTATAAAACAGTTGCAGAAAAGCAGGTGGTTCGGCAGCTTTCCCTGCAAAGTGGGTGAAATGCCATAACATCACCTGGGCATGCCTTTACTTTGTTCTGTTCATTGCATAATAAGCCCTGCGGTTGGTATACTCATACGGGAACTGTATTTGGTGATTTATTACCACTGGCATTTTGAACAAAATGTTCTTCCAAGAAAAACTTAGTTCTGATTTTACTGCGTTTTTAAAAAAGAAAAAGAAAAGATGGCCCAAGTTACTTAACAGACTGAAGAGTTCAGTGCCATGCAGTCCTGTGCATGTTTACTTCTGAGTCAGCCCCCACTGTGTGTAGTGGAGCTTCATTTTCACAAACATGTGCACAGGATCCTTTTTGTTAAGTTGTGGGTGAACATATCAGATGACACAGCAATTCTTCAAACAGCTCTTGGTTATTCACAGACCAGAACAGAACTGAACTGAAGGGTTCAGCCATCCTGCTTATACAGAGCTCCACTAGAACGCAACAGTAACCATTTTCTGTAACCATCCAATCACTGAATGTCACTTTCAATCCCTTATTTGCATATGTGGACCTGAGTGAAAACTATCTACAGTATCCCCCTGCTGGCCCAGGGTGAGAACTTCAGTACATAACACTTTTGTCTCATCTAAGTTCTTAAGATCAACCCTACAAGTACCTAAACACGTCTCCAATGCTACCATACATCTCAAAGCTGGATTCGTAAGTATCGAGGCCAGAGTATGGCTTGCCACACTGAATTATTGGCTGAGACTATCCTTCCTCCCACGTGGTCTTGCTCCCTTAACTATTAAGGATGGTTTCCAAACGACAGGGAAATGTGTTACATACTCAGTTGCTAGCTTTATGTGTTTTATGTTTTAAGTTTTATGTGTTCAGTTTATCTGTATGTATCTTATGCTGGCCTGGGACCGAAATAAAATTTGATACTGATACTACCTCATTTTAATTTGCTGGGATCTGTTGCAGGAAGAGCTGAAGCCAGCTGCATACCGACACATTTCAGTTACAAGAAAGCCTGATAATTTATAGGCCTGGATAATTTATAGGCATGTCCATGAGCTTCTTTCTTTTTCTTAATAGAGTCATACCTCGGGTTGAAGTTGCTTCAAGTTGAGTGCTTTTGGGTTGCTCTTTTGTAGTTTATTAGCAGCCAGTCTTATGTTGTATCAACTTGTTTCTTTGAAGCGTGTAATATTGTTTTGATAGCTGTAATATTTATTTATTTCTCCTCATGTTTCCTAAAATTTAATATATATGTTAAGGACCTTGCTCCCATACGTTATGCGCAGCAGCAGAAAGTAGATCCAAACTTGGGTTATGTGGGTGGGGCAAACTGAACATGCCTGTTCTGCGGTGATTGTAAACTTAGTAGACATCAGATCCATTAAAAGATGGTCAGTAAGAGATCTCAATGAGCAGGGAAGTACTTAGATGCTCTCTCGCGCGTCCAGATCATAAGGTAATCGTTGCAAAAATATCACTGCCGCTCAAGGCGACCTGTTGTTTGTGCTCCTTAATCCTTTCCCACTCTAGAATTTGAAACTGTAAATGGAAAAGTACACCCAGTTTAGTTACATAACCATCGGATTAGGCATCTTGAAATCTGAGGTCTTAATTATGTTGTTCCTGCAAACCATGAGTAATGAATTTTTTTGGGGTTTCTAAGCAACTGATTGTTTTCTACGGTATATAATGCAATTAGCACTTTGAAATTTGGCTGGTTATTACTTTTGGCAATAACACGAGGAAGGAAACATGCAGGAGGAAACACTAGGGTTGCCATATTTTTTTAAAAAAATCTTTTTTCCTTTCTGGCAAAAGCTGTTAACCTTTTTCCCCCAGTTTTCTCCAAACTTGTTGAGCTTTTTCAGCAAAAACGGCACTGCTGCTAGGGGCTGCTATTCGGCTGGATTTTTCCAAAAATTTTCCTGATTGCCACCCAGACACTGTTGCTGACTGCAGTATTCCGGATACTACATTCAAATAACCACACCTAGAATGCTGGTGGGCCTCTTGCCCAGTCACACATCCCTGCTTCTCTTTCCATAAGAATATCCCCTTCAACATTCCTCACATGAAAACATTTGTGAGTCGAGGACCCGCCACTCACTTGAGGATAAGAAAGACACAAGGACGCAGTATATTAGGTTAATGGGCTAAAAAAGGCCACAACTTTATTAATTACAGCATGTGAGTGGTACAGTGGTACCTCGGGTTATATACGCTTCAGGTTACACACTCTGCTAACCCAGAAATAGTGCTTCAGGTTAAGAACTTTGTTTCAAGATAAGAACAGATATCGTGCTCTGGCGGCGCAGCAGCAGCAGGAGGCCCCATTAGCTAAAGTGGTGCTTCAGGTTAAGAACAGTTTCAGGTTAAGAACGGACCTCTGGAACGAATTAAGTGCTTAACCTGAGGTACCACTGTATTGGCTTAGGCACTGGATAAAACAACAGAGTGTGACTCCACCCCTCAGGGAGAGGTGAGTCTATCAAGGGTTAACCACCAGTAGGAGGAGCTTGTTGATGCAAATACAACTGGAAGTTCCCCCTGATGTCACCGGGGGTCGTGCCATGGCCCTAGCCACCTAGCAAGGGCGTCAGACAGGATCCATGACCGCCGGATTCCTTTAACGGAATAACCAAAAGTGGAGGGGTAGGCGATGGCGACACCCTGCCCTCCAATACACAAACATATTCCAATGCCTAACCGCCACCCGAGCCAAAAAGGCTCGCCGCCAATACCCTCACAGCTGCAACCAATCCCTAAGGCTTCTGATGATGTCGGCCAGCCAAATATCATTGCCAAGATCCGAAAGGTCAACACCATCTTCCCAGAACAGAGTCAACTCGCTGAACCGGATGTCAGCATGCATAATCACAAAGCCATTCATAAAGCGCAATTTGCACACCATCACCCGATTTACAAGTTTTCTGGATTTGTCGATGGCCGTAGGGCTACGGGAGCCTCGCCAAAACCTCCTCTTCAGAAGGTTGGACCAAAACAAAGTTGTCCTGGGGAATAGAGCAGCCGGATCATCATCTGACGAAACCCAGCAGCGCAATGAGAAGGCAACGCTGCCACAGCCGCATTTGAGCGGCTAAACCCCCGCCTCCTCAGCTTCTGCCCTATTGGTTGGTTGCCAGGGGGCGTGGCACAGCAGCCGGGACAGCAGACGCAGGGGCCAGAACACCCCCTACCACGCGGGAAACGACTCCCGCTCACAACTCCTCCCCTCTGGAAGGAGGAGAGGCTTTCTCAACCCAACCCTTCTTGACCCATTTTTTTGTCCTCCCTCCTCCTAGAGCACTTCCACCACCACTGCCCCAACGAGGCACAGCACACCCTCCCTCCATTGTTCCGGGAAAACCCCTTGATCCCAATTTTGTTGTTTTCTTGGGTAATAATAATAGTAATAATAATAATTTATCATTTATACCCCGCGCATCTGGCTGGGCTTCCCCAGCCACTCTGGGCGGCTTCCAACAAAATATTAAAATACAGTAGTCCATCAAACATTAAAATCTTCCCTAAACAGGGCTTCCTTCAGATGCCTTCTAAATGTCTGGTAGTTGTTGTTGGGTAGATTTACAAAAAGAAAAAAACACACACAAAAAAATTTTTTTTTAGAAAGGGGCACGATTAGATGCCCCCTCGCTCACCACTACATTAATTTGTCCAGTTCATAGAAATCATAGAATTGTAGATGATCATTCTAGTCCAAATGCCTGCAATGGAAGTGAGGAAATTGCTGTTTCCCACTAAGGCCTTTCACACAAACCAGATGCTGCAACAGTGCTGTAGTTACCCAAGTAAACAACTGCAGTGACTATGTTCTATCTCCAATGTTTAGAAATATATATATTGTAAGAAAATAGTCACGAAATTAAAAGACGCCTGCTTCTTGGGAGAAAAGCAATGACAAACCTAGACAGCATCTTAAAAAGCAGGAACATCACCTTGCCAACAAAAGTCTGTATAGTTAAAGCTATGGTTTTTCCAGTAGTGATGTATGGAAGTGAGTGCTGGACCATAAAGAAGGCTGATCGCCAAAGAATTGATGCTTTTGAATTATGGTGCTGGAGGAGACTCTTGAGAGTCCCATGGACTGCAAGAAGATCAAACCTATCCATTCTTGAGGAAATCAGCCCTGATTGCTCACTGGAAGGACAGATCCTGAAGCTGAGGCTCCAGATGTTGGGAAAGATTGAGGGCACAAGGAGAAGGGGACGAGAGAGGACGAGATGGCTGAACAGTGTTCTTGAAGCTACCAGCATGAGTTTGACCAAACTGCGGGAGGCAGTGGAAGACAGGAGTGCCTGGCGTGCTCTGGTCCATGGAGTCACGAAGAGTCGGACACGACTAAATGATTAAACAACAACAAATACACACACACATATTTATATTCAAATATCCATCAATTTTATTTTATTGTTTTACAGTTATATATTTGTTTTGTTTAACAGGATTTATATAGCACATACACAGAGTGCACATTACTTTCAGAGTGGAATGGACTTATAAATGTTGAAAATAACTTTTGTTAAAAAACCCAGAAGCTTATCTTTTAGGTATAATTGAGGAAGAGGTGCCCAAAGATAAGAAAAAAAGCTCTTTGTGTATGCTACCACAGCTGCCCAAATGGTATATGCCTAAAGATAGAAAGAAGTTTCAATGAAAGTCCATCATCAGACAGATGGAATACACAGAGATGGCGAAACTTGCCGAGAAGAACAAGAGATCAAGATGAGAGACTTTTCAACACGGTATGGGGAAAATTTGTCAAATATATGAAAACAAATTGTAAATGATAAAAACATTAGCAGACATGAGCAGTAAGAAATAAAGGGAGTGAAAAGGTAACATTTGTAAATAGGTTTGAATTGGTTATGTAGTAAGATTGTGATATATAATGGGGGGGTTGAAGAAAAGCAGGTTGAATTTGTTTAGATTTAATTTTTGTTGTTAAAATATTGTAAAATGCAAAAATAAAACATATATTTTTAAAAATTGATATGTGAACCTGACATGAACCAGAAATAGGTTAACCCATCCATCCCTCGTCTGAGAAAACCTTGTTAGGATGTTTAAGACAAACAAGTAAGGCCAAATCGTGCTTCTGGACTGCAGAGCTGCATCCACAGACTCATAATCTTTCAATTTATTTGCTGTTGCGACCATTATGGTAATTTCAACCATCACTAAAAAAGGAAATATACGTCCTATCCATACTATACAGAATGTGCATAGATGCACCATTAAAAGACCATAGTCTCACAGTGCACGTGGTTGGTTTGCCGCTAGTTACATGCATTGAGTATCCCTCGATGTTTCTAGACAATGGAGTGACTTGTATCGGAAAAATGCTCTTGTATCGGAAAAAGGGGCCCTAGTTTGTTCTCTGGTATTTTCTGGTTCTTGAGCACAAAGGCAAGCTGAGTATAGATTAACTTAGTTGTTCTTTACCAAGGGATAGTTTGCCAGGCTGCACCAGCTGATTGCTGATCATCCTTATCAGCCTGCAAATACAATTCTGTATCAGAAACCCAGGAAGTGGAGGAATGATAAAATTCTCACCACTTGGCCGGATGATACAGGAGATTAGATTATCACATGGTTACATACGCAGTCGTGTAATGCATAACCACTGGGTAAATGATTGTCTGCATTCGCCCAGTGAGATCAAGATTTCCAGAAATATCACATTCAAACTAAACCTACATCTTGCTGAATACCAACAAACACTTGCATTTCAGTTTCAGCCTAAAGCATATTAGTTAGTCTTAGCCTTTTTCCTTCTGCATTTGAAAGTATTGTAGAAATCAAATATGAGATCAGCTGTGATGAGTGCATATATTATGCTTTGCGGTATTCCAGTTTTATTTTGTGGCTTTCAGTTGTTGGACTTATATAAGTATTATTTCTTTGGCTGCCTGGATTACAGCGGATGAGCATTACGATTTAAAATGTATAAATTGTAACATTGGACATGCTTATCTCATTCATCCAGATGATAAGAAATCTTCTAAACCAGGGTAGGTAACCTCCACCACATGGACTCACCTTGACCCACCAAAGGTTCCAATTAAAACCACACCCACTTGTCAATCAGGTGACATCACATCAATAGGCTAGCGACATCACTTTGATAGAATGTCCTTCCACTGGCAGGTGAAGACATTTTTTTACTTCAGTAGGCTTTTTGGGAGCTGTTTTTTTTTTTTTTTTTTTTAAGGAATGGGCTCTTAATAGTGGTTGTTTTGTTTTCTAAGCTATCTGCATTTTAATAGGTATGCTTTTGTATTGTTTTCATCCCAAAGTTAGTATATTTAAAAGGTAAAGGGACCCCTGACCATTAGGTCCAGTCGTGACCGACTCTGGGGTTGCGGCGCTCATCTAGCTTTATTGGGCGAGGGAGCCGGCATACAGCTTCCGGGTCATGTGGCCAGCATGACTAAGCCGCTTCTGGCAAACCAGAGCAGCACACGGAAACACCGTTTACCTTCCCGCCAGAGTGGTACCTATTTATCTACTTGCACTTTGACGTGCTTTCGAACTGTTAGGTGGGCAGGAGCAGGGTCCGAGCAACGGGAGCTCACCCCGTCACAGGGATTCGAACCGCTGACCTTCTGATCGGCAAGTCCTAGGCTCTGTGGTTTAACCCACAGCACCACCCGTGTCCCTCTAATTTATTTAGTTTATTTAGTGGTGTGCATTTTAGCTGTATTTGTTTTGAGTTTTGTGAGCTGCTTGGATCTGGGAAAAAGACAGGATATAAATAAAACAACAATAATAATGTATTTTGGAATTGTTAAAATTTAGTGTCTGTTTCAAGAGGTACAACTAAGGCCAAGGGCAAAGCAAAGCTCACCTGGTGCCTTTGCCCAGCTTCCTTGAACAGCCTCAGGGACACCCCAGAGCCACCAGAATCCCTTCCTCTTCTAGAGCCAGCTGTAACTTGTGAATAATCACTAGGTAACCACTTTTGTTGCCGTAATCCTGAATCACTTTGAGCTTCCAACCATAGCTGGCAGATGTGGGGGATGGAATGTGGCTAAGAAACTTTGCCTGAAGTACTCTTGACTGTAAGAATCGGGCGGGGGGGGGGCCTGTTAGAATTCCTGCTCTATGATTGCAGTCATGGGATTGTTGTCTATCATATGACTGTATATGTTTTGACTCCACAGAGTGGGAAGTGACAGAGACAGGATGTTTGTGTTACTGTGTTCCATGAAGTGAGACTATTGTCTTTTGTTCTTTTTTTCTCTTTGCTGTCTGATGCTAGAGAGAGAGGGAGCCATGTTGCAGTGCTCTGTGTGTGTTTATATGTAAATAAAGTAGATTAGCCAAAATGCTGAGTTGCTGAGGTCTGTCACACAAGGTGCGCAAACTCTGCAGATCCCTAAGTGTGCCGGTGTCGGTTGGCATCAGTCGCTGTGATGTTTGGGCTGAAGAAAGCTTATGAAACTCTTGAACGATCGACCAGGAGGGAGGGAACATGTCAGTCGGGCATGTGTCCCTGCCAGGGTCCTACTTGAGTGTAGGCTGAACTCCTGACAGAAACCTCCATACAACTTCATATGGACATATGGCCTCCAGAAAGTTGCCCTGAAGAGATGGTGACCTTCGAGCTGAAAAGCATTCCCTATTCCTTTTATAAAGCAATGCCAATCCATTACATTAATTTGAAAATTTCATGTCTGAGAAGCGGGGACCCAAAAGATAATTGTAATTAGGAGCCAGATTGAGAAGAGCGGGGGTAACCTTACAAGGATAAACTTTAGTTTTTTCCAGAGTTGCTCCAAGCTAATAGTAACCTTTCTGATGACAGGAATCTCCTGCAAGACATCTGATCACAAATACTTTTACCGTAACCAGTGAAAAGAACATACCAGGAAAGCAAAAGGCAGCATCTTGTTGGGCCACACCTGCAATTTTGCAAAAGGTAAGTGTATTCCATTTAGTCCAGCTGTCATCTGATGGAAAAACAATGTCTAATCAGTTTTGTTTAACAATGTTAACCTCTTCTGCCTTAAAGAAACAGCTTACAGCACACATGTAATCCGCCCCAAACTTTTATCAGCTAGAGTAGGCTTAAACCGATAGCATAAATCATTGAGTGAGCGAATCTATTGTAAAAGTTGTTCTTACGCTTAGTGCACAAGCCTCGTACTTAGCTTGCCTTAAAAGCATTGAGCTAATGGACAGGTTGATCTGCCTTCAGGCTGGACCCTTGTCCCTGACAGACAGTGGTTAATCCTTCATTTGACAAGCACAATCTTCCTTGCCATGACGTGGAGAACCAGTGTCAGAAAATGAGAAAGACATGCTCTATAAAAATCCTTCAAGTTTTCTTTGACGTTCAGCACTATCCTGTATCTCTTGCATGGCCCATTGATTTCCATATGGCTTACTCTCTTGTAAAGTGTACTGTGCATTTCTTGCCAGTTTGTTTTTGGGCCCAATTCAAGCTGCTCACGTTTGTTTAAAAAAAACCTGCTTGGTTCCAAGTATTGGAAATACTGCCTCCTTCCCTAAAGACCTTCTCAGGTATTTGCATCAGCTGTTTATTTATTATATATATTAGTCAATTATGTTTTCCCTCACTTTTGCATTTTTCTAGTCTTAAATTCAGTTCTCCATATTTTCACATCACTTCACTGTTTTATTTTTCTAGTCATCATGAAGATTCACTGATGAATTTATCCTAATATATACTCTTTTATCTGCCTAATTTGCCTAAAACACACCTTTCCCCCCCGCAAAGCAATTTTCTATATTTTGATGCATTTTTGTATGTGACTGCCACATTTCTATATGTTCTGCACACACAATGCCCTTGTAAATGCTTTTTGGAAAACATGACTCGGCTGGAAAACTGCAGTGCATAATTCAGAGAGGTGCGAATTGGAAAGGATGGCCGCGTTTCGGTTTGTGTATCGTGGGCATAGGCAAACTTGGCCCTCCAGATGTTTTGGGACTACAACTCCCATCATCCCTGACCACTGGTCCTGTTAGCTAGGGATGGCGGGAGTTGTAGTCCCAAAACATCTGGAGGGCTGAGTTTTCCTGTGCCTGGTGTATCGTTTCGGGAACTGTGAATTAGGCAAGTTCGCCTTTAAATGCAAACTGAACCCAATTTCGCCCATCCTCCATTCCCAGTTCACAAATAATTGCTCCTTGTCCCCTGGCAATGAGTCATACCTTTAAGAAAGAGCCTCCACCGCCTGCATTCTCCGCAGTAGATAAACCCCCTACTCTGTTTCTGCTCAACCTGGGAGGCACGTAGACTAGCTGTGCAATAAACAGACAGAAAACAGAGGCACTTTCTGGCCAGGAATTTCCTTTCAGCGCAGCAGCCTTGCATAACCTTGTCATTTAAACTGCTCCTCTCTACATCTCTTGACCTTTGTACAAGACAATCCCAGCTTGTGAAGGAGAACATTCCCTCTATCAAGGCATGGGCAAGGGGCCAAAGTAGTGGGTAGGGGCACATACCTCTTAGGTGGGGGGTGAGGGGTGTGTCTCAGCAAGCAAAAATCCTCCCCGATGATACATGTCAAGCTGGCTCGGGATTTATTTATTTTTCAACACGTAGCCACCTGGGCCTTGAACAAATATCACCATGCGTAGTATTCTGCTGGTTCTGACTTTGGCATTAACACCCCCCAGTCCCTCATTCTTTCTCCCCTCTCTGTGCAGTGTGGGAAAGGGCCATGGTTCAGTGCCAGAGCCTCTGTTTCACACTTGGAGATGGTCTTAGGTTCAGTCTCTGCCATCTCCAAGGAGAGATGGGGAAAACTTGGGTCTGTCACCACGGAGAGCTACTGTCAGTGCAGGCAGGACTGAGATAGATGAAACTCTGGTTTGGCTCAGCTCCTTAAGGCAGCTCCCTATACACAATTTTTGGTCGGGCACCTGATAAACGATACGGCCCTTGCCATTCCATCAAATGAAAAGCAAAGACCTTCTGATTCCTGATTTTAGCTCAGTGGTCAGCAACCTTTTTCAGCCATGGGCCGGGACACTGTCTCTCATACCATGTGGTGAGCCAGACTATATTTTGGAGGGGGGGGGGAATGAACGAATTCCTATGCCCCACAAATAACCCAGAGATGCATTTTAAATAAAAGCACACCTTCTACTCATGTAAAAACACCAGGCAAGCCCCACAAATAACCCAGAGATGCATTTTGAATAAAAAGACACTTTCTACTCATGTAAAAACACGCTGATTCCTGGACCATCTGTGGACCGGATTGAGAAGGCGATTGGGCCGCATCCAGCTCACGGGCCTTAGGTTGCCTACCCCTGTTTTATCTAAATCATACTGTCTTCTCTCCATAGTCTTCAAATACTGGACCCCAGGACCCCTTCTGCAATTTCCAGTTCTTGTTTTCAATCTGCAAACAGAACGTAATTGATTATATTGTTTCCAACCCATTCACACTGCGTTTCCTTTACATTGAAATGAATGGTGCGGAATGATGTCGTGATAACGTTATCAGTTACGTAAAATTCCACCCCAGCAGACAGCTAGGGGAGTAACGTAGTTTGGGCGAAATGTGAACTGCAGGAGAATGGAAACAGCCCTGTGTGTGATAGATATGAGTCAGAATGAAAATTGAAGACTTTTGACAGCCCTACAAAATTTGCACAGGTTATTTTGTTTTATTTATTTTTTTACAAAAAAACAATGACCCAACACAAAGATGGTCCTCTAAGACAAACATATGCAGTGCTTTTTTTCGGGGGCTGGGGGACTTTTGTCCATTTACTGTATTTATTTTCCCCGATTTGAACTATAAAATGGTGGTTTCCTTAAGTCAAAATGAGAGTACCCTGAAACATTTTTTAAGAAAAAAAAAAGCTCTGGATACATGTATGTGTCCTTTCTGTCTCCGTTGCAGAAATAATGAAGAAATTATCTGAACGCTTTAGATTGAAGTATATCCCGTGGATGTGAGCTGAATTTGTACTGCAAAATAATTTCCCAAGTTTTAATGCCATGTGAATGACTGCGTACGATGACTGCTAATTTATATGTCTGTTTATAATTTAATGTGGCTGTTGTTGTTTTAACAAAGGGGAAAGACATGAGTAGGCTCTCTGAGGCTCGGCTCAAAGGAGCCAGGTCTACGGTCTCTTGGGTTACTCCCTAACAACGCCCCTGAATTTGGCCAATGCACCTGCTGCTTATTGCGTGTCAAGACCCCGCAGCCACCCCCTCATTGGGAAATAACTCACACAAGGACACAGATATTAAGCTTATGTTATTGGGCAAATTTGGCCACAGCTTTATTGAATTACAGAATGTGAGCGGTTTTGGCTTAGGCATTGATTGGACCCGACTACATCTGACTCCTGCCTGCTGCGCAGGAAGTCCGGTAAGGGTAAACCACAGGTAGGGAGGAGCCCTGTCAATGCAAACCAACTCAAGCTCCCCCTGGTGTTCCCATCGGGGTCATGTCAAGGCCCTAGCCCCCGACCGGGCTTCGGACAAGATCTGCACCCCCAGATTCCTTTAACGGAATGCCCTTAAGCATGGAGGGGCAGGTGATAGCCACACCTCACTTCCCCCGCGCAAAGTCAAACAATGCCTAACCACAACCCTAACAAAGCTGTGATGATTGCTACGAGGTGGGCGAAAACCAAGTGGCCAGTGCCAATTTGCTAAGTGGAAAAAATTCCTACCAGGCCTTTCGGACAACCAAGGTGACCAACCAAAGTCCATAGCAAGGCCAGTGCCTAACCTGCAAATAGGGAGGGAGGGTGGGTGATTGAGGAAGTGAGCCAAGAGGAAGTCCTCTGGCTCGCCCCTTGGTTTAAACTGCCCCGGCCACACACCCCCAGCCAGCGGATTGGCTGGCCGGGCTCTAACGTGGCCGGGATCCCCCGGGCAACGGGGGCAAAGTCCCCCACTCCCAGTGGGGAGTGGGTGGTCATGCGGTCCACTGCAACTCCTCCTCACTGGGAAGTGGAGCAGATTTACCACCATCCCTTGCAATGCTGGCTGCCACTGGCTTTTTGAGGAAGATGCCTTTGCAGGGTTTCAGGTCATTGGAACACAGGGACACAGGAAGGTGTCTTATGCTGAGCAAGAGCATTTGTCCATTTAGCTCAGTATTGTCTACACCAACTGGCAGCGACTCTCCAGGAGTTTTAAGCAAGGAGCCTTTCCAAGCCCCAACTGGACTTGAACCTGCAACCTTCTGCATGCAAAGCAAATGCTCTCCTACTGAGCTAAGGAGAAAAGGTAGACCTGAACCCCAAAGCTCTTTTTTTTAAAGGGAGGAAGGGAGGGAAAAGAAATCCGCAGCCATGCAGATTTTTAGACTGCCCCCAGTTGCCTGAGAGTTGTGCAAACCTTTGCACTTCATTTTGCTTCCAAACTGTCACCGTTTCCCTGTGGGATTCAATCATGGTTGAACCATTCAGCTTGATTTAGAACTCTTGTGCAACAAACTTGCTTCCACCTCCAAAACCAGACCTTCTTTTGGGTTGGGTGGGGAATATAGAAAAACAGAGTGGAAAGTGTGGGATAGCATTTGCTTGGTGCAACTTCATCTCACCTCCCCGCAAACAAATCAGAATAAATGTCGTCCAACTTCCTTGCAAATTCGGTGTAAGCAAATCAGGATGAATGCTCAGTTATGAGGTCACACGGAAGCAACCTTTGTGATCTTCCCTTTCTCCTTTTGCGTTCCTGTAAAAGTGGGATTTAACCTTCACAGCACTTTTTTTTTAGGGGGACACAGTGTTTTCCATGACCATCGCAGCCAGCTCTTTGTGTTCCAGGATTACAAGGGTCATGAAAATGCCAGGAATTTGGTCTGTCTGCATTCTTTAGGGAACTGCCTATGCGGGAGATAGAAGGCCATCCATCTGCCTCACTTACGGTAAATGCTTGATGAAACCTTCCAAGTCAAGCATGGCAAAAATTAATAATAATTGCAACATACCTGGCTGAAGTGCCAACTGTAGAGACAAATCAGCAGGGCATGACGTACTTATTAAGAAATCAAATGGAAAAGTTAAATAGGAAGAACTGAAACATGATCATTAGCAATTAAATATGTTTGGCTGTTCTGAAATCGCCCGGGGCATGGAGCTGAGTAACTTCATTCTGCTTCTTCTTGCCCAAGTCCCAAGTTGTGTTCCCCTCGGTTGCTTGACAAGAAGTAAGAGGTTGCACGTGTTCAGGATCCCAGCCAGCCAGCTAAGCCATTTCCCAGAATATTCCATTGTGTTCCTCTCCCCTCTGGTTTTCCAACTCCCCCTCCCTCCCTCCCAAAATAATAAAAAACCACCCCACCCTCAGTAAATCAGCATTCTGTGAACACTAAGCATGCTCAGTCTCCCCGCGGAGCTGTTTTTGGTGTTCTCCCCCACTTTAGGGGTCGGCCCTGATCACAAAGCCTTTGTTGCATTTCTTCAAACCTTGGGGGTTCCGCTGAGCCTGGTGAGATCCTCTCCTCTCCCCCCCACAATGGTGGGGCCAAGTTCGCTGTTTGGATACAATGAAATTAAGTGACAGGCGACATGTTGCGGCTGCCCTGTGGAGGTTCTCTGGTTCATCACAGAGGTGAAAAGCTGAGGATCAGTGGGAGGCAAGAAGCCATCACCGAAGGAAAGGTTGCTCTCGAGCAGCCATGCCCTCCAGATGTTTTGGACTACAACTCCCATCAGCCCCAGGCAGTGTGCTGATGGGAGTTGTAGTCCACCCCTACATACTGTGGTTACATATGCTTCAGGTTACAGACGCTTCAGGTTACAGACTCTGCTAACCCAGAAATAGTACCTCGGTTAAGAACTTTGCTTCAGGATGAGAACAGAAATTGTGCTCCGGCGGTGCGGCTGCAGCAGGAGGCCCCATTAGCTAAAGTGGTGCTTCAGGTTAAGAACGGACCTCCAGAACGAATTAAGTACTTAACCCGAGGTACTACTGTACATCCACTTACAAATCAGCTTGTGCACACTTCGTGCAAATCCATGCGCTCTTTGTGATGGTGGCTAAGCAGTCACCCACACCAGATTCAGGGTTCACTCTGTGAACCTCCTTCCTTGCCCCACTTGCTCTGAAGAAGCTGGTAGCCCCCCAGTTCCTGCCACAATTCAGTTTAAAAGGAAATGAGGTCGATCCAGCAATTTGGCCCCAAGTCACACACCCAGAAGGCTAGAAGGGTGTGTGAAGCCCCATGGTGCCATACAATGTTTGTATCTAATCCTATACCCAGAGGCAGGGCCCAGTAACTCAAAACCGACTTCTTTTCTTTCCAATCAGAAACTGCTTAGACCACATTCTCCAGAAGTGTTTAAAAAGGGTGGGGTTACTGCATTTACACAAGCTCTGCTAGATTTTTTTTTTGGTGTGTGTGTGGTAATTGCAAAGCAGAAATATAAAGCTCAGAACCAGTGGACAGATCGGGGCAACTGAATATTTTCTCCCATTCTTTCTGGAGAAGCAACTTTTTGAAAAAATAAAAAATGCCTCTGTTAAATTTCCTCCTCTCTTCTCCTGTGTGCATTTGTCTGCTGTGCCTGGTGTTCTTCTTGGCATCGCTCTATTTTCCAAGGAGCTTCGGAAAACCAAATTTTAAATTCCCGCCTGGTCCGACCCCTCTCCCAATCATTGGGAACCTACATTTGCTGGATATGAAAAGGCAGGACAAATCCATATTGAAGGTAGGGAATAAAATTGCTTCACATAAGCTGTGCTTTTGGTCCCTTTGTGCAAATTCAAGAGCGGATTAGGGAAGAGGGAGAAGTCTGATTTGGTTCAGAGGCGAACTTAACCAAATTCACACATTCCAAAAGAATGTGCGAACTGAAATCCACACTTTTCTACTTTTTCATTTTTTGCAATGCAGTTCTCTAGCTAAGCTACCGTCAGGGTAAAATGTACCTATGCATGCATATATTACTGAAAACATACAGGAAAGTATTGTATTTGGCTGAATCGCTTGCAAAAATATGTATATCTGTCAAAACTGCATACAAAAAAGGTGTTTATTAGGATAAGTTTTTACTAAAATGCTGCTGAATTTGTGTAAGGATCTTTTTTAAGTCGCAAATTGCTACAGAAATGCTCAGAACTGAATTTGAAATTGGGAAACTGAGAAACTGAGAGAACTGATAATTGACAGATTTGCCCATCCCTAGTAAAGATTTATATTTCTGGCATACATTTGTTTTAAATCAGTTGAGTAAGATAATGCTGTGCTACAGGAGAAACATGAATGCAATCATATGTTGGTTCGAGTTTAACACAGTCGTTATCTCTTTATGTGCACATCCTCTACATATTTCAACCATTTTATTTATTTTTAACTTTTGTGGAATTACTCTAGAGTAAACAAGGAGTGGGTTGCAGTGGTGCACTTTGAAACAGGTCTTCCTGCATTACTTCCACCAGCCCCTATTCAATAATTAATTAAATTTGCTGTAACTGTGGGGGCTTTATATATTAATTTGACAGCTCCCATCCCCTGCTTTAGCAAACAACAGATGCAAAGAGAACTCACAGTACAATTATGTAACATGCATATGGCTCTAAAGAGGCAAAGTGTTTGTTTAGATAATCTTTTTTGAATAGGGATGGGTTGCAGGGAGAGTTTGCATTTAAAGGCAAACTTACATAACTGGCATTTTCCAAGACAGTATGAGAGCCAAAACACAGCCATTCTTCAAATTTTGTAGTGCTCCAGATTTTGCAGCCAAATAATGTGCAGTTGCCAGGGGTCCAGCAGAGCTTCCTGTTTATACCTGCATTAAGCCATGTCTAGGCACTTAAGCATTCAAGAATGTACATACCTTAGTTCTCGAATGCCTTGGTACTTGTACGTTTTGGCTCCCAAATGCCGAAAACCCGGAAGTGTGTGTTCCGGTTTTCAAACGTTCTTTGGAAGCCAAACGTCCAATGCAGCTTCCACGGCTTCCGATTGAGTGCAGGAAGCTCCTGCAGCCAACCAGAAGTCACGCCTTGGTTTTCGAACAGTTCCGGAAGTCAAACGGACTCCCGGAACAGATTAAGTTTGACAACCAAGGTAGCACTGTCTTATTTGTATTAAAATGCTGATAAGTTTTCATGAGGACTTAAAAAAAAAAAAATTGCAAAGTAATATGGAAATGTGAAGAACTGAAGATCAGAAAAATGTGAAACTAAGAGAAACTGAAACTGACAAGACTCTGGTCCCCAAAGACAAGGCAGAGCAATTGGTTATTCAGTCCATCCTTCCTGGGCACAAAGTCTCCTCCAAATATGTATATGTCAAAGAATAGTGAAATATACTCGGAGTCCTGTAGTGATTTCATGCTCTTTATTGCAGCTTGTAAAACAGTGATTGAATTGCCCCCCAAACCTCAGGCTTTTCTATACATTATTTACACAATGAGTCCCGTCGGATTGGTTGATTCTGCTTCCCTCCTGGAGCCTGATTGGCCTTTTTCTGCAGGCCAATCAGTTGTTGCATTCTACGATCCTACCAGCCTAATAGGCTGATTAACTTCCTCCTGGAGCCTGATTGGTCTTTTCCTGCAAGCCAATCACTTGTTGCATTCTAGGATCCTACTTGCCTATTGCTCTAGGATCCAAGCTTAGGTAAAGGTAAAGGTACCCCTGCCCGTAAGGGCCAGTCTTGCCAGACTCTGGGGTTGGTGCGCCCATCTCACTCAAGAGGCCGGGGGCCAGCGCTGTCCGGAGACACTTCCGGGTCACGTGGCCAGCGTGACATCGCTGCTCTGGCCAGAGCCAAAGCCAGAGCCAGAGCCGCACACGGAAACGCTGTTTACCTTCCCGCTTGTAAGCGGTCCCTATTTATCTACTTGCACCCGGGGGTGCTTTCGAACTGCTAGGTTGGCAGGCGCTGGGACCAAACGACGGGAGCGCACCCCGCCGCAGGGATTCGAACCGCCGACCTTTCGATCGGCAAGCCCTAGGCACTGAGGCTTTTACCCACAGCGCCACCTGCGTCCCTAGTACATAACAAATAGCTATTCATCAGAAGCAGAGTTCTCTACTGCCTTCCACTGCATAGCAGCCTGTTCTATCCAGATCTCCAAGAACACTTCAGATACCCTGAAAACAAGATCCATCTTCAGGGAAGAAGGAGTTGATGATGTTATTCAAGTCATTCTTGTTTGCCTCCGTTAAGGTGTAGGGATTTGAGGGAGATTCAATTCAGTTCTCATTTAAAGACAAACCAAGCAATCCCTACTTTCTGAAACAATATGTGAACCGAAACACAGTTACCCTTCAGAATTTGAACTTCTCCAAATTTTTCAGTCAAGGAATGGGTACCAAAAATGCATGTATATAGTGTGTGCATAAGAATGCATGGTTTAACAAGCAGAAATACAAAAAAAAAAAAAAAATGCATTATATTGGAGGAAAATGCTTTGCCAAAAGTGTAAATTATTGGGCAAAACTGTATATTAGGAGAAATGTGCTGCAGTAACAAGACCATTTGAAGGTACTTTGTTATAACCCCTGCTTACCTTTCAGCTTGCTGAGAAATATGGCCCGGTGTTCACCCTCCATTTTGGATTCCAAAAAGTAGTAGTGCTGACTGGCTACGAAGCTGTGAGAGATGCCCTTGTGACCTTTACGGAGGACTTTGTGGACAGGCCGCCAATCCCAATATTTGAAGAGATTCAGCGTGGAAATGGTAACGGACTGTCGTGGACTGGCTGGATACAGAGGAACGGGGGCGGGGGGGAGCACCAGCTGGGGAACCCCCAAGGGAACCACCAGTGGTAGAAGGTTCAGAGGCAGGGGATTGTTGGTGGGATGACAATGAGGGGAAAGAGGGAGCAGAATGGGAGGAGGAGGTGTCAGAAACGGCAACAGGGTTTAGTGAGCAGGAAGAGGCTGTGACAGAGAGCAGTCCAGACTCAGAGGCAGGAGAGGAGGGTGGCAGATGAGTCAGGCTGCTGAAGAAGCCAGGGAAATCTCCCCCTCCTGCTGTGATCAGCTTCCCTCTCCCCCAGTGTCCCAGAACACGCAGAGAAATGAAGAGGGTGGAGTACAGAGAGACAAGACGAATGAGCCTTAGGCTGCTGGGGAAGGAACCTTAGAGAGCGGTGAGAAGGCAGGGACCTTCAGTCCTTGCAACTGCTTCATTAGTGCAAGAGTTGCTGTGGTCACTAGGCCTGTGCTGTTTTGGTTTCTTTGACTAAAGAGTTAACTTCGCTGACAGTAATGTTTTTTTTAATTCCTGACTCCTCCTCTAGACATTGACTAAACACAATTGCCTTAATTCCTGCTTTTCTGCAAATCCCTTATAAAGTTGTGGCGTGCTTTTGTAAGGCAATCAGCAGCTTGTGAGAAGGAGGGGGGCTTTGATGTCAGGATGCTTGGAACTGCCAGGGGAACTCAGGGTTTGGGAATGTCAGGTGGCAGAGGAACCAACCCCCCCCCCCCACAGCAGGTTGCCAGAACAGATAAGACAAGGAAAAGACCTTACCACCTGCTTTTTATTCAACATTTACAGAGAGAGGCTTGGGAATGCAGCCTCTCGGAATAATGGTGTTGTCCCAAGTGACTCTCCACCACCCCCCTTCTCTCCCACTTCCTCATTCATCAATAGTAGCACCCCCTCTACGGTTGCCACTTAGGGCCATCTGTCTTCGAGCTCTTTTAAGGCTCGCCGGGTTCTGGGAGATGGTGGGTCTGGAATGCTTTCTAGTGATAACATGTCAGCCAGCTGCTCCGGCTCTGCCGCCTCCTCCTCTCCCATTATTTCCCAGCTTCTCTCCTCATCTTCCTCTGAGCTGTGACCTCCCTCAAACCCCTGTTGTAATTCTGAACTGTCGTCTTCTTCTCTGGAAGGATCAGGCTGGGAAGGTGGTCTCCACCATTCCTCTGCCCAGTCCCTGACAGGGGAATGGGGAAGATGAGAAGAACAGTGGTTCTGGTGATACATATACATATACATATACATATACATATACATATGCATATGCATATGCATATGCATACACACACACACACACACACACACACACACACACACATATATATGGAAGTCTTATGTATCTTAAAAAAAAATAATTCACAGAACTCTTCCCTAATTCAAATGAGTGAGACCAGGTCTTATGTCTACCCCAACAGGGGTGTTTTTTTCCACCGGAGAGCTGTGGAGGACTACAAGGAGATTCACCATGGCCAGCATGCGCAATCTTGGAGTGGGGAAGAAGCTCATAGAGCAGCAGATTAATGAAGAACTTGGTTTCCTTGTAGAGGACATTAAATCGTTTGAAGGTGAGTGTGGAAAATTTAGGAGGTTAGGGCAGAACCAGCTGCACGGATATAAGATGGGGGACACCTGGCTTGCCAGTAGTGCATGTAAAAGGGATCTGGGGGTCTTAGTAGACCACAAGCTTAGCATGAGTCCACAGTGTGATGCAGCAGCAAAAAGAAAAAAAGCTACTGGTATTCTGTGCTGCATCAACAGAAGTATGGTGTCGCAATCAGGAAAGTCTTAGCCCCACTCTATTCTGTCTTGGTCAGACCTATACTGGAGTCCTGTGTCCATTTCTGATCACCACAATTTAAGAAGGATATTGAAAACCTGGAACATGTGCAAAGGACGGCAATGAAGATGATAAAGGGTCTGGAAACCAAGGCTTATGGGGTAATTGGGTATGTTTGGCCTGGTAAAGAGAAAATTAAGAGGAGATATGATTGTTGTTGTTTAGTCGTATCCGACTCTTCATGACCCCATGGACCAGAGCACGCCAGGCACTCCTGTCTTCCACTGCCTCCCGCAGTTTGGTCAGGCTCATGTTTGTAGCTTCGAGAACACTGTCCAACCATCTCATCCTCTGTCGTCCCCTTCTCCTTGTGCCCTCCATCTTTCCCAACATCAGGGTCTTTTCCAGGGAGTCTTCTCTTCTCATGAGGTGGCCAAAGTACTGGAGCCTCAGCTTCACGATCTGTCCTTCCAGTGAGCACTCAGGGCTCCTTAAGAATGGATAGGATTGATCTTCTTGCAGTCCATGGGACTCTCAAGAGTCTCCTCCAGCACCATAATTCAAAAGCATCAATTCTTCAGCGATCAGCTTTCTTTATGGTCCAGCTCTCACTTCCGTACATCACTACTGGGAAAACCATAGCTTTAACTATACGGACCTTGTTGGCAAGGTGATGTCTCTGCTTTTTTAAGATGCTGTCTGTGCTTGGCCTGGTAAAGAGAAGATTAAGCGGAGATATGATAGCCATCTTCAAATAAAGGGCTGTCACATGGAAGATGGAACACGCTTGCTTTTCCTGCTCCAGTGACTAGGACCCAGTTAATGGCTTCAAGTTACAAGAAAGGAAATTCTGACTAAACATTAGGAAGAACTTTCTGACAGTAAGGACTGTTTGACAGTGGGACAGACAAGAGGTGGTGGACGCTCCTTCCTTGGGGGGGGGGGGTTAAGCAGAGGTTGGATGGCCACCTGTCATGTATGATCTAATTGAGATTCCTTCCTTCCAGGGGGTTGGACTCGATGACCCTCAAGGTCCCTCCCAGCTCTACAATTCTATGATTCTAAGTCAGAGTGACTGCTCAAAATAGCCAATGTTGTCCGATCTTCCTGCAAACAAGTGAGGATAAATGCTCAATGAACAGATTTTCCCAAGTCTCCGAGGTGTGGGTGCCCCCAGCGCACATGTGCATGAGCATTAACACACCAAGCTGTGCCCAGCTTCCCATTTCACACCCTGCAGCTACTGAGGGATGTTTTGAACCACTGATAATAGCATTGATCCAAGACAGGAGGTGGTGATAATGGGAAAACTGTCGACATAAATCAGCAACCCAAGCTTTCAAGCCAGGACACACTATCAGCAGAGCAAATGGCACACACGGAATAGGCGTGAGGCTTGTGGAAGCATACTACAACTACAGATTTATTAATCATAAATCAGGACAAAGAAAGTTGTCTTCTCTCTTTCTCGTCTTCTCAGAGAGAACCGGAAAAGCAAAAGCTATACACAATGGAAGTTCCCAGCAAGCTGTGCTGGAATGTAAACAGACATGTGACATGCAACAGTTCCACACATCTGCTCCTTAAGGTGGAAGGGAAATCTCAACAAAAACTGGGCCATTTTGTGGCAAGGATCGTTGCACTAGTTGGGTTCTTTATCACTTCCAACTCTATAATTTCCCTGGTAATGGTACAGAAACACTGCTGCATTTATGTGCACAGTGAGCAACTGGCTTTATAGGAAAACCATACTGGAGAAATTATGGACCCCACAGTGGACAGCACAGTTATCACTCCCTCCCTCCATGAACTTTTCTTACCTCTTGACTTCTATGATTCTGTGATTGACTTGGCAAGTGGCCCCTGTTCCACTTCCGAATCTCTAGCTACTGATCTTCATTTATTGTTGCGAACGATAAGGTTTCAACTCCTGGCTTCCACTGGGACTTGTCCCTGTTTTATTCTCGGTTTCATCCATTTAGGTGAACCTTTCGTTCTCAGAACCTTTAACACTGCCCCAACCAACATTACTTTCGCTCTGCTGTTTGGAGAGAGGTTCGACTACAAAGATCCAGTATTCACCACCCTGCTAAGACTCATAGACGAAGTTATGTGCCTTCTTGGATCTCCATTTTTGCACGTAAGAAAACTTTGTAGCTGCTACTTCATACACTTATGGGGTAATAAACTGGAAGGAATTCCTAACTAGATGTTCTGAGTTGAGGGTCCAGGATTTGTCTTCCCCATTCAATAGAAAGTAAGAATGATGGGTTTATTTAGTACATGAAGAAGAGTGAAATTTCCCCTGGGAGCTGTAGTTTGCTAAGGCAGCTGATCTCACAGTTACCTGCACCCTTAAAATGGCATCTCAGTGCCTTAAATACATGATGCGGATGTGACCATAGTCTAATACTCAGTTTCCCCCTGTTTGAAGTCCAATTTGCTAGCCACTATACCACGTTAGTTCTCTTTAGCATGTAAGATTCTCAACCTTGAGTGTGAGACACATTCACACAATTTTAGGTCCCATCTACATCATACATTGAAATCACTCCTATGGCAGCTTTCAGTTTTTGTGTGAGAGAGATTAGATTTCCTCTCAACTGCTTCTTGGGTTACAAAGCTGAAGGTTAATAGAAAATCCATGCAAAATCAGAATGCAACACGCATTCACTTTGGCCTATAGATACCTGATCCAAGAGAGGGACATCCAAGACTATTATAATCCCAGTCTGGGTTAATTCTCATTGTACTCCAGGGAGCTCTGACCTCTTTTCATCACAAACAGTGCTGTTTCCATTCCGCTGCAGTTCAGTTCCCACCAAATACTATTTTATTAATCTCGCTGTCTACTATCTAACACAACTGACATATATACTCTCTCTCTCTCTCTCTCTCTCTCTGTGTGTGTGTGTGTGTGTGTGTATAAATAAAACTTCATTACGGTTACAGACCAGCATATACAACTAACATAAATTTTCTCTATTTTCTCTATGTGGTGTTAGTTACAAATTTAAGGTAATTGATGACATTTCCCTCCTATACCATTCGTTTCAATGCAAAGGCCATTTATTTTGATGCTGAGGAAACATAATTCAAGTCGGGCGGGGGTGCAGAGTGACCATCATCAGTTACATACCCTTTGCAGACTGAAAACAGCAACAACAGCAAATACCAATTGGTATTCACTGGATTGATCTCCATTTCATGTGTGGGTTGAATAAGCAGACATCAACAATTTCTGCTTCTGTTTCGATTTTTATTGGAATTCTCCGACATCCCAACTCAGGGGCAATCCTTCTTCCTGAAGACTCTGGGGAGGGGTTAGACAGTCATGGGAATATGTATTTCCTTGGACAATCCTTTCCCCAAGCACAACCCTGGCGAGTGACTTTTGTCTACATTACTTTTCAAGGTAACTAACATTTATTTCACCACCACTCCCAATGTTTCCCCCTTAATTTCCTCCTGACTAGCTGTTTAATTTCTACCCGTTCCTTGGATTTCTTTTCAACGCTCACAAAATTCTACTGAAGAGGATCGAAGACGTCCGTATCATTATAAGGGAATACATCAAGACAAGCAAGCAAGACATCAACGCCAACAACCTCAAAAGCTACACAGATGCATTGGTCTTTAAGCAACGAGAGGTATTTTGATGATTTAGGTTTCAGGACCTCAGAAGTACCCTACTGCAGGAGTTGGGAATCTCAAACCCAGGGGCCAAACGAATCCTTCTGTCTGGCCCTTGGCACTCTCGCCAGGCTACACCTCCTCCTTGGACCACCTCACACTTTTCACCAGCCCAATTATACACCATCTTTGAGTGGTTTTGCCTGGTTGGAAGATAGAACAGAGTCTGTGTACAAACTAACCTTCTGTAGAAAGACAAGCAATACATTCATGGCTCTGCCAGGTTTTGCCTCTGGCCCCATCCACTACGGGCATGAGAGTGTGGCCTAGTGGTTAGAGCAGGCTTCCTTCCTCAAACTTGGCCCTACAGATGTTTTTGGCCTACAATTCCCATGATCCCTAGCTAGCAGGACCAGTGGTCAGGGATGGTGGAAATTGTAGTCTCCAAACATCTGGAGGGCCGAGTTTGAGGAAGCCTGGGTTAGAGTGTTGGGCTAGGAGCTGGGTGACCAGAGTTTGAATCCCCACTCAGCCATGAAGCTCAGTGGGTGACCTTGGGCCAGTCACTGCCTCTCAGCATTGTTGTGGGGATTAAATGCATATGCCACCCTGAGTTACTTGGAGGAAGATGGGATAGAAATGTAACAAATAATGCAATAATAAATAGATAATGTGGCCCTCGAAAGGTTTCTCCAGAAATGAATGCGGCCTTCAGACTGAAGTCCCAACTTTGGGACTTCAAAGCGCCCAACCACCTGTCATCCTTGTCCCCGATCCCCACACCTGTTGGATTTGGCCTGAGGCTGGATCTAGACACATCAAAAAAAAACATTTCAGGAAAACGCATTGTAAACCTCAAAGCGGTAAATCGTGTCGGTGAAAGATGGAACTCCACAGCGCCATCTAGTGTCACGGTGTTATAACACGTATAAAACGCTTTTCCTTTACTAATTTAACTCAGTCCTGAGAGGCTATGATCCAGTTAAGAATTGGGCTCATTGAGCCAAAAAGGTCCCTTATCCCTGGCCTGTCTAGTCCAGCATCCTGGCCAACAAGATGAGTCTGTGTGCCAGAAGTCCACAAGCAAGATGTAATGCCCCTGCTTGTGTTCCTCAACAACTGGGTGCCAGAGGCATACCGTATACAGTGGTGCCTCGGGTTAAGTACTTAATTCGTTCCGGAGGTCCATTCTTAACCTGAAACTGTTCTTAACCTGAAGCATCACTTTAGCTAATGGTGCCTCCTGCTGCCGCTGCACTGCCGGAGCACGATTTCTGTTCTCATCCTGAAGCAAATTTCTTAACCTGAAGCACTATTTCTGGATTAGCGGAGTCTGTAACCTGAAGCGTATGTAACCTGAAGCGTATGTAACCTGAGCTACCACTGTATTTCCACCGATACCTGTGTATTAAATAGAGTGAGAGTATTTTTGTCTTCAATTTCAATCATGTGTTCTACCACCTCCTCAGGATACGACTAAGCGAGAGAACCTTTTTAATGATGACAACCTCATTGCTTCCATCCTGGATCTTGTCATGGCTGGAACAGAGACCACAGCAACAACATTGCAATGGGCTGTTCTGCTGATGATGAAGTACCCAAAGATTCAAAGTGAGTGGCCAGTTTATTCACAGTCTCCTCCTTCTGCTACTGCTTCTAGATGATATGACCTTCTAGGCAAAAGAAGCTCTATGGCTGAATTAGGCCCAAGGCCCATCTGGTCCAGCATCTGTTTCTCACAGCAACCAATCCGATGCCTCTGGGAAACCCACAGCTGGAACCTAAGGGAAATAGCTCTCTCTGAACTAAGGAGGGAGGAGAAATTCAAGTCAGTATGCATTTAAGGCCAAATCGATCAAATTTGCACTTCCTGAAACAATACACGCAAGTCCCACTATCCAAACACAAGGTGTTATCACGAAATTGTTTGTCTGACAAGCGTTTGCATAATGACTCAACGATTTCCACTTATTCCTATGGGGAAATCTCTAATGTGTTTCTGACCAAGGAATTTTGACCCTAAAAGGATAAAAGAAACCTGGGAAAACCTGTGGATCAGAAAAAGCACAAGGTTTTTATTAAGGCTGCTTATTTGTTTACAGTGCTACAAGTCCAGCTGTTTGGATATCTGAATCTGTGGTGTGTACTAATTCCTCATGTTTGGATAAGTGAATTATCCAAGCCAGGAGTATCTACAGGTGCAAGGAATTTAATGGCACCCTGTTCATCGGTTTTGTTCCAGAAAAGGTTCAAGAGGAGATTGGGCGGGTTGTGAAACCAGGCCACTGGGCCACATACGATGACCGGAAAGACATGCCCTATACCAATGCAGTGATCCACGAGGTACAGAGATTCATCACGCTCTTGCCGCATGTCCCACGCAGCACATCAGCTGACACGCATTTCAGGGGCTACTTTCTCCCAAAGGTACCTTCGCCAAAGGTGCATGCCTGGTTTTGCATGCTGAGAATACTTCATCGTACTTTAGCATTGTTCTGTTAACTCTAGTCAATTTTAACAGCTGAGCTGCTCTTGAGCATGACTTGTGTTCTGTTCTGTCTTCACACCTGCAGGTTCCTCACTTGATGGCAATGTAATGCCATGCAGACCCTGACATGTATGTGTGAATGAAACACATGCTTTCTTGTGGGTCCATTCACACATGCAGCTCATCAGGGGTTGAGACCATATAACACCGGTCCTGAAAGACCTACATTGGCTCCCAGTACGTTTCCGAGCACAATTCAAAGTGTTGGTGCTGACCTTTAAAGCCCTAAACAGCCTTGGCCCAGTATACCTGAAAGAGCATCTCCACCTCCATCATTTAGCTCAGACACTGAGGTCCAGTGCCAAGGGCCCTCTGGCGGTTCCCTCACTGCGAGAAATGAGGTTACAGGGAACCAGGCAGAGGGCCTTCTCGGTAGTGGCACCCACCCTGTGGAATGCCCTCCCATCAGATGTCAAGGAAATAAATAACTATCTGACTTTTAAAAGACATCTGAAGGCAGCCCTGTTTAGGGAAGTTTTTAATGTTTGATGTTTTATTCTGTTTAATATTCTGTTGGGAGCCGCCCAGAGTGGCTGGGGAAACCCAGCCAGATGGGCGAGGTGTAAATAAATAATTTTAATTATTATTATTATTATTATTATTAAATGAAGGCAACATTCATGTGGGAGCTAGCACTTGGTCAAGTCACGTTTCATAGAATCAGAGAACTGTAGAGCTGGGAGGGACGAGGGTCGTCTATGCAATTTCTGCAATGCAGAAATGTTTTGCCCAGTGTAAGGCTCGAACCCACGACATCGATATTAAGCGTCTCACGCTCTACCGACTGAGCTATCCCAAGCTGCCATCTGGTGCTACTCCTAATAAAGGCACTATAGGTGACTAGCAGAAGACCTCTGAAGGGGAAACTGTGAATGTTTGTGTTTGCCTGCCCGTCTTTACATCCTCAAGTTGGAAAATTCAGGACAGATTAAAGAAACTACATCTTCATGCGACATATAGTTAAACTATGAAACTCACTCGCCCAGGAGGCAGGGATGGCCACCAACGAGTTTGTTAAGGGTGCTGGGAATAGTAGCTTGGGGGGGACTACAATTCCCAGGATTATTTCAGTGGAAGTGAGTGTGCTTTAAATGTATGGTGTGTATGCAGCCTTGGTTTGTAAATTGCAAACTGGGTAAAGGTAAAGGTAAAGGGACCCCTGACCATTAGGTCCAGTCATGACCGACTCTGGGGTTCCGGCACTCATCTCGCTTTACTGGCCGAGGGAGCCGGTGTACAGCTCCCAGGTCATGTGGCCAGCATGACTAAGCCGCTTCTGGTGAACCAGAGCAGTGCACGGAAATGCCGTTTACCTTCCCGCCTGAGCGGTACCTATTTATCTACTTGCACTTAGGTTCCCTTTAAAAATGCAGCATGAACAAAATCCTTCAGGGATAAAGTATTTTCCATTGCCTTATTGCATCAGTGCAGGAGCAGTCCTGGTAAATGAGATGGCAATTTTCAGACTCTAAACCTGATCTTCTCTCACCCCTGCTTACAATTTCCATCACCTCCACCCCATGCTGTCTGATCCAGGGAACGATGGTGATTCCTTCGCTCACTTCAGTGCTTCTGGATCGAAGCCACTGGGAGACTCCTCATGAGTTCAACCCTAACCACTTCCTTGACGCCGACGGGAAGTTTGTCAAGAAAGAAGCCTTCATGCCTTTCTCCTTAGGTACTTATTTTCCCCCCAAATACATTCCAAATACAGAGCCAGTGTGGTGTAGTGGTTAAGAGCAGTGGACTCGTAATCTGTGGAACCGGGTTCGCGTCTCCACTCCTCCACATGCAGCTGCTGGGTGACTTTGGGCTAGTCACACTTCTTTGAAGTTTCTCAGCTTCACTCACCTCACAGAGTGTTTGTTGTGGGGGAGGAAGGGAAAGGAGAATGTTAGCCGCTTTGAGACTCCTTCGGGTAGTGATAAAGCGGGATATCAAATCCAAAAAATAAATAATTTTTTTAAATTAAATTTCCACTTTAAACAAAGAAAAAAACAATAAATTTCGACAGTCATTCACACAACTTCTTTTCCATCGTTCTGCTGAGCAAAGACTTCTCTCCCTCCCACCAACAGGTTTTTCTATTCCAGTCTGCATCTCGCAGTTTCCTCATATTTTTCAAGTCTACATTGTAAGACTTATTTCAATCCTGCTAGTGTCTTCAAACTTCTACAGTTATTATTTATGTAGTCTATAAATTTACTCCAGTCTCTTTGGAATTTTGATTCCTCCTGATCTCGGGTCCTGCAAGTCAGTTTTGCCAATTCCGCGTAATCCACCATTTTCGTCTCCCATTCCTCCAATGTTGGTAACTCCTGTAATTTCCACTTTGGGGCTAATAAAGTTCTGGCAGCGGTTGTTGCATGCATAAATAGTCTTTGGTCCACCTTTGCAATTTCCTCTTCCATCAAGCCCAGCAAAAAAGCTTCTGGCTTTTTGGGAAAGGTGTATTTAAACATCTTTTTCAGTTCATTATAAATCCCTTCCCAAAATTGTTTTGATTTCTCGCATGTCCACCACATATGATAAAAGTCTCCACCCTTCTCTTTACATTTCCAGCATACTTTATTACTTATCCTAAGGTACTTAAAGGGGTTCGTTCGTATTGGCGGTATAAATCTGTTGAAAAATTATCAGCCCCCCTGTGCAGTGTTGTGACGGGGCAAGAGCTGTATCTTGAGAAATTCTCAAGCTCTGCAGCCCTCTCTCGTGGTCTGGAACAAGTAACTCCCTTGCATTGGGAGCAAGGTGTGTAGTTATTGGCAAAGTATTTATATGGCCCTGTAGGCTGTTCCAAGTGTGAACTGTTCATTTCCTTTATAATTCTTCCAGCAGCCTTGTAAGGCTGGCCAGCCCTTTAAACCCTATATTGCAGATGAGGCTGAGGTGAGGGGTGACTGGATCACTCTATTGCTAAAGGTAAAGGTGACCCCTGACCATTAGGTCCAGTCGTGGCCGACTCTGGGGTTGTGGTGCTCATCTCACTTTATTGGCCGAGGGAGCCGGCGTACAGCTTCTGGGTCATGTGGCCAGCATGACTAAGCCGCTTCTGACAAACCAGAGCAGCGCACGGAAACGCAGTTTATCTTCCCGCCGGAGCAGTATCTACTTGCACTTTGACGTGCTTTCAAACTGCTAGGTTGGCAGGAGCAGGGACCGAGCAACAGGAGCTCACCCCGTCGCAGGGATTTGAACCGCTGACCTTCTGATTGGCAAGTCCTAGGCTCTGCGGTTTAACCCACAGCGCCACCTGTGTCCCTATACTCTATTGCTAGCCAATGCCAATTTTGCATGTACATTCACAAAGGGCCTTCCTATCCTGTTTCCACACCATAATGAGATTTTGAAAACTGCATTGTAAATATATTTTTTCCACAAACATAGTCAGGTGTGCGTTTTACCCTAAAAGGTTCATTTTGTTTTGTTTTTTGTTTTTTATTTTATTGACTTAAAAAAAAAATTATACAGGCAGCAAAACAAAAAAGCCTAAATTAACATTGCCTTCTACCGATAAGAAATAATAATAACTATTACAATAATGAAAATACTAAATGTACATTTACTTCCACTTTTAAACTTCTGTTCTGGTTACAATATATTACTTTTCTATAAGAATCTATTATATCCTTTGCTGTCCCATATATTATTTTATTTCCCAAATTCAACCTAACCCTCCCCTCCTCCCCACTGCTTCCCTTCACCTGTGTGAGATCTTCCCATCATAATATATTTTTTTCTAGTTGCTGTGATAAAATAGAGTAACTTGAAAACTGTTAAATTATAATTACTTCTTTTGTCCTTACGCACTTAACAATTTGTTAAGCAATTGCTTAAATGTTCTTTTTGTAGGCATTTCCCTACCCTGTAATATACCCATTTTTGAACACATTTCTGCTTCTTTTTAACTGTGCCCTTTGGTATATTTTCTAAGCTACGGCACACGATTCAGAGAAGTGCAAAGGGCGGTGGTCTTTTCAAGGCGTGCCACCGGTCAACTCCCAATTCTTTTTTGGTTTTGCAGGGCGCCGAAATTGCATCGGCGAAAGCTTGGCCAAGATGGAACTTTTCCTGTTCTTCACGGGACTGCTGCAGAAATTCACTTTCCAGCCGCCACCAGGGCTTACGGAAACTGACTTGGACCTGACCGTTCCTAAGACGACCTTCACTTTGAGGCCGCAACCTCAGCTGGCTTGCGCCATTCCCCTGGAGTGAAGAGAGGACATTGCGATGAGATAATCCACACACCATGAGGGGGAACTCAAGTAGGGCATTCCTTTTGGCGGAGCAGAAACTGATGGATCGGTACCTTAGCAAAGCTAGAGTTGCCATGGGGTGTATGCTTGAGAGGCAAATGCAACTGGTCCCAACAAACTTGACTTTTTCCATGCTTGTCATACTTTTAAATATATGCGTAACAGCTTAAGCATGTGGGAAAGCAAACATCCTATACTTGGACTTTCAGAAAGCTTTTGCTAAAAGAGTGAATTCGATATTAGAGATCATTACGAAACGGATTGTGAAAATAAAATTATAGGTACCGTCATGCCTTTATACAAACCTATAGTGTGCCCACACTTGGAATACTCTGTGGAATTAGGATTGTTGCACCTCAAAAAGGATATTGTAGAGCTGGGTAAAGGATAGGAAAGCACAACCAGGATGATTAGAGAGTAGAGGAACTCCCCTGTGGAGAAAGAGGCATGATGTTCGGGGCTTTTTAGTTGTGGGGGAAAAGGAGGGTATTCAAAAGATCTTAGGTTTTGTTTCCCTTAATCGTTGCTGCTTCCCAGAGGCGGGATAATTAATAGCAGTACTCAAGACTAAAACCCTTTCTCAGTTCCCAATTCAGAGACTCTGCTGCCTCCCTGCTGCTAGTCTGGGTCACAGCAAGCACTTTCCCCCAGCCTTTTCTGCTAATAAATTTACACTTGGGATTCTAAAATCCACAATTACTGAGTCCATTTTGTTCTCATATTCTGCTGTCCCGGAACTATACTTCCTGCCGATTTTGGATCTAGAGTCACATTAAAATTTATTAATGGAAAATAGACTAAGGAGAGGTATTCCAGTCCCTTGGTTGCAGGTTCACAGCAGATTCAACAATACTGGAGATGCTTTGAAAAAAGAAGGAACAAAGATTATGACGGTTATAAGAAGCCGCGTGGAGAAGAAAGGTTTATCGTACTCCCAATGTCTTGTTTTCAGATCGTGATCTATGGTTTCAGCGAAGAGTAAACTTCTTTGGGTGGTAACCTGGATGCTTGTGTGCCTTGTTTATTCAGAAAGTGTGGGTGATAATCAGATTCCTCATCTGTGGAAACAAAAGAACTGGGACGTAAGCAGACAACATCCTTACCCTAACCGAACCAAGGTGGCAGTACTGAAAATGAGTGAAAAAGGAACCCTTCTGTCAGGCGGCAAAATTCAAAAACGATATTATATAAAAAAGAGGCTGGATGGCTATCTGTCAGGTTGTTTTGTTGCTGCATGCCTGTGAAGTGTTTAATGAAGGGAAGAGGCACTTCACAGAGCGGTTTGCCATTAAACAGTTCTCCTGGGATGCCTACTACCTAAGCTGCTCACTCACCCACCTGACATTGTTTTCACACTGGAGTTAGCATGATGACAACCTTACATTTTTATGTATATAGGCAGATAAATAAATATGCTAGCTAAACAAAAGTTTTACATTGGCATAGTTTGCATCTGTCGCACCAAGTATCAGGTGAAGCCATGACAATGTCACGGTTCAAACCGCCAGCTTGCTTCAAAATGGCAGCCAGCATCCCAATGTTGACAAAACTTGCCACTCCCACCTCAGGAATCCTTGTGCCAAATTTGACAACGATCTCTTAAGAAGTGTTGAAACGCATAGAGAACAAATAGACAAACTGCTCCCCAAGATATAGAGTAGATAATTTATTATTATTATTATTACCATTATGCAAATTAATACACACCACCCTTTTAACCACCACCCTTTCCCTAATTGGATGACCAACAGAGACATTCAACAGTCAGAAAAATACAATGGTTTATTGAGTTTGGAGACTCCAGTTTGTTCATGACACTATGGAGACTTTGTTCCTCTCCTTTGCAAAACGCTAATGTGGGTAAAATATATGTTCAACCAGAAACAGGAGATGATATCCAACCAAGTCACACTCAGAAAAGCCCCAAACAAAACAGTGGACTTATATAGCTGAATTGATTT
Organism: Podarcis cretensis; assembly: GCF_951804945.1. NCBI lineage: Eukaryota > Metazoa > Chordata > Lepidosauria > Squamata > Lacertidae > Podarcis > Podarcis cretensis. Next base: position 42,830,816 of record NC_137183.1, on the reverse strand, counting down.
TAATGGGACTACGCCGGCCAGCATTGGATCCCATCCACAGCTTTACAAGATATTGACAGAATGTGGGCTTCTATTAATGCAGAGCACTTAATCAAAATCACAAACTAGCTGGGCTCATCTTATCAAGGACTAGAGGTAGTGTTCTTTTAAAAAGATGAATGGCAAAACCTTCCCAATCTTTAGAAGAGAGGAATAAAGGGAGAAAGAAGGGGAGAGGGGGACGCCCCATATGAAGAAATTTTTCACATGGCAGTTAGCAAACAGTACAGCTGGTTCCCATCAGCATATGTCACATTGCCTTGGTCCCATTTCTAGTGCCAATTTCACATGACTGAAAGTTCACCTCAGTTTTAAAACCACATGATGCTTCTGTGTCAGCAATCATGGGTTCTGTGATTCCAGTTTGCTCCTTGGCTAAGAGTCTAGGAGGAGGACAGCTAGGATCTCCATTTGATATGGCACCCAGACTACAATGTTTCGTCCTTCTTTATGAGAGACGGTGCTGGTTTGCAGCAAGCGTTTGAATTGCATTTCCTTGAAAGGCTCCTGAGATCAGCCCAAGCTTTTGCAATGCACTCAATTCTTTACAGACCTCTGGGCAAGCTGCTGCTGCTGAAACAAGCAATTGGAGAACACGGTGCAACTCTCATTCAGATGCGGTCTGATCATACTCAAGTGTCTAATTGTATTTTTCTAGATCAAACGGGGGGATCAATCAGGAACGTGTCTGCTGGATTTTGGAGCCACTCACACTGCCCCCCAGTTCTGGATGGCACAAATGTTTGAGGAAAAGCAAACAAATCAGAATGAAAACCCAGCTGAAAGGTGCACTCGTTTTCATTGAAGGATTTGTGGATTCATGAAGACGCATTTGCCATCCCAGATATGGAGCTGATAAAGTTCCATTAAGTCCTCCTTTGCTGTCTCCGTGTCCTGTTAAAAAACAACATCCCTTAATAAAAACTGGTCAGGTGATGGGAGCAAACTTTCTGCCTAAGACCCTGGTGCAAAAAGCAACTAAAATCTGAGTGAGGTTTTGCCTATATTCATGGTTACACACCCAGCTCCTTAAGCCCAGAAGAACTAATTACTCCTATGGGGAAATGGCCCCCTGATACAGGACCTAAGTGAGGAGCAAAGCATCCTTTGAGTTAATTTGGCCTTTGATTTTCTTAGTGTTGGGTGTCTGATAGGGAATTTGTGCAGTTAGAAAACCTGCTTTTTAAGAAAAACACCAGGCAGCCATCTTACTCTGTCTAATGGTATGGCCCATAGGTGTGGACAGCCCCTTACGGGGTCTTTGCTGCGAGATCACATTCATCCGGTGCTATACCAGCTGCACTGGCTCCCGGTGGAGTACAGGATCAGGTTTAAGGTGCTAGTTTTAACCTTCAAAGCCCTATACGGCCTAGGACCCTCGTAACTATGGGACCGCCTCTCCTGGTATGCCCCACAGAGGAACTTACGGTCTTCAAATAAAAACATCTTGAAGGTCCCAGGCCACAGAGAGGTTAGGCTGGCCTCAGCTAGAGCCAGGGCTTTTTCGGCTGTGGCTCCAACCTGGTGGAACGCTCTGTCACAAGAGACAAGGGCCCTGTAGGACTTGACATCTTTCCGCAGGGCCTGCAAGACAGAGCTGTTCCACCAGGCATTTGGTCAGGGTGCAGCCTGACCCCCTCCTTTGGCAATCTTTACAAAACTCTAGTTTATGGTTGCCATCAATTTGGATTTTAATTAACTTTTATAATGTTTTTATAATGTTGCACTGTTTTGGTGTTGTTAGCCGCCCTGGGCCCGGCTTCGGCTGGGGAGGGCGGGATATAAATAAAATTTATTATTATTATTATTATTATTATTATTATTATTATTATTATTATTTCAGTGAAGGAAGGAGCGCAAATGATTAGACAAACAAATAAGGATAGGGGAGAGGTAAGTAGGCAAAATGCTAACAAAATAACCACAACAGGAGTAGTCAAGAAGTCAAAACAGAAGATTTTTCCTGTGAAGTTTTTAATGTGTGACATTATTATTATTATTATTATTATTATTATTATTATTACCTATTTTTAATCTTTGTTGGAAGCTGCCCAGATGGGCAGCGTACAAATAATAAATTATCATCATCATCATCATCATGTCAAGCAGATTTGGAGGGCAGAGGGCAGGGTGGCTCTTTTTCCTCCTTGCTTGCAAGCTGCAAAAGCAGCCCCTCACTCTCACAGATTTCTTTCCGCAAAAGATGGAAAGTGGAGCTTGGACAGAGACAGAGCAATGAGACAAGAAACAGATGCAGAAAAAGGCTTCTGTCTGTGGAGGAGGGAGAAGGACTCCTTTTTTCTCCCTTACTGCAATTGCTGGAGCCAATCACTCCCTGAGACAGATCTGGTCAGAAGCCACACCTCAATTCCAGCCTTTTTATTCTGCCTGCATCTCTATCTGTGTTCCTTGATATCCACTTTCTTGAAACTTTAGCGGGTGCTTGAGCACCCTCAGCACACCCCTTGAGCACACCTGTAGTAAGGTCACCATTGTTGCTAATCCAAAGCCTGAGTCTACTTAGCAATGTCATTTGGAAAGCATATCTACAGTAGACATTTTGTCAGTTGGTAGAGTATGAGACTCTTAATCTCAGGGTCAATCCCCACGGTGGGCAAAAGATTCTTGCATAGCAAGGGGTTGGACTACATGACCCTCGTGGTCCCTTCCAACTCTACAATTCTATGATTTCAGAGGATTTTTAAAAAAGTATTATACCTGAAGGCAACTGTTTCATGGGCAGCGGTCCTTCTGGTTTATGTTCTTTTTTTCTAATAGCGATCTAACAAAAGAAATAGGAGACAATTAATTTATTTCAACCAAGTAGATTTATATTTGATATAAGTATCAAAATATGAAAAACTGAAAAGAATGGTGCACATAAAAAAGCACACTTAAGTATGAATACATTTTAAAAAATTAGAATAGGAAGAATTAAACTAAAAACAGGGAGCCCAGGTTCCATAGTTTAACTATGAAAGAAGTACATTGACTATGAAGAAGTACATTCTTTTGTTTGTTCTGAATCTCCCAATATTCAGCTTCATTGAATAGCCACATGTTCCAGCATTTTGAGAGAGGGAGAAAATCTTTTATCTACCCACTTTATCCATGCAATGCATGAATTCCTTGATCAGCAAGGAATTAGTGGCCATTGTAACAAAGAGTCATGTTTTAGGAAAATTTGCCATTACCGAAAGCCAACAGATAGCCACTCACTTAAAGAACTTGGCCTGTGTTAAATAGCTCCTAGCTTTTGCGATTTCATCAACAAGTTTCTTTAAATCATCTCCTTCAAACAAGGGGAAAGCTGGATCCTGAAAAAAGAAAAAAGAATACATGTCTTTGGATGGATGGAAATTTATCGGTAAAGAAAATAAAACGTTTTTACAAAATGATGTAGAAATGTAGAGAGAGAACTGAAGAGCAGAAAAATGAGGAAGTGAGAGAAACCAAACTGGACAGATCTGACTAGCTCTAATCTCACCTCACTTTTCATAGGCACAACTATGAACCAGAAAATTAGAGAACTGATACGTCTGTCTATCTGCAGAAATGCCCTGGGCTTGCCTTGCCCTCTTAAATTGGTTCATCTATGTGTACAGGAAGCATACAAACAGGTAGTGCCCCAGGTGTGGACTGCTTAAATGGGCAAGGGATGGATCCGGGAAGCCTATCCCACTCTGTCGGCTCCACTCCCTAACACAGCCCAAGTCCCCAGCCTACATCCCCATTTGCCAAAGCAGGGTTCACACTAGGATCCGGTTCCTGATAGGCGGAATAAATAAATAAAAAGGTTAAGTGGAATAGAGATAGAGAAATGACTGTTCCTGAAGAGCTATGGGAATGTTTATGATATTTATTTATCTTGTTTTTCTATTGCAACCAGGGAAAACTGTTTTAAGGGGGCATATGGCAGCATAGAGAAGGTAATGCTGAATTTGTCAGGAGGAAAAGGGAGACTTTGCTCATGTATGGTGATGGAAAAATCAGAAAGCAAAATGTTTTTGAAGTCTGGTGATAAAGTTGATTAAGGACACTTTCCCAGTTAAACCTTAAACCCAAACCATTGCAAAATTTACTGGATGCAGTAAAAATAGTTATTAGCCTGGATAAACACAAGGCAGTTTTATATGTAATTACAAATGCAAGAAACGTATTTGCTATGTTATGGAAGGGTATTTAAAAAACCACTAGTAAAACAGAGTTGATTAAGAAAATATGGGATCAATCTGAAATGGCTAAGATTACAGCACTTGAACACATCAATAAAATAGGCATTGGCATTAGAGAAATGAGAACCTGTAATTCAAAATATTTTTAAAAGGAGTTGACTATAAATGACTTGGAGTCATTTACAGGAGTCTATAAAGGTTAGGCTTTTAAAGTGACTCCACTGGAATGGATTACTTGTGGCAGAGACAAACCACACATACAGGCGTCTCCCCACTTAAGTGTGAGCGAATTGCACACGACTGTGTACATGTGCGGTGCTGGGAAATAAATCATTCAGACCCAGAAATGGAGGGGGAAAGCTGGCGAGTTCTCATCGCTCACAAGAAGACCCTCCCTGGTGCCTGAAGAGGACGTCAGTGAGGGCGGAGGAGGCCCCAAAGAAACCAGTCATATTCCCATGTCAATTTGTTTGTGGTTGCCAAAGCCAGAAGGGAAGCCTCTCCTTCCATAAATGACTCGCCATGTGAAACTGCTCAAAAAAGCAGAATGAGCTATGACCCAAAAGGAACTCTCTGGAGATTTTCTTTTTGGAATAACAGGGAGGGAAAAACCTGTTATTTGTTGATGGGTGGAGGTACATATCAAGATTCCCATGCTTGCCTTAGCAGCTCAAAGGACCAGACAGACTTTCATGGTACTACACAGGATCCCATGTGCTGGGATCCGGAGTGAAAAATAAGGTACAGCAGGAGAAGCTACATCAACTCAACATACATCTTCGTCCTTAAAGCCTTCCGATAGTAGTCGATGTGCTGCCATCTGTCCGTCCACATCCCCGTGGCACCGATGGTAGCGCCCACCCGTCTGGAAGGCCAGTTTCTTAAGAAAGTCATTAGCTGCTCTGTGGAAGACAAGAGGGATGGGGGTGGGGAGAGTTCTTTGTACTATCTTTCAAATAGGTTTGAGTGTTATCATCACATCTCTTCTAAGAATGTCATTTCAATGTGGGTGACATCGCTGCTATGTTGCATCAGCCCTGCCCAGAGAAATAATTCACATTTGCTTGTAAAATTATTATCTCAAGAGGATTCTAGGCCTTCCTCAAGGAACCCCGGCAGCTTTCTTGAGGGTGGAGGTTGGATTACCCTCTGTGTCTGCCAGGGCCCACTTAAGATTCCTACGATTTTACATCAACTTTGCAAACACTTCAAACACCTTATTGGCCAAACAAGCCTTTGTATCTCTTCAAATGAACACCACTTGGCGTCAAAACCTATCTGAGATCCTGGTTAGATACACCCTACCGAAGTTTAATACTCTCAAACTGTGGAGCCCGGACAAAGTTCGGGAATGGATCCTGGAGAGAGACGCCCTGTTAGACATCACAAAAATACAGAACCCAGGGTCCTCCCACTGGTTTCCCCGACTGAAAACAGTCAAAACCTGCGCCAATTACTTGGCGAATATCACCAATCCCACCCTTCGGAGAGCTTTCACCATGGCCCGTTTTCAAACCATTCCCACGGCCTATCTGTCAGGCAGATATGCAAAAATCCCAGTAGAGCAGCGTATATGTCCTTGTCATATGAGAACCAAAGAGGATCTCACACATTACATGTTGTATTATCCCATCTATTCAGCCTTCAGGGATGTGATGTTACAAACTATTCCAAAATCAATAGTCAACTCTGAGGACCAAGTAAAGTTTTTACTGGTGGACGCTGATCCACGGATTTCTCATGTGGTAGCGGTCTTTGTGGTGAAGGCTATGAAAACTAGGGTATGGTTCCTGGATGAAATGGTGAGGTCCCTCCCATTGCTCTCCTAACCTATTGCTGTATCTTCTTTCCTGAATGGTGGGGTTTTTTGGGTAGTTTCCTTTGCTGGGACCGCATGGCATGAATTTTAGCTTATTTTTATAATTTTATTGTTTATCTTTTTAATAATGTTTTATGGTATTTTGTGTAAAGGCATGGACCTCACAAATTTAATAAACTGTACTGTACATTTGCTTGTAACTTCTGGTTTCAGATCAAACCAAGTCCCTGGGAACATTAAGAGTGAGGTTCGTTCTTGGTTTTTGTTTATTAAAACAAGTAGTTAAACATTTAAATGAATGCACTTTATTAAAAGAATATTGGACCCCTCTGGTTTTCTATTCACCCATCTCTCACTGTTAGCGAGCATTCTGAGCATGTTCTGACTGCCTGAGTTTCTCCCCATAAAGGTATGCCTCTCTCTTTTGGCTAGTTCTGTGAACCTTGAATTGTCCCAAAGCCTGCTGATCCCTCCCTCTTGTGCATGGGATGATGCAGTTTGGGGAAACTTTCAAAACCAGTGCAGCTCCAGTCCTAACCTTACGGATCATGCAGTTTTAAGTGGAAGATCTCTTGGAAATGGAGAATCCTCTGTTCCATTGTCAGCTTCATCCATGTTTTCCCTCATGTCAACAAAAAAAAAGATTAGAAAGCCAACTTTTTTCCCAGCAAAGCAAAACATACCTGTCTGAGCAATTAAACGAAATAGTGTGGATTATAATTCCTCGTTTCTTCAAAAGCATTTCAATTTCTTTCAGGACCAAACTGCAGCTGGTGTCTGGTTTTCCATCAGTCAGAACGTACAAAGCCTCAACCTCCGGAAGGCTGAAAGCTCTCTGAAAGAGCAGAATGGCATAACCTATATAATAATCAGGTTATGCAGAAGCACACTATGGTGAAATATAGTTCACCCCACAGGCAATCAGGGGGAATAATTGGCTCTTTCTAGCTGTCTATGCTTCGCAGCTTTGTTTGCACAATGCTAAACCTAACTCTTCGAATGGCTTAGTCCCTGCCCTTCCTCCAAGCTCAACAAGTCACAAACAAAATGGTGGACTCTCATTTGGAATTTTCTAGGAGGCGGAAACTTCCAGCAGAACAGAGATGGAGCCACAGTAATAGCTGCATGCCAGCTAGAGGTCTTCAGTAGGGAGACACCCACTCTCTGCCACAGGGACCCTGGTGCACACAGAACGCTCTGCCCTGCTTAACAAACCCGTAAAGCCTTGAGAATGGATGTATTCCCATGAGCGTGAAATGTTGACAGCCACTGTACAGCGTCATGGCATGTTTCATTTGTGGCCTCCACAAGGCACTCCTGCCAAACGTCAACATCTTCGGCAAAGCTGATGAGACTGAACCTGATGAGAAAGAGGTGTGTCCGTCAAAACATTAAGCCAGCTAAGACTGCCATATCAACTATGGAGCTGAGAAAAGCCCAGCTTTCAACATTCAACTGGCATGCAAAATCCGTTGGGCAAAAGAAAACATTTAGCTCCACCCACAAGCTTTTTGCCGTGAAATGTGCCTCTTTGTATTATCTAAGCTGGTTGCCTAATGCCCAGGCAGGTGTTCCTGAGGCTGTAGTTAATTTTCTGCTAGAAACAAAACCACTGGGTTTGGCCTGGACATAAAGATGGAGGTTATCATTAAACATGGCTGATGGCACCCAGCTCTCTCTCTCTCTCTCTCTCTCTCTCTCCTTTTCATCCAACACAGGAGAAGCACCAGGGGCCTAGTCCACTTCTTTGTCCAGTTTGTCGCAGAATCTTCCTCTGCCCTTTGTGTGGTGGCTATTGTGTAGTGCTTGACCTTGCTATGGTTAACTGTTGGTTGCTGTATTCAGGGCCCAGTAGGAATTTGCCCAAGGGACATATTGACTCTGTCCTTTGCTTTCACCTACCTCATATCAATTGTTACAACTTTGGTGATTAAGGCATTGGGTAAGTCTTTGGTGGAGGGGAGGTTGTAGCCTGCAGGTGTATCTCATTAAAGGGACCCAGGAGAAGCTGCTTCTGTCCAGAAGGCCAGGTGGGGGCTAGGCCATAGCACTCCTTGAGATGGCAACCCTGCAAGGGATACCTATTTGATGTGTGTCATTAGGTCCTCTTTGCCTTGGGTTGACCCCAAACCTCAGTAGGCTGCCTAATGCTCAAACGGTTCTCCAATGCCTTGCCAAACCTTTTCATATGTAATCAATAAAGTCGTGGCCTGATTTGACCTAAGCTACGTGTCCTATGTAATCACTGGTATTGGTCCTGGGGGGGGGGGGGCGCCTGATTTATGCAATGATTCTTGCCTCACTAAGGCTTGCACAAGAGTGTTAAAAGGATATTGCAAAAGATGCATGCACTGATTAAAAACCAGAAAGAAAAAAAGGATTATTTATGCCGTGAAATTATAATCTCCTATGGGAATCTCCCACACGTTCTGGGTGGAGAATTAGAGATAATAACCCCTCCTAACTGAGTTACTGAAATTGAAACATGCCATCGTGCAGTAGCTGGTGGAAACAGGCATGGTTGTATCATTTGGGCTGCCAGAAACAAAATTTAAAAATTCCTTCCAGTAGCACCTTAGAGACCAACTAAGTTTGTTATTGGTATAAGCTTTCTTCAGATACATCTTAGAAGGACCAAAACACAAGCCAGTCACTACATGTAACTAAATCAACATTTTATCCTTTCTGAGAAGAAACACTTGAGGAAAGCCATATGAGAGCATTTGAATATCCATAAGGGGGGGGGGGGGTACTATGGTGGGAAAGCAAGTTGATACCCCAAAACAGGGTCCTCTCAACAACTCCTTTTTTCTAATCTTAAATTCACTTCTCCACATTTCTGCAGCAATTTGCAGATTCTTAAAAAAAAAAATCCTCATGAAAATTCTTCAGCATTTTAGTGCAAATTTCACCTTATAAACACATTTTTTGTATATAGTCTTGATTTATGGACATATTTTTGTAAGCAATTTCTCCTACTATAATGCATGCTATTTTTCATTTTTGTGCACATTTCCCCCTAACATATGTATTTTGGTAAACAATAGATGGAGAACTGCATTGCAAAATTTGGATACGTGTGAATTTATAAGCATGGCTGTGTTTCGGTTTTCAAATTGTTTCGGAAAGAGCAAATTCGATAAGTTTGCCATTAAATCTGAACTGACTTGCATTTCTCCCTCATCTTAAGGTCACCTCTGCACCTTCCTTACTTCACATTATTCTTCCTCAGCTGTTCCCAGATAAGGGAGGTGAGCTCTTTTGTGACCTCCTGCAAAGAACGGTCCATGGAACCAGACGTATCAATCAGGATGCAAACATTCGCTTCCAAAACGACACCAAACAATCGACGACTACCTATTTTTTAAAAAAAGAAATGAAATGAGCAGGTAGGCTGCACATTCAGATGGGGAGGGGTGTTACTGCATTTGTTTTCGTGGTTATAATGTCACTGCTTCTGTCCCGTTTTGTAAGGTTCCTTTCACTCCGCAACACCCTTAGTTTTTGTAACACAGGGGAATTGAAGGCCATTATGGGCTGAGCTGACATGCATTTTACAAAACACAAAACTCAACTGAGTGTGTTTGCACACAGATGATGTGGGGGTGGGTGGAACTCAACAGCCGCAGGACAGTGAATCCCATCCCTAGTCACCACTGCATCTAGCTTGTCTCTCAGCTCAGTAATTAAACTCAAGTGGCCTTGCACCGGTTACCATTCATTTCTCACTCATAGTTTTTTAAAAATGACAGTGATAATATTAACTAATAATAAACTTCATGTGAGCTATGGGCTATTCAAATGTTGGAAGCCGACTTGCAAATAGTTATCACCTCTCCTCTGTAATTTCTATCTCACAACTATTGCAATGGCAAAATGTTAGCTGTTCTCATGCAATGTCTTAAGAAAGGAGCAATGCTGGTCTTGTCTTTTGGTCAAACTCTGCTTCCTATGAACACCCCTGGAATGTTAAGTGTGCTTTCTCCATGAATCCTTTGGCTGGCCACTCCATGGTGGAAGAGTCAGCTCTAGGGGTGTGGCTGTAAGAGCAGCTGCTGCTGCTGCTGCTACCACCACACACAAAACAAAGCCTTCTCTCCGTTAGGTTTAGAGCAGAGATGTGTCCTTTAGGGCTAGTGGGTCAAGAAGATCAACAGCTGGAGGAGCCACAGTCAATGACAGGCAGAGGCAACTAATTCTAGTTTTGTTCCCATCCTCCTCCCTGCTGAATTCTACAACAGACAACCCTGAGATTACAGAGAAGAAAACTGAGGACGGATCTACACTCATCGTTTATAACATTAAAAAATGTGTTATTAAAATGTTACACCAGAGGCCGCTTCAGAGCAGCGAGCCCCCGGCAAAGGGAAACTGCCATTAAACATTATAGAACATTATATTTTATAACGTTTAGAAGATCAGTGTAGATCCAGCCTGAGAGGCAGTGCTGCCTCATGGAGTGACTCAAGGTTGGCTGGGGAGGTAATATATACCCATCCAATTTTGTCAAAATATATATTATCTTCTTTATACATGAAGAATTACTGGGGGGACTGTAGAAGGCAATTTGTGGGTGAGACGGAGATAAAGTTTAGTGCACTGAGTAGAGCTCTGGCTTTGAGCAGGACAACACTGAGTTCAAAATCTTGCTTAATCGCAAACACCTTGGATTATCTTAGACCACTTAATTCTCTATCAGCCTCAATCCATTATCTAGTGAAAGGAAACTTCCCTCCCAAGGCTGCGTGAATTAGCTTTCTATCCTAGGGCAATAAACAGATATTATTCAACACTGCAGCGACTTCTCCTTCTTAGAGGTAGTACACACCTGACAGAAGCCACTGGACTCTTCGAAGATAGCACCGCAACACTCTCTCCATCTGTTCAATGTACACTTCCAGGTCCTTGGGCTGAATCTGCAGATGTTTGACAATTCCCTAAAAATACAGTTTGCATTTTGTCACTACAGATGTGCAGATATACAGTGGTACCTCCATTTATGAACTTAATTCGTTCCAGCTGTCCGTTCCTAACCTGGAACCATTCTTATCCTGTGGCCCGCTTTTGCTAATGGGGCCTCCCACTGCTGCCACACCGCCAGCGTGTGACTTCCACTCGCATCCCGGGGCAAGGTTTGCTACCCAGAACACCTACTTCCAGGTTAGCGGAGCTCGTTACCCAAAGAGTTTATAAGGAGGACAGTACGGTACAGAAGGCGGTGAAGGTCCTGTGTGAGTGCCTGGAGGCGGTTGGAGGATGGATGGCGGCTAACAGATTGAGGTTGAATCCTGACAAGACAGAAGTACTGTTTTGGGGGGACAGGGGGCTGGCAGGGGGGTTCCCTGGTCCTGAATGGGGTAATTGTGCCCCTGAAGGACCAGGTGCGCAGCCTGGGAGTCATTTTGGACTCACAGCTGTCCATGGAGGCGCAGGTTAATTCTGTGTCCAGGGCAGCTCTCTACCAGCTCCACTTGGTACGCAGGCTAAGACCCTACCTGCCCACAGACTGTCTCGCCAGAGTGGTGCATGCTCTAGTTATCTCCTGCTTGGACTACTGCAATGCACTCTACGTGGGGCTACCTTTGAAGGTGACCCAGAAACTGCAATTAATCCAGAATGCGGCAGCTAGACTGGTGACCGGGAGTGGCCGCCGGGACCACATAATACCGGTCCTGAGAGATCTGCATTGGCTCCCAGTACGTTTCCGAGCACAATTCAAAGTGTTGGTGCTGACCTTTAAAGCCCTAAATGGCCTCGGTCCTGTATACCTGAAGGAGTGTCTCCACCCCCATCATTCAGCCCGGACACTGAGATCCAGCGCCAAGGGCCTTCTGGCGGTTCCCTCATTGCGAGAAGTGAGGTTACAGGGAACAAGACAGAGGGCCTTCTTGGTAGTGGCGCCCACCCTGTGGAACACCCTCCCTTCAGATGTGAAGGAAATAAGCAGCTATCCTATCTTTAAAAGACATCTGAAGGCAGCCCTGTTTAGGGAAGTTTTTAATATTTAATGCTGTATTGTTTTTAACATTTGATTGGGAGCCGCCCAGAGTGGCTGGGGGAACTCATCCAGATGGGCGGGGTATAAATAATAAATTATTATTATTATTATTATTATTATTATTATTATTATTATTAAGCTGAGGTTCCACTGTAATGTTAAATTAAGGTCATGTCAGATATCTATAGGTTAGACAGGGTAGAAGTTCCTGATGGACTACATGGAATTGGTGGAAATGACTGGCAGAATCCGAGACCAGGGAGAAGAGTCGGTGGAAGAAGACTGGAAAAAGTTTAAAGACTATTTATGGAAATACTGTAAAATTAATGAGTGTTAGGAAAATGTTGGAATGAAGTTATATGGCTTTAGTAGAAATGTTATAAGGAATTAAGGATAAATAGATTAATAGAGTATTAAAGGGAAAATAAGGTTAGAATGTGTTAAGATAATTATAGGATTAAAAATAGAGGAAGATGGAAAGGAATTGCTGGAAAAATTAATAGAAGTGGAATACAAAAAGGGAGGTGTGAGGAGGTCGCGGGAATAAGTGAATGAAAGATAAGATATTGAATTTTTTTGATGTGTTTTAAACTGTGTTTGTTTTGTTTTGTTAGTTTAATGTTAGTGTTTTGTTAGTGTAATGTAGTGTGTGTGTTTTTTGTATTGTATTGTATTGTATTGTTTTTATTTTTTGTAGTGTTTAAATTGTTGGAAAAGGTAATAAATATTATCTTAAAAAAATAGACAGGGTAGAAGTTCCTAGACTTGGGTGATCATGTTAAATTACCTGGGTGCATTTGGGGAAAGAGTGCAGGCAAACTTGAGGGAGGGTAGCTGGTGGTGGGAGTTGAGGGCTATAGGCCTGACCATGTTCTTCATTAACAGATTGGGTGAAAAATCTATTTTCAATTGTTCACTGTGCCATCTTGAAAATAATTCATTTGAGAGCCAAGCTATGCACAGGAATATTAATTAATAACTCTTCTTTTAAGTGCATAGGGATAAAGAACACCTTTGTTGGTCCCATGGCCAAGAGAAATAGGTCCCATTGGCTCCTTCTACATCCCATACCCTCCAACATTTCTCCGATGAAAATAGGGACATCTTAAGGAAAAGCGGGACATTATGGGATCAAATCAGAAACTGGGGCAGCTTCTCTAAATCAGGGATGTCCCTGGAAAATAGAGAAATTTTGCAGCGTCTGACATCCAAGTTCTTACTCCCATTTCCTTTCAGTAGCTTTGCCAGGGTCACAATGGGGTCTCCCGTTTCTTGAAAAATTCAGCCACATCTTTGGAGCCAGAAAGAAGAAGGCTCAAGTATTTCATGAAAACATTGTTTTTATAATGAAGGTGATGGACTATATGGAGCTGGCGGAAATGACTGGCAGAATCCGAGACCAAGGAGAAGAGTCGGTGGAAGAAGATTGGAAGAAATTTAAAGTTTATTTACAGATACATTGTAAAATTAAGGAATGTTAGAAGGATGTTGGAATGAAGTTATGTGGCTTTAGCAGAAATGTTATAAAGGATTAAGTAATAATGGATTGTTAATTGGTGAAAGAAGAGAGTGTAAAATTACAGTATGGTAAGATAAATTATTAGGATAAAAACAAAGATGGAAAGGATTTGCTGAAATATCTAATTGAACTAGAATACAAAAAAGGGAGGTGTGAGGAGGTCAAGGAAACAAGCAGATGAAAAATAAGTTATGGGAAGGTTTGATTTGTTTTTTGTTCGTATTTTTCTATGCTTTTTTTTCTTCTTTTTTGTCTGTATCTATTGTGATGTATTGCTTTGTTTTTTCTTGCTTAATTTAGTGTTGTTGTTTTTGTAACCTTTAAAACTGGAATAAATATTATTTAAAAAAAAGAAAAAGAAAAAGAAAACATTGTTTTTATATACAACAGCAGCTTATTCTATGATTTCAAAAAGGCCAGCGAAAATTTGACTGGAACACAGGAAACCACATTGAAAGATGTCGTCAAAGCAGAAGTCTAGGTAACTGGCAGAAATAAGACATTTTTGTACCACAATAGGAGGAAAAGCCATAGGACTTACGTGGATCTCCACGCTCGGGAAGATGTCACAGTATTTTGCTGAGACTTGCTTGTGCAAAGATGCCACCATTTCCTTCTGATGCACACACTCAGGTCCAAAAACAAGGCTGGGCAAGTCTAACTTCAATTTCTTTATACTGAATCTGCTCAGCCACTTTTTGAGAGAAAGGAGGACAAAATAATAGCTATGCTCAACCATCTTATTTATTCAGAAAGTTATTACCCCCTTCCACCCCCTCCACAAGGCAGGTGCAGCTTACAGATATAAATTGCAACATACAAACAACCATAATGCCAACCAATAAAGCACAAATGTATCAAACTAAAGATGATATGTTTAGGACGTATATCAGTCAAAGACATACTGCTGCCCTAGGCTTCTTTGGGGAGAAGGGCAGGATATGAAATGAGTGAAGGAATAAAATGAAGAACACTCAATGCTTCCACAGCAATTCATATCAAAGCGGTAAAATCAATAAAGAATCTAGTGGCATTTTAAGGCCCGACAGAGCCATCTCTTTAGAAAAATTATGAATCATACCGCTTTAGTGGAGCATATCTCTTCTTCAAATGGCAAAACAGGAACAGGAATCTGCTTCTTCACATTTTTCGTGTTTGAATATTTTTTATAAACTGCACCTAGGAAAAAAAAGAAGCTGCAGTGTTCCACTCTGGGCAAAAATATGCTTCATGCCAAAAAAATATGGCATGCCATATGCTGGTGGAGGCACATATACAGTGGTGCCTCGCAAGACGAAATTAATTCGTTCTGTGAGTTTTTTCGTCTTGTGATTTTTTCATCTTGCGAAGCACCGACTTTGGAAAAGCTTCAAAAATCACCAAAATCTTCAAAAACCTCAAAAAAGGCTACCACACCGTGTGCTATGAGTTGCTCCTCGAAGTGAATGCACGGTTTTAAGAAAAAGGAAACAAACTTGCAAGACGTTTTTGTCTTGCAAAGCAAGCCCATAGGGAAATCCGTCTTGCGAAGCAACTCAAAAAACGAAAAACTCTTTCGTTTTGCGAGTTTTTCGTCTTACGAGGCATTCGTCTTGCGAGGTACCACTGTAACTTGCATTACAGTGGTACCTCTGGATGCGAACGGGATCCATTCCGGAGCCCCGTTCGCATCCTGAAGCGAACGTAACATGCAACTGCATGTCTGCGCATGTGCGGGTCGCGTTTTGCTGCTTCCGTGCATGCACGTGATGTCATTTTGAGCGTCTGCGCATGCGCAAGCAGCGAAACCCGGAAGTAATGTGCTCCGTTACTTTTGGGTCGCCGTGGAGCGCAACCCAAAAATATTCACCCTGAAGCTACTTCAACCCGAGGTATGACTGTATCTACTTCCTACCTAATATAAGAGCTCTACCAGTGGGTGGTGCTGTGGGTTAAACCACAGAGCCTACGACTTGCCAATCAGAAGGTCGGCGGTTCGAATCCCCACAATGGGGTGAGCTCCCATTGTTCGGTCCCTGCTCCTGCCAACCTAGCAATTCGAAAGCACGTCAAAGTGCAAGTAGATAAATAGGTACCGCTCTGGTGGGAAGGTAAACGGCGTTTCTGTGCGCTGCTCTGGTTCGCCAGAAGCGGCTTAGTCATGCTGACCACATGACCCGGAAGCTGTACGCTGGCTCCCTCGGCCAATAAAGCGAGATGAGCGCCGCAACCCCAGAGTCAGCCATGACTGGATCTAATGGTCAGGGGTCCCTTTACCCCTTTACCTTTACCATATCACACCAAGGATCCATCTAGTGTCCCACTTGGCCAGCCAGATGCTTCTTGAAATCACTTAAGCATGAAGGCAACAACCTTCCCCCATGTCCCATGTCTGGAACAGAAATCAATGCAACTAACACAATTGGTTTTTGCTGTTGCTTTCAGTCCGCAAACAATATGTCATTGATTGCATCCTCTGCACTGAAATGAATGGGGTGGAATAATGTAATGACTTTACCAAATTAATTGCATAAATGGCTTAATTTCACCACATCAGACAGCAAGAGAAATAATCTAGGTTTTGGCAGAAGACAAACTGCAGGGGAATGGAAACAGTGCTGCATGTGACAAATACACGATGGAATGGAAGATGATGTCTTCCATCATCCCAATTTGGCTCTACTAGAGCAGTGTTTCCCAACCTTGGGCCTCCAGCTGTTTTTGAACTACAATTCCCATCAGGTTGAGAAACGCTGCCCTAACCCCTCTTCTCACTCCTCCGACACCTGAAATGCCTCCCCTCTAGCACACTCAATTGCTATTGGAACAAGTCAGAGAAAAGGAGAAAATCTGCAGTGAGACTCCTCATTATCAAAGTTTTAAAACTGCTGGTTTAGTAAGAAAAAGACTGCACACCTTGGGATACCCACCTACTTTTTTCCCTTTGTCAGCATAAAATAACAAGAGAGAAACCTCTGGACGCTTCTTTGACTTGAAGTTGTGTTTCTTTTTTCCGCTTGTCAGATAAATTTCCTTTGAAGGTACTGCAACACAAGGGCAAATAATAATAATTATTATTCTATTTAACCTAAGAATGCAATGCTTATCAGAATATTAATTTATCATCATCATCATCTCTGGCAGGGTTTAAATCATGGGGCTGTGGAGAGGGGGTCCCCCAAGCTACAGTGTTAGCAAACTATGGAGAAGGTCATGATTTGGCCCTGAAGCCCAGCTCCCAAAGTTCAGACACTGCCTTGATTTGGCTGCTTTAAGCAGTGCTTTTTTCCTGGGGGGACGCAGGAGTACGCATACCCCTAAATATTTTGTGAATCTAAGTTTGGCCTCATTGAGGGGCAGTATTTCAATATGAGTAGGAAAATGAGAGTACCCCTAAACATTTTTTTAAAGAAAAAAAAGCACTGACTTTAAATATCAAGATTCCCTTTTTGGAAACAAAGATGAAAAGGGGAAATAGGTAAGGCTCAGATGGATCCACAAAGGAATACTGCAGAAAACTTGTACTGCGGAACTTGTGGACAGTGTGAGATAAATATGCTATTAATATGAGGAACACTGTTGCCCTGAACTCTTCTCTTAGCCACAGTTATAACTTGCCTTTTTCAGCCCTTTGTGAGACCCTTGACTCACAAACATCAGTCAAAGAAATATGCAGTCAAATGTTTTCTTTAACTGTTAATGACAGTAGGACCACCTACTGTTTCAATTATGAAACAGTTTTCCTAAACACAGCAAGCCTTGAAACAATTTTTTAGCTTTCATTCCACCTGGAGCAGTAGGGCCCATGACACTGATTTCCACCGGCCTTCTTCCCCTACTTGAGCTGGTTACTAGGGCTTATGCACTGGATCCCGGATTATTGGGGAGGGGATCCTGGCTTCAGCTGAGTTGAGTGGAATCAGCCCCAGATCACCACAGGCTCTGTTGGGCCACTGAGTGAGGTGGTCCTTAAAGCATCCTGGGCCTAAGTTGGGCATGGGTTTACCCAACTCAGTCCTACTCAGAGTAGATCCATTGAAAATAATGAACCTAAGTTAGTCATGCCCATTAACTTGATTGGTAACACTCTTGAGTTGGACTAGAAACTGGATGCAAACCATACATTATCAAGAGCCAATTCTTCTCCAGACGCCTCACACACTTCATCCAGCCTTAGTCAGCAGGCTTTGCTATTTCATCAAGCTGGTAGTAAACAAAGCTTGAAACAACAAATATATCTATTTGTAATCATGCAAGCAATAGCAATTCAAATCCATGGGCTTAATTTACACACACCTGGAGGAATTTCTGCTTTGGCACTTGGTGGACGCCATAGGAGAGCTTTCATCGTGCCATTTCTGGCCCCATCGAGCTGGTCTCTGAAGTTCTAAAAAGGCACAGTCAACATCTGAGAAAACCTTCTGCCACTTTGCCCCCGCCTACCAGCATGCTACGTGGTTCTTATTTTCAAAACCGCTTTTGGGATACCACAATGGCAACAATTATGCAACCAGATTGCTGAGTGGAGCGCCTGGACACACAGGTCACACCTGTGCTGAGACAACTGCTCTGGTTGCCAGCCAGCTACCAGGTCATGTTCAAGGTCTTCTTGTTTACTTGGCCCTGTATAGACCTGTATGATCTGCACTCAACCCTATCACAGAGCAGCAACGCCCCCTCCCCCCCCCCGGCATTTTCAGCTTTCGTCCTTGTATTGTAGAATCATAGAAGCCAACTACTAGGGACATGGTTAGTGGCACTGATGAAGGCAGTTTTCATCTTAAAATACCAAACAGTGTCATACCATCCTGGCAAGAGTGAGGGCAGTTGGCCTTGGAAATGGTAGCCTCTGTGGTCTACTCTTCTTCTGTGTTTCTAGCGTTGTTAGGTCTCCTTCAGGCATCAACTGATTAGCCAAATGACTTCCTGAACGCTGCTTTAAGGATCCCACTAGTAAGGCACACTGAAAAACAGAAGGGATAGGAAAGGTTTAGACTTTCCCTGGAAAGCAAATGCAGTGGGGGGGGGGGAGGGAAGCCTTATCAGTTTCTATCAGGACTGAACTAAAAAGGAAATAGCTAATGTATTGCCTTCAGATGGGCAAAATGGGGGGGGGGGGGTCCCATTCCACAACACTTGGAGAAATACAACAGAGAACTACACATACACATCCTCTTCTGATGTGCCTTATGCATCAATAAAAAAATATTTCTTGTTCTCTCTTCTGATATGGCCTATGTTTTATTATTATTTTGATCACTGTCTCTTTGCATTTGTATTGGAACACTGAACATAGTTTGTTCTTGTTTCAATCTGGTTGTTAGCTGTCTTGTAGGACCAAACCTGAGAATGGAACGTAAGCTAGGAATTTAAAAAATCATCATCATTGTCACCATCAACATTAGATGTTGTTCCCAAGCCATCAATTATCATCAACACAGAAGGATGTTGTCATTCCCAAGTCATCCATATCATCATTGTCCATGAACCTAAGAGGATGCAGTTCCTATGTCATTGCAAATTTGGAAATTCACCTTTCCATTTCACGTTTTATGGGTTTAACAATGGAACACCAGCCTACTCAGGTTGTCACCAAACTGATGGCCACCAATGTGGATAGATTTACAAGGGGATGAAACGAAGGCCACATCCACACCATACATTTAAAGCACTCTTATCCCAATTTAATAGTCATGCCTTCCCCCAAAAGGATCTTGGGAATGTAGTTTGCTAAGGGTTATGAGCATTGTTAGAAGACCCCCCCCCCATTACCACCCACCACCCAAATGTTACAGTTCCCTGGGAAGATTGCTAAACCATTCTGGGAACTGTATCTCTGTGAGGAGAATAGAGGTCTTCTAACAACTCACAGTATCTTTAAGAAACCACAACTCCCAGGGTTCTCTGGGAGGGGGAAGCCATGACTATTAAAGTGGTATAAGCATCTGGTGAGGATATGGCCAAATTAATGGAAGATATTAATGGCTACTCATCATGACAACTATGTACTACCTTCAATATAGGAGGCAGTATGCCCCCAAGTCCCAGTTGAGGGAACACAAGTGGGAGAGGTCTATTGCATTCATGTTGTGCTTCCCATAGATGTCTGGTTGGTCAATGTGGGTAACAGGATGCTGGACCAACTAGGGTTTGATGTGGTCCAGAATAGGTCTTCTTAAGTTCTTAAATGTGAAGCAGATCCTGTACATGACTGAACAAATGCATCCCGTTCAACCTAACAAACACAGCACCCATTTCAGAAGAAGAATATCTGAACGTATACCTTGTGAGAATAGTTGACAGCTTTTTCCATTTCAGATAGGATAATGCTGATATCATCACTTTCATAGATGCCTAACAGGAGGAGAGAAAAGAAGAGCAAAAAGGCCAGCAGAAGGCATGTCCTTAAACTCCCTAGCGTTTAAATTTTTTTTTAATAGATCAGTAAGCAACTGCAACATGGAGAAGCATATTGATCATTGATAGTCCCAGACCCATTTCTGTTGAAACATTATAGGGTTGAGTTGTTGTTGTTGTTCGTTTCATTTCTATACCACCTTATATTTTTAAGAAAAAATAATCTCAAAGTGGCTTACAACCCACATTAAACCATCAAATAAAACAACCCAAAATAAAACTTTACTGAAGAAAGTTAAGTGTACGATCAAGGCAACTAAAATATCATCTTAAAACTTCCGGGTTAGCGCCATCGCCGAATGGCGGATTCCCTCTGAGCTCCGGAGGGAATTGGCTCAGCAGGGGGTCGGGTCTGCTGCGGCGGCGACGTGGGGACCCTAAAAAACCACAGGCGCGGAAGCCTGTAGACCTGGTGACTCGGCGGGCACCATTTGCGCCCCCCCGACCCGAGAGGGAGCCTTTTTAAAGGCTTCGGAACGGGGGACGGGGAGAGGCGTGGTGCTGAGCGTCCTCTGCTTCCCCTGCTGAGTGAAGCCGCATGCCATGGACGGAGAGCGCTGGCTTTTTCCTCTGAACTTTCAGATTAAAAGCAACAACCCGTGAGTAATACGGAAATTGGACTTATAAAAGAAAGAATTTTTTTGAATTTGGTATGACCGGGGAAGACGCAAAGAGGAAGTCCGTCTCCCCTGCCTTGTAAACAACCTGAAGCAAGGACTAAATAATTAAGGTCGAGAGAATATCTCCTTTTTATTGGATTAAACTATTAATTACACGGATTGACAGTATAAGTAACTGTGCTGGAGGATAAGAGCTAACTTTGAGAGCTAAAGTGCCCCCCCCCCAAGACCCAGGAGCGATCCGCGAGAGGAGCCTGCTGAGGAGACATAGAAGATTTTGACAGCTGTCAAACTAGCTGTCAAAGTGGGAAAAATAGAGAACTTTGTTTCTGATGTTTTTGCTGGTTACATTAGCTACAATATAGTGATAAATTGTTGAAAATAAAGAAGAATTGAAACAAGTTAACTTGACTTTTGGGCTGGAAGTGTAAGGAATACTTAATAACCAGAATCCCTCTAGAGGGGGTTCAGGGACACTACAAGAATGGAAATAGGTGGGAAAATACTAGCTGACCTGGACGAGGTTGCTTTTCTCGTGAGAAAATTGGTAGAGCAAAGTCATGTTTTGTCTACAGTCCAGGCAGCTGAACAAGAAATGAAACTTGAGAAATTAGAGGAAGTGGAGAAAGAGATATTTGTTGAACAGGAGCAGCAGGAAGGAGGGGCTGAAATGCTGCAGAAGGCAAAGGAGAGCCGGAGGCCTGTCAAGATGGATATAAAAGAAAAAAAGGACTGGATGATGAAAATTTGGTTTGAATTGAAGAAGGAGGAATGGAAAGATCTTCCTTTGTGGAGATCTGAAGATTTTGGGGCATCTGGACCAAAAAGGATTAAGAAACAATTTCTGAGTTTCACCTTTAAATATGGAGGCCCGGCTGGAAGGAACATGGACATTTTCGGGACAGAGCCCTTCCGAGATTTGGCGGTTAATATAAAGGACTATCAAAAAAAACCGGCAGACAGGAACTGAGAGAGAATTAAGAGCCTCTGACGTGAGGAACCCAGGCTGATAGCAGATGGACTAATGGACAATGGTTTAGGGATTGAAACCGGGAAAAGGAGGGTGGGGTTTGGGAATCCGAAGGGTGTACAAATATATTTTGATTTTTTCTATTGTTTATTTTTTTTGCTTTGTTATTAATACAAAAATGGGGAATTCGTGTAAGGGAGATTGGGTCGATCTTAGAAAAACTCTTTAAGCATAATGATTAATGTATATAAGTTAAAGTTTGATATATAAATTGAATTAAGTATAATAACAAATTAGGGTTAAAAATTAGGGATAAGAACTTGTTGAATAAATATTTGGACATGGAATACAAGAAGGGGAGGCGAGGGCAAGTCGCAGAAAAAAGTTATTGAAAATCAGGATTTTAAAGGTTGAATGTTTTTTAATTTTGTTTTTTCTCTTTTTCTCTTTTCTTTTTTCCTTTTTATCTTTTTTGGAAAGTTGTTTTTGGTTTTTGTGTATTATTTGAAACTATAATAAATATCATTAAAAAAATTAAATAAAATATCATCTTAAAAAAAATCTCAAAGTAAAACATGGCGAAAGGAAGTCAAATATAAACCAGCATAATTAGCAAGAGAATAAAACATTATCATACGCATAGGATATATCTGCTGCTGTTGCTGTCAACCCTGCCTATGGTGGTTCATGGCGGGCAGCGGCTGTGGAGGCTCAGGCTCAATGACCTGGGACTGCACTAAGAGACAGCCAAGAGGGTCTCTTGCCTCTTCAGCAGACTCAGCTTTTGTAGCTGGAGCTGAATAAGGATGGGAGCGTGAGCAAGTAAAGGAAAAGGTTTTCTAAAAGTAAAAGGAGGTCCCAGTAGGGTTGCAGAAGATTCCCAGTTCAAGTTCAAAACCATGTGTACAGTTTGTGAGCATGTGGAGAACCACAACAACCTGCCCTTCACCCTAAGGTCTGAAGGTGGGTCACAACAATTTAATTTACTCTACAGTAGTACCTCGGGTTAAGTACTTAATTCGTTCTGGAGGTCCGTTCTTAACCTGAAACTGTTCTTAACCTGAAGCACCACTTTAGCTAATGGGGCCTCCTGCTGCTGTCGCGCCACCGGAGCACGATTTCTGTTCTCATCCTGAAGCAAAGTTCTTAATCCGAGGCACTATTTCTAGGTTAGCGGAGTCTGTAACCTGAAGTGTATGTAACCTGAAGCGTATGTAACCCGAGGTACCACTGTATCTGATAATATTTCTATATCGCTTACATTAAAAGTAATCTCACAGCAGTTTACAATATACATTGAATCAGTGTTACAGATAACTGGGCAGAAGGAACAGGGCTATCATTTCAGGAAAGCCCAAGTAAACAAGTTTTTACTAAATGCTGGGCTGGAAACACCCAACAGTCACTATCTTCTGAATAAAACTACACCATCTGTACTGCTGCAGGTTGCAGCTTTATTAGCAAGGTTTCCGCCATTGATCTTAGTGAAGGTAGTCAGTCCTTTAGCATCCCAGAGACTGGAGACCCTGAGAAATACACTGTGCATCCCAGGGCTCCTTAGGCCGGGGATACATGCCATTTAAAACACAGCATTAAAAACAGTTTAAAAGAAATTGCAATCCTAAAAATGCATGTCACAAACAAACAAAACATCTGAACATCATATACCTGTTTCTCCAAACCAATGAAACCGACCATTGGCAGTCTGGGTGATTTCTTTACAAATCGCAGCAGTTTCATTCAGACTTGCATAACGCGGCGGGATATCATCAAGGGAGAAACCGTCGATGCTGAACAGACAGACATGCAGCTTCAAGTCACAGCCGCCACAGACCTCAGCCAGGTAAGAACAGATGGCATGCTGGAAGGCAAGAATATAAGCCATCGAAACCACTTGGGAGTACTGTTTGATGATACTAACTCAACAATTTTAGCATTTGTATAGTGCTCGCAGTCATCACAGTCTGTAAGGTGGGAATCCTTTTCCAAACTGAGGGCTGCATTTCCTCATGTGCAACTTTCTGGAGGCTGGTTGCCGTGAGAGGCAAGGTGGACAGAGCTGCCAAAGTGACTCTGTACAGTAGCTAACCTTCCAGCCAGGCAATAGTCAGTGGTTGGCACACGCATCTCTCTGCCCTGGCAAGTAAGAGGCATTGCACCACTCAAAGACACATTCCAACCAGGCAAAAAAGTATTGAAGGAATGCACAGAGAAGGGGCAGCGAGGGGCGTGGCCTGAGAAGAATTGCATAGTCTGCATACAGAAGCCTGGCGGTTGCAAGTGGCCCCTGGGTCAAACTTAACATAGAGCACACAGCACAAGCCCTGTGAGACAGAACCACCTTAGAGTCAAGGGGACCATCTCACCTGCAGAATTGTGGGTGCCCAAGCACCCACAGCCGCCTGGAGTTGGCTCCTATGCTTAGAATGCATGTAGGAGAACACATGTTTGAATACATACAGGCGTCAAAATCTCTCTGCGAGTGCAAAGCTATCATGCAATAGTTCTGACAATAACAAGCATCTCTGGGCTGATGGTAAGCTGGTTTGGGGATTTTACCCACCTTTTCTTGGTCAGGGACTCCAGTCGTAAGCAAGTACATGCTTTGAGATTTATGCTTGTCTTTATCTTTAAAGTCTATCTCCACAGCTCTCCTAAGCGCAGTCATAAGATTTCTAGTGCCTTCACACTGAAGGGTCAGTACCCAGCTAGAAGAGGAGTTGAACAATCTTTTATTTTATTTTTAAACGCCCAAGTATCACCAAAACACTAATCATGGCTTCCAAACATTTTGTGACTGCCATGCTGGCTCATGCTAACAATCCTAGGGCAAACTCAGGTAGGGAATAAAAGAAAACATCGATTTCTGCTCCGGCCCACATTTGCCACATTGCTGTTTCCATTCAGCTGCAGTTCGGCTTCTGAGGGAAATGATGTTATATGTCGCAGATACTGACATAATTAGTTATGTAAATAATTATGCAATTATTATGCAATTCCACAGCGTTCATTTCAATGCAAAGGAAACACAATGTAAATGGTTGGAAAAGTCATTGATTACGTATCATTTGCAGAATACAAACCACAGAAGGAAATACCAATCGTATTTGCTGCATTGGTTTCCCTTCCAGACATGGTAGAAATAAGCGTACATTGGCAATTTCTGCTCCCATTTGCATCAGAATTCTTCAACATACCTAGGCATGGGAAACCTGTGGCCCTCCAGAAGTTGTTAAACTGCAGATCCCATCAGCACCAGCCAGAATGATGCACGGTCAGGGATGATGGGAGCTAAAGCTAAACTTGTGGGAGACCACAAGTTGTGGGAGGCCACAAGTTCCCAAATCCTATCCTATAAACAGTTCCAGGCATAGCCTGAAAGCAGGGAATTAGGAAGAGGGAGTAAACCCCACTTCCTGTTTTTGAGTGGTGGCAAGGGCAGACTTATATGGGAGAGATGTGCAAACTGATTCCATTTCTGGGATAAGCACATCTCCCCTAAATGAGTCCCTTCTCTAGTTTTATACGAGCTGTGTAAAAATAAGGAGCTCAGCTCATTCATGACTCCCATTGGTCTACAAACCCACTTCCGACCTCGGGAGGAGGTGGTGTTGCGGGCTTCACGCCCCCAACACGTGCGCGGAGGCTGGCTTCCAGCCCCTGTGCGATCAGGGGAATCCTCGGGCAGCGTCATCCCCTGAGCCAGCCAATCGGCTGGCTCGGGGTGTGTGGCTTGCCTCATTTAAGGCAAGCATGGCCCGGGATGCATCAGCAGGGCTCCCCCTGTTGGTGTTAACCCTTCCCGGTCTTCAAGCAAACAGGCTGAAGCCGGATAGTCGGATAGGACCAATGCCTAAGCCAATACCGCTCTTTACCTGTAACCAATAAAGTTGTGGCCAATTTTAGTCCATTAACCTAAAATAATGTTGTTATGTTTCTTTATTCCTACTGGTGGGAGGCAGGAACTCGCCACGCAACTAGATAATCTTAAATGCATGTGAAAATTGGATTGAACAGAGATCACTAACCTAGGGGTTTTACCAGTGAGGCTTCCCTTAAAAGATGTTTTACTTACCTCCAGGCCCTTTGTAGGTTGTCTAGGTGCAAAGGAACCATTTCTGCCTGCCAGGCCTTAACGTCATTTCCAAAGCTGCAAGAAACACAGAGCAAATAACTAAACGCTACTTCACAGCATATCAGCCTGCAACAGAACATGCTTGAGCAGTTAAGGTTCCAAAAACAGTAGCAATTCTACACCTATCGACCTGGGAGTAAGTTGCATAGCACTCAGTGAGACTTACTTCTGAGTAGGCATGTATAGGATTGCGCTCTCAGACACTGAGCTGCAATGGGTGCTTTCTGCTATTTTAAGCCTAAACATTCAGAGGAATAAAAAAATCAGAAGAGGCCTGCTGGATGAAGTCAATGGCCCAACTAGTCCAGCATCTTGTTCTCGCAGTTGCCAACCAGATGCTTTTGAGAATCCTGCAAGCAAAAACCAAGCCCAAGAGCACTTTCCACTCCAGCAACTGCTTTTATTCAGAAGCATTCCTGCCTTGAAGGCAAAGCAATAGCTAACATGGCTTCATTAATCAGAAGGTTAATTTAGCAAGGATGCCAAATGCTCATGGCCAGACCTACCTCCAAGAAATGGTTGCAAGCATTGCATGGCAGTTACTTACGCTATGATATTGAAGAAATCCTTACTCGACATCTGCTCCTCGAGTAAAAGTCGCAGGGAATGTTGGATATGAATGATGTACATGGCATTTGTTTTGGAGACATCAATAAGAATGACGATCCTGTATGAGAGACCACCAGCATCAGAGACACAACTTTTAAATCAACGTTTCCCCATTTTTATTGTCTAGAAATTTTGAAGGGAAACTATACTGGCGTCAGGGACGCAGGTGGCGCTGTGGGTTAAAGCCTCAGCGCCTAGGACTTGCCGATCGAAAGGTCGGCGGTTCGAATCCCTGCGGCGGGGTGCGCTCCCGCTGCTCGGTCCCAGCGCCTGCCAACCTAGCAGTTCGAAAGCACCTCCGGGTGCAAGTAGATAAATAGGGACCGCTTACCAGCGGGAAGGTAAACGGCGTTTCCGTGTGCGGCTCTGGCTCTGGCTCTGGCCAGAGCAGCGATGTCACGCTGGCCACGTTACCCGGAAGTGTCTCCGGACAGCGCTGGCCCCTGGCCTCTTAAGTGAGATGGGCGCACAACCCCAGAGTCTGTCAAGACTGGCCCGTACGGGCAGGGGTACCTTTACCTTTATACTGGCGTCAAAGGCCTGGGAGTGGGGTCATAGCTCAGTAGTGCAATTTCTTGAAGATGGGAGTGGAATTGTGCTCAAGGAACATTCTACGTCTACATGTGTGTGAAGCTCTGCTGGAGGGGAAAGGGTAGGGAGACCCTTAATGAAGACTAACTTTTCTGATCCCTAACCATTTTAGGCAATTTGTGCCCTGCTTCCAGTTGCCTTTAAAAAAGCTAAGGAAACAGAGCTTTTAAAAAAGCAGATCCTGAACATGCATGCTCACCGAGTGCATGGAAGCATCCATATTTCAAGATAGGGAATGGGAAACTGTGGCCCTCCAGATGCTGTTGGACTACAATTCCCATAAGCCCTGGTGCCATTCTATTGGCTATACTGGGACATTAGAGTAAAGGGCAGGCAATAAATTTATTAATAATATCTGTTTTTCATTATTTCTTGTACACTGTCATGTGTAGGGTGGCATGGCAATGTTCAGAATACATCTCTCTCTCTCTCTCTCACACACACACACACACACACACACAAAAACACATGAGGGGCAATTTAGGGCATCATTTTACAAAACTGGATGTGGATAAGCAAAACACTGATACCTCTTCTCACAAACAGTTCCCCAAATTCTTCTACTAGCTGTGGAGAGCCAGTCTACCCGTCTCTCATACATCCTCACCAGTCTGCCAAGCCGTTTCTGTAGATGCAATTCAAAACATAGTTGATGAGAACGGTTACTTGCACATTTCAGACAACTGCTTCAGCAACCGTTCCATTCTTTGAGTACGTTCTTGGCTTCCACTATATTTCTCACCACAGTTCATGGGCAACATACACCTTTCCCCCCTCCATTCTTAACTGCCTCAAATAAATTAAAAACTCCCAAAACCAAAATGTAATTAAGATAAGACTTCACTCCAAGCATGATGCCTTGATAATAACTGTTAAGTTGTGGGTTGACATAGCAGACGGCACAGCGATTTCTCCAAGTAGCTCTTTATTTTGTAAGCTGGAATAGAACTGACTGCAAACAGCTCAGCCGGCCTGCTTTTATAGGCAGCCGGCTGTCAACATTGTAGCAACAACAGCCCAGAGTTCCCGCCTAAAATAACTGACGTGGACCTGAGTGAAAACTATCTACAGACCTGAGTGAAAACTATATACAGTATCCCCCTGCTGGCCCAGGGTGAAACTTCACTACATAACACCCCTCCCCACCGAGATAAGGCGTTAGTTACAATCGTAATGGTTTCCTTATATACAGCACTACGCGTAATGGTTCAATTAGGCACAAAAGCATATTGGTTACATTTCCCATACTTAGACCAACAGTGATACATGTCCAGCAACATAGTCCTTTAAATAAGTTGGGCGCTTGGGAACTCTGCCAGACCGCCGGGGACTGGTAGCCAAGTCCGGAGGGCCACACAGTTCTTGCTGAGGCTGTGGTGCGACCCTAGGTGACGTTGGAACCAACTCCCCTGGATCTGCTGCTGTGGGTGGAGCCTCCACAAGTGGAGTGGTCTGAGTCTGTGGTAAGTCTGGCAGACCCTCTGAAGCGGCTTGGTTCGGCTCCACGCTGGCAGTTTGCGAGGGAGGTGTAGGTGGGGCCTCGCCATCTGTACGTGTCTCTTCTGGAGCCGCAAGCGCAGTTGGGGGCACCTCGGTAGTGTCCAAGTCCCCAACCCTGCGCCTAAGCTGGTCTATGTGCCGTCGCCACAAGCGTCCGTCTTCGAGTGCCACCTGGTACGAGCGAGGTCCAGTGGCTCCCACTACTGTGGCTGGCACCCAAGGAATGTCCCCCACATAGTTCTGGGCAAAGACCTGGTTTCCTGGGACAAATGACCGTGGCGCGTTGGCACAGCCTGGGGGTTCAGCCACGGCAAAGTCCGGGTGTAGCCGGTCGAGCGGTGACCTGAGGCGGCGGCCCATAAGCAGTTCAGCAGGACTCCTCCCTGTGGCCGCATGGGGGGTGATGTGTTGCACGAACAAGTATTCGGCGAACCGCTCATGCCAGTCTCCCCGGTCCAGGCGCGCCAGTGCCTCTTTTGCCGAGCGCACCATTCTTTCCGCTTGCCCGTTGCTGGATGGATGAAAGGGTGCCGTTAGGGCATGGCGGATGCCCAGTCCCAAAAGATACCGCTCAAACGTGCCTGACGTGAACTGCGGTCCGTTGTCAGAGACAAGGACATCAGGACACCCATGCGTTGCAAACAGGCCTCGCAGCACCCGGATGACAGCTTCGGTAGTGGTGGAGGGCATCAGGGCGACCTCCAGCCATTTGGAATAGGCGTCCACCACTACCATAAAGGTCCGGCCGTGAAAGGGGCCAGCCAGATCGATGTGCACCCTCGACCAGGGTGTCTTTGGCGTCTCCCAGGTGTGTCCCTTAGCTGCCGGTGGTGCAGGCCTCGACTCTTGGCACGCTTGACAGGCGGACACCCAGGCAGTGATGGCATCGTCCATATTAGGCCACCAGACGTAACACCGAGCCAACGCCTTCATTTTGACAATTCCCGGGTGGCCAACGTGCAGAGCCTCCAGGACGCGCTGACAGAGTCCCTGGGGAATCATGACGCGGTCTCCCCACAGCAGACAGCCGCGATGAGCTGAGAGTTCATGTTGTCTGGTTGCGAAGGGCTGGAACTCCGATGCAAAAGGCCCTTGTGGCCACCCCCTCCACACCCAGTTGAGCACCCGGCTGATGGTGCGATCCTGGGCAGACGCGGAGGCCACAGTGGCAGCCGATACAGGCGCTGCCGGAAGATCCTCAATCAGAAGGAGCAATGAAGCTGGAGCCGGGTCTTCCACAAATGCTGGAAGAGGGCAACGGCTGAGGGCGTCGGCATGGCCCATCGATAGGCAGCCAGGAAAACAGTCCATCGCAGCATGCGTGGCGAGAGGACCGGTGGAGTTGGACGATCACCGGCAAGGAGGCCCAGGAGTGGCTTGTGGTCAGTGATGAGGTCAAAAGTCCTGCCACAGAGGTATTCATGGAACCTCTTCACTCCAGCCACAAGTGCCAGTGCCTCCTTGTCGAGCTGGCTGTAATTCCGTTCCGTCGGAAAAGTAGGCAAGCGGTGCTTCTCTTCCATCTGGAAAACGGTGACTAAGGATAGCAGGTGCCAAAAGGTGAGGCGTCGCAGGCAAGGACCAGCGGCCTGGATTCACTGTACTGTACCAGCACACTGTCTGATGAAAGGAGATCCTTGACCGCCGTCTCCCGATGACCCCAGGCCCAAGGCGTCTTAGTGCTAAGGAGTCGGTGAAGAGGCTCAGCCACTGTGGCTTTGTGGGCCAGGAACATGTTATAAAAGTTCAGCAGCCCCAGGAACGCCTGCAACTCCGTCTTGTTCTTTGGGGTGGGGGCCTGCTGGATAGCGTGGATCTTGGATGTGGTCGGGTGAAGGCCGGAGGCATCGATAAGATAGCCCAGGAACTCTACCTGTGGAACGGCGATCTGGCACTTCTCCCTCTTTACCTTGAGCCCGGCCTCTTGGAACCTGGTCAGCACGGCACGGAGGCGCTCGAACAGCTGCTGGTGTGAGTCTACAGACACCAAGACGTCATCAAAATATGGTACCACGCCCAGAAGCCCTTGCAGGAGACGCTCCATAAGGCTTTGGAAGATGCCAGGAGCCACACTCACCCCGAACTGCAACCGGCGGCAACGGAATGCCCCCCGGTGGGTGACGATCGTCTGGGCTTCAGCAGTGGCATCATCGACTGGCAGTTGTTGATAGGCTTGGGCAAGGTCCAGCTTAGCGAAGACCTTACCCTCACCCAGGGAATGCAGCAGGTGTTGGACAACAGGAACCGGATAAGCGTGCTGCTGAAGTGCCTTGTTGATCGTGCACTTGTAGTCAGCGCAGATTCTCACCGACCCATCTGGCTTGACAGGCGTGACGATGGGGGTTTCCCACTTGGCGTGGTCAACCGGCTCCAAAACTCCTTGGGCGATCAGTTTGTCCAGTTGTTCGTCCACCTTAGCCTTGAGAGCAAAGGGAACCCGGCGTGGCTTTAGCTTGATGGGGGCGACTTGTGGATCAAGGCTAAAGGAGATGGGCGTACCTGTATATTGTCCCAAGGTGCCGTCAAAAACCTCGGCAAAGTCTTTGACCAGACCCTCAGTCTCTGCGTTAGAGATGCAGTTGATGCCGGTGACTTCCAGGCCGAGGGCATCAAACCAGTCTAGCCCTAGGAGGCTTGGCCGCTGTCCTTCGACCACCACCAACCGGAGCAGGCCCGAAAAATCCTTGAAGGCGATCCGGAACCGGCCAACGCCTACCACGGGAATGTCGTTTCCCTGGTAGTCTCTCAGGTGTACGCGATGAGAGTCGAGTTGCCTTTTGGACACTCTGGGTACCAGTCTTTTGATGGTGCTCCATGACACGATGGACAGGGCAGACCCGGTGTCGATCTCCATGTCACATGGAGCTCCTTCAATGAGCACCGTGACGTTCAGCTTGCGTCGCGTAGGCGAGTCGGTTTGGCCAATCGTGGTTCCAGACGGGCAGCGGCAGTTGGTGAGAGCGAAACAACTTTCCTTGGCAGACTGGAGTGAAGACTTGGACTTGCGAGTCGATGAAGGGGGGGTGTCAGACGGAGCCGATTGGCAGACCTTAGCGATGTGGCCCCTTCTGGAACACTTCCTACAGATGGCGTCTCTGAATCGACACTTGGCACAGGAATGGTTGCCTCCGCAGCCGGCACATTCCGGTTGGCCCTTGGACTTCTGTTGGAACTTCCTGCGCTCCCGCTTTGTCTGGTGCACGTCATCGTCTTCACTGGAGGATGCCTCATCACTGCTGGCCTCTTCGTGATGCACCGGAACTGGCTCCCTAGCAAGACGCGGGCTGCTGGACTTGCGGATCTCCTGGGCGGAGCGTTCAGCAGCTTCTGAGGCCACAGCCTCCTCAATGGCTTTCTGTAGCGTGAGGTCTGGCTTGGCGAGGAGACGCCGTTGCAGATGGATGTCCCGGACCCCGCAGACGATTCGATCCATCAGGGCATCGTCTAAGTCTCAGAACTCACAGTGCATTGCAGCCTGTCGCAGGGCGGTGGTGTAGTTGTTGATTGACTGCCCCTCTGCCTGGTTCCGGTGGTAGAATGCATGGCGGGCAGCAATCTTGGACGGCTTTGGTGCGTAGTGGTTGCGGAGCTTCTCTTGGATCATGTCCCATGGTGTTGCCTGGACTGCTTCAGGCGCAACCAATGCTCGGGCCGTCTCAAACACCTCAGGCCCACAGAGGCTGAGGAATAGGCCCCGCTTCCGATCCTTTGATACTGCTGTCAGCTCGTTGGCTTGGAGGTAGCAGTCGAACCGAGCGAGGTAGGAGTCCCATGATTCAGAGGCTGGCGCAAACGGCGGTAGAGGCACAAGTGAAGACATGATTCCGATGCCGGCGTGAAGGGCGATGGATGGAACACAGTGCTCTTAGCCAGAACAGTCAGCTCTGAATTGGTTCTGTCCAGTGATTTCGCTCAGTGATTTCGCTCTGTGATTCAGCTCAGTGATTCAGCTCAGTTCAGAGGCTGGCCGCATCTGGCTGTGCTCTGATGTCCATCGATCCCACCTTCGTCGCCAGTGTTAAGTTGTGGGTTGACATAGCAGACGGCACAGCGATTTCTCCAAGTAGCTCTTTATTTTGTAAGCTGGAATAGAACTGACTGCAAACAACTCAGCCGGCCTGCTTTTATAGGCAGCCGGCTGTCAACATTGTAGCAACAACAGCCCAGAGTTCCCGCCTAAAATAACTGACGTGGACCTGAGTGAAAACTATCTACAGACCTGAGTGAAAACTATATACAGTATCCCCCTGCTGGCCCAGGGTGAAACTTCACTACATAACAATAACTGCTTCCCTTTTCTTTGGATGCCTCTTCCTATAGCAGTCCTGGTGTGTCTTCTGATTCTGTGGTCACTTCCTGACAACCTGCTTACTGAGAGTTCACAGGAACATAGGAAGCTGTCTTATACCAAGCCAGGCCATTGGTTGATCTTGCTCAGTATTGCCTCCATTGATTGGCAGCAGCTCTCCATGGTTTCACAAAGAAGACATTCCCAGTCCTGCCTGGAGATGTTGGGGAGTGGATCCTGGACCTTCTGCATGCATGGCATGTGATCTGCCACTGAGTCTTACCCTATACTAGTGAGGAAAGTACTGAGCTAGATAGGCCAATGCAATATAAGGTAGCTCCCTACATTCATCTTCAACCTGTGCACAAACTTCACAGAGAGATTAGATGACAACAACTGTTTGTCAAGCCTTCGTTCTGATTTGTTTGTGGGGAGATTAGATGACATGCGCATCTTAGTCAAAACTGCACACAAAAAAGAGCAGTTGGCTTAGATTAAACTGGAATGCCATTAACTCTGGCCATGGGGATTTATGTATAGGTCCTTCAGTCACCTGATAGTCATACAGTATGGGTGGATCAACGTGAATATTTTTAATCGTCCCATCATGCCATTCAAACTGGGTCATTGCTTTCTGAAACAAGGAGAGAGAGAGAGAGGCAGAGAGAGATAAAATTAATCATATGTTCTAGTAACAAGTCTGACAACCAAATCATCAATCCGGTGACAGTTTGTTTCAGGGTGGGCAAAGGATGGTACCTGACGGATGGCAACAGCCAACAGAGCATGGGTGGCTAACCTGTGACCCTCTACAGCTGTTGTTGGACTACAACGCCCTCCATCTCTGGGATGTTGGCCATATGGGGTAGGGGGTGTTGGACCACATGGCCTCCAGATTCTAATCTAAAACTCCTCTTTACTTACCTCATGTAATGTGGAGGATACCATTTTCCGAAGGACAGGCACAAATTCTTCCACAGGGGAGAAAGCATTGGGTGCCAAAACTTGATAAAGGCTTAATTTCCTGGCTGTAACAAACAAGGAACCAAAGAGTAAATGAAAGGCCCGTTCAGGTGGCTCAAGCAGGCTTCATTTCACATGGAACCTTTTGGCCAGGGATGGGGAAATCTCTGGTCCTGAGGCCAAATGCTTCTCTATTTGCCATATGGAACTTCCCACAGCCCTCACAGGCCTTACTTCACAGCCTGAGTATTTTTGCCTAGCTGGGATGTGTCACTGAACTCTGGTCGTGCCTCTTTCTTGCTTGGATGGAAAGGGGCAGGTGAGTGTATACGGAAACTAGTCTACAGTGGTGCCCCACAAGACGAATGCCTCGCAAGACGGAAAACTCGCTAGACGAAAGAGTTTTCCGTTTTGGAGGTGCTTCGCAAAACGAATTTCCTATGGGCTTGCTTCGCAAGACGAAAATGTCTTGCGAGATCCTGCGGGTTCCCCCCCCCCTTTTCCCCCCTTTTTCTAAGCCGCTAAGCCGCTTATCCGCTAAGCCGATAAACCACTAAAAGCCGCTAAACCGCTAATAGTGCTAATCCGCTAAGCCGTCAATGGGCTTGCTTCGCAAGACGAAAAAACCGCTAGACGAAGAGAATCGCGGAACAGATTCTTTTTGTCTTGCGAGGCACCACTGTACTGTACAAAGGTAACATCTTCATCTGTTGTGCCATTTCCCCGTGACCTTGCCCCACTAATTAATCCACGTGGAAACAGGCGGTTGCAACTAAAATCTCATCCCTGGGCTTCTCTCGAGGTCTACTACTTATCATGGGATACGATCAGGTTAAAGCATTCATTAAATGATGTGTAGTAGACACAGAGTGCCAATTGGATCCACCAGGTACCTTGCCTCCTCTCTGGCATATCTAACTAAAATTGAAGTCTCTAAACCCCGAAGGGCTTTTACCCTGGCTCAATGTCATGCCCTTCCCTCGGTCGTTATTGAAGGCCAATACAGGAAGATTGACCACCCGGAGAGACAATGCCCCTGTGACTTGGGACAAATAGAAATGGTAGAGCATGTCCTTCTCCAGGGCCTGTATTACAGAGACATTCGTACTAGCCTGATTCCCCCATTACTTCATAAGCACCCAGGGCAGACAGGACAATTCTACATCGCCCTGCTGCTCTCGGATACTGATCCTGATGCAATGTATAGTGTTGCTAGGTTATACACAGCAGCACTCGAGATTCGTAGGAAGATGACCTGTGCCACAAATCAGCTTTAATGAACATATCAGAGTGCTCTGTAAATGAGAGCTAAAGCCTTTATGTATCAACCTTTTGTGCTCCTCCACACCCGCCCAATGTTCCTGACCCTTCTTTTGGATTCTTTTAGCTTCTTTTAAATTCTTATAGACTTTTACATTCACCTTGTGTTTTAATACCTTTTAGCTTTCTAAAGAGCTTTTTAGATATTAAATGCTGGTCTATGACTGTAATAAAGATTTGTTGTTGTTGTTGTTGTGCCATCCATGTTTGCCTTTGGCTCCTCCACCACTGGCAAATGGACCTCAGAACGTTGCCCAGAAGGGAATATGATTCGCAGGCTGAAGAAGGTTTCCCACACCCAACCCTTGCCCTTGCAGTCTACTTTACCTTTTAGTCCATTCGTTTTTAACCATTCAGCCGAGGTTTGGGCCGAAAAGCTTGGGATTAGTATTGCAAGAGGACAATCATGTTTTGGCGGCTTTGGCAGGGAGGTTTCAGAGGGAAGCTTCAAACACTCCATGGAACCCTAAATAAAGATATTTAAAATCTCATCTACAAAATCCTGCATTTCCATTTTGTCTCCTCCAAACGCCCAAAAGCTGGGAACATATTAATGAAACATTTAAAAAGGCATTCTAATCTACTTATCTCCTTTCCTACATTTTTTCTATTGTCCACTCCCTAAGATCAAGGGTAGACAGAACAGTGCCCTCCAGATATTGTAGAAATATAGTCCCAATAAAGAACCACACTCATTAAAAATATGTAGCATTGATCAAAATATCCACATTCAGGGGCAATATGCCTTTTGGTTATTGCAAGTTGCTGGACCACAACAGCATAAAAGGGCTATTGTGTTTAGGTGTTCTAGGGGTGACAGGCTGGCTTCTGTAAGCCGATGGATGCTGACCTAGACATGCCTTTGGTCTGATCCTGCAGGGTTCTTATGTTCTTAGGCACTAGCATAATTTCCAAAGTTGCACCCCAGCATCTCTCAGTGATAAAAAAAAGATTAAGCCACAATACATACAGCAAACACATCAAGGCTTTCCTTTTTTATATGTGAAAAAAAGTGCAGACCACTTGTTCTCAACTGTGTGGAATATTTTGAAAAGGCACTAACAACCTCGCCTCGGCCTCTCAAAATCCCAAGCTGACACCTTCCACAAAACTTTGAAACAAAAGAACTTTTTTAAAGGGCTTTACAAATATAGGTAAAAGAAAGGTTTAGATTGTGAGGCTGAGGACAGAGACTGTCTTATCACTGACAATCGTAAGCCGCCATCCATGAGACTTTTTTGGCTGAAGCGAGGGATCTGACTGCTGTTTTTAAGATAATAAAATAAAAAGGGTAGAGAGCTCTAATTTGACTCAGGACTCATCAGAACTATTTAGATAATGGTATCACTACAATACGTTTCTCTGTGGCTGAACACTAATTAGATGTCCAGCAGCTTTTTTTAGATCTACTGGTCTTTTAAAATAAAACAGCCAATTAAATGAGATCAGGTACTTACTTGTTTCATTACGTTAAAAAGTGTGTCACCCATCCTCCCCTGGTAGATTTCACTTATGATGTTGAGCAACTCCTTGGCCTTTTGGCGTTCAAGAAGGATCAGTTGAATATCAGTGCTGTCACAATTCTGATCATGCAACAGAATTAAAAAGCCAATCAGATTGCTTCATTGCTCGCGGGTATACTGGCTTAGCAAGCTTTTATTATTATTTATTTAAAGCATTTTTCTTTTCTTTATTGTTGATAAAATCCCCTAGCAGTTAACAGACACAGGAAATTCTGACTAAGAGGTTAATTTTAAAAAGGCAGCATATAAAGTGATGAACACTAAAAAAGACGCTAAAATTCTGCAAGCAGCAGCTGTAAAATAAAGGTGGAGGAAACAGTGAACCAAAAACGAATTACCGAAAGCCTGGCAGGCCTTAATGCAATCAGCCCCCAATTATCTGAAAGAGGACCTTCTTCCTTATAGACAAACCCAGAGATTAAGATCAGTGGAAGAGGTCCTCTTAGAGACTGGGTGGGGATGGCGGCTTATGAAGTAGCCTCAGACTTCACAAACTGTATGTAGTTATACATTAAAGGTAAAGGTAAAGGGACCCCTGACCATTAGGTCCAGTCATGGCCGACTCAGGGGTTGCGGTGCTCATCTCGCTTTACTGGCCGAGGGAGCCGGAGTACAGCTTCCAGGTCATGTTGCCAGCATGACTAAGAAGCTTCTGGCAAATGAGAGAAGCGCAAGGAAACACCATTTACCTTCCCGCCGGAGCGGTACCTATTTATCTACTTGCACTTTGATGTGCTTTCAAACTGCTAGGTTGGCAGGAGCAGGGACCGAGCAATGGAAGCTCACCCCGTCGCTGGGATTCGAACCACCGACCTTCTGATCGGCAAGTCCTAGGCTCAGTGGTTTAACCCACAGCGCCACCCACAGCATCCTCAGTTATACATTAACACTTATTTATATAGCACCATCAATGTACTTGTCTCAACTGCTTTTCAAGCCATTCAAGTTGGTTGTCATCACCGCCCCCCATGGGAGCATCTGCTCACCTGGCACTCTGCACGGGTGGCCATTGCTGCGCGACATGTCTGTGGTGGGTTCAGGGAATATGCCATGTTCCAGAGCAGGTGGGGAAGCTGATGGTCACCTGGCATTACCCGCCTCCAGCCATGTTGGGCTCTCAGGTAAGAGCAGGCAGTGCCCGCTTAGCCAATCAGAGGCAAGGGCTTGGGGGCTGCAACCCCATGTCTATTTAAGGGAATAGCCAGGTACAGACCACCCTCTTGGCACTCTTATGAGCTCATAAAGAAGTTTCCTGTCCACTTCTACAACCTTATGAGCGGGCAAGGCAATCACCAAGCGCTTTGCTAACAACGTTTTAAAATAGTGCAGTTGTCCAAGTGAGGAGTGACCTACCTCTCTCTTTGAGGAGTAACAGTGATAATAGCCTCCCACATCTTCTGCTATGCTTCTTACCACACCCTGCATAGATCGCATCAAAGAAAATGGTTGAGCACAGAACGGCTGCATAAATACCCATATTCACTAAACCTAGGGTTGCCATACGTCTGGACTTAGCCGGTATTCAACCCTTTTAAACAGTGTCCGGGCGGAAAGCACTGAAAGGTCTGGGAAATGGCAGCCCCCCAAAAGCTCAACTAACAGACAATGAGGGAGGTATTTCTTTGCTGTTGCTTACCTAACTATGGCATCAAAAACAGCCCTGCACTTGTAGGCATAACCACATAACTAACATAATGTGTAGCTGGGTCCTTCAGTAAGCATCAAGTAGTGAAATATTTTTACCAAGCACAAAGAAGGAACACAGAAAGTTGTCTTATACTAGATGAAATTTGCCGCCTAGCTCAGTCTTGTCTCCAGCCTAGGGATTGGCAAATCTATGCAATTTTGCCTAAGACACACATTTTTTTGCAAAGCAATTTCCCCTTATGCAATGGTTTTTTTAACACAATATCCACCGATATGTGCATTTTCCAGCACACTAGTATATGCATTTTTGTACACATTTCTTGGTTGAAGAAATGCATTGAACTGCGCTTTGATTCGCATATTGCTTTGGGAAGTGTGAATTAAGGAGGTTGGCCTATAAAAATGAACTGACTTGAATTTCTCCCTCCTTCACAGCTAGAGAGCTTCTACCATGTCAGCTGTGCTTCCCTGGTCCTTTTAAGTAGAGACAGGCCGACCAGAGGCTGAACCTGAGACCGTCTTGACTCAAAGTATACGCATTGCCCTAGAGCTACACTACCCTCCCCAGACAAACTTACAGGAGGAACTTGATTGCTACAGTCATATGTGACAGTGTGGACCAACAGCTTTCTCCCCACGGTACATTCCTGGATATACTCAGACAATATTTCCGAGGCTTGATCTGGGCTGTTTTGGGAAGGGTGGGGGGAGGAAAAACACACACATGAATATCAAACACCGGATGGATCCCTACAAAAGGTATGAAGAACCTGTGGCCCTCCAGATACAGATAATGATACAATTCACATCATCGCCCCTGAGAACATTGGCCATGTTGGCTGGGGCTCATGGAAGCTGTGTACACACTAAACCAGGCACCCCCAAACTCGGCCCTCCAGGTGTTTTGGGACTACAATTCCCATCATCCCTGACCACTGGTCCTGTTAGCTAGGGATGATGGGAGTTGTAGGCCGAAAACATCTGGAGGGCTGAATTTGGGGGTGCTTGCACTAAACATTTAAAGCTCCCCCGCAAAGGATTCTGGGACCTGTAATTTGAGTTCCTCTCTGTGGAGAAGTAACTATGAGGAATAAATGACAGTTCCCAAGATTCTTGGGGACATGCGGATATATGCTATAAAACAGGGGTCAGCAAAGTTTTTCAGGGCTGGTCCACTGTCCCTCAGACCTTGTGGGGAGACGGACTATATTTTTTGGGGGGGATGAACGAATTCCTATGTCCCACAAATAACCCAGAGATGCATTTTAAATAAAAGCACACATTCTACTCATGTAAAAACACCAGGCAGGCCCCACAAATAACCCAGAGATTCATTTTAAATAAAAGGACACATTCTACTCATGTAAAAACACGCTGATTCCCGGTCCGTCCATGGGCCGGATTTAGAAGGCGATTGGGCCAGATCTGGCCCCCGGGCCTTATTTTGCCTACCCATGCTATAAAAGGTAAAAAGGTACTTTTAAGCTTTAAGTGTATGGCATGTATGAATCCAGAGCCCATCAAGAGCTGGAGAACCACATTCTCTATCCCAGTCCTGCAATATTTGGGGCTTTTAGACTTAAGAAGAAGAGGAGGAGAGTGGGAACAGTGATAGAATTGTACATGATGTGGGGACAGTGTAAAGAGAGACATGTTCCTCCCTTACTTATACTAGAACTGAGTACAGGAATTTAAATAATACAGGTGAAAAAGCAAAGTGGCACTAAGGAAATTGCTCCACCAGAGCATTTCTGCCTGATGGAATGATCTTCCCTCCCCACCCACCCCTGAAATGAATGCAACAAATTCATTCATTTCAGTGGGTCTACTCTGAACAGGACTCACATTGGATACAGCCTAAAAGACAGTGTCTTGCCATGTATTCAGAAAGATGACCTACCAGCTTCCTACCACAATCACCAGTGAATTCAGTTCTTTTACTGTAAGGGCTTTCTTCAATGCTTTGAGCAAATTGCAGCCGCCGCTGGGTTTGAGATTTAGCACCCATTGCCTTGCTTCATCTAAACTAAAGGGGGAAAACAATCATTTGAAAGTGGAATCTATTGTACATCAATTAGATACTAGCAAAAGAGGTATGATAGGCAGGCAAGATGAAATAAACAGGCAACACGCAATGCCCCCAGGGTGCACATCACACCCCCAGGACAGGCACCAGCCATGCCCCCGCCTGTTCTCCACTCCGGGGGCTGCAGCATGTTGCTCCGCCACTGTTGTGAACGACCACCTCAGAGGCCTTTCTGGCTAAAAGGCAGCATAGAAATAAACTCTAATAATAACAGTGTTGGTCTTTGAAAGGCCTTTCAATTAGGAAGGACAAAACTCTCCCCCCTCCCAACATAAACTTATGAAATTTTCAGCCACAAAGAATGTTGCTGACCAATGATCTGTACGGCTTGAAAATTCATGGAAGTGATGTCTTCTCTAAAGCTATCACCACAGTTGTTGTTGTTGTTTAGTCGTTTAGTCGTGTCCGACTCTTCGTGACCCCATGGACCAGAGAACGCCAGGCACTCCTGTCCTCCACTGCCCCCCGCAGCTTGGTCAGACTCATGCTGGTAACCTCGAAAACACTATCCAACCATCTCCTTGTGCCCTCTTCTCCTTGTGCCCTCTTCTCCAACCCCCTTCTCCTTGTGCCCTCCATCTTTCCCAACATCAGGGTCTTCTCCAGGGAGTCTTCTCTACTCATGAGGTGGCCAAAGTTCTGGAGCCTCAGCTTCACAATCTGTCCTTCCAGTGAGCACTCAGGGCTGATTTCCTTCAGAATGGATAGGTTTGATCTTCTTGCAGTCCATGGGACTCTCAAGAGTCTCCTCCAGCACCATAATTCAAAAGCATCAATTCTTCGGAGATCAGCCTTCTTTATGGTCCAGCTCTCACTTCCATACATCACTACTGGGAAAACCATAGCTTTAACTATATGGACCTTTGTTGGCAAGGTGATGTCTCTACTTCTCAAGATGCTGTCTAGGCCTGTCATTGCCCTTCTCCCAAGAAGCAGGCGTCTTTTAATTTCGTGGCTGCTGTCACCATCTGCAGTGATCTCACCACAGTTAAGTGGAACCTTCATGTCATGTAGCTCAGTGGCAGAGGATGTCTGCTTTGTGTGCAGAAGATTCCAGGTTCTATTCCCTGCTAAATATAATTGTTTAATTGTACACTGAAATGGAGAATGCCAGTATGCATGTTGCTGAAAGGGTTGGGGAAAATTTCACTGAAGGATACTTAGGTTGCTGATCCCTGGTTTAACCTTAGAACAGGCGGTTGAGGTATTCGATTGCAAATCTCCATTTTGAAAGGGAGTTGCCTTTACCTTTTCCCAGGCACAGTGAGAGGAAAGATGTGATAATGAAGCCTCTCCAAGAGCTGCATAGCCTTAGGCTGGATGCAGCCTAATGTAAGCTATGGGAGAGACAGAGCTTTGATTTTTGCTCCGATCCTAATTATGCTATCTAAGAAGAAGAATCTATGTTTGGACAAGTATGTGCTCTATACAACTTTCTCGCTGTATCATTGATGTTTTTGTACCTGTTTCGAAGAAGTTCTGGTTAGTAAAGCTTTGACTCATAATTATGGGTCTGGACAACTTTTATTTCAAAAGGAGTCAGCTTTTATGCATCCAATTGCTTCATGCTGCACCATATTAATATCTGCAATATTCCTGGCAGTTAGTGGAGATAGCTTCAGAATAGGATTAGACAAATGCATGGAGGGTGAAAAGCTATTAATGGCTATGAGCGACAATGTTCTCCTTCCACTGCTCTTGAATGCCAATTGCTGGGTATCATAAATGGGGAGAGTGTGCTGTTGTACGCAGGCTTCCTATAGGCATCTGGTGCAAGATGCTAGACTAGATGGGCCTCTGGCAGGATCTAATAGGGCTCTTTTTATGTTCCTACTAAAGGAAGCCAGAGCGGCATACAGCACAATCATAAACCCATACAGTATAAGAAGAACAACTAGCAACCATTATCTGAAAAAAACCAGTATATAATATAAAGCCTCTCCTGAACCTAAGGAGGGGGAGGGGTTGCGGGCTCACGCCCCCGACAACACTCTCACGGGGCTGGTGCCAGCCTCGCGAGATCCAGGGATTCCCCCCATTAATATTCATCCCCTTCAGCGCCAGCCAATCGGCTGGCGGCAGGGGTGGGCTTACCGAGGGGCACTTAAGGTCAGGGCAGACCTGGCTCGCCCCTTTTCGCTCTTACTGCAGTGGCTGTGAATAGAGCCAAGAGGATCCTAGAGCACTCGGTGGCGCGTAGAGTGGCTGCAATAGGTGGGCGGGTCATTGAACACCCATGCATCCAGTTTAGCAAGGAAGCACTCTACCGCGGGGATGGCGTGCGTCTCTCCGAT
Source organism: Podarcis cretensis (assembly GCF_951804945.1). Classification (NCBI taxonomy): domain Eukaryota; kingdom Metazoa; phylum Chordata; class Lepidosauria; order Squamata; family Lacertidae; genus Podarcis; species Podarcis cretensis. The sequence goes on along the minus strand of NC_137183.1, from coordinate 42,788,324 downwards.
GCTGGTAACGATATTTGGCTAGCCGACATTTTTCAGGGAATCAGGGATTGGTTACAGGTCTGAGGGTATTAGCGGCGAGCCTGGCTCGAGTGGCGGTTAGGCATTGGCAGGGGTATTGTTATGCAAATGAGGTCGGGGGGGAGGAACGCCATCACCTCCCCCAAATTATGAAGGGTAGTTTGTTAAAGGACTCTGAGGGGCGTCACCTCGTCCGAAACCTACGGAGACTAGGGCCTAAAGCGCGCTCCCGAGCGGTAACCCCTTGGGGAGCGCCTAGGGATGTGCATATCGGGGGCTCCCCCTGTTGGTGCTTAACCCTTCCAGGTTAGACCGGATAGTCTGTTAGGGCCAATGCCTAAAGCCAATACCGCTCTTACCTGTAATCAATAAAGCTGTGGCCATTTTTCGCCCATTAACAGAAATTCTGGTGTCCTGTGTCTTTATTTACTTCATCTGTGGGAGGGGGCGGGAATTGCCACGCAACCAAGACCAACACACACACACACACACAAATACTTTAGAGCCAAGCAACTCACTTACACCTTCTCGTCGATAAATCTTGGCTTCTCCCAAAGTAATGAAATATTGGTACCAAATGAAAGGAAGTATAACTTCTTCATGTAAAGCAGCTGCTCATCTATTACAGACTTAAGCAGAAAACAAAAGGCGGCAATTAGATGCTTGCCAAGGTATATAGCAAGCCTAAATCAAGCTCTACACCAAGCTGAGTGTTGAAGTTGTCTTATTTCTTTTCCTACATTCATATCCTGTCATCATAGAACCCAAGAGAACACCCATGTGGCTCTGAAATGGTCACCCACCCAGACACAGACCAAACAGACTTTTACATTGATGGTCGGTTACATGTTTTCAGGCCAGCTCTTTCCAACATAGTGCCTTCCAGATGTTCCAGGTTACAAGTCCATCAACCCCAGCCAGCACTAGGGCCGATGGAATTTTAAAGCCAAAACATCTGGAGAGCACCAGGTTGGTGAAGACCATACTCTGGCACTAGCATATTTTGTTTATGACATCTCCATACACTGAAAATGAGTAAAACCTATGAACAGTGACCAATGCCAATCCCTTTTTCCTCTCCTCCCTCTGCTAGCTTTTCTGTTCTGCTTTAGTTTGCCCTCTTTTGTTTTTATGGTTGCATTTGATATAAAAAGGAAAAAGTCAAGAAAAATGTTAGTACTTGAAACCAAAAAGATTATCAGGGATGCCCCCTGAAGAAGACTTTGAATTCTTAACTCCAACCCTTCTTCCCCACAGATCAGCTTGTCCTGTTGTCATTTTCTGGTTGGGAAAATAAAAAATTCAACCCCATCTTTGGTGAATGAATGGTGAAACCTGAATGAAATTAATCTCTGTCTACTCCCAAACACAACAGCTACAGTTGCTGAACAGAATTTTGTATCCTAGAAGAAGCTGCCTGCTGCCTGACAACAAGAAATGAACTAATAAATATATCAACTGAAGACTGGAAATACTGAATGAGAAGCGAATGAAAATTAAACATACTGCATTCGAGAAGTTCGTTAACGGAGCCATACACAACTACAACCAGAAAATAAGAAAGATGCTAAATTTAAATTCATGTTAAATTTGTCTGATCATGATTGTGATTTTTTTTTTTTTTACTATAGGAGTTACCGGCATATAGATTGAGTTCACTCTCACCAAGAATTACTGTATTTTTCACCCTATAGGGAGCACCAACCCATAGGGCGCACCTAGGGTTTTTTTTTGGGGGGGGGGTAAAGAAAAAAAATTATTTCCCCCCCAGGCGCGGGGCTGGGGCGGGAGAAGCTCGGGCCCCAGCCCCCAGAACAGGCTGCTATCCGCAAGCCTTGGGAGCCCAGCGAGAAGTCGCGCCGGGTTCCCAAGGCTTGCGGAGAGCTGCCCAAAGCCTGGGGTGCGCTCCGCTGCACTCCCTGGGTTTCGGGCTGCAGGCTGCTGTCCTCAAGCCTTGGGAGCCCAGCGCGACTTCCCACCGGGCTCCCAAGGCTTGCAGATAGCTTCCTGAAGCCTGGAGAGCAAGAGGGGTTGGTGCGCACCAACCCCTCTCGCTCTCCAGGCTTCAGCGAAAGCCTGCATTCGCCCCATAGGACGCACACACATTTCCCCTTCATTTTTGGAGGGGGAAAAGTGCGTCCTATAGGGTGAAAAATACGATACCTCTCAAAAAATTCACCACTACCCATTTCAATTCCCAAGGGAAAGAAATTGCCAGAAAGGAAATATGGTAGTTGGTTAAATAATTATATGCAACTGCAGCATATAAACATCACCTGTCCATCGATAGAGCAAGGTAGCTCACATTATCTAAATCCAGTGAGGCATGATATAAAAAGGTCAATACTCAGAGCTATATCCAGTGTTTGTCCTACTTAAGTGTAAACCTTTCGAAATTAATTGTCATGACTAGTTTGGGTTGATTAATTTCAATGGTTATATAAAACTAAGTTCTCCTCATCCATTAGGATTAATGAACGTAAGTTAGTAATGTCCATTTATTTCAATGGGTCTACTAAAACTCATTTGAATGCAGTACGACTATATATTTCCCTACTCAGACCTCAAAGATACAGGCTGATAGAAATGTGAAGGAAATTAGACAAAAAGGCCATGACTTGCCCAAGGCTTCCTACAGAGCATCATAGCCAATCGAACTCACATTTCGCCAGCCCAAAATGCTACCCACAAGTACATCATCATCTCTGATATTAAGTTAGCGAGTGCTTCAATAACATTTACCAGAAGATCTCTTTGGAAATCCTGCAGTCTCGGTCCACAACTTACATCTGATGTGTCAATCAGAACTCCAACTTTATCCCCACGGATCATACCAAATATCTGGTAGGAAAAACAAAACAAAAGGAATGTTAAGGGGCGGCTCCCAGTGGTCCAGTGCCAGGAGTGAACCAACAGAGGGCAACCTGCTCCCAAAGGAAGGGTGCTCCCGTTGGGATAGTGCATTTTTGGGATCACATGGGTTGAGGTTTCACACACAAGGGGTTCCCAAACACACATGTCTATTAGACCCCATGTTAACAGGGCACTGTTTTGAAGGGAAATATAATAAGAATGGAAACTGTTAACACTTTTTAGGAGAGAGGAAATTGCTCAAAAGACTTCAAGACTGCAAGAAGCCAAGTTACAGGGAACCAGGCAGAGGGCCTTCTCGGTAGTGGCACCCACCCAGTGGAACGCCCTCCCACCAGATGTCAAAGAGAAAAACAACTACCAGACTTTTAGAAGACATCTGAAGGCAGCCCTGTTTAGGGAAGCTTTAAATGTTTAATAGGTTATAGGTTTTAATATTCCATTGGAAGCCACCCAGAGTGACTGGGGAAACCCAGCCAGATGGGCGGGGTATAAATAATATATTATTATTATTATTATTATTATTATTATTATTATTATTCCAATGATGTACAAATGCCTCTAGTCAAGCAGGTGCAAAGTTGTCAAGATCCTGGCTGAAATCCCAAATCGTGCTCTTCTTTTGCTTTGCATTTCCTTTTGGCTGGAGCTGCAGAGACCAAAATGATATACAGGAGCTGCTGCTGCTCCTCTCTGCCCCTTGCTGGTTAGACTACAAATTTGCTAGTGCCACTTGCCACAACTTCATTTTTGTGATGTATAAACAGTGTTCTTTAGGTTAGGGGTATGGAACCTGTTCCCCATCAGATATTGCCGGTTCTTCTCTTCCGTCATCCATGACCATCAGCTGTGTTGTCGGAGGCTGATGGGAGTTGGAGTCCAGCATGGCCTGTGGTCATGGACGATGGGAGATAGAGATCAGCAATATCTGGAGAGCCACAAGACCCTCACCACAGCTTTAAGTGAACAAATTGTGCACAGTACCTTCCTGCTTTCCTGCAGCAGCCATTCAATGCGTCTGTCATAGAGAGCAATAGTTCTGTGGGTGGGTGGGTGTATGGGAAACAGAAGAAATGCAGTTAGTGCAATAAAAATTATAAGATATTGTAATGGTGTTAAGAGATGAATTTCCACCTTTCTTATTCTAAATTCAAGTGGGAGAACATAAGATAGGGTTACCAGACGTCCCCAGTTCCCAGGGACAGTCCCCAGCTTTGCAAATCTGTCCCTAGGAAACATGGCAGCGGCAGCCTCAGCAGCCCAGAGCCAGCCTGGTAGCACAGCTGGCTCTGGTTGGCTGCGGGCTGCTGACTGCCGCTACCGCCGCCACTGCCGAAGGGGAACCAGGGATGTCTGGCAGTACAGATCTCCTGCCCCCTTTCCCCTTTGTTTTGACTGATGGGGGAGGCTTGGGAGTTGCAGACGGGCAGCCGTTGCCCAAGAGGGGCGCAAGGCGCACGATTTCTCTGCCGGGCAAGGTGCAAATCCCCTCTTTCGCACCCTGTGAAACATAAATGAGCAGTCTTTAAAAAAAACCTGGGCAACAGTGTGCCACCCACCCATGACTCCCGAGCCTCCCCCAATCTCCTGCCCCCTTCCCTATTTGTTTTGACAGATAAGGGGAGGCTTGGGAGCCACAGGCGGGCAGCCATTGCCCAGTTTTTTTAATAAACTCTGCGCATTTATGTTTCACAGGGTGCGAAAGAAGGGCTTTGCACCTTTATACAATATGCATGTGTGCTTGGGCCCAGGGTCTTTTGCCTCACCATCCCCACTACTGACTCCCTGTTGCTACTCAGCTTCATAAAAAAAGGGGTGGGGGGTCCCCGGATTCATTGAAAAAAATCTGGTAACCATAACATAAGAGGTCGTAGCTTCTTCACTGGTGGCACTAGTGGAATGCCCTTCTGACATGCGAGAGGCTGTATCCACATTGGCGTTCCACCAGTTCCTGCACACACAGAGAGGAAACATGGGAACGTGGGTAAGCTGCCCTGTATCAGGTCAGACCGCGGGGTCCATATAGCTCATTGTTTATAATGACTAGCAGCAACTCTCCAGTGTTTCAGACAAGTCATCTCCAGCCCATCCTGGAGAGGCTGGGGATTGAACCTGCAACCTTTCCCATGCAAGGCAGATGCTCTGTCACTGAGCTACAACCCTTCCCCAGCTGCAATCCTTCCCCTGAACTTGAACTTCCTGACCTAATTTTTCGCATGGTATTTTAACTGTTTTAATAGTGATGCTTTCTAACTGGCTTGCCTTAGCGTATATTTTAGGTACAGGTGTTTTCAAATGCTCTGACTTGTTTGTTTTATTGTGCGATCTTATTCTATTTGGGTTTTATAAATTGATTCTGCACTTGTAAATCTCCCAGGTTGTGTACACACTGAACCTTTAAAGCATATTCAAAACACTTCCTTTCTCTCGAACGAAACTGTGGTTTCTTCCTCACAGAGTTACAATTCCCAGCAAGCTTTAGCAAACTACAGTGCCCAGAATTCTTTCCCAGAAACCTTCTTTTGTGTCTGGTTTCTTTAGTTGTCCATCTAGCCCAATATTGGCAATTGGCAATGGCTCTCACATTGTTTTCATTTGTGACACAAGATCAGAGGCCATATTATTAACTTTCTTTTTTAAAAAATCCCACAGTTGGCTGGCCAAAAAACTGCTTAATTAATTAAAGACACCAGACCTTCACAAAAGGGATCAGCAGTGTATGCGCATGCATTTTAATTAATGGCTATTTGGAAATAAAGCATAATGAAATGAACAGAGAGACAGAGGGGTCAGCTGCAAAAGTAAGGCAGGTCCTCTCGCTCAATTTACTCACTGAGGATAAATTAAATTCCACCTTGGCAGGGTCAATGTTTGAAAATAAAGATTTATTGACACCAAAAGAAAGATAGCGCTTAGTAAAATGTTTTAGAGATCAGAGCCGTTCTGATTTCATCCTTGCAAATAATAATTTTACAACCATTTCTAGGATGGTTGGAGAAAACTCAGCATTCTTTCATGTGCCCCACAAGGTTGTCAAGACTGGGCTTGAGTTGGCAGGCTCTGATGGAAGAGGAGGAGGAGGAAGAAGAAGAAACAGGGTTGAATTGTGAGAGTCTATGGTAGGAGGGTGGGCACTGTGGGTTAAACCACAGAGCCTAGGACTTGCCAATCAGAAGGTCAGCGGTTCAAATCCCCACGACGGGGTGAGCTCCCGTTGCTCGGTCCCTGCTCCTGCCAACCTAGCAGTTCAAAAGCACGTCAAAGTGCAAGTAGATAAATAGGTACCGCTCCGGCGGGAAGGTAAACGTAAATGAAGGTACCTTCCAGTGGGAAGGTAAACGAAGGTAAACATTTCCATGTGCTGCTCTGGTTCTCCAGAAGTGGCTTAGTCATGCTGGCCACATGACCCGGAAGCTGTACACCAGCTCCCTCGGCCAATAAAGTGAGATGAGCGCCACAACCCCAGAGTCAGTCATGACTGGACCTAATGGTCAGGGGTCCCTTTACCTTTACCTAAGGTAGGAGGACAGGGTTAATGCCCTTTCCACCTTGACTTCAGTCACTTCAAGGATGCTGGCTCTCCCCTCTGACCTTCCTGAGGAGTGGGAAGCCTCAGCGAAGGATCGGGAGGGCTCTGATCAGCCAACGAGGGAGACCAAATAGGAGGCAGCAGTGAGTGATCAGGAGTCTGTGCAGGAGAGTGCAGTCTTGTCACCTAGAATTGCCACTGCAGATGAGAGCAGGCCCGCCCACCCTAACAGAGTGTACACTTACAGTCCTGATATTCCCATAAGGCACAAGAGACTCACGAGTGAGTGGGCTATGCCTCGTCTGTAAAAGCTTGGCAGGAGGGGGGAGAGATTTGTTAGGACATCTTCAATGTTTCTGCCCAGTTCTGAACTTCTTGCCCAGGTCCTGAACTCCTGGATCATGACTCTCGAGCACTGTATCTGCTACTGAGCCTGTACCATTACTTGCCTAAATAAATATCTATTTCTTACTTCCAGTTAAGAGCTTCTGTCTGCATGCGCTGGGCTCATTCACCAGAAATTAGTCCGAAGCGAGCTTTTTGTTTTATTCAAAGCTAACTGCGGCCCTCAAAGTCTATTATTACGACTTGTTAAAATTTAATTGTTTAGAAAACAGGACACTCTCCCTTCCTGCGGTTTCTAGCCACAGGAATTCAACAGCATACTGCTTCTGATCATGGAGGGAGAGCCTAGGTATTGTGGCTAGTAGCAGTCTTTTCCCCCTGTGAATATTTCTAATCCTCTTTTTAAAGCCATCCAAGTTAAGACCATCACTGCCTCTCGTGGAAGCTCAGAGAACAACAACAGGTCTGTAAAGGGGAAGGAAACTGTGGATCAGACTTCTTGCCCATTTAATCTCGTGTTCTCTGTTCTGAATGGGCACCAGCTGTCTGGGTTCTCAGTCAGAGAATGACTTTCCTGCTATCTGATTCTTTTATCTGGAAATGCCTGGGGATTGGAGCTGGGACCTTCTGCCAGGAGCGGATTTAGGGGAGAACTGTTGAGAATTTCCATTCCATCTTAAGGAGCACACTTGCGCGTCACATGTCTGTTTACATTCCAGCACAGCTTGCTGGGAACTTCCATTGTGTGTATTGCTTTTGTTTTTCCCCCCGATCTCTCTGAGAAGATGAAGAGAGAGAATCAACATGTTTCTTTGTCCTGATTTATGATTAATAAATCTGTAGTTGTGGTATGCTTTCACAAGCCTCATGCCTATTCTGTGTGCGGAGTTTGATCTGCTGATAGTGTGCCCTGGCTTTGAAGCCTGGGTCGCTGATTTACGTCGGTGCAGAGGCTGATGGGTCTTCACAGCAGGACGGCTGGAAGGAGACGGCCCAGCTGGGGCTAGCCAGCTGGCCTTTCAGCCCTCTGCATGTCAACAAGAACAACTGGTTTGGTCACACTGGGCACGGAGCCTTGAGGGTGCTGCAACAATGATTCAGAATGGAAGGCGAGAGGGTGAGGGGGGTGAATTTCAGCATTGCACATTGCATAGGTGAAATTTGAGGCCTCAAGGTCTGCCCCTGCTTCTACATTCCAATCAGAGGAGTTAGCACTATCCCAATATAGATGTTGCATGGAATGGAAGGTTATGTCGATTTCATCTCTCTGTTCCTCGTTTTTCCTATCTTAAATTCAGTTCTCCACATTTTCTGCAGCAATTTGCATTTTTTTAAAAATACACTACACACAATATTGAGTTTTTATGTACATTTCCCCATAATGTTGTTTGATTGGAGAACCACATTGCAAAATCTTGATACATGTGAATCTCACAGAATGGCTGTGTTTAGGTTCTCATATTGTTTTGGAAAACGTGGATTTGATTGATTTGGCTTTAGATGCAAACTGAACTGGATTTCTCCCCCATTCCTAGATTTGACCATAAACAGATGCAGACCAGAGAGGGGACACGTTTCTGGGGATACTTACTTTCGCAACTCAGATTCAAAATAGTTAACAGACTCCTTAGTAAATTCAATACTCTCTGTTGGATCATCTGGATTTCTAAAAAGGAAATAGCCAAAGATGAATGAAAAGACCAGACATGACCAGCTTGGAACAACATGAGCTCATACTTACACCACAATGCTGCCCTTCTTCATTAGATCGTTGAATGAGAGTTGCAAGGGTTTTAAACCATAGACTTGAATCCAGTCATCTGTGGACTTTAACCCAGCAAACAGCATTGCTGTATCCTTAAGTCTCTGTTGACCAAATGAGAAAAACGGGAGTCAAGAAAAAGCCATTCAGGGACGGAAAGCATGCACTTCAAGTTGTCAGAGCACAGGCTGTAGCAAGAATTTACTTTTGCACCACTTGTTTGTTACCCAGGTGAGGGATCACCTTTTAAATAAAAACAAGGAAGCAGGAGAATGACAGCAAGCCCAACATATCCAGCAGGAACCCAGTTTATTAAAGACTTCACTTATTGCCTAAAAACACTGATGGGTGGGAGCAGTCAGTCCAACTCCCACCCTTCCTCTCAAAGGAACCCAAGGCAGGAAACAGTAAGTGATTAAAAAATAAAACAATTCCAATACAGATTGGGAAAGATCTCAATTTAAAAGAGTTGTTGGAAGAGCAAGGTCTTTAGTAGACACCAAAAAGACAACAGAGATGGGACCTTTCTCATATTCCAGAAGAGGGTGTTTCAGTGGGTTGGTGCCACCACATGAAAGGCCCTGTTCCCATGTTGTTTGCAACAGACCTCTACTGTTTCTACCATCCATGAAGAGCAGGAGATGAGTGCACATAATACAGATATTGACTTACCAATAAATCCTGTGTCTGGTTGATATTGGTAACCAATAGTCCATCATCAGAGACTGCTGCAGAAACATTCCACAAAGATGGGCTTCCTTTTTGTAAAGTGGCATTTGATACTGAATGTACACTGGAGGGGGAAAGGGTTCTTATCATGCAACATTACAAAGCTAGTCATTTCCTTTCTTTTCTTTCTAAAGGTGCTGACCTTTAAAGCCCTAAACAGCCTCGGTCCTGCATACCTGAAGGAGCGTCTCTACCCCCATCATTCTACCCGGACACTGAGATCCAGCACCGAGGGCCTTCTAGCAGTTCCCTCACTGTGAGCAGCCAAGTTACAGGGAACCAGGCAGAGGGCCTTCTCGGTAATGGCGCCCTCCCTGTGGAAAGCCCTCCCACCAGATGTCAAAGAGAACAACAACTACCAGACCTTTAGAAGACACCTGAAGGCAGCCCTGTTTAGGGAAGCTTTTAATGTTTGATGTATTAGAGTATTTTAATTTTTTTTTGGAAGCCGCCCAGAGTGGCTGGGGAAGCCCAGCCAGATGGGTAGGATACAAATAAATTATTATTATTATTATTATTATTATTATTATTATTATTATTATTATTATTATTATTGGAATCTATTATTATTATTATTATTATTATTATTATTATTATTATTATTATTGGAAATCTGGGGAAATTTTCATGGGAGATCTTGCCTAGCCTCTTCTATGTATATTTAGTAAGCCTAAAGAGCTGTGCACACGTATATGTGCTTCTGAGGGATAGGCACCCTAAAAAACTTAATTATAACTTTGATTTCAGATTTGACTAGTGCTTCATTGATTCAAAATACACAGTATGACTTGCCTTCATTCATTATGCTGCTAATAAATTTTATGAAATGATGTGTTTCTAAAAGCGGAAAGTTTTCCATGGAGAAATATAGCAGTAGCAAGTTTTCCATGATATGCAACTGCTTTAATAGAGATGTAAACAGTGTGTGCTCACCAAGCGAGGACACTATTTCTCGTACATAACAGGCAAGTAGCAGATGGGTATTTTAACATGGTTTCTTCCTAGGAAAACTTGGGAAAGACTGTACTTTAAAAAGTGCGTGTGTTTATTTAAATTGTTTAATATATAAGCCACCCACCATTTTAAAAATACCATGGCAGTGTATTTAAACAGATATAACATTCAAAATGTGAAGCTAAAAACAGTGAATACAGTGGTACCTTGGTTTTAGAACAGCTAAGTTTATGAACAACTTGGATTAAGAACACTGCAAACACGAAAGTGGGTGTTTTGGTTTGTGAACTTTGCCTTGGAATAAGAACATGTTTCACTCCCTGTTGAGTGTGTTCCATTTGTAAATTGAGTCCCCCGCTGCTATGGGAAAGCACACTTTGGTTTAAGACCGCTTTGGTTCTTCTGGAACGGATTAAGTTCATAAACCAAGGTACCGCTGTATGCATTAAAGTCATTTTTAATATCAACAGGAACAATATCCAACATTGCTACCCTGAAAAGGCCTGGTTGCACCTAGACTATTTCTGGTGGAACAGACAAAAAAGCAGTCTATGAGACTGAGCAACAAATCAGGAAATATCTGGTTCAAATATCAACTCTCTGCTGCAAATTCACCAGGAAACCCTTTATGCAAGCTGCTATCTCTCTGCCCCATAACTGCCATGGGCGACCCCAGCCTTGCTGCTGGCACAGAATTGGTGCCGGTATCAGCTGAAATTGTTGGAGGAACTGGACATGGAGAGATTTTATTATCATCCCGTTCATGAGATAAGCCAACAGGTGCGAGGCCAGCCAAGCCGGTTGCTGTGACAACAGCCCATCCATTGCTGTCTATATCAGTGAGTATGGCAAGTCAGATCATTAGTCAGTCTGTGAGTCTGACCTATGGATGGCCTTCCACCCACTGTGCAAAGTTCTTATACCAAACCCTTGGTGATGAAATGAGGCAGCTACAAAAGCAGCGGCTGAACCTAGGTGGAACCTTCCAACTGTAAATAGTCTGCCCACCATATCCAACTTGTTCAAAAGCTACAAGTCGCTTACCCAACTTTTTCCAAGAACTGCGCATCGTCCAGGAAACTTGCCACCTTCTTCTGCTTCGACATATTGTCGAATCTTTTTTTTTAACGAAGAAAGAAAGAAAAGAGCGCCTTTGAAAAAAGTAGCACCCTATTTTATTTTATTTGTTTTGCCCTACAGTCCTTCTAGTATCCAGGGTTGGAGGAAGCGGGGTGCAGTAGGAGTGGGCTGCCCCAGTGTCACCACTGAGGGGGTGACAAAATGCTGAGCGGTAGTCACCGCAGGACCTGCAACGCGCCCAAGCCAGAAGTCTCTCCTGGCAGAGATGTGGTGGCTTGCGCGCCTGCAGGCTCCACGCTGCCCAAACGGTCCACCCACTGCCTTCCCCCCAGCTGTAGGGCAGCTGAGTGGGAGGAGGCAGGCAGACTCCGGAGGCCCCACGGTGCACACCACCCCACGGTGCGCACCGCCCCATGGCGCGCTCAAGAGGCTTACTCCGCCGCTGCTAGTATCACAAAGCAGCAGCAATTGCATTCTAATATTGTAATATGTAGGAGTCTGCCCACCATATCCAACTTGTTCAAAAGCTACAAGTAGCTTACCCCACTTTTCCCAAGAACTGTGCATTGTCCAGGAAACTTGCCACCTTCTTCTGCTTCGACATATTGGTGGATCTTTTGTTTTTTAAAAGAAAGAAAGAAAGAAAGAAAGAAAGAAAGAAAGAAAGAAAGGAAGGAAGGAAGGAAGGAAGGAAGGAAGGAAGGAAGGAAGGAAGGAAGGAAGGAGTGCCTTTGAAACAATTCGCACACTATTTTATTTTATTTTATTTGTTTTGTCCTACAGTCCTTCTAGTTAGTATCACAAAGCAGCAGCAATTCATTTTAACATTGTAATATGTAGGGTCTGCACACCATATCCAACTTCTTCAAAAGCTACAAGTAGCTTACCCCACTTTTTCCAAGAATTGTGCATTGTCCAAGAAACTTGCCACTTTCTTCCCCTTCGACATATTGTTGGATCTTCTATTTTGTATTTTTTAAAAGAAAAGAAAAGAAAAGAAAGGGAATAGCTGCTTTGAAACAATTAGTGCACCATTTATCATTTGACCTACAGTCCTTTGAGTATCACAAAGCAGCAGCAACTGCATTTTAATACAGTTACAGATAGGTAGCCGTGTTGGTCTACCATAGTCGAAACAAAATGAAAAAATTCCTTCCAGTAGCACCTTAAAGACCTACAACAACATGCAGTAAATTTTAAAAAGTTCTACAACGCAGCAAAGTTTTTTATGACAGATTTTCGGTGCATATGATGGATATATACTGTTTGAAAATCACACTAGATAAAACAATTCAGTTACAAGTATTCCCTCCACACCGGAGACACGGTGGATATCAGGTTTGAGACAAGAGCCCTGGGCAGTGACTGGAGAAAGGCACTTTGCACATACTCAGGGGCACAGTTTACTACTACCCTACACACGATGCTCTTCCAAACCAGTTTTGGAGCTAAGCACATCATCCCACCGGTCGGGACACCATTGCTCCTTCACATCCTAACCGCCCTTCCTCTGCTAGTGCAGCCTTGGGACTCACCAGCGACCGCTCACTCTGCCATGCATCTTCCCCTGTGCATGTAAAGCCAGGCTTTATCCAGGAGCAAACACTCCCCTGGCCTGAGCTGTGTTTTCGTTGCCAACGGCAACAGAAGCAACCATTCTCCATAGCGGATGGAGGGAGATGAAAGATCTGCAGGGGAAACACGGCTGCGTCTCAAGAGGCGTACGGCAAATTAATCTGCCTGAAAAGCAATTCATGTTTCTGTCTGGGGGCTTTTTATATACTTGGCCAAAAGCGAAAACCATGTGTAGGACCAAAAAAAGAGAGTATTTTGACATCTTTATAAGGAATGAGGAAGCTTTGGCCTTCCAGATGTGGCAGAACTACAACTCCCAGCAGCCTCAGCAAGCATGACCAATGGGCGAGGGGTGATGGGAGTTGCAGTTTGGCAACATCTGGAGGGCCAAAGGTTCCCCACAGCCACATTTAAACAAGGGAGGCGAACCCTTGTCACTGTGTGACCTTTCAGGAGCCATATCTCAGTGACGTGTGGGGCCACAAATGCGGGTTTTTGTCTTTGTTTTTTCCTTTCCCCTCCTGTGATGAGGCTGCATTTTAATGTTTTAATGTTGTATTTTAATCTTGTTTTTAAGTTGTATTCAACCAACTTGTTTTTATTATTGGTTGTTAGCTGCCCTGAGCCCAGCCTTGGCTGGGGAGGGCGGGGTATAAATAAAATTATTATTATTATTATTATTATTATTATTATTATTATTATTATTATTATTTGTACAAAAGCCTAGTTTCTACACATAAGACTTCCCTCTCTTTCCTTCATCCAGGCAAGCAAGAAGCCTGATCAAAGTTCAAGGATGCATTTCCGCTGGGCAAAAACTTTCAGAGAAAGCTAAAGCAGAATCAGTGAAGTGTGTGTGTGGCTTCAGAGGGTGCGACGCCTGAGATTTCTGAGCACCACATTCAGCCCCTGAGCACGAGGTTCCCAATCCTTGCCTTTATAACTGACAAGATTTTTTGCATCAGAATTTTGTCCGTTTTGGCAGATGCGCCAAGAACAGTAAATACATCTTCCCAGTGTGGTTCAGTGTGTTAGATTAAGACCTGAGAGACCAGGGTTCAAATCCCCACTCAGACATGAAGCTCACTGGTTGACCTCAGGGCCAGTCAGTCTCAGCCTAACCTACCTCACAGGGTTGTTGTCAGGATAAAATAGGGAGAACTACGTACGCCACCTTAAGCTCCTGGGAGGAAATGCAATAAATACAAATAAAAAATGGGTTTTCTGTTGTCCCATTTGAAGTTAAAGGGGTACCACACCCCTCCCCAAGCATGCTGCTATACTTCCCTCTCGTGTAATGTGGGCTCCTGAGTTTCCTCTCTGAAGGAGGGACAATTTAACAAAAAAGGACATTTCCAAGTGAATCCTTACAGCGCAAACAGGTCATAATAATCAGATTTCTCTCTCTGTTTGGCAAGTCATTCCTCGTTGTTGCCTTCGCATCCACCCAGTCATGGGTATATATTTCAAACGTATTTGCTGTTTTTAACTGTTTTTAAATCATTCGGGCTGCTTCCAACTCTTATCTTTATCTTGAGATGATTCTTTAAAAGGAGATAAATAAATAAAACCCCTGGCTATTCCGCTGCTTCAAGTCCTGGAAGACCTGCTAGCCTGGAAGACCCTTGCTGGCCTTTTCCCACCTGGCCTAACCAGCTCCAGTTACAAAAGCTGAGGCTGCTGAAGATTTTTCAGGCTGGGGTATGTTGCCGTTGCTGTTATTGATATTACCAGTACTTCGTGTCTTTTTTTAGACCTTTTTATGTGGATTTATTCTTCAGTGTGGTTGTGTACTTCTCCAATGAGCTTTCTTTAGTTTATGACTTTTGTTATGCTTCTAATTGTGTATTTTTTTTTCCATGTTGTATGGTACCTCAAGGATGGTTTTAAGCAGTGCTTCCCCCCCCCCCGGGGGGGGGGGCATTTTGTGAATCTAAGTTTGGCCTCATTGAGGGGCAGTATTTCAATATGAGTAGGAAAATGAAAGTATCCCTAAACATTTTTTTAGGGGGGGGAAAGGCACTGGTTTTAAATATGGAAAGGAGGCACACACAAAAAATGAGGTTTATGACAATGACATGCTGACAGTGTCTTCAGCACCAGGCAAAGTTTTAACCATCCCAGACTTTCAAATAATTCAAAGTTTCCCAGTTCTGTTTCTAAATCTGTTTTAACTTCTGTGGTGAGTTTTTGTTTTCTTGTCATATTTATGTCCCGTTTGCCTCTTTATTTGGTATTTAAATTGCTTTTACTTTTTTTGAGGCTGTCAGAACACTTTCTGTTAGGAGGCTGTGTGTGCGTGTGTGTGCAAGAAAAGGTTTCAGTTATATACCACCCTAAAAATAAAATCAAAATCAAACCAGATTTCTTTAAGTAGACAATTTATTTTGATAAACTTGCTCAATAACAAAAATACAAGTGAAGAAAATTATGTTCATTTTATACAGTTTGTATTAACAATTTGTTTGGAAATTAAATTGGGGCGGGGGAGAGAAATGTCCTAACCAATTAGAAAATAATCCTTAACAGTTGGAAAAGGATATGGTTGCAGTGGAAAGGGGGAAGACCACCACGAAGACCTTGAGCCCAAACATTTATGATCTCTTGGAGTAGCAGAAACAGAACTAGCAACTCCAAGGCAGGAAAACCTATCTGAAAATGCCATTTCCTTCATCTTTTTGCTTTGGGATCCTTCACACAACTTTATATTTTTTAAACAGCAGGTCAAAACAGCAACTGAAATAACACACTGGAGAAAGGAGAGGGGTGTGAAAGTGAGGTTTAGCAGTGCACCGAAGTCATTAAAACAGAAATGCTTGTAAACAGATCCCTAAACTCTACAATTTTATCTCAGGCGTGACTCCAGTGACTGTAAATTTGAAAAATAAGGCCTAAGCTTCAAGGTTCCCATCTCCCCACCCTCAACCCTGAAAAGAAGGCTTTAAAATGGCAACAGGATAGTAAAAAAAATGATATTGTAACAGACACAAATTCAGGTTTGGTTTTTTTTTCAGAGAAATCTCACAAAAGACTCCAAAAAAGCAGGGTGGGGAGGAAGAGTTGCTGCTGTGAAGTTTATTGGTCACAATAGAAATAGAGACCGAACAAGTTTACCATAAGCCTGTCAAAATGACTGTAGAATGAACTTCATTTCACCAGAACCAGGATGTTAAAAGCATTCGGAGTCGTGTGAATAATTTGGGGCATTCACGAAATAGCAGCAAAGTAAGTGTGACTGGACTAATACAAATAATTTGCTCTTAAAAGTACAGCTGGCAGAATTTCAAAAGGCTTTATGTGAATGCTCACCCCACCAATGCAGATTTTGCTGGGCAAAAAAGTTGCACACGCTGAACTGAATTAAGGGACAGGCATTTATTAAAAAGCCTGTAACAGGTTTTCCACAAAAAGAGAGAAAAAAATCCTTGTGCAAATACAAGCGACAAATATTTCTTTGCAGATTTTTAGCATGATGCTCTTACGTATGGGGAAGGGGGGGGAACAATGCTGACCCCCCAAAAAAAAGTAACAAACAGAAGGTTGACAAACAATTGCACCATAAAACTGTGTTTTATATACAGTTTACAAGATATGGTCTTTCTGCTATAAATTAATACTGCATTCCATGTGATCTTATTAAAAGCAACTGCTGATCCTCTCTGTCCCTCCCATTCCTTTTTATAGTTAGGAGGATTATTCACCCCCCCCCCAAATGACTGAAATTAAAGTTAAACAAACATAACACACCAATTATTTATGCATTCTGCAGCTATATTGGTTTTCACAAATACCTGTAGACAGGCCAGGCTCCCGCTCACAATATACAGACTGGACACATTCCATGATCACAGAAGGTCATCGGCAGATGCTCTTCTTCTGAACTTTCCCAACCAGTTTTTAGTTAAGTCAGGAAAATGTCACCATGTGGTGATCTACAGGAAGGGGACAATGGGGTGAGGTCGTTCTGGCAAATATGCCCCCCATGTAAGCAGGTGCGGGGGTCTGGACTAGGGCTGGGTGATGTATCAATACACTGTCCAAAATCAATTTGAAGTCCGCCTTGTGGGAACAGTTTCATAATGTTCAACATGGTGATATATTGTGAATCACGATGTCTGGCTATGTAAAAAAAAATCACAATGTGGGAAAAACCGTGAAGCAGGTCATCGCTGTTCTCATGATTACTATAAAATAACAGTTGTAACAGTATGTTAATGTTAAGAAAAACCATATCAGTTTTAGACCCCTAGATGCCAGGACATTATGCCATTTGCCTCTACATAGTTCCATCCTTATTTCAGACATATATTTCATATATATTGGTATATCATGATGTTTAGCTTGTGATATATCGTGATGCTGAAAAGCAGACGTCGCTCTGCCCTAGTCTTGACGCTGCCCCTACTAAGGCTCCCATGATGCATTTTGGATACATGTGACCCATCTCCCAATACACTTTGACCTCCTGTTTAGCAGAGAACACAAATCCATCAGTTTAGGTTGCTAATCTATGTTCTCAGGACAGTTTCAAACTCAAGTCAAGGCCAGCTTATATTAAACCCTTCCATTTAATAGTTTAAGGATGGGACCTTGGGAGCATTCCTGGTTCTTCCAAAATAATAATAATAATAATAAATGTCCATTTAGTGAGCTTCCACGGTCTTCCGATTTCTCAACAAAGAGCTCTAAAGTAATGCCATTTGCACATGTTTCCAAATAGGGGACATGGGGTTTAATTCAGCTTCCTAACGTAGAAAGGCAGGCTGAGCTTTGGATAGGGGTGCAAGATCCCACGTCTGAAAGATGGTGCCAATGAAGACGGGTGATGGCGGTATGAATTTGGGGTGGGGTGGGAAGATACACACTAAGAAAGAATAGAGGAAGGGCAGGGAGGGCTGCAAGAGATTTGGCCCAGCCATAACTCACTCTGCCTTTTTAGGCAGAGATTGTGCAAGGTTAAATGCTCCAATTCCTGTTCTCAAAATAGCACCTGCAGCAAACAAGGTATGAAAAGAGGACCATACAGTTATTCAGATAATTGTAGGGTACTTATGTCGATAACTATGGCAAGACATAGAATGTAGTAAAAGGGCAAGAGTTTGCAGTTTTTGTTTTTTTAAAAAAAGCTCTGCTCCTGTGTCTTACAACAGCAGTCTGATATGTAGAAATTAAACAGGTGAAGGTTTCTAATATAATTTCATTTCCATGGCAGGAAGAGAGATCATTAGCTGTATTTCTGGATGTCATGCTGCACAGGAGAAGAGGCAGTAACAATACTGGCAGCCCTAGAAAGAACCCAGGCAGGTAACAAACCAGGGATAAAACTTCTAGGAAAATGCACCACCTCCATATTTATTTACAATAATCCTTTGGAGAAGGTGTCATTTTTACCCTTAATAGAACAGGTTATAGCTGCCAGGCCTTTTATCAGCTTGCTCATCCCTTTTAAGTACCAATTCATAAATGCGAACAAATTAACCCCATTAAACTATGAAGATCTCCCCAGAGCTCTGCATGGGATTTCCTGTTGCAATCCAGTTTTCTCCAACATTGCGCATTTTTAAAAGAACTTTCACATCCCAAACCAGCAAGCCCACATTGGGTGTCATTTTAGGAAAGCTGACAGAATTCAACAGCGCTCACAATTTCTTTTGTGAAGAACCTCTCAGCCAGCTGAGTGAACAGGTTAATTTTTTTAAAAAACAAATACTCCAGGCAAAATATATATATATCACAATCATCCATAAACTCTACAGAGAAAGGAATCTGATACATCCAAGTCTGGCAACAATACTGTGATGGGAAAGTCTGCATGATTGGAAGGTTGTTCTGAAAATCACACATGATTTTTCTACCAGAGAACCCTCGTTTTCACAGCAAATTTTGCATACACAAATGAAAATTGGTCAGGATCTTTCTCTTGAAGCCAGAAGCAATTCCCCTCAGTGCCTGATTGTAGCATGAGATGCTGCCAGCCTGGTAACCTTACATTTTCCCACTGCTACGACGATTCCTTGTGGTCCCTTCCAACGCTACAATTCTATGACATCTTTGCAGTGATCAGTTGTACCCGTGAATAGAGAGCAACACCATGTGTTATGCTGACAGTACAACAGCAGTGACTCCCTAAGCAACTTGCATTAAAGGACCAGCAGCTAGCATTCAACACTATTTCAAAGGTTATCAGCTTCTTCCAAAATAGTGTGGGGTTTCGTTGTTGATGTTCCAGCTCCGCTCAGTTGCCATCACTTAAGTGAGCAGGGCTGGCGCCTAGGGTCAAAACCATCAGGCATCTGCCAAAGCCCACATCCTGGCAAAGGGCCTGCTGATGAATGGAGCTACAAAAACCAGACCGCTGCTGCTGGGCCTGGTGACATGAATTAAGGAGCTTTAATGGGGGCTGCCCGTGCCCAGAATGGCAGGCAGGTGCTGCTGCTCAGAAACACTCTGGCAAAAGACTGTTGCTCAGATCTTCCGTTTTGGCTATTGCAGGTCGTTCTTCACTTCTGGTGGGCCCATAAGTGCTCTCTTGGCCGGAGAGCAGAGAAAACAGGAGCTGCCTCCATTACTGAAGGAGGTTGGCAATGGCAGACTCTCTTAAGGGACCAGGATGAGAGGGGAGACGATGCTACAAACTGCAAAGGCCCCTTGGATGTGGGCAAGCCCTACGTTAAGTGTCAGAACAAGGCAAAGCACGGGGACGTCAAGTGACCATATGGCTCTCTTTTTTGTACCAGTGGATTTAACTTAATACTCGCACGTGAAAGAAGAGTATGTCCCTCTTTGTAGCTTTTACTGCCCAACCACCCAGTTCATGTTATGTAGCCAACTTGAGATGATATCTCACGGTAGATTTTCTGTGGAGAAATTCATATTAATAAGTGAAGCCAGAAAGAGCTGGCAAGGTGGAAAGAGGTTTGGGGGCAGGAGAGAAATAGAGAGAGATGGAGAGAAATCAACCCACTTCAGTTGCCCATAATTTAAGTAGTGTAACTTCCCAATACTGGGATCGGACCTTTGCAAAGTATGACACAAACTTGCCTTCTATCCCCAATATACAAATAAATTACCATATAAAGAACAAAACCCT
The DNA here is from genome assembly GCF_951804945.1 of Podarcis cretensis. Classification (NCBI taxonomy): domain Eukaryota; kingdom Metazoa; phylum Chordata; class Lepidosauria; order Squamata; family Lacertidae; genus Podarcis; species Podarcis cretensis. The sequence continues at coordinate 42,768,371 of NC_137183.1, read as the reverse complement.
CTTAGCTTAACTTAGAATTGCACCTAGAAAGGTATGGAGTTGTTTGTACCTATAACAAAACATCTGTTAAAACCAAGGGCTGCTACAAAGAATGAGGTAAACTGAAGACTTTCCCAGCTATGCAGCCTTCAGAGAAATGGCTTTGTGTTGTTTTTTTCTATTTCACTTTCCCCCCTCTACTATTGAGTTCTAGTTTTACACACCACAGTGTTCTGCTAGCAAAGCGCTCAAGAGCTCTCTTCCAGAAACATGTGTCTGTGTGTATATATGTGTGTGTATATATATACACACACACATATACACACAAACATATATATACATATTCTGTATACTGCATCAGATATATATATATATATATATATATATATATATATATATATATATATATAATGAAGAATTCCTAGCCACCCTGACGTTCCACGGTGTTTCTAGAGCTCACTGGGGTTGGCGAGAGAGATGGCAGGCAGACGTTTTTGTCGTAACAGATTTCCGAGAACATCTTTTGATCAATTGGCTTCAGGATGCAGTTAGTGTAATGTTGAGCTGTTGGTTGGTTGGTTGGTTGGTTGGTTGGTTGGTTTTTTTGGCGGCAAATGCTTCTTGCCTATCACAGAAGGAAGATGCTTATCTCCTAAAGAGAGTGAGGCCAGCCCCACTTCCAACTCCCTTGGCAAACCTCTGGTCGACCAAAGTTCATAAATACTTTTGAGATTTTTCAAAATTGTCAAGTTATCTAAAATGGGTCCAGTACAGTGATGTGGGGGTGGGGGGGGGCAATAACGCTGCTCAGTGTAGAAAAGAATTATTCTACTACACTAGTTTCTATCACAGTGCACACCTGACCGCATCCAGACGCTCAGGAGATGAGTCAAGGCTGTCTGTCTGTATTTGGTTGTGGGAAAGGCTCTCCGTTCAAAAACAAAAATAAATCCAAAGTGCATAGTGAGAACGCATCAGAGACCTCCTCGTTCCGGTAAGACTGCAGCAGCCCAACGCAGGCATCCTTCCGAGATAGCGACAGGCGTCCTACTCTCCTTCATGACCGAGTGAAGCAGTATCTAGACCTTTGTCAGCCAGGTAAACAGACTTTGCCAGCAAATAGAAGTCCCACTATTGTAAAGAAAATGGATAAAACAAACAGTACGTACGACGACCCAACCACTGTGTTGTTCGGCAGTTTATAAGGTTGGCCGCCCACTTCGTTGATATAAAATCCTATGGGAAATATTAGGGCCGCCATGCAGAATAGGATCACTGGAAGAAAATAAAAACAAAACAGGGATTAGTCCTTGGGGTGTGTGAGAGGGAAAGTCATGTTGATAGCTCATAGCATTAAACAATAGCCACGGATTGCAGGCCGTTGGAAGTTTCATCCCACTACATCTCAAAAGGACAAGAAAGAGGATTGGGATTTAGAGGAAAGTGGCATTCAAACCAACAGATCCTTACATAGATGTTGCTCTTTGTCCTCTGGGTATCTCCCAAGTTGCAAGGCACTCCGACCAGGACTACTTGTCTGCATATATACCTTTCCGTAACTTAAGAACCTCAGATTCCCTGCATCAGTAAAGGATTAAACTAGAAAACCTCACAGGTCTCTTCCAACCCTACAATTCTCTGGCAGAGGGCCTTCCTTGGGTGCCTCACCAGCTGCCATGTGGCAAACGGCTACCAAGTAGAGAGCCTTCTCAGTGGTGGCACCTCAGTTACAGAACACCTCATGAAAAGCCTCTTTTGGTGCCTATATGCCCATCAGTGCTATGTTGGCAACCTCTGTACTACCTGATCATTCCCACCACCATCATTAGAGATCAGACAAGAAGGCCATTGTAACAGTATGCTCCAGCAACAAATACCCTCCTTAAGGCCACTTACCCAACACCGTCCTGAGTTTTAGATGCCAGCTGAAGATTTTCTTGTTAAACCAGGCTCAATAAACAAATAGTAAATCATGATACCTTCAGTTGCTCTCCATTTTAGATGGCTGGACTCTTAGTGTGATGTTCTGTCCTACAGTTTTATCAACAGGGGCTTTTTAAAGCATTTTCATGGATTCCTGATTTAACTGTAAGCCATCTTGGAAATGTTCAATAAAAGATGGGGTATTGATGTATAAAAATGTGTAAGTAAGTTGAAGACAGCACGGTACACATTCCACGCAAAACACACATATGCCGTACCTCAAGGGGGGCAGTATGCTAACTGGAACAAATATTTTGTGGTCACACCCTAGGCACTAGCTAGGAGACCGATGGCTTCTAATGTCAAAGAAAGAACGCTATAGTAGCCATGGACACCTACCTGAAACAGACAGTCTACCGATCCAATCTTAATTCAGTTTATCAGGACTCCAGCTGAAAAACCACTAGAGGGAGCTTAAAGCTTTGTTAATTCGGCACCCAAATGAACACTGCTAGGAGAACAGGATAGGGGTGTGCGCTGACCAGGAGGTTTGGAAAACAGCCCACTTGGCTTCTGCTTGATTTAGCTCGGGTCAGAGGCACAGCACACTTTGGAATAAACAAGCCTTCAGCCTATTCTACTACCCTATCCCACTACCTGTGTGGGTCCCAGATGTGAGGCAAGGAGGAGACACCTGCCCTTGGGAATTTCATGTTCCCAAGGGATCACACAGGATAAAATTCTAGGCTTGCTGACCCAGTGTAGATAACCTTCAACCTTGGCCAGGCTCATCCTCCCAATACAGCTGCATCACTCCCCTCCCACTGTAGAGCACAAAAGGAGCATTATGCCCATGCTTATCAGAAGTGGACATGCACCTGGTCAGACCACCTACCCATCTGGCTTGGTACAACTGTCCATTCCAATTGGCAATAGCTCACCAGGGTCTCAGGTAGAGGTTCTTCCTCATCACTTGATACCTGAACCTTTTATCTGGGGGATATCAGAGACTGAGTATGGGACCTTCTGCATGCAAAGTAGAGAATCAGAGTTGGATGGCTCTACCATTGAACCAGAGTGCCTCCCAGAAGTCAAGACGTTTCTGGCAAGCCAACCATGGGGCAATAGGGCAAAAGGAGCCCCTCTCTCAGCAAATAGAATTCAGAGAAAGGCCGACTCTGCACCTGAGCTCTGCACCACTGACAGTACTGCCCTCTCCTCCAACATTTCTACTCCATTTCTGATGTTCCTTTAGAAGGAGGTCTCAGCAAACTCAGGCTTGCAGAAGTATATTATTTAAGAAAAAAGGGTGAGTATGAACCCCAAAACTCCACAATGCCTCACTCCCCCTTTTATCCATTTTTCTATTTACACTAGCTCTCAGTGATACTGTATGCAGCTGCCCAAGGCATCCTGAGTATGTCTTTTAGATAATGTATTTTTTTTACTTGGGGATATTCAAAATCCTGCAGTAGATTAGGCTCAGACACTTGCAGAAAATTGGTTTCTGGTATAGGTGAAACTGTTGTTGACTAGAACAAAAAGCAGGGAATAAAGCAATCCTATTAATACATGCATGTGCACCTACTCCATTTTTTGAAACGGGTCCTATCTGTTATAATTAGTCTGCATAAAGAGATAAGCTTCCAATTACCCACCCCCAGACATGCACAATGGTTTGGAGAAGGGTGCTTCATGGAAAGCAGGATTTCTGATCTTCCTGGGTGGGCAAATATTTGTGAAAGGAGATCAGTCCACCTTAAATTTCCCAACCTGCACTGCTGAGTAAGCCCATAGTGACTGATGGCTTGTGAATATGTGGTAAGTTCTAACTTGTGGAGTGAGAAATGGGTTTGATCAAAGACAGCTTGCATATGCTCGGTGGAGGCTGGTCCATAAGGACAAATGCCCAACCACCTTCATGTGCCCTCAAACAGCCTATCATAATAATTATTATTAATGATACCCCCACCTTTTTCCTTGAGGGGACTCAAGTGGCTTACAGATAAAACAAGAACTGCTAAGCAACCAGTTCAAGAGGTGGCACAGGCTGTAAACTTCCTCCTCTTCAGTTTCAGCATTGCTCCTTGTAGAACTCAGCAGGGAGAAGGACAGGGGCAAAACCAGCAGTAATTGGCCCTGCTTATCACTGGCACTGACTCCACCTACCACTGGCCTCCCTGCCTTATGCCCCACCAGCGCCAACAGTCACCAGCCACCAGTGCAAGTACTGTGTAACTCAGCAGCAATTGCTATTAATCTGCATTCATACTTAACAGGCGCCACTTTTTTAAAAAAAGTTGCCAGATGAGCCTGACTTGTAGACAGTTAAAACTAAGTGAATATTGCAAACACGGACTGCGAATCTTTTTGGATCCTGTGTGGACAGTGAGTTTCATGTTCAGCAGCATTCCGTGAAGTAGCCAATATTTGGTTTACAGGGCTTGAAGAAGGAGCTGCACCAGAGCAGGGGAAATCTGCTTCTGCTTTGGATACGAAGGAGTTTGATGAGGGAAACAGCGCCATCCCTGCCTTGAGACCTTTTAATCTGGACAGCAGGGGCTTGCAGACTTCCCTTGTATACCTTCATGGGTTGCACAAAGCTGTACTTAAAGGCTGGCTGTGTGGGAGGAGTAATTAATGTATTACATTCATTGCCACAAGATGTTGTGGTTGATCATGGGCTCAGGTGGCTCTGAAAAGGGAGTGAACAAATTCTGAACTATTGCCCGGTGGAATGTTCCTTTTCACTTTGTTCCACTCAGCCAGCCATGCCCTCCACTGTTAGCGTGCTGACCTTTGACAGGGGAACCCAAATTAGGCTTAGCAGTAGGGACGAAACTAGAATACTGCAACCTAGTTGTGTGTGAGAGAAAAGAGCCCTACCCCTCACCCCCCAAACTCAGAAAGTATCCTACCTAGACCTCCCTGGGGGTAATATAAAATCTAATAAACCCTTCCTTCTTTCAGGTCACAGAAACCAATGGCAGATTCTGGAGAAGGAATCAGTACATGCAGGTTTCTTGAAAACAGGGAAGAGTTTTCAGCTTCCTGCCAGGGAAAGGAGGGTCCACATGGGGTTTCAGGTTACGAGGAAGGTGTTCGGAAGCATCTCAGACACAGGTGCTCCCCTCTGCTGACTTCCCAAAAGCCAAGGTGACTCCCAGAGGTTTGGCCTGCTGCCAGATCTACTCTGGAGCCCAGAAGGCAGACTTACTTCCAGTGAATGCTATCCAGCGTGCGTATTTAGTTGCTTCTCTTCGCCAGTGGGAAGCCACTAGCAAGCCACATGTGACAGTCAGTGAAATGATTCCCATGATGATGAAAAACAAGGTGGTGACCCACTCAGGAGGCAACCGTGGAGGAATACAGGTCCTGTCACGTCCATGAATGGTTTGACACTGTCGCACAAGGCCAACTGTGAGAGCACCTGAAACGACACACACGACAAGACAAGAACCCATTAACCGGTGTGCCTTTTTTCTCTCTCTGCCCGTCCTCACCCGCTTCCTCAAAACAAGAAGTTAGGAGCAGCCCTGGCTTTGTCACACCAAAAGTCAATTCTGTCTCCCCCTACAATGGCCACCCAGATATTCCTGGGGGAAATTAAGCTAACAGCCCTTCTGGCCATTGTTGCGACCTGGCAGCTGACATTCTGTGACACATGGCCTCTGAACCAAGAGACTAGTAGCCATTTTGTAGAAAGTTTAGATCAGTGGCTCCCAACATTTCCCCTCCATGGACCACCTGAAAATTCCTGAGCACCTCAGTGGGCCACTTGATGATTTTTCTGTCCATTGTAGCAACTGTACTGTGCTGTGCTAGATGCTGTATGATTTCCAATAACACTTTATTGCTTCATTTGCATTTTACTGTATTGCAATTTGAATTCCACAGAATGCAGTGAATACAATGTAATAAATAAAAAGAATTAAAAATTCAGTTAAAAATCACTATGAACATTTAATGTGATGGTTGTGCCATTTCCCATCCTCAACCAAGAATCCAGAGGCATGCCGCGGACCACTTGAATAAAGCTTGCAGATAGCAAGAGTGACCCAAGACAGAGAAAAAAAAAGAATCAGTGCGTCTAGACAGCATGGTTAGCCCAGGAAACTGATGCATTGCAAAGCAGAGGACGTTTTCTTCTCAGCTCCAACTTGCTGCCCACTCACCTTCGGGCATGAAGTTAAAAGGTTTAACATTGAAGGCAAGGGAAAAAAGTCTTGTGATCTGTGCAGTTTAATGACTCCTCCCTTAAGACTAACTATAACACAATTGATTAAAAGCACCTGCAGACAGAGTCATTGTCTGTTTGTAGGAAATGCACACAGGCAAACACAATAGTCACTGTTCAGATGTCACAGTTACAGTGTTAAGGAATTCTCTTGAGAATGGGCTCAGGCAAGTCTGTAACAGAGGCCACCAAATCGCAAATGCATCAACACGGACAATCCTCACGCTCATCTGCTTGTTCACCACAGGGCAGATGTTGCCTCCCTGCAACCAAAGCTAGCAGTTTGGAATTGTTGTCAGATTCCACATATCCCTGCCCTTTTTTCCCACTAGCACCTCCAACAACAACTTGTCCACAGTAGAAATTTGGGTATGCAATGCAAGGTCTATAGGCTGGCAGCCTGGGGTCTCCTGTTCTAGACACCACCTGCAGGTAGAAATTAGTGGAATTTTCCAAGCTGCGCATTTTCCATTCAAACCAGAAGCTTTCCAAAAAGAGCTGCACAGATTGTGGGCAAACGAAAAGGTCAGTTGACACAGCTCTAAATGCCTCACATAACAGCAAAGGCTACTTTTGATTGTTACAAATGTCCTAATGATTTGCCACAGCGCACAGCCTTCATTTTCCGGAAAATTAGGCCAAAGATAATAGAATAAGGCTGTGCAATTAATACGCCTCGCTTGGCGCTGGGAGATCTATTTCAATTTAGCCGCCTTCACGAAAGGAGCAGGCCAGCGCGACACGACTGCATGTGTTTACAGCACAGAATTCAGGTGCTTCTTGTTAGCTAGAAGAGCAAAGCGTTCTCGTTTAAACAAATCTCACTTAGTGTACTCCAGATGCAAATGGTTTAACAAGTTGAAACCAATTTACCTTGCAAATCCTACTTAGCTTCTGTGCACCCACAAATATGAGCATTCTCACTATTTCCGACCCTACTTTCTGCGGTGTGAGAAGTTGCAGTATTCAATAAAATGGTTTGGGGTTATCGTCCCAGATGAGGAATGAGCATGTTCTGTTGGGGCTATCAGTGGCTGCTAGCCATGACAGCTGTGTCGGTTGTTGGGTATCACCAGTTGCTGGGAACTATGGCAGGGGCTGCATGGAGGGCAGTGTTCTTATGCTTGAATCCTGCCTACTGGTTTCCCACTGGCATCTGGTTGGCCACTGTGAGAACAGGGTACTGAACCAAAAAGGCTACTGGCCTGATCCACCTAGGCTTTTCTTATGTTTTTGGCCTGGGGAATGGCAATATTGCCAACCAGGGGCCTGGGCAAGAAATAGGTAGAGGGAGGGAAAAGGGGGAAATGACCCTTAGTGGGCCCGGGAGGGGGAATGCATGAGGTTGTGGGCCAGGGTTAGAGTGTTGGGTATTTGCAGTTTACTTGCGCTGCAGAAAGCTTGCTGGGGAGACCACGCATTACAAGGAACTCAAAAATAACTTTAACAAGGTTTTAATAACAAAAACAAAAACTCCTTTTACACTAAACATATCAATAAGCATGGCCCATCCACCAAACCAACCCCCAGGGTACTGAGAGAGCTAGGTGCTGCTCTTTATATACTATACCCAATTGCTGACACAGCTTAATTAACACAACTTAGCAGCACCTGCTATGCTGTTTCACAGCTGTAAAACTGGGTCTCGTTATTTACTCTGGCCCTTAAAGACATACACATCTTGTGGAACAATAATGAACCTTCACATTTAAATAGACCAGGGGTCTGCAACCTTTAAGACAAAAAGAGCCACTTGGACCTGTTTCCGAAGAAAAAAAAACTGGGAGTCGCAAAACTCGTCATTATAAAAATAACTTTTTTGTCACTTTTTTATTATTTCTTTGTTTGATCCCTCAGAATTACTGCTCCTCATAGAAATAAACGTTAAATTAACAAGTTACCTTTTGTGTGTGTGTGTGTTCTTCACTCCCTTCAAAACAGTGACCAGCGTACATGCCCCCTTTCAATGCAGTGACCAGCATACATGCCCCTTACAATGTAGCGCGCGGGCGGGCAGGAAGGTGATGTCGGGACGCTGCGTGACTAACGCACGCACCGCCCCCATGCGACGTCACAGCCAGTACAGCGCCCGCCACAGTGGGGAGTGTCGGGGCGCACAATGTGCCTCCTCCCCTCGCTAGTATCCGCCCCGGAGCCGTGGCAAAGGTGTAAAAGAGCCACATGCGGCTCCGGAGCCGCGGGTTGCCGACCCCTGTCATAGGCCATTCAACACAGAGTAGGTTTAGATTGGGTGGAATCAGTTTTGCCAAGTTCTTATTTCGTAGGAAAGGGACAGATCGTCTCTACCCACTTTCTCAGTATCACACATATTTTACAAGTCCCACTTGCAGGGAAAGAGTGTCCGTCTCACTCTGGACACTGCTGGATTCCAACTTGACTGCCTGACTACTGGGATTGATGGGAAATGGGGCTCCCCCATCCCTCCCCTATTGTGTGTCTTCATCCCCACCCACCGCCATGACTTGAAATGAACTAAGAAATGTCAAACACTTTAATCTTTTCTCAGAGGGAAGATGCTCCAATTGCCTGATCCTTTGAATCACTTTTCCAGATCCACAAGATCCTTTTTGAATTCTGAACCCACCTTTGTACGCTATATAATCTCCGCTGAACACAGGTATTATGCAGCGTGTATTTGAGCACGCCTCATTCTAATATAGTTTTATCAAACTGAACAAAAACCATCAACGGCTACACTCCCCTTCTCAGAAGAGATCAAAAGAAGCCAGTAAACCTGCTTTTGTAAGACACGAATTTGGACTTCTTTGGCAATCCAAGACAGGAGATCTGGAGGGCTCTGGAACTGCTGGGTCACAGCTGCTCTACAGGATTACTCTTGGGGGGGGGGGGTTACTTTATAGGGAAACCTGTAAATGCCAAATACACCCCAAGCTACAGCCTATGCAAGGAAACTAAAAACAACATGCCTGTAATTGCTATAAAATTAATGCAAATGTTACCAACTAGCTTTATAATAATAATAAAAACTTTTCAGGGTTTATGGGAAGAATCAACAAAAAGAACCCCCTCAAATGGAATAATGCCTGCCAACCACTTGTGACAAATTATTTCCCTGTCATTTGGAGAGAAAGAGGCCCATTCACTGCCCTGCCATAGATCTCTGTATGGGAAACTGAATCCCAACCATTCTTGTAAAAGGTAGGGTAGTGACAACTCAACCTCTGTTTCAAGACAACGATTCTCAAAAGACAACATTGTCCGGGCTACGGTATAACTGAGCAACAGCGTGAGAGGGCAGCCTTTCCTTCCTAGAAAGAGCAAGATGAATTCACAGCAGAAAAAAACAAGAGTGTTCTCTGTTTTCAATTTAACTCTGCAAAGAACGGAGGTTGGTGGAATCTCTTCCATAGGGAGCATCAAAAGGACGACTTGTTTACTTCCACTCAGTTAAACATGTGGAGACCTAAGCAGCCAGCAGAGTCTCCGTGGACCCTATGCTGGCCAGCAGGAACGTTATTGCAGGTGAGAATTTGCAGGGAGGAATGAACCTAGCTTAACTTTAAAGGCGCGGGCTGTAGCAACAGACAAGCCACCCATCATCACCTAAAATTGGTAGTATCTAATGTCCACCACCCAGGTGCCAGGAGGAAGACGTGGAAGTAAATGGCAAAAGAAGTCATGACTACTGAACATCCTCAGATGGGCAGCTGCTAAGCCAAAGTAAACTCTCTCTTTTGGGTTAAAGCCGACACTTCTCTTATTGCCCCTCAATTCATAATGTAACTATTAATTAAGTTCTCCCTGAATTACCGTATTTTTTGCACCATAACATGTGAGGATAACCTGAGCTTACAGGGTTAAAACAGCTCAGAGTGTACGCACTGCCCACTGTTGGGAGGGGGGAGATTCTACGTCATGTCCGAGAGTCTCCAGTCTTTGTTCTTTTTCTCTACTTTCGCTTTTGAGGAGAGAGGACGTGTTTTCACGATGCTGTTCGCTGTGATAGATAATGGATAGTCTGCTGTAAATAAACTGCTTCTAGGTGCTAATATCCTGAGTGGACTTTATTTTAGCACACTGAAGAAAGCTCTGAAGAAGTTCTTGCAGTTTTCTCTTGCTGCTGCGTAAAACTCTGCGTTATTTTTTGCTCAGAGCCTTTGGAATGTGGCCTTTGAAGTCCAGCAGAGCTGCGCAGCCGAAGTGGGCTGGACAGCAGGGCTTATCTGAGCAATAAATCATCTGATAGGTTATGGACGGTAATTGCAATTAGAGGAAGCTGCTTTGATGTCCGGTGGAGAGCCTGTTTGGAATGCTGTGTGCTTACAAAGGCTGTAAAAAGTGAGACGCTGCTGTTTTTGCTGCCGGAAGAAAAAGACCAGCTCTGCCTGGGAGAAAGCAGGGAGGCTGGCTGCAAGCTGTGTGCTGCAAAGGGACGCCAGAAGCCTATCCTCGGAGCCGGTTTAGTACGCGTGAGTACTCCACAGCCCCAAGGGGGGACCGGGGGAGGAGATGGCAGAACTCCAGGAGAGTTTCAACGTCCCCTTTGATGAGAGATTAAATCAGCAAAATTGGGAGGTCTGGTCAAGAAGAGTAAGGGGGTGGTTTCTGGCCACAGGGCTCTGGAGTATAGCCCAGAAGGAGCCGGCCCCACCCATGCCACTTGCTTCTGAAGATGACGCAGCAGGCTTTGAGGCTGCTTTGCTGGAGGATAGACAGCAGAGAATGCAAAGGGAGCTCTGCATGTTGAAAGCCAGCGTAGATGCTTCGCTGTTGCCCCACTTGGAGGGCGTTGAGTCGGCTCAGGCCGCTTGGCAGTTGCTGAGGAGTCTGTGTGCAAGCTCAGCAAGAGACCAGGGCCTTAAGAAAGCCGAGAGCAGGGAGGAAGCGGAGAGCCCAGAGGGGGCTGCTGGCCATGTTCCTGAAGTTACAGCTGGGAGTAGCTGCTTTGTCTCCGAGGGGCCGTGTGATGTTGAGGCCTACAACCAGAGTGCTGGGGAGCGTGCAGGCCCAGGCTGTGCACCCAAAGGTGGGGGTGCTGGGAACAAAGGAATGGCTGAAGAGGGAGCTGTGAGAGCTGTTGCTACGCCCCGTCGCTGTTATCGCTGTGGCTCCCCCTCCCATCTGGTGAGAGACTGTCCAGTCGAGGCACAGGAACAGCCGAAGGCCATCTCCCGTAGCAACCAGATAAAGAGCTCTGCTTCAAAGCATGGGAAAGGCAAGCCGAAGGCAGCTGGCAGAGACACTGAATGTAAACATTTGGCAGCCTCTATGGCTGCTGTCAAGAGTTGTCAACAGGATGCTGTGCTGACTTTTGTTATAGACAGTGGAGCTTCTCATCACTTAGTGCCATCTGCAGGATTCCTGGAGAACTGCACCTCTGTAACTTCTGGAAAGACTGTGTGTTTAGCAGATGGGACTAAACACCCACTCACGCAGACTGGCTCACTGTTTTGTTCTTTCTTACAGGATTCAATCCAGGCTTTTGTTGTTCCAGGACTGTCTTGCGCGTTGCTGTCTGTCAGCGCCCTTCTTGCTGAAAACTACAAAGTGTGTTTTGAAAACAATAAGTGTTCTATTTCTAAGAATGGACAGCACCTAGTCAGTGTTGAATGTAAAGACAGGTTGTTTGTGATAAATGCTTCTTTTGCAGGTACAGGTGACACGGAGGTGGCTCAAGCACAGTGTGCCAACGTTCCAGTTCATGATGCGTGTGCTCACTTATGGCACCGACGCATGGCTCACGTGTCCTGGGGGTCAGTGAAGAAGATCCCAGAGTGTACGCAAGGGTGCAAAATGAAACCTTGTGCTAAGTTTCTAGATTGCAGAGCGTGCAAGTCTGCAAAGGTAAAAACGTGCACATACCCAAGGTCTGAAAGGGTGACCACTAGGGCTTTTCAATTAATTCATGCAGATTTGTCAGGTCCCATGTCTGTGACCAGTTTGGGCGGAGCCAAATATGCGCTGGTTCTGATTGATGACCATTCTCGGAACTCTTGGACCTTCACGATCCAACACAAAAGTGAGGCTGCACCACTAATCAAAGACTGGATTGCGGCTGTGGAACTGCAGTTTTCCACACGGGTGCAAAGCTTTCAGAGCGATCGCGGTGGGGAGTTCACCGGGTCTGCACTGCAAAGTTTCTTCCGCAAAAAGGGGATTCAACACAGATTGTCCTCTCCGCACTCTCCCCAACAGAATGGGATTGCGGAAAGACGGAACAGGACTCTAGGGGAGATGTCCGCAGCTCTTTTGTTTGATGCCGGGCTCCCACAGCGCTTTTGGGGGGAGGCTTGGCGAACGGCCAACTTTGTTCTGAACAGGTCGTTCAATTCAGTGGTAGGTGACACCCCATACTTCTTGTTGCACGGAAAGCAACCGAAACTGCATTATTTTCGTGTTTTTGGTTGTGCGGCTTGGGTCCTCATACCAAAGGCCAAACGCAAGAAAGGTGAACCCAGGTCCCAAAAGATGATTTTCTGTGGGTATGAGCCAGGGACCAAGGGGTGGAGGTTTGCTTATCCGTCAGGGGATCAGTCCAGGATTCTGCTCAGCAACAGTGCTGAATTCTGTGAGCAGAGTGGTTGGGCTAGGATACACGGGAACCCTGACATCCTGTCAGAGAGTCTGTTTGACTCTGCCGATGAAGGTGAGGAAGAGGTTGAACCTGCAGCCGAGGCTCAGAGTTCAGACCCAGTGCAGGCAGAGGGGAGAACTTCTCCCAAGGCTGTGAAGATTGAGCAACGCAGTGCTCCATCTTCCCCCACAGGTTCGGCTGAGAAGTCCAGAAGGCGCAGTAAGTCAGAGGGGGAGCTCTCTGATGCCAAGGACGTTCTGGCTGGCCCCAGTGGGTCAGAGGAGGTTCCTGAAGTGGTGCTGCGCCGTTCTGCTCGGACGACCAAGGGGAAGCCTCCTGAAAGGTTTGCTGTCACTAGCGTGTGGGTCGGAATGGCACAGTGTGAACCCGAGAGTTTTGAAGATGTTCAGAAACTGCCTCAGGAAGAAGCCAGGAAATGGCATGAGGCGATGCAGAAGGAGATGAACTCAATGGAGTCTTTAGGTGTGTTCTCCCTCACGAAGTTGCCGATGGGCGAAAAAGCCGTGGGTAGCCGCTGGGTTTACCGTCTTAAGCCTACAGCGACAGGAGAACCGCAGTATAAGGCCAGATTAGTGGCGAGAGGATTCACGCAGCGCAGGGGGTTGCATTACACGGAAACGTATGCTCCCACCTGTAGGAGTGAATCTCTACGTTTGCTTTTGGCCATAGCTGCACAAAGAGGGTTGCTGGTGCATCATTTTGATGTGGACGTTGCTTACTTGAACTCAGACCTCCAGGAGGATTTGTACATGCTTCCTCCTCCAGGGTTTGAGGGAAATGAGCGAGGTACTGTGTGGAAACTTCACAAGTCAATTTACGGCCTGAAACAGTCGGCCAGGAATTGGAACTTGTGCCTGAATGAAGCTTTGGAGAAGCTAGGTTTCAGGAAGAGTCTTGCTGACAGTTGCTTGTTCCTTAGAGGATCAGGAGACTCACAGGAACTGGTGTTGTTTTTTGTTGATGACATCATCCATATTGGAAAGACAGACAAACAGGTGCAGAAGTTTGCCAAAGAGCTTGGGAAGCGGTTTCAGCTCAAGAACCTGGGTGCAGTAAAGATCTACCTAGGCGTGCAGATAGCGAGAACTGAGGATGGTAGCTTCTTGCTCAGTCAGAAAGGCAAGATTGAACAGTTGCTTGAGAAGTTCGGAATGTCTGATTGTGCAGGAGTTCGGACACCCATGGAGACGAACTTCATGAAAGATAGCCAGCAAGCAGAAAGTGTCGAGTTTGAGAATGCTGAGCTCTTTCAGTCAGCTCTAGGTAGTCTGTTGTATCTGTCCCAATGGAGCAGACCAGACATTGCCTTTGCTACCAATCTGCTAAGTAGGGAAGCGTCAAAGCCCAGTGTGAGTGCTTGGCACGGTATCAAGCGGGTACTGCGCTACCTGCAGCATACCAAAGACTTCTGTCTTAAGCTGCCAGCTGAAGGTGAGGCGAAGCTCACATGCTATGCGGACAGTGACTGGGCAAATTCGCAGGACCGCAAGTCTGTGTCTGGGTTGCTGGTAAAGTTTGGGAAGTCACTAGTTGGGTGGAAGTCCCGGAAGCAAAGTCTCATTGCGCTGTCTTCTACTGAGGCTGAATTCAGTGCATTGTCAGATTTGTGCCGGGAACTAGAGTTCTATAGATGCTTGGTGCAAGAGATCTATGGGGATTGTAGCTTGCCCATCACGGTTTGGGAAGACAATCAACCTTGTTTGAAATTGGCTGAATCTGCGCAATTTAAGGCCAGAACCAAGCATCTGGACATACGTTTCCAAAATGTGTGTCAGAGTGTTCAGTCAGGTTTGATTCGGCTGAAGTATTGTGCCAGTCACAGTAACCTGGCCGATGGATTCACCAAACCTTTAAGCTTCCAGCGTCATGGGGAGTTTTGTGGTGGTTTGGAGTTGGGGGTAAGTTCTGTACTTACTCCCCCCACAGTGGTGCAGCGCGAGAGGGGGTGTGAGGATAACCTGAGCTTACAGGGTTAAAACAGCTCAGAGTGTACGCACTGCCCACTGTTGGGAGGGGGGAGATTCTACGTCATGTCCGAGAGTCTCCAGTCTTTGTTCTTTTTCTCTACTTTCGCTTTTGAGGAGAGAGGACGTGTTTTCACGATGCTGTTCGCTGTGATAGATAATGGATAGTCTGCTGTAAATAAACTGCTTCTAGGTGCTAATATCCTGAGTGGACTTTATTTTAGCACACTGAAGAAAGCTCTGAAGAAGTTCTTGCAGTTTTCTCTTGCTGCTGCGTAAAACTCTGCGTTATTTTTTGCTCAGAGCCTTTGGAATGTGGCCTTTGAAGTCCAGCAGAGCTGCGCAGCCGAAGTGGGCTGGACAGCAGGGCTTATCTGAGCAATAAATCATCTGATATAACACTCACTTTTTTCTCCTAGAAAGTAAGGGGAAATGTCTGTGCGTGTTATGGAGCGAATGCCTGCGGGTGGCAGGGGGGATCTGCTGCAGTCGTGAGCAGAGGATCCATGGTTCCCCTTCCTTCCCTCCTCCGTGGTTACAAAGCATGGATCCACATGGATCCTCAGGATTTTTGCATTGGGCTACTCCAAACTCACTGTCAGATCACATGTCTGTGGCCACAGCATGAACCACAAAAATCATATATCCACTATTTCGTTTAGAATATTTTTTTTCTTGTTTTCCTCCTCTAAAAACTACGTGCGTGTTATGGTCTGGTGCGTGTTATAGAGCGAAAAATACGGTATTTGCACGCACACACCTTCCTTGCAAACATCAATGCACATTTCCAGGAACATGATTTGAGGGGGTATCTGGGATAACAACTCATTAACCTGTTTCAACTCCCCGTTTTTTTACACAGTTGGAGGACTGACCCAGCAACTAAATCAAAGGGGTGTGGTAAGGTCAACAATCTCTGCTAAGTTCAGGATCTCTTTGAAACATCCCTTTCACACAGTGGTAACACTGTGTTATTTTCATGGATTTCAGAATTCCATAAAAACAAAAAACAGCACCTGTGTGTGATACAGGGGCTCACTAGAAGGCTAAGAGAATCGGAGGGAAAGTCAGCTAGGCAACAGAGGATATCTTAACAAACACGGTGGGGCATAAGACAGAATGGCCATATTAACCATGCGAACACCACCGAGTTAAGAGATGTGCATAATGCCAGGACTCCTCAAACAGTTCTGTCATTGGCACCACATCATTTTAAAATACTGAAAGAGATAAAAGACAATCTTTCAGGAGCCCAATGGAAAAGACTGACCAAGAATATTCTAGATCAGGCATCCCAAAACTCGGCCCTCCAGATGTTTTGGGACTACAATTCCCATCATCCCTGACAACTGGTCCTGTTAGCTAAGGATGACGGGAGTTGTAGTCGCAAAATATCTGGAGGGCCGAGTTTGGGGGTGCCTGTTCTAGATGATCCCAAGACTCCGATGTAGACAAGATGACAGTGAAAGTCATCCCTATCCCTTCTTGATGGAGGCAGTCGGAGATGAACTCTGATTGTACGAATGAGCCAAGGGAGTCAGCGAATATGACTTCCTACACCCCAACATTTCTAAATTTCTTGTTCATGTGAATAGGGATTATCATGTCTGCATAACACCTTTAGAGGGCCATCAATGCTTTTCTTCATGTCTTAGAACTCCGATTAAGACACATTGCTGGACCCGTTAACACCGGACACTATTTCAAAGAGATAATTATATACATGCATTTGGACTGCAGATTCAGGCCAAAACTTAGAAAGGAGGAGTGGAGCTAGAGGGAAGGTGTCCATAACTTAGCAAAGGTGATAAAAGCCTGGGCTATTCAATTGATCAGCAGAGATAATTTCACAGAGGTGGAATATACCTTTGACAGCTGAAACTACTTTGGATTCCACCTGATCATCAACATGCCAGCCGACGCTGGTTTCCTAGGTAACAAAAAAAAAAGGAAGTGCCTACAATAAAAAGGAAGGAAAAACACAGACAGTGGCACCTGCCTCTTCTCCCACTTCTTAACACCTTTGAATTATTCAGACGGGCTCAGGGCTGAGAGCACAGCATTAAGAGTGCCACCCCTCCTACCCCCCCCCAAGGCAGAACAAAAATCGTGATGAATAATTTGTAATGCAGCAGCATCTGAAGACAGCCTTATCCCTTGTTCTGAAGAGTATACAAATAGGAAAGAGGGAAGGGAGCTTCAGGGGGTCCAAGAATGCTAGGAGGCAAAGGTAAATGCATAAAACAGCTCCCCTTGGAGAGGGAGGGGGGAGGGATATAGTTCAGTGGTGAAGCACCTGCAGGTTCAACTCGCAACATCTCCAGGTAGGGCTGGGGAGAAGAGTTGTCTGGAACCCTGGAGCGCTGCTGCCAGTCAATGTGGCCAATACTGATGTAGACAGGCCCTAAACAAGAGTCATTCATCAAGTAAGAGTCATTCTTACTGTTGGTGGTAATGTGGGTGGCGCTGTGGTCTAAACCACTGAGCCTCTTGGGCTTGCTGATCGGAAGGTCAGCGGTTCGAATCCCCGCAACAGGGTGAGCTCCCGTTGCTCTGTCCCAGCGCCTGCCAACCTAGCAGTTAGAAAGCATGCCAGTGCAAGTAGATAAATAGGTACCGCTGCAGTGGGAAGGTAAACGGCGTTTCTGTGCGCTTTGGCACTCATCGCGGTCTTCCGTGCACCAGTAGTGGTTTAGTCATGCTGGCCACATGACCCGGAAAACTGTCTGTGGACAAACACCGTCTCCCTCGGCCTGAAAGCGAGATGAGCACCGCAACCCCATAGTCGCCTCTGACTGGACTTAACCGTCCAGGGGTCCTTTACCTTACTTATTGACTCCATACATATACAATTCAAGCTGGCTGCCAATTAGTTTCTGGGCCCAATTCAAAGTGCTGGTGCTGATCTATAAAGCCTTACATGGCTCAGGAGCTCATTACCTTAAGGACTGACGTTCCCCATACAAACCAACTCAAACCCTGCACTTGTCATGAGGCCCTTCTCCATGTCCTTGCTCCCCAAGAGGTTTGGAGGGTGGCAACATGAGAACAGGCTTTTACTGTGGTGGCTCCCCAAGTGTCAGAGACCAGGCTGAGGAGTACAACTCTGGTGAGAAACAGTGGGAGCCTACCCCTCCCCCAGCTCATGGCCAGGATCCTGAAACTCCACAGGAGCAGTGGAGTAGTGTTGATTTGGAACAATGGTTCGTGGAGGGGCACAGATTGCAAGACAACAGTTGGGCAGAACCGGGAGGTGAACAGCAAGAAGAAGAATGGGAAGAGAGTGAGCTAGCAGACTCTCTATCACTGGAAGATGTGCAGCTTCTCAGTCCCAAGGCTAGGAGATTAGCTAAGGTAACTGCGCAAAAGGCTCAATGGTTGAGAGATCAGGTGGCTAGGAGATGAGAGAGCAAAAGTGACTAGAAGGAAGTGGGCAAAACCGGAATTGGGAGCACCTGCACTCTGAGAAGGGGCGCTTGTTCTTTTGCTGCGTTCATTAAACAGTTCTGTTACTGGTAAGAGACTGCTTTCTCTTTGTACTGCTTATCTATGGCCAAGGGAGGAGGAAGCAGAGCCCCTGACACAAACTGTGGAATGCTCTCCCCGGAGAGGCTCACCCAGCGCCATCATTATATGACTTTAGGCACCAGGCAAAGCCATTACTCTTTACCCAGGCCTTTGGCCATCAAATAATCTACGGCCTATTAAATGTGGGCGGAGGGCTGTTATTAGGATTATTTTATTATTATGCTCCATCTATTGTGTTCTGAATGTTGTATACCAGCCTGGGATCTTTGGATAAAGGGTGGTACAGTGGTAGAATCATAGAATCATAGAGTTGGAAGAGACCACAAGGGCCATCGAGTCCAACCCCCTGCCAAGCAGGAAACACCATCAGAGCACTCCTGACATATGGTTGTCAAGCCTCTGCTTAAAGACCTCCAAAGAAGGAGACTCCACCACACTCCTTGGCAGCAAATTCCACTGTCGAACAGCTCTTACTGTCAGGAAGTTCTTCCTAATGTTTAGGTGGAATCTTCTTTCCTGCAGTTTGGATCCATTGTTCCGTGTCCGCTTCTCTGGTACCTCAGGTTATAGATGCTTCAGGTTACAGACTCCGCTAACCCAGAAATGGTATCTCGGGTTAAGAACTTTGCTTCAGGATGAGAACAGAAATCATGTGGCAACGGTGCGGCGGCAGCAGGAGGCCCCATTAGCTAAAGTGGTACCACAGGTTAAGGACAGTTTCAGGTTAAGAACGGACCTGCAGAACGAATTAAGCTCTTAACCCAAGGTACCACTGTACATAAATAAATAAAATAAACGAATAAATAAATATGTCCTATGGAGCAATACCAAGAGTCACAGGGAGCTGCCTTAGGGGAACATCTGCAGTATTTAAATCACCATGATACCAATTTAACAGCCAGGGCTTCCCCCAAGGAATCCTGGGAAGTGTTAAGGGTGCTGAGAGTTGTTAGGAAACCCCTATCTCCTCTCCCAGAGCAATAGTTCCCTGAGTGATTTAATCCATCCCTCTTCCCAGGGAACTCTGGGATGCTTTGCTCTTAGTACCCAGTAGACCAACCTAGGTAAAAGGTAAAGGTACCCCTGCCCGTACGGGCCAGTCTTGACAGACTCTGGGGTTGTGCGCCCATCTCACTTAAGAGGCCAGGGGCCAGCGCTGTCCGGAGACACTTCCGGGTCACGTGGCCAGCGTGACATCGCTGCTCTGGCCAGAGCCAGAGCCAGAGCCAGAGCCGCACACGGAAACGCCGTTTACCTTCCCGCTGGTAAGCGGTCCCTATTTATCTACTTGCACCCGGAGGTGCTTTCGAACTGCTAGGTTGGCAGGCGCTGGGACCGAGCAGCGGGAGCGCACCCCGCCGCAGGGATTCGAACCACCGACCTTTCGATCGGCAAGCCCTAGGCGCTGAGGCTTTAACCCACAGCGCCACCTAGCGCCAACCTAGAGTAGACCTATTGAAATTAATTGATCTGAGTAAAAGTTAGCTGGCTACAACCCAATGTCTTGGATGCATGGTTTGCCCAATCTCTAAGAAGCAGGAGCCTTAGAGTTGGAAGAGGTGTATGGCAAAGGCACCAGAAAATGATCAACAGGTTGCAGGATCTCCCCTGCAAGGAAAGGTGGCAGTGTCTGGGGATTTTCAGTTGAGGTGGGGGGAGAGGAACTAAAGGCTAGACTTTATAAAATACTTCATAATACTGGAAATTGCAAGCATCCAATGAGAATCAATGAAAGGCAGCAGGTTCAAGAGAGACAAAGTCAAAGACAGTTTATGTGTATTAACCAAAAGGTCACTGCAAGTTCTTCCAGTAACACACAATTACATACAGCAGTTAAAGTTCAGTAGAATGTCAACAGCATTACATCAGTTAGTCTCCAGCAGCCACTTTCACCAACTTATCTGAAAGATTCTCAGCAGTTTTGGGGATTACTGCTGTCCTGCAAGTTACAAACCTATCTACAGCCTCAAAAAAGAGGTAGTTCGGTGCAATGGTTAGGATGCTGGTCGAGATCCACTGGGTGATATTGGACCAATTCCTAGCTCTCAGCCTAACCTGCCTCACAGAGTTGTCAAATACAGATGCTAAAGATCCAGTTTTAAAATCTCCTCCACTAATTTGGAAAAGAGGATTTCTAGGAGGTGGCTTTTGAACACAACATTGGAGGAAAAACCATTTCAGATCTTCTACACCAGTTGTGAAGAAGCTTTGGCTCTCCACTTGTCCCTGGACTACAACTCCCATCAGCCCCAGCAAGCATGGCCAAATGGCTAGGGATGATGAGAGTTTCAGTTCAGCAACTTCTAGAGCAACAAATGTTCCCCCACACCTGCACTGCAATTCACAGGATGCAACTAATCTCTTCCTTATTCTAGTCCCTAGGAAAGACTGGGCAGCTTTGTCCCTCGGCTTGATTTAAGAGGTGAACTGCTGCCTAAAGATGGTTCAGAAGATGTTTGTGAGAGAATAAATCTTTTGATTTAAAAACAAATAGGCAATAAAGTACAATTGTTCCCGGCCTGCACCCTTTCAAACTGCTAACTGGAGCTCTCATGATGGAATGCTGTAAAGAAAAACCAATTATTATTCATAGATACTTAGAATGTCAGGAAGGCTATGAAAGAAACCTTCTCCTTGACGTATGAGTTTTCCATGTACAGTCGTACCTTGGAAGTCAAATGGAATCTGTTCCAGAAGTCCGTTCGACTTCCAAAACATTTGGAAACCAAAGTGCGGCTTCTGATTGGCTGCAAGAAGACCCTGCAGCCAATCGGAAGCCACACCAGACGAAAATCGTTCGTAAAGCGGAAAACAAACTTCCAGGTTTTGAATAATAATAATAATAATAATAATTTATTATTTATATCCCGCCCATCTGGCTGGGCCTTCCCAGCCACTCTGGGCGGCTTCCATAAAAACCAAAAATACAGTAAAATCACACGTTAAAAACTTCCCTGAACAGGGCTGCCTTAAGATGTTGGGGAGCCAATGTGTTCAGGAGCCAAGGCGTCCAAGATTCAAGGTACGACTGTATAGGGAATGTATGAGATTCCTGCATTGCAAGGGGTTGGACTAGATGATCCTCAAAATCTCTTCCAACTCTACAATTCTATGATTCTATGTTTTCTCTAGGTACAGAGAGTAAGTGCCGTGCGTCCATTTGTAAAAGACCCCCCCCCATGCCCCACCCCATCCATCTGAAGTGGCACAGGCCAGATATAAGCTGATGTCCTCACCTGTTTGAGATAATTAAGCCTCATACACATTTATCTTAGTTAACTTTCTCAATACTGCTTCACCTTACTCAATATTGCTTTGTCTTACAACATATACCCCCCCTTTTTTTAAAAAAAAGCATCATGAATGGGCATGTGGGAAACAGTTGGCAATAAAAATGATATGTGACAAGGGAAATATGGACTCCATTCAAAACACACACACACTGTCTGAAAATGTAATAATATTGTCTGAGTAACCATTAGGTTGCATTTAGATCGGATGCTTTAAAAAGCCCTCCACATTAATAATACTAAGGAGGAAATGTACCGGTATATCCATATCCGGAGTCAGAGAGGTGCAGGTATTCCCTATATCTGTACCTTACTAGTATTGCTCTGAATACAGCCAATTTCTGTTGAGACTTCTTAAGATGTAATTTGAGAATGTATATTCAGAACACAGCATGATAGATGGAGGCTTTATTTCAAATGGGCTTCGGGCAGGTTGTTCTGTTTACAGATTAAGAGGCAAGCATATTCAGACTTTTGTGTCCTGAACTCATAAATCTTACCTCCACAACCTTCAGCTCTTGCCAGACATGGTGTAAAGCACATTATCACTTGCTTAAGAGGAAAATCAAGGCACAGAATGCACCGGTCAGAGACTGACTTATTATTCCATCAATGAGGAGAACATTTCTAATGCATCTGAATACTCTTTGGCCTTTCCCCCTCTTTAACTAGCAGCTATTTACTGAGGATGCATCAAGGAACATCACATTTGGAAGTTACTAGTATCTCAGAATGGGAAATCATCACGCTCCTTTAGCACTTGCACCGTAAAAGCATGTCAGTCTCTAGAGATGCTCTGACATGAAAATATCACAGCCATTACTGTGCCTTTCCAGAGATCCACAAATGCAGGCAAAAAAGCATAGGAGGCCATAGACAAGGAGCACTGTTGGGAAGAGTGTCTCAATGTGACCACACACGCAGGCCAGCTCCAAACCATTTCCCCTGTTCCGATGGGCAGTGTGTGGGAGGTGTGAAGGAATAATCTTCATGCATTTGGCCAAATGGTCTTAAGGGACAGGCCCACTATTCGGCTGAATGCATAGACTCCTCCACCAGATCTTCCTTCTCAACGCACAAAGCTCACCGCTGGCAGAGACACTGGAAACAGGATAGTTCAGCAAACACCTGAACAGAGCTATTATTTGTGCAATAACCACTGCGTGCGTTACTAAATTAGTGTGGTCCTGCAACTATGCTCACAAAAAGAATTGACCGCTGTTGTCATGTGTGAGTTCCTGGAGAGAAGAGAACTTGCCCAGTTTGCTTATACATATGAAACTTTGTAAGGTGCCCTGGGGAACACCAAAACTTCCTCCAGCAACACAGTCCACAATGCAAACCGCCCTACAACAGCTATTTAATTGCACCAGCTGCCAATTAGATACCAGGCTAGGTATATGGTGTACAAAAGCCTACACAGCTTGGGACCAGGATACCTCCAAGATCAGCTCACTGCCTGCATGCCCAAGCGATCATTGCATTCTACAGGAGAGGGCATCCTGCAGGTACCATCATATCAGGAGGTCCATTCTGCATGCTCTTGGAAACACCGGCCCTTTGGATCATCCTCCCACTGCATATCAGACAGATGCCTTCTCTATTGCATTTTGGCACCTGCTAAAGACGTTCCACTTTCAACAAACCTTCTAAAACCTTTATCCCAGTTGGTATCTGTCTTCAAACTGAATTGATTTTACATATGCAATTGTTTTATGTACTGTACTTTCCCATCTATAAGATGCCCCCATGTATAAGACACCCCCCCCCATTTTGGAGGGCTCAGTTTTAAGAAAATAAGGGGAGATGGCCCAAAGTTGTTGAGCTTCTCCCCCCGTGCAGCTGCGGGCAGGAAACACTCGCTAGATCGTTTCCCGCGTGCAGTGGCATAGGGGGAAGTTGCGCTCCAGCCTGGCAGCTGGTTGGCTGGAGCACAACTTCCCCCAATGCCGCTGCGTGCGGGAAATGATCTAGGGAGTGTTTCCCCCGCGCAGTGGCATCGGGGGAAGCCAGCCAGCCGGTTGACTGGAGTGCAATTTCCCCCAATGCCGCTGCGCATGGGAAATGATCTAGGGAGTGTTTCCCGCACGCAGCGGCATCAGGGGAAGCCAGCCAGCTGGCTAGCAGCTTCTCCCACACACACAGCTGTGGGCAGGAAACACTCCCTAGATCGTTTCCCACTGCGGCAGCATCAGGGGAAGTTGCACTCCCGCCAACCGGCTGGCTGACACACCACTTCTAACCCCCCCCCCCCATGCCACTACCCGTGTATTGGACGACCCCAGTTTTTTGACACAATTTTTAGTCAAAAATCCTCGTCTAATACACAGGAAAATACGGTATGTTATACTGTAAATCGCTTTTGGGTGCCTTGTGAGAAGTGATTCAGAAATGAAATAAATAAATCAAACTTTAAAATAAAATATAATAAAATAGAGGGAATCCGGCACATTGATCTTTCAAGTTACAAGAGGAGAAAAAAATGGCCACCTGGGCTTTAACACAATGACATTTAAAGCTACTCCAGCCCCTCTACCACTTAGGGGCATCTAGCACATTTCCCCAAATGTTTGCCTCCAGACAAGATAGAACTGGCAGGCACTGAAAAAAGTCACTCTCGGGCAGCACTCTGGAAAGCATAAAGACGACTTTGTTGAGCTCTTGCATACCGAAGCGTAGCATTTGGACTCATGCCGAAGGGTATTCTTGCCTAGCACAAAGTTTAATTAAGTGCCTGTCCCGTAGCTAATATACTGAACTGAGCTAGAAATGATTTACACACACACACACACACACCAGCACTGTGGCAAATCACAACTGCCACTGAAATCCGGAATGTTGGGTTTTCATAATGGCAAGAGGCTGCAAGGGGGAGAACACACAGCGAGAAAGGGAGAGAAAGAGAGAGATGTCAAGTAACTTTAAAGACACCGTTGACGTAGGCCAGTAACCAGCCTGTTGCATGAACCAACAGTGTGTTCTCCAATCTCCACCTTTCCAGTTAAACGAGTTCTGGCCCTCGCTCTGGGGCATTGGAGCCAGAAGCTACAATGACCACACAGCTGTTCTGCTCCTGCGTAAGGCAGCTATATTTAGCTTCACGCAGATATGTAAAGTGATCCCCATCATGCACAAGCTCCCAAATTACAGAAAACCCACATCTCACAAAGTGGGAGGTTCCTGCCCTGGGAGCTGGGGGCACGGATAGGTGAGGAGCAAGCTTGCCCCTAAACCCCACGCAAACGGATTCTCGCTTTGTCAGTAACCTTGGCAGGAGAGCATTTTTCAGCTGCTTAGCCATCAGTTACTGCGGACACTACTAAAAATGATTTGTCTATTTCCCTCTTTTCCTCCCACCCTGGTTTTGTCCCGACATACTTCTCACTGGTCTTCGCTGGTTTCTCTGTTCTCGTCTTCATTTTAAGTTTGTGTGTGTTCAGACATTTCCACTGACTTGATGCTCTGCAATTGTTTTTTCTTCTTTCTAGGCTCTTCCCTGAACATTTTTCCTCTACAGCTACCAATGTCCAAAGGACACCTAACTAATTGCCTTGCCCTCCAGCTGCCCCTCATGTGAATGCCCTTTCATCCGATATTCTAGTCTTCCCCTGTGTTTATATTTACAGTGCAATTCTACACTCAGACACCATCCGCGTTGTGTTCAAAGAGGCTTACTCATAGGTAAGGAGTATAATATTACAGCTTTAAGCAGTCACCTTGACATATCTCCAACTCGACCCCTTTCCTCCAAAATCTGGCTGGCCTATACCTTTCCTCTTGAGTTGCTTCATGTTTGAAAAACATCTAACAATTTCACATGGTGGTAGTAGCAGTAGCTTTTATTAAAGTTTTATACTGCTGTTCATCCAAGGATCATAAGGCAGTTTACAATATAAAAGCTCAAAAATAAATATCATAATAACAAAAACAATGAGCCTTCTTCCAACAATTAGCTTCACAAAATAGCCCAGAGTTTCAGGATACCTCAAAGTGTATTGTACCAAAGCAGGGTACAAATTGGTATCTCCCAGTGAATACTGTTCTGCAGGGAACGAGACTATTTAACACAGGGATTTGCTATAGACACACATCAGAACACTGGGTTGGTTGTTTTTCAAACCAGGCACCCATCACACTCTTCCTGCTCACACTTTATGGTGTTTATTAGTCACGGACAGTATACATGCATGCAAGTACTCATAAGTCTGAAAGTCACCTTCAGTTAGGCTACCAAGGAGAACCCCAGACATGAACACTAGGCGGTGCTCTGTGCAACTCAGAAACATGCTATGTTAGTTGTCCCAACAAGGGGAGACCATCGACATGATTCCATTTTTAATACACATGTACACAAATATACAGGCAGGGTCTCAAGATTCATAGTTGCTCAAAGCTCTTTCATCTGAACAGGAGCTCTGTGGAACAAGGACACAGGCTTCCTGACCAACACAAGTGGGTCAAAAGTTGTATCATTTGAACCAAGTTTGCAAGGCTTCTCTGAAGGCTTGCCCTCTTCAAAATGCACATGCCAGGTGGCTAGTAACAGCAAGCAACAGCACAGAAAAGACACAGGACCCTCTCTGCCCCTATAAGAACAAGAAGCACCAGTCCACCCCCTGCCTATGCAGTTGGAAAATGGATGGGGAACCTCAGACAGAGGGGCCAAACAAGACTCCTAAGGTCTTTCTATCTGCCTCTTGTGGGTCTCCTCAGAGACCACAAGTCAAGAACGGGTGTCAGGAGGAGGTCAGCAATAATGCATCCCTTGGGCTGAGAAAGGTACCCCAACGCTGCCTCAGAACAAAAACCCTGCTCTGTGTATTCTGCCCATCTTACATTTGGCAAAGCAAGCACAAGAGACAGAGACTTTTTGGTCATGGCGCCCAGACCCTGAAATGCCCTTTTGGAGGACGACTGACTGCCGGGCTTCCCATCTGCTTGGCTTCTGGCAAGCTGTGAAAACCTGGCTGTTTCAGCAGTCAACATCATTTATACTCAATTGGCTGACATACCGTATTTTTCGTTCTATAGGACACACTTTCCCCTCAAAAAATGAAGGGGAAATGTGTGTGCGTCCTATGGAGCGAATGCAGGCTTTTGCTAAAGCCTGGAGAGCGGGAGGGGTCGGTACGCACGACCCCTCTCACTCTCCAGGCTTCAGGCAGCTATCCGCAAGCCTTCTGAGCGCTCTGAAGGCTTGCGGATAGCAGCCTGCAGCCTGAAGCCCAGGGAGCGCAGCGCCAACTCCCGTTGCGCTCCCCGGGCTTCAGGCAGCTATCCGCAAGCTCCGGGAGCGGCGGTGAGGTTGCGCGCAATCTTGCCGCCGCTCCTGGAACTGTTCTGGGGGCTGGGGTCAGGGGAAGCTCGGGCTTCCCCCGCCCCAGCCCCACGGCTAAAAACGAAGCCAAGACAGTGAGCGGGATCCATCCCGCTCGGTGTCTTGGCTTCTGCCAAAGCCGCACGCAGCCTCTCCCGGCTGGAGAGGTTGCATGCAGCTAAAGAGGAAGCCAAGACAGCCAGCGGGATGGATCCCGCTCGCTTTCTTGGCTTCTTTGCTCTTTGGGGCTGGGGGGGGGGAAATAAAAATTGTTTCTTTATTTCCCCCCCTAAAAACTAGGTGCGCCCTATGGTCCGGTGTGCCCTATGGAGTGAAAAATACGGTACTTATCAGGTTCTGGGTGGTTCCATATTTTGTAGCTTTTTTAATCATCCTGTTCCTTTTAAACTGTTTTATGACAGGATCCAAAAGGCAAGTGTGATGGGATGATGAGCTGCTTGTGCGTAAAGCTTAGTCCCTCAGAGTTTGCTCAACTTAGCAAGGCTCTGTTTTTAGCGGAGCCCTTAAGCATGGCTCCCTCAGTCGCTGGCAGAATCCGACAGTGGGTGTTTACGGAATCTACTCCAGCATAAAAGCTCCTTGACGGAAACGCGTCGTCTAGATTCTCGGCGCGACAGTTTCCGGCGAGGAGTGGGTGTACCTATGGGAGGACCTGAGACTTCTCTGCTGTTATCGCTGGAAGACTCCCTGAGCCATTCCTTCGTCTCTCTCTCTCCCTGATCTCCCACTCTCCCCCTGCTGCTGCCTTCTGCCGCTGCTGAGTCTCTCCTGACTTCTGAGAGCCCCTCCACCTCCTGTCTTTCCGATGGCAGTTCCCTGACAGCAAGCTAGAAATGTCATCTGAGTCTCCCACAGGTAGTAATGAGAGAATTAGAAACGAAGTCACATCTACACATGTAAAGCAGATTTAAAGCACATGGCTTCCCCTAAAAGAATCTCAGGAACTGTAATTTAAGAGTGCTAGAAATTGTAGCTTTGTAGGGATGAAACTACAGTTCCCACAGTTCTTTGAGGAAGCCATGTGCTTTAGATCTATGTTGTGGATGTGACCCAAGACAGGATCCACCCTCAAAATAAGAGAGCCAAGAAAGAAAAATATTTAAAACATAAAATCAAGGCAATATTGAGTGAGAACATCTAGACTCCACACTTTTGTGGGAACTAGCTCCTGCATCCCATTTTAAAAATAAGTGGGTCAGAAAGTAGTCAATTTACAAAACCCAAAGAAAACCTTGGCCTTCTCCCCCTTTTTCTGAATGGGTCTCCCTGCACACATAACGCCTCAACAAGATCCAATTTCGGTCAAGGAAAGTTCCTATAAATCCTATCTGTGTAAAATGCGGACAGATTTTGAGCCAACATTAATAAAACTGCCTAAAGAGAACCAATTAACCTGAATGGGAGAAAGGAAACCCTGGAAATTTAAAGAGATGTGTGTGAAGAACTTCGAACAAAATGCAAGATTCAGTGTTTTCACACTTTGTAACTGGGACTCCATTTCTATTCCAGAAACTTGCTAAGTTGGACTATTCTTGAGAAAGCCAAAAATAAAAATAAAAAATAACCCACCCATAAGTACTTAACTACAGATCACAGATTTATTTTGGAGTGAAAGCAAGGCTATAGACTGAAAATAATTGGCATACCAAAATGTAAGGGATACATTGCCCCAATTTTTAAAGAAACTGTTAATGGCATTGTGAGCAGTAGTGGAATTTTACTGAACACAATCCTTGGCCCCAGTATAGCCCTTCTGTAGCTCTGTTCCACTTGATCTGCTCGTAAACGTAGACTTTCATAATGTTATAAAAACATCTGTTGCCAATCTTGCTGCTGAGTGCTGGATTTTTTTTTATTGTTTGATCTGCATTTTAATTTTAGCAGTCCAACAAACTACTGTAAACAACTCTTTGTCACCAAGAATCACTAAAACGCCTGATAAGCCATGCAAAAAAATTGCCAGCAAAGACCATCCAGGGAGAGGTAAATAAACTGGGGCGTTAGTAGTGTTACAATAGCTAGCCTGCATTTGGTTATATTTGGACACACAAAGAATGGATGGAGAACCTGTCCCCTTCCAGATGTTGCTTCACTCCCATTCCAAATGAGCACCAGTCACCATGGTCAGGGATGATGGGAACTGTAGTTCAACATCTGGAGGACCACAAGTCTTCCACCCCTGCAGTGAAGATATGGCAATGCACAAGGAAAGGGAAAGCTTTTCACATGGGAGACAATCTCAAGATGGTCCTCTGTCGGATTCTGACACACCCAGTTCTGAACAGTGTTGATGCCAAACCAACACGATTTTTGAGAACAACAACTGAAAGGTATTTCAAAAGGGGGGGGAGACTGTTGGAGGATGACAGAGAGGTGAACTAAATGCACACCTTGAAGGAGAATCCAATACATGTAGGCACATTAAGACACTTGGGAAGGCAAACAAGATATGCAAGAACAGGAGCTGCAAGAACTGAAATATAACTGGGAGATTTTGCAGTGCAATCGACAGCCAGCATGGCACAGTCATTAAGAGTTTTGAATATATAAAGGTAAAGGTAAAGGTACCCCTGCCCGTACGGGCCAGTCTTGACAGACTCTGGGGTTGTGCGCCCATCTCACTTAAGAGGCCAGGGGCCAGCGCTGTCCGGAGACACTTCCGGGTCACGTGGCCAGCATGACAAAGCTGCTCTGGCGAGCCAGAGCCGCACACGGAAACGCCGTTTACCTTCCCGCTGGTAAGCGGTCCCTATTTATCTACTTGCACCCGGAGGTGCTTTCGAACTGCTAGGTTGGCAGGCGCTGGGACCGAGCAGCGGGAGCGCACCCCGCCGCAGGGATTCGAACCGCCGACCTTTCGATCGGCAAGTCCTAGGCGCTGAGGCTTTAACCCACAGCGCCACCTGCGTCCCTTTGAATATATACATTTTAAATAAAGATTTTGGAAATTGGGGGGGACGATGACGCATTTCAATGTCTGTTTCTCACATCTTTAATTTAGGTAAATACAGTCAGGAAGCTTGCTAGCCAAGCCAGGTGAGTGGCCAGTTTACCAGGTCAGTGGTCCACGGCCACCTACCTTGTACATCTTCTCAGGGAAGCAGGAACCTGTAACCTTCCAGATGTTAGACTACAATTCTCATCATCCCTGACTGTGCTGGCTGGGGCTGGTGAGAGCTGAAATCCAACATCTGGAAGGCTTCAGGCTCCTCATCTCTGACATATCTGGGCAGGGATTGGTAGCCAGCTGTCTTGGAAAATGAAGCAACATACCATGGCTGTTAAAAGTGCTAAACTGTTCAAGTTCCCTTTCTTAGACGGTGTCCACTGCATTTCCTTGGCCACAGGAAAGGGCAAAAGGCTCTGCCAAAAGCATCCTTTTTTCTGGAGCTAGAAAGGTTTCACAAAGGAAAATAGCAGTACCAGCAAGCCTGGGGACACAGTGCGGGAAGAACAGGACTAAAAGCAATGCCCCACTCTCAACACTTCTGCTTCTGTTTATTTGTGGAATGAAGAACTGTCAAGAAACTGACATGGTAGCATGCTGCAAAACGTAGTTTCAACGATAAAATGTACTGAAGTCTGGTAGCGTCTGCAGTCCTGAAAATGCCTTTTGAAATGGATACGAAAGGCAAACTTCTAGCTCTTGTTGCAATAGGCAAGAAAAAGCCCATTAGCGCTACCCACATTTCCAGAAGGATGAGGTCCTGCATGCTTCTGCTGTATCACAGGGCTCCACTGTCGTCTTGCTACTTCTGGCACCACACGTGCCAATGACGCAGGCTCCGCTCCATCTGCACATAATTTTCACAGGCATTGCTCTGCAGAACACCCCAAGAGTATTCTGCTCATTCCACCCACTGCTGCCGATAGCAAGCACTCTATGGGAATCTGTGAATGATATTTCAGCAGCCTTCTTCATATGGGAGTTGGAAAGGGCTTTGCCAAACTGCTGTAAAAGCCTAGATTCTTCTTGCTGTCATACGCAGGGCAAAGCTGGGGGGAAACAAGAGCCAGGCAAGGATTGCATAATGTTTCCTTGCTTGTGAAGGGGACGGAAGCAATGCACTGGCCTGCTTCAGATGTAAAAAGCCCCTCCAACAAACCATGATATGTTAAAGCATCAACAAGCATTAACAGCGACAGGTTTTGTGTACAGTAAACTCTCTCACTCCACCTCCTGTACATCTGGCCGTAGAGACCTTCCGGTTTCTTAAACGGTACTTTCCTCCGGTGTCTGAACCAGGAAATCAAGACGCCCTACAAATCAAGATTGTAAAACCAGGACCTGATCCTGATTTGAAGATTACATTTTAACCAGTTTCCTTGTCTGGGCTTCAAGGAAAATGTGGTTTAGAAACTAGTAAGTTTCCTCTGCGGGGAAGGACTTCAGAAGGAAAAGAAGGGAGCAAGCACTATAGCTCACGGGTCTTTTATGCTCCAACAAACCACGGAGTAACTCTGTGATGTCTGAACCAGGCAACCACCTCCACCACATGCTTTAGCCCATCATTAATCTGGGCAAATTCTCATGGATCTACTCCTTTCAACACAACACGAGATTGTGGAGAAGTCCAGGCTTTTGGCTTCTCACACACTTTGGCTGTCTTCTGCTCTCCCAGGCGCAGTTCCTCTTGAACCTTCCAGTTTTGTTTGCCACAGCCTCTCTCCTTGGTAATGAGTTGCGCTGGGGCCATGGATGTCATCAGCAGCTTGACAACATGTTTTAATCATGTCTGAACTCTCATCTTCAGGACTGTTCTGCATTCCACTCTGTTGAGAACTACCTGAAAATAGAAAGCAGCATTATTAAAAATGTTTTCCTAATTATCACCAAAATACACTGTCCACCCCAAACCAACAAAATCTAGGTGGGAGGCCATGATGAAGCTGGTAGCCATACAGTAAGGGGAGAAACCTGAACTAGAAACCTGAACTACGGCTGTCCAGCCTTGAGTTTGGACTGGAGGACCCAGGCTCAAATACCCAACTCAGCCATGAAACTATTTGGGTAATCTGGGCTAGTCACTACCTCACAGAGTTCTAGCGAGGTTAAAATCTGGAAGTGGAAATAGAACCATGACTGTTCAAAGTGGCAAGATGTTGATCTAAATGCATTGTGCAGATGGGGCCCAGGCACACCAGTGACCTTGCCTCATAGCCTCTTGTAAAGGTGCTGAACAAGAGGACAGACATTAAGGAACACAGTCATATCTTGGAAGTTGAATGGAATCTGTTCTGGAAGTCTGTTCGACTACCAAAACGTTCGGAAACCAAAGTGTGGCTTCTGATTGGCTGAAGGAAGCTCCTCAGCCAATCAGAAGCCGCAGAAGCTCCGCTGGACATTCGGGTTCCAAAGAACGTTTGCAAACAGGAACACTCCCTTCTGGGTTTGTGGCATTTGGGATCAAAAATGTCAGAGTACCAAGGCATTTGGGATCCAAAGTACAACTGTATACATAATGGAGCCCACAGGTGGAACTCGCCAAAGATAGCAAGTATCCATCCTCAGGGGCCATAGCTCAGTAGTAGAGCAATGC
Organism: Podarcis cretensis; assembly: GCF_951804945.1. NCBI lineage: Eukaryota > Metazoa > Chordata > Lepidosauria > Squamata > Lacertidae > Podarcis > Podarcis cretensis. Next base: position 42,735,995 of record NC_137183.1, on the reverse strand, counting down.
TTTGAATACAAAATGTCCCAGATTTCACCCCTAGCATCTCCCACCAGGTAGCAGATGATGGGAAAGGCAATCAGTAGTGAATTTGATGAATCAATGGCCGGCTAGCATGAGGAAATCTGAAAGTGGTTCTGCATGAACCTCACTGTACAGAACCAGTATAAACCCAGCATCCTGTGAGCGTTAAGTCTCAAGTCAACTGAAATATCTAAGGTGGAAAAGATGGGCAAATAGTAAATGGCAGGCTATCCCAACCTGGTGGTTTCTCAGAAGTTGTTGGACTACAACTCCCATCATTTCCAACCATTAGCCATGCTGACAAGGCCTAATGGGGGTTGTAGTTCAAAACATATGGAAGGCACCTCGTTCAGAAAGGTTGTAAGGAAGAATGAAATGAACTTACCAGTGGCTGACATCTCCAATGCAGGCATGTGATTGATGTGTGGCCGACTTCCCAGAGAAGGGGATGCAGGAGTTGGGAAGCTCTCCAGAAAAGGGTGAAAGATGGAGCTCCTGCTGCATCTTCATATGATGCTTTATTTATGGTACAGCAGCTCTCATTCTGCACTGTGAAGCCTGCCCAATTTCAGGGACATTATCCAGAAAAGAATAGAATGCTAGTAACTCTGACCCAGCTATACAGCCAAGAATCGGAAGTAAATGCCCCTCTAATTTCTGAACTCAGAATAAAATCATGCAGATTGAATAAAGCATGCCAATAAAGCAATTCCATTCCAGCTTTCAATTTTAACATATCAAAATAAAACAAATATTTTAAGAAACCTGTCTCACAACTTCTCTGTGTGCATTCTCCAACACAACTAGGAAATGCAACCAGAGACTGGACTAAATTATGAAGAGCAGCATCTATCACCAGCCTGTGTGGCTCAGTTGTCAGATTGAATTTTATGGGATAAATACAAGCTGCCACTGGCAGATTTAGCCTTTTTGCCCTGTTTATAGACTATGAGTACACCTTCACCTTATCTGACATAAATGAAAGATAGCCATGCACCTCTATGGGGAAAACCACCATACTTCTGTAGAAAACCCAAACTACTACCTTGCACTTTATGGTAAGGCTAAAACATCTACTGAGTGGAGCCAGCTGGAGGAAGAATCCATTGCATTCCTGAGCACAGAAACCCACCAGCTTCCTTATCATGTGTCCTTGCAAAATTTGAAATTGCTAGTAGCATATCTACCCTCCTCCAGGAAGCTCAGAACAGGTTCTCCTGTCTCTCTTTGTGCAGCTGCCTTCTCTTTTTTACAATGAAGTTGTTTATTATCATTATCATCACCATCACCACCATCATCTCTATGCCACTTCATATATTAAATAACAAATCTCAAAGCAGTTTACAACACATTAAAACGTCAAATAAAACAATCCAGAAAAAAACCTAATTCAAGCTTCAAGAAAAATATTTCAGATCCTTCTCCATGTGGTCTTTTGCTTTCCCCAATTACCAACCTGGCAGCCAGAGATCTTCACATGGTCGCAACTGGACCCATGCCGGTCGCAAAATGTGCCTGGAGCCTGGTTAATTTCTAACACGAGGTATGGACTGGGATGGTAGAGGGAGAAATGAACTGAAGGATGATAGAGAAGCTGTAGAGAGGGACTGATGTTCTGCCCCTTCAACACTGAACTAAAGATGAAAAAATGCTAAAAAGAGGTGGGGGTGGAGCAAGCAGAGATTCTCAAACAGTCAAATCTATTCCACAAATTCTTTAAAATATAACCATCACAGCTGACTGTTAAGTCATTGGCAATATGTAACTTCTGCAGAATATCTTGCATACTGACAGCTATCCCTTTGAACAAACTGCACATCCTTGTATGTGCACAGATAACACTTGACAGCTACTCATCTTTAGAGCTATCAAAATTCAAGTCGCACTTTGACCTTGAGTCAATAATTTTGTTCAGATGGAGGATTTCTTCCAATGAACCTTGGGCAACATTCAACAGGACGGTGGCATGCATAGCTCAAACAGTTCATGAAAATGTTGTCATGTATGTGGCAAGAGTTCCTGAGTTAAAATATGAATGGGATTCTCTTCCCTTGTTATTTCATTCATTTGTATTCAATCTTTTGATCACTATGGCCATTTTCCTCTGCCTTAGATTATCATACCCCAACTCTTCAAATACAACACTTCTACAGTAGGGATTAAGCCCCAGTCATTGCAATAGAAGTCAGAATTATGTGCAACTTTTGCCTCAAAGCACTGAAGCTCAGTTGGCCAGTTAGTGCAACCCACAGCAGAATAAAAGAACTACATCTAGCTGCTTTTGTTACAGGCCTGTCAAAGGGAAAGAAATTAAAAAGGGAGGAAAACTTGAACAGTTCCTCTGCTACCTATTTTAAAGAAGAAAAGTAGGCCAAGTTGAAAAGTGTGACCCACAGTTCTTCCTAACTCTGGCAGAAATGCAAGTCAATGTTTTATATAATCCTATTCATGTGCAAGTACTGTCTGCAAGGGAAACTGCTTTTAATAAGCCAGGAGTCATTAACAGATCACATTTTTCCAATGAGGTTTACTTGGCAATTGGATGAAGTGTGGCTTCTTTTAAGCTAATTACGTAGTAACAACAAACAACTCGTATAGGTTTACGCCACCTTTTTTATATTCTGGGGAACAAATGCATAGACTGGGAAACAAAGCAAGAGAGAGAAAGAAACAGGTCTATGTCTTGACCACTAAAATTCCCCTCCAAGTCCTTTTCGTTCCTAAACACCTAAGCCAAGATTCTTTCGTTCACTCATCAGGTTGATGCTCATCAATTCTGCATCAGACTACATATGATTTGCAGAGAAATCTGAAAGTCGCTGCCCAGTGGTAAGCAGTCTACTGCAACTTGGTGGCTTAGACAAGAATAATAATTTTAAAAATCATCTTTCTTGGAAGCGATCTTTCCAATCGCTTCAATCTGGTGCAATTATTGGGTTTACATTGTGCTCGGCTGTGCTGACCCCTCAACAAGGAATTGACAATGGTACTTTCTGGACACCTTCCAGTAAGAAGAAGAGTGACCACTAGGGTTGGGAGAGGGGAAGAACTGTACAGTGAGTCACAAACAATGCCCATGGCCTAGGGCCAAACTAGGCATTAATTGCATGGATGAAATTAATACACAAGCTTTAATTTTATGAAAATTGCAGTCCCTGGAAAAACTGAGCATGCTTGGTGTGTGTGTGTGTGTGTGTGTGTGTGTGTGTGAAACAGAAGCTGACCTCTCCCTCTCCTTCTTGCCACAGACCTGACAAAAATCATCTCTCTGAAGCTACTACATACATTTCAAGGGAAACCTCTGAGGACATAAAGTGGAAGCTTCTCTTGAAATGCAAACAGTCGCTCCAAGGAGATGGGTTTTTTGCCCAGATCCCTACAGTCACGAGGCTACTCAGACTTCCTCTTGGCTGCTATTTACATTTCAAGATACAGTAATATGTTCATGAGTTTGGTCCTTAATATAGATGCAAAATCAATTCCATATCAACAAGGGGGTGGGGTATAACTGAACTACACCTTAGTTGTGGCCAGGCTTAACCCTATCACTGGCAGTACGGTATGGGGTAGGTGGGTGGGTGGGATTATGCACCTTCAGATTCCTAGGTGCTAGTCTCAAATTTTTAATCTACTGGACAACCAGGCACCTCTGCAGACCGGGCAATATGGAGGAGAAGGCTGTTAAAACCCACAATTAGATCTTGTTTCCAGGCTTAGAAACACCGACGTTCCATTTGATTTATCAAATATTATGAGTGAGCAAATGGGATTAGGAGATGGCCACCCTATTTAAAAAAAAAGGGGGGGGACCATTCATACCCAATGGGAAGGACTGAATCCATACTAAAGCAATAAAATCTCTCAACAGTATTGCAATAAAATCAGTCTGCAATTTTCTGCATTTATGAGAATCAGCCAACGCCAAAGGCTACATATGATTTGCTTTCCTTTATTCCAATACTTTTGATGTATGTAATGATGACAGAAAAAGGAGAGAAACAGGACTTAAATTGCTACTTTTCAGGCACTTTATTTATTATATGAAAATTGCCTAAATGTTTCAACTATGCATCCTCCTCGGAGACACCGAAACAATCTTTTATTTTATTTTAGTGGGCATTAAAATGCAAGCACCATGCTAGAACATTTTATTACTAAATCTGGGTGCCTCCCCCACCCCACCAGCTGAAGATGCTCTCAATCAAAAGTTAAAATATATTATTGTATAAAAAGCTTTTTAAAACAGAAGAATATACAAATTAAACCTTCTATCTCAAAATGAAAAAGAGGAACTCAGTCACCTCCTATAGAGGTTTGGCAAAATCTATGACCTCAGAAGACATGTGCTGCAGCTGGTACACCAAGAAATTAAGTTTTATTTTGCAAGTTTTATTTTGTGCTTTCAATACAAATCAAAGGGCAATTCCATTATCTTCCTTACATCTCCAGGCCTTCTGTGTATATGCCCTCACCAAAGAGATCTCAGGAAAAATACAAACCATTTTACCTACGACAATGTAATACCCAGAAAATTTTACATTTCTTCAGCTCAAAGAAGAGCTACAAAGCAAACACCACTGAAGAAGGCTTTGTGCACCATATAAAGCACATCAGGGTAAGCTGTGTTATAGACTTTGAAGATCATGCCAGCAAATAAGAGTTCTGAGAACCTTCACTGTAATGCCACTCACCAGTATATGTTACCAGTGCATTACAGAACATTTTGAAGTGTGTAACGACAAATGTTTAATTTCAAAGGCATATTAGTTTAGAAGAACCAAGCAAAATTAAGTTTTTATGCCAAATCTTAACCCTAACTGATTATCAGGCAACAGCTATATTAAATGTTTTATTCAGCTGCTCTTGTTTCAGATGGAGGAACCAATATCATCAACTTAGTGTCTTCTCTTTATTACTCCTGTTTATTTGGCAAACCCACGTAAATGTGGAAGACAGATTTCATTAGAGCCATGTTTCCTCAAGGGTGAGGCAGAAACCATCTAGCTGACTGTAAAGCGTTTAATAAATCTGCTGTGAGGATGTCAACCATGCACTCGGCTGGGGAAAAGATCACACAACTGGACTTCAACTGTTACCTCCTCACTGGCTATAAGAAGCATTTGTCCCAGTCTCTGATCTGCATGAGCTTGAAAAAGCAGTGACTGAACCTTTCTGGATCTGCTGATAACTTTGAAGAGGAAAGGATGGGACTTCCGGGTTGGCGCCATCGCCGAATGGCGGAGGGAGCCTGCTCGGCAGGGGCTGGGTTCTACCGCGCCAGCGACGCGGGGACCCTCAAAAACCATGGGCGCTGAAACCCATGGGCATGGTGACTCGGCGGGCACCGTTTGCGCCCCCCCGACCCGCGAAGGAGCCTTTTTAAAGGCTGCAGAGCGGGTGACGGGGGGGGTGCTGTGAGTCCTCCGCTTCCCCTGCCGAGCGAAGCCGCATGCCATTCGACGGAGAGCGCTGACTTCTTCCATTGAAAATTTGGTCTTTAAAAGAATAACCCGTGAGTAATTGGAACTTGGATTAAAAAGGGGGAAAAATTCTATTTAAATTCAGAGCGAGCGGGGGAGGTGCAAAAAGGAAGTCAGCCTCCCCCCCTGTTGTAGAGGAGCTAAAGCAAAGGATTTGACAACTAAGATCGAGTGTAACCTTTTTTTGATAAAGTTATTAACTTCGCGATGGAAAATTTTAAGACTGGGCTGGAGGAGAAAAGTGGAATGTGAATTAAAATGCAACCCCCCCCCCCCCCGGAAACCCCGGGAGCGATCTGAAAGAGTGCCGGGAGAGGAGAAATAGAGGTTTTGACAGCTGTCAAAGGAGCTGTCAAAGCGGAAGAACAAAAAGAGAACTTTGTTACGAGGACTTTGCTGGTCACATTTGTTACAAATTGGATATAAATTGTTTAAAATAAGGAATAATAAGTTACTTTGACTGTTGGGTGTGATCGGGAAGGAAACTGAGTTACTATAATCCCTCTAGAGGAGCTGTGGGACACTACAAGTATTGTTGGCATCGAATTTGAATAGGACTTTTTATCGCCTGGGAAACTGCAGAAATGGAACACTATTTTGTCTACAGAGGTCTACACACTAAAGGAGACAATAGATTTATCTATTGAAGAATGGAAGGGACTTGACGTAATGTTTTGTTCCTGAATAACAAAGCCTCTGCAGAGGAATTAGAAGCTTTTTGGAATTAGAACATTTGTGCAGGAGAGCAGGGGGGAAAAAAAAAAGAGGAGGAGAGAGAACAACAAGAACAATAAGAATAACAAGAACTGGACAAAGTTGGAAGATAGACTCCTTCCAAGATTGGACATGTGAAACCAAAGATGACCAAAAGATGGCAAAGACTAATAAAAAGACGGCAAAGCGGACTGGTGAAGGACTGTGGTTTAGATGTGGGAGCTCCAGGATGACAGTAGACATTGATGGACATTGGGAACGCAACCGGGAAAGGGGGGAGGGAAATTTGGAATCCAAAGGGTGTTAAATTACATTTTATTCTTTTTTTTATCTTTCTGTTTATCTTAATCTGTATTGCATATTAAAGAGGGGAACTCGTGGAAGGGAACAGGTCGATTTTAGGGGATGGGAAATTTTTTTTTTTTTTAATTGGGCCAATGATAATAATTTTAAAATTTGGGGTAAGAATTTGTTGAATCTATTTGAAAGAATTGGAATACAAGAGGGGGAGGGGAGGGGAAGTCCTGGAAAGATGCCAATGAAAATAAGGTTTTAATTTGGATGTTTTTCTTTTTCTGTTATATTTGAAAATCTTTAATAAATATTATTTTAAAAAAAATGAAGAGGAAAGGATGAAACTGGTCTCCAGCTGGTGCTCAAATATTGTAGTTTAATTCTGTAAAGACTGCCCAATGCGTACAAACCAAGGTCTTCCTCAAGGGCAAAGACTCTTCAGCGAAAAAGTGGGATAAAAATATAATAAATGATTGATTTTAATAAACATGATTCCTGGTTTGGGCAAAATGGGAAGCTATTATCTCATTGGCAACATAGGAGGAGTGAATCTGAAGCAAATGCAGCTCATTCATAATAAACCACGACTTACTGTTATTTATTTAATAAAATTTGTATGCTGTTTGATTGCAAGGAAACCTGCATTAAAGATGTTTACAAAAAGAATAAAAAGATATGTAAAAACAGTTAAGAACAACTATTTCACAAGAATAGACCATGAGGGTCATCCAATCCAATCCCCTGCGATGCAGGAATGTTTTGCCCAAGGTCGGGCCTGAACCCACATCCCTGAGATTAAGAGTCTCATGCTCTACCAACTGAGCTATCCACAGTTAAAACATTCAAAAATTAAAACCAGCAAAAACCTAAAAACACATTCAAGCACACGTCAACATTCCAGATTTCTGGGTAGGCTTATCTAAACAAAAATATTTTTAGCAGGTGCTAAAAAGTTGCTAAGGGCTTTATATGCTAATAGCGACACACTGAACTTGGACCAGTAGACAACTGAGAAGCAGTACAGATCTCGGAGCACAGGGGTTATATGCTGACAAGGTCTCACTCCTATCAGCAATCATGCTGCAGGATTCTGCACTAACTGCAGCTTCCAGATGAAGCTCAAGGGGAGCCCCATATAAAGTTCATTGCAGTAATTGACTCTTGAAATAACTAATGCATGGTGCGCTGTGGCCAGGCTTTCCCATGTAGCCAATGCTGAAGTGAATACCGCAAATGTAGATTTTTCATTCTGTTCCTTACTACATTCCATTTATAGACTTAAGGAGTTTGAGAATATCCCCAGTTGTAAATGCCGTAAGTAAGGAAACACAACTGCTGTTTTGCACCTACTTCTGAAGTGCAAATGTGCAAACCGCAAGGTGCAATGCTGAGGAAGGGCCATAGCTCAGCCGTAGATCATCTTCTTGTTCAGAATTGCAGGAGTTGGGACAGTGAGACTAGCAAATCTCACTGTCGTTCCAACACTTCTTTGCATGCAAAGTTCAGTCTCTGGGAAATGCTCCCTGTCTGAAGCCCTAGAGCAGGGGTCAGCAAACTTTTTCAGCAGAGGGCTGGTCCACTGTCCCTCAGACCTTGTGGGGGGCCAGACTATATTCTGAAAAGGAAAAAAATGAACAAATTCCTATGCCCCACAAACAACCCAGAGATGCATTTGAAATAAAAGGACACATTCTACTCATGTAAAAACACGCTGATAACTGGACCGTCCGTGGGCCAGATATAGAAGACGATTGCAGAACTATGCAGAACTGGCAAAAATGACAGAAAGACTAAGAGAAAAAGACAACAGATACTTTGAAAAAGATTGGGAACCATTCATATTATATTTGCAGAAACAAAGGCAACAGACTTGATGGCAGGATTTAAATAAACATTCACATTATTCACATCAGAAAATGTTTGGAAGATAGTGAAATAAGATGATGTATTTAATTTTATTTCTATATTTTCAAGGTTTGATGTTATGTTATTAATAACTTTTCTGTTGAGAGATAGCAAAGCGGGTGAAAACAGAAACAAACCAGAAACACAAGTTGGGGGAAGTCTGGGAGGGGAGGGAGGGAGGGAGGAATATACAGCAAATGTTAAGAATTTGAGATGTATGTAATGAACAAAAATGAAAAATGAATACAATTTTTTTAAAAAAGGCAATTGGGCCACATCCGGCCCCCGGGCCTTAGTTTGCCTACCCATGCCCTAGAGATCTGCTACCAGTCAGTGTGGCCAATACTGAGCGAAATGGTCCAATGGTCTAACTCAGAGGAAGGCAACTTTTTTATGTAATAGACCTGTTTTAAATATGCAGCACAGCAACCTATCCCCAGACCGTATTCTTTGATTAACGGCTTGATAAACTACCAACCGTCCATATGGAAAATGCTCTAGGAAAGCTGGAAGATGCCAGTGTGAGTAAACTAGTTTGGCAGTTAAAATACATCATTAAAATTCATAACTTATTACTGTCACAGTATCTCAGCTTACAGGGCTGTTTAAATGAGAAGAGGAGCAAGGTCACTTGCAAAAAAAAAAAAAATATTACATTTCACAGTTGCACAGCCAACTGAAGTTTACTATTTAACAGTAGCTGCACACAAGTCAACACGACAGCATGCCTGAAATATCAATTGCAGCCAATATGGCCATATGTGAAAATATGTATCAGTCTAAGTGGTTGTGAGCGTTCCTCATTTTGTTGAGTTACCCGCAGGGATTTAGCATCTAAATTTCACGACAGGTATAACGCAGTTACTTTCTGTGTTGCGCACTGACACTGAACAGATGCTCGCAAGGCAGCTGCTTGACTACTGCTTGAAATATAATTGAAGGCACAGGCATTCATTATGAGATTTCATAAACACACAAGCTTCCCTTCTGATACATTGAAAAGCGGTTTGCTTTGGGGCGGGGACAGGCAATTACAACTCACAAGTGTTTCCAGTTCCCAGCAATCAAGTTACAGCTTTAAAATGTCAAAACATCTCTTCTGCACACTTCCCTCTGCCCTAAATAAAGGCACCTACAGATGGGGAAGCCGTGCCCCCCCAGATGTTGTTGGAATACAACTTCCCAGTGTTGGAAACTGGGATACAAAAACTAGGAGGCAAATGGCTTCTGGGACCTGGGTGTGGGGCACCAAAACAGAATGTCTAGTAGCCACTTGGGGGGGGCGACAACACTTTTTATTTATTATTTTGATAAGCATGAACTAATACGCAATTCAACTAAGTGACACATTGTTAAAATCACATTTTTAGCAGAAACTGTTAATACATGTTTCATTTGGTGTTTACAATAAAAATATTGGTACCATACTTCAGTTTTCAAAACACGCTACTCTTTATTGTTAAGCTCCTTAACTAACATATTGTCTATCCTTAACATACACTTTGAAGCTTCAAAGCACATGCATTTCAGTAATTCTTGAGTGTCAGCCAGGCGCAAAAAATGACACCCAGACTTTTTGAGGTGCTTGCAAATGGAGAATCTTTAGGCACAAAATGCGCCTGGAGCCCTGCTAATTTTGAACCCTGCAACTCCCATTAACTGCCCACTGGCTAGTGTCAATAGAAATTGGAGTCCAACATCTGGGAGGGCCAAAGGTTCCCAATTCTATTATTTATATCATGGTGGTCCAACACAACTTAAGTGAAGCTCACAGGTAGAGCACATTCTTTGATTTAATTCCTGGTAAGGTTCAAAAGATCTCCAGGAAAAAGTGCTGAGAAAGGCACCCCCTTTGCGTTCAGTGGAGCTTAGTTCAAAGATAAATGCACATCAGATTGCAGCCTAAATACTTTCATATAGTTCAGAAATAACAAAGAAACTAGATCTAGCGTTCCATGAGCTATCTTTTCCATAGCGGCAGTTTGCATTATTTAAGCTACTTGTCTCATTCCCTGCAGTTTTGCTGAGCTTCAGAAGCAACATACTTCTTTAAAGTAAGCTGAAAGCCTAGTCAAAAACAAGGCCTTGCCCATTTTGTCAGTCTGCACTGAGGCAAACTCCCCTCAGATTAAAAGGAAATGTAATCTGATGATGCAGGGAGCATGACTGAGGACCCCTGTTCATGCTCCAATCTGTGGCCCTTCAGGTGCTTTTGGACTCCTGCCCATCAGTCCCTGCCTGCATTGCCAATTGTCTGGGATTATCTGAGATTGTGGGAGCATCTGGTAGACCACAGACTCCCCATCCTTTGTTTACAGGATCCAAAAAAGCTAAAAGTTTCAATCCACTGTTTTTAATTGCTGTTCTTACTGCGTTTTTTTAATTCAGAGTTTGTGTTGCTTATCTACCCAACTGGGAACCAACTGGTAGAAGAGCTGCATGCAAATACAAATACAATTTATTAACAGAGTATTAAAACCACACATTTTACGCCCAGACGCAACAGTATTTACCTCTGGAACAAAGACACACTTTAAAATATTTACTGTGCCACTTTAGCAGAAACATACCAGATGTCCACTCAGTATCAAAGCAATAGTATGAAGTGTTCCTTTCATACGCTGCGGTGTCTTCTGCTGTTAAGACTATTAATTTTCTCTCTCTTTAGGACCGAAAAAGGGAAATAGCAAACTAAACCAAAGTTCACCAAAATGCCAACTAAACAGTACAGAGCTTGAGAAAAATCAGTGGAAGCTTAAGATTTGCTAAGGTTACAAAGGATAGTTAGCACCTTTGCAACACGTTTTAAAAACACAACAGAGCAAGGTTCGTGAAGTGCAGCCAAAGCATCAAATTAATTGATATTTAATGACTAGCAGAGAAGTACAGTACAAATAAGGGAGAATGTTTAACCTGAAAAACTTGCTTTCTTTTACAATGTCTATTGAGCAGACCTTCCTCTGGCTGATGGGGGGGGGGGATAACCCGTGGTGCTCCAAATGCTGTTGGACCAGAACTTCCATAAACTGTAATCATTGGTCATGCCAGCAGATGATGGGAGTTGGGATTCCAAGAACATTTGGAGGACCACAGGTTCCTCATCCCTGATCTGACTAACAGCAGCCAGAAGGAGTAGAGAGAGGACTCAGGTGAACATCAGCCTCCCAGGACCATGAACAGATTCTGTTACTCCCAAGAAAAATCAGTTAAAGAACAGGTTAATCTCTTCTTGGGAATTCTCTCTGGGCAGCAGAACAACAATATTCACAAACAACTTGGACATACTTCTTGGATACACTTCATGGGAACAGTCATTGTGAGGGCCTCACAAACACATTTGTTTGTGGTTACAGGTAGGTAGCCGTGTTGATCTGCCGTAGTCAAAACAAAATAAAAACATTCCTTCTAGTAGCACCTTAGAGACCAACTAAGTTTGTTATTGGTATGAGCTTTTGTGTGTGCATACACGAAAGCTCATACCAATAACAAACTTAGTTGGTCTCTAAGGTGCTATTGGAAGGATTTTTTTTTATTCTGTTTCGACATTTGATTGTGTTATTGTGGACCACTTTGAAGAGCCATTAATGGCAGCTGAAAAGGAGTGTACATTTGTTTCATCTAAATAAAGAACAGGGATCTCAGGGAATTCCCCAGATAGGCCCACTTTTCGGGTGCCCTCAATTTCATTGGAAGTAGCCCAATTTTAGGTTGCTATGAAATTAAATCATGCTGCTGTTTGCATGCATTCTATCCAATGGCTGAACAGTGCCCAGTGGAAATGTATACGTCAAAAGCAGTGTGCGACCACTGTTACACAGAAACAGAACAAGATACCTGACTTTTGCAGGCTCCACAAAATTTTTCCCAGCCAGTGATTTATTTATTTGCCAAGAAAAACAATGGCTGGTTATTTAGGACAGTCATGTCAAATAATGCTACAAACGGTACCAAATTTTTATCTACCGCATTCTTGCGAACAAGCAAAGGAGTAGAAAGCAACTGCTGTTGCCACAGGGAGGCCTCAAAGAAAGCGGAAAAACTATATACTATTGAAATGTGACTAAATGAAAATATTTAAATAAACAATCACGTCTACAGCGAAGTCTACTGGCATTAAACTTCAGGAAAAACATGAAGGCCAATAACATTACATTAGCACACAATGTAAGAGACATCCTTGGTGCATTTTAAAAAATGCAATCCAGCTCCTGCAGAGAGTGAATTATTATGCCTGCGGCCATACATGCTCCAGTCCCCAATGACTGCCTCACTGCTAACCATCTTGCTTTGCAATGCCCGTCCTCAAAAGGTAAGGAGACCCAAATCCTTGAATTTACTCTCATAAAGATGGAATGGTCTCTGTGCTTTCACAGCTTTTGAGGACCGGAAGGTCACTGTATGTTGTGGTCGGTTTATTTAGGCCCTGATGGAACTGACAAATCGAATGATGAAAATATGAAAATGATAACAAAGATTTGGAGGACAGGGGGCGATGTAACTTAAACAACAAACACACAATAAGATTGCAAAAATCTACTTTAGAGACTTGTCTTCTAAAAAATGTGTGAAGCATAACCCTACACTGAAATTTTGCAGTTCCAAAGCAGAGATCAGAAGAAAACGTAAGCAAAGGGAGGAAAAAAAACAGCTATATTGTCCAGATTTACTAAATGGTTGCAGTAGTTCCCAGCTTCTCTCATCTCCATTTCCCAGTGCCTTTTCCCATGGATCAAATATAAGATTCTAAGCTGATCAGAGTAAATTTGTTAATCATCCTATACACAATGATCACACGGGCACATACATACAATGAGTTGTCGTCCGTCTTTGTCAGAAGGCTACTTCCAGCTTCCAAAGAACACACAATCATTGGAAGGCCTTCCACTTTCCCACAAGTCCAACCCTTAAAAGGAACTGACTAATGGGGGGGTTGCTTAACACTTTCATTAGCTGATTGTTGGAATTAAAAAACCTTTTCTCAGCACTTCCCAAGATTCACAAACATCAGCACGCCAAGGAAATAGTGCTACTTGCTATCATAAAACTAAGACTGTACTGTCAGAAATAAGACAAAAGGAGGATAAAATGTCCCTTACTACAGTAAGCCTCTGGTATCAGGTAGACTTAACTGCGTGTCAACGCGGTGAACTCCTTGGCATTAATTAAATCTATTCTGGTTGTTGTACCCTCTAGCACTGCAATTTACGTCCTTATTTCAGGAAGTTCACCCACAAAAAGGTTAGCATTTACAGTTGCATCAGAAAAACTAAACACCAGCACCAATGAAACCTATGCTGACATCCCAGTATAGCTTCAAGTGGCTGCTACTCATTATCACATTTATTTACAAAGCAAATAGTGATCCAATTCAGATTCATCAAGCTGAAAGGGGGGGGGCGGGGATCAATTCCTTCAGCAATATATCTCACCATAACAATGTATCTGCTTTAGTACAATTAAGAGATGGCAGACCAGCCCTTATTACATGTCCAAAGATGACACAGATGTTGTCTGACCACAGTTGAGATAGTTTTTGGTATCCAACACACACACACATACAACCTTTATTTCAGGTTCAACTTCTCTTTCTCTAGTAATGCATTTCCCTTGTCTATTCCCCTCTGACTTTCACTCCCTATCAGGGCAATATAATGCAAAAAAAAAAAAAAAGGTTTCAAGAACTCTAAGCTCTCCAAACCCAGGTTACTCAAGCCAGAGTACCTCTTTTTAGGTAGAAGTAGTCAATGCAATGCCCTCCATACATTGTTGGGACTACAATTCCAATCATCTCTGGCCATTGGCCACTCTTACTGTGGCAGATGGGAGTTATAGTCCAACAACATTGCCTGTCTCTGTGCTTGTGCAGTCTCTGTCCAATTTTCTTCCCACACACCATACTCCAGGAAAGAACATTTTTCAGGGGATGCATAGTGAAGGAAACTTCTGTTGCCCAAGCAGTTTCCATTCACACAAACTCTGGATCCAAACCACTACTTTCATCCCTGTTCACACTTGCCACATCTCAAGGAACAGCTTGGACTGACTGCCCTTCATGGATAGAGCAAGAATTGTTCCCCCAACCAGAATGATGCTAGTTTGCAAATTTCATTCCCCTGATCCTTTAAAAATAATATCTGTGCAAGTCTAGTGTGCCATCATACGCAAGGAGCATACACCAATTTTTGAAGGACTAAATAGCAAGCCTAAACACAATTTATACTCACATAATTTGCCAGTGTCATCTGCCTTTCATCGCTTATCTGATGCGCAGCCCTTCCAAGCTGTTAGGATAATTGTTTTTTCTACTTTTCTGTAAATTATCACAGATGCCATGCCAGGATTGCACATTCATTTCTCAAACACATTATGAGGCAGAACCTCCCATTAACAACAAACAGTGGAACATTATATTTATTTTCAGTAAACTCACATTCTACACAATAACTGATTTTCAGCTGCAGCTGAATGCAGTCTAGATGTTGAATAACTGGAGAGGGCTAGTGTCATGATGGACCTATCTTCAGACAGAGGATTAGATTTGATAACCTCTGGGCCTTGCTAACTGACTTGCAGCCAAAGTCCTCAAAGCCACAAGGATGCAGTAGAAACTTTAACAATGAAATTGCTCCATCCTTCACCCATTCTCATCAAACCCCACTCCATCAGTGGTTTCCCCCAACAGGGTTTATTGCATCTCCTACGCTTCCAAGGAAATGGCTTGATGACTCTGTGTAGTAAGGGGTGAGGAGTTATTTCTCTGTTCCCAAATACAAGAAGAGCTATGCTGGATCTGGCTAAAGGCTCAGCTAGTCCAATATCATTTGCTGCCAGATGCCTCTGGAAACCCAATAAACAAGGCATGAAGGTAACAGACCGCTTCTAAAGTTGCCCCAGTACTCTATATTCTCTGGCATACTGCCTCTGGGCTTGGAAGTTCTATTTAACCACTACAGCACCACTGATTCCCTCGACTTCCCAGCTAAAAGCCTCCAATCTCAGATTTTATTTGGTAGAAGAAGAAGAAGAGTTTGGATTTGATATCCCGCCTTTCACTCCCCTTCAGGAGTCTCAAAGCGGCTAACATTCTCCTTTCCCTTCTTCCCCCACAACAAACACTCTGTGAGGTGAGTGGGGCTGAGAGACTTCAAAGAAGTGTGACTGGCCCAAGGTCACCCAGCAGCTGCATGTGGAGGAGCGAAGACACGAACCCGGTTCCCCAGATTACGAGTCTACCGCTCTTAACCTCTACACCACACTGGCTCTCACTGGTAGTGTTTCATCCCTCCTTTCCACGGGGATGATGAAAGGACTTAACAAAATCACCAACAGGCAAGACAGCAAGCAGCAATTTTCTACGAAGAATCACCCTAGGCAAAGGTTAGGTTTCTGAGAGCAAGATCTGGCCAGATGGACACCTTCTCCCCCTTTGCCTGCCCCAGTATTTCACCTCCTGCTCCTCCTCTGCTTCCAAAACACAAGCAAGCCAAATGCCCATCGAGTCCAGCACGTTGGTTCCCACCGTGGCCAACTGCTTGGGGAGCTGGAGTCCCCCGCCACGACCCTTGCCCCCAACCCCGAACTCCTCCGGTCCCCAAACACAGGAACAGTGTCGGGTCACGGTGAATGCCTAGATGCCCCGATTTCCACAACAACCGACCTCGTGGGGAGAGCTGGATCCAGCCCCCCCCTGCTTCTTCCCAATGCACTTCGCCGCCCCCCCCTTCTTCTTCCAAAACACAAACAGACCACGCAGCGCGCAGCACCTCGGTCCCTGCAGCAGCCAGCCGCTTAGGAGCCTTGGGTCCGACCTCACTTAGCCCTCCGGCTCCCTGCAGAGCCGGCCACCCCTCGCCACAGCGGCTGCAGCGTTTGTCCCTCCAGGCTGCCACCCCGCTGCCCCGACCCGACCCCCTCCTGCCCTCCCACCGCCTCCCGCCAGCCGTCCTGCCTGGTCCTTCCGTGCTTTGACCCACCCGCGGACTCGCCGGTGTTGATCCAGTCCGGGTTCGCCAGGCTGGCGATAGCGAAGATGTCGGCGGCCAGAAAGAGGCATCCTGAGATGATGGTCAGTTTGTCCATGTCCTCCGGCTCCGGCCTCGGCCCGGCTTCCCAAGAGCGGGGCCCGGGCCGGGGGCTCCTCACAGCCGCGGCTCCATGGCTCGGCTCGCCTTCCGGCTCCGCAGCAGACGCGCTCGCCGTCACCCCGCCGCCGCCGCCGCCCTCAGGGAGCCGCTGCCACAGGAGCGGGCTCGGGGCCCCCCCGCGTCCCGACTCGGGACGGCGCCGGAAGCAAAACCCGAGCAGCCGCCGCGCAACCCGGAAGGGAAAGCTCACGCCCTCGTCCTCATCTCTCCCCGCGCCTTTCACACTTTGTCCCAGACGGGGCGGGGCCTGCTAAGGAGACAGCGGCGGTGGCGGAGGCAGCAAGAGCATTGGGCGGGGCTTAGAGCGGAGAGGGCAGGCTTCAAGGGCGGGGCTTCCTACAGGGTGAAGGGGCGGGGTTGCAGAGATGTAATGCTGCGCGAGCACGTGAGGGGCGGTGCTAAAGGACGGGGCGGGGCTTAGGGGCGGGGCTCGGTGACGGGAGAAGCGTTGGGGAAGGGGGCGGGGCTAGTTCATTTAAATAAATAAATATATTTATTTTTACTGAGGGGAATTTAACTGAGAAAAGAGGAAAGGAAAGTTGCGTTATTATTATACGACTAATTACGTACTAAGGATTTTTATGGGTGCTGGAGCAAGACTTTAGGAGAGCCACGTTCAAATCCCCATTCGCTACCTGTCCTACCTCACAGGGCTGTTGTGAGGACAGAACGGGGGGAGGGGTAGGAGACCCTTGCCAGCTGCCACCTGAGCTTCCTGGACTCTCCTGGGCAAGGCAGGCCACCTAATACAGTCTGAAATGGTGCAGCCATATATTTTCCACCTCAGAACAATACAGAAGATCAAGAGCGTGTGTAGTGAATTTGCTAACTACATTTTACTGCTCTTTTACAAGTAGCCAGAAATCTAAATCTGAACCACTTGCTACCAAGGGTGTAGGATGCTTGGCCAATGATTGGTATTCTAGACTGCCAAGTCTAGCAACTCCAAAGCCACAGAGTTGTATGGATTCTAAAAATATATTTAGCCATAGCAACACCCCTTCCTTTCAATGCCCATCTAGAAATACACACCCATAACACTGGTGCATGGAAACCTAATTGCCATGTGACATTTAAGCTGCAAACTGTCTATCCAGTTTATTTTTAGACCCTTCCGCACAAATTGCAAGGTATAAAAGTGCCATATTCAAGCTGCAGTCCTGCACAGAATTACCTGGAAGTAAGTGCAGTGGAACATAGGACAGAACAACACATTAGCAAACAGGAAGGAGAGGCACTCACACAGGACGATCAGTAAAAGGGGTACTCAACCTGTCCTGCACCTACTAATTTTTCCTCAGACATGCTCCTCTCTCCAAAGTTATTCTTGTCCACCCCATTCCAGCTCAAGTCACTTTCAGAGCCAGGCTTTGGAAAGTACCATGGGGGAAAACCCTTGCTCAGTAGCAGAAGACAGGTGTTAGTAGCTGAATACCCACGGGTCAGTTCTTGGCATTTTCATTTTTTAATCTAGTAGCAAGTGATATGTCCTCTGCTAAAGGCCCTAAGTATTGTTGCTACTTAGGCTGTGTACACACATTTTATTCTAGAATCTATGGAGGCTGGTTCAGCATACACACCTTTGAAGCACATTTCCCTGCACAAAGAATTCTAGGCACTATAGTCTACCTCTCAGAGCTGCAATTCACAGCAACCCTTAACAAACTACAGTGCCCATAATTATTTGAGGGTGTGCTTCAAAGGTGCTTTAAAGGTGCGATGTATATGCAGCCTGAGTACTTGATTTTTCTACGTAGTCCACACACAATCTATGTTTGTGATTTTTTGTTTTTCTATTGCATTGTTTTTGCTCCTGAAAATCACATATTGACTAACTGGCTTCATTCCAAAATAAAATCTCATTTTGGATTGCTTCTGCACTACCCTGCAAGGTGTCTAGAACTTGTGGACATCCAATAAAGCTGAATGTTGGAAGATTCAGGACAGAGGAAAGAAAGTTCTTCATGCAGTGCATAGTAAAACTATGGACCTTGCTCTCTCAGAAGGCAGTGATGGCCACCAACTTAGATGACTTTAAAAGAGGATTGGACAAATTCATGGAAGAGAGGGCTATTGGTGGCTACTATTCATGATGACTATGCTCCACCTCCACAGGTGTTTCCGAATGCCAGTTGCTGGGAACCACAGGAGAGGAGAGTTCTTGTGTGCTCAGATCCTGCTTGTCGATTTCCTGCAGGCATTTAGTTGGCCACTATGAGAACAGCATGCTGGACTAGATGGGTCTTTCGCCTGACCCCGCTTGCTGTTCTTATGTTCATTGGAGATTCCAAGAATCTTGGAATTCCACAGTACTAGTATTCTAAACTGTTACTAGGCATCAATGTCAACTTGCCTACCGTAGTGTTCTCCCTTCACATGACACTGTAGGCTGGTGGTCTCTTCCCAAAAGGCTTTCCAGAGGCATTTCTCTGAACGTCTTTGGCTACACAGAGAATCCACGGAGGCTTTGTCAACATGGACCACCAGAGGTTTTCTGGTAGAAGAGGTTCATCTTA
Source organism: Podarcis cretensis (assembly GCF_951804945.1). NCBI lineage: Eukaryota > Metazoa > Chordata > Lepidosauria > Squamata > Lacertidae > Podarcis > Podarcis cretensis. The sequence goes on along the minus strand of NC_137183.1, from coordinate 42,716,927 downwards.
TGAAAGAAGGCCATCTATGCGACAAACATCATATGAAAGAGAGAGGTCATCTGACAGAAGTTGTTCAACTGCCAGAAGGAGATCATCTGCCAGAAGACGGTTGTCCGACATGAGAGCTTCATTTGACAGAAGAAGGTCATCCGCCAGAAGAGCATCTGTCAGACGACCGTCCTTCAGACGACCATCCATCAGACGACCATCCTTCAGACAACCATCCTTCAGAAGACCATCTCTCAGACGGCCGTCTGTCAGAAGACCATCTGTCAAATGGTCATCCATCAGAAGACCATCTGTCAAATGGTCATCCATCAGAAGACCATCTGTCAAAAAAAAATTGTCTTTCAAAAGTGCGACATATTTCCCACCAGGTAATCACGACACCAGAAATTGTTTAAGGTTCTTCTAAACATCTGTATACACAAAGCGCACTTAAAACAACTGACCTCCCACAAAGAAATGTGGGAACTGTAGTTTGTTAAGTATGCTGGGCAATTTAGTTAAACATAGTTCCCAATATTCTTTGGGGGGAGCCATGTGCTTTAAATGTAAGGTGTGTATACATTCTGCTCTCATTAATGCCAGCAGTTCTTTGATGGGAACCGTTGAGATTGTCCCTGTGACACTGAGATGGCGCTGGACTGTGACCACATTGTCCTATACAGTACTCTTGGCTCCATGAATTATGGGTTTGCATCTCAACACAGGCCCTACCTGGGATCCTGTGTCCAGTTCTGGACACCATGGTTTAAGAAGGATATTGACAAGCTGCAAAATGTGCAGAGGAGGGCAACCAAGATGATTAAGGGTCTGGGATGGGTGAGGGAGTTGGGTATGTTTAGCCTGGAGAAAAGAAGTGATAGGAAAGCCATCTTCAAATATCCGTAGGGCTATCACATGGAAGGTGAAGTAAGCTTGTTTGCTGCTGCTCCAGAACCAATGTATTCAATGTATTCCAATGTATTCAAATCCAATGTATTCAAATCTACAAGATAGGAGATTCCAACTAAACATTAGGAATAACATTATGACAGTAAGAGCTGTGAGTCAATGGAATGGATAACCTTGGAGGTGGTGGACGCTCCTTCATTGGAGGTTTTTAAACAGTGGTTGGGTGGCCATCTGCCAGGGATTCTTTAGCTGTGACTCCAGCATTGCAGGTGGTTGAACTGGATAATCCATCCTTGGCATCCCTTCCAGCTCCGTAGTTCCATGAACACTCCTTGTTTTCTTTTCAGGATTCCTAAATGAACCTCACATATGTTGATAGACAGGTATCGTGGCCAGGACCCAAAGAACTGTGCAACTAATTCCAGTATGCCCAATGAGGCTTTTGGGGCTCACATTTCTCCAACAGCAGTCTCCAGTGCTTTCTGGGGAAAGTCTTTTGAAAGCTAGCATGTCTCACACAGTTCTTTGGGTCCTAACCCTTGGAAATAAATACATCTGGAATGAAATTGATTTGCTGTATAACTCTGAGCTTAAGTTTTGGGAGCTGGGTCTTGAAGCCCATTAAGCTGAGGAGAATTGTATGCTTGGAGCAGGTGCTCAGAGCAACCTTTGGTCCTTCAGGTGTTGCAGAGTAGAACTCTCATCCTCCCTGTCCCATTGGTCATGCTTGCTGGTACTGGTGCAAGCTGTGGTTCAGCAACATCTGGAGGGCCAAATGTTCTCCCGCACCTGGCTGAGAGGGTTAGGCCACATGAGCTTTGCAACATGTCCAAATTCTCTTTCTTAGCAGATGAAGAAGAAACCTCATCAACAGACTCTGATGATTATTACAGCTGGGACACAGGTGAGTGTGGCAAATTCAATACAGGCAAAATAAAGGATTTCTTCACACAGTGCAAGATTAATTGCTGGAATTCACTGTCACCAGATGTTGGGGTGCTCAATAGTTTTGATAGTTTAAAATGGGAATTAGACAAATTAATGGAGGATAGAGTTATCTGCACCTGTTAGGCAGGATGCTCAAAAGTAGTTGACCATAGGAACATTGGAAGCTGCCATATACTAAATCAGGCCAATGGTCCATCTATCGCAGTATTGTTAGCACTGATGGTTCTCATGGTTTCAGGGAGAAAATATTTCCTAGCCCTACCTGGAGATGCCAGGGACTGAAACAAAGATCTTCTGCGTGCAATACAGATGCTCCACCCCTGAGCACCCTATGTCATGGACTGGTTGGACGCAGAGGAATGGTGGGAGGAACCAACTGGGGAACCACCAAAGAAAGAAGTCTCAGAGGCTGGGGAGTGGTGATGGAACAACAATGAGTGGTCAGAGGGAGAAAAGGGAGAAGACTGCGAGGAGGTGATATTGAAAGCTGAACAGGCAACAGGGTTTAGTGAGCTGGGAGAGCCTGTGGCTGAGAGAAGTTCAGAGACAGTAGCTAAAGCAGAAGGGTGGAGGAGGGAGACCAAGATGCAGCGATTAGTCAGGTTGGTGAAGAGTCATGGGTATCTCCCCTTTCTGTTGCAACCAGCTCCCCTCCCCTCCCCTCCACCCCCATTTCCCATAATCAGAAGAGGGTTGAAACAGGTGGAGCAGCGATAGGCTGCATGCAAACACAGTGTCTGATTGCTTGGGGAAAAGCCCTGGGGAGGAGGGGTTTTAGATGACTGTGGGGATGCAGAGACTTTCAGTATCAGCCACTGATTCATGGGGTAAGGCCTACTGGAGATGAACTGCTGTTTATTTGGCCTGCCACTCAGCCAAGAGTTAACTCCAAATTTGAACAGTGTGATTTACTGCTGGCTCACTTTTTGACACCCTAGCACTGGATACCAGTTTCTAGTGGGTTGGGGGAGGTTGTTGCTAGCATGCCCCCTCCCTGTAAGCTTCCCAAATGTAGGGCTGCCATATTTCAAAAAGTGAAAATCCAGACACAAAAGTTGTTGAGCTTTATTAATGAAATTTGCCTAAATCCACACTTCTGACATGGATTGCCATACATTCAGATTTCCCCGGACATTTAAGCAATTTCCACCCAGATGCTGTTTACAAGGGCTGAATACTGGCTATGTCTGGGAAATTCCAAAAAGTATGACAGCCCTACCAAAGGCATCTGTTTGAGCATTGTGGAAAACTGGAGACTGGACTCAGTGGATCTTCCGTCTGATCCAACAGGGATTTTGTTCTTGGGTGTCACCATATTCAAAGAGCTACTGCAGTGACTAGAGGCTCTGCCAGGCAACCAGTTTATTCAGCGTTCATTATGATTTGCTTGCATGAAACTTATACAGTGGTTAGACCAGGCTTCCTCAACCCCAGCCCTCCAGGTGTTTTGAGACTACAATTCCCATCATCCCTGACCACTGGTCCTGCTAGCTAGGGATCATGGGAGTTGTAGGCCAAAAACATTTGGAGGGCCGAGGTTGAGGAAGCCTGGGTTAGACTATGGACCCCTCCAGAATGATGGGGGGGGGGGTTGGTGGGAGGAGAGTTGGGAGCACATTCTGCAACATGTCATTGATTAAATACTAGTCATTTAATCAATGACATGTTGCATTGCTCAGGGTTTTACACTGGACCACCTATCCATCGGGACCTGTGGATAGCAAGTTGGAAAGCACGTCATCGTGCAAGTAGATAAAGAAGTATCACTCTGGCAGGAAGGTAAACGGCATTTCCATGCGCTGCTCTGGTTCGCCAGGAGCGGCTTAGTCATGCTGGCCACATGACCCGGAAGCTGTACGCCGGCTCCCTTGGCCAGTAAAGCGAGATGAGCGCTGCAACCCCAGTCGTCCATGACTGGACCTAATGGTCAGGGGTCCCTTTACCTTACATTACCTATCCACCATTCGTGTTTTATTAGTTTAATGTTTCCCCGGGGTTACCACTTGGAGGGGCACATATGAACCAAAGTGCAACAAAAGCTGGGGGGGGGGACACCCCCACTCCAGAACATTTTTGGTATGAAAAGTCACAGGACTTCAGCAAGAAGCTAGGGGGCATGCACTAACAAAGCAGTATGTCCGCCCAGAAGCTTTTGCAGGCACAAACAATAGTGGATTGCTTTCTTTCTCATTTAGATGAAGATACCAGTTCAGATATGAGTGGATCTGAACATACTTTAAGTGCCACTGTGAAGACAAATATCCAAATGGGAGAGCAGGGATTAGGCTTAATCCTCATTCAGAATGGGCCCTACATCCAGATCTCAAGCCTGGTCGAGAAAAGTGCAGCAGTAAGAGATGGGAAACTCCAACCAGGTAAGCAGGTGGAAACAACCTCAAACCTGGGGGGTGCATGGCTGGTATGTAGTAGGAACAGAAAGAGCTTTTACAGAAGCAGAGGAAAACCTCTCTCTTGGAACTCCCTCTCTTCCACTGCTTGTTGCATTAGACCCAAATTAGCCGTAAGCATTAATTTCAACAAGTCTATACTGAGTGGGACCAGCACCACACATCAATGAGATGTAGGCAGTGTTTTATTTTATTAAAAAGAAAAAATGGTGACGGTACTCACCATGATGTTGTTACACTTAATATGGTGGGGGTGGGAGATGCTGGTACTGAGTACCATTGAGTACCTCCAGGGGGCAGGCACTGGATGTAGGAACTACCAGGTTAAACAAGCCAAGAGTGCATTCTGCAAACAACTTCCCCCAAACTAATAGCTTTCTTTTCCTTCCAGGTGACATCCTGATTAAAATTGGGCATGCTAATGTCCTAGGGTGGACACTACGAGAGCTAAGGCAGCTTCTGCACACCACTCTCATTGGGACCGTTCTGCAGATCCAAGTTTACAGGGAATTTATGAAATTACCAGTCCGATGGGAAACTGCCATTGACAGCATACCTGAAAGAAAGGGAGCCAAGCTAGAACAGTAAGAAACCATACATTTCTAGTTCACTATTTGGGTAAAGGTCATGAGAGTGCTGGGAGGCGGGGGAGGGTTGGAAATCTAATGGTAACATTATTTGACCATGTCAACTTCCTGAAATGTGTTGTATCTCAGTGGAAGTGCGTACACTTTGCATGAAGAAAACTCCAGGCTTAATCCCTGGGCTCTCTCTTCCAAGGGGTATAAAACCCCATCAGAAACTCTGAAGAGCCACTGCCTGTCAATGTTGAGAAGGAAGGGATGGGGAACCTCGGGCCTTGGGAACAAATGTGGCCCTTCAGGCTTCTCTATCTGGCCCTTCAGGCTCTTCCCAGACCACCCGAGCACTGGTTGTGCTTCACATCCTAAATCTTTTTGCATGGCTGGCAGGTGCTCTTGGACTCTGCTAATACCTCTTGCTTGCCTGGACGGAGGATCGAGAAGGGTATGTGCACAGAGAACCTAGACAACTATGTGAAGGTGGAATCTGCATGTGTTGCTCCACCCATTTATGGAATGCTCTCCCCAGGGAGGCTCACCTGGTACCTTCATTATATATTTTAGGTGCCAGGCAAAAAACATTCCTTTTCAACCAGGCCTTTGGCTGATTAATATCCCACAGCCTTTTAAATGTGTATGTGGGAAGGGGGGTATTGTTTTGCTGTTTTGATTTACTTATTTACTTGTAAATCCTGTTTTCACCCTTAATTTTATACCCTGAGATCTTATGATGAAGGGCGGTAGTAATAATAAATAATAAATAAATAAATAATAGCAGCAGCAGCACCTCAAGCCCTGCTCCATCAGTAGCATGCAGCCCGCAGGTGTTCGGTTGCCCATAAGGGAAGGTGGTCATCTGGCTGAAAAAAGGTCCCAACCCCCACTTTGGAACAGCTAAAAATGAGCCAGTAGTTAAATGATGTAAGGGAAGCAGCAGCATTGCTCCCTTGCTCAGTTGTGAAAGTTTCATCTGGTAATTAGCAAAAGAAATTGGAAAACACATACTACACAATGGAGTGATGTTGTGTAAAAATTAATATTCAGGCACATGAAGTTATTCTATAAATTGGGATAACTCGGTTCAATAAAATGAACAGAGTCCCCAGTAGCATTTAGCAGAAGCTTCTTGTTCTTGCTCTTCCTCCTCCTAATTCCAAGACTTGAGGAAATAAGGGATAGAAGAATGGGGTGTCCTAACCCAAGCTGTTAGGATGAGAAAGAGGGGCCAGTGGTCATAGGAGCTACCGGAAGGATGAGCTGTAGTGTTTCATCTGATGGCTGTCACCAATGCAAGTCTTCTTTGCAACCACCCACACCCTATAAAATTAACCAGTAAAGAGGTCTCTTTGACATCAAAATCCACCTAAGCACTGTTTGCAGACCTTGAAGTAGCAGAGCACTAGCTTTTCCCAAGCACATAATTTATATTTAATAGGCTGCTCTAACCTAGTGACTTAATGCATACAATTATTATACACAATTTCCCCATCTCCAAGGAGCTTGTAATGTTATGTTACAAAAGAGGTGGAGGAAACACAGCATGGAAGCCAGAAGTGCAGGGAGTAGAGGGTCAGCTGCTTTATTTTAAAAATACAGGAGGGTGTTGATAGTAGGCTATGTTGATTGGTAATATGATAGCAATAATCTAGGCCAAACAGGAAACGTATAGCAACAGGGGAAGCTGACATATACTGAGGCATGCCTCTGGTCTATCTATACAAAAGGTGGGGAACCTTTTCTGGCCAGTGGGATAAAGCCTTATCTCCCAACCCCCCAGCAGGCCATCCAATCAACTGACATCACAATGACATCAGGTAATGCTGCACTTTGAAGCCCCAATTGTTGGGACTTCAAAGTGCATCACAGGGGTTATCTGAAAGCTCTTTTGCAAGCAGACCCCCAGAAGAGGGAAGAGGTTTCCAATGAAACTATTGTTTAATTGAACCTGGGACTGTTCAGCTTGCAAAGCTATGTTCTGTCACTGAATTGCAACCCCTTCCCGAGTTACTAAATGCCACAAGTGGCCAAAGCACTTCTTTTAAGATCTGCCCTCTATGAATCAAATAGAAGCAATCCTTACAACATTACTGCTTTCCAAGGCTCTCTGCATTGTCTACATTTTAGGATGTCAACTTACACCAGTGAAGAAGCTTGGTCGAGCAGCGAAGACTCTGAAGATTATGATTGCGGCTGTCATGTTAGTGACGACGAGGAGCTTATTGGTGGGGGCCATGTCGTCAGCTTCGGTAGTGATGAGATCTATACTACAACCGAAGTCACTGAGGTTCCTGTTAACAGAACTGTACATGCCGATGCTTTTCCTAATGTCAAAGCTGTACCATCACTTTCTTTTGAAACTTCTAAGCAACCCAAGTGGATCTCTAAAGACTGGCACATCTTTGAAAGGAAAACCTACACATTTACCGTGGGCTCAGATATTGGTAATGATATTATCATTCATAAAGATTTTGAAGATGAAAGTGATGCTGACATTTCAAGTTTGTATTTAACGTCCTCGTCGCCATATTGGACTATGCTAAAAGGTGTTGCGCCGCCATCGTTGTCATCTTCCTCCTCTACTGTGTCGGATGCATTTTGGCTTGAAAACTTTTCTCAAGAAGTTGAATGAGGCAACTAGATCCAGTTTTGCACCGCCAGGAACTGGGTTTCTGAAACTGGATCCAGTTATAAGCTGGATTTTCACTCATACAACCCCTCCGCCAACTGATGGGTTTCATCTGTTTGGCAAGCAGGAAACTTGGGTGTTTGAAAGAAGCGATGATCCCTCTTTCGAGGGAGGGAGAGAATAATCTCAACAGTGGAGAAATAACTACAGTCAATTTTCATACAGACATGTCTCTGGAAGTCTAGCAGCCAAGCTATATAGCACAACTGCAAGAACAGAACTTGGCCATCTTCTGCTTGTGAAGGTAAGAAACAGTTTGAATTATGCCAGACTCAAAATTAATCTAACCCTTGCCACTTTTTAGCTGAACCATTAGCAAACGTTAGGGAATTCTGTTCTTAGGATTTTACTGCAACACACACAACCCACACACATTTGGAAACTCATTATCTGTATGCAGGAATGGGTTCCCTGCACCCCACAATTCTGGTCCGTGTAGCCTGATGGTATGACATGCACCAAACAATGTACAATCCTCAAGCTTGTCAAGGGCCCCTTGGATTATCGTAACAACCAAAGTTTCCCCAGTGGTGCCAAATTGATCCACGCCTACTTTATATCTGACCCTCCTTTAATTACTTATATCCTACCTTTTAAAGGGGGGGGGGAAACCACCCCAGTCCCACTTTTTAACGCTTTATACAGTTCAATAAATTTGGTGTCAACACTATGGAAGAATTTGGAATGTTGTGAATCCCCTCCATCACCACAAAGGGAGGGATTATATTTTGTACATATACACCCCATTTCAACTAGCTCTTTGTGTTCCTAAAGCAGGTTAAGTGTGCACAATTAATTAAGCACACTTACATACCCCATTGTTTTAAAATGCTTTAAGCATTTGAACTTTAGAAGAATTAAAGGCATTCAACAATTCTCTTGAGATTTTGACTCTCACAAGGCCATCCAATGAACCCATTGGCTGTGGTGAGGTTTTAACCTGGGCTTCCTCAATCAGTTCACCAGCCACAAGACCAAACTGGCTCAGAACAAAAAAGCAGATACTCAGGGTTGTGCTCAACTTACACAATTCCATATTAAGCACCAGATGCTGCTATAAGAGCAACAGAAAATGCTTTAAGTGCATAACAATACAGAAGACACAAAGATACTGAGAATCCTGTTAAGAGGATGAGCTCTGCACTTTATTTGGTATAAGTGTACTGAAAGTAACCTACAGCGCCAAAGCATTAGGAACTCATAAATAATACAGGACGATAATGACAGTCAACACAACTGTCTTAGAACAGAGTCCATTTTGAGGCTGTGCCTCGTGTTCAACTTCTTACAACTCATCCACAAAAGGGGTGTTTGCCAAATCCCCACTAGCTGCCATTGACTTCTTCCCACTAACAAACTTCTTTGCGGCCTGAAAAATAAAGCAGAAAGATAGCAGAGGACAAAATGTTAGGTGATTGAGGCATCATCCGCTTTGGAATCAGCAAACAGAATCACTGTATTTGAAGAGTGGCTATTTTTGAGCTTTAAAGGAACTGCTGAATTAGAATTTGGCTTGCAGTGGGTGTAGGAAGAGCCATTTGTGGAGCAGAAAGCCAGTGTTGGCATTCATTTAATATATTTGTATTCTGCATTATACCAAATCTAGGTCTCTGTGGCAGCTGGCAAAGGACAAAATTGAGAAGCAAACCCAGACACAGAGGACTACAAACACCCCAAACGCAAAGGGTAACACCAGCCAAGTGCCATTGGAAGTGTGGGGGGAAGGAAACATTTAGGGTCAACACTTCACAGATACAGCTCTGATGGGCATTCCAGAGACTGGGAGTCACCGGAGCAAAGTCCTGTCTCTCAGAATTAGGGTTATGAGGACTGCTGGCCAACTCAAGAAGCAGGTCATCTATTTTGTCAGTGCTACAGAAAACAGGAAGAGGGGAAACCATTCTAAATACAAAGCTGCTGATTATGTTGTAATCTACAGGCACCTTACTTACATTCACAATGTCAGCAGTGGCCACAGAATCAATCTTTTCGGCCGCAGCACTTGGTGATGTGTATACCCCAGATGCCAGGGCCTGAGAGCCAATTTCATCAAGCAAGCCTTCTGAAGACTCCACAGACATCAAGTAAGCCGCCTTCAGCTGGTTTCTGTCAAGAATATTGAGGAAAATGAGCACAACAGCCTGCTTAGGAATCTGTAAATATGATGGCAGACAATCAGCAGGAAAAGGATAACGTGGAGTGCATTTATAGACATTCTTACTTGCATCTGCAATGCACTTTGTAATTCTGACATAGTTACAGGATGCCTATTACTTTAAAACGGTCATCTGTGAGACTGTGGAAATCACAAGGCAGGCATGAGAGAAAATCCAGCTTCATGGGAGGAAAAACAACCCTCAGTTAAATAGGCCGAAAAAGTGTTGTAATCATGTATTTTATGAAATCATGTAAAATCTAACAATTTATTAGATTTCCATAGTTTAAGAGTAAAGTAGATTTTCTATACATTTTAGTGTTCTGTTTCTGCTTTTTTTAAAAAAAGTAGTCCAATAATGTATATTTTACATAAGAAACAGCCATTTGCCAATTCAGAGTATTTGTTCACCTTATCAATATTGCTTACTCTGACTAGCAGCTGGCAGTTCTAGAATCTTAGGCTGCCCAAACCTTTTAACTGGGTGGAAAGCAGGGTTTGAACCTGGGATCTTCTGCATGCAAAGCATGTGCTCAACAACTGAGCTACGCTGCCTTCCCTGAATGCCTCAACCCTATCCCATTTGTCCTAGATGAGAGGCACGTTTCTTATTTAGACATAAAAACGAGAGCTCTTACTTTACTTAAAAATACAACTGTACATCAACAATTCCCAAATATCAGGAATGTGTGCCGGGGCAGAAAGAGGGATGTGTATAATATACGATTTTGGGCTGTGAACAGGTCACACAAATAGCTCTGGTAAGCTAACTTACTTGGCTCTTGTGACTTCTGCATCAGTGACTCCACCCTGGGCAATTGCCTTCACTTGGTTCAAAGCAGCTTTGATTACCTTGATTCAAAAACATAAAAATATGTTGCTGCCGGCTACAAAAGTCAGAATTCAACCCCTGCCCCCACTTTATTTACATATACCTAGAACTTTTATTAGCCAGAGCTGTCCCTTGGGGTGTGTAGGGCTGAGGAAGGATCACTCTGTGTGGTCCTCACATTATTTGTATACAGGGATAATCTGAGCTAGATCAGGCCTTCTGCATCTGCAATGTGCACTGGGGGGGGGGGGGGAGAATATCCAATTGGAGTGAATGCAAGTCCCATCCCCTGAGCAAGCTGCAGGGGCATGGATGGGTGGGTTGAAAGTGGGTGGGTGAGAAAGAATAGCAGGCCTCTGGGGCTTCTTTCCACCTGCTACTAGATCCCTTTCTTTTAACTGGAGATGCCAAGGACTGAATTTGGGTTCTTCCACTATGGTCTTTTCCAGAGCCAGATTACTTCGTTTGCCCACTTACAATCATATGAATTAAGGATATTTTTTAAAAGAAGCTAATCTACAAGATGTTTCATAAAGATATCTATCATAAAGTACATCTATCCCTCTGACCATAGCAACTTAAGGACACATTTTCTACTTTCAGCACATCCTTCCTGAAAGCAAAACACCCCTTGCAGTGTCAGGAATACACACATTTGTCATAAAACCCTACCAATTGTTAAATAAATCCTTATCATAACTTGCAGACTGAACGTGCTTCCAATTAACTTGGTCTGAGAAAACCAACTGGTGACTTACCTCCCCAGCAGCTGAAGCCTGGGATACAGTGTAAACGCCAAAGAGTCCGGAATCAGAGTAATTCACATTAAATGCAGCTGCCTGCGAAAAAAATTTGATTTCAGTTAGCATATTCCAACAAGCTCTTTTCTTCATGCGGAAATATTTTTGGCATTTTAAAGTAGTCCATGTTTAGACAGGCTAAAATTCAAAATAGGAAACAGAGTTAGGAAATAGGCCTAGGAAATAGGGTTATCATTAGTTTATTATTGATTGTTCATATTTTAGTTAATGTATGTAATTGTGCATAAATTTAAAACAATCAGAAGCCATAATCTCAAATGAAAAATTCTCCTTGTATGAGAGAAGTGGGAAATGCCACTTCTTAGAGGGCATTTGCCATATGTATCTTTTGTAATTATTTGTACAGTAGTATCTTGGTTCTCAAACTTAATCCATTCCAGGAGTCTGTTTGACTCCACAAACTGTTTGAAAACCAAGGTGTGGCTTCCAACTGGCTGCCGGAGCTTCCTGCACTCAAGCAGAAGCCGCGCCGGACGTTTGGCTTCCAAAAAACATTTGCAAACGGGAACACTTACTTCCGGGTTTGCAGTGTTTGGGAGCTGATTTGTTCGGGAGCCAAGCCGTTCCGAGTACCAAGGTACCACTGTGCTGCAAATTTACTTGTATTACTTAAGAAAATAAATCCATAGGTTCATTTAATCAAAGATACTTTATAAAATTGCACTGAACACTGCAGCTCTGGTAGAAATATTTGACAAAAACCATTAGGAGCTTCTATCACATGACCCCTTATAGAAATTCCATTCATTCCAAAGGGACGTCTGCCACACGTCTGTTGTCATCGTTGCTGATAATAACTTAAATAATTTATATACCACTTATATACTAAAATTACTTCTAACTGGGTTTAACAACTATACAATCAAGTATGAAATCCTTGATTAAAAAAACACACAATTACAATTCCATTGGGACATTAAATCAACCCTTAATTAAAATTAAAAAGAAACAAGCAAGTTAAAAAGTATAATTAATCCAGTAAGAGAAGAAGTCCAAGTCCAAGAAAATGCTTGGCTAAACAGGTGTGTCTTCAGCAGTTGGCAGAATGCCAATACTGATGCAGCCTCTCGTATTTCAGTAGGAGTGGCATTCCACACCACCAGTGAAAAAGCCACCCCACCCCCATGTTACCACAAGCCAATAATTATCAGGCTGTGGCAAAACTAACCAGGTTCTATTAGTGGATTGTAGCATCCTTACAAGGCACTGGAGATAAAAAGAATGGTTTTCAGGTAACTGGGTCCAGAGTTATTTAGGACACTGTATCTAAGCAGCAGAGCCTTAAAACTGGCTTGGTGGCTACTAACCAGCCAGTGCATGCTTTTCCCAAATAATCATTTCCCAAAATATAAACGGGTACAGGTTTTATCCAGTGCTAGTCCTGCACAGAGTAGATCCATCCACTGAAATTACTGAACATAACTAACTTAGGTTCATTAATGTCAACAGTTCTACTCTGAGTAGGACTTACAATGGATACAACCCTACACTTCTCTGCTCTTTTTTTGCTCACATTAAAATCACAGGTGCAAGCCTACATACTTACATCAAAAGGTAGGGCAGTTGCCTTTGCAACACCTTGGATGAGCTTACTGGTAACACTACTTCCTCTCTTAATGAGAGGCCCTGCCCCAAGAACATGCTGAAGGACACTAAAGGCGTTTGCTTCTGCACTTCGTACAGCAGCTCCTTCAGCAACTACGGCAGCATGGACAAGGCTATGGCCGTTCAGCTCTCGGATTTCACCTTAGTGAGAGGCAAAAAGAGGCATTATATGCTCATCAAAGCATAACACATCAACAATCCCTGCAATGATAGCATTTTCTCTGTCAAATCGTCTACAGAGAAGCCTTCCCAAACCCACCATGAAACTGGTAGCGTTATCAAGCCACCTCCTAAGAAACTACAAAGTTCCCTAGAATGCAGTTTGAAAACTAACACAATCAAAACACAAATTCAGAGAGAAGCCAAAGTGACTTTCAGATAGGATGTTAATGCTGCTGCCACGAAGTATGCTAGAGGGGGAGCTTAGAATTTCAATAGATCTTCAAGGCCCAAGTCACCAACAGACACATTATGGCTACTGAATTATGAAACTGTATTTTCAAGGTGATCAAGTAGACAAGAAAATTCATTTTCTTCTGTACCCTGAAAAACTACAGCAGCCTTAGAATCTGGCACTTGCCCAGCAGGCAGCAGGTCAAAGTGCACAGGCCAAAATGGTGTGATGGCTAATGCTGGTCTTAAGAAAAGGGCAGCCTGGGTCCACATCTTGCTCAGCCAATGGAATCCACTGAAAGGTAAGTCACATGCTCTCACCCTGCAGGACTGTTGTGAGGAGAACTAGGAACAGCACTGTGGGATAACATCTGTTTTGCAGGGGGAAGGTCCCGGATTCATTTCCTGACATCTCCAGTTACATCAGCAAGCATCTGGAAAGGCATCTCCCTACTCAAGACTCTGGATGATCACTGCCAGCAAGAGCAGATGACAAAGGCCTGGATCAGCTTTTCCCAACTGTTTTGGACTACAATCCCCATCAGCCACAGCCAGTGCGGTTAATGACCAGGGATGATGGGAGTTTGGAGAGCACTAGATTGATTGGGGAAGGATGCCCTTGATGGCAAAATAGCCCCAGCCTGGCAGTTAGGAACACGGAGTCCTAGGAAGCTGCCTTATACCGAATCAGACCACTGGGTCCATCCAGCTTAGTATTGTCTACGCTGATGGAAGTAGATCTCCAGGGGTTCAGAAAAGGTTCTCTCCAGATGTTCTACCATTCATCCCCCAAAGAAAAGATGCTGCTTTGTGCTGAATAAGACTATTGAGCCATCTAGCTCAGTACTGTCTGCACTGACTGGCAGTGGCTCTCCAGTGTTTCATACAGGAAATTCCCAGCTGTACTTGGAGATACCGGGAATTGAACCTGTGACCTTCTGCATGCAAAGCAGATGTTCTAGCATTGAGCATTGGCCCCTATGTTCCTGTGAAGCATGTATGCCCCACCCTGAACATCTTGGAGGAGGGGTGTGATAAAAACGTAGCGAACTGTAATATGCCTATTGGGAACAGTAATCTACAAGCCATATAACATGTGCTGGAATTCTATGGTCTTTGTGAAAGGTTGTCCCTGGATGTGGAGTAAGGCAAGAATGCAGTGGCTGGGGCAGGGGTACAACAGGTTTGAAGGCTAGATGATGGCACAACAGCAAGATGTCAGAAGGTAGGATGGACATACCCCATCAATCTAATTCAGCAGCACTGCTACAGAATTATCAAGAAATACGCAGGTACCAAAAAAAGAGAGAGCACATTTACCTCCACGATACTTGGCCTTCTCACCAGCTGAGCCAGACCCGCTGCGGATGTTTAGGAAATGCTCTCCAATCTGCTTCAGGTCAGAATGGCTGACACCTGAAAGGCAGTGTTAGCATCAGACGAACAACCCAGAGGTTTGCGGCAAAGGGTGTTTTTGTCTTTTAAAAGACCACAGTACAGCCACAAGACAAAGATCTTGCCTTACATACCGAGCCCCACCAGAGCCATTCTGCCACTTGTGAAGTTGTTCTGTACGAACTGGTGCAGCTGTGATGAAAAGGAGGATGTGCGTGTTAGTATTTCTGCCACATAACTAAAATAAGAACTTAAGAGTCCTTCTGAATCACACCAAAAGGTCTATCGAGTCAAGCAGCCTGCTTTTACAGTGGCCAACCAGATACTTCCGAGAAGCTCATAAGCAAGACATGGGAATCATAGAATTGTAGAGCTGGAACTGACCCCGAGGATCATCTAATCCAACCCCCTGCACTGCAGGAATATGCAGCTGTCCCATAGGGGATCGAACCTACAACCTTTGCATTATCAGCAACAAGCTCTAACCAACTGAGCTACCCAGGGCCATTTTAAAAAAATTACCTTATATAAGTTGTTTTCCTGGACTATAACTGTGCTTCGCTTCCAAAAAAGCACATGGAGGAGCCTTAGTATTTGAGGCATTTCAAAACAGAACTGGTTTAAGTGACACCAGTTTTAAACATCTTCACAAATATTTTGATTAAGTGCAACGGCTTGTGGAAACAAGTGATAAAATGCAACATGATGCTTTATAACTGCAATCCCCAATGAATTCACTGGGGCTTCTCAGTTGGCATGCATAGGATTACACTGTTGAAAAGTCAACCAAAACAAAGTAAGGGAAAATGTCCAGGTAGGATCAATACACTCAGATAGGGGAGGAAAGTCTTCTCCAAACCAGTACAGTGGAACCTTGTGTTATGTATCGTCCTCCTTGCGAACACTGGGGGTTATGAGCTCCGCTAACCTGGAAGTAGATGCTCCCGGTTGTGAACCTTGCCCTAGGATGCAAGTGGAAGTCGCACAGTAGCAGCAGTGGGAGGCGCCATTAGCAAAAGTACACCTCGGGTTATGAACTGTTTCGGCTTAAGAATGGACCTCCAGAACGAATTAAGTTCGTAACCAGAGGTACCACTGTACTCAAAAAAGATGGCACCTTCCTTACAAATAAAAACTTTCAGGGTAAATTTAAGCTGTTCTTTTACTACTGCTTCTGTGAAGAGAGACATCTCCAGAACCCAAAGTTGCATTCAAGCAGGCAAAGGATGGCTTGCATAAACCAGGATCAAACCCTGGTTTTCACTTATGGTTTGCTGAGCAAGTATAAATCATAGGACAGGGAACCTCTGGCCCTTCAGATGTTGCCAGACTACAACTCCCATCATCCCTAACCATAAGCTGTGCTGACTGGGGCTGATGAGAATTGGAAGCAAAACAGCAGCAGGAGGGCAGGGAAGAGACGAACGTTGCAATTAAGTTGATGTCTTTAGTGCCAAGTTTATCTTCATCTACAATAATTGAGTATAAAAGTGCTGTTTAAACTCTTACTTGTTCCGAAGTAATCTTCCCAATAACATAATCTGGACAGTACAAGGAGTTGGCAAGGGCATTCCGATAAGCCGCTGCATGCAGGTTTTCAAGAACACCTATGCATAAGACAATGGAAGGTTTGTTTACTTATTGTAGGGAATCATTTGTACCCAAGCTGTGCTCTGCAGAAATGTGTTTTTCATTGATTGTATGGAGCTTCCCCTTCAATACTAAGGGGAAGCCCCTGTTCATGCAGAATATGCAAATCAAATCCACCCTGGGGAAACAAACTGTCACTTAGCTCTGTCTAAACAATCTGCAAAACAGTTTGCTGGACCATGGATGTTGGGTAAGGATCGAAAAGATATTTTTAGGCATATCCAAGGTCCTAGTGTGGGTCCACTGAGTTTTAAATCACACATACCTTTGTTCCACTAAAAAGCAGCCCTACATTTGTTTATTATTATTTTTAAATGCTGCTCCTTAAATTCTGCTTGGCACAGAATAATGTTTTCCAACAAAGAACTCCACAGCCCCCTTTATCACTGCAAATGTCAGCAATAAAAGATTAAGGAATCATTAATTTAAAGCAGTATCAGTTGTTGAGGGCACACAAATTTAAGTTGGAGAAGTGACGTTTACAGACCTCTCTCGAGCACAATCCTGGAAAGACAACTGTGATATCCACCTATAGGCAGGGAGAAACTATTCCACTCAAAAGGATTGTTTCATACTTGTACATTCTTAAAAGAAATACACCTCGTAGCCCCCAGCAGACTAGGAACACTCACCAACTTGAGGGTTCTGAAAGGCAATTGCCTTGTCAATTCTTAAACGGGGATTGGCCTCAGCCACTTCCCAGTGCCTGAATTCTGGGGCCGTTGTGACATTTAATAAATACTCCAAAACGGTATCACTGAATAAAGGAAGAACAACATATATCAAGAAAGGATCAAACAACTGAGGCTCCAAAATATTAGAGAGAAGATCAAGGGCAAGCTGATGTTAAAATATAAAAATTTAAAGGTAAGTGGGTTAACATGAATTTCAATGGCATTCCTTCTGAGAATATAAGACCGGACTCAAAAGTTACCTAGTCTCTACATGGCACCTTAAGGAAAACACACACGGCTCCTGGACCAAAAAGCTTACAATCAATCAAAATACTGGCGGGGGGCAGGGGGAGAGACAGGGAGTTAGGTAACGAACAAGGGCAGAATTAATAGATGTGTTTTCTTCCTGACAATCCTTTTAGGAACAGACCCACAGAAAAACATGTGCCATGTTATTTATAGCTCAGAATAAAGTCAAACTGTGCATTTCAAGGGCAGGAACAAAAATTATTTATGCAATGATGTTCTGTTGCATTATCAATGGGAATGCTTACAGAATGCGTTGAAAACTGATTTGCTACACATCTAGAGGCTTACATATAGTCACGCAGGCATTCAACGGAATAAACCATGTTCTCTCTGGTAGATGTCACACTAAAAAAAGAAAAAGTACATTTTTCAAAAGTTGATATGAGGTTACTGGTTCCTTCTGTTTACAATCCTATTGTGGGCTTGCTTACTATTAAATGTTTTGTTATTAATGTTTTCTGTCTTAAACCATAATACCCACATGCAGATTTAGTACACATGTATACTGCCTATTGTAAGAGTCCCCTTGAATAGTTATCTTTCAACCATATAATAAACTACTAATTATGCAATGCTAACTCTTCTGACTGAGAAACATAAAACAAGACATAAGAGTTGTATCTGATCAAGTTCTACTCAGAGTAGACTCAATGAAATTAATGAACGCGAGTTACCCATGTTGATTAATTTCAATGGGCTTACTCCAAGTAGGGTCAGCACCGGATACAAGCCATGTGATTCTGATTCACAAGAGTTTGCAATAAGACTATATTAAATAAGGAGATAAAAGCCGCTGCTACTGCTGCCCCCTCCAGTTGCCGCCATGAGGACTCGCAGGCCACCACTGACTGTGCCGCCACCGCCAGGCCTTGCAGGTTGTCACCACTACTGCTGACACATACCACCACCATGGCCAGCTGCTTCTGCCTCCTAGCAGGTCTGCTGGCAGTCCCACATTATTTGTATTCACTGACTCATCGGCATACTTTGGATTGTCCTGAATATCACCATTTGGTAGGCAAGCCCAGAACCAAACGTCCTACTGGGATTCATTTTGGCTTGTCTGCTGATGAAACTGAGTGTGTGATGATTGATAAGATTGTCATTTATCTGTTTTAGGCCCCTAAGCAATAGCAGTTGCCTGGACATTGTCCTGTTCACCTCTATATAGTTCCTTCCTAATTTTAGACATTGTGGTAGACTGCAATGTTTAGCTGGTGATAACATTGCAGTGTTTAGCTGCTGATAACATTGCAGTGTTTAACTGGTGGTTTATTGCGATGTTGAAAACCAGATATCGCCTATCACCTGATAACTTAGCCCTCCAGGTATTTTTGGGACTACAATTCCCATCATCCCTGACCACTGGTCCTGTTAGCTAGGGGTGATGGGAGCTGTAGTCCCAAAACAGCTGGAGGGCCAAGTTTGGCCACCACTGGCCTAGCCCTTACACACATTGTGATTCACACGATATTGCCAGCTCAAATATTATGAAACAATTATCACAATGTGAACTTCAAAGCAGTTTTAGACAATATATCAATATATTGCCCAGCTCTACCTGCAACCCAGCTTCAGGTGCAGTAAAAGAGACGGAACACTGGAAGTTACCTTATACCATTGGTCTATTTAGCTCAGTATTGTTTACAAAGTCTGGCAAAATCTCCAAGATTTTTTACTAGACTTTTTCCAAGCCCTTCCTCAAGATGCCGGGAACTGAGCCAAAAACATTCTGCATGCAAAGCCTGCGCTGTCCCGCTGAGACACAGCCACTCCTGACTTCTCACTCTAAGCGAGAATCATGCCCCAAGCAAAGTCATATGTTTCTAGAGATCTGACTCCTTTCCCCTGGTTTATATGAGCATATATGAAAAATACAGGACTCTCTTTCACTGTCCTTACACTTCCTTTCTGCGCTGATATCATCACTGTTGAACCATGTGCTACGGTTCTACATACCAACATGCTTGAGGAAGCACATATAAAACAAAATAATTAAACTCCAGGATGAAACTGGGAGTCATTTTTGAAAGAACTATTGCAGGGGGAAGTGCAATTAAAATTGGATAGTGGAGAGATGTTTAAGTGAAGCCTGCCTTGAGATTAAAACATGAAAAATCACTTTTTAAAAACCCACCCACCCTTATTTTCAGTACTTCTGCCTTGGGCTATTCAAAGTCATCCAACTATGAACTGCCATAATCAGAGGAATCCCATTTCCATGTAATTATTCAAAACACAGTTGAGCATTAAACAATTACAAACCTTAGGCTACCACCAACAGCTTCAATACCACGGGTGATTTTGAAAGCAGAAGCTCCTTTTGTAGTCTGTAGAAAAACCAACATTACGCTTTCAACTGCAGGCATCAAAACAAAACTTCAGTCATATCTAGCCCATATCTTTTAACTTGGCCACTGGGTATTGTAACCAAATACACACAGCTAATGCTTGCATCACTAAACTGTTCAGGTATAATGAGTAAGCCAGAGCATGTTAAGTCAGTGTTATGCTGCAAGATAAACACCCTATGGAAATTCAGAAGGCTTATTATATACTTAATCCTTATGCTGGAACCAGACAAAACTGAAAGTAGCAAGGCTGCACCTCCTTTTCTCCCACCCGGATAACAGTGATAGAATGTGGTGGTTTTAGAACAGGATCAGACAAAATCATGGAGGATAAGGGTATCAACAGCTACTAGCCATGATGACTATGTTCAACCTTCATGGTTGCTGGGAATCACAAGTGAGGAGAGTGTTCTTGCATTCTGTTCTTGCTTGGAGGCTTTGAAGAGGCATCTGGCTGGCCACCATGACAAGATGCTAGAAGAGATGGCCAATGGCTTGATCCAGCAGGGCTCTCTGCAATTCATAACAGTTAGCGGTGCAGGACTAGGGCAAAGGAGCAGGCAAGCCAGCCTAGATCTTTGTGCTGCTGCACATGTCAGGTGTGAAGTGGGAGGTGGTGGCTGCTGCTAATCAGCTGGCCAGCCTCCACTTTGCTCAGGGGACCCAGGAGCAGCTGTGCTAGAGCATGTTAATAGCCTGCTAGTGCTCCAGCCAAAAGCCTCTCCATTAATCAAGGGAGGTCTTCCTCAAAGCCAGCTAAGCCTTTGGAATAATTAGAGACAAGGAGAATATGGAGAAGAGCGTCTGACACTTTTGTGCTTGCAGGTCCTTAGAAATATCTGCCAGCAGGGCCTCCTTAAGGGAAGAAATCATTTCTTTAGAAAATGAAGATGTTTACTTGGATACATTTGCAGGGTCTGCTGAGATTCAGAAAGGCTAATTTGCTGTTCCTTAACACAAGAAAGCAGTCTTGTTCTCCAATGGCCTCTGGTGGTCATGGAAAGTGGTGCAGCCCAAAACTTTCAAATAAACTGATGCTGCTCCAGCTGAGGAGGGAGTAACAGCAAAGGGACACAAGCAGCTGGTCCAAACTCTTGGCACCTTGCACTTTCAGGTGCAGAAGAGGCGGCAGAACTGCTGGTTCCCCAAGCCTTGTGCCAGTCGCTGGCATGGATCACTATGGCCACCTCCTTGACTTCTTGTGACACCATGCTGAGTGCCCAAGAGGGGCCCTGCGATAGAAGCGTTCAGGGCTGGAGGCAATGGACATTCAGTGATGGTAGAAGTATGCTTGAAGACAGCTCTGTCTTTGCCTGAAGATGTCATGGCAGCAGAGAAGAGGAAAGTAATATCAGAAAATGAGGAATGGTAAGGAGTTTTTTTTAGGGTGAGTGAGGAAAGGGCAGAAAAGGCTAGAGAAGGAGCAAAATAAAAAGAAAATAAGAGTAGACCAAAAGTCCTTCTAGTTCAGCATCCAGTTTCCTACAATGGACAACCAGAGTCTCATGAGAAACAAAAAATCAAGGCATGAGTGCAGCACCCCTCTTTTTGTTGTTCAGAGACATTCTGATTCTAGGAGGCAGTACACAGGGATGAAGATCAACAGCCATTGATAGCCTTATCCTCAATGAATTTGTCCACTTGCCTTTTAAAGCCAACTAACTGAAAAGCCTGGCTGGATTAGTAAGGCCCACTTAGTCCAGCATCCTGTTCTTACAGGGCCAACCTCTGTGACACCTACAAGTATGATCAGTGCAGAAGGGACAACAAATGGCCCATAAAGCAGAAGTGATAGGAGAGGATATACATTTGATTGGGTGGAGGCAGGGGAAAAAAAGAGGGATATCTGAGAGAGCGCAATATAATGATACTCAAAAGCACTGCCTGGGCAAATGGCAACCCATCATGTAGATGCTACACACAGGACAGCCTGAGAATTGTTTTACTTGAATTTGTATTGACACCATTTTTTTCTCCTATGAAAATAACAAAAAGTATTCTCCTCTGTGGTTTTTAACACAGTAGCACAAACGTTTGTTTTTCCAGAATTTCAAAAGTACTCCACTCACCTCCCCACCCTTTCCAGTCTCCCAATTTCACTTTTAGGATATCAACACTAAATAAGCTGAATATAACACTTTGCTTCCTTAATCTAAAGTCAAAGAAGTTGAAGAAGAAACCCACCAGGTTAGATGCAAGGCGGAGCAGGTGTGCAGTTCCCAAATTGGTGGTGGTCTCATATCTGCTGCCTGCTTTGATGAAGACACCAATCCTTGAAACTGGAGAATAATTTTCCAGAGAAGCAATCATCAAGCCATTTGGTAGTTTTGCAATCTGCATTTATAAGAGGACACATCAGTCTACGTGAAATCACATTGCTCCGCTATGTGCTGCTCTAATTAGCATAAATATCAAAATGCAAAATAACTTCCTCTTCAGACTAACCTCAAGATCCTGGGGGTGCAGCAGTACTTTTGATCGCTCTGCTCCTCCAGGGGCTTCAACTTTAGGCGCAGTCTTGAGAGAATAAAAGCTCCTCTAATAAGAGAGAACAAACAATGGTAAGCTAGATCCATACACATTTCAACCAATTAAATTTGAAAGATAAGCAATGTGGTGTAGTGGTTAGCGTGTTGGACTATGACCTATGAGACCAGGGTTCAAACTCATCCACGACGTTCACTGGGTGACCTTTGGCCTAACACTGCCTCTCACCCTAAACTACCTCACAGGATTGTTGTGAGAATAAAACTGGGTAAGAAAAATATGTATGGCTCCTTGAGGTCCCTGGAGAATATATGTAGTATGTTATAAATAAACAACTGGCACAAAGTAAACATGCCAGGAACAAGCATGTCCATGTTCCAAGTCTATGGATATCAAGCAGGCATTCACTAAAAACATTGTTTAGAGTTAGACCGCTGAGCCTCTTGGACTTGCTGGTCAGAAGGTCAGCAGGTCAAATCTGCACAATGGGGTGAGCTCCTATTGCTCTGACCCAGAAACCTGTCTGTGGACAAACGGAGGCTCCTTCGACCCGAAAAGTGAGTTGGGCGCCGCAACCCATAGTCGCCTTTGACTGGACTTAACCGTCCGGGGGTCCTTTACCTTTTTACTTAAGACAACCCTACCCTGATGCTTAGTTAGAAACGCTGATGTGAATTTTAATCTGCTTTTAGCTTCTTGTTCTTGCAATTTCTCCTGAATTTTCTGGTTTCCTCTTTTTGGGATGTGTTGCCGTTGTTTGCAATAAGCGATGCGTAATTTTTTTTTACGAAATAAATAAACAGCTTAGCCGTTCTCCCTGGAGACTAATTTGTGGCCGGGGGTGTTTCCGTGCGGGGATTTCTTTCCTTCGTTTCCAACGGTCATTTCTCCCCCTGCCGGAGCGAATAGCATTCTGTCCTGCGTACGTCTAAAGGGGAAACGCCGACTGACCGCTTCAGATGGTGCTGGGGCTCGAGGGGCAGGCCGACCTCGGGACCTTCAGCCTCCCCGCAAAAGAGGGGTCTGCCACCACCCTCTTCTCTCCCCCAAGCGGCTGCTGAGAAGCAGCAGCGGCGCCCGGAGATGGATGAGGCGCCGGCCTTCCCTTTCCCCTCCTTCCCCGGTCGAAGGCCCGAGTCAAGGTCGCTCCCGGGCAGCGGGAGTCGCGCTTCCTCCATCGGGCCTTCCCCGGCCCAGGCGCCTGTCTTGCTCCGGAATCCCGCCCCTTCACCGCCGCCGCCTCTGGAGCGCTGCTACTCACCGAGAGGCACCGCGCCGCCGCCGGAATGGGCTTCATGGTCTCTGACCGCCACAGAGCCCTCCGGAGCCTCCCCGGGGAAGAAGAAATCCAAGATGGCCGCCCAGGAAGCGGAAGGCTCTTCCGGCCCACGCCGCGCGGCCACTCTTTCCGCGCCGCCCGAACCATAGAGAAAGCGGAGCCTTTCTATAATCTCGCGTCTACGCGCCCAGCGCCTAGGGAAATGCCCCCGCCCCGTAGAGGTAGGGGAACGCTGTTCCAGCATGGAAACTAGGAGAGGAAAGCGGCTAGAGCGTCCCAGGCCAGTCCATCAAGGGGATAATCGTTCACCGCTGAGAATCATCATACACGTCCGGTTCTCATTTGCAGTTGGTAGAATCCTGGATGGCAAAGGACGAAAACAGAACCTGAGGACTAGGAACTCTGTTGTGCGCAGTTAGCTCGCGGGCTGACCCTCCAGCCACCTAAGTTGTAACTCACGATCGTTTCGCAAATTTGATTTTCTCTCCCCCCCTCCGCTTGCATTTGAAGAAGAAAGGACATTAACCTTAATTCTGATAAATCTTCACATTGCTTTAATTTTCGAGGATCGGGAGCGAAATCTGCAGCTGTTCTAAAGCATGCTCTATTCATTTCTCTTGTTCTCTCTGTAAAGGTGATTTGCGGTACTACCATCCAGAAACTGCCACCCTCTTGTCAAGGAACAACCAGGAGCACACATTTAAGCGCCTTTGCAGCCAGGTCTTGTACGTGCCCCACTGCAGTTTGGGGGAAGCAAGTTAAATTATGACCCTTGCAGGAGGAGTGGGGTTCACTCCATGCATTTAAAGCACATGACTTCCCCCAAAGAATCCTGGGAACTGTGTTTTCCGCTTAAGGTAAAGGTAAAGGGACCCCTGAGCATTAGGTCCAGTCGTGGCCGACTCTGGGGTTGCGACGCTTATCTCGCTTTATTGGCCAAGGGAGCTGGCGTACAGCTTCTGGGTCATGTGGCCAGCATGACTAAGCCACTTCTGGCGAACCAGAGCAGTGCATGGAAATGCCGTTTACCTTCCCACTGGAGCAGTACCTATTTATCTACTTGCACATGACGTGCTTTCGAACTGATAGGTTAGCAGGAGCAGGGACCGAGCAACGGGAGCTCACCCCGTCGTGGGGATTTGAACCGCCAACCTTCTGATTGGCAAGCCCTAGGCTCTGTGGTTTAACCCACAGCGCCACCCGCGTCTACAATTCTCGGAATCCTTAACAAAGTATGTAAAGTTCCCAGGATTCTTTGGGGGGGAAGCTTGGTGAGAGCACTTGTCCTGGGAGGGCTGAAAGCATAAGACATTGACTTTAAACCCAGGATGATCTACAAGTCACCCATCAACAGAAGGTTTTCTCTTACTCTTGCACACAGTTTATTTATATTTCAGAATTCATTCCCTGCTTTTCTTTTCTTAAATAGTTTTCATTAAATTTTCCATTTTTATCTTAATCACAATACATTCCCTGCTTTCCTTAAGTTCATGAAGTACAGTAAAGCAAAATGACGGAAAAACACACAAACCCAGTTGGAATGACCGAAGTCTGATTTGCACAACAGGACCCAAAGCATGGACTAAACAGCTGAGCATAAAAACAGGGAGGCTGGACATTAATCCACAGCTTAAGTCTGGCAGAGTCAAAAGGTTTTAGGATCTGCCTTTAGCTTAAGAGTGCAAGAGTCAAGGGAACCCATCCGGGAAGAGAGTTTCACAGCCTGGAATGCCTAATAAAAAAAGCCTTTGGGTTGTATGCACTGTTGGACCTACTCAGAGTTGACTCTTTGAAATTAAGACATGATTAACTTAGTTCTATTAATATCAACAGGTCAGCTATAAGTAAAAGTTAGTTATGGGCAACCCATCGAAATCAATAGGCATGACTAACCTTCACAGCTAACAACAAGGTCTTGGTCACCACTGTTGCCTTATTCAGATCACCACACCTTTACAACACCTGTGCTGCTGACTCTCAAACTTTGGGACTTTTGAAATATATACAATAAAAATAATAATCAATTTGAGTCGTGCAACTCCAGTTGGGTCCAGTAGACCCAAAAAACTTAAGCAATGTGGACTAAAGTCGCTTCTGGGGTCCCTCGAGGATTAGGGGCCCTGAAGCTTAAGTTTCATTTTTTTCACAGTAGATCTGTCCATAGCAGGGTTTGCACCTGTCCTGTATAATACAGAATTGTCCCGTATTGCAGTGTAAAATGCTATGTCCTCTAATGATACAGTTTTGTCCTTTATTTCAGGTTTTCTATGTCTGTCTGTCTCTCTGCCAAGTTAGGGATCCTCTCCAAACGAATGTGTTGGAAAGGGTGCGTGAAATAATAATAATAATAATAATAATAATAATAATAATTTATTTGTACCCCGCCCATCTGGCTGGGCTTCCCCAGCCACTCTGGGCGACTTCCAACAATGGAAGTCATGCATAAGCTCTGGGCATGGGTCTAGCCAGGATTTTTGTTGGGGGGGGGACACCTCAGTTTGCTATGTATTTTTATTGAATTTTATTGATTTAATGGGTTGCAGCTGCCCCTCCCTGCCCCCCTTGGCTATGCTCGGGGCTCCGGGTAGCCAAGTGCAGACAGATTTACAAATTCAGGTATTTGTGTGTGAGAGAGAGACAAATTCCAGAGGGCCACCCCGTTAGGTTGCAACAGATTGCAGTTTATTTGCTTTGAAGTCATAGAATCATAGAATCATAGAGTTGGAAGAGACCACAAGGGCCATCGAGTCCAACCCCCTGCCAAGCAGGAAACACCATCAGAGCACTCCTGACATATGGTTGTCAAGCCTCTGCTTAAAGACCTCCAAAGAAGGAGACTCCACCACACTCCTTGGCAGCAAATTCCACTGTCAAACAGCTCTTACTGTCAGGAAGGTCTTCCTAATGTTTAGGTGGAATCTTCTTTCTTGTAGTTTGGAACCATTGCTCCGTGTCCGCTTCTCTGGAGCAGCAGAAAACAACCTTTCTCCCTCCTCTATGTGGCATCCTTTTATATATTTGAACATGGCTATCATATCACCCCGTAACCTCCTCTTCTCCAGGCTAAACATGCCCAGCTCCCTTAGCCGTTCCTCATAAGGCATCGTTTCCAGGCCTTTGACCATTCTGGTTGCCCTCCTCTGGACACGTTCCAGTTTGTCCGTGTCCTTCTTGAATGTGGTGCCCAGAACTGGACACAGTACTCCAGGTGAGGTCTGACCAGAGCAGAATACAGCGGCACTATTACTTCCCTTGATCTAGATGCAATACTCCTATTGATGCAGCCCAGAATTGCATTGGCTTTTTTAGCTGCACAGGGTGCGGGGAGAAAACCGCTTCCCCCCACCGGTCCTGTATTTTGCCAGATCGAAGCTGGCAACCCTCCGAGGACCTTCGAGGGGGTTCCCTGCTCAGAGGTCCCGGACCAGCTCCGTCGGGAGCAGCAGGCGTCTCGTCCGCCAGGGGGCGCTGGGCGGCGAGACGGGGCGGGTGGAGGCGCCTGGCCGCGGGCGGCTCTCAGGCGAGGGGCACCGGGCGCCGCCGCCTCTGCTCTCCGCAGTCCCCGCCATGAGCCACGCCGTGCCGCCTCCCGTTTTCCTGGCGGCCGGAGAAGTGGAGAAGCATTTCCCCGCCGCCAGCCGGCTCGTCCCCGCCCTGGCCACGGCCCTGGCAAACTTCTCCAGCGGCGCCGAGGGAGGCGTCGTGCAGCCGGTGCGCACCGTGGTGCCCATCCAGAAGTACAGCGGGTGAGGATCCGGGATGGGGATTTCCTGCTAGGTATATCCCCAGGTGATGTGGGAGGTTTTTTTTGGGGGGGGGGGGTCGGTTTGTAGGGATGTCCCCCCGCCCGCCATGACTTATGCAATAAAGATAATGGATGGGTTTCAAACATAGGTGCTAACTCCTTGGGGCTCTGGGTGCCCCAGCACCCACAAAATTCCCCATAAGGGGCCGGGCACCCACATATTTCGGTACAGCGTGCCTGGCACCCACGACCCAGGGTATCCCCGGTCGCGGGAGCTGGCACTCCTGGATTCAAGTTACTGCTACTCAGAGTAGACCCATTGGATCTAATGGACCCCACTTATTCACGCTTATTAACTGGTCCGCTCTGAGTACAAGTTAGCTGAATGCAATCCAACTAAGTCTTACATAAGAGGAGACCCGGTGGAATTCGTTCCAAGAATTTCAGCCGCGGGTCAGCTCCCAGCACAACTAAAGCTGGTTGACGTTTGCTACGGATGTTCATTAAGCGGACGAAATTAACCTGGAGAAACTGGGATCTTTTTGTGCCCGCAGCACTCCGTGGGCTTCCCTGGGAGTAAATCCATGGGATCTGGTTATAGGTTAGATCTAGACATACTCTGCTATGCTAAACCCACTTTACCTGGGAATGAGCTCCCTATGCATTCAATAAAGCTTCCTTTTGAGTTATTGTTGTTTAGTTGTTTAGTTGTGTCTCTCTTTGTGACCCCATGGACCTTGAGTAGACATGGTTAAAAATTGTGGTCAAAACAAAATAAAAAAATTCCTTCCAGTAGCACCTTAAAGGTCTTTAAGGTGCTACTGGAAGGAATTTTTTTATTTTGTTTTGACTATGGCAGACCAACACGGCTACCTATCTGTAACTGAAAAAATTGTGGTGTTAGTCATGCTTTGAGTAGATGTGTTGACATCGATGGGGCAACTTAGCAATTAAAAAAGACAAACAACGAAGAAGAAATAACTATTCTTACACACACAATTTACAAGTTTTAAACCATATATATTTAAAATTGGCACATGTTAATGTTCAGTAAGGGACGCAGGTGGCGCTGTGGGTTAAAGCCTCAGCGCCTAGGACTTGCCGATCGAAAGGTCGGCGGTTCGAATCCCTGCGGCGGAGTGCGCTTCCGCTGCTCGGTCCCAGCGCCTGCCAACCTAGCAGTTCGAAAGCACCTCCGGGTGCAAGTAGATAAATAGGGACCGCTTACCAGCGGGAAGGTAAACGGCGTTTCCGTGTGCGGCTCTGGCTCGCCAGAGCAGCGATGTTACGCTAGCCACGTGACCCAGAAGTGTCTCCGGACAGCGCTGGCCCCTGGCCTCTTAAGTGAGATGGGCGCACAACCCCAGAGTCTGTCAAGACTGGCCCGTACGGGCAAGGGTACCTTTACCTTTACCTTTACCTTTAATGTTCAGTAAAGTAAATACAACAAAATAAGGAATCCGGACGGGCATGTACAAACCAGTTTCAGGTATAGTCATATAATTGTTGGGTTTTATTTTGCTGAATTTTATAATGTGTTCATAATAAAAGCAATTGCTGTTTTCACTGCACAGGGAAGAAAGGGAGTGAGCAGTGCTGAGTTGTGCTCTCAGCAGTTACTAACTTTAAGTACAAGTAATTTCATGGGGTCCGCTCTAAGTACAACTAACGCATGCATCCAGTTTTGTGAATGAACATGCATAGAATTGTGCTGTCTGTCTTCCACGCATTGCAAAGGGTCACTTTTGCTTTTTAGAAATTTTTTACCTACAGTCATCAAAGGCTGTACTTTCCCCATTTTGTTCCCTTTTGGACCCTAGAGTCCATGAACGCACATTTGAGTGCATGCCTGCACATGCGATTCCAGCATTGGGGACTAGATGACCCATTGGGTATGTTCCAACTCTACAATTCTATGCCTCTGTGTGCTCTCTGAAGTAAGCCCTGTTGAGTTCAGTGGGGCTTACTCCTAGGAAAGTGGGCATAGGATTGTAGATGGGCAGAGAATTCTTGGAAGGGGGCCTGGGAAGCTTCATTAACTGCAAGCCCTGAAACGACAAAATCCTACAACACAGCTATAAAACTTTGGCAACAGTTTGGAGTGAATTGGACAAGGTTGGATTTCTG
Source organism: Podarcis cretensis (assembly GCF_951804945.1). Taxonomy (NCBI): domain Eukaryota; kingdom Metazoa; phylum Chordata; class Lepidosauria; order Squamata; family Lacertidae; genus Podarcis; species Podarcis cretensis. Next base: position 42,687,593 of record NC_137183.1, on the reverse strand, counting down.
GGTGTTAACTTCAAACCACAGCTTGATGTTTTAATTACTCAGTTGGGGGTGTGGCACGCTACAAAACACAGGGTTTGCGCTACAAAGCGGCTGCAAAACTTTGGCACCCTTATGGAGGGGACCCAAAATTTCATGGTTTGTAATTAATGAAGCCAGCCTAGGAAGCATTCTCAGCCTACTGGCCAAGTTGGAAGATGTAGGAACATTTTTTTTGCAACCTTTCAAGGTGGTGTAATTGAGCCCTTCTCTGGGAAACTGATTGGCTTAGGATCCTGCAGATCTGTGGCTGACCCAGCTCTGCCACACACCCCATAATGCCCATTTTTGGAACTCTCCGCGCCAGCTTCTTGACTGCCTGTGCAGACATTAATCAGGGTGTTATGGTTGCACTCTGAGTCTTTAGGGTTTCCCCAAAATCCTTGTTGTGCCCAGAGGATAACTGCTCACTGTGCTGATGGCACACAGGTTTCTGCTTTGATTGACTCTGTACAGTTCCAAACTGATGTTCTTTCCAAGTAGAATTCAGTCACCCAAGCACTTTGCACGTAAAAATGAGCTAACCAAATTGTGAGCTGTTGAGAATGACAGTCAGGAGCCTTGTGGTCTGCTAGAACATGAGAACAGATTGATTGTGGCAACATTGTGTGTGTGTGTGTGTGTGTGTGTGTGTGTGTGTGTGTGTGTGTGGACTGTCTCCCAGAAAATGCTGCTCTCCAAATTCACACACCCACAGCAGACCTGCCAACCTGCTTTGCTGAACCTTAAACAAATTGTTGCAAAAGCTTAGCCTGCGATTTTAGAAGACTTCTTTTGTGGGGGGAAAGAAAAAACAAGTTCCTGAACACTTGCATCTGTGGCAATTTGCTTGAGGTTTCAGTTACAGATAGGTAGCCGTGTTGGTCTGCCATAGTCAAAACAAAATAAAAAATTGTTCCTTCCAGTAGCACCTTAAAGACCAACTAAGTTAGTTCTTGGTATGAGCTTTCGTGTGCATGCACGAAAGCTCATACCAAGAACTAACTTAGTTGGTCTTTAAGGTGCTACTGGAAGGAAAAAATTTTTATTTTGTTTTGCTTGAGGTTTGCTACCCTGGGTTTCTTTGGGAGGAATTCACAGAATGCTGTGTGAGATAGTAAGTCTGCAGGCTTGAGTTTGCTAGCTGATGCTATCTGCCTACAATACTTTCTATGGAAGTGCTGAGTCAGAAAGATTGGCTGTTGATTGGCTGTCATCGGTTTAAAGGGAAACCTGTCCAGCAGTACATGGGTGGTGTAGAAGTGTGTGGTCAGAGAGAGAGAGAGAGATAGAAAGGTCTTCCTATTTGCCTTAAGGTGCAGCCTGGTACTCTGTTGCACTGTATGAACTGCTCGTGTATTACAGCCTGTAGATTATTGTGTATATAGCTCACAATAAATATACTGCACCACACTGAAGAACCTGGAACTCTGAGCATTTCTGCTAAAGCGCCGCAGAGAATTCGCGACAAGGCAGGGTAAAAATTCAATAAGGAAATGAACATAGAAATAATTTCCAAGGTCTTTCGCTGACACCTGCCTTGGGCTGCCTATAAAACAGGGGTAGGAAATCTCTGGTCCTCCCTGTGCCAGTCATTGGCTTGGCAGTATGTGTCAATGAAGGCATTGGCAGGGGAAAACTGTTACCTGCTGGAGCTGCTGGCACCATGAAAATAAGCTTCCTAGGACTCCTCCTGGAGGGGCGCCACTAAAAGCAGATGGCCACACTGGCCAGCACTTATGAAAGAGCCCTCAGACCTTGTGCCAGCCCTGGTGACTTAAGTTATTCATTGCACTTCCTTTAAAGTTTTAGATTAACTTGCTAGCTTAGTTGCTGAGGGAAGAGACCACACTTGAATGATCATCGCGCCGCCTCCGTCTTCTGCTTGTAAGCTTTTTAGGGATCATGCCTGCCTTCAGCGAGAAAGATGACGCTTTGACAACCAAGCTGGTGACCTTTTATGAGCACGGGACGGATCCTGCAGTTCCTTCCCATCAAGCAACAGTGCTCCTGTTTGAGCCAAGCAACGGCACTCTCAAAGCTGTAAGTTTCCCAAGGCAACAGTGGGCACAATTTGAACCGCTTTAGCCCCACCAACCTCAGGCTGCCCTCAACCAGTTGACCTCCTGCCTGCCTTTTTCCTTGCATTCAGGCCAGGAGGCAGCCCCGGCTGTCAGCTTTCTCCTCCTCCTCCTCCTCCTCCTCCTCCTCCCTAATCTCAGAGTTGTGCTTGCAGAACCCATCAGGTAGGAGATGGGGACAAAACTAGGGGATAGACAGGCTCTGCCTGTCATTATCTCTGGCGCCACCTGCTGTTGGACTCCTTGCCTCCCTCCCAATCAGTTGCACAGGGCCCTAGCCACCACTGCCTGGTACATGTAGGGTGCGAAGAGCTTGGCCCCCACCTCTATCAATGTGTGAGGGGTATTCCCTTGGAAGAGGGATTGGCTGTCAATCCAATCTGGGAATTGTAGTTCTCTGCAGGGAACACGGATCTCCTAGTGCCTCTCAGCTTAACAAGCTACACTTCCCAGGATCCTTTGGGAGGAAGCCATGACTGTTTAAAGTGGCATGATACAACTTTAAGGTGTTGCATGAATGGGCCTTGTACGCCTGAGGAAAAGCATTTTGTATTTAATCTTGCATCTTGCCATTTTTCTTTTCGTTCTGTTTGATGTTCTCCTTTGGAAAGGTCATGGATGGTAGCGTTATAACAGCCAAACGGACGGCGGCCGTTTCTGCAATAGCCACTAAGGTGGGTGCTTTTTATTAAGTGGGACGAAGAAAGGGATTGTGGTTTGGGGAATACGGCAGCGCTGTCTTTACCATATGCGCTGTCGGGGTGCAAAAATCCACCCAGCGCCCCCAAATTTAGTTTAGCCCCCAAATTAACTTTTATTATACTTATGTCAGACACCACACTTACGCCTTATCTCTTGTTTACGAAAGAAGGGAGGAAAAAGAAACAAACTTCTTTATTTGTTCATTTATTTACAATATACTTATACTTAAGTATACAACACCACCACACTTAAACTTATAAGTATTGTTTAGGCGGAATGCGGGTGGCGCTGTGGGTTAAACCACAGAGCCTAGGACTTGCCAATCAGAAGGTCGGTGGTTTGAATCCCCGCGACGGGGTGAGCTCCCGTTGCTGGGTCCCTGCTCCTGCCAACCTAGCAGTTCGAAAGCACGTCAAAGTGCAAGTAGATAAATAGGTACCGCTCCGGCGGGAAGGTAAACAGCGTTTCCGTGCGCTGCTCTGGTTCACCAGAAGCAGCTTAGTCATGCTGGCCACATGACCCGGAAGCTGTACGCCGGCTCCCTCGGCCAATAAAGCGAGTTGAGCGCTGCAAGCCCAGAGTCGGTCACGACTGGACCTAATGCTCAGGGGTCCCTTTACCTTTATTGTTTAGGCACCTAATATAATATTTTGATATAAGAGTTAATTTCAAGAGTTAATGTCAAGAGCTGTCGTTGAGTCTGACAAGCACCCCTGTTGTGAATGACAAGCGCCTTTAATGAAACAGTAGGTATGCATTTTGATAATACCTAGGTATATATGTATTTTGTTTTTCTAGCTTGATCAAAATTATTTATTATTTCATAACAGGCAGATACTTAAGAGCTTAGGTGGGTTCAGCAGTGGGCACCTGGCGCCCCCCAGAATTCAGCACCCGGATGTCTCGCACCCCTTGCACCCCCGGGTAAAGACGGCCCTGGAAAATGGCATGGTGGGCCAAATTGGAAACGCCCCCCACCCAGCAGGCCAGGATTGATTAGCAGGCTGGGTGTTCCCTACCCCAATAAAAGGCCATGAACTTTAGGGTTGACAAAAGTTGTTAATATGAAAGGTGCCATATGAACAAGTTTTTTTACCTTCCCCTGTTGGATATATTTTCAGTTCTTAATGCCGGTGGATTCTGAAGTGCTGTGTATCCTAGGAGCTGGTGTTCAAGCCTACAGCCACTATGAGATTTTCACAGAGATGTTCTCGTTTAAGGAGGTAGGAAGTTCAATTAAACCAACTGATTTTTATTTATTTTATTTATTTTTTAACAAATTTACCACTCAGCAATAGCCTCTGCCTTAGGTATTTCTAGCACGCACAGAGTACCTGTTGGTTTGTCAGGCACATTTTGGTCCCTCCCCCCTTCATCTCTTAATCAGGGGTGGGCATACTTCAAGATTGTGGGGTCTGCTTTGTTTCTTAGGACACCCAAAATTTACACCAGCTGGAGCCAAGTGTAAATCATGGCATAGAGTTAAGGAAGAAGATATCTCTCAGGGATTTGTTCCTCCCACCCCCAGTTTTGCAAAGAAAGAATAAGACATTTTAGCAGAGGCTGCAGCATTGATAAAATCGAACCAGTTATCAAGGGTTCTTAGGTATACTACAATATTGTATAAGTTTCTCTTTCAACAGTCTAGCTTACAGAGTTAATTACTATTTTCTTCTTTCACTTCTACTCATCCTGCGGAGAACAAAGTCAGCGGGGGCCCACTAGGGGGCACATTGGAAGATGGCCGACAATACCATCTCTCCGACCCACACGGGGTAATTAAGAGGCTGTTATGGGAGTAGGCAGCCTCCCTTGTTGTCCCAAGGAAATGGGGAACACTGCCCTTGCCTGCTGTGCCCATAAATCACCCCCTAATTCGAAAGAAGGGGGTGAGGGCCCTAGGCAGAATGCCCCCGTGTGGAACTCGGCTCTCCTGGACGCTGTCTCTGATCGCGCACTAGTTGCAGCAATTTGGAATAATTAATTACAAAAGAAGCAAATGCACATATTTCAAGTGAAGAAGGGGAGTGAAGTCTGCTAATTTAAGTGACCTCTGCAAAAGAAAACGACGGGCTGGAGAAACAGGAATATTTTACGATGAAGATACACCAAAGGCAGGGTATGTTGACAATGGGGCTGAATGGGGGGGGGGGAACCTTTTTTACTTTCCTTGTATGTGATTTACAAGAACCCCTCCTCATTAGAACCGTCGTTTGAACTGACCCAAGCAGGATGATTAAGGTCTGTGTGGAGATAAACTTTAACCAAAAGTATGCTTTATGGAGACCGAGAAGCAATAAGAGCTTTTGGGAATGATGCAGCAATTAATTCGGAGTCGCCATCTTGCCAAAGGATTTATGGCCAGGAGGAAGAACGGATTTGTTTTCAAACTGCATTCCTAGTGAATCTCCTCAGAGGTTTTGAGAAAGGAGGCAGATGGGTGAAGATTAATGACGCTAAGACTGTTTTGATGTATGGAAGTGATGTTATATGGAAAACGTCTGGATATGGCTACTGGATAAGAAAAATAATATCCACGCAGGATTACAAACTGTTCTAACCAGCTTGCGGAGACTATCAGAGGTCACAAAGAGAAAGGAAAAATATATGAAAATAACAAGAAGAGATGTGGAAAAATAATAAGAAAGGACTGGATAGTACTGTGAACATCATAAGGTTAGATTTGTGGACATTAAAACAGCAGTAAGAAGCAAGAAGTTGATTGGATCCCTTCAGAACTTGAAATATGGGTACCCCCAACAAAAATTTAAAATTCGGCTGTGTAATTTGGAATTTATGTAATTTGGTTTGATTTGATGTGATTGGTCGGTTAATAAAAAAATATTCTTAAAAAAAAAAGAGAACAAAGTCAGCATCAGCATTACAGGGATCAAAAAAGAAACCGTTGCCAGCAAATTGACTTCCATGATTTCCATGTTTTTCACAGCTGCTGAAGATGTAGCCTGGGGATTTGTTTTCCGTTCCAGAAATGAACTCTCTGTTGTTTTTGATGGGATCAGGGATCCTGTGCCAGATTAGTGCCTGGTGGGGGTGGCAAGGCCTGGCCTGGTGCTACAGGGGAGGAGAGAGTAAGGAAAGGTTGGAATTACTTTGTAGACATTCTGGCCTGGCTTCCTTAGAGTGCGTGCACAGATTGTTGACTCCTGCTTATCTCCTTGACTGGCCAGGCCCACTTGAGATTATAGCAATTACAAGAATACCATTCAGCTGCAGAGGTAATAATAAAATTCAGCTGTGGAGGCAAGAGACCATCCACCTTTCTTCTCACCTCTTAGAGCAAAAAAATAGACATCTAAGAAGCCTTGGGTTGGCTGGTTTGAAGTCTGAGTGGACATATGAGAGCCATATTCAAACATCTCAAGGGCTGGCACATGGAAGATGGAACAAGCTTGTTTTCTGCTGCTCCAGAGGTTAGGATCTGAACCAATGGATTCAAGTGACAAGAAAGGAGAGTCTAACTAAATATTAGGAAAAACTCTCTGACAGTAAGAGCTGTTTGATAGTGGAAAGGACTACAGTCGTACCTTGGAAGCCGAATGGAATCCGTTCCAGAAGTCCATTCAACTTCCAAAACATTTGGAAACCAAGGTGCAGCTTCCGATTGGCTGCAGGAAGTTCCTGCAGCCAATCAGAAGCCGTGAAAGCCACGCCAGACAGTTCCAGGTTTGTGGCGTTCGGGAGCCAAAACGTTCGACTCCCAAGGCGTTTGTCAACCAAGGTAAGACTGTACCTGGGAAGAAGGACTCTCCTTCACTGGAGGTTTTCAAACAGGGGTTGGATGGCCATCTGTCAGGGATGATTCCTGCACTGCAAGGGATTGGACTAGATGACCCTTGGGGTACCTTCCAGTTTCCTTCCCATTCTATGCTTCTATGATCCCAGGGATATAAAATACTCTGTTACAACACTTGAAGCCACTGTCCATCTTCTGATTGCATGTTGCTGCTTCTTTTGCCTGGTCCTGGAGTCCTGGACCTCACTGCCATTGCATGGGGCCAAGCATGGCCGAGGAATGCATTAGGGACTAGCAAATTAATTTTATGCATTTTCTTGTGTTTGCACTCTCCTGGAAAAGTGTCCACCGGTCCCCCGTCCACGTTGTAGGACTTCCTTGAGGCCAAGATTTTATGCCACTCCATTTCCCTTGTAGGTGAAGATCTGGAATCGGACCAAGGAGAAGGCAGAGAAGTTTGCTCACTCAGTTCATGGGCCAGTCCAAGTCTGCTCTTCTGCTCAGGAGGCTGTCACTGGGGCGGACGTGATCGTAACAGTCACAATGGCAACAAAGCCAATTTTGCATGGAGAATGGGTGAAGCCTGGAGCCCATATCAATGGTAATGTACGCTTTGTGTATGGATTTCTCTCTCTCTCTGGATACTTAAAGGGGTGCTTGACTTTGTTGGAACCAGGGAGCATGATGTGGTCCAAATAGTAGGGGGGATGGGACCTGTTTTCTGGTGTTCCAAAACAGCTCCTTAAAGTGACAAGGGAGGGTTTTTTGGCTAAACGTTAGGAAGAGCTTCCAAATAATTTGAGCTGTTCAGCACAGAAGCAGGCTCCTTTGGAAGTGATGGACTCTCCTTTACTGAAGGATTTAAAGCAATGAGTCAGGATCCTTGATTCCCCCTCCCTGGCCAACATCTCAGCTGGGCAAAGCCACTCACTTGTCCATCTCCTGATGGAGGAGGAGGAAATTGATGGCTGTTGGCCATGATGGCTATGTTCTGTCTCCATGGTCAGAGGTAGCAATGCTTTTGCATACCATTTGCTGGCAACCACAGGAAGGGGAGAGAGCTGTGGCTTCAGGTACTGCTTTGGGACTTTCCCTCAGGCATCTGGTTGGCCACCGTCAGAACAGGAGGCTGGACTAGATGGGCCATCAACCTGATCCACCAGACTCTTAGCTACATATGCTCTTATCAGCTGGTCAGCGGTGACAACAAGCCTTTCTTCCCAAGAAACAGTCGGAAGCAGTAGCATAAGTGGAGTAATGAGACTGTTGTCCTAACCTTGAGCAGAAGGATCTAGGTGTGGTGCAAGATTGGCCGTCAATATTCAACAAAAGTATTAGCACTGCTCCCAGAAATAGGCTTAGTTGGAAAAGGAAAAAAGAAAAGCACCTTGCTTTAATGAGCTTTAGCTAAAGCATCTTGCAAAGGATTAGCTGATCCAGATTAACTGGTTTTAAAGAGGGGGTGCTAATCTGTTTACAATATCGATGCGAGGCACACTAACATTGCACTGCAGTCTGTTAAAATCGGTAGGATACACAATGTAGAAAACATAAAAACATTCCTGAGGCTCACCTGTATTCCACATTCACTAATTACTCAGTACAGAATTTAATGATAGGCACATCAATTTGAATATAATATTGGGGAGCCCTAGGTAAAAACCACCCCACCCTGCCCTGTCAATCACAAGACACAGCGTGCACATTCCATTTGAACAGCAATGCCCATTAACTTTGAGGGCAGCCCCCTCAAGTATATTATTGGGGGGGGGGCTCGGCTTCTAGGAGTTGGCTCCTCCTTCCATTGTGAGTTCTCTGAGTGGGGACCAATCACATCTCTCTTCAGGGTTTGGCTCTGTTCTCTGATGAATATCTTCACAGCAGATGAAGAACCGGCCGGTTCTTTCTTGGAAAATTTCTTTGAACTCTGGTTTATTCTCATTTTACTTCCTGAAGTGACCTCCCAGGGTTAAAAGGTCCCTGCAGATGTCTCCCTTCTTTACACTGAGATTAATGAACTTCAGTTAATTGTGTGTATTAATTTCTTCTCTGATTAGAATCTAGTTGCATCATATCGCCCACTCCACTTCTGTCCTGCGTTGTCTGCAAAGGACATAGAAAGGGATTCATGGAAGCAAATGGGAGGTGCAATTCGAGATTTCATCACTGTCTGACCGATTTCCACCCACCCCTTCATAATCAATGCTTTGTGTGATGTATTCTTCATATTGTGTAGAGGCACACCACAAAGGGTCAGGGGACAATTGGTGTCCTCGTTCACCACCGCAACACATAAACAAAGGGCTGCCTCTCCTTGCGTCACCACACATTAGGAACTCATTCCTAATGCTTGAGCAGGTTTTCAGAAAAATATGTGAGTCTCTGTTTTGTATAGCTGCTTTCTGTTGCTTTCTTTATATTGGCTTAAAAGGAGGCTGATGGTGGCTTATTCTCCTTAATTATAGGTTTTGGATGAAAACAAAACAACAACAACAGCCCTACAGCAAAATCTCTCCTAAAATTTCAAGTGATGCAATCAAATATTGTCACATGTCTAAGGGCTTTCAACCAGATGATGGGCTGAAATTGTGCAACATTGGTACATTAAAACAAAACAAAACACTTTGCCAAATAGCTAAGCCTGCCCTGATCCAGTAGTATAGGATTCTATTGCCTCTCGTGAGGATTCTGACTAACATCATGCCAGTTGTCTGAAGGAAGAACTGTATGGCAGGATCTTATCTGAGAGGAAAGAGTGCTTTTGGGGAAGGACTGCTCTTTATTTATTTTATTTTATATTTTTGCTGCGAGCTGATGGGAGCTCTTTTTATTGGAATAAATTTGGGTCAATTTCACTTACAACTCATTTGCAACAAGACACCCTGAAGCAGTTCGCAAATATATGTAAAATATATGTAAAACAGTTACATGCTCTTTATTGAGGGCAAGACAGCCAGAACCACCAGTGGCATCAGCTGTACGTTGAAGAACTGTTCAGCAGAAGAATGTGTGAATTTGCTTTTTCCTCCCCCCCCCTTTCCCCCTTTCCCTTTAGAGCTATGTCTTCATAAGGCGCCCTGGAAGCCTCACTAGCTAAATGGGTGGGATCTAAATGCTAGGGGTATTCTTACTGCAGAAGTGTCCCCCTCCACATGGCATATGGCTCAAAATCTGTGGGTCTGGATTAAGGAATGTTAGAAGGATGTTGGAATGAAGTAATGTGGTTTTAGCAGAAATGATATAAAGGATTAAGTAAAAATGGATTGTTAATTGGTGAAAGAACGTTAAATTATAGTATATTAAGATAAATCATTAGGATAGAAATAAAGATGGAAAGGATTTGCTGAAATATCTAATTGAATTAGAATACAAAAAAGGGAGGTGTGAGGAGGTCAAGAAAATAAGCAAAGGAAAGAAAGTTAAGTAAAGGATTGATTTTTTTAAAAAAATTATCTGCATCTTTTTTCTGTTTTTTTCCCCTTTGTTTTTTTCTGTTTAAATATGTTCTTTATTTTTTCTTTTTGTAACCTTTAAAATCTTAATAAAAATCCGTTGGAAAAAAACAAAACAAAATCTGTGGGTCTGGGATTGCACATGAGAAGTCTGACTTCCTCGTTGTGAGGAGAAGACTTGGGGCTGGGAGATCTTGTACTACCAAGTAGACCCTGCCTCCATTTTGGTATGCTTGCCACTTCCGCTCTAGGGTGAACTTGAAGTGAGCTATCCCAGTTTAGGATGAATGGAGCCAGTCTGAGCAAACTGCTTCCATCTTCGCAGGCAGGATTTTATGTGGGAAGTGGTCTTGGAGGTGGGGCCAGTCTAGGTTCATAGGTTTCATTGAGAATTGTAGGTGAACCTGTGACAAAATTAAGGGTTTCTGGCATATGGTATATGAAGAGTTAAATAAAATATTTAAATAAACTTTTGTAAAAAGAAAAAGAAAAAAGGAAGAAGCTTTTTTATTGGGTTCAGATATCATTAGGGAAAACAGGAAAATAATTCCTATATGCAACAGTGGCAGCGAGAACCCTAATTGTAAAAAATTGGAAAAATGAGACAGCACCAACAAAAAAAGAATGGCAAGAAAAATTATTTGATTACACTGAGATGGCTAGAATGGCAGATGCAATTAAGGGTCAGTCTAAACAAAAATTTCAAAAAGAATGGGAAAAATACAGAGATTATCTTAAAAAGCAGTGCTCTCAAATTAATATCTGGACTTGTTTTGATTAAGTTTTGGAAAACAAATAATGGTATAAAAGCTTAAAATGGAAAGAAAAGGGGTGGGGGGATGAAGTGAGAAGGAAACAGTTTACTAAATATGAAAGCAGCCCCCCGTTGAGGACGAAGGAAGTCAACTAGAAGAAAAGAAGAACTGAAATATGGTTACATATTCATTATTTTTTTCGTTTTGGTTTTGTATTTTCTTTTTGAGTTTTCTTTTTTAATGTTATGTGTGTTTGTGTTGCAAAAGAAAATAAATGTGAAATGAAAAAAAGAGAGAATCGTAGATCTGTGATGAGAACCGGGATCTCCTAATGACCCTTAATAAACTACAGCACCCAGGGTTCTTCGGGGGAAGCCATCTGTGTTTAAAGTGGTATGATACTGCTTTCCGTATATGGTGTAGATGTGGCTACTGTAAATGATGCAAGAGGATGAACGAAGCCCATGGTTCAGCCTGGAGTCATTCAGCACCCTTTGCGTGTTAAGCATTAATATCGCTCCTGCTCTGCAAGAGTCATTTAAAGGCAATTGTCAATTGTGAACAAATTGTACCCATAAGGTTGGGGTGATTGTCTTAACCCTTTTCATCTTGGGAGATAAATCTCCAATTTGTTTGATTCTGACATTTAGCCATTGGAGCAAGCAGGCCTGACTGGCGGGAGCTGGATGATGATGCGATGAGGAACTCTGTGTTGTATGTCGATTCGAGAGAGGCTGCTATCCGTGAATCGGGAGACGTCATTTTATCGGGGGTAAGCAAGCAGGGGCGGGGGGTGGAGAGTTGTGTGTCTCCTTCTTTTACCAATAAACTTTGAGTGAAGTTCCTGACACCTTTGCCCAAGGTAGCCCCAAGTACTTTTGGAGATTTCTGTGGGGATGACCCCAAGTTTGAGAGGAAATTTTGGCAAAGGACCCTCTGAAGGATTCCTATATTTTGTGGGGCGCTGGCCACAGGTTTACCTCACCGTTCCATCAAATTAAATTTCTCACAATCCCCCTGTGTAGCACTGTTACTTCCATTGGAGCTGCCATTTTAATTTCCCACAATCTCCAGGAGTGACTCTACACCAGGGGGACTGTGGGGAAGTTAAAATGGTGGTTTACACAGACTGAGCCATTCAGGGTAGATATCTGGACCCTCAGTCTCTGCTAGCTGTCTGAGGGTGCCAGGTGCTGGTGCCAGGCCTGGTTTTCTGTGGGGACTGAAATCTGAAGAACCCTTAAGAACCTGTAACTGTGTCTGAAGAACCCTTAAGAACCTGTAACTGTGTTTAAAGGCAGGGCCAGAGCTCAGCGTGGGGAGACCCCGAAACTCTTCCCCCACTCCACCCCACAGGATTTCCTGCAAAATCTCAGCTTCCCCGAAGTCTTTCGATACCTTCCACTTGTGGTGCTGTTTTGGCTCTGAAAGCTCAGTCTGAACCTCAGAAAAAGGTGGCACCGGAAGATGACAAAAGGTCTGTGTTTGTTTTGCAGGCAGAGATTTTTGCAGAGCTGGGTGAGGTGGTGCTGGGAACAAAGCCAGCTTTGCGTGAGGAAACCACTGTGTTCAAGTCCCTGGGTAAGAATGGCCCCTTGCTGTGCATGAATAAGAGTGCAAGACAATGCTTTATTATTTATCCCCCCCTCCTTGCGTGAGAATGCTGGCAATTATCTTCAAACTGACAACGGATTCCCCCCATTTAACAAAGGCAGACATGCCTCTTTCCCTCCTTGAAGACACAAGACAGAAGCCATTAGAATCAACAATGTATTGTTCGTCTTTGTACGCTACTTGAGCTCTATTCCCACCCACCCCCCAAGACTTAAGAACTTAACAAGAGTCTGGAGACCCAAGTTAGGGAAACCCTGATCTATTCCAACCCCCTGCAATGCAGGAACGTTTCGTCCAATGTGGGGCTCGAACCCACTACCCTGAGATTAAGAGACTCGTGCTCTACCTACTGAGCTATCCCCTTTCTATTGCCTTTTGGAACTCTGCAGGACCAGCTTTAGAGCTGTGACCCAAAGAGGAAGTAGTTCCCTTTGAAGTGAGTTCTTAAATGAATGAAAGTACTTCTGGAACGGTGCTAAATAGTAGTTGTGCGTGTGCCTTTCTTCCCTGAGAACAGCTGGCAGTCTAGATGGACTTCGTGCCTGTAGGGTGTGGAGCTGGCAACCCTTTGATCAGTGAGCAGGGCCATGCTGCCTTTGTTCTTGCTCCATGGAGGGCAACTTCCTGAAAATGGGACATGGGTTGGTTGCAATTGTTGGTCAGCAGGCCAATTAATTAAGTGAGGGTCTTTGGGGTCTTGTCATCTTTTTTGCCACTCTGGAGTAATTGAGGCTGCTTACACACTGTACAGGGACGCGGGTGGTGCTGTGGGTTAAACCACAGAGCCTAGGACTTGCCGATCAGAAGGTCGGCGGTTCGAATCCCCACGACGGGGTGAGGTTCCGTTGCTCGGTCCCTGCTCCTGCCCACCTCGCAGTTTGAAAGCACATCAAAGTGCAAGTAGATAAATAGGTACTGCTTCGGCGGGAAGGTAAATGGTGTTTCCGTGCGCTGCTCAGGTTCTCCAGAAGCGGCTTAGTCATGCTGGCCACATGACCTGGAAGCTGTATGCTGGCTCCCTCGGCCAATAAAGTGAGATGAGCGACGCAACCCCAGAGTTGGTCACGACTGGACCTAATGGTCATGGGTCCCTTTACCTTTTTACACTTGTTGTTGTTTAGTCGTTTAGTCGTGTCCGACTCTTCATGACCCCATGGACCAGAGCACGCTAGGCACTCCTGTCTTCCACTGCCTCCCGCAGTTTGGTCAGACTCATGTTTGTGGCTTCGAGAACACTGTCCAACCATCTCTTTTTACACACTGTACACTTAAAGCAGGGTTTCCCAAATCTGGTTCTCCAGCTGTTGTTGGACTACAGCTCCCATAATCCCTAGCTAGCAGGACCAGTGGTCGGTCCCCTCCTTCCCCAAAAACAGCTGGAGACCCGAGTTTGGGAAACCCTGACTTAAAGCACATGGCTTCCTCCAAAGAACCCTGGGAGCTACAGTTCCTAGCCCTCTTAACAAACTACAGTTCCCAGGATTCTTTGGGGGAAGTTATGTGCTTCAAATGCATGGTGGCACTGGTGGAAGTTGGCGTCCAACATCTCGAGGGCAGCATACTAGGGAAGGCTGGTGTAGATAGTATTAGAGTCTTGGGTCTTACAGCTGTCGCTAAATTACAACTCCCATCAGCCCCAGCAAGCATGGTCAATTGTCAGGATGGTGGGAGTTCAACATCTGGAGGATTAATGGTTCCCCACACCTGTATCAGATGGACCAATTTATGTGCAAATTTGCTTAATATGCAGACTCTTTGGAGTATTGTGGAATGTAGTAGAAGTGACAGATTTTAAAATACTTGTATATGATCTGATCATTCTTTTCTTCCAGAAAATATTGTGGGGTTCCCCTCATCCTTGTTGACTGTGATGTCAGTTGTTGTTTATTTTAGGAATGGCGATTGAAGACACAGTCCCGGCGAAAATGATATTTGATTCCTGGTCGGCTGGCAGCTAAAATGAAGATCTTCCAATAATCCAAGCACCAAAACAATATTGAGAATGAAGTAGCATTTAGGGTTGTATTCCCACTTTTAGCAGGAGCTGTTTTTTAAAAAATAAAAATGATAACATTACAATCTTATGCTCACTTACAGTGGGAGAAAATCTCATTGAATTTGGGGGTGCTTTCTTTTGAATCAATATGCATAGGATTGCAGTATAACTTTTTTTTTTTTATAGTCTTTCTGTTGCGGACAAGGTAGTTAAAATAGAAGAATAGAATAAACCAAACTTTTGTCACATGCATAACCGATATGTTTTTCTGTCCACTTTGGTTTTGATTTACACTATTCAATTCTGTCTTGTGCTCGCTATGAGGTAAACAGGCACAGGGTTCACCCCCCCCAAAAAAAAAAATCTTTAGAAGGTTACATAATTTCTTGCTGCAAAGCATTAGGCTGAAAATTATTATCAATAATAATAATAGGCTCCAACCACATTTTCGAGTCCCAATTGGCTGCTTAATTTCATACCTTCTCAAGGATGAGAAATAGTTCAAGAGGCTCATCTATGATTAAGCTTGCCGCAGTTGTAAAATAATAACTGGAATTTGCAGTTCTCTCCAACTTTCCCTGCCTTTTGTTGACACTGAGTGGATCAAGGAGGATTGCAAAAAAATCATAATCGTGATGTGGGTCAAATCCCTTTGAGTGCTATTTGCTTAAAAAATAGAGTAACAGAACACTACATTTTGTATTGCTTTAATACGTACTGACTTTCCCCTCTTACACTTTATTTTCTTTTTTAATTGAAGTGAGTCTGTGTTGGTTGGAAATCTCTGGTAATGGGTATCTACTGAATTTTGCTACAAGATAAAGTGGTTATTTGCATTTTGATCAGAAGATAATTCATGGTGTTTAAGAAGTGGATAGAGAGAGGTTGCTCTCACCTCAGAATACTAGAACCCAGGGTCACCCAATTAAACTAATTGGCAGGATATTCAGGACAAACAAAAAGCCCTTCTTTGCAGAACAGTTAATTTATATGTGGCATTCACTGCCACAGGTTGCAAGGATGACCTCTGGCACAGATGGCTTTGATTGGAGAGAGGACCATTTTCATGGAAGTCTTATCAGTAGGCCTTAGGGTCTCCCTCTGAAGGGTGCTTGTTTTGTTCTAAAATTTCAGACCCAGCTTGACTTTTATTTCCCATGTGTACATGGAGTGTCTTTTAGCCAACCTGATCTTTACAGCCTTACTAACAGCCTGAAGAAGCCAACTGATCTCAAACAACAATGTTATGCTGATGCAGATATGCTCTAATGGCTAGTGGGCAGTGGTAGCTGCTGAAGGATGCTAACTAGGGGCTCAAGCATATGGCTGGGTGGCAAGAGAGTGGTTACCCCTGACAGTGATGGGGATCTGGTGCCTGTCAGATGTTGCTGGACTCCAGCGCCAATCAGTCAAGCCAGCATGGGTAATGGTCAGGGGTGAAGCGAATTGTTGTTTGGCAACAACTGGAAGACAATGGGCTCCGAGTCGTGGAGTTCACTTTATCAACCGGGAGGGCCTAATCTCTGACCAATCAATGGATACAAGCAAATAAATGAAGTCAAGGTCTAAATCAGTGATGGCCAAACTTGGCCCTCCAGCTGTTTTGGGACTACAACTCCCATCATCCCTAGCTAACAGGACCAGTGGTCAGGGATGATGGGAATTGTAGTCCCAAAACAGTTGGAGGGCCAAGTTTGACCATCACTGGAAATGAACACAATATATTTCTGACATGTAGGTCTGTAGGAATTTGAAAACTTTGCAAAAAGAAAAAGAAAAGGTCTATGCCTGGCAGCCAATAGAATGTACACCAACAACCCCCCCCCCCAAAAAAAACTCCTTATGTACTTCACAACATCACAATGCAAACACAGTATGTAATATCACTAAATTGTAACATACTGGCGATGCAGACTAAATTTGTCTCTCAAATACTAATTACCCTGCAGCAATGAACAAAGGCAGATTATTCAAAATACATCTCTGGTAACTGTCTTTCATCATCTGGACTTCAAGTTTGTTTCTTTGCATTTGATTCCATTCCAAAGACCTTGACTTTATTCATTCGTTTGTACACTTCATCAAGTCTAAGGCTGATCACCTTGACTTCCTCCTCTTGGGGCTTCTGGGCTACAGCCAACTTGCAGAAGACCTGCAGTTCAGGTGCAGAGCATATGCTTGGCATGTAGAAGGCTCCATATTAAGTTCTTGGCTCACCTGGCTACTATATCTGAGTCAACAGAGCTGGGAGAAGCTTCTGCCGGAGTCCAGGGGTCCAATTACCAGAGTCCTGGCCCAGATACCTTTTGTGACAGCTGTCTTAAGCTATTGTTTCAAGAGGCTATAGGGGCCTGAGAACTCATCCCCATGGCTCCCTGCCTCTATGTCCCTCTGTAATTTTATACTTGCTGAAGAAGGCAGTCTGGCCTTCATCTCTGCAATGCTTTGTTTTCCGAGGTTGTCTGTTGTGATCCCAGGGTCTGACTCTCCATCTTTGGGGAGACCCTGTTAAGTGAAGAGACTTCTCTCATCAGAGGCGGTGCCAGCCTTCCAGCCTGAAGTACAGCTCTACTTATGAGGCTGCTTGTTGCTGAAGCAACATTTGAGCCTTGCTGCTCTGAGTCTCCAGCTTGAATTCCTCATGGAGCTGTCCAAGGTGCTATCTGCAACCTGAACTTCCGTGCTCTCTTGGGCTATATGCACACTATAAATTTAAAGCACCTGTCTTCCTCCCAAAGAATCATGAGAACTGTTGTTTGCTAAGAGTCCTGGGAATTGTAACTGAGGAGCAAACTTCAACTCCCAGGATTCTGGAAAGGGAAGCCAGGTACTTTCAATGCATTACATGTATGGTAGGGATGTGTCAGAGACATCACCTTGCCAACAAAGGTCCGTATAGTTAAAGCCATGGTTTTCCCAGTAGTGATGTATGGAAGTGAGAGCTGGACCATAAAGAAGGCTGATCGCCGAAGAATTGATGCTTTTGAATTATGGTGCTGGAGGAGACTCTTGAGAGTCCCATGGACTGCAAGAAGATCAAACCTATCCATTCTGAAGGAAATCAGCCCTGAGTGCTCACTGGAAGGACAGATCGTGAAGCTGAGGCTCCAATACTTTGGCCACCTCATGAGAAGAGAAGCCTCCCTGGAAAAGACCCTGATGTTGGGAAAGACGGAGGGCACAAGGAGAAGGGGACGACAGAGGACGAGATGGTGGGACAGTGTTCTCGAAGCTACCAGCATGAGTTTGACCAAACCGCAGGAGGCAGTGGAAGACAGGAGTGCCTGGCGTGCTCTGGTCCATGGGGTCACGAAGAGTCGGACATGACTAAACGACTAAACAACAACAACAACAAAGGGATGTGTCTTTGTTTTCCTTTGTCTTACCTTTTTTTGCATCACCAGAAGCAAGTATCTGTTTGTTTGCTTCTGCTTTGCATTGCTGGAAGCCGGACTCTCCCCTGCTTTGCCTTTTTTGCTTACCCATACCTGGAACATTTACAGTGGATGCTCGGGTTACGAACATGATCTGTGTGGGATGCACGTTCACAACCCGCAGCGTTCGCAACCCTTCTCTGCGCATGTGCGGGTTGCAAATCGGCGCTTCTGAGCATGCGCAAAGCACGATTTAGCGCTTCTGCGCATGCATAACGGCCGAAACCCAGAAGTAACCTGTTCTGGTACTTCCGGGTTTCGGCAGTCCACAACCCGAAAAAACGCAACCTGAAGCGGCTGTAACCTGAGGTAAGACTGTACTGTGATCTCACACTTGTTAGAATACTTCTGCTTCTGAAGACAATACTTGGACCAGAACATCAATCCTTTGCCACTCACATTCAGTGCTTGAATTAAATGGGGGCAGTGGGGGCCTATGTTCAGCGGTGAAGCAAGCTGATCAGGCACCATGGGTGGTGGGCGTGCCCTGTGCCGGGTGGCGGGGCCTCCAAGGAGTCTGCCTGCTTCCTCCCCCTCAGCTGCCCTACAGCTGAGGGGGAGGTGGCGGGCGAACCATTTGGGGCAGTGCAAAGCCTGCGGGTGTTCAAGCCACCACGTCACACCCAGGAGAGATGCGTGGCTCAGGCATGCTGCAGGCCCTGCTGTGAGTGCCGCCCGCCATTTTGTCACCCCCTCAGTGTTGACACCCGGGGCAGCCTGCCCCCACCCTCCCCCCTTCCTCTGTCCCTGCCTGTGTTTTTGGAAGTTATGACTAAAATTAAGAAGTGTTACGGAGGCGGTCTGTGGATTTCATTAAGCCTCCCCCCTCCAATAATCAGAGCAACACCCGAGACCTCTGAATGTCGATAGCTTTGGAGTAAACAGACCAAATGACTTGGTATAAGGCAGCTTTGTAACTTCCAATTTTATTTGCCTGATATAAATCAGCGGTGGTTTCACCATCTTAAATATACTGCATGAGAACAAAGGCTGGTTATTACAGTGGCTGTCACATGGAATGACATCTCATTTTCATGTACTGGGAAGATATATGCTTGCTTTGTTTTAAAATGGGCTTCCCTGGGGAAGCTGTGCGCACTTGCTCAAAGAAGCAAATAACCTGAAACCTGCCAGCACACATCAATCAACCTACCTTTACCCTCTCTGTGTTGACTGAAATGATTTTAGCGGCTGCATGGATGGTGTCATTTTAGAGTTTCATCACTAGGATTTGGAGAATACATAGATGTGCATGTTAACAAACACATTCACATTAGAATAGTCTGCATTGGAATGTGAGGACTCACCTGCACTAGACATTTAAAACAGTATCATACCACTTGAAACCGTCATGGCTTCCCCCAAAGAATTATGGGGAGTGTAATCTGTTAAGTTAACAGCTGTTAGAAGACCCCCACCTTCCTCTCACAGAGCTACAATTCCCTGATTTCCCTTGGAAGAAAGACTGAGTGTTAAACCACTCTGGAACTTGTACCACAAACATTCCTCTTCTCCCAGGCCTTTGGCTAATTAAACAATCTACAACCTTTTGTTTTTGTTTGTTACTATGCTATCTAGCTTTGTGTTTTTGTGTTGTAAACCACCCTCTGGTCCTCGGATGAAGGGCAGCATAGAAATTTAATAAATAATAATGTTAGCAATAATAATATGGGGTTCATTTGCATGTATGACCTCCTTCTGCTCCTGTCTCTTCACGCGACGCTTTTCCATATAAAGATCACCTGTAGAAACCTTAATTGCTATTATGATCATGGAAGTGGCGGTACTTTGTCCCCTTGTAGAAACCAGTCCTATGCATGTATCTGAGCCACTAAAACAATCACCATGCAGACTGCAGTTGAACCTGTTAAGTTGCACCACGGCTTCAAAAAGCTCAAATCCCCTGCTGTCTAGAATCTAAACACATTGAATGAGGAAGCTGTGTCCCTTCAAACTGTTGCTGGACTGCAACTCACTGGCCATGCTGAAGGGAGTTTGAGTCCAACAGATGAATGGTTACTGGTTCCTCACCCCTGATCTAACACCCTGCAGGGCGCAGTACCATTGCAACAGCTGCACCCTGCAGCGGTTTTGGTGGAGCTATTGCAACGCAGGAACTTCATGGTTTATAACTGCGTATCCCCAGCCTTGCCCGGGTTTGCTAGAGCCTGCATTCTTCTGTCAACTGCATGAAGGATTTTCTTCCTTGGGCCTAGCTGCATCTGAATGCTCCGCAGGTCTTCATCCGAGCAAAGCACAAGGGCCTCTAAATCAATGTTTTCCCTCATCAAGATGGGAAGGAATTCATTCAGGTTCTGGGACGCCAAAAACACCTCCAGGGGGGTGGTCTCCACTTTCTCATCATCCCACCTGATTTCCTCTTCGATCCAAGATTCTTCCGGATTGTTCTCCGCATCTGTGTCACCACCATCATCTTCAGGCTCTTTGAACTGAAGCAACGCATCGGGCATTTTGAAGCTGATGCCTTCTTTCTCAAGCATCATTGCGTCAAAGTTTTTGCCCATGGTGGGCAAGTTGTTTTTAAATACAATGTTGCCAAGACCCGGCCGGTGGAAGATGGACCTTTGGCCCAGCTCGTTGTCATCTTCAGAAATGCCGTTTTTTCTTTGGAAGTCCTTGGTCAGGTCTTCCTCGTCTTCTTCATTGAACACATCCATCACGGCGGTTCGTCCGGCTGGGGTACCTCCCTCTTGGGGATTTGCTTCTTGACCATCGAGATTCTCCTCTTTCTTTTTCATCCTTCGCGTGAAGGTGTCTTTCATCTTTTGGGGCAGTGTGCCCAGTGAAGTGGATGCAAAGAAACTGGAGACTTTCGTCCTGGTGGCTGTCCCCCTCTTCGAATGCATGGATCCTTTGCTGAAATTCCTGGCCATTTCGTGTTCATGTTTCTCCTGACGCAGTTCGCATTCGTGGATTTGCCTTTCTGCATTGCGCCGAGCCTGGGTCTTGAGCTGAGAGACTCTCTTGGGATTCTTGAGGTTCTGCTCAGTAGCGGCAGCGTCGAGGATCCGGACGCATTCGTATTGGTTCCTGCTGGCAGCCACGTCCAGAGGAGAACACATGTCATTATCCAGGGCGAAGATATTGGCGCCAAAATTGATTAAGAATGTTATGCAATGGACGTGGCCATTCGCGGCAGCGTGGTGGAGGGGAGTGTTCCCCCAAATGTCACACTTATCTGGGTTACCTCTGGAAAGAAACAAAACATGAAGGACTCAGACAATTGAACTCAGCTCTGGAGTTTTCCAAAGGCAACATAATAAGGTAGAATGGATGGTACTACTTCAAACTATAGCTGGGAGCACCATTTTTTAATTCTTCCCTGCAAGGCGAAAACTAGTTCACTAAGGAGACAGCTTCTAGGCCAGCACATTCCTAGCTGAGCTACTTTTCTAAGTGTGGGGAATTTTTGCCACTTTATTCCCATTTTATTTTGTTGCAGAGCTGAAATTCCCAGAGTTTCCTGGGAAGAGCGCTGGTTAAACCATTCTGGTCATTGCTTAGGAACAGCCTGGAAATATTTTGAAATAAAATTTTAAATATCTAGTTCAACTCTACAATCAGCGGGTTCAACTCTACAATCACTGAGGGTTGTGTGGTTGTCATTGACTTGTGACAAGGCCTTTCTGGTGGTGGTTCCCTGTTTGTGCAATGCGCACCCTGGTGAGAGGAGTCTTGCTACTGACTTTCAGGAGGAAGGGAAAAGCATTCCTGTTTGCCCAGGCATTTGATGGCTGAAGATGATTGATCCTGAGAACCCTGAGATCACAGGGTGACCAAATGTTTTTAACTCCTTTTAGAATGTTTTAACTGTAACTCTTTCAGCTGTTTTTAGAATGCTTGTTTTTCAAGTAGTTTTAGGTTGTGTTCTAATAGGTTGTGTTATATTCTGGATTATGTATGTTTTAATAGATTATGTCTGAATAGGATGAGAGTGTTGGAGATACGTGCAAATGTGTATGTGAATCCGGTCTTGGGTGTTTGATTTTCGTTGTTGTGTATACTGTGTATATACGGACAATGACAATAAATTTATCTAAATCTAAATCTATCTAGTTTTGCTGTGAATGTGTTTGCTCCTTGAAGAGGAAGGGCAAGCTATACATTCAACTACAATCTCTGTTTCCCCGACTTTGGCAATATGGGGCAACCTTATCTGCAGGTTTCCCTCTCTGAATATAAATTGTTGAGACTTACATTCAGTGGCTGTATCCATGGCAGCCTCTTGTAAATTCAGTAAGAAGAAGCACATCCTGGCTCTATATACTTAACTTTAATGCTTTGCTATTGAATTCTGATAGAACTCATCTATTTCCCCCAAGGCCTTTGTTCTCCCAACTGTATTTGCTCTTGAGAAGTTTTTCAAACATTTGCACAGAAGGCATTACTTGTCTTCAACTGGAGCTGAATATACACCACATATTCAGAGCGTATCCCAGACCCCTCAACTGTCCCGATAAAATCAGAACGTCCCGCTTTGCGGTGCCACAGCAAAAGTAGTTTCTTTCCCAAATAGGTTTTATCTTAATAGCAAACACAATAAATAAAGAGTTCACTTGTAATACATCAGTGCTTCAGTGCTCATTTCTTCTCTTTCCAAAATAGATTTTATCTTGAACAATTGCAAACACAGTAATAGAGAGTCCACTTGTGATATACCAGTGATTCCATGTTCGGACATCATTCCGGTAATCCAATGTTTTGTTGCTAAAGAGCTTAGTCATCAAACCTTGTAGTAAATAATATACAATATGTAATATGTATATTACATATGTAGTAAATGATATACAATATGTAAACGACTTAAAGCAGGGGTATATCTATCCCCATCAGCATGTTTCCATTGGGAGGAGCATAAAAAGAAGATGATGTTCTTCAGTTTGTTAAAGGAGGTTTCACAAACTAAAGGACGTCATCTTCTTTCTCTTTTGGGAAAGAAACTATTTTTGCCATTTTTATGGATGTTTATTGTTTGTTTACAGATAGTTGCCTTGGTGATATTATCTTGTGTCAATTGCAGTAGTCATTGTATCACCATCCTGTTCATTGTTTTATTGTAAATACTCAGGCAGGCAGGCAGGCAGGCAGGCAGACAGCATCAGTAAATACTGTTTGTCCCAAAGCTTCAGCTCTCTGCCTATCTTCAGCCTGGCTCAAAATGATCCCCTGTGCTTTACACACACACACACACACACACACACACACACACACACACACACCAGTCTGAAACATCCTCTGCTTGGATGCAGGGGAAGATCTCCCCCTTGTCAGGAATTTCCCCGTCATTCAAAAGGCAGCTATTGATAGCAATCTGACAATCTTCTGGACAAAGGAGACATGTGCAACTATTTGGGTAAACTCCTGTCTGACTGCTTTAGCAGACTCTTGCCCAGACCCCAATCTTGCAATCATACAATTACAGAGTCACCGAACTGGAAAGAACACTCAATGCCATCACGTCTACCTTCCCTAGCTCGCCACGGGGGATTGCATCCTGCCAGGCTCTGCTCAGTGCAACCCGCTTATATTAATGGGCCTCGGTTGGTCATTCTCATTCATTTTAATGGGTTTCTCTGAGTAGAATTTAGTGGGATGCCACCTATAATTGGGGGTCAGGCAACACTGGTATACTAGTTTAACTGTCCTTCCTTCTTATGGGGTGGTGTTATTGGTTTGTTTTGCTTTCATTCTTGATTTTAGAATGCATTTTGTGTTTATGTTCTGGAACCATAGTGTGCAAGTTAAGTGCTAATTTCAGTGTTATTTGCTTCCAAAACAACAACAACAACAACACCCCACCTGCAAATAATATGGAAATGGTTGCTAAACTTGTGCAGGTATTCCACTATAGTTTCAGAAGTGCCTTTTATGTTGTGTTTGTGCTCAAATATAATGAGCACAAGTGTTTGTGCTCAAATATAATGAGCACAAGTGTTTGTGCTCAAATGTAATGTGGAATTAGGCTTCCGGGTTGGCGCCCCCAGCAATGGCGGAGCTCCTCCGATCGGGAGGAACTTGCTCCGTGGAAAGTTGGGTCTGTACCGCCACGGCGAAGGCGGAGACCCATTGAAATCACAGGCGGAAGAGGCTTGTGGGCCTGGGATTCGGCTGGCACCTTTTGTGCCTCCCCTACTCGCGGGGAGGCCCTGTTTTGGGGATCCGGAGTGGCGTGGGGTGAGCGACGCGGTGCTTTAAATCGACCGCTTCTTTCACAGAGTGAAGCCGCATTGCTGTTGCCGGAGAGCGCTGACTTTTTCTTGTGGACAATTGGATTTTAAAAAACAACCCGTGAGTAAAACGGAAAATTGGATCTTAAAATATATTAATTTGGCATCGAACGGGGAAGGTTCAAAACAGGAAGTCCGCCTTCCCCTTTTGTAAATAGACTGAAGCAAAGAGCTTACAAGTTAAGGTCTCGGAAAGCCTTATGTAAAGGATTAAACTTCCATCGATTGAAATTATTAGACCCCCCCTTGGAAGCAGGAGAAGAGGGGGGAAATTTTGGACTGTGTATCCTGCAGGAGAGAGTGATTAAAATTAAATTACCACTGCTCTGAACCTGGGAACGGGCTCCCAGTGATTGACGTTTCGGGAGAGTTCATTGACAGCGAAGAGAACGGATGTTGACAGTCAGTTAAATAAGAGAAATATATTGTTTCCATTGTCCGCTTCTGCGTTTAAAAGGGAGGAAAAGTATCTGAAAATTGAAACTATCTTTACTTTTTGATCTGTGTTGGAAAAGATTGATACAAGTGGAGACTGTTCCCCTCTAGAGGGAGCTTTTGAAACTGTTACAAGAGTGGAGCTGGGAAATCTCCAGCTGCTTGATAAGAACTGTGAGAACTAGAGACTGACCTTGGATATTCAAGAATGTTGACAGGAGAAGCCTTATGGACTGCATTTTCTAAGATAAGCCATTTGTTGGAACAGCTTCATAAAAAGATGGATGCTATGACTACTAAAATTGACATTTTGGAACCAAAAGTGAGCACCAATACAGAAATTATTCAGGATTTGGCACAGGAATCTATTTCAACAGGACAAATTGCTGAAAAGGAGAAGGAGAAAGTTGCTGTTGTTGAACCTAAAGTAATACAAGGGGGAGCCTTAGCCTTACAGAGGCAAATTGAGGACTACAAGTTGAGGCCCTTTATGATTGAGACTAGAAAAAGTCAGATTTTGAAGATCGGAGCCTGGCCTGGACTAGAAAAGGAAAGTTGGAAAGATCCCTCTATGCAGGGATTAACTGACTTTTGGAATATGGACTTGGGTCAGGAGGAGATTGGAGTTCTGGGGGCCTTTGGATTTGGAGGAATTTTGAAACATGCCTGGAAATACTTTATGGATCCTAATTTTAATTATGGAAATCTGGCTGACCTGTTGAGAAGGAATAAAAGTATCGTTGGATTGGAGTTTCCCCGAGATCTGCTCTTTAGCATCAAAGAATATGAAGAAGACCGGCAGAAGGAACGTGGAAAAGAGTTAAGAGCCTCGGACATAAGATCTCCAGGTTGATGGACTGTATGGAGTTGATGGAAGTGGCTGGTAGAGTCCGAGACTGGGGAGAGGAGATGGTGGAAGAAGATTGGAAATTTAAAGTCTATATATAGAAATATTGTAAAATTAATGAGTGATAGAAAAATGTTGGAAGGAAATTTTATGGCTTTAGCTGAAATGCTATAAGGAGTTAAGCTTAAATAAGTATACTAATTTTAATGGAAATAAGATTAAAAATATGTTAAGACATTTATATGATAGAAAATAGAGAAAGTTGGAAAGGAATTGCTGAAACAATTAATGGAAGTGGAATACAAAGAGGGAGGTGAGAGGAGGTCAATGATACAAGGGAATGAAAGATAGAATATGGAAAAGGTATGATGTATGTTTTTAAATTGTTTTTGTTTGGTTTGGTTTAGTTTATTGTGTTAGTTTAATTTGTTAAGGTTGTGTTTTGTATTGTTTATGTATTGTATTTTTTTTCTCTTTTTTGTTCTTTTTTGTTCTTTTGTCTTCTTTCTTCCTTTTCTTTTTTGTAAGCTTTAAAAGTAATAAATATTATTTTTTAAAAAATGTAATGCGGAATTAACAGTTAGGGAAAGGTTGTGAAAGTGCGATGCGGATGCAGCCTAAGCAACTCAGGGCAAAGTACATCGTTATTACAATACAATAAAATACAATTCAAGAAACAGAAGCAATAAAAATGCAATTTCAAATCACCTAGCACAGAGAACTGCAGTTGCTACAACAGGCAGAAAAATGATTAAGTGCTCCACCAAAACTCTCAACAACGTTCAAGTGCTCTGTAGAGGAAAGCAGTTTGGGAATTGCTGAACTAAATCGTTTTAAGAGGACTGATCTTGTGTAAGGCATCAGAGACACAGTCACACTTAACTGGGAAGAAAGTTTCATAGAACTCAGCGGGATTAACTTCTGAGTAGATTTATACTGGATCATGTTGTAAGCTACAAATATCACAACCCATGGTTTGGATCTTGCTTCTGCTGTGAACTCACTAGGCAAGCCACTCTCTGAGCAATATGGGTGACAATAATACTACCTGACAGGGTTGTTGTAAGCTAGATAATGCACATGAAGCATGTGAACACTTGAAAGCACTACACAGATGCTAAGTATTATTGCTAATTACCTTTGATTGCTTTGTATCCAGACATAGGGCTACTATATAGCTTCTCATGAGTTTACCCATAACTGGGTTAAGCTAAACTGTTAAAATCTCATTTTACACCTATTGACGTCAGTGAAATTAAGGGCCTGTCTGTGCAAATAGGTCACAGTGATTCAATGTTCTCCAACATAAGCTGCAGGGCATCTGTTGTCTTATACCAAAGGGTTTTATATAAAATCCAGATCAGGCACAAACTTTTATTGAGTTTGTCTCTTAGATAATTTAATGTGATCAGTAACAAGTCAGGAAGATGACCCATTTTATAAATGATAGTTTCGCTCGTTGAGATTTAGGATTTGCCTTTGTGATGGAGAACAAAGAATTTAGGCTTTTGGGGTGCCAGATTCCCCATAATTCCTGGATTTAGTAAGTGTTAAAATTTAATGAAGCCCCCAGAATCCCCAGCTCCAGCTGGGATTCAATTGCCGGAACAGCCAGGTCAGCATGAAAATGGCCACTAAGTATGAGTCACTAATTTAACAAAAGTATGGTGATAAGACATTAAGAAAGCAGGGACTGTGCGTCGGATGGCTCTAGGGAGAGTAATGGCTGATTTCTGCTGGCATCCAAGACTGTGGCCATGGAACAAGCAAAACCTTCTTGGCGTGTTAATGCTGTGAGCCCCTCCATCATAGGCTCAGGTTGTGTGTGTGTGTGTGTATGGTAAAGGGACCCATGACCATTAGGTCCAGTCGTGGCCGACTCTGGGGTTGCGGCACTCATCTCGCTTTATTGGCTGAGGGAGCCGGCGTACAGCTTCCAGGTCATGTGGCCAGCATGACTAAGCTGCTTCTGGCAAACCAGAGCAGCGCACAGAAACGCCGTTTACCTTCCCGTATTTATCTACTTGCACTTTTTACGTGCTTTTGAACTGCTAGGTTGGCAGGAGCAGGGACCGAGCAACAGGAGCTCACCCCATCGTGGGGATTTGAACCGCCGACCCTCTGATCGGCAAGTCCTGGGCTCTGTGGTTTAACCCACAGCTCCACCCGCGTCTCTCTCTCTCTCTCTCTCTCTCTCTATATATATATATATATGTGCAAATAACATACATCCTAAAGGCAGCACAGTCTCCGCTGTACCTCATTTCCAAAAGGAAACACGAGCCGTGGGTGAACGCCTGGAGCCCCAGGAATCTTGCATTGCTCTGAGATTGAAGTGTCATGCAGCATTATTTTGAAAATCTAGCTCATTGCTGTCTACACTAAGGGCTCATCCAGACTTCCTTTTGTGCCACTTTTCTTAGGCTTTAAAGCTCCATGTCTGAGCAATGGCTTTTTTTTTTGTCCTGGGGTTTTCCCTTTTACCATTGAATAGGAGCAAATGCAATTGGGCTTTTGCTCTGATTCAGGTGCAAGATATGTGTTTTCCTGGGGAAAGCACTGTGACCAAAACAAAAAACAAAACCACTCCAACACGCAGCTGTGCAAAAGGAAGTCTGGGTGAGTGCTGAGTTACAGTGGCTCTTCAGGTTTTGAGGGAGTCTCCCAGCCCTACCTGGAGATGACAGGGACTGAACCTGGGACCTTCTGCATGCAAAGTAGATGCTCTGCCACTTGGCGATGGCCTTTCCTCAAAATATCATTTTGCACTGAGGAGTGGATTCCAATTCCTGCTGCTCTCCAATGGACCACTTGACATTTACTGACCACGTCATGATCTTTCCGCCTCTTGCAGTTATTGTAATGCACTGTACTAGACACTACATGATTTTTAACTGCATTTTAACAGGTTCACCATGGACCAACTGAATGATGTTTGCAGACCACTGGTGGTCCATAGACCGTAGTTTGGGAATCCCTGGCATAGGGGAACATTTCATCATGTGACATCCCACCCAACCCAGGTCAGTTCAAAGTGGTATAGCCCAAGTAGGCTATATAGATTGACCACCTTGGCAATGACAAGCCTTGGTTCCTTTTTTCATTAGTGAAGTCTACAGAGTGATAATTCATTTTACTAGGCTGTAAATTTAGGATAAGCAATTGTACTGTTTAAAGGTTGCTTTTATTGGCAATAAAACATAGCATATGACAGAGCATGCCACACCCAAAAGCCAGGAACTCAGAAATGCTTTATCTTCCTATACTTGAAGTTTGCCTTCTGTTCTAACACTCTAAGCCAGCAGTGAGGAATTGAGGGCCACATTCTGTTCTGAACAACTTTCTGGGGCCAACATGCCACTGAGCTTTTACTGATAAGCGTAACAGGAGCTGGACTTCCTGGGATTTATATTCTGCTCCTAATGTCATCTGCCTAGGAAGGAGACAAGTTCCCTCCCCGTATAAAAAAGAGAGGAACTGAACCTATTAGAAGCTTAATTTTTATCTGAACCTGATGCTGTAGAGTATGTTTTTCTGTAAGTATACCTGCTTTCCATCAGAGAATTTGGCGTTCTCTTTTTCTGAGACTCTCCAGTGATCACTGATTGCATGTGCACGAATAAAGCTTACATGCAGCTGAAGAAATATTTTCCTGCATGCATTTTAAAATGCACAACAGCACTGACAGATAGGTTCAGAGGCAAAAAGCAGGTGGATCTACACATGTGAGGGCATACCATACATTTAAAGCACATTCAACACACAAGATTCTTCCCCCAAAAAATCTTGGGAACTGAATTTTGTCAGAGGGGCTGGGAACTGGAGCTCTGTGAGAGCAAAACTACATTTCTGGTGATTCTTTCTTTTTTTCCCCCCGGAGGAGGGATCATGTGCTTTAAATGTGCACCTGATGTCCTTTAAATGGATCTGCCGTTGCTTTTGCATTGTGAACTGCATTGCGGATGAGCAAGAGTCATATTTCTAACCAGGCAAGCAAGAGGCACTGCTACAATTCAAGGGCACATTCCAGCCCGACAAAATTACATCAGGAGGACGCAAAGCAGGACAAGTGAGGCTTGTGGTTGGTTGGGGAAGTTGGGGCCTGAGGACAGTCCCAAGTGCTAGACAGAGGGGTACATTTGTCCCCAGTGGGCTGTGAAATTTCAGTGACACCCTGTGCAACACTAAAATTTGGTGCCTGCCACATCTCATGCTCTGTTCTACACTGCACTGTTGTGGTGCCCCCTCAGCACAACACCCCCTGCAGCTGAACCAGTCACACTACCCAAAAACTGCCTCTATTGCCTCCTAGGCTTGAGCAACCTTCGCTTTATGGATTATTTCAGCATAGCTCATAGCAGTCTTTTATTCTACACAGACACCCCCCCCCCAGTACTACGGCCCCCAGTCAATATCCTTATTGGATTTGAAATTGTTTTTATATATGTAACTTTTTAATCTGTTTTCGTATGTGTAACAGTTTTTACCTGTTTCATATATGCAATTGTTTCATACACGTTTTTATTGGGTTGTGAAATCGCTTTGAGATGCCTCATAGGAGGCAATTCATAAATGAAATGAATAACAATAATGTATTTTAAAAACTGAGGCTAACACATAAAAAGGAAGCTGGTGGGTTCCTTTCTTGCTGATGCAGCAATAAAACTGCTAGCACATTTGCAAAGCTAAGCAGGGTCTGGTATGGTTTCAAATTGGATGGGAGACCATGTGTTGAGATTCCTGCATTGCAGGGGTTGGACTACATGACCCTTGGGGTCCACGCCAACTCATACTATCATTTCCTCCTTGTTGATACTTATCCTCCTCATTGGGCCCGTTGAACAATTCAACATGTGTCCAAAAATCCACATTCATCTCCCCCGTTCAGTCAGCCCTTCATTGTGGAAGTTCAAGAGAGCAGTTCAATGCACTGACGCAGATTCCAACCCAAGCAGATTGAAAGAGATGAACACAGACTGCAAAGCAGTGGTTGAGGTACCTTTGTGTGAATCTAATTAGAAGAAGATTGTTTCTTAACTGGATTTCGATCACCTACGTCTTCCACAAACGCATGTCAGTGCTAAAGCCATTATTGCAGGTATTCTCTCTCTCTCTCTCATATATATATATATATATATATATATATATATATATTAAGTGTGGTTCAATTCTGTTCAATCCATTTCTAAGTCTACAAGCAATTTTGAGTCTACAGAAATTATTGTCTTCCTTGTTCTGAATTCTTTGGACTGGAAACCTCTGAGTTAAACAGATTTCCTTGTTGGGAGCATTCCTTCCAGTGTTCAGGAGGAAGGCTCACCACATACACCCCACTTTCTCCTAGCCATGGTTCTGGTGTGGCCCAGGATAGCTCAGTTGGTTAGAGCTTGGTGCTGATAATGGTAAGGTCACATGTTTGATCCCCGTATGGTTGCAGATTCCTGCATTGCAGAGGAATGGGTCCTTTCTAACTCTATGATTCTAGGAACCTGCCTTTCTGAGTCAGATCATGGGACCATCTAGCAGTGTTTTGTCTACATAGACTGTGCGCAGGGTTCTCCAGGGTTCCAGGTAGGGTTCAACTGGTGTCAGAGACCTGGCTGGCAGCGAGGAGTCTCCAGAGGGGGAGGAAGAGGCAGAGGAAAACAGGAACTTGATTCTTTTACACAACAAAAGTGAGATAAGCCCTTCTCGGTTTTTGCAGCAGCACGGAGATGCAGGAGCAAGAGGCAGGTGGTAGGAGCGGGTTGGATTCAGCTCCAGAGGAGGAGGAATTGGCTGCACCTGAGTCTCCAAGAAGTAGGAGGCAGAGCAAGCAATTAGAACAAAAGAAGACCAGCAGGAAGCGGAGGAGGACCATGGCGTATATCTGGCCTTGGGAGGAGCCGGAAGCCAGTTGAATCAACTGACTCAGACACTGAGGAATGAGTTGTGGGAATTCGGACTGCTGAAAGTCTGTTATTGCTAAATACCTCAATTAGTAAAACTGCCAGCATTGCGTGTCTTGTGTGACAGAAGTGCTAAACCTGACAACTGGGGAACTGCACCAGAGACCTTCTGGATGCAAAGCAGATGCGTTACCACTGAGCTATGGCCCTTTCTTCTAGCCTTCTTCAGTATTTCTGCATGCACCCTGGCTCTACAAAATGATGCCTTCTTTCCTCAAGGGTCAGAATGGTTAGGCATGTGTTGAGTGCCCACAGCCCTGCAGGAAGTCCACCGAGAACCTGGGACCTGCTCTGGTTATTGTGGAGTTGGAAAAGGTTCAGGGAAAAAGGGCAACCAAAATGAGCAAGAGGTAGAGCGAATCCATCTACAAGCAAAGCTTACAGCGTTTGGGGCTTTTAAGCTTAGAGAAAAGGGGAATAAGAGGTGACCTGAAGGAAGCTTATAAAATTATGCATGACATGAGAGAAAGTGGATGGCGAAAAGTGTATCTCCTTATCTCCTAACCCCAGACTTCATGGACATCTCATGAAGCCGAACATTGGAAGATCCAGGACAGATGAACAGACGTCCTTATTCACACAGTGACAAGTTAAACACAGAATTCGAACCCACAGGAGCCCCATGATGGCCACCAACTTGGATTACTTTATAAGAGAATTAGAGAAATTAATGGAGCACACAAATACCAGTGGCCACTAGGCATGATGGCTATGGTCTGCTTCCACGATCAGAAATAGTAATGCCTTTGAATACCAGCAAATGGAAACCACTGAAGGAGGGAGTGTTATTGACATCTGGTTGGCCACTGTGAGAACAGGATGCTGGACTCGATGGGTCATTGGCCTTACCCAGCAGGTTTTACTTAGGTTGCTGCTGTTATTATTTAATACATTTATATCCCACCCTTCCTTCCAAAGGAGTCCACAGTGGCAAACATGTAAATGATGAAAGAATACAATTAAACACTTCTAAAGACAGTTTACCTTCTAAAAGGATCACCAGCTCTCAGAACTGATGATTCCAAGGAATCTTTCATCCATCAAATGCCTGGGTAAACAGGATTTTTTTAAAAAAGAAATTCCCCCTAGAAGTCCTTAATGAGGGAAACAGACACACCTCAGTAGAGGGGGCATTCCACAAATGAGGAACCACCACTAAAAAGGCTCTGCCATGACTTCCACCACCAAGCAGGTAGCCCAAACTGACAGCACCACCAACAGGCTCTTTTATGTCTTAAACACAAGGCAAAAAGTTGTATCTAAGTAGGTTCGACTCCCACTAGAATCACTGAAATCAATGCCCATTAATTTCAATAGGTCTGCTCTGTGTAGGACTAGCATGGGATACAACTTCTGGGTGGGGTTTCTTAAATAGATTTTCCTTCCTCATCTCTTGAAATCTGATCAGCTCTAAAACAAAGAACCTATTGCCTGTTATCCCATCCCTCTCCCTGCAGGTTTTAGGATTTTAAAATACAAACAAACCACACACATTGTGGCATCTATCAAAGCCTGCTGAATTTACCCTCTTCGGCAGATTATTTCCATAGCCTCCAGGTTGCCATGGTAAGCCACCAGCAAGGTCGGTGTCATCCCATCCGCGTCTGAGGTGTTCAGGTCTTTTCTGGTGGCTTCTCTGAGTAGGTCCAAATTGCCGTCAGCAGCTGCCTGGTGGTACCGGGTGGACATCTTCCCCGCTGGTAGGATCTGTCTGAGGCAGAATCCCCCTCACACAGTGTAGCCGTTGGATTCAATGGCTGAATGCTTCCAGAAACACAGCTAGTTAATTAATAGCCGCAGGCAGCAGGGCAGCAAGATAAAAAAAACGAGGAAGCAAAGGTCACTCCTGTTTGCACCGTTCTTGAAAATGTCATCTCCTCAGTCATAACCTTGAGGGACGTTCACTGTAGTTCTCACAATGCCCAAATGCCTGTGCAGAAAACTCCATTTTCTTCAGCGTTTGACAAGGGGGAAATAGGCCTATTTGTGTTATAAATGAAGGCCTCTCCTAACAAAGGAAGCTGCCTTATACTGAAGCTACGTACATCCACACTGCACATTTAAAGCGGTATTATGCCACTTTAAACGCTCACGGCTTCCCCCAAAGCTGTGAGGAGACCCTTGCTCCCCTCCCAGAGTTACAGTTCTCTGCGTGGTTCAATAGTATACCTGTCAACTGTTCTGGGGGGGAAACGGGACACCCCGTTTTTAAACACAAGATCGTGTCAGCCATTTTGGGTGCTGTGATCTCCCTCAAAGTTGAGGGGAACCATTTCCATTCAAATGGTTGTGTGTGCCACATCATGTGATTAATTATACAGGGTGGGGCTTACCTGCTTACCCCCCCCTCCAATATTTTATTCAAGTTGGCATCCTTGGCTAGGAGGGCTGTGTTCCAACATCCTGTGTTACAACTGAATATATTGAGTGACCAGCAGCAGGGGAGGGGGCGTTATATGAGTTTTTTGGCCCGTTATAAGGAAACCAGACAGAAGAAGGAGAAGGAGAAGGAGGAGGAGGAGGAGGAGGAGGAGGAGGAGGAGGAGGAGGAGAAGAAGAAGAAGAAGAAGAAGAAGAAGAAGAAGAAGAAGAAGAAGAAGAAGAAGAAGAGACTTAATGCCTAATGAGTCACACTGTCGGTTCTGTCAAGCAGTTTGGAAAAGATCCAATGAGACTCACTGCAAATTTGCAAATTCCCTCTTGGGAGGACTTTATTAGCCCTTCCATTCTAGACCCTTGCAAATCTCTTAAAGAATGAGCTTCATTTGAGTGGGAGCCTTTCTTCTTCCTCTTTTTGTATGTGTTGAATCAACATTGAATGGTGTTTTGAGCTAGCAGAACGATTCTTTCCCCTTTCATCCTCAGAAAGATAATCCAAGGCCCAAATCATTTCGCTCTGAAATGGGGAAATGAAGCCTCTGTGTGTGGGACTGATTAGGAGGAACTTGACAGTTATTTGAAAGGATGCTTTTAAACTTCTTAGAGTTGTTTGATACCTTATCCTTTGTAGTGCAAGCAAGTTTCCTGAAAGGAAATACATTTCAGTGTGTTGCGTGGCAATTCCCGCCCCCTCCTCCAGATGAACACCAGAACTGGACACCAGAATTTAGGTTAATGGGAGAAAAATGACCACAACTTTATTGATTACAGGTGATACGGAAAGGGGGGGCATGTCTTCTTCACCTTCTTCTTCGCTACAATATATCCATTTATTTCCAATTGTCAATGTCAAAAGGGACTAAAATCTATAAAATTCATAGAAACTCAACGTGCCAATTTGCTCAATTTCTCTAGGACTCCATGACACCTCCCCTGTCCTCCATAATCCCTCAAGCAAGGTGTCAAGACCCTAATCCTGTCAAATCACTCTGCCAAGCCTTTCCTCCGGGCAATGCCAGTACATGGACCATTATCTTCTCATCACCGGTACTCAGGATGTGCTTATCTGCACATATCTCCAGCTCTGCATATTCCCCCCTCCCTCCTCCATATGTTAATCCTGTGTAACCCAACCTCTTCTTAATATATTCATGATGTAACTGGGATGTATTTTGCACTGTATTCTGGGACATGGAGGGAAGTTTCAAAAGTTCATGTCATCCTTTTCTCGCTGTTCAATCTCGCCTTGAACCTGTTGCGAAATAAACTTGGATCTTCTGCAGCTTGCTCCTGTCTCCGGCTGAGCTCATTTTCCTCCACAGGGACCCGCGGACTTAGTCCGATGAGCTGGGTGGCAGAGCAGCCTCGCACCCAGATTTTACCATAACACAGGTAAGAGCGGTATTGGCTTTAGGCATTGGCCCTATCAGACTATCCGGTCTAACCGGGAAGGGTTAAGCACCAACAGGGGGAGCCCCCGAGATGCACATCCCTAGGCGCTCCCCGAGGGGTTACCGCTCGGGAGCGCGCTTTAGGCCCTAGCCTCCATAGGTTTCGGACGAGGCGACGTCCCCTGGAGTCCTTTAACGAACTACCCTTCAAGATCTCGGGGGAGGTGATGGCGCTCCTCCCCCCCAACTCATTTGCATAACAATACCTCTGCCAATGCCTAACCGCCCAAACCAAAGGTGTTATGACGTTTTGCTACGAGGTAGGCGAAAAAACCAAGTGGCTTCCAAAATACAGCCAATTAGCCAAATGGAAAAACTCCTACCAGGCCCCTTGCGGTGACCAGCCGAAGCCCATAGCAAAGTCCTGATGAGAACCTAAAGGGTGGGAGGGAGGGAAACCGCAGCTGCTGAAAGGAAAAGAAAGGGGCGAGTATGGGCTGCCCCGACCTTAAGTGCCCTCTAGTAACCCTGCCCCTACCACCAGCTGATTGGCTGGCTGCTGTGGGTGATGAATAATAATGACCCGGGGAATTCCCTGAATCCCGCGGAGCTGCAGCCAGCCCCGTGAGAATGTAGGTGGGGGCGTGAGCCCGCAACCCCCCCTCTTTATGTTGGGAGTGGCTTTGTGGGTCTTACTCCCTTGTAAGCACTAAGCACTGCAGCCTTGGGGTGGGGTGGGGAGTTGGGGGAGAGGACTGGGGGTTTTTTTATATAAAAAAGTTTGTATCAAAACAATTTAGAGCTACTGAGAGCACCATCCTACAAAAACAGACACAAATATGTTTTTTCTGCATTGTGTTGAGCCAAGCACTCCAGATTTCTCTGTTTACCTGGGAGAGTTTGTTTTCTTATCCCTGCTCTATATAAATTATTGCCCCTATTTATAGCTTTTGGAAATGGATTGTTAAAATTTTGTTAATTTGGCCTACTGGGTGTAGTTAGGTCTACAAGTCCGAGCTTTCCCACCACTGCTGTATTTTATTCAATAATTTTATTTATTTATAGACATATTTATATACCACAATCTCATCAAGAAATTGTGTGGTACAGCATTTAACAATATATGTAACATAAAACATTAAACATCAGTAATAATACAAGACAAAATAATCATTAACATAACTGGCTGAACAATAATAGTTTAAACCAGTGGTTTTTCAACCAGTGTGCGGGGCATATTCATAGCTGTCAACCGTCCCTTATTTGGTGGGAAAGTCCCTTATCCCTTATTGATGATGTCCCTTAAATTTCCCGGGTTTCAAAGGAAGCAGCTCCTCTCCCTCCCTCCCTGCCGGCCAGGGAGGAGGGAGGCTCCAATTGTGTAGCTTGACTGCGTTGCTCACCCAATAAGGAGTCTAAGAAAGATGGGGTGGTGGAGCTTGCATGCCTTGTGCCAATCAAATCGGCCGCGTTGCCTGGTGACTCGCCTTTGCTCAGCGCTTCCCAGCTGAGAGGTGACGGTGGTTTTCCTTGCTGCATCCCCTTTGCCAGGTTGCTGCGCTGTGGGAACCACCGCTTGAGGCTTCATTTGGCTGCTGGCTGGGCTTTCTGCCTTTGGCTTGGAGGGGCTCAGAAGTTGAACATACCTGTGCTGGGGAAATCCCTTATTTTGGCTGCGGATCCCTTATTTTCGAGGCTGCTGGTCCCTTATTTTCAGATCTGTAAGTTGACAGCTATGGGCACCCTGAGGTACCTTGAATGCTGGTCAGGGGTGCCCTGGGCAACATTGGCCTCTGTCCCTCTTTCCTTCCTTCCCTTCTCTGATGCCCTCTTGCATTTTCTGCCTCCCAAAGGCTTGTAGGGCTGTTTGTTGCAGCAGCCGCAGCTACAAGCTCCTCAGGCAAATCGTGCCTCCGGGATTGGCCAGGGGGCACTGGTAGAGGAGGAGGAGTGAGGGGGAGCGCACCACCCCTGCCAGCGCGATCCCGGTGGGCTGCCATCGCGGTTGCCCCCTTCGCCCGCGCTGGACACCACACCCCCACAGGTGGTGTGCCATGCCCCCACAATGCAAGCAACACCCCTGGGACACATGCCAGCCCCGCCCCACCTGCTCTCCACCTCCCGGTGCCAGAGCATGAAACTCCGCCACTGCCAGGGGTTGATGTTTGCCAGGAGCTTAGGTGGCCTCAGAGTAAGCAAGCAAGCAGGCAAGGGAACCCAGCCAGCCAGTCCGCCAGCCCTTGCTGTAGTCCCATGCCCCTGAGGCAGGGGGGCAGCTCAGAGACCACGGGCAGCAGCAGCAGCGGATGCCTGGAGGACTCCCAAGGAGTCAAAAAACGGTGAGGGGCTGCCAGCTCTGCATGCAAAGGGGTGACATAACTGGGCTCCTGAGCCCCACAGGAGTGCCACAGAAAGAATGCTGTTGTTCAAGAGAGCCGTGATCCCAGAATGTCCCGCTTTTCCTTAGGATGTCCGTATTTTCATGAGAGAAATGTTGGAGGGTATGGAGTTATGCAACTCCCGAGCCAAGGAAATCTGAAGACATCTGAAGGCAGTCCTGTACAGGGAAGTTTTTGAATGTTTAATGTTTTATTATGTTTTCATATATGTTGGAAGCCGACCACAGTGGCTGGGGCAACCCAGTCAGATGAGCAGTGTATAATAATAATAATAATAATAATAATAATAATAATGGGCATCCCTAGTTTCATCGGAGAAATGTTGGCGGGTAAGAACTCTTGGTTGAATTGATAGCATTTTGTGTACTCGTTAATTGCTACTAGGCTCTTAACAAGCCAGACGCTTCTGACGCTTTTGAAGTGACAAAACAGGCTCTGCTCCCTGAGAGTTTATGGCACTCTCAGGCAGCCAACTTCGCTGCCCTTTCATCCCGAAACAAAAATGCAGATTGTGTAATTGGAAACAGTTCCCTGGGAGAACCAGAGCCACTTGCTGCGATTTGCTTGTTAGAGCTGCTGGCGGCATTGAGATCAAAGCTCTGGTGCGGACAAAGCAGCAGACAGCTCAAAAAGCAGAAAGCAACTCGAGGCTCCATGAGAAGAGATGGTTGGCAGATAAATCTTGGTAACTGCCTGCAGCCCTCATCTGGCCGTGCTTTTTCCTGCTACTACACCTTTTTATGTAACATAGGAAAAAAAACGCCTTTTCTTAGCTTCTGGCTCATGTCTGTTCTAAGAACACAGATAACAGCCCTGCTTTACCCTCTCCCTGGAGTGTTTTTGCCTGGCTGGAAAGTGCCCTTGAACTCCTGAAAATGCCTCTTGCTTGCCTGGAAGGGAGAGATAAGAGATGTGTTTGTGGATAGAACTAGACAAAGGGGAAATTTGCGTTCTCTGCTCCTCCCACTTTAGCCTCTGGCCCCACCCACCACTGACAGGTGGCCCTTGGGACATTGCCCAGGCATTAATGCGGCTCTCAGGCTGTGAAAGGTCTCCCATCCTGGTGTAATGCTATGTATTGGGTGATGTGGTGTTACCGTTTGCCCTAAAATGTTGATGAGTTCTCATGAGGACTTTTTGGGTGGGTGTGTTGTTGTTTTTTAAAAATTGCAGACTGATGTGGAAATGTGGAGAACCAAACTCAAGGGTGGAAAAACGAGAAACTGGAAGAAACCGAAAACGACAGATTCTCGTATGAGAACTGTTAAGTTGTGGGTTGACATAGCAGACGACACAGCGATTTCTCCAAAGCAGCTCTTTATTTTGTAAGCTGGAATAGGACTGACTGCAAACAGCTCAGCTGGCCTGCTTTTATAGGCAGCTGGCTGTCAACATTGTAGCAACAACAACCCAGGGTTTCCCGCCTAAAATAACTGACGTGGACCTGAGTGAAAACTATCTACAGTATCCCCCTGCTGGCCCAGGGTGAGAACTTCAGTACATAACAAGAACCAGTGTGGTGCAACAAAGGCCATGTTCACACCATTCATTTAAAGCGCTACGATGACACTTTAAACAATCATGGCTTCCCCCCAATAATTCTGGGAGAAGGAGTTTGTGATGGTTGCTGAAAGTGGTTAGGAGACCCCTGTTCCCCTCACAGAGCCACAGTTTCCAGAGTGGTTTGACAAGCAATCCCTCTTCACAGGGAACTTGGGGAATTATAGCTCTGGGAGGGAAATAGGGAGTCTTTAGGGAAGAAATTAGCCTTTCTGTGTAGGGGTATGTGGGTGGATGGTTGTATATAAAAGCATGCAGCCACATTCAGAACTCTGAAGCGGGTAGCAAATAAAGGGCTTCGTTATACTATAAACCACTCAAAGAGACCGGCTTATATCTCCCTTGTTGAATTGCACATTGTCGGGCAAGGCCTGAAAGGCTAAAGTGGTCACACTTAAGATGTAAAGAAACCAAAACAAATAACAATGACAATAAAATTATTAATTTATAAGAGATCACGTTTCATATTCCTCTGTGTTTTGATGTTTTCCTATTGCATTAAGGCCCCACCCCTTCGTCCCTGAGGAGCCCAGGAGTGCCTTCACTTACATTTTGTATTTCAGCATAGCAGATTTTGCCAAAGATCACTCGAATGGACCAAATTCGTTCATTTTGTAAAGGGACAAACGTGAACTGAAATTAGTTCCTTTTTGGACATCTTAAACTTGTTCCTTTTTAAAATTAACTTTATGTGCTCTGACATGCACACAAGCGCAATCACAATTCAGAACTGGTCTAGGCTACCTTTGACCAGACCTGTTTGAGACTCTACCAATTTAGGTAGTTTAAAAACAACAACAGGGAGTATAGCAACCTTCCTTATGTGTGCGCCAGGCATCTGCTTAATGAAGGGTACAACTGAAAATTACGGTATATGCTGCAAAACTGAAGGGGGGGGAGCGTTGTTAATGGATAAGCAAATACTGAAAGCCTCCATTCTGAGCAACCACAGTTTAGAGACCTCTCTCTCTCTCATCATACAGTCTCCTAACCCTCCCTTCTGTCTCTTACAATGAAAAGCTACAGGCAAGCCACAAATTGGAAGACTAATTAAGAACTTGAAGGAAGAATCACTGTGTGTGCCTAATCTCAGAACTTGGAGAAAAGCATAAGCAATTTAATAAAGTATCTGGACTGATTAAAGCGCTCAGCACTGTATTCCATAGTTGTTCGGCTTCCTGGCATTCAAGCAGGACTGGAAATAGATGCAAAGGAGCAGCTTTTGACTGGAAGAATTGAACTAGAAGACTGTGCTCACAAATCCGGTCTGGCAAGTGAGAAACGGAAGGTATTTTTGCTGAGGGCTGCTGTGCCAGAGTCACAATGCAAAGGAAGCAAATTTGATGTTAATGAGGCAGTTATTTCGGTAGAGATATCCTCAAGACTTCTTTGTGGATGGTGTGCTACTCTTCGAGTTTTATCGTCCCAGTCCAGGAAAGCTTAAGGGTTTGACACACAGTGACCTGATCCCATGTCAGTCACCCAGGGAGCTTCAGGGATGAGATTTGAACCCTGCTCTCACAGGTCCTAGGTAGGCAAACTAAGGCCCGGGGGTCGGATCTGGCTCAATATCCTTCTAAATTCAGCCTGTGGACTGTTAAGTTGTGGGTGAACATATCAGACGACACAGCGATTCTTCAAACAGCTCTTGTTTATTCACAGGCCAGAACAGAACAGAACTGAAGGGTTCACCCAGCCTGCTTATATAGAGCTCCACTAGAACGCAACAGTAACCACTTTCTATAACTATCCAATCACTGAACGTCACTTTCGATCCCTTATTTGCATATGTGGACCTGAACTATCTACAGTATCCCCCTGCTGGCCCAGGGTGAGAACTTCAGTACGTAACTCGGACGATCCAGGAACCAGCGTGTTTTTACATGAGTAAAATGTGTCCTTTTATTTAAAATGCATCTCTGGGTTATTTGTGGGGCCTGCCTGGTGTTTTTACATGAGTAGAATGTGTGCTTTTATTTAAAATGCATCTCTGAGTTATTTGTGGGGCATAGGAATTCGTTCATTTCCCCCCAAAAAATATAGTCCAGCCCCCCACAAGGTCTGAGGTACAGCAGACTGGACCCCTGCTGAAAATGTTTGCTGCCCCCTCCAACACACTAACCAATACACTATGTAGGGGAGACAGTGTGAACCACCTGGCTCAATTGCATGAATGCAAAAATCCAGTTTTGAAAAATGTAAGTACTGTAGACAGGGAGGCAGAATTTAACCCTTTCCAACTATGTCATGGTCCTAAAGAAAATGGCCCACCACTTGCTGCTTTTGTCTATGCTGGCTGGCAGCAGCTCTCGAGGGATTCCAGGCATGGACTGAACCTAGGACCTTCTGCATGCAAAGCAGATGCTGTTATCACTGAGCTGCAAAGTGTGTGTGTGTGTGTGTGTGTGTGTGTGTGTGTGTGTGTGTGTGTGTATAATGCAAAGTAGATACCCATGGTAGAGACTCATACATCCAGCTAGGAGAGTCCATCAGAAGACAGTTGTTTCTGGAAAGCATAGATAATGAGCACCTGTCATAACTCGACAGGTGTGCTGTCCACAGAACAGGGGCAGCCACATTGAAATGGAAACATTGCTAGAGTGTATATTTTCTTCTGTTCCCAGGATGAGTCAAACATCCCATCTCAGTGTCTCCAAATTCTCTTGCTGTCTAATTTAATAGTCTGTAGCAGGAATGGGGAGACTGTGGTTTCTCTAGATGTTGTTTGGCC
Organism: Podarcis cretensis; assembly: GCF_951804945.1. NCBI lineage: Eukaryota > Metazoa > Chordata > Lepidosauria > Squamata > Lacertidae > Podarcis > Podarcis cretensis. The sequence goes on along the minus strand of NC_137183.1, from coordinate 42,645,852 downwards.
GGGACTGATGGGAGCTGGAGTCCCAAAAGATTTGTAGGGAGGAACAGAGCTTCCCCAACCCTGGCCTTTTTTTTGCAGACTGAAAACACAAGATTCTGGAATGACTGACATATATTATTATTTATTACAGTACCACAAATGAAGGCTATGTGCTGTTTTTATTTCACCGACAGATATCTCTGGGCATCAGCTGATAAGTCTCACTAAGATCAAATAGTGGCTTTTTCTAGCACCCCATGGAAATCAATATGTCATGTGTCTGGTTTCTTGACTTTATACTCTTGTCCTGTTATTTACCCTCTCGGATACCTTTCCTCTGGCTAACCCTTGACTCAAAGCATGCTAAAATCAATGAATGTGCTTGATGACACCCAAGGAAGATCACACAAAACAAGGCTGCCCTTGTGGTTTTCTACTAGTTATATTTTATTGTTATATTTATTCACTATTCTAGCAGAAGAGGATTTCAGAAAACTTGTTTGGGTTTATGTAATTTTAATATCGATGTCCCATGCATGTGGAAAGGAGATTACTTGCATAAAGCAAAGCTAATGCAGAAAGATTTATTATTTATTATTATTTGAATATTTACCGGGAGGGAATTGAAAATATGGTCCAGGGCATTGTAACCCCATGAATGCTTTTTTAAAACTCATTTTTATTTGATTTTACAAATAAAAGTTTATAATAATCCAAATACATATCTATATATAGAGATTACTCTGAATCTCAAGACTTCCCCCATCCCCTCCATGGCTCCTATTGTCAACATTTACAACTGCATATTATTCCATATTCTATATTTTGCATCCAACCACATTACCCATAGTATTTGTTACATTACAAGTGAGATTAAAATCCTGCTAATGTTTTCATCTGCTTGTAGTGGTCTCTTAAATAGATTATGAATTTTCCCCATTATTTTTTTTAAAGTTTTTGTGCTCTTGGTTCCTGAGCTTTCCGCTCAGCTTTGCCATTTTGGCATAGTCCATCATCTTAGCTTGCCATTCCTCTCTGGTAGGGACAGGGGTGGAGGAAAGAGGGGCGGTGGGGGTGGTACGCCCCGGGTGTCACCACTGAGGGGGGTGACAAAATGCCAGACAGCACTCACCGCAGGGCCTACAGCACCCCTGAGCCACACATCTTTCCTGGGAGAGCCACAGTGGCTTATGCGTGCAGGCTCTGCGCTGCCCCAAACAGTCCGCCCTCTGCCTCCCCTCAGCTGTAGGGCGGCTGAGTGCGAGGAGGCAGGCAGACTCCTCAGAGGCCCCACGGAGCTTCCTGCCCCGGCTGGCCCCGCCCCATGAGTGACTGGCCCTGCCCCTGGGCGCAAGACATGCGTGCCGCCCCAGGCGCCCGATCAGCTTGCTCCACCACTGGGTAGGGACTTTTTCTTCTTTCCAGTAACCCCATGAAGGCTAACAGAATCTCAAGGTGCATACAGTGGTACCTCGGGTTACAGACGCTTCAGGTTACAGACTCCGCTAACCCAGAAATAGTACCTCGGGTTAAGAACTTTGCTTCAGGATGAGAACAGAAATCGCGCAGCAGCGGCGAGGCGGCAGCAGGAGGCCCCATTACCTAAAGTGGTACCTCAGGTTAAGAACAGTTTCAGGTTAAGAACGGACCTCCAGAACGAATTAAGTTCTTAACCCGAGGTACCACTGTACTTCAATGAGGGCATGAAATTGCAATTTACATGGTATTTCATAAGCAGTTTCAAAAGAAGTCAACTTTCTTCACATCCCTAGCCAGGGGTAAGTTCTATTGAATTCAGTAGTGCTTATTACTAGGAAACCACACACAGGTTGATTGCAGTTATGCTGGTCCTAATAAATTGTGTATTTTGCAATGGCCTGTTGCACTTTGCTCGCTCACTCTCTGCCTGTCTGCATGAGTGTGATATACGAAGCACGGTTGTGATGAGAGCTCCTGCAGTTCAAAATCTATCACTGGATCTAGCCAGCCTTGTGTTGCAATCAGTCTGCTGCCTGGAAGGCAAAATCCTTTTCAAATGCTTGCTGAGCCACAGCACGTCAGTCTCAGTTCTGTAGACCGAAATGTATTGATTTATGCAGAGGAAACCATTTTTCCTTGGCAGGACATATATGGGCTTCCCCTCCATCACTTTGTGTGAATCATCGGAAGGTGCTTTAGAGCAGAGCAGACTGTTTATCCATCAAGCTCAGCATGGTCTGCTGTGTTAGTGGTTCTTTAGACCTGCAAGCAGTGGTGGCTGGTGTCCATTGAGATGGGTAATAATAAATAATATTTTTTTATTTATACCCCGCCCTTCCCGGTTCAGAAAACCGGGCTCAGGGCGGCTAACATCAAATTTAAAACACTTAATTGATGCAACAAAAAACAGCATAAAATACGGTATAAAACACGAATAACAATAAATTCAGAATTCAAAAATCAATTTACAGGGGAAATCCATCCAATAAACATTAGATGATCACCAGGGCTAGCTGGCTAAATTAGTCCTATTTGGGCCAGCAAGGAGGCCAGGGGAGAATTAGCTGTGGGATCCCAGAGCGGGTAATCTTCCTAAAATGGGGAAGGGGAGGGAAGGAAGGGGAATAAAAGATCAGGCTAAGTTCAAATTGAAAGCCAGGCAGAATAGCTCTGTCTTAGAGGCCCTGCAGAAGGAAGTTAAATCTTGCAGGGCCCTGGTCTCATGGGACAATGCATTCCACTAGGTCGCAGCCATCACTGAGAAGGCCCTGGCGCTGGCGCTGGCCCTGGTGGAGGATAATCTGACTTCCTTAGGGTCCTGGACCTCTAAACTATGATTATTCATGGACCTTAAGGTCCTTTGTGGGGCATACCAGGAGAGGCCCTAAGCAGAAGGCAAGGAGACTAACAGCATGTGAAGCCACAGCCAATGATTGGCAATGGTTGTCTGTAACAGCTGGAATAGCACAGTTGGCAGAGCATGAGAGTCTCAATCTCAGGGTTGTGAGTTTGAGCCCCTCATTGGGCAAAAAGATTCCTGCATTGCGGGGGGTTGAACTAGGTGACCCTTGACTTAAAATTTACAGCACACTGTGAGCTGAAGGAGAACTATATGAAAATGATGTATCGGTGGTATTTAACACCTCTAAAATTAGCAAAGATGTATAGAACTGCTTTAAATGTATGTTGGAAATGTAAGGAGAAGGAAGGCACGTTATACCAGATGTGCTGGACATGCAAGATAATAAAAGCATTCTGGGAGATGATATATAATGAGTTGAAAAAAATGTTTAAAATAACATTTGTGAAGAAACCGGAGCCTTTTTTATTAGGAATTTTAGGTGCAGAGATACCAAAAGAGCAGAAACGACTATTTATGTATGCAATGACAGCAGTGCGGATACTACCGGCCCAGAGATGGAAAGAAGATAAAGTCCTGACTAGAGATGAATGGCTGATGAAGGTGATGGACTATGGTGAAATGGCAAAAATGACTGGGAAAATCAGAAACCAGGAAGAGAGGAACTTTATGGGAAGTTTATGGGAAATTAATGGGGAAAAGTCACAATGTACAACTAAAAACAACTAAAAACTTTGGCAGGATTTGAGTAACGCTTGTAATGTACTAGAAACCAAGGTAAAAATGGAGTATTTAGGAAAAATAGAGAAAAATAGAGAGCAGTGGAAAAAGATTGAAATTGGTAACCACAGAAGGGTGGAGGGGAGTCTAAGGATTCCCGGAATCCTAAATGAGGATGAGGATGTTTAACGTTTGAATTTAAATGTGCAATGTAAAACATAAAAATGGGCATGAATTTTCAGATTTTTTTAAAATTGCAAACAGAGGTGGAAATGGTGCAAACTGAACTAGAGATGGCAAAAAAATAGAAACCAAGGACTCAACTATACAGCTGCAAATATAGCATTTTAAGTGTGTTCTAATTGCATTATACAAATGGGACACTAGATGGTGCTGATGAGCTAATGGCAAATTCCATATATATTTAAAAACTGGTATTTTTTTAAAAAAGCATTTTCACAGCATTTTTAATATCTGTGTAGATTCAGCCCAAAATTCATAGATTTATCCTAAAGACTCAATGAGGCTGAAAAAAATGGCTGCACCCAGTGCTCACCCTACGCAAAGTAGACACCTTGAAACCAATGGACATATTCACTTAGATTCATCAATTCCAGCATGTCTACCCTGAGTTGAATGTAATCAGAGTGGCACCGCGGGGCTTGTCAGCACCTTGGCGCAATTCTGTGCTGCAAAATTCCCCTTTCCTGTCTTACCTGACTCTCTCACTAATCACCCAGCTCCTTTCTCCTGTATATAGAAGTCCCTTTGAACCAGACAAGCATTTCATCTTGAGAAGGGGTGTGGGTGGAATGCCTGATGCCTTGCTACCTTCCTTGCACTTGTGATTAGGCACTTGAGTTCTCTGTCTTCTGCCGCGGGACTTTTATTCCCAGGTCTGTGGTTTGATGATGAAGTTTTTTTCTCTTTGCATAATTCAGAGGATCAGTCACTTTTGGTTTGGCTTTTGATGTTCCCCTGCAGGCTGAGCAGGGCTTCTTTTCCAAAGATAACACCGTTTCTGATAACCCTTTTAATGCACATGTACACACATGCGCTCCCATGGGTCATGTTGCTATGATGCAGCCTCAAAATCCAAGAAAATGCAGTGGTTCAGTGTAGGCAATAATAAAGTACCGTATGCTTCCTCCAAGGAACACAGGGTGGTGTATCCTTGTCTCCCTTTTTTGTCTTCACAACTATCCTGAGAGATGTTAGTTTAGTGTTTCCAAACTGTCTTTGGACTACAATTCCCATCATCCATGACCACTGGACCTGCTAGCTAGGGATGATGGGAGTTTTGGTCCAAAAACCGCTGGGGACCCAAGTTCGGGAAACACTGGTTTAGAGAAAAGGTGAGGGAGGGGCAAACTGATATGTGTTTATAAAATTATGGCAGGCTCTCAAAGTGTCCCTATTTTCCAGAGATGTCCCTGATTTAGAGAAGCCATTCCGGTTTCTGATTTGATCCCAGAATGTCCCACTTTTCTTTAGAATGTCCCTACTTTCATTGGAGAAATGTTGAAGGGTATGACGTTATCCAACCCCCAAGCCGTCTGAATGTATAGGGAGGTTTTTTAAAAAAACGTTTAATGTTTTATTATGTTTTTATATATGTTGGAAGCTGCCCAGAATGGCTGGGGCAACCCAGTAAGATGTGTGGGGCATAAATAGTAAAATTGCCATTATGTAATGGGACATCCCTATTTTCATGGGAGAAATGTCGGAGGGTATGTTATGGATGGCATGGAGAAAGGTTTTGTCCCTTTTTCATAACTCTAGAACCTTTGGGCAGCAAAAGAAGCTGAATATGGAAATATTTGTGAACTTTTGGAGGAAGGGGGCAGCCTCATTTCGCCTGTTAAAGTCAGCCCTGTCAAATCACATCTGTATTCCCTCTATGCAACAAATAAAGATGTGATCCACCAGGAGTGGTTCAAATCTGAGCAAATAAAGAGTGATTCACAGCAAACAGAAACCGAACTCCCTCAGCTTAGCTGAGACCTCTAAGATTCGTAGCTCAGTGGCAGACACCAGCTCAATTTGAAACCCAAATGCTGCTGCTGCTAAACTGTTGTTTTGGTTCTTGCAGAGAAGACATTCTGGCTTTGCAGAAGAAGATTTGACCTTCCTTGTGGTGTAACTGAAATCCTCAGGGATTCTGTCTTTCTGGTGTATCTGAGCGGTGAATCTCAGGGGAGCAGAAGCGTCGGTCTGTGGCGACCAAACCAACAAAGAATAGTAGGGCACCTTAAAGAACCACGTTATCAGAACCACCATGGCTAACTGCACAGAGTTACTCTCACCTGGTGGATTGAACATACAGAGAAGTGCAGGATGCAAATACTGGGGCCATTTATCTGAGCTTTGACCTTTAATTTGTTTATCACAATATTTGTATACCACAATTTCATCACATCAAAGCAGACTACAGCCGTGATAAGACAATGGAAAAGACATAAAGATGAAAATAGATCACCAGCTGATTATAGAAATGTCACAGACACACTGCCACCCCTTAATTTCATGGCCTTATGGCCTAACATTTTACAACTTTTAATCCGTCTCTCTATTTTCTGCAGGGTGTCAATCTTACAATTCCATTGACAGGTGCAAAAAACCCCTCTGCCTGTACATGCCTGCTCAACTACTGTCATATTTTCCCATTCTTGCAAACCCAGTGACAAGAAGTCTATAATGAAACGGCTGTTCCGTTTGCTTGTTAGGGCAGAGGATTAGGGTTGTTATAATGGGCTAATGGTCTTAGCGCTGGCATTATCTGCCCTTTCCTCTATAAGCCATTTAAACTGGCGTACCTGGATTTAAGCCAATTTATTTTTCACAGGCAAGTCAACAGCACCACACTGGACTGCAAGCAAGTACTTAGGCTTCATCGGTTTTTGGAACAAGCTGTATGGAAAGATAGGAGAAGAAAGCTCCCTAGATTCTGTCAGGAATCAATCAATAGCTTTTAACAGCTCGTCATTTTCTAAGTGGAAGTTGTTAAGTTTTTGTTGTTGAAAAATCTGTTGGGGGAAATTGGAGTTTGATTCACAGTTTTTATAGGCAAGCTAAGGAACAGAGCTTTTATACTATCGGTGCACCATTGGCACACATAAGAGGTTGGGAAAGCATTGTCTGTTGATCAAAACTTTGGCTCCCTTGCGTCACAAGAACCCTATTGCACCAGGCCAATAGCCCATGTAGTCCAGAATCCTTTACTCACAATGACCAATCATGGGTCATTGTGGGAAGTCCGCAAGGAAGTCCTAAATGCAACAACACTCCACCTGCCTCAGATTGCCAGCAACTGGCATTCAGAGACATATTGCCTCTCATAGCAGTAGTAGGACATAGCCATTGTGGCTTGTGGCCATTGATACGCAGTATTATCTGATGAATAGCCAAGAAAGACATTGTAAAAGGGGTTCCGACTGGAGAAAATCCTGGTGCATATCCTATGCAGGAACAGTGCGCAGGAAACAGTGTGTGGTATAAAAGAGTGTCTTCCTAAGAGCTGTTCAACAGTGGAACCGTCTCCCTCAGGAGTTTGTAGACTCCTTCCTTGGAGGTTTTTAACCCTTTGAAGGGTTTGTAAGTAAAGCATTTTAAACTTACTAAAGGTAATAATAATAATAATAATAATAATAATAATAATAATAATAATTTATTATTTATACCCTGCCCATCTGGCTGGGCCTCCCCAGCCACTCTGGGCGGCTTCCATAGAAACCAAAAATACAGTAAAATATCACACGTTAAAAACTTCCTTGAACAGGGCTGCCTTAAGATGTCTTCTGAATGTCAGGTAGTTGTTTATCGCTTTGACATCTGCTGGAAGGGCGTTCCACAGGGTGGGCGCCACTACCAAGAAGGCCCTCTGCCTGGTTCCCTGTAGCTTTGCTTCTCGCAATGAGGGAACCGCCAGAAGGCCCTCGGCGCTGGACCTCAGCGTCCGGGCAGAATGATGGGGGTGGAGACGCTCCTTCAGGTATACTCGACCAAGGCCGTGTGGTCTCTTTCTCTGCTAAGGGAAGTGGGTAGCTTTGGAAGAAACTTAGAAGGGTTTTTTTATTTATTTATTTAGTTTTTTTAAATATTTATTAAGAATTTTTCATTTACAGTAAAAAAAAAAAAAATACCTTCCTTAAGAAACCAGAGGCCTTCCTTTTGGGTATTGTCGGCCAAGGGGTGTTAAAGAAAGACCGAACTTTTTTCATGTATGCAACAACAGCAGCAAGGATACTTATTGCTAAACACTGGAAAACCCAAGATCTACCCACACTGGAAGAATGGCAGATGCAACTGATGAACTACATGGAACTGGCTGAGATGACTGGCAGAATCCGAGACCTGGGAGAATAAATCGCTGAAGAGGACTGGAAAAAATTTAAGCTTTATCTGCAAAAATATTGTAAACTGTATGAATGTTAAGCAGGATGCTTGATTTTAGACAAATTGGCACAATCAAAATAGATGAAGTAAATCATGAAGATAATTTAAATATAAGATGAAAAACCTATTTTTTTTTTTTAGATAATTATTAGGCTAAATTAAATTTTCTTTTGTAAGGATTGGAATAAATGTATCTAAAATTTGAAATATATTCGAAATTTGACAGTAAGGATGGAGATAAGGGAATAAATTGTTGTTTTAAGTGTATTAAACTAGAACGTAGGAGCGGGAGATGTGAGGAAGTCCAGAAGTGATAAGAAAATATGTGATATGCAATGTTAGAAGGGGGTATTTTAAAGGTCTGACAGTCTATATTTCCATGCTTTGCTTTGCTGCATGTTTTGTCATTCAGAATCTCTGCTGGGGCTCTCTCACTGGCTGTGCTGGTCCCGGGGGGGGGGGGGGTTTACCGTGCAGCGTGGTCTAAGTCCGGTCCTAGGTCGAGGGTAAGGAGGCTGTCCGTCAGGGGCAAAGCGAGGTCCAAAGCGAGGAGTCGGGCATGGTCAGGAACTCTGGCAGGAGAGCAGGTCAGGGTGTTGGCAGGTTACCAACGATGTTGCTCCCGCAACCTGGGACTGGGCTGGCTGGCCTTTATCTCCTCTGAGGCATAGGGCGGCCCCAGTCCACAGGTGACTCAACTCTCCTGGCCTGGAGGTGAGCACTCCTCCTGTGACAACTTAGTTCCCTCTGCCTCTCTACCCTGAGCCTCTGCAGCTCTGGAGAGGCTGGAGGGTTACTGGACCCAGAGGCAACCTCACTTTCCCCTGACAGGGCTGGAAGAGGAGCACCTGCAGGCAATGGGTCCTCAATCACCTCCGGAGCCAGAGTGGATTCAACTGGTGTCTGCTCCTGAGGATCCAGCACAGGTTGGGGCCCTTCAGGTTCAAGCCCCTGCCCCGGCTCAGCTGGCCCTGGAGGCAGGCACTTCTGTACAGGCTGGGATTCCTCAGGTTCAGCCTCTGAATCCGATTTCCAGGCCATCACACTGACGTGAGCAGGGGTGCCTCTCCTGAGGGTGAAGGTACTCCCCCCCCCAAAAAAAGTTTTAAAGTATTGTCCCCTCAACATCGTTTGGGGCTCAAGTCCCAACAAGACAAGATATGAGACCACACCTTGGTTGGCACTTACATAACATTCCTGGATATGCCAACGTTTACTGCCCAGATCTCAGGGGTCCTTCTGTATCCCTCAAAGCTGTTTCATCGTTTGGCTGATGCATTCTGCCAAATATTTTGCAATTGAGTTTAGCACTGCAGGTGCTGTATGCTTAATCTCTGTGCGTTTCATGAAGGTTAGCATTCCGTTGACTGTGAAAGAAATTGTCCGTCGCAGCTTGCAAAGGCAGAGGTACACCAGACATGATGGAAATAGCACAGAGATCTCAGACCTCATCCAGCAAAAGCTGGATGAGCCCTGACTAATATTGTTTGTGATCTGTTGTCAGGCCACGATAAAACCAAGGTGGTTGCGTTTGCAATAACGGCTCCAAAAAATTCCTGTGATTTTCTAAAGACTTCCATCGTGGACTGCAAAGAGGACCATCCACAATATAGTATATTGATGTTGTGGTTAATTTCAGTTTCTCTTGACAGTTATCACTGCCATATATTATTAGTGTGATTTGTCCCAACTTCCCTCGTGTTTTTCTTAGCAGGAATTTAGATTTCCTACCCATTTGTGATTGTAGGTGCTTGTTCTATGCGCATGCGTTGTTAGGGCCATTATGTCACAGAGAAGTATAATCGTTCAATTCACCACAGTGGCATTTGAAGAAAAGCATTGGCTTTGGGAGTTTTCAATGAAAGTGTCTCTAAAATTAATCGCAGGCTGCAAGAATGAAAATGTTCAAAGTGCCCTTTTGCGCTTTTGTTTTGTTTTTTAGCAGCGTCATATATATATGGAAGTGAAAGGATTTTTTTTTTTAATGATTGTTATTCCAGTCAGGTCTGCAAAGAGATTTTCACAATTCTGCAGGCAATGGAAGATCTGGGTTTGCCTGTTTTAACAGGGTCCAGGTGGGATGAGCTCATCTAGGTCTTTCCCCAAAGATCTTTAGACTTAACAGCCATCATGACTGGACATCAGATTCTTAAGTGGTTCCAGTCTGGTGTGTAGGAAGAGAAGCTGATCAGTATAACTGCCTAAGACTGGGATGAGGGATCCTGTGACAGTAAATTGGCCGAGGGACTGACAAAGATTTATTTATTGATCACATTTATGTCTCACCTTCCTTCTACAGTGGTAACCTCGGATTACACACACTTCAGGTTACATACGCTTCAGGTTACAGATTCCGCTAACCCAGAAATAGTGCTTCAGGTTAAGAACTTTGCTTCAGGATGAGAACAGAAATCGTGTGGCGGCAGCAGGAGGCCCCATTAGCTAAAGTGGTGCTTCAGGTTAAGAACAGTTTCAGGTTAAGTACAGACCTCCGGAACGAATTAAGTACTTAACCCGAGGTACCACAGTATTTGCTCAAGGTGGAACTCGGTGTTCTCCATCTCCTCATTTATTTCATTTCTTCTTCATTTCATTTCATTTCGCTTCGCTTCACTTTTCGTTTGTATACCGCCTTTTTTATATCACTATACCCAAGGCTTTTACAAGCTGAAGAAACAACAAAGATCACACACACCTTACAACAATCGGGTGCAATACAAAAATGTCATAATAAAAAACACACGTAACTTTAAAATAAACAGCTTATGTCAAATAAAGTACTGCTCAATAATCCACGAGAATATAATAGTACACTGAAAAAATAAATACCAGCAAATAACAAACAGAAATTCACTATTAACAATTACAATAAATAATTTCTAAACTATGATCGATAAAAATAGCAGCAAGTCACAGTGCATAAAACAACACAGTGCAAATTGAGAAGCAAAGATGCACAACTTATAAAATTATTTTTTTAAAAAAATATCCCTGAACTCTTCTTCTCTCTTCCCAGCTGCTTCTGACTGCTCTTCTGCCTGTCATGGTCTGGGAAAGGCTACTGGAGGTGGAAGAAGGCATTGCCTGGTGGCCAGCACAATGCCTCTCTTCCCATCGCCTTCCCCTCACCTTCATTGCCCTGTCCACTTTTTCCTCTGACCCTGCTCACCTCGGGCATATGACCTTTGGAAGTTTGACCAAAAACGAATGTGGTCATCAGTCTGAAAAAGGTTTGCTATTCCTACTACAACTTATAAACTTATCTCCCGCTTGGACTACTGCAACGCGCTCTACGTGGGGCTACCTTTGAAGGTGACCCGGAAACTACAACTAATCCAGAATGCGGCAGCTAGACTGGGAGTGGGAGTGGCCTCCAGGACCATATAACACCGGTCCTGAAAGACCTACGGTACATTGGCTCCCAATATGTTTCCGAGCACCATTCAAAGTGTTGGTAAGGTAAAGGTAAAGGTACCCCTGCCCGTACGGGCCAGTCTTGACAGACTCTGGGGTTGTGCGCCCATCTCACTTAAGAGGCCAGGGGCCAGCGCTGTCCGGAGACACTTCCGGGTCACGTGGCCAGCGTGACATCGCTGCTCTGGCCAGAGCCAGAGCCAGAGCCGCACACGGAAACGCCGTTTACCTTCCCGCTGGTAAGGTAAAGGTAAAGGTACCCCTGCCCGTACGGGCCAGTCTTGACAGACTCTGGGGTTGTGCGCCCATCTCACTTAAGAGGCCAGGGGCCAGCGCTGTCCGGAGACACTTCCGGGTCACGTGGCCAGCGTGACATCGCTGCTCTGGCCAGAGCCAGAGCCAGAGCCAGAGCCGCACACGGAAACGCCGTTTACCTTCCCGCTGGTAAGCGGTCCCTATTTATCTACTTGCACCCGGAGGTGCTTTCAAACTGCTAGATTGACAGGCGCTGGGACCGAGCAGCGGGAGCGCACCCCGCCGCAGGGATTCGAACCGCCGACCTTTCGATCGGCAAGCCCTAGGCACTGAGGCTTTAACCCACAGCGCCACCTGCGTCCCTTCAAAGTGTTGGTGCTGACCTTTAAAGCCCTAAACGGCCTTGGCCCAGTATACCTGAAGGAGCGTCTCCACCTCTATCGTTTAGCCCAGACACTGAGGTCCAGTGCCGAGGTGAGAAGTGAGATTACAGGGAACCGGGCAGAGGGCCTTTTCTGTAGTGGCACCTGCCCTGTGGAACGCCCTCCTATCAGATGTCAAGGAAATAAACAACTATCTGACATTTAGAAGACATCTGAAGGCAGCCTTGCTTAGGGAAGTTTTTAATGACTGATGTTTTAATGTATTTTTAATCTTTTGTTGGACGCCGCCCAGAGTGGCTGGGGAGACCCAGTCAGATCGGCAAGGGTATAAATAAATTATTATTATTATTTATTTTTATTATTTTATTATTATTTTATTATCTTGTGGTGCTTACACACGGAGAGAGAAAGAGAGAGAGAATATGCATTGCAATTTGTTTACTTTTCTATTCCTTCTAGGGAGGGAGAGATGAGAAATGCTTTTGGTTTCACTGATCTTCTCACAAGAACCCTGATATCAAAAGGCTGCTACATTTCATCCCAGAAACATTTCTGCGGCAGCCTGCCATCCGCTGAACCAAGGATGTTTTGTGTTTCTTCCCCCGCTCTCTTCAATCTTTTAATAAAGAACCAAAGTTTAAAACACTTGAAAAAATAAAAAAGAACCTTCATAGAGAGTGCTGTGGGAATTAAATGAATGCTTTTATGTAGGCAGTGGATTAAAATAAACCCAATGTCTAGAAAAGGTTTAAATTAATATGTATGCATTGGCTCAGAACCAAAGACATGGCAAGTTCCTATATTCTTGGAAATTTAAGCTGCTCACACAATCCACACTGAATACTCTTTATTCAAGATTTTTCAAGGACACGGTTCAAATGAGCTGAAATACCTCCAGCACATCATACCAAGTCTGAAGCGAAACCAAACAAAATTAAATTGTTGCGTAGCAGGTTCAAGTTGCATCATTCAATTGGTCAAAACACCAGTACAGGTAAACTCATATACTTAGCGTTAAAGAATATATAACAGGGTTCTCTAAATACATTGTTAATGAATGGCACACATCACAACCCACTTAAAAAAGAGAGAGAGAGATTTTCAGATTTAGCCAAATTTAGAGAGAGAGAGAGAGTGTTTACAAGTTGGAGTGTCACAAACTTTCAACAGCCTTGTGTGGGGCGTGATAGAATCTATTCACAGGGAAGAAGGTCTTAGCATTTCCAGGTTGGGTTGGGAGAGAACCCTGGCTTGTCGCCAATCCTAGTAAAGGTAAAGGGTAAAGGGACCCTTAACCTGAAGGTCCAGTCACTGACGACTCTGGGGTTGTGGCGCTCATCTCACTTTACAGGCTGAGGGAGCCGACGTTTGTCCGCAGACAGTTTTTCCGGGTCATGTGGTCAGCATGACTAAAACGCTTTTGGCGAAACCAGAGCAGCGCATGGAAATGTCGTCTTCCTTCCCGCTGGAGTGGTACCTATTTATCTACTTGTACTCTGGCGTGCTTTCGAACTGCTAGGTTGGCAGGAGCAGGGACTGAGCAACAGGAGCTCACCCTGTCGCGGGGATTCGAACCGCCGACCTTCTGATCAGCAAGCCCTAGGCTCTGTGGTTTAGACCACAGCGCCACCCACATCCAGCCAATCCTAGTAGACCTGTTCAAATTAATGGGCATGCCTTGCCTAACTTAGGTTCATCCCAGTGGTTTCACTCTAATTTCAGCCCCCTACTTGAAACCCTGGAGAGCTGCTGACCATAGGCACCAACTCTAAGAGACCCAGACCACTTTGCCCACCAAATTGACAGTTCCAAGCTGCCCCAGCCTCCTCCTCCACTGTGTGAAAGAACAGGTAAGATGCCCAATAGCCCAACCACCTCCCCTTCTCCTGGGGTGCCTCCCCTCCCCGCCTTGGCCCTGCTCAGCACCTTTAACAAACTACAGTTCCCAGATTTCTTTGGGGGGAAGCCATGACTGTTCAAAGTGGTATATGCTGCTTTAGATCTATAGCACAGATGGAACCTACGTCAGATGCCACCTCCACATCAGAGGGCAGAAAGCTAGGTTAGGGGTTCGTGCGGCTGGAGCACACTATAAGACGCACAGAGATTGTTCCTCCCACACTCCTCTCCCTTCACTCCTCAGAATCTGCTGTCTGAGGCAGCTACCTCACTTTACCTTATGGTAGCGCCAATTCCACACAGATCAAAAGTATAGATTTGGTGTGTATGTTGTATGGTGGTGTTATTGTAACCCACCCTGGCACCTTATGGTGGCTAAGAAATCCTACAATAAATAAATAAATAAAACAGAAGCAAATCTACGTTGTCCAATAGCTTTCTAATCCCTTTCTCGCCTTGCAGAACCATAGATGATAGGCATATATCATTAAAGTGTCTGCTTCCCATCCAGGTTTCTTTGGTTGTTCATTTTGTTTTGTCTTCCTGCTCATCAGACTTTGTTCAAACTCTGGCCATGTAATTGCAGATGACCATATGGAACTAAGGTCAACCTACAAAGGATGTAGCTCATGGCACTCAAGCCAAAAGCTTTGGGAGGGCACGGGAGAACACCATCTCTTTGAGGATGTGGGTTTGAATTCCACCACTGTAGGAAGCCACTGTTCAGGGGAAGAACTGCATCTTACCAGATTCAATCTCTGGTATCGCCAGAAAGGGCTGGGAATGTCCCCTGTCTGAAATGCCGAAGAGCTACTTCTAGTCTGTGGTGACCAGGCCTAGGAAATGTAGTACCTTCCAGATGTTGGCAAACTTGGGAGACCAGGGTTCAAATCTCCACTCAGCCATAAAGCTAACTGGGTGACGGTGAGCCAGTCAGTGCCTCTCGGTCTAACCAACCTCACAGGGTTGTTGTGAGGATTAAATTCAGAGTGGGGAGAACCATGTACACCACCTCAAGGATAATAATAATAATAATAATAATAATAATAATAATAATAATAATAATAATAAATGCCACCCATCTGACTGGGCTGCCCCAACCACTCTGGTCAGCTTCCAACAAATTATAAAACCACAGCAAAACATCAAGCAGATGTCTTCTAAAAGTCAGGTAGCTGTTTATTTCCTTGACATCTGATGGGAGGGTGTTCCACTACTGAGAAGGCCTTCTGCCTGGTTCCCTGGAACCTCACTTCTCGCAATGAGGGAAGCACTAGAAGGCTCTTGGAGCTGGACCTCAGTGTCCGGGCTGAGCAATGGAGGTGGACACGCTCCTTCAGGTATACAAATGCAATGAAACCAACCAACCAAATGAGTGAATGAAAACCCTGATCCTTGTCAGCTCCTTGCTGTGACTGATGAGAGTTGCAGTCCAACAACATTTGGAGAGCGCCATGTTGGCTACTCCTGCTGCAGACCGTACTGAGCTAGATGCATAAGGTGAATGTTCCTCTCTTCTTCCTATCAGCGGACTATCACCAGTCCCTGCAGCTAACTGGTCTAAGAATGGGAACAAGGCCGTAAAATTCTCATCCCTACCTGGCTGAAACAGAGACCAAATGCAGCAGAGGCTGCCCAGACTCGCTGGGCTGTCCCCGTGCGCTTTTGACCTGGTTCTGGGTCACCTCCTCCCCGGCATCCGCAGGCCGGACGGAGATGACAAGGCGCCTGCGGAAGTTCTGCCCAAGCAAGATGTAGATGAAAGGGTTCAGGCAGCTGTTGGCGTAGCCCAGGCTGATGGCCACATTGTAGGCATAGTAGAAAGCGAGGGTGGGCTGGGGCACGGCCAGCTGGACCAACTGCAGGACGTGGAAAGGGGCCCAGCAGACAAAGAAGGCCAGGCAGATGGCGATGGCTACCCGAGTCACCTTCTTGGTACGGAGCCTGGTGCACCTCTGCCTGGTCAGGGCTTGCGAGGAGCTTGCCATCCTCAGCAGGATCCTTCTGTAGGCCACGGTGATGAGGGCGAAAGGGATGGCAAAAGCCAGAAAGAACTGGTACAGGGTGTACCAGTAGACGTCCCGCTGAGGGTCCGGCAGGCATATCCCACAGCCCAGCAAGCCTTCGCCCAAGGGAATGAGCCTTGCGTACATCCACACGGGAGTGATGCTGAGGAAGGAAAGAGCCCAAAGGATGCAGATGGCCGAGATGGCTACGGGGGGCTTCCGGAAGCGTGTGGAAGTGAAGGGGTAGACCGTGGCCAGGTAGCGGTCGATGGACATGGCAGTGAGGATGTAGGTGCTGGTGAACTGGCTGTTGGCGTCCAAGGCGGTGATGATGGTGCACATGGTTTCTCCAAAGTGCCAAGCGCCGTTGCCCAGCAGCTGGTGGATGAGGAACGGCATGCCCAAAAGAAAGAGCAAGTCCACCATGGACAGATTGATGATGAAGATGTCCGGGACGCTGCTGGTGGGGCTGGGTTTCTTGAAGACGGCGCAGATCACCATGCTGTTGCCAATGATGCCCAGCAAGCAGATGATGCCAAACAGGGTGGGCATGATGAAGGTAGAGTAGCTTGCAGGGCTGAGGTCACCTTCCAACGGGGGAGTGGGGAAGGAGAGGAAAGACAGAATAACTTCAAATGATGCTCACATGGCTGTCCACAAAGGATAAGGCTATCAATGGAGGCTAACCCTTCACTGTTAGAGGCTGACTGCCAGTTGCTGGGGAAGCACAAGCGAGGAGAGGGCTGGTGCACTCAGGTCCTGTTTGCCGGTTGCCCACAAGTCCCAGGTTGGCCACTGGGACAACAGGATGCTGTTCAAGATGGGCCATTGGCTTGATCCAGCAGTCTCTTCTTACATTGTAGCATTATTTATTAATTTTATATTCCCCCCCCCCCTTCTTCCCAAAGGAGCCCGGAACGGCAAGCATGTCAATAGTAAAAAAATACAGCTGCATGCTTCTAGAGACAGTGAAAACCTTCTTTTTAAAATAATGATAATCAACCTATTCCTCTTTTTTTTTAAGGCAAAACATTAATTTTATTACTGAAATTTTGTCCAGCAATGACAATTTTAACTTGTCCCATCTTGACATATCTTTTTAAA
The DNA here is from genome assembly GCF_951804945.1 of Podarcis cretensis. Taxonomy (NCBI): domain Eukaryota; kingdom Metazoa; phylum Chordata; class Lepidosauria; order Squamata; family Lacertidae; genus Podarcis; species Podarcis cretensis. The sequence continues at coordinate 42,628,858 of NC_137183.1, read as the reverse complement.
TTTCAACCCATGTTTTGACATAATTATTTTGGAACAATGTACTGTTCATATTTGTCATAATAATACCCAAGTTCTTTGGACATGTCTGGTTTGCACAGTGCTCACTGCACCCATTTGCAGTTACACTAATCTTGCAAAATGTGACTGGAGAGAAGCATCAGAAGAACTCAGAAGGGTCTATATGTGCTTTTTCCATGGAAAAGGCTTCGGAATAGACACATAGCACATCCTCCTTGCCTCTTATTTACCAAAGCGTTTGGAAGAAAACAGCACCGTTTATGTTTGTTACAGCAGAAAAAGATATGTCTCATGGACATATCAGACCATAACAGTGGTATAAATGCGCAGGAAATGCATGCAGAAGCCTCCAAATTAAAAGAGCTTTGCACACCTAACTCTACATGTTCCTATGCTACACAGTTCCAGAACTGTGGCTGCCTATATAAATGCATGCACTAGTACCTGCACATAGACACACATAATGTTTAATGTGCAGTTATCACCTGCCCCAATTCCTTTTGCAATAAATCTAATGCACACAGGTGTTGGTGGGTCTGACATGGAAAGAGATTCAGATGAGAATCCATATAAAGTTCCCATGGAAAAGAATCCCTTCCTCTTGTCTCAAAATACTATGGCTCCCTCCCCTGACTTACCATTGTGGGAAAAGTTTTGTCCTATCTTGGAGATATTTGGAGTGCTGTCATTCATGCTCACGGTGTGATTCACGTGGAAATCCATCCTTCAGGGAAGGGAAACTGGATCCCATCAGCGGTCGGAAGATGCCATGCTTTCATTGCTGTTTCATACGCAAGAATGACAGGAGGGAGGCTGGATCCCCAGGAGAGCCTGTAAAACCGACAATTCTCCAAGCGATTCCTTTTGTGCAGCTGGAAGCAGCAGTTTCCCTTGCAGAGTGGATGCGTTCTAAAGCGACTGCAAAGGCAGGGAGCGGTGGCGAAAGCAGACTTTGCTTGCTCTCTGCTCCACCCTCAGGACAAAACTGACACCAGAGTAGAAAGAAACAGAGTCTAGAATATCGTCACTGCAACACCTTTGCAGTATGCAGATAAAAAGGGGGATCCTGGAAGTAGGAGAAATTTGCAGGTTCATTCCCTCTCCCATGGCATTTCAAGCTACATTTACATAGTGACGTTGGCATCAGGGAGGTGGGCAGATGTCTTTGACCAACCTGTATGGCTTTTTCTTGGTTTCCCACCCTTGCAACTAGCTTTGGAAACCAAGCCTGATGAGGAGCGGTTGAGAGAGATGAGCATGTTTTCTCCTGGAGAAGAGAAGACTGAGAGGTGTTAAATAGCCATCTTCAAATATCTGAAGGGCTGTCACATGGAAGCTGGAGCAAGCTTGTTTTCTGTTGCTCCAGAGGGGAAGACCTGAACCAATGACTTCAAATAACAATGAAGGAGATTCCGATGAAATGTTAGGAAGAACCTTCTGACGGTGAGAGCTGTTTGACAGTGGAACAGACTGCCTTGGAGCGTGGTGGTTTTTAAAGAGAGGCTGGATGGCCATCTGCCAGGGATTCCTTAGCTGCGATTTCTCCATTGCAGGGGGATGGGCTGGATGACCCTTGGAGATCCCTCCCGGCCCTACAATTCTATTATTCTAGCCTCCAGAACACCTATTCATGAAGCTCTCATCTGTGCATGCACGATTATTTGCAGATGTGCAATGCCATTTGAAATCTCCCTTTAAGCATGAAGCAAACATGGGTTAAATTTTCTAGTTGGCTGGTTTGAGAGAGAAAAATCCTGGTGAGGTAATGGGTCATTAAGCTAACAAAGCATGAGGCTCGGTGGCAGAAAACACAGGGGTGACCCTTCCCTCAACTCACTGGTAGCTAGAAAGACAAAGGTCAGAGATGTGTGTGTGCAAGCTAGAAGAAGCAGCAGGCTGAAGCCTGTGATGGACAGACATACCTGATTTCTGCTCACATCCAAGGCTGTGGCTATGGGAGAAGCAAGAACCCTTCGTAGGCTCAGGTTGTACATATGTTTAAATAAACCACATATCATGAAGACACCACAGTCTCCGCTGCCTCTCATTCCAAAGGAAACACAAACCTTGAACTCCTGGAATCTTGCACCATTCAGGGGTTTGGGTGGCGTGCAACCATATTACTTCTTCTTTGGCGATCACTTGTAGCCGAGTAAGATTGCTTTTCATGAACACGGTTTTAACAGTGAATCCGTAAGTGGCTGTGGAGGCCAATTCTGGATCCACACATCCTTCCACAGTGGGGAACATTGGTTTCTGAATGGGAGTTGATCACGTTGAGGGTTTGCCAAGCATGCCTTCCTCTTAGCACGTTTCATCCTGAGTTCAAGTGTCTTCAAAGCCCATGACACCTTTGGTAAAGGCTGTTCTCCAATTGGAGCTCTCGCAGGCCAGTGTTTCCCAATTGTTGGTGTTCATACTGCATTTTTAAAGATTTGCCTTGAGACAGTCTTTGAACCTCTTTTGTTGACCACCAGCATTACGCTTTCCATTTTTAAGTTGGGAATAGAGTAGTTGCTTTGGAAGACGATCATCAGGCATCCAAACAACATGACCAGTCCAACGAAGTTGATGTTGAAGAATCGTGGCTTCGACACTGTATTAAATATGGAGTCTTGCCTGCCACACTTCGAACACAACTAGGCTGCAGCCCCATAGAGCAGGGGTCACCAACAGGATGCCTGCTGGTGGCGCATGGACCCAGAGAGGCTTTCCCTTGCACCCCACAGCAGGGTCCCCTGAGCTGCTTGAAAGAAGGCTCGGGAGTGTGGTTGGTTGCTGTATGTTGTGTGTTGGAGAAGAGGCTGCAGCTGACTGGCAGAGCATCTGTTTTATGTGCTGAAGGTCCCAGGTTCAATCCCCGCCATCTCCAGGTAGAGCTGGGAGAGAAGCTCCTTTCCTGAAATCATGGAGAACTTGCTGCCAGTCAATGCTGAGCTGGACGGACCCATGACTTGACTCAGTGTAAAGAAGTTTCCTTTGTTCCTATGTGATGCCGCCGGTTTCCAAATGTGCCCATGGGCTCAGGAAAATGTATTGATCCCTGCTAAGGACATTATTGGGACGCAGGTGGCGCTGTGGGTTAAACCACAGAGCCTAGTGCTTGCCGATCAGAAGGTCGGTGGTTCGAATCCCTGCGACGGGATGAGCTCCCGTTGCTCAGTCCTAGCTCCTGCCAACCTAGCAGTTCGAAAGCACGTCAAAATGCAAGTAGATAGATAGGTACCACTCCAGCGGGAAGGTAAACTGCATTTCTGTGTGCTGCTCTGGTTTGCCAGAAGCGGCTTAGTCATGCTGGCCACATGACCTGGAAGCTGTACGCCGGCTCCCTCGGCCAATAAAGCGAGATGAGAACTGCAACCCCAGAGTTGGTCACGACTGGACCTAATGGTCAGGGGTCCCTTTACCTTTACCTTTAAGGACATTATTTTGGGGAGAGTTCTGTTGAACTCCATGGGGCTTCCTTGTATAGGATAGGGTGGGTGTTGGCAGTTTTTATTTATTCAAGTGTAAGCTCTGTCACTCCAAAGACAAGCAGTATCTTCAGTTGTCTCTAAGTGCCCATCTATATTGAGCTTTGGTCAGGCCAAAATGTACTTGAATTTCATCAAGTAGCTAATGGAACAATTGATAGATGGCTGATTAGCGCTAGTCACCAACTAATCTCTTAGCTCTTATGATGACTGCAGTATCAAACTTTTGAGATGCTGACTGCTGGTTTTGTAATTAGAAATGTTTCCCATTTCTTGCCAATGAGGAAGCCTTATTTTAAAGACTTTTAGGGCAAAAAATAAAATAAATGTATGAAACCCTCCCAAGGCAGCTTATCTATATACAAAAAGCAAGACATAAAAACAAAATATCCCATTCTGTTATTTAAAACAGCCGTCTAAATGGCGGTTCACAATGTAGCAAGCAACAAACACGCAAACTCATTTGACACAATCTAGAAGAAAGGAAAAAAATTAAAATATGTACAGCAACTGTTGAAGCTCAACATCTCAGCATTTCAAAGCCCATTCCCTAATACTCTGTTGCATTGTGTATTTGCAGAGACTTTCTTAGTTAAATGCATTCACTCCTGAAACAACAAATACTGCTTTGCATATTAAACAAAATGCTTGATAATTATCTTGATACCAGTTGAAGGAAAAACAAAAGTCAGATAATGCAGGGAGGGGAGAGAAAGCAAGCACTAGCCCCCACTGACTCCTTTCATCTTAAGACATTTCCTTGCCTGCAAGCCTCCCGAGGTGCTTTTTAAAATAAGAAGAGGCTGTTTCAAAAGCACAGACCCTTCTTTGCCCTTCAAATCTTTAAGAGTTGGTTTATTTTGTTGCTCAGAAAATAACCCTCTCCACGGGAATTTCTACCATTAGAATTAACATATGGATGGAAAAGGGAAGAGGGAAAACAGATTCTCCCTCCCTATTTGCTTGCAAAATTACAAAGCAACTCAAGTCCTGGTTAATTTAGTTCCTTGACAGAGGAGGAAAGCAATTAGGCTTTATCAATATTTCCATTACACGTTCCTGAGTCTGTTTCCCCAGGCAGACTTTTATTTCTTTCCTTCTCTCTCCCCGTTTTGTGAGGGGATGGGGAACATTTGGTCCTCCAGATGTGGCTGAGCTGCCACTCCCAACAGCTCAGCAACCAGGACCAAGGATGCAATTCAGCTACATGTGGAAGGCCAAAGGTTCTCCACTCCTGATTCAGGGCTTCAAAGTACAGCCACTGAAAACCAGCCAGCTGCTCTAAAGCGGGATGTTGGAAGTCTTATCTCTGGCCTCATTTGTACAGTGTAGTTGAGAGGGAACCTGAGGGTCATCTAGTCCAACCCCCTGCAACACAGGAAATCTGCCCACAGCCTGTCATGCTACTGTAACTGTGTTTTATAAGTTGCTGCTTTTTTAGGTTACAGCTGCCCCAGGAGGGCTTTTTTTTTACCTTGAAAAGTGGTCTCAACATATTTTTAATGAAGCAATTTATCTGCTCTGTTTGTTGCTGCTATGAAATTGGATTTTTTATGCATGCTGTGTGTGTGCACGCACACATGGCTCTGGCTTTGTAATTTAAGTTACTTGCATGATTGTTTACAAATTGATTTTAGCCTGCCTCCCCAGCGGAGGCTGGTCCATAAGGGCAAATGGGGCAGTGCCCTACCAACCTCAATCTGCCCTCAGGCAGCCCCCACCTGCCTATCTACTGACAGCTGGTCTAGTGGGCAACCTTTGCTGTCAGCACCCCCCTCCTTGCCCTTGTAGAACTGAGCAGGAATGAGGATGTGGGAATAACTAGAATGAGTTGGCCCTGACTGTCATTGGCTCCTGCGGTGCCTAGTGTTGGCTTCCTTGCCACCTGCCCTAACAGTCCCAAAGGGTACAAGCCACCATAGTGCTGACCACTTTGGTTTTGCCTTTGGGAAAGGAAAAGCATGCAGACTGTTAAACAAATAGAAGGCGAAAGACAAGATAAACCCTGCAAGACACTCTTGCCTAGGGATAATCTGCCACCCTTGTGGAAGCCTGGGTTGGTTTATTATACGGAACTCACTGTGGTCTAAACCACAGAGCCTAGGGCTTGCTGATCAGAAGGTTGGCGGTTCGAATCCCCGTGACGGGGTGAGCTCCCGTTGCTCGGTCCCTGCTCCTGCCAACCTAGCAGTTTGAAAGCACGTCAAATTGCAAGTAGATAAATAGGTACCGCTCCGGCGGGAAGGTAAATGGCATTTCCGTGCGCTGCTCTGGTTTCACCAGAAGTGGCTTAGTCATGCTGGCCACATGATCTGGAAAAACTGTCTGCGGACAAACGTCGGCTCCCTCAGCCAATAAAGCGAGATGAGCACCACAACCCCAGAGTCATTCGTGACTGGTCTTAACTGTCAGGGGTCCTTTACCTTTTTAGCAACCAAGATGGAGAATACATCTCAAGCAAGGGAGCGCAATTCTGCTTCCTACATTTTAAGAAATGTAAGGAAGGGGGGTTGTTCTCCAATGCCATTCATTTCCAGTCCAGGGGTAATTTGAAGAACGTATAAAAACACAAAAGCTATCCTATGCTAGATCAGGCCACTGGGACATTGGTACTGTTTGGATTGGCAGCTTTGCTACGTCCCAGTTAAGAGGCTTTTTGAAGTCCACCTGGACTCTTTAAATTGGATTGGTGAGCATCTGCATGCAAAAGCTAAAGGCTATGCTCTTGTCACTAAGCTGTGGAACCTCCCAAGGCCTCTTTTGGGGACAGAAGCAGTTCCAGTGGGATCAGCATTCCTCCTGGGGTTCCTAACGAGGCAGCTAGGAGCAAGCATCCTGTGCTTTATGTAACGCTGCTGCTTTTTAACGGAGGACTCTAGCTCACCTTTTCAACCAGGGAAGGCAGCCAGAGCAGCCAATTAGTGGCAAACTCTTTCACTATCCTTCAGCAAATGTGTTTAGATCAATGCAAAGGAAATAGAGGGGCCTTAAATATTATGTATCAATTTAGTATGCTCCAGAGTTCGAAACTCCAGGGAGCCATCCATCAAAGGTGTTATAAAGACTCCATTTCAGTAGGATTTCAGAAGCAACAGTGTAAAGTCTATGAAAGGGATAGAATCACAAGAGTTGGAAGGGACCACGAGGGTCATCTAGTCCAATCCTCTGCAATGCAGGAATCCTTTGCCCAAGATGGGGCTTGAACCCACAACCCTGAGATTAAGAATCTCATGCTCTACAAACCTGAGCTATCCCAGGTGCACAGTGTCAGAGCTTTGTGAGCTGGTGCCCACAGATCTCATTATTTAGTGTAGGGCTGACCCACCCAACTGCTCTGAATGTCACTGGACACTTCTGCCCTAAGGGAGAACTGTACTGGCATACAAGTCACTTTAGCTGTGATCCCTGCATTGCAAAGGGTTGGACCATTTGACCCTCAGGGTTCCTTCCAACTCTACAATTAAATATGACCCCACCCATATATTCAGTATAAACGAATGCATGGATGCTCTATTCTGCACTACCCTTCCCATCTGAAACATGATCAGTAGCTAAATGAGAGTGCATTCTCAGCAGCAGCACCAAGGCAATGGATTCTCTTTCGATGAAGGTTCATTATTAGTTCAAGCCAGTCTGGCTGTCTACTGGGAGGTTTCAAACTCTTATTGTCCCCATCTGTGTCTCAAAAGACATCCCGAGTCTGTGCAACTCCCACTGTCTAGAAACATGATGCCGCTACTTCTGTTGCCCTATGGACTGGGTGGTGTTTGTTGCGACCACAATTGCAAACAAGCTGTGGCAGTGGCAAGTGTCACTGGGTCCTTGGTAGAAGAGGTCTGGGTTTGGACCAAACACACAGATCAAATATGGATTTTAGCTGGTTATTAAGGGTCTCTTTCTCATATATGTACACACTCACATTCCCCGGTGGTGCAAATGGAACCAAAAATACAAAGGCAAACAGAGACAAGTTGGATAAACAAGTAGGTGTTTAGTGGCAAAGCATGTCTTACAATGGCATTACCAGTTAGGCAAGACAGCAACGGTGTTGCTATTATTAAAAAAAATGTTTGAGCAGGCATGAAAACACCTGGTCTGAAATACATTAATTTTGAAACACTCACATAAAATAAGGCACAATGCGTAACTGTCAGGTATTCTGCTAAGCCCCAAACCTCTGGAAAACATGAGAAAGACCAAACTAGAAGCATATCACTTCTGAATAATTTAAAACACAACAAACGTGCTCAAGCTGTTAAAAAACAAAACCCACACTCATAGAGAGATACACCCTTTAACTACTTGTTTTCCACTTGTATCTTTGACAAGGTACTAGCTCAATTATCACAATGAGTGTTGTAAGATTTTTTTAAAGGCTTGAATGTCTTTTTCCACATTCAAAAAAGTACTATTACCAGCACTGTTGAATTTTACTTCCTGTTAGTTAGAAGAATTTCATGCTCCAAGTTGAACAAGCTGTAAGCCCAGCAGTACTCCCTCTCACACAAAAGATCCACTGACCTACATAGGAGATAAACATGGAAGAAGAGAATGGGACCCTGTTCTATAGTGGCTGAGTTGTCCAGCACATGACAACCCATTTAATGATGGTTCAGTCATTATAATGACAACCGGAAGGAAAACTGGTCTCCAGGTTCCACAAACAATAAACCATTCTGACAGGTAAACATTTCAAGAATGTAACAGTTCTTTCAAAACTCTACATTTTTTAAGTGCTACTGAAGGATGCAATTCCAAGTACCAATCCAATTTATTCAATGTTCTTATCACTACTATCCCAGAAACCAAGACTTGAGCATTCTGACAGGCAAGTAGTCATGAAAATGTAACAATTCCTTCAAAAATCTGCATTTTTTAAAAAAGTGCTGCGCTTGGAAGCACCAGTCAAATTTATTCAGTCTTCTTATTAGCATCATCTTGGTCTAAGGCAGGAGGGTTGCTGGGCAGAAACCTGCTTCCATTAGCTATTTCTTTCTTTGACAGACTGCTGTGGGAGAGAAAAGAGGGGGGAAAACAAAACTTCAGATTTCTGATTTCATGGCTCACACAAATCCAAGGTTAGCATGCCTATTATTCAGAATTTCCAGAACAATTCTCATTATTGTCTCTCCCACTGATCTTCAAAACGCTTTTCAATAGAGGACAATGTCACCTATTTTGGCTTCGAGAAAGGGATGACAATGCCGTTTTAGCAGTATCATTTTGAAAAGTAGTTTCAACTTTAGGTATGATTCCCTACTTGTGTGGCATGATTGCCTTAGGCTTCATAAGGAGCAGCATCCTTGTCAAGAGAGATGGCTCTGCAGCAATGACCATGACAGCAGAATGTATGTCCTTAGTAGGCTAAAGGCAAAGCACAAAGTAGAAACAGATTAATAAGGAGCACTGGGGTACATCTGACACGTAATTCAGCTCAGGAGTTCTGGTGCTTAACACTGGTCAAACCAAAGGTTCAGATCTTGACATGGCAGCTGCACTGAGTATTGCAACTGGTGACATACCGTATTTTTTGGACCATAGGGCACACCCAGTTTTTAGGGGGGGAAATCAAGGAAAAAAATATTTTCCCCCCAGCCCCAAAGAGCAGCGTACAGGCTGCACACAACCTCTCCCTGCCAGAGGGGTTGCGCGCAGCTATGGAAGAAGGCAAGACAGCGAGCGGGATGGATCCCGCTCGCTGTTTTGGCTTCCCCTTTAGCCCCGTGCAGCCTCTCCCTCCCGGGAGAGGCTGCGTGGGGCTAAAGAATCCATAGCCCTGTGCAGCCTCTCCCTGCCGGAGAGGTTGCGCGCAGCTATGGAAGAAGGCAAGGCAGCGAGCGGGATGGATCCCGCTTGCTGCTTTGGCTTCCCCTTTAGCCCCATGCAGCCTCTCCTTGCCGGGAGACGCTGTGCAGGGCTAAAGAAGCCATAGCCCCGTGCAGCCTCTCCCTGCCGGGGGGGTTGCGCGCGGCTATGGCAGAAGCCTGCATTCGCTCCATAGGACGCACACACATTTCCCCTCAATTTTTGGAGGGGAAAAACTGCGTCCAATAGAGAGAAAAATACGGTACATATGTAGTTTTTTTACTGTCAATTAAAGCAGTGTACAGCCTCGGCCCAGTATACCTGAAGGAGCATCTCCACCCCCACTGATCAGCCCAGACACTGAGATTCAGCTCTAAGGGCCTTCTGGCGGTTCACTCACTGCAAGAAATGGGGTTACAGGGAACCAGGCAGAGGGCCTTCTCGGTAGTGGCGCCTGCCCTGTGGAATACCCTTCCATCAGATATCAAGGAAATAAACAACTATCTGACTTCTAGAAGACATCTGAAGGCAGCTCTGTTTAGGGGAGTTTTTAATGTTTGATGTTTCATCATGTTTTTAATATTCTGTTGGGAGCTGCCCAGAGTGGCTGGGGTGGGCAGAGTATAATTTATTTATTTATTTATTTATTTATACTTTTACTATTACTATTACTACAATTCTATTCTCCTCTCTGCTGCAAGAGCAAATGCAATCCTAAACAGCTTAGCAGTAACAAAAGCAGGCTGATGGTGGCACTATAATGTAACCCCTTACATAGTGCTTCTTTGTTAGCTGTGTACTGAGTGCAAGATTGCAATCCCATTTTTAAAAAGATACAGCATGCAACCTTGTCTAAAGGCTCTCTTACCAAGCCTTCAGAACCTCTGACTAGGCTCTTACAGAAGTTACTATCTCCTTACAATCATTCTGACTCACTTTTGACTACATACTTAGTTATGTACTTAATTATACTTAATAATACTTAATTATTATATGTGGAAGAACAGAAGGCTAAATACTGTTCTGTGGACTTAACTGAAGCAAGGTAGGAGACCCATCACTCTCTCCTGCTCTTGTTCCCCAGCAGAAGGAACTGAGGGATGTACTGCTTCTGAATGCTACAGTGCATCCTGATAGCCCTATCCTCCATGAATATGTCTAAACCTCTTTTCAATTCCATCCAAGCTTCCAGCTGAGCTTTAGTAGCATGGAACAGCCTGCAGTGTGCTTTATGTTCATGCTCATGCTGTTACGTGCGTGCGCATTAGTTACACACACTTAAGAGATTTCACTTCTAGAGACCTAGGATGGAGGGGCTGAAGCCTGCAGGCTAATGTCTTTGAAAAGGCACCCCAAGAGGGAAAATACAGACGATGATTTATCAGGGGTCTGTACCTGGGGCATTTCTGGAAAACAGGGATAGCCGGAGTATACGTATGATTAGAGCAAGATGGGAATGACTATATGAAGAAAGATTATGTCAGACCATTGCTTCATTGAGTGCAGTACTGTCTATTCAAACCAGTAGTGACTACTCTAGGTCTTTTAGAGGTGTGTCAAAGCACTGTTGCCTGAGATTGCTTAAGAGCAGGTACTTTTTCTGAGCATCATTGTTCAACTGGAACTCTGCACATGCCTGGGAATTAAGTGTTTAGTTTGGCTCTGCTCTGAGCATGATGCTGGTACAAGGAATCAGAGGAAGCAGTGGTAGCTGAAGTAACTTATAGAAGGGGAAGCTCCAGAGGTCCCCACCAAATAGCATGACTATAGTAACTGGTCTACAGGAGAGATTCCTTGCAACAGTGGATGTGAGGAATGATGATATGCGCAAGCTAACCATTCCCCAGTATCTCTACCATATTGAATGCAATCAATTAGCATTAATAAGCAATAATTCATTGTGCTTGCTCAAACCTCGCTCCTTGTATTTGAGTTTCCCCCCCGGTGCATTCAGGTATCCACTGCTTTCCACTTGCTTTCTGTCTAGCTCCCTACTGCTCACTTACATGCCACACAGGGGTTTTTTTCCAGCTATCTCCATATCATTAATAGAAAATATTTCAACTTATGGTCCAGGCAATGTTAGTTTGGGTAGCCTGTGTAATTTATAACAATGAACCAGCTTGCTATTCTGTCTTTCTGAACCAGGGCTTCAAGCTGCAAATCCTTTTTTATTGCTGTCCGCCATTTTATGAAAATGAACATCATATTCACATAGATTGGCATTTGTTGTTCCTTGCCAATTTCCCCAAATAAACAAGGCAACAGTGGCATTCCTAAGGTAATTGTGTCTACTGCAATGGCATCTATGGAGCAAGGGTTGCTTTCGTGAGCATGCATGCCAGGTACAGATTCATACACAAGCAGATCTGGTAATAGCATTACTTATACATGGGCAGGGTGTGCAACATACAAATGACACACAAAAAAGGTAAGATGGAGGCCATGGGAGAGCTCATTTACACTTCCTCCACACATAATGAGTTTAACTTAAGTACCCCCAGGATAGGGCTGGCCCAGTCATGAGGCAAGGTGAGGCGACCGCCCACAGCAAAGTCTGTCTGAAAATAAATGCCTCCCGCCCTAACAAAATTATAATTGCTATTACAGTACAGTATATCAGAAACACAATTCCTCATGATAGGGTCTGTGGACACTTACTCTGGAGTGGGCCAGTAGCTGAGCAGAGTAGTAAGAGACATGTAACAAACACTGAGCACTCCAGACACCGCCAGTGATAGCATGCCCAATCCGCCAAGCACACACAGCAGGGTGAGTCCTCCCAACGAGATTACAAAACCTGCAAAGAACAAAAAGCAGTTTGTTCTTTCCCTCTCTTTTTTTCTTTTTAAAGTTGAATAACAAACATGACTAATCAAAATTTTAAGACTATTACAAAATCAAGATGGCAACTAACTGAACAAAATCATAAACAAAAATTCCAGTAGGCTTCTATGTGCGTATAATTTCCCCATAATGCAGAGTTACAGTATTTAAATTCAGAAAAAGAGAAAACAAATACAGAGGGATTTTCCTTTTATTGTAAAATATCTTTATAAGTTATAAAGCTTCACCAGTCCTTCACAAACGAGTTTCTATGTTTATTTCCTTTAGCTGATTCTCAGTTTACATGTACGTTTCTCTGTTAGGGCTATCTGCCAAATCCTTTTGCACCAAGCTGTTAAATTAACTCCTTTAAGATCCTTCTTAAAAGTGGCAGTAGTCATACGTGCAGTTACCAGTTAAGTATACTATCGGGGTTTTAATCTCCACTTCCCCCCTTCCTTCACCACCAAATCTCCATAGGTGATCCAGTCACTTCTCATATTAATTTTTTTGACACCTATAACCTCTAATGGGGATAACCAATGTGGGACCCCCATTTCTAGTATATTTTTGTATCTGTCCCAAACTTCCAATAACGATCTCCGGAAGATATGATTTTCAAATGATTTATAACCCTTTTTCTTTTCTTTCCAAAGGTGCGCGTGCCATCCAAATCTGTTATCGAATCCTTCCAAATCCAGGAGCTTTGTATTTTTAAGTTTAATCCATTCTTTTAACCAGCAAAGACATGATGCTTCATAATATAACTTCAAATCTGGCAGGGCAAAGCCTCCTCTTTCTTTTGCATCTGTTAATAATTTATATTTGATTCTCGGCTTTTTGCCCTGCCAGACATATCTTGAAATCATCCTTTGCCAATCTTTAAAGATCGCCGCTCCTTTTAGTATTGGTATCATCTGGAATAAAAATAACATCTTTGGTAGCACTAGCATCTTAATCATTGAGATTCTACCCCAAAGGGATAGTTTTAGTCTTCTCCATACTTCCAGGTCCTTCTTAATTCCATTCCACACCGGGACGTAGTTGTTTTGGAACAGATCGATATTTTTTGGAGTTAACCATATTCCCAAATATTTCACCTTTTTGGCAATTTCAATACCCGTTTGCTGTTGCAATACTTCCATCGTTGTTTTTTCCATATTTTTGGCTATAATTTTGGTTTTCTTCCTGTTTATTATAAAACCTGCCACCTCTCCAAATTTTTCAATTTCCTCCAGTATCTCGGCTGCAGTCCCCATCGGTTCTTCCACCATCAAAACTAAGTCGTCAGCAAAGGCTTTAACTTTATATTGGTTTTGGCCTATTGTCACCCCCTTTATACTTTCATTTCTCCTTATTGAATCTAAAAAGACCTCAAGGACCATTATGAATAATAATGGTGATAGCGGGCAACCCTGTCTAGTACCTTTAGAAATTTTAATTTCTTCTGTTATCATATTGTTCACTATCAACTTCGCTTTTTGCTCCGTATATATTGCCTTTATTCCATTAAAGAAATCATTCCCCATTTCCCTCTGTTCAATATTTTTCAACATAAAGTCCCATGATACGTTATCAAATGCCTTTTCGGCATCCACAAACATCAACATTGCTTGTTTCTCATTCCTGGCCGTCAGATACTCTAAAATATTTATGACATTCCTCACATTGTCTCTCATCTGTCTGCCAGGAAGGAAACCCGCTTGATCTTCATGAATGATTTCTTGTAAAACCTTTTTTAATCTCTCTGCAATTATTCCTGCAAAAATTTTGTAATCCGTGTTTAAAAGAGAGATTGGTCTGTAATTCTTTACTTGAGTTAAGTCCGCATCTTCTTTTGGAATAAAGGTTATAAATGCTTCTTTCCACGTCTCTGGAATTTCTCTCTCCTTTAATGTATTATTCATTACTTCTCTCAGTGGTAACGTTAGGGTTGTCCCCAATTCTTTATAGTACCTTGCTGTAAAACCATCTGGTCCTGGGGCTTTCCCATTCTTCAATTTTTTTATCGCCGCCTTCATCTCCTCTGTATCAATTGGGGTGTTCAGCCTTTCTTGTGCTTCTGTCGGGATCTTTTGCACCTCTTTCTCTTTTAAATATCTTTCTATTTTTCTCATGTTGTTCTTTTCTTTTCGTTTATACAATTGTCTATAAAAGTCCAAGAATCCTTTTCTAATATCTTTGGGATTAGTTATCTCTTCTCCTCCCATTTCAATTTTATTTATTGTGTTTTGCTTCTTTCTTTTCTTGATCTGCCAAGCAAGCCACTTTCCTGATTTATTTGCGAATTCGAAGTTCTTTTGTCTCAATTTTTTGATGTTCCATTCCACTTCCTTGTTTATTATCATTGCAAATTGAGTTTGTAAAACCTTAATACTTTGTTTGATTCTTACGTTATTTGGTTTCTTGATTAATTTTTGTTCATTTTCCATAATTTGTTTTAAAATTTCTTTCTTTTCTTTCTCTCTGTTTTTCTTTTTGATCGAATTCTGTTGTATAAAAAACCCTCTCATCACCGCCTTGCTTGCATCCCAAACTGTACTCATCTTCGTTCCTTTATTACAATTATCTTCAAAATATTCTTTCAGTTTCTTCTGTGCCTCTTGCACAGTTTTTTGGTCATCTAGTAGATAGTCATTCATTCTCCATCTAAATGTTCTTTCTTCAAAGCCTTTAAGTTCTAATTTAATGGGACTATGATCTGAGATAACTCTCGGTTGAATTTCCACTTGAAGAATTCTTGGAGTTAATTCATTTGATATCCAAATTTGGTCGATTCTGGACATTGACTGATTTGGTTCTGAATAATATGTAAACTGTTTTTCCAACGGGTGTCTTAACCTCCAAATATCTATTAAGTTACAGTTTTTAACCATTTCAAAAAAAGTTTTGGGTAGTTTTCCTTCTTTCGATCCATTGTTCCTTAATCTGTCCATTTCTGATGACACCACCCCATTCATATCTCCCATCACAACTATCTTTTGATCTACAAATTCCAACAGCTTTTCTTCTAAATTCTTATAAAAATCAGTTTTATTTCCATTAGGTGCGTAGATCCCGACAATCATTATTTTTTCGCCTTGCCAATTAATTTGAACTGCAATGATTCTTCCTTCATCATCCTTAAAAATTTGCTGGGCTTCAATTTTACTTTTTACATACAAAATCACTCCCCTCTTTTTTTCTTTGTCTGAAGATATAAATTCATTTCCAAGTCTTTTATTAATCAAAATTTTCCTGTGTCTCTTTGCCACGTGTGTCTCCTGCATACAAATTATATCTAAATTCTTCTTCTTTAAAAATTGTTCCACCTTATTTCGTTTTTTCTTTTCGTTCAGACCATTCACATTCCAATTCCAAATCTTTAGAGCCATGTTGTTTCCAATTAATAAATATAAAAATTTTTCCTAAGTTATTATAATCTTTCTTCCTCTTCTTCTTCCTCTTCTTCTTCTTCTTCCTCCTCTTCATCCAGTTGTCTTCCATTTTTCGTCTTTACATCCACACCTCCGGTTGCTCCTTTGGCTTCTTCTTCTTCTTCTGCTGTCAATTCTTTATACTTTCTCTGGAACTTGCCTATCTCCCCCGGGCTGGTCAATCGGTGTCTCTTGTTTTTATAAGTAAAGGAGATCCCTTCTGGGAATTCCCATTTGAATTCTATATTATTCTTCTTGAGGATTTGTACCTGTGTTTTGTAGGGGTCTCTCCGCTTCAACAGCCTGATTGGTATGTCTTTAAAAATAATTATATAGCAGCCATCTATAGTCAATCTTTTTTCCCTATTTTTTTGAAGAACCAAATTTCTCATATCTCTATCTTTGAAGGTTATCAGGCAGTCTCCAGGAAATTTCTTTGCTTTAGTCGTTCTTACCTTCATTCTGAAAGCATTCTGTACTGAATTTGCCACCTCCCCTTCTTGAAGCTCCAACCATTGTGCCAGTTCTGTTATTAATTTTTGTCTAATGTTCTCACTTTGAGTTTCTGGTATCCCTCTCAGCCTTAGGTTAACCTCCCGTTGTCGGAGTTCATTCATGGAGATGGCGTCCCACATTTCTTCTTGTGATTTGTTCGTTTCCAGGAGACCAACCCTAATTTTGTCCTCTTCACGTTTCAGTTCCCTCATTTCCAGTTTTGTCTTTTTCATTCCTTCCTCTAACACATGAGTTCTTTTAGATACTTCTTTGATTTGTCCTTTCAGTTCATTTACTGTTTCATCTATCTTCTTATCCATTTTCCCAATCTTTGAATCCACCTGTTCAATTTTTGTTTCTAGGTTCTTCTCACTCTGCCTAATTTCTGCAAACATTTTTAGTATTTCAGATCTAAAATCTGATTCTTGCTTAGACCCCTTTCTTTCTCCCGGAGTCCCCCCCTCCCCACTTTTTTTCTGTGCATGCGACATTTCACACAATTTTGTTGGTAATCCACTAATTAAAATATCAAGCCTGCTTTGCTATTTCAAATATTTCAGTTATTTAACCCCCCCCCCAAAAAAGGAGAGCAGATTAATTTCCCAAACCACAACACCACTGTACCCTTAAATTCTATAATCCATCAGCATTCCATTCAACAACATTCCATACATCCACATTCAAAATATTTTTAGTCCTAATATAATTATAGCAGGCCTTTTGAATAAATGTCCAATATCCAATTTCAATTTTCAGTTTCAATTTCAATTTTCAATGTCTTCACTTCTTCTTGCCACCAATTAGGCTAATCCACCAAATAAGGTACTTTAGTTTCAGATCCAATATATAAACCCGATCAAACCTTAGTCTTAAATCTTAAATCTTCCTGCCACCATTTAGGCTATTCCATATCAAATTGCATGCATCAACAGACTTAATCTTAATCTTCTTGCCCTCAATTGGGCTAATTCCCATAAAGACTCAAGCTGAAGGGATATTCCGGGAGCTGCACTCAGACAAATTAAGATTCTTTAAAGTTCCTTCCTGTCAGCCAGAGATCCCCCTTCGATAACGACAAGCCAGCCCAAACCATACGAACAAGTAAAAGAACATGTTTATGATTGGTTGCACTACTATCAAATAAGTGAAATGTTTAAAAAGGATGTGAAAGAAAAAGGGTACAAAGAAAAGGATTCAAAATTTCAAACAGAAATTGTTAATAATGATTGCAAGATAATTTCTAAAATGTATAAAATTCTGTTGGAATGGCATACAATGGATGAGGAAGTAAAAGTGGTTATGATTCAATGGGCCAAAGATTTAGGATATAACATAGAAATAGATGATTGGCAAAGAATATGGAATGAAAATCTGAAGTTTACAGCATGTATCACATTGAAAGAAAATGTTATGAAGATGGTATACAGGTGGTATATGACACCAGTAAAATTAGCAAAAATGTACAAAACTTGTAATAAATGTTGGAGATGCAAGGAGAAAGAAGGTACATTCATGCATATGTGGTGGGATTGTAAGAAAGTAAGGGGGTTCTGGGAGATGATATATAATGAATTAAAGAAAATGCTAAAATATAGCTTTGTTAAGAAACCAGAAACCTTTTTGCTGGGAATAACAAGAATGGACATAAATAGGAGAGACAGTAAACTTTTTCAGTATGCAATCACCGCAGCAAGAATACTGTTGGCCCAAAAATGGAAACAAGAAGAAGTACCGACTTTGGAAGAATGGAGGACAAAACTAATAGACTATGCAGAACTGGATAAATTAACTGGGAAAATCAGATTCCAAAAGGATCACAGGTTCTTTGAGGACTGGGGGAAATTTACGGAGTATTTGAAAACTGTTTGTGAGGACTGTACAACGCTAGTGTGCTTTAAAGAAGCTTTGTGAAAATACAAGGAATATTGTTAGTAAGCAAATAAGGTCAGAAATATAGTGTTTAATGGCAATATTAAAATTAAGGAATGTGAAGATAGGATTTGAATTACGAATGATTGTCAGAGAAGTTGAGGGAGGTCCAATAAGCTAAAATATGTGATGTGTGATTTGATATGACTGGAGTTTTTCATGAAAAAATTTTATAATAAAAAAAAGAGAATTCAAAAAAAAAGTATCCTATCGGGGGTTATCTCTCAAGTCCATATCATTATCTGAAACTAAATTTTGTAGAGCAAGCTCTGGGGTCTTTATTAAGAAGATTGTTGAGTAATTTTATCCATTTCATTGATAGTTTGATCCCAGAACACTGATACCTCCACACATGTCCATCACATATATTTATATCTATGCTTATGGCTTCATAGGGTGGACTAATTAGTTCTACATGTTCTACAAGAGTAGCCTACAAGACAACATAATGCCCAACTGCTCATCTAGTAAACTGGGATGAATTCTCTTTTCTTGACTGCTGGAGAGGGGCCTCTTGCCAGGTCTAATGCAGCATCAGAGGTCCTATTTATTGACTACCAGGTGAACCTTTCATTCGGGAACGAGGTGAAGGAGGTAATTTATTATATCTGAATGGGGGGGGGTGTAATTTAAAAAGCCAGTACATGTAGCTCCACTTCTTATGTAGCACACGTACGTTGCTGTCCTCACATATCCTAATGGGAGGGAGGTTTGCCAGTACCATGTGTACCCAGCTACAGAAGAACCTGTTTTTGGCACCTTGTTCATCTAACCTGACACAGAAAATGCTACAAGCCACAATGGCTATGTTCTACTCCCACTGCTGGAGACAGTATGCCTCTGAATACCAGATTCTGTGAACTGCAGGTGGGGAGTGTGCTGTTGCATTCAGGTTCAGCTTGCAGGCTTCCCATGGCTGCCCACTTGGTCACGGTGAGAACAGAGCGGTGGCCCAGATGGCTACAAGGCCTGATCCAGCCAGATGGTTCTTATGTTTCCATGCGTTCTGTGGACTGTGAGCTGGGTGACCCTATCTTAAAAACTACAGAGGAGGAAAGTCATATACAGTGGTACCTCGGGTTACATATGCTCCAGGTTACAGACTCTGCCACCCAGAAATAGTACCTCGGGTTAAGAACTTTGTTTCAGAATGAGAACGGAGAGTGTGCTCCGGCGGCGCGGCAGCAGCAGGAGGCCCCATTAGCTAAAGTGGTGCTTCAGGTTAAGAACAGTTTCAGGTTAAGAACGGACCTCCGGAACGAATTAAGTACTTAACCCAAGGTACCACTGTAGAAACACTTACCTCTGAGGATAAGAATAAGCCAAGGTTCCAGCAGCATCTTGGCAATATAATTTTCTTCCCAGAAATAAGATTCTGTGCTTCAGTAAGAAGATTTTAAACATGGCACAGTGTTCAAGTCAGCACTTCCAAGATATATATATTTCATGTGGGAAGGGATTTCCCAAAACACAAATCATCAGTGATATGCAGGCATGTTGAAGTATGTTTGACAGTGGAACAGAATCCCCCAGAAGATGGTGGACTCTCCTTCATGGGAGGTTTTTAAACAAGAGGTTGGATAGCTATCTGCCAGGGATTCTTTAGCTGTGTGATTCCTGTGTTACAGAGGGTTGGACTAGGTGACTTGGGATCCCTTCCAACTCTACAATTATATGTTTAGGGAAGTTTTTAATGTTTAACGCTGTATTGCGTTTTTAATATTCAGTTGGGAGCCGCCCAGAGTGGCTGGGGAAACCCAGCCAGATGGGCAGGGTATAAATAATAATAATCTGTCATTGCCTTCTCTAGCTGGCAGTGGCCACCCAGAATTTCAGACGGGGACATTTTCAGCCCTACCTGAAGACTGAAACACACTTTCTGCATGCAAAGCATGTGGTCTAACACTGAGCCATAACTAGTCCCTGGGTGGAATTCCACCAGCGTACAGCATAAAAACAACAACAAAACAGAATACCTTCCATGACAATCACTCCAATGCAGGCAATTACAGTTGTGGCAACAACAAAAACCAGAAAGAATGCAACTGGAATTGCAGACGCTGCAATGAAGACCAACATTGACAGGGCAACGAAAGGATGGTCATCTAAGTACTGGCCAACTCGAGAGTTCATAAAAGCAACAACCTGCAACATAAAGTGAAAAAAGAATAAAGATTTAAATATCCTAAGCAAATTAACAAACAAACAATTCTGGGAAGTGAAGTTACTTCAAGAAGAAATCACTTATTTAGCAGTATTATTAGACAAATCTTCTCATGCTATGAATATTACCATATTTTTCTGTGTATAAGACTAGGGAGTTTTTTTTAACCAAAAAATTAGGTTTAAAATTGGGGCTCGTCTTATACACGGGTAGTGCTAAGAGGTGTTTTCTTAATTTGGAGTCCCCCCAAATTATACATGGGGGCATCTTATACACGGGAAAATACGGTAGTCTGTCTAGAACAGCCTTGCCCAATCTGGTGCCCTCCCCAAATTCCCAGCTAGCTCAGTAATGCTAGATGGGGCTGATGGGAATTGTAGTCCAAAACATGTGGAAGCCAACAAATTAAGGTAGGCTGGTGTAAAATGCTTTTCCTAGATGCCTTATTTAACAGCTGAAAGCTTGACAAGTTCTATCCTGCATGCAATTGAAGACATTCTCCTTTGATGTGCGTCGGTGCAGAAAGGTGGCTATTGTTCTGTGTTTTGTTTTTTGTAAAAAGCTGGTGAGGGTTGTGCAAACACAGGAGCTAAAACTAGAACTGGAGATTTAATTTGCAGGTTTCTTCTGAAGGTGAAAACAGGAAACAGGAGTAGTTCAGAGGTCAGCGTTCTCACTCTACAGCAGCAGCAGGTTTTAATAATGCATTAGGCCTATCCTATTAAGTATGACACTGGTCACCCCCAGAACCTGCATCTTGCATCAAGCACAAAGGGGTGGGGGACCCATTAAAAAGAAGGTATTAGGTGGCAAATCCCTTTAGAACAAGGCTCTTGACCAATTTTGTGAAGGTGAAACCTTGTTTATATAGGAGAACTGAAGTCACATTGTCTCTTAGAGCAGTGTTTCCCAACCCTGGGTCTCCAGCTGCTTTTGGACTACAGTTCCCATCATTCCTGACCACTGGTCTTGCTAGCTAGGGATGATGGGAGTTGTAGTGCAAAAACAGCTGGAGGCCCAAGGTTGGGAAACACTGTCTTAGAGCAAAGGCTAGTGGAGGTTTCTGAGCTACAGAACACAGGCAAAAATAATCTTATCTGATTAAAAGCTGGTGGAGAGCCCTTTCTGTTGTCTTCTGTACCATGTATACCAGGATGCCCTCCACAACAATATTCCATTCCACTTTGCCTCCACTTAGTTTTTGGTTTCCTTTTCTTCAACAAATTATCAGCATCCCACACATACCAAGCATGCTTAGTTCTCACGGTGCTGCTGCCCAACCCAACCCCATTATGATATTCTGTACTACTGGAATCCTTGGGCGTGTCGGTGTGGCTTTCCCAAAACAGTCTCATGGGCCAAATGGCGAGACTTGGTGAGACAAGTTTAGCCCACAGGCCAGAGGTTCCCAATCCGTGTACTTATCCAACACTCTAGCCATACCAACTGGCTCATAATCACTTTTTAAAAATCTGTAGTGCAATTGTAATTGAGACAACCCCCAAAAGACAAGAAAAAGTATCATAATAGAATGACAAAATTCATAACTCACATGTGGGTTGCTATGAACAGTTTCCATGACTGAGTGCCACCCTTTCTGGAGTTCTTTCATCTCTTTAGACATGATGCCGCTTTTAGGTCAAATATTGAATCGTGCTATAAATAAATCAGTGCATTTTTAAGCACCAAATCTTAAGAAAGAAAGAGAGGAAATGAATTATTATTTTTCTAATTATACTCTTTTCATACCAAGTGCCTAATATTTGCTAGCACTCAGAAACATTTTCTGATAGGCAGGTCAATAGAAACATTACAAAGGTTGTGGAACATCTTGGGTTAAACTTACGTGTGCACATATTTTGAGCTTAAAGTGGAAAGTGAAGTACACTGGGTATTGTTGACTATTTGTTGCTGCATTGTTTGGCATTTCAAATAAATAAAGGTAAAGGTAAAGGGACCTCTGACCGTTAAGTCCAGTCGCAGACGACTCTGGGGTTGCGGTGCTCATCTCGCTTTACTGGCTGAGGGAGCTGGCGTTTTGTCTGCAGACAGCTTCCAGGTCATGCGGCCAGCATGACTAAGCCGCTTCTGGCGAAACCAGAGCAGTGCACGGAAACGCCGTTTACCTTCCCGCCGGAGCGGTCCTATTTATCTACTTGCACTTTGACGTGCTTTTGAACTGCTAGGTTGGCAGGAGCAGGGACCGAACAACAGGAGCTCACCCCAGCACGGGGATTCGAACCGCCAACCTTCTGATCGGCAAGCCCTAGGCTCTGTGGTTTGGACCACAGTGCCACCCACGTCCCTTCAAATAAATAGTTATACACTAAGAAACTCCTAACTATAAAGGTAGGTTTTAATCTGAAAATACTGTATTTAAACTAAATCTTGGAATAAGAGGAGGCCCATAAAGCTTAAATATAGCTGGTCCTCTTAATTCATAACGATTCTTCCTTTATTTGGTAATAAATACACCTATAAACATATACCATCCATGGAACAATAATTTGTGATCAATAGTCAGTCTTGTTTTATTTGTATGAAGGGCTGTTATGTAGGAGTTTTCAGTGTGTCATCTTCCAGATTGACCAAACAAAGCAAAAGGGAGGAGGAGAGAATGGAGAGGCACTGGAAATCCACCCTTAGCATAATAACAGTAGTAATAATGTACAATATGTTTAATCAGAAGTAAGTCTCATTTTGGCACCAATCATACTTCTGGCTCCAGCACTGAAAAGGTCATTTTCTTTGTAACTCTATGATGCACCTCCCACTAGGGAAGGCACTTGAGGAAGAGCCTCAACAAAAGATCTTATTTATTACATATACAGTGGTACCTTGGTTTAAGAACAGCCCTGTTTATGAACTATTCGGTATGCGAACTCTGCAAAACCAGAAGTAGTGTTCCGGTTAGCGAACTTTACCTCGGTCTAAGAAGGGAAGCTGAACGATGGAAGGGCACCAGCAGCAGGAGGCTTCATTAGGGAAAGCGTGCCTCGGTTTAAGAATGGCTTTGGTTTAAGAATGGACTTCTGGAACGGATTAAGTTCGTAAACCAAGGTACCACTGTATTTAAATGCAACTTAACACTAAGGCAGTCTCTAAGCAGTTCACAAAACACAATATGCATACATAACAAACAAATGGAACAAGGCAATTTTAAAAAATAACATCCCTCAAAGTGAAACTATAGTAGCATAGTTTTCAAAACAACTTAAACTATCTCTCTTCAGCCTCTTTCTTGCCAAAGCACATCCTGACTCAGCCTGAATACACATGATACATGTAAGGCACATTTAAAGCATATGACTTCCCCCAGGAACTGCAGTTTACCCATCACAGAACTACAATTCTCAGCACCCTTAACAAACTACACCTTCCAGGATTATTGGAGGAGACAACATGTGCTTTAAATGTATGGCATGTACACAGCCTCACACATTACAACACTGACTCGAATAACACATCACACTCAAATTCTGTCCTGCATGTACACAAATCAAACAATACCTATTACTATTTATTAAATTTCTATACTATCCTTTACCTGAGGATCACAGGACAATTACAACATAAAAACACAAAAAATATATAGTAACAAACAAAAACAGTACCACCCCCCCCCGCATGCTTGCTATGGCGTGAGTCAGATTTTAGCTGGAGTTGACAATACACACAATTCATTTTCAGCATTGTAATCCTGTTTTTTAAAAAGCGCCTAAACATTCTGTTAGTGCACCTGTAACCTAGGTTTACGGGGCCATACGGCAAATAGTTTTTATATCTGTTTCTAACACTGGGCCTGGCTCATCCATTCTACTTGCACCCCTCTTTTTCTGCTTGCAATCATTTCAGTATCTCCCTCTCTGTCCCCAAACTACTATCACCAGTTGCTCCTTCCACTCTTTCAAAAATGCACCACAACGACATCAGGAGATGCTTAACAACACCTTAAGTTTGAGGAAAGGAATCTGGAAAGAGGCACTCCTTCAGGTATTTGCATGCCAAGCCCTGTTGAGGGCTTTAAAGGTTAAGTCCTAGCATGGCAAACTTCTCATATCAAAAGTTACTGGCTGAGTTGCCCCAGCAAATTACACTGTCCATCTGTTGTGTCCATTCACTCTGCAGAAAGCCTCTCCCTTCGCTGATCCACACGCCAAGGCTGTATTTGTTTTGCTGGATAGTAATAAAGTATAGTAAACTAAAAAAAATAATAATTAAAATAAACAAATGCAGCCATACTTTTCTGATAATAAACCACCACAGGTAAAAATATCCTGTGCAGTTGGGGGGGGGGGGCAGGCTGCACACTACACAAAGCTCTGGTGACACATTCACCTAAATCCCTAGTCTTCCA
Source organism: Podarcis cretensis (assembly GCF_951804945.1). Lineage (NCBI taxonomy): Eukaryota > Metazoa > Chordata > Lepidosauria > Squamata > Lacertidae > Podarcis > Podarcis cretensis. The sequence continues at coordinate 42,604,375 of NC_137183.1, read as the reverse complement.
CAGGTGGGTCGGGACCCACGAGTGGATCACGGCCTGATCCAAGGTGGGTCGCAAGCAGGAGCACTTCCACCATGCTAACATATGGCAAAAGATTACCAAATGGATCCCCGTGGCCAAATGCACGTTCGGGTTAAAGGGGGTGGGGTGGGGTGGGGTGTGTCCTGGATCCGAAAAGGTTGAAGACTAGGAACCTAAAAATGTGGTGACAAAGGCGCACAGAGATTTAAGCTGAGATTTAAGCCGACATGTGAAAAGTTAAACGACCTAAAATGTTTAAAAGGGCAACAAAATCGGGGCTCAACAGTGGCGGGCGAGATAGGACAAGCTGCAGCATATGATGAGCATCCCGTTCCCATCCGATGGTCAGGGTGAAATATTTGGGGGGGGGGGGGAGAGAAAGAGAAAGAGAAAGAAACCACGCTGCCCTGTTGAATCTCCGCCTGCTCGCTTTCCCACAAACGCCGAGCACGGAGTTGGGTGGGTGCGATATTCGGGAGAGCTGCCCCCGTTGAATCTCTTCTCCAAGGCCATGAAGTCACCAGGGCCCCTTTCTTGTCTGCCACCCCCACACTAGAACTAACCCGATGGGGTGGGGAGGAAGGAGAAGGCCTTGCTTTCTTTCCTCCACCGAGGTTGAGGCCTCCGGAGGCCAGCAAGCGGCCCTACGACTTCCCTTCGCGGACCTCCTACCTCAGCTCGGCTCGAGCGCCGCAGCGGCCCTCCCGCCTCATTCTCTCTCTCCCGCCGGCGTCGCTCCTCGCGCGGATGAACCGCCGCGCCGCGCCCTGAGGAGGCCGGGCCCGCCTCTCCCGTCAAGGCCTACAAAGAAGCAGCAGCAGCGCCCGGCGAAGGGGAGCGGGCGCTCCTCGTGCCCGCCTCTCTCGCCTCAGCCTGGCTCCTCACACTGCCGGGCCGAGCGAGCGCCAAGCTCCCCTTCTCTCGCCCTTGTCCACGGGCGCTTCCTTCCCGCCGCCTCGAGGCAACCGATAAAATATACCCACACACAACTCACACACCCCCAGTCGGTATTCTAGCAAGGTGCTTTTCTGTGAGGGGGAAAAATGTATATATAGAGGGAGGGATAACCTTTTTTATATATATATAAACGTGCGCGCGCGCGCGCGTAGAAATGGTAAATTTATTTTTAACGGCAGTTTGTAAGGCCACAGGGCAGGGCACGGTTAATATACGGTACTTTTTGAAAGCCAACGGAAGCTGGTGAAACGCCTCACGCGTTTTAAGGAAATTACTGTATTTAGCAAAGGAGGATTCCATCGTTAAACAGGAATCACTGGCAAGCAACCCGATTCGTAAGAGACCAGTGTGCACGTACACGTGTGCATATAGATATATCTTCCACAAGTATATCCGTATATGTGAACACTTTGCATGCCCCTACAATCGGCTCTAAGCGGTTTGCAAAGGTACAAAGAACAAAAATCAAAAGGAAAAATCTGACTTCAGTTAAAGTGGGGGGATAAAAAGAAAAAGGATTCAGTAAGCTTTGGAAGTGTGTGTGTGTGTGTGTGTGTGTGTGTGTGTGTACGCACATATGTATATATGCATCATCATTTCATCATTTTTTATTTGTATGTCGCCTTTCCACAGTTAAAAAACAATGCTCAAGGCGACTTACAGCATAACAAGATTTACATAATTGCATAAACAATAAATAAACCACATAAAAAATACACAACCAGATGGGAAACAATTTCCACATAAATCAAAATCTAAAACAAAGAATACAGCATTAATATCACAGTTTAAAATGACACAGGTAAAAAAATAACAGCAATTTAAACAAAAACAAAACTGAGCCCTCTGCCCAGCAGAAGCAGCAGTCCTTTATAGGTTAGGTGTTGAGTGGCAGGACTGGGGCCCTCAGGCGCTGAGCAGTACCCTTTATATACACATAAATTGTGATAGAATGTGCACATTAGGTTGACCGCTTACGTGTCGCGCCCAAAGAGGAAGTGCATCTACAAAAATGGAATAGATTTGCAAAAAAAAAATGCATATTCTAATTCATATATATTTAATAATAATGAAATTTTAAATAGACATACAACACATCTCACTCTAATAGAGAAGGCTGTGCCCAGGTGAGTCTGCCCAGGTGTGGCTGCTCAGTCTCTTGTCGGGATGCTAGCTTTTGACCATGGGCAACATCAAGGGACCCCAGCCTCTACTTAGATAGGGCTTTTAAATATTTAAACCAGATTTGGATTCCGTTTTGACCTTCAAATACAGGGCACCTTCAAATCAGACTGTCCTTCAAATAGAGGACAAACCAGCTAAAAGCATTTAGAAGCAATCACATACCCCCACAGTTATGACTTCCATGGTTGTCATGGGCAGTATCTCTCAGCCATCAAATGTCTGGGCAAACAGGAATGTTTTTTAAATTCTTCCTGAAAACTAGCAATGAGGAAAACAGGCACACCTCACCAAGGAGGGAATCACAGCCAAGAAAGCCCTGTCATTCATCAATGCCAACTGGGCAGCAGACAGAGGTGGTGGCACTGACAACCTCCCCTGCCAATTAATTGTAGAACCCAAGATGACTGATAATTGGAGTCACTTCTTTCAGGTACTTGGGTCAAAAGCCATTTCGGGCTAGTTTTATAAGCTAGGACTGCTGACACCTTGAACTGGGCTTGGTAGCACAGTTCCAGCCAATGCAGAACTATCGGGACTGGTGACACATGGTTGCATCAGCCAAGCAGCAATCTTCTGCATTAGCAGAATTTGCACAACTAAATATTTCCCTATCCTGAAGTGTTAAGATTCCCTGCCATCCCGTTGATTCAACTCTCCTCTCAGCTCTACATTGAGTTGATAATTCATCCTACCACATCAATGGGACTTTGAGTTGTAACTGTCCTTCACAAACAGCAGCTGAAAGAGATCAGGACTAGAAAAAGCTGCTGTTCCAGCCAACTGGGTAGATGGGGGGGGGGGGTGAGCTGGAAGGGAAGGGAAGGGAGAGAGGAGTCATTCTACGTTGCCTAGTGACAATAATGCTGTCACCTTGGCTACCCAGACTGAGAAGTGAGAGTGTTATAGAAGTTCTTTTTGAGGTTCAAGCAGCCACCAGGCACAGAGGCAGGTAACTAGGGCAGCAACAGGTAGAAGTAGACCCACTCCCCATTCCCTAATCCCTTAATGTGCACTCAGTAAGGGTGTTGGGAAGGGCAGAACAGGCCAGGGTTCATTTTGCTTTCTCATAATCACTCTGGGATTGCATGAATGTCCAGCTCCCTTCTCTAAAAGTGTGTGAACTTGCCCTGTTTCCAACTATTCCACAAAAGGTGCCCGGGGGAGGGGGAGAGTTGGGATCAGATTTGATAGGAGAATTAAAACACTCAGCAGGAAGGAGAAGTGGCAAGAAGTTGGAAGAAGAAAAGGAGCTTGGAGAGAAAGCAAGCAAGTTTTTATTATTATTTTAAAAAATAACAAGCCAAGAGCAGAGATGACAAAATGGCATAGAGTGAGAAGTACAAATCAGGTGGAGATTCAGAGTTCTGGTGGTGTTAAAAGTGACAAGTGGGGAGGACTAAAGGACTCTCTGGAACTTCTGCCAAGAAAAATGAGCACCAGGATAAATCATTACTAGGATAGAAGGCATAGATTTGGCAAGCTTAGGTAGAACAAAGATGGAAGACTCCTTTATTTCCAGCTGGTGGCTTGAAAGGATGTTGGGAAAATATACTTAGAATAACAGCCCCATAGGTTTTTGAAGTGAATATGAATCCTGAAACGATTCCCTAATCTCTGTGTTTCTAGGTGCTTAGAGAAAAGCGTTAGCTAATAATTTATTGTAGGAAAGATACACATCTCACAAGTACTTTTGAAGCAATCCAAAAGCAGCTGGAGCCGAATACACGTTCATAATGAATCCAGGAGAAGCTGCCAAGATTACAAGGGTAAGTGTATGTGATTTGACTGTGTTTGGACCTTGGGATGAAGACAGTAAGCTGAAAGAGATTTGAAAATCTTGTGTGAAGGCCCTCCTTTTCTTGTTAGGAGTACTTAATTATTCTTAATACTGAATTCGGAATTCAGATGCTTTGTGGGATTAAATATTGATGAGAGTTCCCTCCTTTTGCGAAGTATGCTGCTGTCAGGTGTAATAAGCTGGAAAGTATTAGTTTAGGGAATAGGCTTAACCAGTGTACATGTCTGGAAGAAACAGCTTCAAAAGGATTAGTTTTTAGTAGCATCTGTCTCTGCATATTGATTAGCTCCTGCTTAAACACTTTGGCTTGTCTAGCTTTTAAATGAAAGCATGGGACTGAAGCAAGAGGAACTAAGAGTTGGGTACCAGAGGTTGGTAAAAGACCTTTCTCTTCCTGAGACCCTGGAATGCTGCTGCCAATCCTGGAATCACAGAGGTGGAAGGAACCTCAGTGGCCATCTAGCCCAACCATTGCTAATGGAGATAGCCATCCAGACTCTACCTAATGAAGGAGAGTCCACCCCTTACTAGGCAGTGTACTCCACTTCTGGGCAGGTTGTATACTGTCAAGAAGTTCTTCCTAAGGGTAGACGGTATTGGGCAAAATATAAGACAGTTTTCCATGTGCATATGGATTGCACTGTTTTAGATTTCCATTGGGATCTCAGATGATCCTTTGCACATCCTTAATAACAGTAGTAATAATAACCCTCCCCACTGGAAACTAGCACATCAGGGCATGGACCCAAGGAATGGTCTGAATGGACGTGATGCGGCTGCCTTGTTGGATTTCAGACCATCCATTCATATGGTTTCTCTTTAAGCTGGTTTTATATTTTTGGGTTGCTTTTTAGTGTTTTTATCATTGTGATGTTGGTGCTGTAAACTGAACTGGTAGCACAGCTGGTGTAGAGTGGTTTAGAAACTGAATGAATAAATTTCTTAAATGTAACCTGCCTTGAGTTCCATGATGGATGAAAGAAGGAATATATAAATCACAAGGGTTTCTTGTTGTAGCCTTTCCCAACCTCCAGGTGCTTGAAACTATGACCAGCTGCAGCCAGCATGGCCGTTGGACTGATGGGAACTGTAGTCCAATAATAATAATAATAATAACAATAATAATAATAATAATAATACTATTTATTATTTATACCCCATCCATTTGGCTGTTTTCCCCCAGCCACTCTGGGCAGCTTCCAACAAAACATTAAAATACAATAGTCCTTCAGATATTAAAAGCTTCCCTAAACAGGGTTCCCTTCATATTGAACTTGTGGTGGTGACTTGGTAAATTTGATGAGCAGTAGAATCAACACAGGAAAGAAGAAAATACTTCTTCGCAGAGCACATAATTAATTTGTGGATAATTAACAGCCCCAGGATGTGTGGATGGCTGCTGATTAGATGGATTTAAAATGGGATTAGACAAGTTTATGGAGAACTGTCAGTGGCTGTAATAATTAAACAGAACCTCTATATTCTAAGGAAGCTTCATCAGAGGTAGCGTATCTTGAAATGTCAGTTGCTACAGAAAAGCAGCTAAGGAAGGCAGTTGCATTCATGCCCAGCTTGAGAGCTTCCAGGAAGATGGGCCTTTGGTCTGATCCCTCAGGAGTCGTCCCCCCCTCCCATGCAAAGAGCTTCCTTTTTACAAATGTGTGAATAAACATTCAATCATAAGAGCCCACTTCTGCACTCTGAAGTGATAGAGTTGTTTATAACCTACCTTGGTAAGAATTTTACCTCAGTATGTGTGAAGAAGAAGACAATCGTACACAGAGCTTTTTTAGAATACCAATTAGTACTGTTCAAATTGAAAAATATGAGCACCACAAGCAGCTTGTCTTTTGTTTTGTTTTTTAAATAATAATTTTTATTAAGTTTTCCATTTTAACAATCCCATCAAATCACAATAAATATTCCAGATTATATAAATACATATCATAAAGTTCAAATATTTTGCCAAATTATAAATTTTTGTTGGGGGTTCCCATGCTTCAAGTTCAGTGGGGTCCAATCACCTCATATTTCTACTGCATTAAGTGTCCACTAGTCCCTTCTTTAAATCTTCTTGTTATTATCCTTCTTCTTTCATAGCCTCTGAGTTGTTTCCACAGGCGAACTGAAATGAGCAATATTATGCTTCTGTGTGAACTTTGTATGACTCTCCTTCCTCCCCCAGCTGGTAAATCTTTTATTTGCAGTATATCATCACGGGCTGGTATTTACGCCAAATCCATCCAAAAGTCCTTCTCGTCTCGGGTGGCAGACGCCATCTTTTCTCAGTTCCGATGAAATAGAATCTAGGCATTTGCTCATTAATTTTCTCAGACAGGTTGCTCCAAACATTAGTCTTTCCAGGGGAGGTTTGCCAAATCAAAATTGAGATACAGATATAATAACCAAGTAAGGGCTCGCCTCCCCCTATGACTATTAATCTCTGCAACACAGTCTGTCTCATAATGGCGGATCCCGATTAAATAGTGCCTCACAAGAGGGTCTTTTATCTTCTTCCAAATATTTCAAAAAACAAAGGCTTTAGTTAATATTATTATTTCACAGTTTATATTTTCTGATCTCACTTGCTATAAGTAGTATAGACGGATCTTCTGGGGGAGGGGTGGTTAGGTAGTATCGTAGTAGGAAAAGAAAAAGTTTTATCCCCGCCTCCTTTCCGTTCCGTTTCAACATACCGGCTTAGATGTTTTTCTTTGGTGTTATCTTTCTTCCAATCCGTCACTCTTGGCATCTCAGTGGCTGGCTTAACTAGCAGATAAAATACCTTTTCTTCGCTCGAAGCATGTCCATAAATCTTATATCCAATCTTTTATCTTAAGAAATGGAACTTGGAGTGCTCATAGAGACAGCGTCCAGGAGATCCGAGCTCGCTCGAGGGCTTTCCATCCAGTGCCCCCACCCCCTCCTTCTTTTCAAACTCGGGGGTGGTTTGTGGGCAGCCGCGGATGAGACTGCATCTTCCCTTCCACTGGGAAGAACCCTGGGAGGCTGATTACTCCCATCTCAGCCTCTTAATTACCTTGTGTGAGCTGGAGAGATGGTATTGTCGGGCATCTTCCATGGCGCCCCTAGCGGAGCCCCGCTTGTCTTTTGTGTTTAATTATGTCCACCATTCAATTATGATATATACATAATTCAGGATTTCACAGGTGTTTTGATACTGATGTGTCATACACAACTCCTAGGCAGCAGTGCAGAAAAGGCTTATGCCTGCATCTGTACAGTGGAGACTGGTCCATTAGGGCAAATGGGGCATTGCCCTGCCAACCTCCATCTGCCCTCAGCTAGCTTCCACCTGCCTGCCTTTTTTCTTAAAATCCCTCCAGAAGGTGGCTCTGACTGTCAGCCTCCTTGCCCTTAGTCTCAGTGTTGCTCTTGTAGAATTCAGAAGGAGGGAGAGTAGAGACAAAACCAGAATTAGTTGGCTCTATCTATCATTGGCTGTAGCTCAACCAGCCTCCTACATTTGACCTCTATGACTTCTGCTCTACCAACTTCAATGGCCACCAACCTCCACTTATTTCAGTCGAGTAAATTTCCGGCTAGCACAACTGCTATTTTCCTTCTCCACCCCACTCCATTTCCAAAAGAGCAGTCCTGACTGTTGGCTCCCCCCTCTTTAGTCTCAGCATTGCCCCCTGTAGAACTTGGGAAGGAGGAGGACAAATTTGTTGGCTCTGTCATTGGGTCTTGCTGAGCCTATCATTAGCCCTGGTTTCACCTACTTACTGTTGGCTTCCCTGCCTTCTGCTTATCAACCCCAATGGTCCCCCATCCACCACTGCATCTAGATGGGCTTTGTATATCTGTCTAGTCCTATAGGCTTTCTTAACACATTACTTTTTTCCTTTTTAATGATTCCTAGGAACAGAATGATTCCATCTATAATATGAGCCATGCCAAACAAATACCAGAGTTGCCGCCTTTGCCAGGTTTGGCTGCAGAAGACCCCTCTGAACTGTATCAGGTATGTATACTTCTTATACTGCCCACTGGGTTACATCTATTAAGGCACCATCAGGCACTGCTTATGGGAGATGAGTGGTACTCTGGGAAGGCAGGTTCTTTGTGTTGCAAGTCAGGGTTCCAGATCCTACAGAAGAAATATTCTTAATAAAGCATGGTTTCATTGTTCTTCATAAAGCACGGCTACAAGTGATTGGTTCCAAATGAAATGTGCTTTATGAGGATGTGCATCAAACAGTTACATTTCACAAGAAACAACAGAATAGTTATGCATTGTGAGTAATGTTGTATGTACATGGATTCAAACAGTTGTGGTGGGAGTACACTGGAGCCAGAGTAACATCAATCCAGATAGCAGATGAACTACTGGGACTTGGAATGCTTCTTCTAATAAGCATGGCTGAGTCATAGTAAAAAGAGGAAGGGAAGAAGTTTCTCTTGGATGCCTCTTTGCAATGGTTTTGTGTGTGCCTGCCTGACCTGTGGGCTAAAGTCTGGGCAAGCATAGACAAGCCATTCCACAGTGGGGCATTGTGATTTTGCTGGCTGCCCTCTGACCTGTCTTACAAACTGTTATGTACTGGGTCGAATAGGATCCAAACTGCAGCAGTCTGATTGCTCCTAGAACAATAGGATTCAGAATGCAGCAGTCTGATTGGTCCTAGAACAATGCAGCAGTATGATTGGTTGGCAGGAACCACCCAATCATGCTCCAGATTGAAGTGAATCCACAACCTGATTGGCTTACAGTAGAATTCCGGAATTAGCCAATCATGTGCAGCCCATTGTGTAAATAATGTATATAAAGCAGATACTTTGAGGGGACATTCATTCCTCCTCACCACTATGAGCTGAATAAAGAGCATGAAATCACTTTGCGACTCCGAGTATATTTCACTGGCGACGAGGATGGGATCCCGCTGAGCTGACTGCCACACACAGCACCGCAGCACCGCCACCTGCCGCACCGCTGCCTCGCACCGTGTATCCAGGCTTCAGCTCCGGGACACAAGGAACTCAGAATGGCAACCGACAGCAGCTTCACACCGTTCAACCCTGCATCTGGAGACTGGGAACCGTACGCCTCCCGTTTCACCTTCCTCCTAGAAGCCAAAGGGGTCACCGATGACGAAGACGCCAAGAAGAGGGCAATATTCTTCAGCGTTTGCGGAGAGGAGACATTTGAAATCGCCCGGGCTCTCCTTGCGCCTGAAGACGTTGCTACTGTTCCATACTAAACAATAATGGAACAGCTGAAGGGGCACTTTTCGCCACAGCCCTCAGTGGTGGCTCGTCGAAATGCCTTCTACGCAAAGCGACAAGCCCCTGGGGAAACCATAACTGGGTTTGTGACCTCTCTCCGCCAAGCCGCCCGGTTCTGCAACTTCTCAGAGCTGAAGAACATGCTTCGTGACCGCCTCGTCGGTGGCCTGAGGGATGAGAAGCTGCAACGACGCCTCTACGCTAAGAAGAACCTAACGTTCCAGGTCGCTCTGGAGGAGGCCCTGGCAACGGAAGCTGCCGAGAGGTCGACGCAAGAGGCACAGCCGAGCCAGCCGTTCCAACCGAGGGTCCACCACGAAGACCTCACCGACGACTCAGGATCTGACAGGGAGGAGGTGCACTGAGTACAGCAGCGCACTCAAGCAGCCCACATACCACAGCTGCCTCGACGAGAAGGAGGGAACTGCGCAAGCTGTGGAGAAAGTCACGAGAGGAGGACCTGCCGTTTCCGCAACGCAGAGTGCAGGCAGTGCAGAAAAGTGGGACACATCGCCCGGGTGTGTCGGGCTCGGCCCACCCGACGCCAGGCATCAGATGACCAATCCAAGAACCCCAGGTCCCAGGGCCCAATGCACCAAGGCAACTCGACGGAGCTCACGGACTTCCAGGTATACCAGTTGCCCCACCCCAACGTAGAGAAAATTTATGTAGAGGTACAGATAGAGGGGGGCCCATGCCGCATGGAGCTTGACACGGGTTCAACTCTATCCATAATCTCGGCAAGGACCTTAAGGAAACTGTGTCCTACTGGGGGTCCCAAACTCAGCCCGGCCCCATTCACCCTCCGGGACTTCCAGAAACGTAAGGTCCCCACAATGGGGGTGGGGACCTTCAGGGTGCAATACCGAGGGCGGACGCGGCAACTGGACTTACTTGTGGTCAAGGGCCCCTACATTAGCCTACTGGGATTGGCATGGTTTGGACCACTGGGGCTAGCTGTCACCGGGGTGAACCACACTAGCTTACAAGTGGACGTGGACGCCATATGCAAGGAATTTCCGGGGGGTTTTGATGGGAAATTGGGACAGTATACGGGCCCCCCCATTGCTCTACAGCTTGACCCCGCAGTACGACCGGTCAGGCTCAAGGCCCGCCGGGTCCCGTTCGCCCTGAAACCCCGTATAGACGAGGAATTGGACCAGCTCATGGAGCAAGGAGTGCTGGAACCGGTGCCTAATGCCCCCTGGGAAACCCCAATCGTCACACCTGTCAAGCCTAATGGTTCAGTCCGCATCTGCGCAGACTACAAATGTACCATAAACAAGGCCCTCACGGCCCATGCATACCCAGTGCCAGTGGTCAGCCATGTCCTTGCCACCCTGGCTGGGTCGAAAATTTTTGGCAAGCTGGACTTGGCCCAAGCATATCAACAGCTGCCAGTAGATGAGGCCACAGCAGAGGCACAGACTATTGTGACGCACAGAGGAGCATTCAGGGTAAAGCGGCTGCAATTCGGTGTCAGCGTGGCACCAGGCATATTCCAGAATCTAATGGACTCTCTCCTTAAAGGGATTCCTGGCGTCACCCCCTTCTTCGATGATGTGTTGATTGCCGGGCCCACACCAGAGGAGTTTGAGGACCGCCTCCGCACCGTTCTGCACCGTTTCCAAACAGTGGGTCTCAAGGTGAAGCGGGAAAAATGTCTACTAGGAGTGCCCCAGGTGGACTTTCTGGGATTTATGTTGGACGCAGAAGGGGTCCACCCGACTGGGGACAAGGTACGGGCCATTTGTGATGCCCCAGCGCCCAAGAACAAGATTGAACTTCAGGCCTTCTTGGGACTATTGAACTTTTACCATTCCTTCCTTCCCCACAAGGCGGCGGTAGCGGAGCCCCTACACAGACTCCTGGACAAGCGGGCCCCTTGGGTGTGGGGCCAGCGCCAGGAGGCCGCATTCCAGGCAGTCAAGGACTTGCTTGTCTCAAACTCGGTCTTGGCACACTTTGACGAGAGGCTGCCGGTGGTGCTAGCATGCGACGCCTCACCCTATGGCATTGGCGCTGTCCTGGGACACCAACTCCCAGATGGAAGAGAGGTACCGGTGGCATACTTTTCCCAGACACTCAACGCAACCGAGTGGAACTACTCACAAATCGACAAGGAGGGTCTGGCAATCGTGAAGGGAGTTAAAAAATTCCATGATTTCTTGTACGGGCGGCCCTTCACCGTGGTGACTGACCACAAACCGTTGCTTGGCTTGTTTGCCCCCGAAAAGCAGACCCCCCAAGTGCTGTCTCCTCGCGTCCTCAGGTGGTCAATTTTCCTTGCCAGCTACCAGTATGCACTGATTCACCGCCCTGGGAAGGCGATGGGCCATGCGGACGCCCTCAGCAGGCTACCACTACCGGAAACAGGCCCCGACCCAGCACCTGCACAAGAGGTTATGAGCCTGGAGCTGCTTCCCGACCGCCTCATTCAGGCACAAGAAGTTGCACACCATTCCAAGAAAGATAGGGTCATCTCCCGGGTCCTGGACTGGGTGTGGAGGGGATGGCCCAGCAGCAACCCCAGGCCAGAATTCGCCGGCTACACAACCCGCAAACATGAACTGTCGGCACACAAGGGGTGCCTGTTATGGGGAAGCAGGGTCGTTGTTCCCCAGCCCCTCCGCAAAAGGGTCCTCACAGCCCTACACGAGACACACCCAGGGGTAGTAAGAATGAAGGCCCTTGCCAGGAGTTATGTGTGGTGGCCGGGGATCGACGGAGAGATAGAGGCCTAGGTCAAACACTGCCAGGCCTGCCAAGAATCCCGCCCAGATCTCCCAAGGGCCCCAGTCCAGTCCTGGGAGTCCGCCCGAGCACCATGGTCACGCCTGCATGTGGACTTTGCTGGCCCCTTTCAGGGGAAAACATTCTTCATAGTGGTGGACTCCTACACCAAATGGCTGGAAGTTGCACTGGTACCGTCCACTTCTACGTCCGCAGCCATCCGGGTACTACGCAGGCTGTTTGCAACCCACGGGCTCCCTGACACTCTCGTCTCAGACAACGGGACTGCATTTATGTCAGGAGAATTCCAAACCTTCACAGCGCAGAACGCCATCCGCCACATCCGTTCGGCGCCATTCCACCCTGCCACCAATGGCCAAGCAGAACGCATGGTGCGGACCACCAAGGAAACCCTTCGCCGCATGACACAAGGGGATTGGGAGTACCGCCTTGCCACATTCCTTCTAGCACAGCACTGCACCCCCAGCTCAACGACTGGCCGGAGCCCCGCTGAACTACTAATGGGTCGGCGCCTTGCAATCAGATTGGACCGCCTTCACCCCGATAGAGCTCAGGATGAGGTAGTGGTGGGGGAAGGCAGGAACCCCCGGACCTTCGAGGCCCAGGACCCAGTATACGCAAAGAATTTTGGGGCAGGCCCTGCATGGGTACCCGCCACAGTCACCAGGGTCACTGGCCCCGTGTCGTACGAGGTGCTAACAGATGGGGGGCAGTGCTGGCGCCGCCACTGCGACCAGATACGGCGACGATTCCCGGGAGAAAACCAGGAGGAGGAGGACAGGTTAGAGGAGTCCCAAGGGAACAGTGGGGCAGCGAGGCCCATAGAGCAGCAGGGGCCAGCAGGAGAGGCAGAATCAGTAAATACAGAGAGGACCCGTGAGGCCAAAAGGACACCGGAACCAGAACCACGACTGAGCGAGCCGGTTGCGCCAGACCAAACAGCCCCATCACAGCCAGCATCCTTGGAACACGAGCCAGAACCTGAACCCCGGACCAGGGAACACCCCAGGCCGCAACGCACACGTAGGCCGCCAGCGTACCTTGAGGACTATGAATGCGACCTCCCGGGCAGGACTGGAACTTAGAGGGGAGGGGTGTTATGTACTGAGTCGAATAGGATCCAAACTGCAGCAGTCTGATTGGTCCTAGAACAATAGGATCCAAATTGCAGCAGTCTGATTGCTCCTAGAACAATAGGATTCAGAATGCAGCAGTCTGATTGGTCCTAGAACAATGCAGCAGTATGATTGGTTGGCAGGAACCACCCAATCATGCTCCAGATTGAAGTGAATCCACAACCTGATTGGCTTACAGTAGAATTCCGGAATTAGCCAATCATGTGCAGCCCATTGTGTAAATAATGTATATAAAGCAGATACTTTGAGGGGACATTCATTCCTCCTCACCACTATGAGCTGAATAAAGAGCATGAAATCACTTTGCGACTCCGAGTATATTTCACAAACTTTGGCCATAGTATATAATAACTGATGTGTATTTGTAGAATCCACTGGCCTAATAATGTGTGAACTGTACCCAATCAGTCTGTTAGCAGGCTGTGCATTGGGTTTGTTACATTCAGTATTGGGTGCAGAGGAGCTTGGGCAAAATACATACAGTGGGCCCACTCCTTCCAGCTCTCAACATTGCCCTTCCATTGGTCTGTGATACAGGAAGTGTCCAATGGAAGCTAGTCCTGTAGGGCAGATGAGGCACTGCCCCACCAAGCTCAATATGTTCTCAGCCAATCCCCACCTGCCACACCAGATTTAAGGCGGCACAGGCGGTTCCCTCCACAGGGTGCTGAACCAAGGGGGCGCAAAACAACAAAAACAATAATAAACTTATATTTATATGGTTACGTACTGAGAAGATCTGAAATTATTGTGAAAATAAGAAATATTTAGGGGGTGTTAAGTATAATTGTTTAACTGTACATTGAAATGGAAAATAACTCTGTATATGTCTGCATGTGTACTGCTAAAAACAGCATGGTTTGGAAAGTTCCATTGAGCTAAAACAAAAGCTCTCAGAGAGCTTGACAGGTGCTGATGAACTGAGAATGTATCTTTGCTAGCTCCCACAAGGTGTTTAAGTTGGATCACATGAGATATTCATGTGTCCATTTTGGGGGTGTGACTTAGGTGTGCGTTCTGAGGCACTAGAGAAGAAAGGATGTGCAAATGGTTCTCTCTAGGAATACAGCCTCAAGTTAATGGAGACTGTGTTGGAGAGACAGAGCTTTGATTTCAGCTCTGAATGAAGTTATTTCATATTTCTAAGATGTTCTACCTGTGCAGGGATCAGCACCTGACATTATGTGATTATCTGGATGTAACATTATTTGTTTCATGTTTGTTTTGAAGCAATTTCTGTTAGTAAAGCTTTTGAACCATATTTTTGGACTGGACAATTTTTATTTCAGTTTTTATTCATTCTATTGCTTCTGAATGTGCAATATTAATAACCACAATAGGGGGCACCAAATTTTGTCCTCTCTCAGGTTGCCATATTACCTAAGTCCATCCCTGCACCTGCCTACCTTTTTATTTACAACTAGTAGCACTGATTGTCAGTCTCATTGTCTCAGTGGTGCTATTGTATAATTCAGCAGGGAAGATAATAGGGGCAAAACCAGAAATAGTTGGCTTCATCTACCATTGACTCTAGCTCAAGCAGCCATTTGATATGGCGCCCCCTACTGTTGGCCTTCCCGACTTCTGCCCTACCCAGTCCTAGTGGGCACCAGCCTCCACTGTCATTACCTTATATCAGTTAAAGAAATTGCCAGCTTGCACAACAGAATATAAACTGTTCTTTTTCCTCCCCATCCCACTCCATTTCAGATGATCCAAAATAGCAGCTTTTACCCTTCTCTGATGCAAAGAGCATCCTGGACTTTGGCAGCTCCCTTTAAAGAGCAGCGTCATTTCCGGAGCCCCAGCAACTCCATTGCCAATAATTACACCCTCACTGCACAGAACTTGAAGATGAAAGATCTGCGTAAGATAGTTTCACCTTTAAAGGCAAGAAAGCCAGCTGGGACCACAAGACATTCTTCACGTATCCTATGTGTTTGTGTCTCTTGTCCTTGTGTTTCTTGTCAAATGCTTGTTTATCTTCCTGTCTTTTTGTCTGGCAAGGCTGCTCTATATGTGTTGGCCCAGCCTTTGTTCTCCCCTCAAGCTTACAATTATTATTATTATTAATTAAATTTTTATATCACCCTTCATTTGAAGATCCCAGGGCGGTTCACAACAGAAAAATATAAAATGAAAATCCAAAATACATACAAAAACTGATAACCTGCCTACCACAAACACATTTAAAAAGCCATAGAATGTTAATCAGCTGAACACCTGGTTGAAGAGAAACATTTTTACCTGGTGCCTAATGATATGTAATGAGGGCGCCAGGCAAGCTTCTCTGTGAAGAGCATTCCACAAACACTGCCAAAGGCTGCCTATGCACCATATACTGTATTTAAACCATATCCCCTCCTCAAAGAATTCTGGGAACTGTAGTTTACCCCTCACAGAGCTACAGTTCCCAGCACTCTTAAGCTACTGTTCCCAGGATGATTTGGGGTGGAGAATGTGCTTTAAATACACTTTAAATGTGTGGTGTGTATGCAGCAAAACTCTACTGCAGTAGATGACACCACCACTTCTGCTTTGAAAAAAAGTATGGCCGCAGGGCACTGCACTCTGCTGTGTTGCTGTTCCACTAGAGCACTGGTGCTAGCAGTGCTTTGCACACCCAGCTATTGGTGGTGTCATCAGGGAGAAGTCTATGCCTAAGCATTCCCTTAGCAAAGTGCTCCAATGTGTTTGGGGAACACTGGTGCACTCAGATCCTTCTTACAAGCTTCCCATAAGCATCTGGTTGGCCACTATGAGAACAAGATGCTGGACTTGATGGGCCATTGGCCTGATCCAGTGCGGCTCTTCTTATGTTTTCCATGCCCTTTCCCACCTTGCTGAGCCTTCGGCTGTGCGGTTTTCTTGGCTTCAGTAGCCAAGCACCTATGCGTAAGCAATCTAAGTTTCCCAAAGTGCCCCAATCATTCTGGGAAATTTAAAACTGCAGCTCAGACTTTTGAGTCAGGGAGCCCAGGCTGGTTTATGCCCTGTTACCATCCAGGCAGGTGTCCAAGGGTGCTGGGTACTGATGGGCCTGGGTGGTGTGGTGGCTAACAGAAATAAAAGGGACATCTTCCTTCTCTTACCAATGACTGCTGGTGTTCTGTGACTCTCTTCTAGCAATTGCAAGGTCTGTAAACATTCTTTGACATGAAAGCAATTTGGAGATTGCTGTCAGCCAAACAGCTTGTTATGCTGGGAGTCTCATGCTTATTTCCCCCATTATTTTAAAAATAAAAACACTAAATGCATCTGTGCTATCTGTCCAGTGAGGGGGGAAAGTGAATGACAGTGAGGGCTACTTGCATTTGATCTGGAAAGTTCCAGTGATTGAGGCTTTTTACCCCTTTCCTCTATGCCATTTTCTTCACCTAAATTGTGCCACCCCCAGCTGCTGTTTCCTAGTGGTGTGGGGAATTGCAGGTATAACAGAAGCTCCTGCATTTCCCTGCTGAGCAAGTAGTACCTTTCTGTGCGCCGTGAAACCTTCTGAGCATCTTTAGCTGCTTTTAGCACACAAACACCTGTCTCATTTTAGGGGATGCTTGTCCATTAGGGTGAATGGGGCACTTCTCCACCAGCCTCAGTCTACTCTCAGCCTCCCCCCCCACCTGCCTGCCTTGTTACTTAAAACTGGTCTAGGGAATGGCTCTTCCTGATATCAGCTCTGGCACCACCTACTGGTGGCCCCCTTGCCTTCCACCCTACCAATCCCAAGGGGTACCAGCCACTACTGGGCTGGTATCAGAACAAGGTTAGGAAGGGAAGCATATGAGCTTGCTTCACTCCCCTGTGTGCCTCTTTTGTTATAAAAAACAGACTCACCAGCCTGCATTTTAAGCAAATGGATAGTCCTGTGTTTAATAAACAGACGCATGCATATTTTGGCTCTGTTTGTATATTTCCAGTTTGGTTCCCTTTTCCTTATGTACATATGTCTGTTCTGTTCCCCACTAAGCAATTTTTAAAAAGCCACATTAAAATTAGCAGATTAAAATTTTATGTATTTTGAACTGTTCTAGCATTTGCTGCAATGTAAGTACAAAAGTACAAAAGGAAGTACAAAAGCTGGTAACTTCAATTCAAATCAACACATAAGTTTGGGAGGTGCAGATCAGGTAGAATTTGCAAAGCTCAAGAGTCCCCAAATCTGGACTAGTCTTTTCCTTTTTTGACTAGTGTTTTTTTCCCCTTGACCAAGTCATATAGCTCCCTCTGAGAAGAAGAAGAAACTTTCATCAGGAAATGTTGCTGATGACTATGACAGGTATTGTATAATTTATAAGCTGTGCATTTATCTGACTGATACTTAGGGACTTGGGTGATAGTTGTTGTTCCATAAGCTTTCAAGCGACTCCTTGCCTTAAGCTGCCCTGATGCTCCCCAGGTACAGGGGAAGAGATGATCTTATCACTAGTATTGAATAAAGATTCAGCTGCCAGTGAGCATAGCTGTCAACCTTCCCTTTTTTTGCGGGAAATTCCCTTATTCTAGCGCCATTTCCCGCTGCTTCCCGCTGCTATCCTGGATTGTTAGATATCCTGTAGATTCTCCCCGGGACAGGTGAGGCTGCTGATCCCTTATTTTCGACGCTGCTGATCCTTATTTTCAAATCTGAAAGTTGACAGCTATGCCAGTGAGGGAGGAGAGGCGGATTTAAGGGAGCACAACCGGTTCGGTTGCACTGGGTGCAGAGCCTCAGAGGCACCGCAACTATGATGTAGAATGGAAGGTGAAAAACGGGGGACGGAGGCACATGCCAAACTTTAGCACTGCACAGAGCACTGTTGGAATTTGAGACCCCAAAGTCCACCACTGAGGGGAGGCTGGGGGAGGATCCTCTTTGTTTGGCAGAAAAATGACTTTGCCAGGCTGACTTCCTGGATTGTTTTTGCCATTGACACTGAGGAAGAGGATCATCAGAACAACTGAGCAGTATGTGTGCATGGTGCTTGCTCCCAGTATACCATGATAAGCCAGAAAACTTGGTGCTCTCATGATGGGTTAACTTGGCTCATGTGTGATGTTCACATATTTCTTCCAGTTCCTTCTCTCACCCAGGTAACACATACCAGAAAGTAGCTCTTTATCTCAGGCAGCTAAGAGCACACAGCAATGAAAAGTTGAGGAGCAAGGGACAAAAATCATTTCTGGCTGCATAGACGCTGCAACTTTCAAAGCACATTCTTTCCCTCAAAGACTTCTGGGCACTCCAGTTTATCCCTCGGGGCAACAATTTCCAGCAACCCTTAACCAACTACAGTGCCCCGAATTCTTTGACATCAATAATGTGCTTCAAATGTGCTTTAAAGATATAATGGTTCCTCCTAAAGTGCTCAGATCTTGACCAGCCTGCTGGCCGGTCTAGCATCTCAGAACAAATCTAACAAATAGGGAGCAAAGGGCTCTCCACAGGACAGAATATTTCCAGCACGGAGCTAAATGTAGAGTAGAGATTGTGATAGAGGCCTCCTGCACAGCAAAAGATCTGGATTTGTAGGTTGCAAAGGGTGGTATTCAACTAAGTTTTCTCAGAGTGGGCTCATTAAAATTAATGGGCCAAATGTAGCCATGTTCATTAATTTCAGTGGGTCTGCTCTGAGAAAAATGTAGTTAAATATTACCCATAGACCTTACACAGGGTTGGTTCAGGCCCCATTAGACTATATTTGAAAACAGGGGAAATCCTTCTCCCCTCTCTTGTTCCTTATGGGTTCTTTTGTTTGCTAGCTTTTAAATTATTTTTAAGCACACAGATTTATGCACAAAGGCAGGAGCAGACAGCTGCACACACCCATGTTTGGGCACTTGCTTACAATATTATCATTCAGTCTATCAAAGTGTTCACTTCTGAGATACATCAAAGGCTGTCATTAAGACTTGCAAGTTCCAAACAGTAATTATGTCTTCATTACTTGCTGGTTGGTTGTTGCATAGGCCTAATTTCATCTGGGGAAAGTGGCTCACATCGCGCATATAGCGGCAAGATAATGTTTTATATTTGAGCTGTTTGGGGCCATTTTCCAACTGCTGTCATACGAGACTCTAATGTTGGCTTCTCCATGCTTTTCACAGCCACACAGCAATTCAGTGTTTCCGTCTTATGTGCTGCAGTGTCCTTCCACTGCCTTTTAATCCAATACCTTTATGATAGGGATAGGGAGCCTCAGGCTTGGGAGCCTTCCTGGACTCTATGGCCCTTGGGACTCCCTCCAGGTCATACCTCCGCCAAGCCACACCCTGTATTCCCAGGCCATACCCCCTCACTAGCTCTGCTTTGCGTCAGTGTTATTTGCCTTCCTGAAATGCATCCTTGAGCTCAATGTCTCTTTCTGGATGGAGGATAGAGAGGGGTGCCTGAGTCTGTAAGGATACTTGCCAACTTATATTTCTTGTTCCATCCACTTTTGCCTCTAGTCTCACCCACCACTGGCATGTGGCCCCCAGAAGGTTGCACAGAAGGGAATGTGGCCCTTGTGCTGTGAAATTCTCCCTGCCCATGATCATGGCTGATTAATATTCTTCAGTATTTTAAATGTGTTTGTAGAAGGGGAGGAAGTTATTATTTTGTTGTTTTTGTTTTAACTATTTATATGTGTTTTTTGATCTTTTGATGAAGGGCAGTTTATTACTATTATTATTATTATTATTAGTAGTAGTAGTAGTAGTAGTAGTAATACTGGCTGTCCAGAATTTCAAACAGAATTTTCTCCCAGCCATGCAGTTAACCTGATATCCTTTGTGGATAGGTGGAAGGCATAACTCATTATCTCTTAAACTGTTCCTTAGATAGAGATGCAAGAGGTCACTTTCTGAAACCTTTGTTCACACAAGCAAGTAGGCACACCCCAGCAGAAAGGGTTCGGTTTCTTTTATAATAATAATAATAATAATAATAATAATAATAATAATAATTTATTTATACCCCGCCCTCCCCAGCCAAGACCGGGCTCAGAGCGGCTTACAAACAATAATAAAAAAGATGAATGATTACAACTTAAAAACAAAAATAAAATACAACATTAAAATAATGGAACATTAAAATATTAAAATGTAGCCTCATCGCAGGAGGAGAAGGAAAAGAAAGGGAAAAAAAGAGAGGGAGGGAGGGAATCAAATTGGCTCCAAGCCAAAGGCCAGGCGGAACAACTCTGTCTTACAGGCCCTGCGGAAAGAAATCAGATCCTGCAGAGCCCTGGTCTCATGAGGCAGAGCGTTCCACCAGTCCGGAGCCAGAGTTGAAAAGGCCCTGGCTCTGGTTGAAGCCAATCTAATTTCCTTAGGGCCCGGGACCACTAGGGTGTCAATAATAGCTTTTGAGTGACAATAATAGCTTCGTAACACACAAAGTGGCCATCTATGCGCTGACTGCAATAAAAATAAGGAAAATGAGTTAGAGAAAATTGCCATACATTGTTGTGGTGATTTGGTGGTTTAATCTGAAATCAAGCTGGATTTGAGTTTGTTGGTGTCTCTGGTAACTTCTCTCTCCTACATTATCCAATTAAAATTGGATTTTTAAAAGAAAAAAAAATACTTACTAGAATTGGAGCTGTCAGAGGTGCACAATGGAAATTGTGTTTTAATGCTCAGGAACTTGGCAAAGCCTTTTTTAATTTTATGGATGTTTGTTCTGTATTATATTATTCATACTATTGTCTAAAGTAAGTTTGTCACTGCCTTTGGCTAGAACAATAAACTTATAAACTTGAGAACAATGGTATCCTTTGCATGCAGAACATGTACTCTGTCACTATTCTATGACTTTAGATATCCAAATCCCAAACCCACTTAATCCTTTAACCATTTAATATTTTATTTTGCCTGGTTGTAAATCTTAATTTCAGTTTTTATAGGAGTTCCTTTTTCCATTAAATAAAATAATGTGAGCAGAAAGGAAAGCTTAAATACATCTCCCCACCCCTCTCATTTTCCTGATGTATTATGTTACTTTTTTATTGCATTTTGCACAAAAGTTGTGCAACGTGAGAGTTTCTGTTGAGTTAATTTTGCTGATAGAGTCTATGTAGAAAAGCTCTGTATATTAAATAAATAAATAAATAAATAAATAAATAAATAAATAACATACAAGTATTTCTATCTATTTAGAATTTGTTCTAGCTGAATTTGTTTCCCTAACGATATGCTTTTGGTCATCAGCCTCTGGTGTCCTCCAGATGTTTTGGACTACAACTTCTATCATCCCTGAGTATTGGCCAAGCTAGCTGGGGCTGATGAGAGTAGTAGTTCAAAGCAACTGGAGGGCACCAGGCTGGGTGAGGCCAGGCTAAGGGGACTATAAGAAAGCTTGAGACATATTGAACATTTGGGGATGCTAAATGTATAGTAGGGTTTGGGGTTGTCCAAAATGTCATTTCTGGTTACTTAGCCAACTCAGCTGGCGGCTTTTAATTCCAGGGTGATGGCAATAGAGGAAGCACACAGTTCTGATTTGCTACTGACACCGGATAGGCAGAAATCTGAAACAGGAGTTATCTGTTATTCTGACAACCAGCCTCTAACTCCAGAAGAGCAGCTTGTTGTGATGCTCAGGCATGAGGAGGAAATAAGTAAAGGAAAAACTCTACCCACAGAGAGTGATCTGCAGGTAAGTGAGCTGTTTCCTGAAACACAGGGAAATACAGGTCCCCTCCAGATGACTAGTTTATCCACAATTCATACTGCTTTTATCCATAGCTTTTTATTTACAGTGGTACCTTGGGTTACATACGCTTCAGGTTACAGACTCCACTAACCCAGAAATAGTACCTCGGGTTAAGAACTTTGCTTCAGGATAAGAACAGAAATCGTGCTCTGGCGGTGCGGCGGCAGTGGGGGGCCCCATTAGCTAAAGTGGTGCTTCAGGTTAAGAACAGTTTCAGGTTAAGAACGGACCTCCGGAACGAATTAAGTACTTAACCCGAGGTACCACTGTACTTCCTTCTTTGAAGCAAAATGAACCAATGTGAACCTGAACAGGAACTAAACCTGAATTAAAACTCTGCAGGTTTCCGGTTATAACAGAAAATTGGGGGCAATATGGTAAGCAAACAGTAGGTAGGAGATACTCAGGGCTGAGATGTTGGGCAGTCATCAGATTGGGACAGAAGCCAAGCCAGGAGTTAGAGTGAAGCAGAACAAAGACACCAGGAATATCTACCGTTGCCCAGGGAAAGTTTCATGCCAAACAAGAAGCCTTTTCAGCCTCTCTGGTCAGAGAGACCCAGAAGCCAGCCTAAGTGGTGTGCAGGTGTGCAGAACCTTTGGCCCTCCAGATGTTGCTGATCCTATTTTCCCTGTTATACTCAATGCAAAAAATCTGTACATATATATGTATTTACTTTCTAGCGATACTGTTACTACATCCATAAAGGCATCCGGAAAGATATGCTGGCACCGCAGAACAAAGAAGTGATGGATAGCATTTTAAAGCATATCCCAAGTCATTTTCTTGCCAACCCAATGCTGGAGACGTTACTGAAAGAATTAACCGAAGAGATTCAGAATGATTATCATATTTGGCTCATGAAAGACATTGGTAAGAGAAAAGTGTGGTTTGGCAAGGGCAGTGATTCTTGAATTTTTATTGTCACAAGGTCTGCAAGCTGAACACCGGAATTCTGCAACCTGGTTTCTAGGACTGGTCCTGTCTTTAGGTAGATTGTGGAAGCTGCCTAGGTGCCACTTTTTGGGAGTGAGTATAAAATAATAAGGGACACGGGTGGCACTGTGGGTTAAAGCACAGAGCCTAGGACTTGCTGATCAGAAGGTCTGCGGTTCAAATCCCCGTGACGGGGTGAGCTCCCATCGCTCAGTCCCTGCTCCTGCCAACCTAGCAGTTCGAAAGCATGTCAGAGTGCAAGTAGACAAATAGGTACCGCTCTGGTGGGAAGGTAAACGGTGTTTCTGTGCGCTGCTCTGGTTCGCCAGAAGCGGCTTAGTCATGCTGGCCACATGACCTGGAAGCTGTACGCCGGCTCCCTCGGCCAATAAAGCGAGATGAGCACCGCAACCCCAGAGTCGGCCACGACTGGACCTAATGGTCAGGGGTCCCCTTTACCTATAAAATAACAAACTGTAATCACATTTGATTTATTAGACACAAAGTCTCTAGCATAATCAGAACTACAACTCTCAGCACCTTTAAAAACTACAGTTCCTAGGATTCTTTGTATGACCTAGTGTGCCTTCTGCACGTGCTGCATACACTTAACCATTGCTTCCAAACTGCATCCAGAGTTTCCTTCTTCTTCCCATGCTTTGTGTGGTTTTACCCTAGTTGATTACATCTTGATGGATCCAGAGGAGAGGAAAAGACTCTTTATATACAACATTCCATTGCCTTTTCCTCGAAGAGTGATTCGTGCACCAGTTCCATGGCACACAATCTACCAAGAAGTGAGAAGCTGGAATGAAGGTCACCTCTTCACAGTGAATCCTATGATGCTTACTTTGCAACGCCTCTGGTTCTCAGAGTAAGTCGCCTGGTTTATAAATATCCTCTAACTTCTTTTTAAGTAATAAGTTTCTATTTGCTTTCTATGCAAACTCTTAGCTGGGCATAGACTGATGAGATTGTGTGGAGTACAGTATCTTCTTGCTCACAGTCACCTTATATTACTGAACAATATTGGCTACGGAGCCAACTACCCTTCTGAAATATACTCAGTCGAGGCCAATCAGGTCGCTGGTTCACTTCACCTGGAGCTCAATTGGGTGGGTCCTGCGGACCAATCAGACTGCTGCATTCTGGATCCTATTGTTCTAGGATTCAGCTCAGTACAAAACACCTTCCCTCAGCTGTGAGTATAGATCAGTCCAGAAAGATTTCTGGTGGCTTACAGGAGCAATCCCAGAGGACCCCTTGTGCTGTATACAGTAGGAAATTGCATCTGTTTTGCATGAAGTAGGTATCCCAGGTTCAATTCCAACATCTCCAGGTATGGCTGAGAGACAAACCTGCCTGAAACCCTGGAGAGCTACTTGCAGCCATAGTAGATAACAGTGATCTTGATGGGCCAGTGGTCTGAGTTAGCATCAGGTAGCTTTCAGTGTCCCTAAAGGAGGGACTGTAGCTCATTTGCAGAGCAACTGGCTTGCTTGGAGAAGGTCCCAGGTAGGGCTGGAGAGCTGCTCCCAGTCAATGTAGACAGTACTGAGCTAAACAGACCAGTGAACTAACTTGGTATAAGGTGTGTCCTGTGTTCCTTAGACCGGGCAGGCACTGGTATGATTGCATTTGATCCTTATTCTACATCATTATGTCAAGTTCATAACAGCCATGCATTTTTTCCTCTTTCCTCCCATAGGTTTTGTAACCTGAGGTTTGTTCGTACCCAGGAAATCCTCGAGGGTGATTTGCCACTACTGCCCAGCGAGTTTGAAGACTTGGTCCGGAAACATTGTCAAGAAGCTCATGATATTCTTGAGAACAGGTCAGAGTGCTTTTGGAAAACCTATGACTTTCTAGCTGGTGTTGCACTACAGCTCCCAAAATCCCTGATTGTTGACCATGCTGGCTAGGGGCTGATAGGAGTTGGAGTCCAGCAACAGCTGGAGAGCCAGAAGTTTCCCACTTCTGCTTTATGTGAATGATGATTATGACATTGCTTTATTCATAGAAATGACCCAAAGCAACCTGCTGTTAAAAATATAAGAGTAACTTCTGTTGTTCCGCCCACTTTTTCTTAAGTTCACAGAGATGTGTGTGAACAGAATAACTGTGTGATGTTCTAAATACTCGCTTTTAAAGCCAATCATTTCTGTCTTTGGTCATAGTAAATCCTGCAGGAGTCCACCTCATTTCAGAGACTTTAGAGAAAATGCCCTGAGCAGCATGAATTAATGCTACTGGCAATCAAGCAAGGGTGGGGAACGTTTTTTGGCTAGACCGACCCAATCGTTCTTCCCACCCCACACAGTGTTTGCAAAGCGCATCGTGCATTACTTCTCAAGTGCCCAACAACCAGCTGCTCACTGGGCACTTGGCCAGTGCTCTGCAAGGGGATTTTCCAAGCCCCTTTGGTCCAAGCTCTGTCTTTACCTGACCATCTGACATCAGGGTTAGGGCTGTTAGTTTCTGTTCTTATCACTGAGCAGCTGCTGGGAGTCACAGGACTCTGTTTACATTCCAGAGACCTTCAAGTCTCACGGGAAAGGAGACGGGATGTGACGTTAGTGGTTTCCTGTTTCCTTTGTTCCTTTGTTCAGTTGCTCTCTGCTCTCACAGGGAGAGGATGTACCATATTTTTTGCTCTATAAGACTCACTTTTTCCCTCCTAAAAAGTAAGGGAAAATGTGTGTGCATCTTATGGAGCGAATGCAGGCTGCGCAGCTATCCCAGAAGCCAGAACAACAAGAGGGATTGCTGCTTTCGCCACACAGCGATCCCTCTTGCTGTTTTGGCTTCTGGGATTCAGAATATTTTTTTTCTTGTTTTCCTCCTCCAAAAACTAGGTGCATCTTATGGCCTGGTGCGTCTTATAGAGTGAAAAATACGGTATATTTCTTTGCTCTCTGCGTAGCTAGAAAATAAAGCATAGCAATGTAGCTCATACTATCTCATCCTTCCGCGTGCTGTTTTGATGCTCTGCTGGGATGACGTGCCTGAGGCCTTATCAAAGGATCAGGTCGTCAATTAATCGTCGGGAGGTGATTCCAAAGATGAACCTTATCAGCTCAGTCGAATGGAGATTCCAACAAGGGCATGTGGGCATGACTTGCCTGAGTCATGAGCCAAATAGAGAAACTTGGTGGGGAAAGAAGCATCCACCAAGCTTGTGCCCGCCAAATATTTTGGACTACATCTCCCGTCAGCTGTAGTCCAAAACATATGGAGGGCACCAGGTTGGTGAAGGCTGTTTTACAACTCATCGTTTTAAAACAATCTTGACATATGCTGATAGGATAACTTACACATTACAGGTGGATTCCAACATGTGCAGAACTGTTCATTGAACAGAAGCAAAACTGGCTGCATCTTGCTCCCCAGAATGACTTTGACTCTTCTCAACTGATAGAAGAATATTTTGCTTCAGTAGCCATCCTCATGTCTTTACAGCTACGGGAGATGGTCATTAATTCATTAGCGGATCTCCTTTCCTTCTTTAGGATACATAAGGTATGCAGAGTTTACCGTGTCACCTGGACTTTCAGTGCTTTGTAGACATTCATACAGCTTGATCTTATATTATATATTATGCATTTATTGTAGTTGTACAGTCGTACCTTGGAAGTCGAACAGAATCCGTTACAGAAGTCCGTTTGACTTCCAAAACATTTGAAAACCAAAGCACAGCTTTTGATTGGCTTCAGGAAGCTCCTACAGCCAATTGGAAGCTGTGGAAGCTGTGCCAGACATTCAGGTTCTGGAAATCGTTCAAAAACCAGAACACTCACTTCCGGGGTTCGATTGTTTGGGAGCCGATTTGTTCGGGAGTCAAGGCGTTTGAGATCCAAGGTACGACTGTATTGCATTATAAGATTTTAAAATAAACCAACAACTCATAAACATCAAATTGCTGTACAATAAAATCGCTGGAATATCATACATCTGAAAAACCATAGAATAGAGAAGAAGTGACCAACACTGAATCAAATTAATTCTCTAAAAATACTTGGTGAAAACAAAAGCATTTTCAGCAGGTGATGAAATAACAGAATGATTAAAAAAAGAGCAAATGCTGCCGTTCCATCAGATGGTAGTCAAGGTGTCATAACGAAGTATCAGCTGGAAACATAGATGACAGATAAAAGTACAGAAGACCTCAAGTAAAAGTCCATCCCCAGAAATCCCTCACCTCCAGTCAAATGAAACCCTGATTAAAAACAACAAATTACATTTAAAACCCTAATTAAATGTATGTTTGGAAGAGGGGATAGGGAAGAAGATACCACACCTCCTTCTCCCCCAGCCAACCACACTGCAGAGAGGAGTACTGGACCCTCCACACACCAGCTGGTGAGCTGAGGGTTTAGTGCTGCTCAGTTGGGCTGTGTGCATGTTCCCCTGTTTGGAACAGGTTGGTTAAACCAAATTTCAGTACAGGGCTGTTTGAAAGCCCTCTTGCAAAGAGCTTCAGGTTGCTCTCAGTAGAGGCTTCCTGCCTTTCCTTCTTACCTCACCTCCCCAGCCCCCATCACCTATATTGACAGTCCTGGATTGCCCCAGATTGGCCAGGTGATCTGGGACTCTCTTGACTCAACTTGGCTGAAGTCTGGTTCTGTTTGGATTGACCCAATTTGCTTCAAGTTTTAGGCTTGGCCAGACTCCATTGGACAGTATTTTCGTATTTGGACAATATTTTCGTTCTATTGCTGTTGGATGAATAATAGTATACAATCCTGCCAAATTTGGTTAACTTTCGTGTACTATGGAAAGGTTCAGTACTATGGAAAGGTTCAGTACTATGGAAAGGTTCAGTACATCCTCTTGATTCAGAATGGCATCTGATGGTATCCAAATATAGCCTTCTCTGGAAGGGTGGGTTTTCATATTGGGTGATAATATATTCAGAGGTGTCTACATGCATAGGGAACAGGTGGACAGAAAGACAGACAACTTTCCAAATATATAGCAGAAGAAGATTCTCTAGATGTAACATGCTTTCATTCTCTGTCTTCAGGATGGAAATGACTTTGGAGAAACTTATCATGAAATGCAATTCTTCATACCACAAATGTTGGTCATCAAACTGGAAGTGCAGGAGCCCGATATCATATTTGAGCCAGATGTGGGAGCTTGTTGGGATTTGCTGTATCACTGCTTCATGGAGGTTCTGAAAAATTCTGAGGGTCTTCCAAAGGTATGTAAAAGTAAGATTAAGATCAAAATCATGTCCATGTTTGCTCAGAAGTAAGCTATATTATGTTCAGTAGGACTTACTTCCAGGTAAAGGTACATAGGATTACAGACATATGCAAACATATGCAAAGCCTAATTGAAAACAGTGGCCTAGGTGCATGTAATGCTAAGCCATGCTTTAATTTGACCATTTGAATTTGGCCCAGCACCTTAACCATGGTTTTTTTATTCATGAACAAACCACGCGCATAAGCCATGGTTGGTTAATGTTTACTACAGCTCAGCACTATAGTTTACTATAGCTAAGCATTATGTGTGAACCACAGGCTTTTGGGAACTGACTGCTATTAATGAAAGGCCGGGGGCTGTGCTGTTTTTATTGTAATTATTTGTATGTTTTAAACAGTTTTATATGTGTATACTGTTTTAATTCTACCAATGTTTGTTTTTAAATGATGGTTTTTCCTATGTTTTTAGCAATTCTTGTTTTTATCTGTAAGCCACCTTGAGTCCTGTCAGGGGAAACGGCTGGGTATAACTAAATATATAACAACAACAACAACAACAACAACAACAACAACAACAACAACAACTGTAACTTAGTTTCTAGTATGCTTTCATATGATTGTGCTATTGTTTAATCATTTACAGTAGCGTATCAAATGAATTCTAGGATATAATAGGAGCCAAAAATCTACAGTGTAATTCCCCAAATTTTGTTGTTTAGTCGTTTAGTCGTGTCCGACTCTTCGTGACCCCATGGACCAGAGAACGCCAGGCACTCCTGTCCTCCACTGCCCCCCGCAGCTTGGTCAGACTCATGCTGGTAACCTCGAAAACACTATCCAACCATCTCGTCCTCTGTCGCCCCCTTCTCCTTGTGCCCTCCATCTTTCCCAACATTAGGGTCTTCTCCAGGGAGTCTTCTCTTCTCATGAGGTGGCCAAAGTACTGGAGCCTCAGCTTCACGATCTGTCCTTCCAGTGAGCACTCAGGGCTGATTTCCTTCAGAATGGATAGGTTTGATCTTCTTGCAGTCCATGGGACTCTCAAGAGTCTCCTCCAGCACCATAATTCAAAAGCATCAATTCTTCGGCGATCAGCCTTCTTTATGGTCCAGCTCTCACTTCCACTTCCACTTCCCCAAATTTTAAGCAGGGTAAAATCACTCACTTTTAAAAACCAACAGCAATAGCAACCTGTAAGTCAAGAAACAAGCATTTTCTTTATAATGCATTCATACAATGTTTATCCCTTTCTGCTCACTATGGTTCCTGCTTCCTCTTTCTAGGTACAAGTTAAACTATTCCCAGAATTAAAAGGGGATGACCTAATTCTTCGTACTGTCCAAGCAGATGAATCATTGGTTTCAGAATATGTGAACAAAACTGCTGAGATATTTAATCACAATCTTGTTGGTCCGCGAAAGTAAGCATATGCTGGTAGTTTTCTCGATCAAATAGTTGAAAACCTGCTCCTTGATCTCGGGAACCAAAATCTGGTCTCATTATCTTAAGAAGCATCCAAATGCATATTGAGCAGGGAAAAACCTGAACAAATTGCCAAAATGTATAGTAGATTTCCCAGACATTACGTTCTTTCATTTTTTGTTTCAACAATGGAAATGGCTTTGGAGAAAATTATCATGAAATATACCGTAGTTATTCATACTTGTCTGAAGGTACATGAGGTCACCATTTTGCTGAAGCAAATCAGATCTGGGTCTGGTCAGTGCCTGAATGTGTGACTGCCTGGGAACCACATTTATGCCACTTTGAATTCCATGATGGCATAAAAGTACATTAAAAAACATATATTCATTACCATTGATCCTGTTCTGGAGAATTTATGTTTCTTTTATCTTTCCCCCCTTGTGTTTAAGATACTTAAGCGTGTACGAGAAGTACAGCGATCTCTTGAATAACAATGCAGAAAATGACGTGACTGAGTTTTTAAGCAAAAGACATGATCTGGATGATTTTGTGGAGGTAATGACTTATAGCATAACTAAAAGCTAAATTACAAATGTAAGCCAGTGCAATTTCTTTATCCTGGAGAGCTTTTCATTTGAAGGGCATGGCTCTGCAAGGGGGTCAACCTGCACTTCTGGATCAGCACTTTCAAGCAAGATCAGGAGTGCAGAAAGCCGGGCCTGTGGGGAAAGGCACAACCTTGCTTATGGCTTTTGAGCACAAGCAACACCATGGGGTTTCTTTGCAATGGACTGAATGAGTGTATTAAGCGACCTGAGAAAGGTATCTACAAGATGCATACATAGTGCAATAGACACTTAATGCCCTTGTGTTGGAGAGGATGTCCCATTGTAGAGACAAATCAACACATGCAGTGGGAGTGTCCTACACAAATACTATGCAATAGAATGAAAGATCAAATTTCCCCTCATCTCTCTCCCCCCTCTCTCTCCTCTCTCCTTTTCCCCAACCACATAATGCATATGATAACAGTGCCACATACAGAATGTAAATGAATTGTGAAAAAGACTCTATAAATTGAAAGTGAAGACACTGTATGTGCTTTTCTTTGTTTGTTTGTTACACAAGAAAATCATTAATAAAAACTAATTAAAAGAAAGAAAGAAAGAAAGAAAAGAAACACATTTGTAGACTGCTCTTTTCTCTTTTTCAACATGTCCGAAATAGCCTGAGATAATGTGATTGTTGTTACTGTTGTTGTCACCATATAACCATGGTAATGTCTTCCATATGCAGAAGATTGATGGTTTGACGAAACTGAAAAAAGAAATTGCGTCTCTGCACGTCACAGTCCCTCTGGCCTTGTTCTGCCTTGACGCATTAAAGCTGAATGAGGATCTTTGCTGTCGGACTCAGAAGCTGAAAGACAGGCTGATTGAGTTCCAAGTGGAAGAAAACAGGGAGGTAAACCAGAGGTATGTGCAAATAAATGGGACATGACCATGATGGGGGGGGGGTCTGTACGTTTTGGTTTCTCCCCCCCCCCCTTTTAAGTTCAGTTCTCCACATTGCCACAACAGATTGTGGATCCTTCTTATATTTTTTAAGAAGTCCTTATGATAATGAACCAGCATTTTAGTACCGATTTCACTTAATATACACATTTTAATGCATCTCTCTCTCTCCTGCAAGAAATTCTGGCTGATGTAACGCAGTTTTGTATGTCACTTTGCCTAACACATTTGTTTGTTTGTTTATGCAAATATTTATATACCACTATATCATTAAAAAATTCATTCATTGTGATAGATGTTTAACAACATGTCCCTCTTCTGTTTCCATCTGTAGCATATGCAACCAGTACAGCATAATTGCAGACAAAGTCAGTGATGTGCCTATGACCACTGAGGAGCTGGTTGATACCACGGCCTATTTGAAAAAATCCAGTGACGTCACTGTCTTTAAGTTGCGTCGTGAAATCAGGGAAGCTATCTACAGACTGGAATTCCTGATGGACTACGCTGATCTTCCTTGTACGTTTTTGAAAAGGAAAATACAACAAAGAAAGAATCCAAGCTAAGGGCTGGTCTTAGGACTGTCACCCAGCTAAACAAATCTTAGTTGATTAATTGCATGAGCTTTAATTGATCCTTTATTTGTTTTTAAGTGATACATACACCTATGAACACGAGAAAGGAGGATGCCTATTCTAATAGGGTGCTTTCAATCTGCCATTTAATGAGAGCCAGTGTGGTGTAATGTAGAGTGTTGGTCTAGGACCTGGAAGACCAGAGTTCAATTTTCCACTTCAGCCAGGAAGTTTACTGGGTGACCTTGGGCCAGTACCTCACAATGCTGTTGTTATGATTAATTGAGGAGGGGGAGAATCATATACGCCACCTCGAACTCCTTAAAGAGGAAGGTGGGATAGAAATGCAATAAATAAAAAAACAAATACTTGCATTAAAAACCAGAGCTTGGTCAAAGATTTTGTTAGTTTTCAACTTAAGTTTATTTGAGTTAGCTTTTTGGTGCAGCAGCATCACAAAATAACATACGAAGGAGTGCAAGAATGGCCACAACAGAACAGATGTGCAGATTAATTTAAGGTATAATGTTTTCCTAGGTGATGATATAAAGCTGAACAGTACTGTTTTGCATTGGCCGGATGAGATTGAGGTCATCTTTGAAACTGCAAGGAATCAGCTGATGAACAGACGGGATCATGTGGAGCTCTGTCTCATCAAAAGGTAAGTTACTAACTTAGGAGGAGGTGGCCTCAGAAACTGCCGCCTCCCATTTGAACCTTCCCAAGCCATTAAGATGGGCCTTGATAGCCCTACCATTGGGAAAAGGGAGCCAAGTAGATTACTGCAATGCGTTATACATGGGGCTGCCTTTGAGGACGGTTCGGAAGCTGCAGCTGATGCAGAATTCGGCAGCCAGGTTGCTTACCCTTTGCTTTGCAGAGTTAAGTTGAAGGTCCATTGTTTATTTATGCAATCTAGGCATTTTATATCCCACTTTTCTTTAACAGGCTAACAAAACCTCCAAGTGACTTCATTCTTCACTTCACTTACTGATTTTTTTTGGGGGGGGGTTGTTTTTGTTTTTAACTGAGGAGCAAGCTATAAGATGAGTGAATGCTTTGCTGTCTTTGCTTACAACCAGGTGCTCTGAATTCGAGGCTATCCTAGAAAATTATAACAAAGAAGTCGAAAGCTTCCGAAAGAAGGATGTCATGACCATGGAAGAAATGAAGAACAATGTTGAAAAGTTTAATGAGTTGTCTAAGAATTTGGACGCTGCTCTTTCTGAATATGAAGTTAGTCTCTCCGTAGCTTTAAATTTGCAAATGCTTCCTTAGCATAATCCTAACCATACCTGCTCCATAGTAGGTCCTACTGAATTCAGTGGGGCTTACTGCCAGATAAGTCAGGTTAGGATTGCAGCCTTAATTTATTTTAAAGTGCCAGCCTGTGCATGTCTATGCAGAAGTGAGCTCCTCTGGTTTGCATCCAACTATTCACAGTAGACCCATTAAAATAATTGGATCTAAACTAGTCATGCCTATTGATTTCAATGGCTCTACTATTCTGAATATGTCTGATAATGAGTGCAATTATGCAGCCTAAGGTATTGAGAATGGTTGACCAGTGGTCTTTTCTGGAACGCAATTGTGTTCTCAGCACCCAGCTTTGAATAGTTTTATTATTTACAGTAGTAATGCTTATCATTGCTAAAAAGTTTGTGACACTTCACAAAGTGCAAGAGGGCAGGTCTCTGTCCTGAGGAGCTCACACTTCAACCCAAGTGAAGCAACAGAGGGAGGGGAACTTAAGAAGAACCTGCTAGATTAAGCCAATGGCCCATCTAGTCCAGCATCTTAGTCACACAGCAGCCACCCAGATGCCCATGGGAAAAGCCCCCCCCCTTGCAGGACATGAGTGCAAGAGCACTCCCCCCACCTGTGATCCCCAGTGGCTAGTATTCAGAAGCATTACTGCCTCTGGCTGAGGAGGCAAAGCATAACTGTTGTGGCTAGTAGCCACTGATAGCCTTCTCCTTCACGAATTTGTCCAATCCTTTAAAATCACCCAAGTTGGTAGCCATCACTGCCTCCTGTGGGACTGAGTCTCATAGTTTATGCACTGCATGAAGATGTGCTTTCTTTTATCTCTCTTGAATCTTCCAACATTCAGCTGCATTGGATATCCCTGAGTTCTAGTGTTCTTCTGCATGCACAGACCATGTTGTAGCAAATTTTGATAAGGAAATGATGTGGGGAGACTTGGATCTGAATTTCCCCCTTCTCTAAAGAAATTGTTTTAGCTCTTTTTGTAATGCTGGATTGAAAACACACATACACCAAGAGCTCTGCACCAAATCATTAAAATAATGTGTGTGTATGTGTGTGTTACAGGCTATTAATAAGGAAGAAGAGCTACTGGAACGAGAGAAAAGCCAGTTTCCACTGCTGCAGACTATCATCACAAACAAAATACCTTTTGAACAGCTTTGGGTGACTGCTTACAACTTCCATACGAAGTCTGAGGAATGGATGAATGGTGAGGTTTTTCATGCACGAAGATAAGTTGCTTGCAACTGAGTTGTGTGTCTTAAAAAAATTATGTTTACTGATCTTTACGAGAGAGAATAAAATGTGTGCTCCCTTCCCAGAAAGCAGAAGATTTAATAATAATAATAATAATAATAATAATAATAATATCATCTGAAGGCACTTCTAAAATGAAATTGCCCTCACCCAGATATTCATTTGTTAGAAAGTAATCTCTCATTTTCTTTTCTCTGCAGCTATGTGTACAGCACCTGTCTTGAGGCAGAATATCTCTGAGCCTGAGATATTCTTGCATGGGCATGTATTATTTAAGGCAGTGCTTTTGGTATTTAACTAGGAGTTATTGATTTTGGCTTTGGTTTTGTTACAGTGCCTTCAATACCTGCCAGTAAATCTTTGCAGAGAAAACTTGGGTTTTGAGATTTACAAAATGCTTGTTTGCTTTTTCACATGCAGGACCTCTCCTGCAGCTGAACGCTGAGGAAATCAGTGAAGATGTTGCCACCATGTGGCGGACAATGTACAAACTGACAAAGACCTTAGTAGATCAACCTGGACCAAAGCGTTTAGCGGAGAATGTGAAATTTAAGATCGACAAGTTCAAGCAACATCTTCCTGTCCTCTCTATTGCCTGCAGTCGAGGGATGAAGGATAGGCATTGGGAACAGGTAGCGATGGGGAAGTCTGTCGATTATGGTTTCTCTCTGTTTCTCATATTCCCAGTCCTGGGTTCAGTACTGCACATTTGCACATCAGTTTGCATATGAAGTCCTTGTGAAAATTGATCGGCATTTTAGTGTGAATTTCTTATGTCACTCTCATAAGAAGTTATTCTTAAAATAAAAATAAAAATATTAAGCCCCCTTCAAATGCCCGAAATGGCATGGACATGATTGAGCAGAGGGAATGTGTCATTGTTATCATTGATGTCACGCGCATTAGCCAACTGTAGTGTAGACCTTAATAGGGGTCATGACGCATTCTACAGGACAGGGCCGGTGACACGAAAGGTTCCATTTTGTGTTGATATCAAATAAGCCTCACCAAGTCGGAGGTCTATTGCTTTGGGATTTTTTATGGGAAACAATTATCTAAGCAAATGAAGTCTGTAAACCCCAGAAAAGGACATTGTAATATACAACACACACGGTGGCATGTGTCCTTTTCACTGCAGTTATGATTTAGGTTTAGTTACAGATATGGAGAGTAATGTTTCATGTAAGCATTTCAGTAATTCTTACAACAGGCCCATAAGATGGACCAGTACTGCCATGCCTGTACAAAACCCTTTTCTGTGTTTTGTCCATTTTTTTTCCAGATAAGTGAAATAGTTGGATATGAGATAAGACCTGATGAAACTACATCACTCATGAACATGTTGGAATATGGTCTATCAAAATACATCGATAAGTAAGAAAATAACACCCAGATCTTTTAATCTGGTTAATATTTGTTGCATGCATTAACAACATTAGAGTTTGATTTCTAGTTGATATTTCCTGAAACTGTTTAAAGCCTTGCAATTTTGCTCACTGCCCCAGTTATTTTTTTGTGGAATATTAGGAAACTCTTTAGAATCGAATCAGAACTTTTCAGTAAAAAATATATGGGGGGAGACATCTTGTCTTGCTCCAGAACAATGAGGAGCTAAGTTCATGCAATTCTTGTGCCCATTGTGCTCCCACATGTGTGCATCTGTGCTAAAAAAAATGCACTCAAAGCCTAACAGCATGGTTCTGTTGTATGTTTACTTAGAAATGAGCCCCACTGTGTCTTTAGTAAGTGTGTTTGGGATTGTAGCTTAAGGGTACAATCCTATGCACTCTTGCTTGGAAGTAAGTCCTGTTGAACTGGGCCTCATGTGTAGGGTTGCTTACTATTTGCATCTTTAAAAAACCCCATGCACTTGAAATGCAGAAATGCATATAATGCCATGCATAGTTTGCCCATTAACCCCCTATTTCAAGCAGGAGCCAAGTGTGGGAAGGTGTAGGTCAGGCAAAGAAAGAGAAAACTTTTCCTAGCACCAGAAGCTTCCATTCTTTTTTCTTGGGAGTGAGCAGTGAGGTAGTCAAGTTTACTGATGATACTAAATCAGTGGTTTTCAACCAGTGTGCTATGGCACCCTGGGGCGCCTTGAATGATGGTCAGGGGTGCCGTGGGCAACACTGGCCTCTGTTCCTCTTTCCTTCCCTCCTGCCTCCGATGGTCTCTTGGGTCTTTGCCTCCCAAGGCTTGCATGGCTGTTTGTTGTAGGAGCCCTGGCTGCAAGCTCCCCAGGCAAATGGTGCCTCTGGGGCTGGCCAGGGGGTGCTTTCCATGCTCCTGTGGGGCAGTGTGAGGAGGCACCTCTCTTTGGAGCAAGGAAGGGTAGAGCTCAGAGACTAGGGGCAACAGCTGCGGCTACCCAGAGGACTCCAAAGGAGAGGGGAGAAGAGGAAGGCTGAGGAAACACTCCACAAGGGAGGGTGTTCAAAAAGGGTTGTGGGCCTGACAGCTCTGCAGGCAAGTGGTGACATAACTGGGCCCCTGAGCCCCACAGGGGTGCCACAGAAAGAATGTAGTTGGTCAAGAAAGCCGTGGACCCTAAAAGGTTGAAAACCTCCGATTTAAAGTACTACTTCCCTAATTTTTTTTCTTGAGCTAAGGGTCAGCACCATGGAGAGCTCTCTGTGGTGAAAGCTTCTCCAGATAGCAGCCCGTCTTCTCTGGACACACCTCCATTTGCTGTGGACTCACTGTAATTTCAGTGCTGGATTTTTAATCCATCTTCATACAACATGATCCAAAATACATTTGCATCCTGTGCTTTGTTATAAAACTCTGCTGTTCTGTTGTTTCTCAAACCAGCTTCACACTCTCACAATGAGAGTCTCTAAGTCAATTAAAATCCCTCCAGACTTCAATTCCCAATCAGCCTACTTGGTCACTGGTCACTGATGGGGGCAGGCCATGTAGTTCAGTGACATCTAGAAGAGCAAAGGTTCCCCACCTAGGCTTTAGATAATTGCAGCTTTGACTGAGTAAACCAATATTAATCTCACATCTTTGCTTTATTTCCCATTTTCATTTAGGCTAGAGCCTATTGGAGCAGCAGCTAGCAAGGAGTACTCCCTAGAGAAAAACATGGAGAAAATGAAATCGGAATGGGCAAATATCTGTTTCACTTTTGTAAAATACAGGGACACAGTGAGTACATTTTCTGCGATCGAGCAACTGTGCTTGGGACAATAGTTATTTTCTCAGTTATGTTACTTTACTGAGGATCAGTGGGTTTGTTTCTGGTTGAACAGCAGCTGTCCAGAGCTGCTGGAATCTGTGTGTTGCTGCTCCAGTGGTGAACCAGTGAACTGAAGGTGGCAGCTTCCTTAGACTGCACCCACCCAAGCAGGCCACTGGGTCTTCATGGGCAAGAGGGAATCCAAAAGAGCTTCCTTTTCCAGCTGAGCCTTGACTGAACCATAAGGTCTTCCTGACCGCTGGCATGTACCTGTATTCTTTGGCCCTGGCACTTGGCTTTTTCTTCAGTCCTGCCTTCTGGTTTGTCCTCCAGTCCTGGCTTGCTCTTTAGTCCCTGGCTTGTCCTTCAGTCCTGCATTACTAATTAGTTCTGATCATTGGCCTGGCTCACAGCTGGCTCCTCAATCACCTGAGGCTGCTGCCCATTGCCAGTCTGGCCATAGTGCCTGTTGGAGCAAGATATGCCCCAAGATGGTGTTTTGGTTGGTTGGTTGGTTGGTTGGTGATAACCACTTCCATGTAGC
Organism: Podarcis cretensis; assembly: GCF_951804945.1. Taxonomy (NCBI): domain Eukaryota; kingdom Metazoa; phylum Chordata; class Lepidosauria; order Squamata; family Lacertidae; genus Podarcis; species Podarcis cretensis. The sequence continues at coordinate 42,566,692 of NC_137183.1, read as the reverse complement.
ACCGCTGAATACAGGAGGCTGCTGTTTGTATGCCTATTACGGTTTGTATTGACTGGAGATTCTCTACACCAGCACCATGCATTCCTGTAATATATGGTACTTGGGGAAAGAGCAGGTTACCCACATGTGATGACACAAAAATTGTAAACCTGGCAGCAAGAGTCATATGGAGAAGAATAGGATTGTGTGTATAATCATTCCATCTATTTCTGATGTTCAGGCTGTGGGTATGATTGCTTATATAGTCATAAGAACACTGGAAAAACCTGCTGGGTCAGGCCAATGGTCTACCAATGCAGCTTGCTGTTCTCAAAGGGGCCAACCAGATGCCCCAATGGGAAGCCCAAAACCAGGACCTCAACAGCGTTCACTGGTGATTCCCAGCAACTGGTATTCAAACTAGGAGTAGAAAAGAGGGAGCGGAGTGCTTCAAGGTGCGTCCAGGAACAACATATTGCTACAAGCCCTACTTGTGCATAACACAGTGATAATGGGGTTTTAAATAAGTTATCTCAACTAAGTGTGGCTTCTTTGCAGGACACCAGTATTCTGTCTGCAATCGACGACATCCAGCTTCTGCTGGATGATCACATTGTCAAGACCCAGACAATGTGTGGTTCTCCATTCATCAAACCAATAGAGGGTGAATGCCGGGTAAGGAGAAACAGGGTTTGCCTGTGTTTCTGTGTGCCTCCATGCAATGCATTAGCGTAAGAACATCCCCATGACATATTCGGATGGGGTGAGCAGCTTGCTTATTGGGAAGATGGGACACAGGAATCTGCATTCTACACTACATCTAAAGCCAGGGTGGAGAATCTGTGGCCCTCCAAATGTTGCTGAAGTACAACTCCCATTAGCCCCAGCCAACATGGCTAGTGGTCAGGGATGATGGGAGTTCTGGTTCAGCGACATCGGATATAATAGATCACACTGGTGAACTGTATAACACACCCCTGTTCCTGCTGCAATATACCTGTATTACCACTCTGTGCTTTTTAAAAACATTATCCCAAACAAGCTTAGCCATCAGATCTCTTAGCAGAAAGCACAAATCTGTAACATTCTCTGTTACATTGCGAGAAGCAAAGCTCCAGGGAACCAGGCAGAGGGCCTTCTCGGTAATGGGGCCCGCCCTGTGGAACGCCCTCCCATCAGATGTCAAAGCGTTAAACAATTACCTGACATTCACAAGACATCAGGGAAGTTTTTAATGTGTGACATTTTAGTGTATTTTTGGTCTCTGTGGAAGCCGCCCAGAGTGGCTGGGGAAACCCAGCCAGATGGGCGGGGTACAAATAATAAATTATTATTATTATTATTATTATTATTATTATTATTATTATTATTATTATTATTATTATTTTATTATTTATTTTGCAGTCAACACATTTAGAAAGTCTGTTAGTTGGTATGTCGGGCTGTAAGCCTAGCCCCATTTATCTGGGAGTAAACCCCACTGAATTCAGTAGGACTTACTTCTGAATAGACAGGGTTAGGATTGCAGCTTGAGGTATTCAGAGAAGACCCGCTGAAAATAGTGAGTATAATTTTAACAGGTCTTTTGAGTAAAACTTAACTGACTACCACTCTGCAATTGTACTCTGGTACCTGCATTACAGACCCTGTCTGTAGCCGCTTGACATTTATGAAATCCACACAATTTTGAGTAATGTTTTTGGTAATTTTCCCTGCTGTTTAGTGTGATTTATGTTCTTGGTTGAATTTGAGGCCTTCCAATGTGACTTACTGATGAAAGGAGGAGCAAAAAATAATGGATTGTCAAAGGGCTGCTCCAACCAAGAGTCCAAAGGGCTTTTCCTATTAATATTTGATCATGGGCTGAAGCGTTACCTTTAACTCTGACAGCTTGTTAGTGCTTCCTCGCCCTTAACACAAGATCTCTCTCTTTCCTTCTCCGGAATTGCTTTGTTCCTATCTTTCCAGCTGAGATTCACCCTGTGTGTGAACAGGATAGGTAGTCTGCAAAATACAAATCTGGCACTACAACTTAAGAAAGGCTTTGACAACTTCTAAACAGTAGTTCTGGGGATTGGTTTACTGGAGAGATAAATTGGAATCTTATATCCCTATAAAAAAAATTGCAAATATAGAAAAAAATGGGCTTATGTTTAAACTGACCACTTTAGCAAGGACACATTCTCAAATGTCATTGCTGAGGGTCGATTTTAAAAACCTTTTTTTAGGGAGGGTGGTTGATCTTTTATAGAAAAAAAAGCTATTTCCAAATGATATTTGAAAAACAAGTTTGAGAAGCACTGTTAATCAGTTTGGGGAGGGGAGGAATGTTACAACAGCGTGCAGTTTTGTAGGTACACTGATACAACAGGAGAGATGGAAGGAGGGGGGGCGGAATGAAGCCTGTTATTTAATGTTGCCTCAAGTCTGCTGAGTGAGAATTAAAAATAGTGCCTTGGAGACCTTTACATTGATCTCTTTACAGAGGTGGGAGGAGAAGCTTGTTCTGATGCAGGAAATTTTAGACAATTGGTTAAAATGCCAGGCAACGTGGCTTTATCTGGAACCCATATTCAGCTCTGAGGACATTATTGCTCAAATGCCAGAGGAGGGGAGGAAGTTTGGAATAGTGGACATGTACTGGAAGGACATCATGGTGCAAGCAGTAAGTAGACAGTTGCACTTGGGATTTTGCACACACAAAAACTGTATAGGCAGAAGGGACCCACAGTGTCATCTAGTCCAACCCCCTACAGTGTGAACATATCACATGGGGGGCGGGTTCATGCATAGAGCATTTCACTTTCCCTGTAAAAGAAAGATTGCAATAGTTTTGAGCCAGGTTGTTGCTCACCAGCAGTGGTTGGGCTTTAGCAGACAAAATGGTTGGGGGTTCTTACACAGCATACCATACCTGTTTAGTACAGTAGCAGCTGTGTGATATAGCACCGTTCTAGTGTTGCATAGAGACTGGGTTCACATCCCTTGCTCAGCTCAGTTTACTCTCGAGTCACTTCTGCTCAGTCTAATCTGTCTCATGGAGTAGTTTAAGTGAGCCTTTTCAAGGCTATCAACATGGCAGGCAGTCTTCTCCCTCCCAAAGTGAGTGTCCTGTTTTGAACTGACAGAGCCCACAAACATCCTGAGAGATATGTGGCCCAGCCAGTGGTAGCAGGAACCAGGTTCAAAGAGAACCATCCAGTAAGATACCTGCAGGCGAACACAGGAATTCAGTATGGGCCCAAAATGCAAGAGAATCGAAATGGTCAGCTACAAATCTTGTAGAACTATGGGCAAATCGCTAGGTGTGCTAAACTTGTTCTGATTGAGTCCTAGCTGCAAATGATGCTTTGTGGGGATTCAAAATGGCGACGAAGGTAGTAGCCTAGCTAACCTCGTCTGCCTTCAGATTAAGTTTTAAGTAGTTTTAAGTACTTTTTAAACCCCTCGGGGCTTTTATCTTTCAATTTTAATGATTTAGTGGCTGCATTATCCCCTCAATGCTGCCTTTGCTTTCTTTTTAGCGTTTTATTGTTTTATTGTTTTATCACCTGTTTCGAGCTTCAGCCTACTGCCTTGTCGCACCTCCCGCCGTGCATTTGGTGCTGTGGAGCTGAGTAATCTCCCGAAACGAGTGAAAGGGGAAGGAAAGAGGCCCGGCCTGACCCCCTCCCCCCCGTCACTGGGAAGGAAAAACTCAAGGCCTATTTTTATCCAAAAGAGGTTCGGCAGCCGCCCTATCTTCACGAAGCTGGTAATTAGCAGACGGGGAGGTCAGCTACTGGAAGGACGCCGAGCTTTTTATCTATAAAAAGGGAGGAATTGAAGTAGGTACAACCCCAAGAAACACAAGGCAAGTTCAACTCGATAATTACTTTACTGGCTACGCCGTGAGGCTGTTGAATGAGAGAGAAAGTCCTAGTTGAACTTTAAAAGAAACAAGTTATAGTATGAAAGCCTAGGACTAGTACTATTTTCTAACATTTTAAATAACTGATACCTCACAAGCTCCGATGTAAATTGCTGGAGAAACTAACAAGTAAATTGCTGGTAACAAGTAAATTGCTGGAGAAACTAACAAGTTGGAGAGGTTGGAGAGGTTTAGGAGGCAACGTCCACAAATCGGCATTTCTGCTATTGCTTACTCCAGCTTAGAACAAAAAGATAAGTTACCGTCAAGCAAGCAACCCCTACCATATATCCATATATACCCATATACCCACTATGGTCCTCACCAGGAAAAAATACAAGGACCAAGGAATCTTGCCTAATTCACCACAGAGCCCGATGGAGCGTCGAAGGAGACAAAGTAAAATTACCAGCTACTTTCCTCAAAAAGACTCGAGTAAGAGAACTCAGAACGAGAGTATTCTAGATGTAGCTATGCCTTTGCCACTCACAGTGTTGGATTGGTCAACACAGCTAAAGGATTTGCAGACAAACAACAAGTGGACAAACCATCCAACAAATTTGGCCCAAGAACTCGCCATAGCAGAGAACGCTACAAAGGCTAATACAGCCAACACACCTGATGCTAATCCTTATTTGTCACCGCTGGAACTTGGAAGTAACCTTTCAACCCATTGGTTGAAAGCCAACGACAGCGGAACAGAAATGCGGGGTGATTATCTTCAGGAGCAGATATACCAGATTTCTACGGATCTCCTTAACGTCAAAAATTTTTTAGCGATAACAAACGGGCTTCTCCTGACCCTAGTGGATAATTTCAAACAACATGTGAGCGCTTCAGTCCAGAATACAAATCCCCTAGCCAGCCCGGATCCACCACTCCCCAGCAAATCCCGGAGGAAAAAAGCTGAGCCTAAGATGAAGAAAAGCAAAAATATAAAAAATCTAAGGCGGCTTAAGACAACTCACCGTACCTGCAAAAAATATTGGCAGAAGCTCTTTAACCTTCTTCCATCCCTTTCTACAAGTGGAACAAACAAATCCAACTCGAGTGCCATCAAAGAAACACGTAAAGTAGATACACCCACAAAAGAATTTAAACCAAGTTTTGAAGAATCAACACCGAGCGGGGACAAAGGAACTAATCCATCTACAGTTATACCGCCCCAGAGTCCTCTTATGGCCAGCACAGAATCTGTAGACAGAGGTGAGCTGGCGACCCAAACTATTGAGGGGAACCACTCCTCTCAAGCTCGACAGATGCTGTGGCCCAAAAGAGAATGGAGTTTAGTCCTAATCCCACAAAAGCTTGTCTTTGCTAATTACCCTAAACCGCCTAGATTTTATGCAGGGTCGGACCGTATAGACCACTTTTTGTCCATTATAAGAGGCATTTTACCGGGGATAGTAAAAGCAACTGACATAGCCGCTATAGAGTATCTACATCAAGATGACTGCTCGGTACGAGCATTGATTACCTTTTTAGATCATAATCTGGCCAGCCTTATTTTTAGAGCTAAAAACCTATTCAAAAAAGAAAGAATAGTCCTATTAAGAATATTTGAAAACAGAGCACCTTTAACCTCTCTGATGGGGACCAAGGGCATAGGAATGGAAGTTCACAAAAGGGAAAAAACCAACTACCAAAACCATCAAAACAGAAAGCATAAGTTCCAGCAGGATCATCTCCTTCAAACAGTATCAAATGATAAAAAGGAAGCTCCACATCCAACTGGCATTTGGCCTCCCACGTGTGATAGTGAGGACTCCTTTTTGGAGGAAGAACTCTCGCTGATAAAGCGATTCTGGTCACTGCATCCACCAGCTCAAACTGAGATTCTGAAAAGACTTGATTTACTTCGGAGCAGACTAGAAAAAAAGGATGACCAAGGTGAGACAATGAAGGACCCTTATGTGCAGCCCATATCTCCCAAATGTCTAGTGGATAAGAAGACAGTGGGAGGCACCTTTAAATGCGTAGACGTGGAACTACAATCTGAGCCCCCTGTGATGTACAATAAAGTAAGACCAAATCAAGGTGTGAAATCTCAAAGCTCCTGGCACAGCTATCTTAAATTGTCTCCGAATGAATTAGCTTCCCCCCCAACTCCAAAATCTAGCCCCAAATCACCAAGAAGAGAGGACCACTACACTCTCTCCAAGCAGTCATCCTCGAAAAGAGCCAACGGGTGTGTTTTTTTAGACACCAAAGAATTGCTGGACGTGGTGGTGACATAGACCCAGCTCCCCGAAGGGCCCGGGGCCTAAAAGTGCTGTCTTGGAATATCGCGGGTTGGCACGCCAAGAAAAACACTCAACAATTTTTGTGCTACCTTAAGCAATTTGACATCATCCTCTTTCAGGAGACATGGCAGAATGACCCTATATTTCTCAATGGGTATAACTGCCACTACCTGCCTGCCTCTCCATCTCTAAGGGGCGGCAGATCTAGTGGTGGCCTAGCTTGCTTCATTTCCACGGAGCTGGCGCACTCTCTAACAGCCCTACCCAGCTGCAATTCTTTAGCAACAGCCGCTCTACTTAGCTTCAAGAGAACTACTCTTTTGCTGGTCAATGTTTATATTCCCCCAGGCCAAAAAAACTCCGTGGTCAAGGCTATATGGGCTGAGCTAGAGGCGTTTTTAGAGCCTCTCGAATCTACTTACCCGTCTGCCCTGACTATTGTGTGTGGAGACTTTAATGCTCGCATAGGAACAGATGACAACAGTCTATACACTCACTTCAACCTATTTATGGACCCTGAAGAACTGACGGATACTGGTGCGACACGACTGTCCAAAGATAGCAGAAGTAATTTTTCAGGTCTCTGCTTAGTGCAGGCTGCCAGACGGAGGGAACTGCTGATATTAAACGGCAACATAGAGGGGGATCGCCCCGGGGAATATACCCATTTCTCCAAGGCTGGGGGAAGCGTTATAGATTATATTCTAATCTCAAGATTCGCTCACAGCTTTGTAAGGAAGTTCCTAGTGGGCCACAATACTCTGAGTGATCACCTACCTCTAATTTTAGAGCTTGCAGGTCGGCCTTTTGACTATTCGATTGCCGAGCCACAATATATACCTTCTGTAAATTTGGGTATACCTGCTCCCAAAAGACTCAAATGGTCCCCAATACTGAATGAAAACCTAACCCTCCTTCTTCAGTCAGTGGAGTTAAAGCTTATTCGCTCCGCTATTGTGTCAGGCAATTCAGTAGATGTGATTATGGAACGCTTTAAATTACTTTTGGAAAGACTGAAATCCCATTTAACAACAGTGATACATAGCGCCGCTACAAAAAGGGCAAAGGACGGAGCTAGCTGGTTTGACCTGGAGTCCAGGCAAACAAGGAGACAAATGAGAACTGCCTACCAGAGATATAGGAAATCAGGGACTGCCCCCCTACTTAATGCTTATATTGATCTGAGACGGTCTTACAAACAATTACTAAGGAGAAAGAAACTGGAAGCTGAAAGAACCGCATGGCACAGTTTGGTTAAGGCATCACACGAGAAAGATACCACTTGCTTTTGGCGAACCATATCTGGTCTACTGGACCAGGAGCGTACTAATTCCATCTGTACAGTGGAACCAATGGAGTGGTTGCGCCATTTTCAATCTTTGTTCTATGACCAGGAAGCCCAACATTACAAATTATGTATTCAACTGGAGGACCTACCTCACTGGCCACCAGTAACTGTTAAGGAAGTTGAGAACTTAATCGCACAATTAAAGAACAACAAGGCCCCAGGGATTGATTACATCCCTGCCGAACTTCTGAAGTCCAACATTGGCTGGTGGGCCCCCCTGCTGGCGTCTCTATTTTCTTGGATCGACTCAACGGGTTTACTTCCAGATGGTTGGACTGAGGCAATAGTTATTCCAATCCATAAAAAAGGACCTACGCCAGACCCGGCGAGCTATAGACCAATCAGCCTTCTGCCTATACCCAGCAAACTATATGCCAAACATCTTTATATTAAGCTAACTAGCTGGCTGGAAACTGAAGCTATTCTAGCGGAAGAGCAAGCGGGTTTCAGGCAAGGCAGATCCACCATAGACCACTGCTTCACCCTAGCCTATTTAATTGATAAATATGCCAAAGAATCCCGCGGGGTGCTATATGCAGCCTTTATCGATCTAAAGGCTGCCTTCGATTCAATTCCACGTGCAAGACTCTGGGATAAATTGAGCACATCAAGTATAGACAAAAGACTATTATTCCTGATCAGCTGTCTATATAAAGACACGGTGCTGCATGTAAGAACTTCGTTAAATGGCCATCTTATAGGACCAGTTCCTGTCAGCAAGGGGGTCAAGCAAGGTTGCATCCTGGCCCCAGTTCTATTTAACTTTTACATCAATGATATGGTTAACTGTTTGTCATCTCCGGACTTCCACGCCCCCAAACTGGCTGACAAATCAATATCAGTACTTTTGTATGCTGATGATGCGATACTCCTATCTCGAACAAGAATAGGCTTAAATAGGCTCATAGGTGAATTTTCAGCATACTGTAGGAGAGAGCAACTGGCAATAAACTATCAGAAAACCAAAATTATGGTTTTTGCAAGGAAACACAGACAGTACAGCTGGAGGATGGATAACCAGACAATTGAACAGGTTAAAGCCTTCAAATATCTGGGTATCGTGTTCCAGTCGACCGGGTCCTGGGATGTCCATCAAAAATGTGCCAAAGAAAAAGCAGCTCAAAGTATTAAGATGCTGTCCCGCTTCTTTTACACAAAGGGGGGCAGATACATCCCAGCAGCCCTTGAAGTTTTTCAAGCAAAACCTTTGGCGCAGTTACTGTATGGGGCACAAATCTGGACGGGGAACCACTGCTCCAGTCTTGAAACTGTTCAGTCTAAATTTCTAAGGCAGATATTCGGCGTCCCCCCCTGTGTTCCAAACGCAGCATTACGACTCGAGGCCTGCCTTCCATCTGTAGAAACTCAGACTTGGCAAAGAACATTCAACTACTGGCTTCGTCTTAATCTAAACCCACCTGGTCTACTGCCTCTAGTAATGCAAGATTCTCACAAAAGCAAGTGGTTCAAAACTGTGCATCAAAAACTCCTTACATGCGGTTTGCATTCACAGTCCCTACTATCAATGGGCCTCATTAAAGCAAAGAGTCTAATTGGCCAGCGCCTGAAAGACATTGAACGGCAAAACAACCTGACCATCTTAAAGAAACTGTGCCCATGGTATACCTACTTTCCCCCTTCTCATTTTGACTCCCCAGCCTCATATTTGTCTAAATTAACCATCCCAAAATACAGACGTGCCTTTACATTGGCTAGATGGGATGTTCTTCCTTCTGCCGTACTCGAAGGTCGTTACCAAAAGACTCCATTTGAAAAACGACTCTGCCCATGTGGAGATGGTAACACGGAAACAGTGTCCCATGTCCTTCTATCCTGCCCTATTTACAAAGACCTAAGGAATGAGATTATTACTCCACTTATTCTCTCCAACCCCGGCCGTTCACCAGACATTACACTGTATTTTCTCTTATCTGATACGGATAGTCAGATAACAGAGAAGGTCGCGAGGTACATCGAGAGAGCTGTGAAATTGAGGGCCACCATCTGAGTGACAGACTTGTTCATCTGACGGACCCCCTTTTGCCTGTTCTTTTCTTCTTTTTATTCTTATTTTTATTTTATTTTTATTTTTAATTCTTGTCTAGCTGTGGCCTGTTGGCTTTGCTAATAAAGTTTTGATGATGATGATGCTTTGTATCAAAGATGAGGAGCCTGTGGGGGCTCAGCTTCTTTACTATTGTATGTTTTTTTTAAAAAAATAGGTGAAAGACACCAGAGTCCTGATCGCCACTGAGCAACCAAAGATGTTGGACAGACTTCAAGAAGCAAATATGCTTTTAGAAGACATCCAGAAGGGTCTGAATACTTACTTGGAAAAGAAAAGGTTATTTTTCCCAAGGTGGGCTCATTAGCAAATTTCAGTTTAAAGCAAATCGATTCTCATTAAGAAATTAGCTTTGTGGATACACATGGCACATTGACTACACAGGAAGCATTGAGTTCAGAGGCCTGGGACTCTTAGAAATAAGAAGCTGGACTGAGGCTATGGCTATTAAATGAAGAGGCTTATTTCAGGGAGCTTTCCTCGCTCACTGTTGCAAACAGGCTGGTGTCCTCCTTCCAGAATTATTTATCGAGTCCTGAAGTAGACTAGTCTATGCTTAGGCAAGAGTATTCTGGAATGGTGGTCTGGATGAAGGAATGGATCTGCCATAGACATTACACTGAGCAGTCAAATTAACCAGATTTAAACAACCAGAACCCTACTGGATCCATCCAAAGGCCTATCTAGTCCAGCATCCTAATTTTCACAGCAGCATTTCCTCCTGAGTAGTGGTGCTGTGATAAATTTGGCCAGATAAAGACCTTAGGGAGCAAACAGTGGTCATAAAAATCAAGAGGAGATGCAGAAATCTCCTCTGGCTTTTGAGTTGTAGTAAGATGCTACCTACACATTTGCTAAGCTTATCATCACACAAGAGATAAGCTTCTCTCTTCTTAAGACTTACCCCAGGCCACACACCCTCTTCCCAGCTCCAGCTCTAATTAGCCATCTTCCCACTCTCCTTGAGTGTTTTTGTCTGGCTGCAAAGTATTATTGAACTCTGAGAATGCCTCTTGCTTGCCTAGATGGAAGGCAGAGATGGGTCTATGAAAGTGTGTAGAAACTATCCTTTTGTACTAAGGTAACATTTGCATGAGTTGTTTTGCCTCACCCACCATTGGCACATCCCATCCCCCAAGGTTGCCTAGAAGAGAATGCAGCCCTTTGTTTGGAAAAAAGCTCCACACCTACCTGCTGAGATTCTTTTAACTGAAAGAGCAGATATGGGAGATGGTACTCCCTGTATTTGGCATAAATGTTATTCTGCTGAGCGGTGGCCCCTCCCCATTTAGGTCACGGGCCAATGAAGTGATGACCACCAAGCTGTGTGACTTCTGTGTCATGAAAATTAATGCATGGATGTTAAAAACAACAACCCTATTTTGAACAGATTCTTCTTCCTTTCTAATGACGAGTTGCTGGAGATTTTGTCCGAAACCAAAGATCCTCTCCGAGTGCAGCCACACTTGAAAAAGTGCTTTGAGGGAATCGCAAAACTAGACTTTACGGAGAACATGGAGATTATAGGCATGATCAGCTCAGAGAAGGAAATTGTACCTTTTATCAAGACAATCTACCCAGCACAAGCCAAAGTAACCTTTGCATAGAATTTTCTTGTTTTTCTATTTGATAGCTTGGCCATAGCAATGTGCTTATTAGGGTATAAGCTCAATGGAAGATGCCAGTTTTTAGATGAAAAAGTGAAGAGCATTGAAAATAGTCCTTTTGTCCACCATCAATTCTCTTTATCTTGGAGCAGGGCAAACCAGGACTAGGAATGGGAAAGAAACTCTATTCAGTTTGCATTTTAAAGTGAACCTACATAATTCATACTTTCTGAAACAATAAGCAAACTGAATCATAGCCACCCTTCTAAATTAGCATTTATCTGAATTTTGCTGTGCAGTTCTTCAACCAAGTAATGTGTACAAATATGCATATGTTAGGTAAAATGCAAAGAAATGCATATATTAGTGGGTGGAAATACATTTTATTAGGGTGACTTGTTTGTGGAAATGTGTTTGTTGGGCAAAATTCCATTGAAGAATGTTCTCATTAGGAGAAATTCTCATTAAAATGCTTAAAATTTTTTAATGACAACTTAAACAACTGACATGAAATGTGGAGAACTGAAGACTGAAGGAAAATGGGAAACTGAGAGAAACCAAAATCAATTCACCCATTCCTAGGCAGAGTTGAAGCTGCCCATGCGAGTGCAGTAGGAAGCTGTATTCCAGGAGAGGTTCAGGGTGTCAGTGGCGTAGTGTGGGTTGTCAGCACCCGGGGCAAGGCAAGTAATTTGCGCCTAACCCTGAGTGAGCCAGGTAGGGGCAGAGAGCTGCGAGTGCGCCCCCCCTGATGTTGCGCCCGGTGCGGCCGGCCCCCCCTGCACCCCCCACGCTACGCCACTGCTGGCTGTTCCTTCCTCCCAAAGTATCCCTAGTAGCAAAACCCTCTGCTTGGCAGGCAAGCGCTGTTCCGCTAGTGCTGGACTTCTTGCTGGGACTAATGCCATCTCTGCTCCAGGGGGTGAAAACTGGAGGTGAAAGGGGAGAGCCTGGGATCAAGGTGTCCAAGCTTGGCATGTGGGACTTTGGGGGAGATGAGTAAGATGTATTTGGTGCTCAGTATCTCAGGCTGATAGATTGTAATAGCAGGCTCTTCAGGCTCTCCAGTGGCACTGGAGGTCTCTGCATAGTCCCACTCTTCTTCCTCAGATGAGGTCCGTCCAGACTGGCCTCTGACCTGTACAACATGTAATATGTCTCATATATATATTGCCTAGAAGCATAGATTCCTTTTCATTGAGGGCATTTCCAATTAAAATCTTATTAACAATGAATGTATGAGTTACTGCACGGAACCTGTTCTGTGCCAGCCCTTTGAAACGAACCACATAAATGATTCCTCTCCAGAGTTTGGACTTTTTCATTGTGGAAGTTCTCATTCAATCATGGTATGGTTTTGGGTTCATAGAGCCTTCATTTTCACATTTATCTTTTTTCCTAAGGGCATGGTTGAGAAGTGGCTGTCACAAGTAGAAAACATGATGCTGTCCAGTATAAGAAAAGTCATAGAAAGGGGCATCGAAGGATATGATCAGGTAATAAGCAATGGTTTTCAATGACTTAAGGTATCTTAAGTCCCATGAACTTGATTGAACTGAAATTCAGGTTTACAGTAGTAGTTTAAGTGGTCCATTGATAAGAAGCAGCAGTGCCAACTTGAATAAAATATTGGGGTGGGGGGCAGGTAAGTCCCACCCCATATCAGAGTTGAACTCATGGCCTTTTCCCATTAAAATGTATTCCTGGCAGCTTTCGTCATTTCAGCAGCCTAATCTGGGAGTATGTGTGTCTGTCTTTTCATTTACTCTTCAGAGATTGAGAGCCAGAAACTCCCTGATCTAGTGCAAATCACCTAAAGATCTAAGGAAACTAGCTTCTTTCCATCCTAATTTAAAGTATAGTTAGTGGAGGCTAAAAGAGAGTGCATCATAAGAAGCGATTTGCATATTGCATACGTATAGATTCAAATTTGGAAGTAATTACTGTAAGCTGCATAGAAATACATCTCAGCACAGTGTGGTGTATTCAACCTGCTGTCTGGGTACTAATTGTGCACGGGCAGCTTCAAGGTTTTCCCTTCTTATAGCTCTTTATCCTTAATCTAGACATTGGACTGGATACCCTGTTTTCCATAAAGTAGAGCACATGGCTACCCTCTATGGCAGTGGTTCCCAATTAGGGGTCCGTGGAACACACCCAGGGGGTCCACGGCACCATCTTCTGCCAGGAACTCACTTATCTCTTTAATTGTACGGTGAAAGCCGCAATGATGATCCACTGATCACCCAGACTCTGCTTGCTTGCTGGCAGGGGGAAAACTTGTGAAAGAGTTGCTGGATGGCAAGTGAGCTGGGATTGGGCAAAAAAAACCTCTGACACAGTTTCTTTGGGCTCTTGTGATTGGAGGGAGCAGAGAGAGCGAGAGCACAAATGACTTACTCCCTGGGGCAGGTTCACATGCTTATCATTAAAAAATGTAAGGGATCCCTTCCCCAATACTTTATCAAGCCCTGACCAAGCCTTCACCTATGTCTTGAAGATGCAAGATCCCTCAGTTAGCAGAACCATATGCTGCAAGTTTTGTTTAGATGTACCATCACAGATTACAAGTAAGGAATAGCATGTTTGAATACTCTCTCAAATTAAAAAAACAAAACCCTTCTGCATATAGAACACTTGCAAGTTAGGGACACAATTGCTTCAGTTGTAGTGGAGCAATGGAGACAAGTTTTTCCTACTGTCTGGGGATAGGCAATTTGTGGTAATATCACAAATTTTATGGTCTTTTTAGTATACCTAAAATCCTTTGCTTATGAGGGTCCTCCCCACATTTTCTTCAAAAAAATGCTTTGCACAGGTAACTACCATGGAGTTATAAAAAGATTCAAAAGTAGGGGGTCCTCAGTAATTAGCTAATTGGGAAACACTGCTCTATGGAGTCAGGACTTCCCCTTTATTCATATTATAATGTTAATCCTTTATGTTGGTTTCTTTTTACATGTGCATGTTTAAATTTGTTGAATGTCACATAGAGACTGCTGGTATTATTCAAGCAGCAAATAAAATGAAACAAATATCACATGGTAGATCAGGGAAGTTTTGGAAAACATTTCATCCTCCCATTTAGAACCATAGTTTTCCCTTTATATTAAAATCTCAGAGCCCTAGTTGGCCATGGCAGTCTAATGTTATTCGCTTTGTTTTTAAAGGTTCCCCGGAATAAGTGGGTGCTGCAGTGGCCAGGACAAGTAGTTATCTGTGTATCATCCATCTTCTGGACAAAAGAAGTATCAGAAGCCATACAAGGAAAAACTCTACCTGTAAGATTTGGGGGAGGGGATTGCTGTAACACTGGTCCATTAATTTCAATGGGTCTGCTCGGAAGAGGACATAGTTGGAGACAACCCTCTATATATTGTTCAAATACTTTATTGGGCAGATAGAGATTGACTTGTATTGCATTGATCTGTAAGCAGCTCTGGAAGCCTTTATCAGCTGAAGAGCAGGCTAAAATTATTTAAATGATAAATAATCAGGGACAATCCCCTTAGCGGTTGGGGAAACACTGCAACATGGTCTTCAAGTCCTACCTGTTGGTAATAATAACCTCCTTTTCCCCCCTGCAGGCATTTTTGGAGAAAAGCAACAAACAGATTGGAGAAATTGTTGAACTGGTCAGAGGGAAGCTGTCAGGCGGGGCCCGGCTCACCCTGGGAGCCCTCACAGTTATTGATGTGCATGGTAAATGGCAAGGCTGGGAAGTGGGAGAACAGCAGGATACATAAGAAATTGAAATGCCCATTCCAGTGAAAGTCACGAGATGGAAAGGGAGCTAGGGTTAGAAATGGAATGAGTATTTGAAAAATGGAAGGGGGTCTCAAAAATGCAAGCACCCCCCCGCCCCCACTTCTCAGATGAAGTTGCCTTCAACTGAATAATCAGCCTATTGATACCCCTAGCTTAGCACTATCTATAATGACTATCAGTGGCTTTTTCAGGTTTTCAGACAGGAGTTGAAGCTCAATGTTTGGCTTGTGTACTGGTCCATTTGACAAAATATCTTTGTTCCTGCAGCACGGGATGTTGTTGCAAAACTGTCTGAAGACAAAATTTCAGATCTGAATGATTTCCAGTGGATTTCTCAGCTGAGATATTACTGGGAGGAGGGAGAAGTGATGGTCCGAATGATTACAACTGAAGCTAGATATGGCTATGAGTACCTGGGCAACTCCCTTCGTTTGGTGATAACGCCGCTGACCGACCGATGCTATAGGTAACACCCCTCCCCGCTTGTTTAATGTTTGTGTTTTTTGTTCACAAGTCATGCTCAGAACCGGAACGTCAGCAGGATATAGGTTAGGAGTGGTGAACCTGTGGCCCTCCAAATGTTATGGAACTCCAGTTCCCCTTCTTGCCATCCAGCAGGTATGAAGGGATCTGGAGTCCAGCAACATCTGGAAGACAAAACATTGGCTACCTTGGCTTACACATATGATGTCCCAGGTGAATGATTAAATGATAGATAGATAGATAGATAGATAGATAGACAGACCACACTTTCCTAAAAATACAGCAAGATGGAACACAGCATATAAAATAATCGTATTAGCAGTAAAAACATCAGTAAACAGTAGCTCGTTTTTTAAAAAAAGAGTCACATTGCAAAAGCCTGTCTGAATAACATTATTTTTAGAAGGCGTCTAAAAGAAGGCAGTAATAATTATGGTCAAACCTCTACTAGCAAGGAGTTTCACAGGGCAGGGCCTTCCACTCTAAAAGTTTGATCCCAAATAAAGACCTCTTGAACCTCAGGACCATAGGATCCAGTGCTAGAGGTTTTTAAAAAGCAAGGCTATCTACATAAGAAACTAGAGAGCTGTATCCAGTTCTTGGCTGAATGTTCCATTAATCCATCCGGCCATTGTCATATCCTAAAACATGTGTGGTATTTGGGTTGGGGCAGGGCAAATGTCATGGGGAGATTCTTGCCCCTCTCAGCAACTGCATGCAAGCTCATAGATTTGCATACTTCCCTTTTCTGAAAACGCTGGGTGTTCCAAAAAGCATAATATTTCATTGAGAAATAAACCATGTTTGAACTTGTTCTGTTTAACTTTGGCCATTTGACTATCCTGAGAGGGTGAGAATATTAAAATTCAGATTCTAACTCCCGGCAGCTCAAGCTTCCAGCAGGGGTAATCATCAGGGAGGATGGGAGTTCTACTCTAGCAGTATTAAGACGGCCAAAGTTTTCACCACCATGGTATCCTATTTTTTAAAATATATATACTGTGCTAATTCCCCTCTTTTCTGTTTCTTAGAACATTAATGGGAGCTTTGAAACTAAACCTGGGAGGTGCCCCAGAAGGACCTGCGGGAACTGGCAAAACTGAAACCACCAAAGATTTAGCAAAAGCACTGGCTAAGCAGGTAACAAAATAATCTTTTTGCTGATATCTATGTTTTCCCCCCTCCATCCCTCCCTCTCTTTCTCTCTAAAAATACGTTTGAGGAATCATCTTTGATTGCTGAAGCTATGGATCAAAAGTTCCTGAATACTTGAAGAAGAAATAGGACAGGTCTTGTATTTATTCCCATTAATTCATATGCACATCCCACAAGTCTCTGTGGTGAATATATAATACCCCCCCCACACACACACATGTGTCCTGGAAAGAATGGGCCATCCTATTTTTTCACATGAGATTGTGGCGGCCATTTTGTGTGTCGTGCTCTTGCGCCATGCTCTCGCCACAGAAAAAATGCTTTCTCAGGGCTGCGATCTTGCCTGGCACCCAAAAATGTGCCACAGGTTCCTCACCCCTAATGTAGAGAACCCACAGTTTACTGTTGCATAATCATGGTTTGTTTGTAGTGTGCTTTCCATTTCTCTTTGTAAATTGCTAGAGTTGTAGCTCAGCTTGCCAACTTCTGTAGCGGGGCTCCTGTGCCTTTAACAGCCACATGACACACTGAAATCAATCATGCAAAATTTCGTTCAGTGATGGCAAAACCTGCTGAATTCCTGCGCATTGCACAATTGTTACAGATGCAGGAGCCACTCCTGGAAGAAAATTAAGTGGTTGGCAATGTTATTATTGTTAAGTAAAAATTTGCAGCAACTTTGAACAATATATTATGTCATTTGTTTTAGTGTGTTGTCTTCAATTGCTCTGACGGTCTCGATTACAAAGCCATGGGGAAATTCTTTAAAGGACTGGCACAGGCTGGAGCTTGGGCCTGCTTTGATGAGTTCAACAGAATTGAGGTAATGACTTCCTCTATTTCTGGTGCTTAGACTATGAGTGATGTCACTTCTGAAACCAAACAGTACCACCCTCATATGGGGGATATATAAACAGGCTTGGAGAATCCCAAGGTTTACTGAAATACTTTAAAAAGAGAGAGAGAAAAAGCCTAAGGGGGGAGGGGAAATATCTGAAAAAGCCCAGGCCTGTTCAGTAGCCACAGAATGCTGCCTGACTATTATGGGAGATGGAATGGAAAGAAGTATTGAAGAGGACATGGATGGCTGATTGGAACAATGAAACCCTGGAGATCTATTGGTAGTCAACGCTGAGCCACCAATCGTCAGTATGAGGCATTTCTCTGTAAAATTTCTGTCTATAGCCAGTTCTCATTGATTTATCACACTATTTCAGCCCAGCCCTAACACAGTGTTTCTCAAACTTGAGTCTCCAGCTGTAGTTGGACTATAACTGCCATCATCCCTGACCACTGGTCCTGCTAGCTAGGGATGATGGGAGTTGTGGTCCAACAAAGAGTTGGGGACTCAAGTTTCATAAACACTGCCCCAACACATTGTTCAGGTCACATTTAGCGGTCCCTTTACATTGGTTTGAAATGCATGTTTTAAATCTGAAGTATTATTTTCTTTATTTTGTTGTTAGGTTGAAGTTCTCTCTGTAGTGGCACAGCAGATCCTCAGTATTCAGCAGGCTATTATTCGAAAGCTGAGAACATTTATCTTTGAAGGCACAGAGATTTCACTTAATCCAACCTGTGCAGTATTCATCACTATGAATCCTGGATATGCTGGACGGGCAGAACTTCCTGATAACTTGAAGGTGAATTGTTATACATTGGGAAAGCGAAACACCCGTGGGTTGCTGGGCAAGACCAGAAGAATATAACCTGGAACAGGCAGTGAACAAAAAATAGGTAGTCTAGATGAGGAAACAGTATGAGGGAGATTGTGACTGACATAAAAGCACAATTCAAAGGAAAGTGTAAGAGTTAGGTTTTCAGAACCTGGGATAGCTCCCAGGGATCATAGGTGTTGCTCTGACAAAAGCATGTGAAGGGTTTAGAAAGGGGCTGCACCTTTTGACACATGACTCTACCTGGCCCCACCCCAAATGTCCATATGCAGAGGCTTTCCTAAGTTCTGGAACTCTATGCAGTCAAAGTTCCAGAAGGGAAGCCTCCACATGTAGAGATCTGCATGCCTGTCTCTGTTCAGAACTGCCACATTCTGTGCATAAATCCATTTAAACCATATTCCTCCTCTACTGCTAGACAGTTCCTGGCAATCCTAGTTCTTATTCCTTAGCTAATTGCTTCTGAAGTCATAGGCTCACAAGTAACTATCACTGAAGCACAACATCATTGGACAACAAACTTACCTATTGCTTTTTGTTTTGAGAATACATTGTATATTGATTATTTATTTCCCCCTACTTTCTGTTCTTCAGGCTTTATTCCGTACTGTAGCCATGATGGTTCCAGATTATGCTTTGATTGGTGAAATTTCACTTTATTCAATGGGATTCCTTGACTCCCGAAGGTAAGTTAGTCGGTTTTCAGGTATTATACAGGAAACTTTCAGCTGGGTGTGTGTGGAAAGTATATGAGCAACAGAAGTCCTCTTGAAGTCTTGCCATATATAAGTCTTTTCTCATAAACACTTTCCTATATTTTATTTCTCAGATTATTATTATTATTATTAATTATATTTGTATTCTGCCCTATACCTGTGGATCTCAGGGCAGTTCACAACATAAAATTGCACTATAAAAAGAGGTGGTTCCACCACTCCCATCATGCCCCACTGCTGCCAGGCTGGGACTTTAGATTGTCCTACCCACCCAGTGCTCAAGGGTGGGGTACTCAAGGGTACGCAGCTCTCAAGGGTACCAGCACATCTTTTTTTTTTCTTGTTAAAAAGTGTGGCACGTACTGTAACAACTTCATGATGAGTACCAGCACCTATTTTTCTAGAAAAAAACCACTCCCCATCAATAGCATCCCCTAATGAGAGCCAGTGTGGTATAGTGGTTAAGAGCGGTAGATTTGTAATCTGGGGAACCGGGTTCGCTTCCCCGCTCCTCCACATGCAGCTGCTGGGTGACCTTGGGCTAGTCACACTTCTTTGAAGTCTCTCAGCCTCACTCACCTCACAGAGTGTTTGTTGTGGGGGAGGAAGGGAAAGGAGAATGTTAGCCACTTTGAGACTCCTTCGGGTAGTGATAAAGCGGGATACCAAATCCAAACTCCTCCTCCTCCTCTTCTAAGGAAGAGGAAAAACCTGTCATTTGATTTGTCACTTAATCTTTTATAAACTTACTTGGTGATATCTGTTTTAATTATTCATCTATTTATACATGATGTAGACATTTTATCCTCTTTTCTCCATTGTGTTTGCTGTCCATAAATTGTAACATGTTGTATAATCTTTCACAGTCTTGCCCAGAAGATTGTTGCTACCTATCGTCTTTGCTCTGAACAGTTATCATCGCAGCATCATTACGACTATGGGATGCGTGCTGTAAAATCGGTCCTGACAGCAGCAGGAAACTTAAAACTGAAGTACCCAGATGAAAACGAAAGTGTCTTGCTGCTCAGGGCTCTACTGGATGTTAACTTAGCTAAATTCTTGGCACAAGATGTCCCTCTGTTTCAGGTAAGATAATAGATGAAGTCATTTAGATACTGATAACATGAACTGTTGCTGCATGAATGTAGGCAAGCAAATGTTGATGACAGTGTTACGATTAACTAAGAAGAAAGATTATTTTCATTTGCTTAGAACAGCTTGAATCATGTTTGTGTACAACCAGATGTTCCTGCTCTTAAATTGCATATTATTTTTTCTTCTTCTTTCATTTCACAGGGAATCATATCTGATTTATTTCCTGGAGTGATTCTACCTCGACCAGATTATGATCTCTTCATCCAGGCACTGAATAACAATATCGCAAAAATTAATCTTCAACCAGTTCCATGGTTTATTGGGAAAATTATTCAGGTTTCTTTAGTTTGAATTTTTGCACACTGGAAATGTATATGTAGACCAGATCCTTTACCACTCCCTCAATTGCCGGCCAACTTTGGTGGGTGGAGCCACTAATCTGTCTTTGTTACTGAGCCAACTTAGGCTTTATTGATTTCCCTTTTTTAGTTTCTTGACTTAAGGCTACACCTTTCATATTTGCACAGTTCCTATGAAACAATGTTGAGCGTGTCTCAAAGTGCTTTGAGGATTTATTTATTATTGAATATATTCATGTTTTCACACTTCTGTGGATTTCTGATGCCCTTATAAGGCAGAAAACTTCATCTATGCAATGTATTTTTAACAACACTTATTTCATTGGCACAGATTTATGAAATGATGATGGTTCGTCATGGCTATATGATTGTCGGGGAGCCGATGGGAGGAAAAACCTACGCCTACAAAGTGCTTGCTATGGCCCTTGGGGATCTGAGCCAAGGTACATATCAAATTTAATTCTGCCCAATGCCTTCTTAATTTAAAAAAGAACTTTAACTTCATCTTCTCTTTCCTCAGTCTGGTGCCCTCCAGATCTTTTGGACTGCAGCTAGTTATTACCTCCCAATTAGCTATCAGGCTAAATTCATGGTGCTGGTACAAAGCCCCCTTACAGCTTGGGACCAAGCTACTTAAAAGATTACATCACCCATTATGTATCCAACCAATCACTGTGCTCTATAGAAGATGGCCACCAGCAGACACCATCTCATTAGGAGCTCCATTCTATAAGATATAGAATCTGGGTCTTCAGTGTTGTAGTAGCCAGTGTTTGGAACTCCCCCACCATGTACAGATATCACTTATCTATTATCTTTTGACACCTTCCCATTTCAAGAAGCCTTTTTAAAATGAGATACTCATCCCACTCTGTATCTGTGCTGGATGAGAAGTTATTTTTCTGTGCACAAAATTATTTTTTATTTTTAAAAATATGAAATCTTTTCATATAGGTTTTTATTTCTGATGTTTTAATTGTTAAATTGCTTTGAGACATTTCACAGGAAGCAATTCACAAATGAAAGGAAATGACCGCTCCCCACTTAAAACGGGGGGGCGCCCTTTGCGTGGACGCGTGCAGCCCTGGATCTGGAGTGGCCCCATCAGCATAGGCTTTACCTTCCCTCAGGTGGGATACCTGGAGGTCCCCGTCTACCCTAGTGAGTTGTCCAATCCCACCTGGGGGAAGCGTTGCCAGGGAAACCAGGCCAGGTAGGGGGAGGGATTACCTGCCCACACAATAGAGGGTGGATCTTAATTGGTAATCCTCACTTGGCTATGAAAGGAAATAAACAAGCACCTATCTGCTGCATCCGGTATAGCAAGGCTGATCTTGAAAGAGAAAACTTACCTCTTGAGCACTTTTCCCCCCAAATTGCCTGTTGTTGGAGAACAGAGGAAGGTTATAGGTACAAGAATGGAAAATTGCTAATGCTGTTGTTTCCACTCTAGACAACAGAGAATTTCAATTGTCTGGAAGACAGATTGAAGGTTGCAATGGCAGAAACATGTCTTATTTGATCCAAACCCCTTGAGTTGAATAAGCAGTAAAACCACTTACACATTTTATTAATCCAAAGCCATCTTTTGTTCCCAGTGTTCTGAAAATGTTGGACTATTTCCCCTTGAAACTCTCAAAAATTGTTTTCTCAGCCTGCCATCTGAACTTAACCCATCTACTTTCTTTTTCTCTTTCTTCCTTGTCTTTGTCACTTCTTCTGTGGCACAGTATATGCTTAGACTGAGTGTTGTTTTTTCTCCTCTCTGTACTTCAAGGAGGCACTGAAAATGATGTTCACCTATTAAGTTGTATAAACCTAGTTGTGCCTGCCCAGAGTAGTTCCACTGAAGTTAATGAACATAACTGAGATCCATTAATTTCAGGGAGTATACTCTGAGTAGGAGCAGGGCTAGCTCTGCCATCAGTTGAAGTGAAGGATTATGGGAGGATGTAATGAAAGGGCAGCAAATTGTTCATTATTTAACTCGTTATTCCTGTATTTTTTAAGCCAGGGAGGAGGAGAGGTGTTTGGGGGATTTTCTGACCCTGGTGCCAAAATAACTTGGTTTGCCTTGGTTGATAGGGCTGCTGCTCTGCCTCAGCCTGCAAAATGTCTTGGATCTCAGGGTCAATTAAAGCTGGGTAACTGAAGAGGGACACCAAGTCTTTGAATTAAAAACAAAAAACGGGGGGAAATACCGTATTTTTTGCTCTATAAGACTCACTTTTCCCCTCCTAAAAAGTAAGGGGAAATGTGTGTGCGTCTTATGGAGCGATTGCAGGCTGCACAGCTATCCCAGAAGCCAGAACAGCAAGAGGGATTGCTGCTTTCACTGCGCAGCGATCCCTCTTGCTGTTCTGGCTTCTGAGATTCAGAATATTTTTTTTCCTGTTTTTCTCCTCCAAAAACTAGGTGCGTCTTGTGGTCTGGTGCGCCTTATAGAGCGAAAAATACGGTAATATGCACCAAGAGTGTAACATCTACTTTTGGCCTGAGAAATAGCTTTGTAATAGCAAGGCTTTTTAGGCACCAATTTCTGCCAGTGAGTTTGCCTTCTAACTAGCCAGAGATGAGAATTGGCAAATCTGTCCATTTTAGATTCTCCCAATTTCTCACTTTTCTAATCTTTTGTTTAGTTCTCCACATTTCACCTCAGTCTGCAAATATTTATTGTTAAAAGTCGCCATGAAAATCCATCACCATTTAGTGTGAATGTCTCTTAATAGACACATTTTGCCTGATACACATTTTTGCAGAGCACTTCCCCCTGACCCAGCATATGCATTTTTGTACACACTACTTGGCTGCAGAGCTGCATTGCAAAATTCAGAGAATTTCAAATGTTTTTCAGAAAGTACAAATTAGGCAGATTCACCTTTAAATGAGAATTGAATTCCTGCCATGTTGCTAACCTAAGATACTTTTTTTTGTCTCAGACCCTTCAACAGAAGAATCTGCAGTTGAATATAGAATTATTAATCCAAAAGCTATTACCATGGGACAGTTGTATGGGTGTTTTGACCCTGTGAGCCACGAATGGACAGATGGCGTTCTTGCAACCACCTTCAGAGAACAAGCCAGCTCTACAACAGAGGACAGGAAGTGGATTGTCTTTGATGGTCCTGTTGATGCTGTTTGGATAGAGAACATGAACACTGTGTTAGATGATAACAAGAAAGTAAGTGCCATGGCTGTAATGATAGAGTTTGTAATTTAGAGATTTATTCCCTTAGTATTAAGAAGGTAATTTGAGGACTTGCTCTAAGGTTGCATGATTCAAGCAGTTCCAAAGGCCTAGAGCAGTGGTGGCCAAATTTGGCCCTCCAGCTGCTTTTGGACTACAACTTCCATCATCCCTAGCTAACAAGACCAGTGGTCAGGGATGATTGGAATTGTAGTCCTAAAACAGCTGGAGGGCCAAAGTTTGGCCACCACTGGCCTAGAGGCTGCTGCACATGTTTAAAGAATAAAGTTGTTGCAAGCTATTCTTCCTTCCTCTAGTTTGTGGATTCAGAATCATTACACTGTAAGAAGTGTAGAATGAAGACTGCACTGGAAGCAATTTTCTAGATGTACCACTAGACACATATGGTAATAAGAAGCTGTGGGAACCACACCCAGTAGTTGATTGCAACTGGCTCATTTATTATTGTAGTTATTTTTAAATAACCTGCATTATTTGCTTTACGATAACCACTAACTCCATATATCTGGAATTAAGCCCCATTGAACTGAGTAGACATGGTTAAGATTGTGCTGTTATCAAAAGCAAAGCATATCTGTAGAAGTGGGGAAGCAGAGAGTCTCTGTAGCTCTTTCTGCCTATATACATAAATATGTAAGCATGTCATCATACTGTAATTTGCATGACCACAAATATGCAGCTGTGGGAACTGCAGCACGATGTGTGAGCATTCCAGGCAAGCCCTGCTGCTGCCCACCTCACTGACGCTCAGTGGGTTTGGCAAGGTTAAGGGATAGGAAAGGGGTTTGGTGAGGGGTAAAGGGAGTGGGGTTGGCCTGGCGTAAAGGAAGCAGGCAGGAGATTGGCAAGCATGTGGGGGTCTGGTAGGTGTAGGCAGCTTTGGCAACTGAAGCAATCAGAGGCAACAATCCCTAGTATAGAATAACTGTTCTAATGCAAGATAACAATGATTTAAATTCATTCATTGCTTTTTACAAGAGTCTCAAAGCAAATTTCAAGGGAAGGTGTTTACATCACAGTGCCTGTGTTAATTATTTTAGATTACAGTCAGGGAAATATTTATCTAATACTAGATAGTTTGCTATAGGCTTCTAATACACAAATAGCTCTTTGAATCATGGCCTTCTGGGTTTCCAATTAAATATTTAAATTGTGTGCATTAATTTCTACAGGTCTACTCTTAGTAGGACTAGCATTGGCTACTACCCACTGTCTTTTTAATATCTCTCTGTGTTTGTGTGCGTGCGTGCGTGCACACACACATGCACATGCATGCAGACATTAAACTATGATTAATATAAAATGGTAAAAGAAGTTTCCAGTGCAGCCATGCTGGAAGAGGAGAGAGGGAATTGCCCTTCTTATGCTAAATCATGGTTAAACATTACACACAAACCTTTCATTATCTTTTGCTCTCAAGCATGGAAGTATGAGAAGAAGCAAACGAATGATGTTCATCCTCTTACAGAATGTCACTGTTGTTCATGTGCATGTCTGTAAAATGACTGAAACTCTGCGTGACACATGCCTCAATAGTGCAGGTTGTCCTGTCACAATCCCTACCATACACATGACTGAACCATGGTTACATGATGTTTTCATTCTAGCTGTGCCTAATGAGTGGTGAAATAATTCAGATGAGTGCAAAGATGAGCTTAATGTTTGAGCCAGAAGATCTGGAACAAGCATCTCCAGCTACTGTCAGCAGGTAACCTTTGCAAGCAGGGCCAATAGCAACTTTGTGTGCCTCTCTATATTGTTACAGAATTGGTGCATACATATGTACGTACATACATACATAGGTAAAGGTAAAGGTACCCCTGCCCATACGGGCCAGTCTTGACAGACTCTGGGGTTGTGCGCCCATCTCACTTAAGAGGCCAGGGGCCAGCGCTGTCCGGAGACACTTCCGGGTCACGTGGCCAGCGTGACATCGCTGCTCTGGCAAGCCAGAGCCGCACACGGAAACGCCGTTTACCTTCCCGCTGGTAAGCGGTCCCTATTTATCTACTTGCACCCGGAGGTGCTTTCGAACTGCTAGGTTGGCAGGCGCTGGGACCGAGCAGCGGGAGCGCACCCCGCCGCAGGGATTCGAACCGCCGATCTTTCGATCGGCAAGCCCTAGGCGCTGAGGCTTTAACCCACAGCGCCACCTGCGTCCTACATACATACATACATACATAATTTTGTCTGTATGCTCTTTGTGGAGTTAATGGCCCTAGGCAATTCTCTTGGACATCTTAGTAACATAGGACGCTGCCTTGTCATGAGTCAGACCATTGGTCCACCTTGCTCAATATTGTCGATGTTGTCAGCAATTCTCTGTTCATTTTCTGTATTTAAGGTAGATGCTCTGCGACTGGGATGCAGTCTTTCCCCATTTTTACATGACCTGTTTGTCAGATTCAAGAGTTTGCCATAGAAACAACTAGCTGGTAATGTTTCTAGAAGGAAGCCCCATGTGGCTGGAGACCAGGGCATCCAAGATGTAGGAGAGCATCAGGCCCAGAGGCTATTCTTGCCTGCTCTCTTCTAGAGGAGCTAGGGAGACACAAAACAGTTGGCTTTCTCTCCATGCTGAGTCCAAAGCTATGGCTTTGAAAGGAAGCCTAAAGGGGAAGAAGCAATATCTGTTGGAGCGCTAATTCTGTGAGGCCTTTCATCGTAATGCCCAGCCTGTTTGTATGTGAAAATTAAGCCTTATATCACAAAGATCCAGTGACCTTCATTCCAAAGAAACCAAACATGGAGTCTTTCTTGGCATTCCTGAAATCTCTTACACCATTCATAGAGATTGAGCTGTATGGAACAGTGTGTGAGAGAGAGGCAGGAGGGGAGGGAGAGCAGGAGAAAAGTATTGATCAGGGAAAACCACATAGGGAGAGGGGTCAAATACCATGATGCTGGAGAGAGAGATCCATGTTCAGGGAGAGAGAGACCTGACCTTACAGGCTTCCTTCATGACGTTGCAAAAAGGTCCAGAGTTGGTCCCCTTCCAGTGTCAGAGGGCAAAAATAGGTGTATATTTCTGCCTAGGGATGGTGGTGGGGAGAGGGAATTGATCCAGCTACAGTAAATCTGTTAAGTTTGTAAGGTACCGCAAGAATCCTAGTGATTGCCCACTGTCATCTGAAGGCTGAGTCAACTTTCATAAGTCTTACCCCCTCATTGCAAGCAAATTTGTGCAACAAAACTATTAATTCTTCCAGGTGTGGTATGATCTACATGGAACCTCACCAGTTAGGCTGGAAGCCTCTGAAGGATTCTTATATGAACACATTGCCTACAAACTTGAACAGCGAACACAGAGAACTGGTTTGTGGGCCTATAATTTAATAATGATGATGATGATGATGTGGGGCCTTCATCAGTAGTTTGGGGTCTGGGCCACTTAGGATCTGAAACACTAATGTGAGCACCTTGAATTGGGCTTAGAAATGAACTAGCAACTAGTGCAGCTGGAATTATTTGAAATCTAAACAGGATCTAAACATTGGTTTGGCTGCTGGATTTTGGACCGTTTGAAGATTCTGAGTCATCTTCAAGGACAACCCCTTGAAGAGCCCCTTGAAGATGTAGAGCACATTGGAATAATCTAATCTGGAAGTTAGAAACCGACAAGTGTCTCATACAAGAGAACAACTGCAGTGGGCAGGAAGGCAATAAGGGAGGGGGGATGAGTTGTTGCTGTGGCCGCATAGCTAGAAAACTGCTCTGTGCTGTTTGCAGTGTGGGCAGAGTGGTAAGTGCTCTCGTTTTGCCTCTTACGTGACAACTGAGCAGAGTTTGTTTTCACCTTGGGAGAAACATGTTGATGATAGAGCCATTTAATAATGTAACCATTTTGGAACCAATGGTCCTGCCATCTTGGCACTACCACCAAGAAGGGCCTATCTCTTGTAAGCTTGCCCTAAGCCATGTATGGTCATGTAATACATTTATGTCTCATAGCCAAGGTGGGTCTCCCTAGTAATTGTCACTCTATTAGCATGGCACCAAAAGAAGGGGAAATGCACCCCCCCCCAAGGCATAGATTTGCACAAAATTCCCATATGCTAATTAATATGCATAGGTGCAAATTTACACATAAGTACTATAATTTTTTTAAAGAATGCAATACACCCCACTATGGGGAGGGAGACTGTGTCCAAGTGCCCTTTGTGCATGCTCATTCCGGTGTTACCTGTCGATGGACAAACCTGTTCTCCTTTTAAGGGTTGTTTAAACTGAAATCGAACTTGTACTGGACAGCTCTTCAGATAGGGGACTGTCCTTTGTATAATAGGATGCATGACCAACCTGCACTCTATCCAATGTTTATGCAAATATATACCGTCAATAACCAACCCAGTGGAGTGGAGCTGTAACACTAGTTCCCAGGACTGGGTGGGGGGCACAAGGCAGCGTGGAGATCTGGGTGGTGCAGGTGCAGCAGTTCAGTCCCTCCAGCACTTCTAACATTCCTCTTGCACTGCACCAGTCTCCCCACCATCTCCCTCTCTCCCTCCTGGTAAATGGCAGAGATACCACTGCAGAGGAGCTAGTGTTGCAGCTGTGCCCCTCCAGGTGAACCACTTCTAGATCCTTAGGAACAGCAGTAATTGAGGGTCCCATGGTCACCCTAGCTTTGTGATGGTAGTCTTACCACCTGTACTGGAAGAGCTGGCTATGTACTAGGCAGCGTGAGGGAACTGCCTCAGGCAGAAAGTCCTGGAGAGTGAGGAGCAGCAGCAAAGCTTGTACTTGGTAAGGATCCTGTGAGCTTCATTTTCCCCTCTTTCCCACTCCCCACCTTGCTGTGCCATTTTGCCTGTCATGCACCTCCTAAGTAAGCCTTCTACCCTCAGATGCTGTGGAGAATGCTGCCCCATTGTAAGACTCAGCTGCCAGTTCAATTGGCTGCTGTACATGTAATGGGATTGAAGAGACACCGTTTGTCTTTGCTTTTTGCTTGAGGCAGCAAAATGTATTGGTCCTGCTCTGCATATTGACTGTTAGCAAACTGTTCCTATTGGTAATAATGTAACTTCTGCTGCATTTGAAAGCCATTTACCCTTTTCCAACTTCCAGGTTGACGACTTGTTCATGTGGTTAGTTCAGCCTTGTTTGGAATTTATTCGACATCATTGCAGGGTCATGGTTCAGACATCACCCATCCATCTCACTCATTCCATGATGACACTGTATACTGCTTTGCTCGGTAAGGATCCTGTGAGCTTCATCTTCCCGCTCTCCCACCCCCACCTTGCTGCGCCATAAGATTGTGGGAACAACTGTGTTAGTTCTCCCAACTAATTTGTGCCCCAGAAAGATAGGGAAATGTCATTGAGGAAGCTCATGTTGAGCTGGGTCCAGGTAAAACTGCAGAACACACTGGTATGTGTGTGCAAAGGAATGAACTGAAGAAACTTAAAACTGTAGTAAAGCACGTGTGCTGCAGTTCTGGAATTTTTTGTTTCGAAATTATTCTAGTTCAGGAAGAGTGGGATGTAGTATTGCTCTGGCACAAACCAGAATAACAGCTGTACATAGCTTTGGCACTTTCTTAATGGGAAGCAATGTACAAATCTAACAAACCTATACAATGAAAAGCTGTAATAGGTGAAGTCATCTGGCCTCCCTAGTCTAAGCATTTCTCTTGACCTGTCACCTCTTTTCATATGAAACGCGTCTTGCATTGAAATCCATAAGGGTATCTTCATATATAGTACAACCTAGGTTTATTTCAATTCCAGATTCTCAATATAGTGCATCTAACAAAATGATTTTTAAAGTCCACATTCACCTTGACCTTGTCATACCACAGATATCCATGTCATCCAAACCTTAAATCGTGACCTTCTAGTTCCAAAATCCTATTTCTTAGGATCACCCACTCCTTCATCCACACTAAGCAACAGGCTGCAAAGTACAATTTCAAATCAGCCAGTTCCAATCTCTTGCAGTACTTTCATTTTAACTCGTGGTTTTTTACATTGCCATAAAACTTCGATAAATCTTTTTGCCATTCTTTAAACAGTAAATCAGTTGCAGTAGGTATTGTTTGAAATAAAAACATCATTCTAGGTAAAACATTAATTTTTATTACTGAAATTTTGGCTAGCAATGACAATTTGCCTGCAAACAGATTGGCCTCGTTTGCAGGTTTTGCCTTCCCCATAGTCACAACTTTGGCAGAGAAAGCATTGCGTGGAATCCTTTAAGTCTAACATCGGGGGGGGGGTGCAGTGGTGCATCAACCCCACCACAGAACAGTGCAATAAGAGGGCACCCCTTAGAGGGGTCTAGTTGGAAGTCTCTGTCCAAAAGCCAAGGTGTATGGCAGATGGGCCACAGAGCTTTCTTCAGTGGCTTGGGAGGGTCATCCGTGTAGACCTGTGTCTTGGGGAGGACACATTAACCCTAGGATCGACTCTATCATGTGCCAGCCATCCACCAGCCCTCCAGTGCCTTAGCCAAATCCAACCTACACCTGGAATCAATAAAGTTGTGGCCTAATTTTAAATCCCAGAACATTGTCCTGTCCAGTTTGTTGACCTAACAACTTCTCCTTTCTCCCTGTTGACTCACATCATCTGAAAGGCCCTCTGTGCACCAGATCTGCTCAATATAAACTTACTATAGGATTGTGGTGTAAGCTGACACCCCTTGCTTGAATCAGTATCTGAGCAAACAAACAGCAAAGGAGTGGGAGCTGAAAGTGTTGGCAGCAGGAGTGCCAACTTGAATAAAATATTGGGGGGGGGGGGCAGGAAAGGCCTGCCCTGCATAATAGAACACATGATGTGGTACACGCACACCATTTGAAGTTGTTGACTATGCCTTCTAAGAACAATCTTCATCTGCTCTTTTTTTAAAAATAGATGAAATAAGGAATTCCGGCGAAGAGGATTCCGAGACCATGTCCAGCCAGCAGATCACCCTGTGGCTGCAGGGACTTTTCCTGTTCGCATTGGTGTGGACCATTGGGGGCACCATCAACGCTGAGGGAAGGAAAAAATTTGACCATTATTACCGGGAAGTTTTGATGGGGATGGACGACAATCATCCACGTCCCAAAAGTGTAAAGCTGACGAAGAACAACATTTTTCCAGATAGAGGTCTGTTTAAAATACACTTGTGCAAATTTAAATAATTGGCTTTGTTTATACATCATGAAGCATCATATCTTCAGTATGGGCATTGAATTGTTTTGTAATAGGTCCCAGAGATTAAGAAAGGAGCTGATCATCCTGAACACCATGGATGGGGAATCCCCAGCTCCCATAAGCCCTAAGTAGAATGACCTGGGATTATTTATGCTGTTATTTAGTTTATACCCCACCCTTCAACCTGAAGAATCCCAGAGTTGTATGCAACAATTCATAAAATTGTGCATGTTGATACAAAGGTCATAAATCAATAATAATAATAATAATAATAATAATAATAATAATAGAAGAAGAAGAAGAAGAAGAATGATGAGAGTTTGTATTCAACAATATCTGGAAGGTCATAGGAACTCTCTGATAGCCTTAGAATAACTGAAAGAGAACTGAAATTGACAAAGCCTTCCATCCCTGCCTCTGAGTGCAATTTTTCCACCTAGGAATTTGTTTTCAGTATCAGAACCCAGTTCACAAAAAATCCATTCCTGGTCTTCCCTAAGTTTTCTTTACTTTTTCTTTACTTTTGCAGTGTAATTTAAAAGTGGTGTGTTGAATGGGGAGTGGCTGCTATTGTTACACAACTGGAGGACAGAAATTATTGGTGGACTACTGCTGTAGCTGCCCTTCTGTACCAAAATCATGATTTGGCAGCATTTGGGTTGTTTCTGTTTGGTTAGAAGGCATATGTAGAAACATATCTAAATTTTGCAGGCTGAAATAATGCCCAAAGTCAGCCTTGCTGCCTTGAACTGAGCTTTCCCAATGGCCTTTTCCCCTCAACCAGGGACCGTGTACGACTTTTACTTCCACAAGATAGCCAGTGGACAGTGGAATAATTGGACAGAGTACATTACAAAAGAAGAGCAAACCATCCCTGCTGGAGTAAAGGTAAACCATTTGCATTTATTGCCTCATAATTGCTCAGGCTGACCTTATCTGATTGGCCAAATTAACAAGTCCTGACCATTACTTTAAAGGGGTCTGCTCTGAGTAAAACTAAGTTGGATAGAACCATTTATTATTATGGGTTGTATTCAGAAAGTCCCATGTTCAATCCTCAGCTGAGGTTGCTTTTTAATCACTTATCTCCTTTGTATCTCATTTCTAACATCATTGCACACTGCTTAGAAACTACAGTGTTAAGAGGTGTGTGAATAGTTGAAATAATGAAACCTCCGTTCTTTAATTAAAAAAGAAGAGGGAGAGGTGATTCTTGATGGCTTTGTTAATAATTGCCTGTGGCTTTGTTTATTATTTTTAATAAAGTTGAATGTGACAGTTTCGATTTTGGATTTTCGCTTTAGAAACACTGGTTAAAGAACAAGATTTTCCCCAGTCCCAAATCAATGAATGTAAGAGCTTGTTCTCAACATTCCATCACACTTTCTGGAATGACCAAGAAAAACAGTGAAGTTTTAGCAGGTGTAGGGCTGGGACTATGATGATGGGGAAAGCCTTAATGGGCTAATTATTTTTGTGCATCACAAGGTCTGCAAGGGCAGAATGGGATGACCTCACATCATTGTGACATCAGGTGAAAGCCTTGATGGGCTAATTATTATTGTGATCATTATATTTATTTATATCCTGCCTTTTTCGCTGACACAGACTCAAGGCAACTTACAGATAAAATAGAAACAGTGAATATATAGGAAGAATATCATTGAAAAGCAATTAAACATGTACAGAACTAGGACTATATATAAATATAAATTATGTTTGAAATACTGCATATATTAATATCATGCAATTTGAAGCAGCTGGATGCATATTAACTGACTCCTTTTGGAAGAAATCATTGAATAAAATATCATGCAAACTTTTACTTGTAGAATTCTTTAAAAACAGAACATAAGTCTCAAAGGTACACCCCAACTATTCATACAATGTATTGTGGTGTACAGCACAGGCTCAGCATCTTAGATATATGAAATTATCCAAACAAAGGCCTTTCTCCTCCCACAGCATCCATTTTCCCTGGACCTGTTTCCTCTGTAACTCGAAAGGTCATTTACACATCCTTACTTCCACACAGTTTGAGACAAAAGACTAAAGGCAACTTCAGAATGGAGATTTGCAACCAAATACCTTTTTCTCCTGATCTAAGGTTACAACACTGACATGTTAACTAGCAGAAAACAACAACTAGCTAATTATCAACCCAGCAAGAGCCCAGAGTCTTTTAGAAAACTACTGTGAAAAAACCCCAATTCTAGCATCACATATTTAGCTATTTTCCATTTAAAACCTTCATTAATACACATACATTTTCCATTTCTGTGTGAATTAAACCAGTTATATTTAACATTAAAAACATACGGATAATTACAATAGCCCTTTCATTGAAAGCAGTCAGTTCCCAAAATCCCAATAATGGGGAGGGCGTAGGTTTGGTCCACGCCCTCCCTCAGCAGCATCTCCACTTTGATTTGATTAAATTTTTGTCTGCTATGTTCCCAACCCTCAAGTTGAGCTCAAAGCAATTCACAACAATAGCCAATATAAACAACAATCAGTAATACATTGTTATACCTGTTGTCTTCCCAGTAAATGAATAGTCACCGCTCACTCCTATGGAGCAAAGCACAAGCTCTGCCCTAAGAAGACAGGTTTGCAAAACCTGCAGTCCATCTCAACGGTGGGTGGAAACTCTGCATTGATAGAGATCCTACAGTCTGTGCATGCATATGCAGGTACACATGAATGCATAGCAGGAAGTCTAAATAGTAGGTGGAGCCAGAGCCAATGAAAGGCGGAGCCAACTAATTCTAGTTTTGTCCCCATCCTTTTCCCTGCTGAGTTATACAGGGGCAACACTTAGACTAAGAAACGAGCACGAAGCTGACAGTGTTGTAAGTTAGAAGGCAGGCAAGTGGTGGCTAGTTGAGGACAGAGTAAGGTTGGTGGGGCAGTGCCCCATTTACCCTAATGGACCAGCTTCCATTGCATGCCTGGTGTGCAATGTACAGGATCCTTGCAGTGTACAGGTCATAAATACATTATCTCTCTTTCTCATGCACACACTCCCTTCTTGCAGTGATGCAGATTTTTCTACTTTCAAATGTGCAAGATGTGTTTTTTACACCCAACCATCTCTTTATGACAGGTCTCCGAGCTTATAATTCCAACCATGGAAACAGCCAGGCAGAGTTTTTTCCTGAAAACCTATGTGGAGCATGAAATCCCATTGCTCTTCGTGGGAACCACTGGTACAGGGAAATCAGCGATCACCAACAGCTTTCTGATTAATCTCCCAAAGACAAAGTACACTCCCAACTTCATCAATTTCTCTGCCAGAACTACAGCCAACCAGACCCAGGACATTATTATGTCAAAACTGGACAGGAGAAGAAAGGGACTTTTTGGTCCTCCAGCTGGGAAAAAGGCTATTGTATTTGTAGGTAAGATCACATCTTAAACATTTTTCTTGCTACACATTACAGTTTTGAAGCATGCTGTTACAACAGCAGGTATACTTCCTTTCGTAGAAATAAGCTGTCAGGGACCCCAAACCAGGTAGGGAGTAAGGAAGAAAGACCAGGGGGGGGTGTGGAAGAGCTGGGTGTTATCAACTTTTCTTTTTTTTAAAAAAAAATATATAATTTTTATTAACAGGCCAATCACATCACATTATCCAAATCACATTAGTTCCAAATTATACAGCCAAATTTTAAATTTTGTTGGGGGTACCCATATATCAAGCTCCGCACGAGTCCAAAACTCTGAACAAGTCCAAACATCACTTATATTACTGCTTTAATTAGACACTTCTATCCAGTTTAATCCAGATAGTCCTTTATTACTTTCTTTCTCTTCTTGTTGTTATCGTATATTCCTTTCTTTGCGATCTCTGATAATTTTCACAAGCAGATTGAAAACAGGCATCCTCTGTGTGGGTTTTGTACTCTTCAAAGATATCGCTCAGGGACAGCCTCTGTTCAACGCTTCCATTAAAAAAAAAAAAAAAATCCTTCGGTCTGTCCTTTACTTTTCTCAGGCTTGCCAAAAGAATCAAATGAATCAGGAGGCTCTGTCAGGTCAAGCTTGCGTTCCAACGTTCCTTCTCTTTCGAACGATCCTGATTCTCCTCCCCCTGTCCTTCTTTCTCCGGCAAGCCTGCCTTGGCGAGACGCCATTTTTTAACTGCATCATAAAATTTTTCCTCTTTCTCACCGTTCAACAATCCTCTCTCCTGTTATAATCCATCCCACACAGTTCTTGAATTCCTGCTTGTGATTAATAAAAACGCAATGATCTTATTTCTATCTGGGGTGAAGGGTTATTAATATCACATCGTGCAAAGAAAAAAAAGTTTTTTCCTCCACCCCCCCTTCATTCCAAACATACAGTCTCCTAGTGGTGATTCATCAGAAGATTTACTTATTCATCCGTCACTCCCGGTCACAGAGATCCATTAATCAGCAGTCTTATCTCTCGAACATTACTTGATGTATGTGCTTCAGCTTCATTCCAATCATATGTTTCCAATTATAATTCCGAGCTGAAGCTAACCAGCACGCGCTAATTGGAATCGGCGTCAGGAAGATCTGACTTCACCGAGGGCTCGTGCCAAGTGTTCGGCACCCCCATCTCTCGGATCAGGGGGTGCATTGTGAACACCGCTGGCAAGGCAGCGGCCCCCCGTCTCCTGGGGGGTAGGAAGACTGCATACTTCCCATAGCAGCCCCTTAATTACCTCGTATGGGTCAGAGAGATGTTATTGCCAGCCATCTTCCAACGCGCCACCTGGTGGCCCCCCGGGTGGTATCAACTTTTCAGCATTGTGATGTATTACCACCCTAACAAACTGATGTTGAAAAGCAGAGGTAAGGACAAGGTGCATTAAGCCTGGCCCCGAAAGGTGCTGGGGTGAAACAGCCTCAGCCCCTTGTTTGGAGAAGCAGCGGTTTCACCCTGGCACCTCATAGGGCTGTGGCAGCCTCAACATCAAACCTCAGCAAACCGGAAAGGGGGGAAGTATGCCCTTGCCAGCGCCCATTCTGCGCAGTAGGCTTTGGCACGGGGGGGGGGGCGGAAAAAGTTGGGGGTGACGCAACTTTTATGCTGGGGGAGGTACAAAGACCAACCACTCCCAGATTCTGCTAGCGATTGAGCCAGACATGAACTTACAACGCTCTTCACTGTAAATAGGTTGCACCAAGAATAAAGCCTGGGAAAGACAGGTTGGAGTCTTGCCTGTTTACTCTCGAGCAACCACACCATCATCTGACAGGCTGGGGCTGATGCAGCTTGTTTTTCCCTTGGGGTGCTGGCAACAAAGGGAGTCCCTCCACTGCCAGTGCCCAGCGCATCAAGTGAAAAAGAAGCTCCATCGGCTCTGGTGCCTAACAACTCATTTCTCCCTCAGTTTGAGGGCCAGAGTGCAATGGCACCTTCACCCGGTGGTATATCACAGGTGTAACCACGGCCGCTCCTGAGCGCAATATACTGCCGGGTGAAGGTGCCATCGTGCTCTTTCTCTTTTCAACTGTGTTGTTTATCTTTATTACCTTTCTATTACAGAATATATAACTTATCTATCTGTTCTTAACTTTGTGAAGTTTATTTGAAATGTATCAAGGGTTTAATTTGAGAACAATGTTTTCCCAAATAGTCTTTTACACATTTCCATTCTTTAAATTTTTTGGTTTGGCACATGCCTAATTCCCACTGTCGTTTTTGCCGATTCCAAATACACAATTTGTTTTGCCATTCTCCCTTTGTTGGTATCGTATCCCCTTTCCAATTCCTAGCAATTAACATTCTTGCTGCGGTTATAGCGTACAAATAAAAGTTTAATCTAGAAAAGGCTCTGTTCCTTTCTCTAAAGAACATAAGAAGAGCCCTCCTGGACCAGGCCAATGACCCTTCTTGTCCAGCATCCCGGCTACCCTGCAAGTAGAATCTGATCACAAGAGCACTCCTGGTGTTGGTGTTCAGAAGCATTGTTGCCCCTGAGCATTGAGGCTAATAGCCTCATCCTTATCCTCGCCCTTTCTTTGCTTGCTTGTGTTGATGGGTAGAGGGAGAGGGGTAGAGAGAGTTCTTTTTTGTATTCGGAAAATAATATTCAATCAATATTCTTCCTAGATGACTTAAATATGCCTGCCAAGGAAGTGTATGGAGCCCAGCCTCCTATAGAACTCCTTAGGCAATGGATTGATCACGGCCACTGGTACGACAAGAAGGATACCTCAAGGCTTGATATTGTTGATGTTCTGTTCCTTTCAGCAATGGGGCCTCCTGGAGGTGGAAGGAATGATATTACAGGTATGATGTCAGATTAAATGCAATAGGACAACCTTTTATTCTTTTCTGCAGTCACACAGTCAATCAATCAGTAGCTGAACTGGGTTCCACACAGTCACAAAAACAAATTAACCAAAAAAGCCTCAAAAACAAAAACGCAAAATAAATAGCAAAAACAAAGGTGCCAAACTTAATCTGTTCTGGAAGTCAGTTTGACTTCTGAAATGTTCAAAAACCAAGGCACAGCTTCTGATTGGTGCAGGCACCCCGGAAACAATAGCCAACAACCACATCGGACATTTGGCTTCTGAAAAGCATTTGAAAACCAGAACACTTACTTCTGGGTTTTCGGCGTTTGGGAACCAAGGCGTTTGAGAACCAAGGTACCACTGTATCTGCCTGGGGTCATCAGAAGGAATGGCAAAGCCGCATTGAGACTTACTGTGTCTTCCCTTGTGTCTTACAGGACGTTTCACAAGGCACTTGAACATTATTTCCATCAGTGCCTTTGATGATGAAATTTTAACAAAGATCTTTGCTTCCATCGTTGACTGGCACTTCAGCAAAGGGTTTGAGGCCACTTTTCTGAGGTAAATGGACCGTAAGGAATGTGCTTCTCTTCAAGAGAGCACATTTTGTGGTATTTATATGTGCAGTAGCTGCCCCAGGTCGTTGTACCCTTTAAAAAAGTACAGTTCTCTTTTTCTCTTGTAGAAAAGACTGTACAAGACTCTCTGTTTAGAGTTTAAACATAACACATTACCTTACTTGGTATACTAAAACATACAGTGATTTTTTTTCTTAAAATTTGTTTAGGTGTACTCTCATTTTGACTCAAGAAAATCACCATTTTATAGTTCAGATTGGGAAAAATAAATACAACAAATACAACAAAACTGACCAATCACCGTGCTAGATTCCAACTCCTACTCCACACATTAAATACTCGCTTCCGTCTGAGACTCAGGAAACACACCATGACAGGAAATGAGGCTGCCATCGAGGGTAGCAACGGAACTGACAATTCACTATGCTACAGAAGAAACTTTTTTTAAAAAAATAAATAGTTTCTTCTCCTGTTAGATTCAAAAAATATTTAGGGATATGCGTACCCCTGCGTTCCCCCAGAAAAAAGCACTGAAAACACACACACACATACATATGAGAAACTGGCAGATTTATGAGATCTTAAAGACTTACTCTGAGGCACATAGCAGTATAAAACAAACTCCTGCTGCTCTCACAGTAAAACTCACTCTCTCACTCTCTACACTTGATAACACACCTAACTGAAAAAATTTGCCTGCTGTGCTGACATCCTAGGATTTCATAGCACATTAACTCTTTTCATAACATTTTGGATGCATCACTCCCACTCATTTCTCCTAACAACATCTAGCTACTATCTACTACTGCCACTGCTCTTGCTATATAATCCTGTACTGTTGTTTGTTTGCTTTCTGAAGTAACACTTGATTTAGGATCAGGAGGTTGATAACAAAAACCTCCATGGTTATCAAAATAGGAAGCTGTCGTTGATCCATCTAACCTAGTGCTGTCTGCACTGACTGGCAGCAGCTCTCCAGGGTTCCAGGTGTTGGAGATGCCAGGGACTAATGTGTAAAGCCACGTGCTCTGCCACTGAATTATGAATGGGGAGGGGGGAGAAATAATGAGCAGTATCCAATTAAACCATTGTCTCAGTACAAGGATTTCTGCTTGTGCAATGGAACTGCCCCTAAACATGTTTCGCCAACTCTTTGGAGCACATTTGGGGAGGGTTTGGGATAGATGCGTGGGGGGAGGACTTTTATTGTGCAAAAGGAAATCCTTTGCACTTTCCCAGTCTTAACAGTGCAGTTCTCTGGCCAGGTTATGTATGCAAAATACATATACTAAGGTAATCCATGCACAAAAATGCATAAATTTCTGACAGTATCATGAAATGAATTATACTGGGGGAAATCGCTTACAAAAATGGATATCTTAGGCAAAAACATCCAAAAGTGTGTATGTTAGGAGAAATTAGCACTAAAATGCTAATGATTTTTTTTGGGGGGGGGGATTGCAAATCGGTGTGGAAATTTGCAGAACTGAACATAAAATTGGGAAAATGAGAATCCGAAATTAACGGATTTGCTCATCCCTAGTGATGTCTGCAACTCTTCACCATGGCAAAGTGGGAGAAGAGAACCTAGGGGCAGGGGGCATGGTGGAAAGAAAGCTCAGGGTTACATTTAACTTTTTTGCTCCTTTTCAAAGGCTTGGCAAAATGATGGTTCATGCTACTATGAACATTTACAAGATGGCAGTGGAAAACTTCCTTCCGACTCCTTCAAAATCTCACTATGTCTTCAACCTGCGCGATTTCTCCCGGGTCATCAGAGGAGTGTTGCTCTGCCCACATACCCATTTGCAGGTGTGAAAGTTACACTTGTTTTTATTTCATCAACGGGGGCACCATCATCACCATAAAACTTAGCATTTATAATCGCACTTTAGGTTTCCAAGTACTTTGTATCCATTGCCACATTGCAATGATTACAACACAACTCTGTAGATTAGGTGAATATTGCATATTGAAGATGGAGGAGTGCAGAGCTGAGGCTGGGCAATTGAGGCCTACTGGAAGCCACCAAGAGGGTTTGTGGCAGAGGAAACTTTTGACGTAGAGATTTCCTGATCTATATCTTAACCGCTATGGGCTGCATCTAGTATTAGTCCTGCTCAGAGTAGACTTGTTGAAATGAATGAGCATGACTAAGTTAGGCCCATGAATTTCATTGAGTCTACTTTGAGTAAAACTTAGTTGGATGCAACCCTGTGCACACAGTTGCACCTCACAATGGACCACACTGCTGCTGAATCTCCAGAAATAACTTCTCTCTGTAATTCCCATCTCAAATGTGATTTATCTGCATGGAGAAGGATCAGAGCTTTTCTCCTGCAAAGGCTCGAGCTGGTTCAGTCAAAAGT
Organism: Podarcis cretensis; assembly: GCF_951804945.1. Taxonomy (NCBI): domain Eukaryota; kingdom Metazoa; phylum Chordata; class Lepidosauria; order Squamata; family Lacertidae; genus Podarcis; species Podarcis cretensis. The sequence goes on along the minus strand of NC_137183.1, from coordinate 42,526,707 downwards.
TCTTTATATTGTTACCAGCTGTAACAATATACATCTGGCCATCAAACCTTTTGTCGTGTTAACGCCTCTATCCCAGGTCAGGCACTGGCTTGGAAAGGAAGCTTAGCCTGTGCTTTTCCACTGGCCTGCAATCCTCCTTTCGGTACTCCAAATAATAAAAAAAATCCTACAGTTTATTAATTTCTAGGGTTTAGGGGGGGATCCCACCCCCAAACCCATAACAATATTTACTGATTAAATTCCTGTTGGTTGGCTTCCACCTCCCAGTGGTCAAGAAGTATCAAGATCCATGTGTGTGTGTGACTATGTTCATATCTGCTTCAAAACCAGGCATGGATTGAGGTTCCTTCTTTCTTTCAATAGGATGGGGAGAAACTGATCAGGCTTTGGATTCATGAAGTTTATCGGGTCTTCTACGACCGCTTAATAGATGACGAGGACAGGAAGGTGTTTTTTCACATGGTGAAAGAAACCACCTCTGATTGCTTCAAGCAGAGTGTTGATAAGGTATGTTCATCTTCAAGCAGTGAGAGCTGTTTGAATAAAGAGAGAAAAATAGGATATATTTATGGCAACTGTTATTTTGGTTGTATTGGGCTGAAGAGCTCCCCCACCCCCCACCCCCCAGTTTCACATGGTGCAAAAGTGGCAGAGGGATTTCAGCAATTTTCTGGAATCGGGAAATTTCAAGGATGGAACTCAAGTAACATTCACTTCTTATTCTCTGGCTTCTATTTGAGTGGTCAGTCATAGCAGCTGCCATTTATCTTTGCCCAGAATTTTTATTGGATTGTTGCTACATCACAATCGATTGATTGATTGATTGATTGATCGATCAATCAATCAATCAATCAATCAATCTATTGATGAATACATAAACAAACAAACAAACAAACAAACAAACAAACACTACAACTGATAAATTATGGGTAGTATGCTATGTTAGTCCTACTCAGAGTAGAACCATAGAAGTTAAGCAACATGACTAACTGGCCCATTAATGCAGGTCTATGCTATGTAGAACTCAGTTGGATACCACCCTATAGGTTTTAGTTTGGGGGGGGGGGGAGGCAAGCAAGGGGAACGTGATGGAAGCATGTAAATTATGCTCGGTGTGAAGAAAGTTGATAAAGAAACATTTCTTCCCCTCTTGTAATATCAGAATTTGGGACCATCCAAGCTGAAAAGTGGGAGATTCAGGACAGATAAAGTGCATAGTTAAACTATGGTGTTGGCTATGACAAGATGAAATGATAGCTGCCAACTTGGATGGCTTTAAAAGGGAATTAGACAAATTCACAGAGGATAAGGTTATTAGTGACTACTAGTCATGGCAGCTATAGCACGTGTAGTTCCAGAGACAATATGGTTCTACATGCCAGTTGCTGGAGATCATGAGTGGGAGACTGCTGTTGCACTCATACCCTCTTTGAGAGCTTTCCAAGACGTATCTGTATGGCCACATTGGGAGTGGGTTACTGGACTAGATGGGCTTTTGATTCAACCCAGCAGGGTACTACTTATGTTCTTAGTGTGTCTTCCCACATCTGTTATTTCAGAGTGGTGGTGGGCAGATGGAGTCCAAACTGCTTATGTATTCCTCACTGTCTTCCATAGGTATTAAGCCACTTGTCTCCAACCGGAAAGATCCATGATGATAACATCCGGAGCCTCTTCTTTGGAGACTACTTTAAGCCACAAAGTGATGCAAAGATCTATGATGAAATAACAGACTTAAACAAGCTGACATCTGTTATGGAATACTATTTGGAGGAGTTCAACCAGATCAGCAAGGCGCCCATGTCTCTGGTTATGTTTAAATTTGCCATTGAGCATATCTCAAGGATATGCAGAGTACTGAAGCAGGATAACGGCCACTTGCTGCTGGTGGGCATCGGTGGAAGTGGCCGGCAGAGCGCCACCAAGCTGGGCACCTTTATGAATTCGTATGAACTCTTCATGATCGAAATCACAAAGTTCTACACCACAAATGACTGGAGAGAGGATATCAAGAAGGTCATGTTGCAGTCAGGGGTGGCCAACAAAAACACTGTGTTCTTATTTTGTGATAACCAAATAAAGGACGAGTCCTTTGTGGAGGACATTAACATGCTGTTGAACACGGGGGACGTGCCTAACATCTTTGCAGCAGATGAGAAGGCTGACATCGTTGAAAAAATGCAGGGTGCAGCAAGGACCGAAGGCAAGAGAATTGAAGCCACCCCTCTGGCCATGTACAACTTTTTTACTGAACGCTTGAAGAAAAACTTGCACATAGTTTTAGGTACAGATTAAAAAAACAAGTTACTTTTTCATTCTGATTCCTTCTAACATTTGACTGGGCTTGTCTGAGAAATAATGATTATGTCCATTGCAGCAATGAGTCCAATTGGAGATGCTTTCCGGAACCGCTTGCGAATGTTCCCTTCGCTGATCAACTGCTGCACTATCGATTGGTTCCAAAGATGGCCCACGGATGCTTTGGAAATGGTTGCCAACAAATTCTTAGAGGATGTGAAGCTGGAAGATGAAATCAGAAAATCGTATGTCATGGGATGCTTTGCAAAGCTTCCCCCATCCCGCGCCCTCTCTAATATAACAAATCTAAATTGGCACAATTTCTTGAAGGTATAGGCACGTAACTCCATTGCAGCCAAAATCAACAAAGGGTCTTGAGGCACCTTAGATGCTAACAAATTTATCCCAGCCTAGTCTTTCATGGACTTGATTAGGAATGAGGGATAAATTTGATTTAGATCTCATTTAAAGGCAAATCTACCAAAAGTCACACTTTCTGAAATAATACATGAATGGAAAGAACATTTTTCAAAATTCACATTTCTCTGAAACTGCTACCTTGTGGGCCAAGTAATGTGTATAAAGATGCATTTCCTAGGGGAAAATATGCCTACAAATGCATATATTCATTAAAATAAAATGCAAAGATGCAATAAATTGGGTGAGATTGCTTTCTAAAAATGGAAATATTAGGCAAAATTGCTTACAAAAATCTGTATATTAGAAATTCACACTGAAATGGTGATGAATTTCCAGGGGGATTTTTTATAAAATGGAAACTGAAGTGGAAATGTGAAAAACTGAACTTAAGATTAACAAAAAATGAGAAACTTGAGAGAAACTGAAATTGATACATTAAATCATCCCTAGTCTTAAGTCTACTTCAGAGATGGCTCTCCAGATATTGTTGAAGTACTACCCTCATCATCCCTGTTTACTGACTTTGCTGGTTGGGACAAGCTTTGGTGCTTGTAGTTCCACTTTTGATGCCTTCATAATGATCTGACTGAACTTAGTTAGGCCTGACATGGTCTATGGTTAATATTGAGCAGGACCAGTATCTAAGAAAGGTATTAAATAGCATTGTAGGCCATAGATATGGAGAACAGTTTTTGAAATTATTGCAGAATGATGTTGACTATTGTCCCTCACCACAAGGCTTTCTGATATGGTTAATTAGCATGTCACAAAATCAGCTCTTGGCATGTCCTCAAATAACCTTTATATCTTGAGCCAAAGTTTTACCAGAAAAATTATGTGCCTCTTATTCAATGTTCATGGACCACACAAAATTTAACTCATTGTTTGTATTAGCTGCCTATTAACATGCGTTTTCCCTGTAGGGTTGTGTCCATGTGTAAGTATTTCCAAGAAAATGTGAGAGAACTCTCCGTCAGTTATTACAGCACTCTTCGAAGACACAATTACGTAACACCAACATCCTATCTGGAATTGATTCTGACCTTTAAGGCGTTATTAAATAGTAAAAGGCACGAAGTGGATATGATGAGAAATCGCTATCTTGTGGGCCTTCAGAAGCTTGATTTTGCAGCTTCACAAGTAAGTGTGGACTGGAACAGGTAGATTATATGGAAACTTGTAATTGTTTTCATTGTCTGCAGTATCCATTGCAAGCTCAGTATTATTAACAGGGCTGTTCAAAGACAATGGCTGTATACACACCATATATTTAAAGCACATGACTTCCTCCAAAGAATCCCGGGAACTGCATCTTACAGAGCTACAACTCCCAGCACCCTTAGCAAACTACAGTTCCTGATTAGTTAGAAAGCAAAATCACTGGCAGATTCTGGTACCTAATCGCACACTAAAATGCTGGTGCATTTTTGTCAAGATTTTTTTTTCTGTATCTGAAATTGATTATGAAATGTGGTGAACTGAAGATTGGAATAGTAAGGAATTAATATCTTGATTATGCCCTCTCCCTTGGTCGTCCTCTTTAGGTTGCAGTGATGCAAAAGGAGCTGACTGCTCTTCAGCCGGAATTGATTCAGACCTCCGCAGAAACGGAGAAAATGATGATCCACATAGAAAAAGAAACTGTTGAGGTGGATGCCAAGAAGGAGCTTGTGGCTGCAGATGAAAAGGAAGCCAATGAAGCTGCAGCTATTGCCCAGGGTATTAAGGTAATTGTGCTGTGCAGCCCGGTGCTCCCTCCCCATCAGAGCTCATCTTTCCAGTGCTGTGTAATAACTGAGAAATCCGAACTAAGAAAGGTGTAAAGAGCTAGCAGCGACGTGTTGTTTCTGCCCTATTTATTGTTTCCCTGGAGGAATGTATGCAATGCTAGTCCTCAGAGTAGGGTCATTGAAATTAACGAACCCAAGTTAGTTCTGTCCTTTAATTTCAGTGAATCTGCTCTGTGTAGGACTAGCATTGAGTCCACTCCTAAGGCTTCAATCCTGGACCTCAAGTGTGGGAATGTTTATCAGCCCAAGGGCCACATTCCCTTCTGGGCAACCTTCTGAGGGCCACATGCCTGCGATGGGCAGAGCCAGAGGCAGAAGTGGATGGGGCGACAAATGCAAATTTTACTTTTTGTACAGTTGACTAGTGTCTTCATAGCCACACACCATCCAGACAAGGAAGTGGCATTGACAGGGTTCATGGACACAGACCAGTCAAACAAAAACAGTTGGGGGACAAAGTGAGGGGGGGGGGTTGCCAGAGAAGAGCTCTGAGGGCTAGACAGAGAGGAATAGATGGTTCTCCATCCTCTGTGTCAGGGAACTGCCATCAGCTCAGAGGCGAGAGGTGGAAGGGCAGTTGGGTTACAGGGAGCCTCCAAAGATCATGAGAATCAGCACTTCCTCTGCGGAGGAGGGAAGCCACACCTCTAGTGGGGAAGAGATGCAGGGCTTGGAGGATGCAAGGGAGAGCCAGAGCACCGTGCATGAGCAAAGCGGGGGGGGGGGAGGCAGGTCCCCCTTTGCCCACGCCCTCTCTGCGCAGTCGGTTTACGCGCAGAGAGGGGAGGCGTAGGATGGGGGTCAAGAGACTACTCTGCTGGGGAAAGTTTAAGGACCACCCACCCTCAGATTCTGCTAGTGACTGAGCAAGACATGGAATTGAGACGTTCTGCACTGTAAATGTTTTTGCACTGATAATAAAGTCTTTGAAAAGACCAGTGGGGGTCTTGCCTGTTCGCTCTCGAGCAACCACACCGGCAGATGTAACACTCTGCTATGCCAACTTACCCCATTGAACTCAATAAGACTTGCTGCTGAATAAATATACACAGGGCTGCACTGTCAGCACATGATGTGTCCTTCCATGGTTGGTTTTTAACTAAAGAGCAGCCACTTAAGAGGGGATGGTCACACTGGGAACATTATGCCACTGAGAGGGGATTCAATCCCTTGCCCCCACCACAGTTCTAATCTGCCTCCCCAGGGCTGCTACTTACCCCAAAGCAGGGAGAAACTATTTCTCCCAAATAGGTAAAGGTAAAGGTACCCCTGCCCGTACGGGCCAGTCTTGACAGACTCTGGGGTTGTGCGCCCATCTCACTCAAGAGGCCAGGGGCCAGCGCTGTCAGGAGACACTTCCGGGTCACGTGGCCAGCGTGACATCGCTGCTCTGGCGAGCCAGAGCCGCACACGGAAACGCTGTTTACCTTCCCGCTGGTAAGCGGTCCCTATTTATCTACTTGCACCCGGAGGTGCTTTCGAACTGCTAGGTTGGCAGGCGCTGGGACCGAGCAGCGGGAGCGCACCCCGCCGCAGGGATTCGAATTGCCGTCCTTTCGATAGGCAAGTCCTAGGCGCTGAGGCTTTAACCCACAGCGCCACCTGCGTCATTTCTCCCAAATACACATATGCTAAAAGTAATATTGGGCTAAAAATGCCCCCCTTTGTGGGGTCACAAGAGAGTGAGTGTGACACAGTTAGAGTGCTAGGCCAGGGGAGGCCAGGGTTCAAATCCCCATGGAGTTATAAAACTCACTGGGTGACCATGTGCCCGTTGCGCCAGGGAGTGCATTTGACAGGTGGGGAACTGCCAGGGAGAGGGCCCTTGATCAGTTTCAATCAAGGCACATCCAGTGGCAGCACCTGCAATAAGAAAGAAAAGGGCTGTTCTTGCAAAGATGTTGTTTCGCGGGACTGTGCAGTGGCATCCTGACAATGCAGTGGGAATATATTTGATGTGATGACATAAAAAAAAAAAAATGTCCAGTAGCACCATAGAGACCAACTAAGTTTGATGTGATTACAGGAAGAGTGTGAGGGGGACCTGGCGGAGGCAATGCCAGCCCTGGAAGCTGCCCTTTCGGCTCTTGATACCCTGAACCCTGCAGATATCTCCCTTGTCAAGTCCATGCAGAATCCACCAGGACCTGTCAAGCTGGTCATGGAGAGCATTTGTGTTATGAAAGGAATAAAGCCAGAAAGAAAGCCTGATCCAAGTGGAAGCGGTAAAACACACACACATAGACACACACACAAAATTATTGGGAGGGGTTGTCATGTGCTTCATTGTTGATATTGAGCATTGCCATTGTATCACTTTATATTATATATTAAGGCATTCACCCAGTAGAGTTTAGTCCATTAGGGCAAGTGTTGCCCTGCCCTACAAAGCTAAGCCTGTCTTTAGCCAGCCCTACCTTTGAAGGTGACCCAGAAACTACAACTAATGCAGAATGCAGCAGCTAGACTGGTGACTGGGAGTGGCTGCCGAGACCACATAACACCAGTCCTGAAAGACCTACATTGGCTCCCAGTACATGTGCGAGCACAGCTCAAAGTGTTGGTGCTGACCTTTAAAACCCTCAACGGCCTCAGCCCAGTATACCTGAAGGAGCATCTCCACCCTCATTGTTCAGCCTGGACACTGAGGTCCAGCTCCAAGGGCCTTCTGGCAGTTCCCTCACTGTGAGAAGTGAGGTTACAGGGAACCAGGCAGAGGGCCTTCTTGGTAGTGGCGACCATCCTGTGGAGCGCCTTCCCTTCAGATGTCAAGGAAATAAACAACTATCTGACTTTTAGGAGACATCTGAAGGCAGCCCTGTTTAAGGAAGTTTTTAATGTCTGATGTTTCATTGTATTTTAAATATTTTGTTGGAAGCTGCCCAGAGTGGCTGCGGAAACCCAGCCAGATGGGTGCGGTATAAATAAATTATTATTATTATTATTATTATTATTATTATTATTATTATTACTCCTTCTCCTCCTTAGCCCCAGTGTTGCTGTTATAGAACTCAGCAGGAAGGAGGGTGAAGACAAAGCCAGAATTAGTTGACTCTGCCTATCATTGACTCTAACTCCTCCTGCATTCTGCCCTAAAAGTCCAATAGGCTTCAGCCTCCACTGCATTCAATGCAATAAAATAGACCATAGATACAAGTGTTAGGGGAAGTGAGTCATTATACCACCTTATCCATTTGCTTTGGCTTAAGATTTACCTGGATGCTCAAAAAACTATTTCAGGGGAAAGAACAGGGAGGTTGAAAATCTTCCAGATTTGTTAAATGAGATATTCGTATTTTGAAAACATTTTAATATATATGTATTTATGTGAAATTTCAGGTAAAATGATAGAAGACTACTGGGGAAGTTCCAAAAAGGTTCTAGGGGATCTGAAATTCCTCGAAGGCTTGAAGACTTATGACAAAGACAATATCCCATCAGCTGTAATGAAGAGAATTAGAGAGAAGTTCATCAACCATCCGGACTTTCAGCCAGCTGTCATAAAAAATGTATCATCCGCCTGTGAAGGCTTGTGTAAATGGGTGAGAGCCATGGAAGTGTACGACCGTGTTGCAAAGGTGGTAGCTCCAAAACGTGAACGACTCAGGGAGGCTGAAGGTTTGCTCGCTGTACAAATGCAGAAGCTCAATACGAAGCGAGCAGAACTCAAGAAGGTGATTGACCGCCTCCAGGACCTGAATGACGAATTTGAAGAAATGAATAACCGGAAGAAAGAACTTGAGAACAACATTGAAATATGCTCTCAGAAGCTGGACAGGGCTGAAAAGCTGATCAGTGGCTTGGGAGGCGAGAAGGATAGGTGGACGGAAGCAGCACGCCTGCTAGGAATTCGATACACTGACCTCACTGGGGATGTCTTGTTATCTTCAGGGACGGTGGCTTATCTGGGAGCCTTTACCGTTGATTACCGTACAGAATGTCAGAAGAAATGGCTGGCTTTGTGCAAGGAGGAGAAAGTCCCATGCTCGACTGATTTCAGCCTGAGTAACACTTTAGGGGACCCAGTCAAGATCCGTGCCTGGCAGATTGCCGGCTTGCCAATTGATTCCTTTTCAATTGACAACGGCATCATTGTTTCCAACTCAAGACGGTGGGCTTTAATGATTGATCCTCAAGGGCAAGCCAACAAGTGGGTCAAAAATATGGAAAGGGGCAATAAGCTTTCCGTTATCAAGTTGTCTGACACCAACTATGTAAGGACTTTGGAGAATGCCATCCAGTTTGGAACCCCAGTCTTGCTTGAAAATATTGGCGAGGAATTGGATGCTTTCTTGGAGCCGGTGTTGCTAAAGGCAACTTTCAAACAGCAAGGTGTGGAGTACATGAGACTGGGAGAGAACATTATTGAGTACTCAAGGGATTTCAAGTTTTACATAACGACACGCTTAAGGAATCCTCATTATCTTCCTGAAATTGCTGTGAAAGTTTGTCTGCTCAATTTTATGATCACCCCTCTAGGGCTTCAGGACCAGCTTCTTGGGATTGTGGCTGCGAAGGAAAAGCCTGAGCTGGAAGAGAAGAAGAACAAGCTGATTGTAGAAAGTGCAGCAAACAAGAAACAGCTGAAGGAGATTGAAGACAAAATCCTGGAAGTTCTTTCCAAGTCGGAAGGAAATATCTTAGAAGATGAAACAGCCATTAAAATCCTCTCTTCTTCCAAAGAGTTGTCTGAAGAAATATCTGAAAAGCAGGAAATTGCCACTATTACCGAAATGGAAATAGATGCCACCCGAATGGGGTACAAGCCAGTGGCCGTTCATTCAGCAACAGTCTTCTTTTGCATTTCTGATCTGGCTAACATTGAACCAATGTATCAATATTCCCTGATATGGTTTATTAACCTCTATGTCCAGTCTCTTGCCAATAGCAGGAAAAGCGATGTTTTGGAAGAACGGATTGAATTCATAATTGACCATTTCACAATCAGCATCTACAACAACGTCTGCCGATCCCTGTTTGAGAAGGACAAGCTTCTTTTCTCCCTACTTCTGACTATAGGGATCATGAAAGGGAGAGATGAGATTGATGATGAGGTCTGGCGTTTCCTTCTGACGGGTGGGGTTGCGCTCGAGAACCCGTATGCAAATCCTGCCCCAGAGTGGTTGTCCGACAAATCGTGGGCTGAAATTGTGCGTGCCTCAGGGCTGAAAAACTTGCGTGGGCTGTTGGATCATGTGGAGTCCAATGTCACGGAATGGAAACTGATTTATGATTCTGCCAAACCTCATGAAGAAGAGTTTCCCGGTGAATGGAATCTGGTCACGGGTCTTGACCGCATGGTCATCCTCCGATGCCTGAGACCAGATAAAATCATCCCAGCCACCCAACTGTTCATCTCAGACAACATGGGGAAGATATATATCGAACCCCCAACATTTGATCTTGTTGGAAGTTACCATGATTCCAACTGCTGCGCACCTCTGATTTTTGTCCTGTCGCCAGGTGCTGATCCCATGGCAGGTGAGGTTTCTTAAATAACCCAACATGAAATCCTCCTTTCATGATACTGCCTTTTGGTTGAACAAGGCTATAATTTGCACCTTTCACTACCCACACCCTGAGCAGCGGCTCAAACTCTGACCCAGAGGAAGAGTGCACAGTCAGATTTTTTAAAAAAATGGCAGTGCAAGCAGATGAGGTGCTGGATCTAGACCTGGGTCCCCAATTCTGAACTTGAGCCAGAGATTCCATGGTCAGAGGCAGTAATGCTTCTCAATGCCAGTTGCCGGAAACCACAGGAGGCAAGAGTGCTGTTGTGTTCAAGTCCTACTTGCGAGTTGCCCACAGGCATCTGGTTGACCATTATGAGAACAGGATGCTGGACTAGATGGGCCATTGGCTGATCCAGCAGGCTCTTATTATGCTCTTATGAGACCCTCAAACTAGGATCCCTAGAGGCAGCATCTCCTGGGCCAGATTCATCTGTAGGTCCAACCTTCTCCTCTGCCCCAGGGCCTGTTTTCCAGCACACAAAATGCACCCAGAAGAAACTCAGTGGGGAAAGACCACGGCTCATGGTACCCTTTTCATGGAGAGGGTTCCAGGTTCAGTTGCTGGCATCTCCAGGTAAGGCTAGGAGAGAACTGCTGCCAGTTCATCTACTGGGCTAGATGAACCCATGTTCTGACTCTGTATAAAGTAGCTTCCTACTGACATTCCTTAATTTTTCTATATGTTGGGTGCAGAGGTCTTTGCAACAGCATCTTGCCAGAAAGTCCTCCAAAAAGCACTTGTAATTCCCCATCACCACCTTTATTATTAGTAGTAGTAGTATTAGTAGTATTAGTAGTATTAGTATTAGTATTAGTATTAGTATTAGTATTAGTATCCCTCCCATCTGACTGGGTGGCACTATGGGCAGCGTCCAACATATATAAAAAACATAATAGCATATACAGGGCTGCCGTCAGATGTCTTCTAAAGGTTACAGTTACTTTAACTGAGAAGATACCATTTGGGTTTCTTGTATAGTGTTCGTGACGCTAAAACCCTGCACATTTATTAAAACGATTTGTATTTAAATATTTGATGCTAGGCTTGTTGAAGTTTGCTGATGATCTTGGCATGGAAAGCATCCAGACTATTTCACTTGGCCAGGGCCAAGGCCCAATAGCAGCAAAGATGATTAATCAGGCTATCGTGGACGGGACTTGGGTTGTGCTGCAGAACTGCCACCTCGCAACCAGCTGGATGCCTGCTTTGGAAAAAATCTGTGAAGAGGTTATAGTACCTGAGAATACTCATACCAAGTTCAGGCAAGAATTCAATATCTGTTATTCAGTCTACATGGGATGCTGTAGAAATCTCATTTCCTGGGCTCCAGACAGCCTCTTTTGCTGGTCAGGAAAGTGGTGCAATGACAGTTCTGATTCTCTGGGGTTCTAGGGTCACAGAGGACATGGCAGCAGGCTTTTAAAAAGAAGGTAATATTAGAAAAATATCTCTTCCCACTGAGGCCATGCCAGATAATATCACAGTGAGCAGGGTCATGCAGGTAAGATCAGGCTCAGTAGCATGTGCCTCGATTTAGCAGTATCAGGGCCAAGGTCACATCTATATGTTAATACAGTGGTACCTTGGGTTACAAACACCTCTGGTTACAAACACTTTGAGTTACAGACTCCACTAACCCAGAAGTAGTACCTCGGGTTAAGTACTTTACCTCAGGGTAAGTACAAAAATCGTGTGGCGGCAGTGGGAGGCCCCATTAGCTAAAGTGGTACCTCAAGTTAAGAACTGTTTCAGGTTAAGAACAGACCTCCAGAACGAATTAAGTTCGTAACCAGAGGTACCACTGTATATAAAGCCCTTAACAGCTTATCACTAGTTTACTTGTGAGATCGCCTTATCCCATATATGCCTACGCAACTGCTTTGATCTGTGGAACAGGCACTGTTACTAGTGCCTCATAATACTTGTTCCGTATTTGTAAGAAATTGATATTTTCAGTTGGAACTCCCAAGCAGGTACCTTCACTGTACTCTTTTTGGTGCCTGCTAAAAACACATCCATAAATATAGAATCTTGACTTACATTTTAATCTGCTTTCCCTCCCTGCCCCCATTGTTGATTTTATTTATTTTTGAATGTTTTCAATAGTTGTTTCTTTTCTTTTTTTTAGATGATTTTATTTTTATGATTTTATGATTTTACTCTTTCTGTAAACTGCTTTGAGGTTTTCCCGCAATTGAGTGGTATATAGATCTTGTGAAATAAATAAAAATAAATATACGCCCAGATTTAGGCAAGCCCTATCAGGACCACGGAAAGGTCCTGTGACCTCCAGTGGCTGCAGTCTTCCCTTTGTTGTGCTTAATGGGTGGATGTTGTCTCAGCAAAGAGTTTAAGGTTGGCAAACCCTGCCCCGCAATTAGCCCTGCCTTTGCAGAGGAGCTGGCTGTGCTCTTTAAAGGGCTATTGCCAGTTCCATAACTGCTGACTTCTACAAGACTGAAGAGATGAAATGCTACTGGGGACTCATCCTAAGGGATTGAGGGTGGTGGGAGAGCTACATCTTCTGGCTGGAAAGGCATGGAAGGAGGTGCTAGAAGGTCCCCTCCTTGCACAGGGCTGCCTGCTTCTCCTCTTCATCAGAGTCTTCCTCAGGGCAGGGTGGGGGCCCAGATTTGGGGATCATTACATTTTTTAGAACTTTTTCTATTGGAAGCAGTGGTTTGTGCAGGGTCAACACAAAGGTTTTCCTGTAACTGCCCCTCTGCAGTTTTCACTTTTTCACTGACACTACTACATGTCTTGGTGTTGACCATTGTATTCCTGGTTGTAAAGAGGGGGTTGAGGTGGGGTTTGTGTTGGTGCTTTGTGACAGTGCTAGTCTCCCTTTCTCTTGCACATAAGAGCTTTCTATGTAGCAGGATCCCCCTTCTAAAAAAACTAAAAAAACACAAAGTTGCATTCATCTGAGCTCCTGTCTTGAGTCTGAAGTGGTACGGTCCAGACACAGGTTGACCATCTCAATGAGAGCTAGGCCTCTAACACATTTGTTACAAAGGCACACACAAGATACTTAACCATTATTCAAATGTGTGAAAATAAGCTTGTGTATCTTCACCAGGGGTAGCCCAGGTGGTACCATCCAGATGTTGTAGACCACAATTCCCACCAGCCCCAACCAGCATAATAATAGTTTTATTATTTATACCCCTGCCATCTGGCTGAGTTTTCCCAGCCACTCTGGGTGGCTTTCAGCACATATAAAAACATAATAAAATGTAAAAGTAGTAAGGGTTGCTAGCTGTCTAAAAACATCTGGAGGGTGCACACACTGGCAACCCCTGACGTACACATAGACAGCATCCACACCATGTAACCAAATTTATTTCTGCTCCCAACTTCATTAGATTGTGGCTGACTAGTTATCCATCTGAAAAGTTTCCTGTCAGCATTCTCCAGAATGGAATAAAAATGACCAACGAGCCACCTAAAGGGGTGAGAGCAAATCTCCTTCGATCCTACCTCAACGACCCAGTTTCTGACCCCATGTTCTTTAACAGTTGCGAAAAGAAAGAAATTTGGCAGAAGCTGCTGTTTGGCCTCTGCTTCTTCCATGCTCTTGTGCAAGAAAGAAGAAACTTTGGTCCATTAGGTAAGATGTTGTGTGCTTTATTGTTTTCAAAAACAATTTTGTGGGTTTTTTTGTGGTAGATGGCTCTGGGGAGGTGGGAACAGAAAGTCAAGCCAGAGGAGGTTTGCATATGGTCTTCACCTTCATCCATCTTTCTCCTTGCCACCCAAGACAAGGTAGATGGTAGGTGGTTCTGTGGCCAGCAGAGGCTGGAGCAGGCTCTGAGATGGTGTCTGTCCAATTCTTCATCCAGGATGAAAGCAGTATAAATGGTTCCTATCTGCCCCCCTCCCCACTTTATCCTCACAACATTGTGAGTAGATAAATCTGAAAGAGTGTGACCCAGTCATTCACAGAGTGTTGTTCCTCAGTAGGGATGGGGAGAAATCCAACTCCGTTCGCCTTTAAAGGCAAACCTACCTTATTCACAGCCATCCTTCAGAATTCACATTTCTCCAAATTTTGTGGTTTTCCCAGCCAAGTTGTATTTACAAAAGTTCACATACTGAGGTAAATGGTGTGCAGAATTGCATATGTACATGAAAATTACATACAAATATGCATTACGTTCAGGGAAGTGGCTTTGGGGGAAATGTACGTATGTATTAGGCAAATTTGCTCACAAAAATGTGTATATTAGAAATTTGCACTAAAATGCCAGCGAGTTTTTGTGAGAACTTAACAACAACAACCTCAAACTTGTATATAAATGTGAAGAACTGCATTTAAGATTGGAAATATTAGAAACCTAAAGTGACAGATTCACCCATCCCTATTCCTGAGTGAGGAATTTAAAGTGGATCTCCCTGATCTACTGCTCTGTCCACAACACCACACTGATGCTATCATCTTATATGTGCTGCAACTCAATAATAATAATAATAATAATAATAATAATAATAATAATAATAATAATAATAATATTTTTTAATTTATACCCCGCCCGCCCTAGCCAAGGCCGGGCTCATAGCGGCTTACAAGCAATAATAAAAACAAGTTGAATGATTACAACTTAAAAACAAAATTAAAATACAACATTAAAATGTTGAAATATTAAAATATTGAAATATTAAAATGTAGCCTCATTGCAGGAGGAGAAGGAAAAGAAAAAAGAAAGAGAGGGAGGGAATCAAATTGGCTCCAAGTCAAAGGCCAGGTGGAACAACTCTGTCTTACAGATCCTGCGGAAAGAAATCAGATCCTGCAGGGCCCTGGTCTCATGAGGCAGAGTGTTCCACCAGGCCGGAGCCAGAGTTGAAAAGGCCCTGGCTCTGGTTGAAGCCAATCTAACTTCCTTAGGGCCCGGGACCACTAGGGTGTTGCTATTTATGGACCTTGAGGCTCTCCGTGGGGCATACCGGGAGAGGTGGTCCTGTAGGTACGAGGGTCCTAGGCCATGAAGGGCTTTAAAGGTCAAAAGCAGCACCTTAAATCTGACCCTGTACTCCACTGGGAGCCAGTGCAGCTTGAAAAGCACTGGGTGAATATGCTCCCATGGCAGAGACCCCGTGAGGAGCCTCGCTGCAGCATTCTGCACCCTCTGGAGTTTCTGGGTCAGCTTCAAGGGCAGTCCCGCGTAGAGCGAATTACAGTAGTCAAGCCTGGAGATGACCGTCGCATGGATCACTGTGGCCAGGTCCTCTAAACAAAGGAACAGCACAGCATGGATTAAACAGGCACTGGCAACCGCTTTTGACCCCATGCCACTAATGGTACAACCATTGGACCAATCATTGTGTTAGTCTGTGATCCAGTTCAGTTTTGCATCAGTACATAGCTCTTTCGACGATTAAGCTGGGGCTTAGTTTTATTGAAGATTTCCTCACGTATGTCACTCACTGCCCACTGAGCCATTTTTGCTGCCAAAGGCACCCCAAATAACAAAGGTAAACATTTTTATGTGGTTACAAACTTGGATCTATTGCTCAGATTTCCTAGGTGGCCATATAGGGAGCTTCTGTTCAAATTAGCCAGGGGCACTTGTGCCTTTTCTGTGTCCATCAGAATGCAGCTGTTCAGTTTTGAGCTCAGCAATTTTCAAATGACAGCTGAGGGGCACATAAATAATATTTAACATTAGCAGCTCAAATTAATGTAAGACCTGGAACACATCGCTGCACTATAAGGGAAGTTAATTAAAGATAAATATCTCCCTCTTGGATACAATATTGAGACAAATGCCTGGGCTTCACTATAGTATTGTTTCAGCTTAGCCTATTAGCATTGAATGGCATTTTATTGTTTGCCATCAGCAGAACAAAGCTTGTTGTATTGCAGACTCACTTTCCCCCCACTCTGACCTGGACAGGTTGGAACATTCCTTATGAATTCAATGAATCTGATCTGAGAATCAGTATGCGGCAGATTCAGATGTTTCTGAATGAATATGAAGAAACCCCATTTGAAGCTCTCACATATCTTACAGGTATGGACATTATGGCTACATTCAGACATAAGGCTGGTTTAGCATCATGAAAATGAGCTTAGCGTGATTTAGCTATCATTACGAACGTGAGCGTATTACAAAAGTGAGCTAAAAGCATGGCTTCTCATTTATGAAAATGAGCCCCCAAGGCTTGCACACATCCCTTCCCTATTCCTCAGTTTGGCCATAGCAAGACAGCTGGAAAAGAGGAGAGGAGAGAGAGGAGCATGCAAGTCATACTCCAGCTCATGTGACTTTATACAAAGTCAGTTCATTGGTCCATCTAGCTCAGTATTGTCTGCTCTGACTGACCGATGCCTTCCCTTGTCACAGGCAAGGATTTCTCCCAGCCTTACCAGGATATGGCGGCGATTGAATCTGGAATCCTCCCCAAAACCATGCTTTCCTGTTACATCTGGGCCACAGTCTAATAGCCGCCACCCTCCACCATACTACCCAAAGTATATGGGGATCCATGATGGGAGTCCAATTCTGACAAAACTCCATCGTCCCTAGTAATGCAAGGCTAGCTAACATATGGCTGTTTATGAAAGATGTCCCACCTGTAGGTTCCAATTTCCCCCTGAGCCCGCTGTATGTGGGCTCCAGTCACCTTGTGAGCAGAGTCTTATCGGTCTCCTTTTTTTAAACAGAAGGTATCTCTGCACGCTGCATAAACATCTTACCATTTTCATTCTAATGTGTTGTTTCTATTCCTAGGCGAATGTAACTATGGTGGGAGGGTAACGGACGACAAGGACAGGCGTCTCCTGCTCTCTCTACTTTCAATTGTGTATTGCAAAGATGTAGAAGTCCTGGAAAACTATCAGCTTTCCCCAGGGGGGGAATATTTTGTACCATCCTTTGGGACATACCAGGTAAGAGAGTGTGGATGAAGTACTTTTTCACACAGCACATAGTAAAACAGTGGAGTTTTCTCCCCCCCCACCCACCCACCCCAGAAATAATGATGGCCATCAACCTGGATGGCTTTAAAAGTGGATTAGGCAGATTCATGGAAAATAAGGCTATCAATGGCTACTAGCCACAATGGCCATTTTCTCCCTCCGCTATCAGGGACAGTAAATGCCTCTGAATACCAGTTGCTGAGAATCACAAGTTGTGCTCAGGTCCCGTTTGCAGGCTTCCCAGAGTCATCTGTTTGGCCACTGCAAGAACAGGATGCTGGTCTAGATGGGTCTTTAGCCTGGTTGTGCAGGGATTTTCTTATGCTTTTATAAAATGTGGGCATAACAGTTTGTACCAATTGGGGGCAGTGTGAACAATACCACCTCCTTATCTAGCAAACCTGCTTGCCGGTGATGATTCTTAAAATACACATATCGTTATATATTCTTTACAGTCCTACATAGACTACTTGAGAAGTCTGCCAATTATAACCCATCCCGGAGTATTTGGGCTACACGAGAATGCAGATATCACAAAGGATAACCAAGAGACCAACCTGCTTTTCAATAGTGTCTTGCTGACTTTGCCCCGACAAGCAGGTGGTGGTGGCAAATCTCCACAGGTAACAAAATGACACAGTGGCTTCATCTAGTGCTTCAAGCCCTAAATGACTTAGGCCCCAAATATCTAAACAACCACCTCCATTCTGACAGTCCCTTTTGGATGTTAAGGTTGACAGAAGAGGCCCATCTGGTTATTTGGCTACCCTCAGGGGTGTTGGTAGCCTGGGAGAGGGCATTCTTTGTGGCATCCCCTAAGCTGTGAAATTCCATCCCTTTAGAGATGTGTCCAGCAGCTTCATTATGTAATTTCTATCATATGCTGAAGATGCACCTATTTACCCTGACCGTTGACACCTGACATCCATCCATCCATCGCTCTTACTACGGTGTTTGTATTTAGTGCCGTGCTAAGCAGGGTGGCGCTGTGGGTTAAACCACAGAGCCTAGGACTTGCTGATCAGAAGGTTGGCGGTTCGAATCCCCACGATGGGGTGAGCTTCCGTTGCTCAGTCCCTGCTCCTGCCACCCTAGCAGTTCAAAAGCACGTCAAAGTGCAAGTAGATAGATAGGTACCGCTCCGCCGGGAAGGTAAATGGCATTTCCGTGCGCTGCTCTGGTTCGCCAGAAGTGGCTTAGTCATGCTGGCCACGTAACCTAGAAGCTGTACCCCGGCTCCCTCGGCCAATAAAGTGAGATGAGCGCCGCAACCCCAGAGTCGGCCACGACTGGACCTAATGGTCAGGGGTCCCGTTACCTTTACCTTTTAAGCACAACTAAAAGCATAATAAGCTCTAAAGGGCCGATGAGTTTGAAAAATTACATATTTGAAGAATAACATACAAAAAGATGGCAGGTTATTAAAGAGCTACAAAAAATGCTACTTTCAAGTGTATTCCATTTCAAAAATGTCCAATTTCCTGATTTTAGGAAACGGTAGAGGAACTGGCACAGGACGTCCTGTCCAAGTTACCACAAGACTTTGACCTAGAATATGTGATGGAAATGTACCCAGTACTTTACAGGGAGTCCATGAACACGGTTCTTAGGCAAGAACTTATCAGGTTCAACAGGTAGGATTCTGGGTTTCTTCTTCTTCTCCACCCTGCAATATTAATAGAAATAGTGATGGAGCAGCCACAGGCCTGAAAGCTCCGCGTATATTTTATGTTAGCATAATGGACATCAAGCGAAATCACAGATATTTGCCCACCTGCTATTCCATATAGAGAAGGTGATGGGACTTGCAGTTGACTGTGGCAGGACAATGTCCCCTACTGCACCTTAGGGCATGCAGGCCTCTACTGCACAAAAGAGTTCTACCCTCCAAAATGTTGCTCACACTCCTATCACCTGCCAATCTACTCTGCCTAATAATAGGACTGGCCCTCTTTCCTCATTTAACAGCATGCTTAAGGTCATGTGGAAGCCTCCAGTTAACCCTAGGTTTCCATTTCATCTGACCTGGGAGCCTATGGTTAACAGATTCAGGACAGATTCAGAACCATTTCTTCTCCCTCTAGGCTTACAGAGGTTGTACGCAGCAGCCTTGTCAACCTACTTAAAGCCATCAAAGGCCAGGTGCTGATGTCTTCAGAACTCGAGGATGTCTTCAACAGCATGCTTGTAGGCAAAGTGCCTCCTTTGTGGGCAGGCAAATCCTACCCATCCTTGAAACCTATGGGGAGTTATGTGTCCGACCTTCTCATGAGGCTGGTCTTCTTTCAGGTATGCTTTAGCTCTCATGGTTCAGTGTTGTTGTCAAGATCATTTACACATGAGTAGAGATGGAGGAAGAATTCAATCTGGTTTGCATTTAAACACAGACTTCCCTAATTTGTGCTTTTCAAAGCAATATGTGAACCAAAACACAGCTAGCCTTCAAATTTTGCACTTTTCTGAAGGTTGCAGTGAGGATCTCCAGCCAAGTAATGTGTACAAAAGTGCATGCATTGTGGTAAAGAGTGCATAGAAGTGCATATATTAGTGAATATAACAAACCAAAATGCATTCATTCTATTAGAGAAAATTGCTTGCAAGTATGTGTATATTAGGAGAAATTGGCACTATAATGCTAATTAATTTTCACGAGCACTTTTAAAAAAAAGCTCTGCAAAGTGATGTGGAAATGTGGGGGGGGGGGGGGAGGTTGGGTTTAAGACTAGAAAAATAAGATACTAAGAGTAACTGTCTATCAATTGAGGTTGCTTTTCTGACACGGTTTCCTTTTGGACAAATAAATGTCCAGCCAGAATTGCCTTTTTATGTAAGTGATTTTACATTGTTTATTTTGTTCTGAGCTTTTAAATTTTGGAATTTGGTGTTTTTGTCTTGATACTGGTCATTGACTGTCATAAAACGACTTGATTTGACTTGAGAAACTGAGAGAGATCAAAATGGGCAGAGTCATAACAATCCTATGCAGGGCCTCCTCAGTAGTTGCTCCCAGACTTTGGGACTCCCTCCCTAGAGAAGTTAGATTGGCTCCCTTCTTGCTGTCCTTCCACAGGCAGGTGAACAGCTTTTTGTTCCAACGAGCTTTTGGTAACGGACTGCTTTTAATGAGAGGGTCGGTGCCATGCTCTTTTTACTGTAATCATTTGTATGGGTTTAAAAGATTTTTGTGTGTGTTCATGTGTGTTTTACTTCTGTCAATGTTTGCTTGTATTTAATTATTGTTTTCTGTTTTTTTAGTGGTTGACATTTATTGGGATGGCTCAAGTATATAGAACTGGTTTGGGGAACTCAATATTCCCTCAGGATGCAATTTTATTTGTTTTACTTCAAAAGTTTATATATGGCTTAACTCGGTAGTATCTAAGTAGTGTAAATGGAGGCAGGAAGCAGAAAGCTAGCTAGGTGGTTAAGAAAGAGCCACAGATTAGAAGAACTGTTGCAGGAATAGAGGTTAAAAAAGCTCTCGCTGTTAAGAGATCTTGGGTTGCATCGAATGCTAGTCCTAGTCCAGAGTAGACCTATTGAATATGAAGTTAAAGTTAAAGTCCATTAACTTCAATGGGTCTGCTCTGGAGTAGGACTAGTTGGTGACAACCCTTAATTATTAGATAAGCTTCAAAGAGAGATAATAATAGATAAACAATAAATTAATTAATAAAAGCCCCAGAAATAGATGCGTACACCAAAAAAGTGTGTTAAATTTAAATATTTTAAATTATATTTATATATGCTTAAGGATCATGCTGGTGTTTTCAGCTAAGTGGGGTGTCAATTTCTTATCCTAATATTTATAAATTTGGACTTAAACCTTTACAGATTTGCATTTGTTTAATGGTGGAGACTGACGGTTTGAGATTCCATTACCCCAAGCTCTTGGCCTTCAAGACTTTACAGCTGACCGTATGCAGTTGTTGTTTCTTTTAATCCCACATAATAACTATTTGCTTTGCTGATTCATGTTAAACCCAGGAATGGATCAATCACGGACCTCCAATTGTGTTTTGGATTTCCGGTTTCTACTTTACTCAGTCCTTCTTGACAGGAGTTTCACAGAACTATGCCAGGAAATACACCATCCCAATAGATCACATTGGATTTGAATTTGAGGTAAGTAAAGCAATTTCATTCCGTGTTCAAGAGTTCCTGTATACGATGCAAAATGAAACTTGGTAACTTAGGGTTGTATCCAATGAAATCCTACTGAGAGTAAACCCATTGGAATGGAACCCGTTAGTCATGCCCATTAATTTCAGAGGGTGTACACTGAGAAAGTTTGTCTTTCTTCCATCGCCCTCAGCCAATCCATCTGTAGAGATCAGAGTTAGGCTACTGAAGATTGGGACATTTGCATGAACTGGAATGTAGGGAACAATAAAGCATATCTGCCAGTTTAATGGTGGATTTTAGGTAATTTTAGAGTTAGGTAATTTTAGAGTTCATGGACTTGCTTCCAGCCATCTCTCCTTAAATACCAGTGCATATTATATCATTTACTTCAAAAAGGCCATCCTACTGCATTGGGGGTGGGGTGGGCAGCTCATTCTGTTACATGGAGCCCTGGGCACACACACTCGCTCTGACGGTACCACTGATCTCCATTGTAAAACACTGAGGCTGGTAAAAAAAGTCTTCCTTCCTTCCTTCCTTCCTTCCTTCCTTCCTTCCACAAAACATGGATTTATGAAGCTGCATCCTCCAGAGTCCATTCAGAGCATTCAAAGGCCAGAAACAACAAAGGCCGTTTTCCTACTTAATCGATCCCTTAGTGTTAGAAGATAATAGTAAAATATTAAATAATTGATGGCATGTTGTTAGAGAAAGGGGGAAAAAGGAGCTATGGGATTTACCCTTACCCTTTCTCAGAAAATGTCTTTGGGGAGCTGTGCAGAGTACAGATTCAAAAGTAATAAGTCTGGAGAGCATTATGAACTAAAGTGTAATGAGCATTTAGAAATATGAGGACCAGTGTTGGGATCTAGCTTTTGCAAGCATTTGTAGATATTTCTCTTCCATTCTTTATGTTTAAGAAGCCCGTAGTGAGCTAGTCGGATGGGGAAGAAAGCATGATGGGCAGTCCTTGTAGATACTTGGGGAGTTTCTGGGTAGATTGAGTCACAGAGGATTGGGTGTGATGTTTCAGCACGTCCTGCTTCAGTGCTTCAGATCCTCAGGAGACATTCCTTGCCACAGCTAGCAACTAGCACTGGATAGAACCTTCCTTCTGCAAGACCTAGGCCATGTTCTAATACACCATCTCTTCCTTCCTTCCCCCACCCAATGTAGGTGATGACACAGGAGCACAGTATGACTCAGTTGCCTGAAGATGGAGCCTACGTGAAGGGGCTTTATCTAGAAGGGGCCCGCTGGGACAGGGAGACCATGCGGATTGGAGAGTCTTTTCCCAAAATCCTCTACGACTCCCTGCCCATCATTTGGCTGAAACCTGGCGAGAGCTCCAAATTTTTGCACGAAGGGATTTACCTGTGCCCCGTCTACAAAACCAGTGCCAGGAGAGGCACCTTGTCCACCACTGGCCACTCCACCAATTACGTGCTCTCCATTGAGCTCCCTTCCGATTTGCCCCAGAAGCACTGGATTAATAGGGGCGTAGCTGCGCTTTGCCAGCTTGACGACTAAATGGTTGGTGTCATATGCCTGTGCTTTCTGATGAAAAAGCACGGCTACAACCATTGCCCCTTTGAAAAGAAAGAGGTCTCGGGCTACAACCATCGTCCCATTGAAAATAAAGAAAACTTAAGGTTTGAGCAACTTGTTTTATTGCACATTCATCCTGATTTGTTTCCAAGGAGGTTAGACAGCAGCTGAATCTACACCATACATTTATGTTTGCATGCATGTATTTCATAAAGTTTATATGCTGCTTGATTCTAAAAACAACAACAACCCTCAAAGGGGTTTAAAAAAGAATACAACAATAAAATTATTAGTAAAAACAATTTAAAACATTCAGACAATTGAAACCAGCAGTGAACTAAAAACACATCAGTATTTCAGATACAGAAGTAGGCTTGTCTAAACAAGAATGCTTTAAGTAGGTACCAAAAAGAGTGCACTGAAGCTGCCAGCAGGATATCAATGGCGGGGAATTCCAAAGTGTATGGGCCACCACATTAAAAGATCAGTTTCGTACAGATGCAGAACATCTGTAACAGTGCCAGTTCCACAGATCAAAGCAGTCAGAGAGGGCTTGTGTGTGGTAAGAATCTCACAAACAAATATGTAGTTTGTTAAGGGTCCTGGGAATTGTAGTGCTGTGAGAGGTAAACTACAGTTCTCTAGGTCCTTTGGAGGAGGCCATGTGCTTTAAATGTATGCTGTGCATGTGAGCGATGTTGCTTCAAGCCAGCATTATCCCACACTTTCCAGTGCACTTTCTCATCTCTTACTGTAAAAAAGACCATTTTTTGGGGGGCGGGGGAGTGGGTTTGTTGTGCAAGGCCTCCCAATCGCCTTCGACTGCACAACCAGGATTTGCTGGGATGTGGCTGAATTTCACCCCAAACTAGCGATGGTCTGGAGGTCCTCTTTGCTTTGCTCTCAGTTTGTTTTCTCTCTCGGGTTGAGCCTTTTTGTATTGAGGATTGAGATGTGGGCCCTTCCATTCCCCTGTTCTAACAGCCACACTCACAGCAACCCGTTTGCTATCAGGGTGACTCAGGAGAGTGTTCCCAGAAAGAGGAAGCGAAAGGCACCACTGCCAGATCTCTCACTGAACTCTTTGCCTTGGCATTTCATTCAACTTCGCTTCTGGCTTTCCCCAATTCTTACCATGGCTTTCATTTTCAGGTCAGGGTCATGGGTTTGAGCCCCTGCATTGCAGGATGTTGAGCTAGATGACCCTTTATTCCCTTCTAGCTCTTTGATCCTGTGACTTCATAATCCATCCATTCCTATGTAACGTCTTCCTTGCCCTCTGCTTTCCCCTCTCTGCCCCAGATGTTAATCTTGTGGTTTTAGGCCCCATCTGCACCATACATTTAAAGCAGTATCATACCTATTTACACAGTCATGACTTCCCCCTCTAAAATCCTGGGCGCTGGAGTTATTAAGGGTGCTAAGAGTGGTTAGTTCCTCTTCATAGAGAACTCTGGAGCTTGCAGCTCTGTGAGGGGAACACAAATTTTGGGCATCACAAAGTTTATTTAAGTCTGCCACCTTTTATTTTTATTTATTTATTTATTGCTCCCCTCCCCTTTTATGTTGCTGTTTGATTAGTCAGCGCGCACACACACAGCAGCAGCATAGAAAGCAGTAGGATAGATAAGGAACAACTTCAAAGGGGAAAAGCTCTTATTGTAGTCAGTTGGACAGGAAGAAATGACTGGATTGGATGTAGCAGAAAGAAGAGGATGAGTCAAATATGACACATAGGCTGCATGTCTGAATAATTGTATCTCGAGGAGCAAGGAAGACATGCAGAAGGATGGAAAGACACAGGGCAGAGCATCTGCTTCCAGGGAAATTGTCTTGTGCCAAGGTTGAAAAACTTGGAACGTGGCCTGCTTGGTTTGCCAGTTCTATAGGAAGGCTGCCTTTGACCAGGTTAGAGTATATCTCTGCCTAACTAAGTAACCTACTCTGAAAGGCAGCAGCTCCCCAAACAGGTGCTCTCTCTCATCACCTTCTGCTGGAGATTGACCCTGGGAACCTTCTGCATGCAAAGCTATGGTGAGCGATGGTGTTCCCCAAATATCAGAGGACATATGGACTTGCCTGAAAACAAAGGCTGACGGATTTGACGGATAAGGCAATCAATGGCTGCTAGCCATGATGGCTTTGTTCTGCTCCACACTGCCAGAGGCAGTCTGCCACTCAGTGCCAGCTGCTGGGAACCACAAGTGGGGAGGGTGCTGTTGTGCCAATAGCCTATTGTGCACAGATGAACTATGCAAGACACTGCATTGTCAACCATTCGGTTTCATTGGCTGATTCCTTGTCTCTAGTATTATGAGGGGGAAGAAAGGTTTGTCCGTGTCCATTTTCTCCTCATGATGCATATTTGTATCCACTTCTATTATGTCCTTGCTTTTTTGCTGAGCTAAAAAGCCCCTAGTGCTGTAACCTTTACTCATGGGGGAAAACATCAACAAGGGAGACAGTGTGGGGGGTACGAGGCACAAAATAGACAGTGTGGGGAAACCAGCCTTGCCCCTCCGAGGAGTGGGGGGGGGGAAGCCTGCAGCAGCAGCAGCAGCTCATCTTTTTAGGTATGCACTTTCTGCTGGGCTGTACCTTCCAGCCTTCTCCTGTGGAAGCTTTAATTAACTCCGTGAAACTGTTTTCTGCTTATGCAGAGTCTTTTCTCAAAGAAGCGCAAAATGCTTTGAAAGGGGATCGTAGGTGTAATAACTTCGGGTTTTCAAAGGGCAGCAATTTCAAGACGCCCTGATCAAATTTCAAAAGCTGAAAAGGTGTATATTGTTGGGGCTCGGTTTTGTTGTTGCTCCTTTTTAAAACCAAGTTGCATTTTCCCAGGAGTCAGCCAGTTTGGATGCTGTTTAATTCATGAATGTTGAAGAGAGACCCTTTTCTGATTGCCTGGGGCCATCTAGTGAGCGGCTTGCAGAACTGGGTGTTCTACCCCTGAGCTTTTGCCATAACCAGATAGTAATATTGACTCAGCTAATTAGGCCACGCAATACCTCATTGCACCAGCTCACTTGCCTTATTTATATACTTTGGATATTCAAGCTTTTAGTTCCTTTAAGCCCAGAATTCAAAAGATGGATATTCAAAGGGGAAAAAACCCTCTGCACAGCTGTCTGTGGTTAATGGACAACATACATCTCAAGCAGTGAATAGGCTAGACACATTTTAGAGGACGTGTGCAATGACTGAAGCTACACATTCTGGGGAAGAGTAACTCAGGCCTCTTACAATGACGTTTCCACAAATACAACACAAGAAACAATTCAGCCTTAACAGAGATAAAAGAAGAGGACTTTGCATTTCTACCTTGTAGAATTCTCTGATGGAATAAAAGTTGTGCTTTCAAGTCATTTGCAAGAAAAAGGTTTCTTACTTGAGTCATACCCTGTTGACACCAAGAACACAAAACACTTGAAGAAGTGTTCATAAGCTGCTGTTCACCGCATCACCCCATTCAAATCAAACAGCTCAGGCTGACCTGCGTTATTCCTATGGCAGCCAGAGACACCACTATCCTGCTAACCTTAGGTGGATCATTCCATGCTTTGTCTGGAGTTCTGTTTATGTTAACAATTGGCCTGTACCATCTCCCGACATGGAACAGTATGTTCTTAATAGCAGGGCAGATTTTGACCCACACGCAAATCTAGATTAGACCTTCAGCTATAAAACAGGGGAATCTGTGGTCTTCCAGATGTTGTTAGATTACAACTCCCATAATCCCTGACCATCAGCTATGCTGGCTGGGCCTGATGGGAGTTGGAGTCCAACAACATTTGGAGGGCCACAGGATCTGTATTCCTGCTTTAAAATTATTATCCATTGAAAGGGAGGCATAAACCAGGGATGGGGAACATGTGGTCCTCAAGATGTTGTTGGACTCCCATCTCCCATCAGCTCCAGCCAGCAAGGTCAATGATCAGGAGTGATGGGAGTTGTGGTCCCCTCAAATGTTGTAGGGTCAAAGGTTTCCCACCCTGGTCTAAATTGGAGGGCTATTTCAGGCATCTTGCCAGAGGGCTATTTTCTGTCTTTGCTGATGTTTTTCCAACCCTGTCCCTTTTCAACCATAGGGCACAGTAGCCGACTGAGTGCTTCATCAATGGCACAAGAGCCTTAAAATGAGTTGGGTGGGTAACATGCTGAATGAGTGCTTGTGGGCTGACATCTACTTCCCAATAAGCGCACATGAAACATGCCAGGATCTCGCACTGGCTAAGCCTCCATGCGATGGATTTTATGCACAAGTTATGGCTCTGCATGAGGATGTAGAGAAAGACTAGGGCCCCCAGTAGGTAGGAATGGAAGGCACAATCTCACTCCTCAGCCATGTGCAAAAAGGCCGGGGAAAATATTGCCCAAACTAGACCATTCTGTTGTCTACTAGAGGTGTTTTCTACTTGCCACACCATGCTGGTGTAGTCTTTGAAAAACAATGTTTTAGGTTTCAGAAGATTATTGACCCTTTCTGCATGGTGCTATATCCTTCTACAATGCAAGACGCATCACACTTTGCCTTTCCTATCATAAATCATCTGACTTTTATTGGTGAGTCATCTGCTGACTCTTAATAAATACAAGACCGTTTGATTGTATCCTTACTCATCGCCTTCTCAGGATCAAGTGGGCCCCTGGCCTTGAGGGCGATGTCAGCAAGTGCAAACCACACCAGTTTCATTTATGCATGAAAGGAATCTGCCAAGCAGTCGAGGAAGACACAGGTAACAGTCCTGATTATGAAATTTCATCGTGGGATTTCAAGTAGATAGGCTTGGAAAGCTTTCTCAGCTTCTCTTGATGTCGAAAAGTACGGCCGTGCTGCTGGGCGAGACCCATGGGAGGCAGATGAGTCTATGAGAAGCAAGGAGAAAATAATTTTAAAAAACCCAAACATTTGGAAACTGCAAAAAATCAGAAAACAGACACGCATGCAACCAGTTCCACCCCCCCTGCCATAGCTCAATGAAGGGGGTGTTGCATGTGGGCCTGGAAGTAGAGTCACATGCCAGTTTCTGTCCCCATAAAGGCATTCTATGGTCCATCTTTTCACACCTTAGGTTGAACCATAGCTAATGTTTACCATGGACATGCATTTCTGGACCATTTGTCTCCTCCTTCCTAGTGTGTGGAGGAAACAGTTTGGTTTCTAAACCAGAGATCATGAGTGGTTTTGCTCTAAGAAATCATGATCAGTAAGTAAGCTAACTTTGGCTTTGGGAGCAAACAAACCAGTATATCGCCTTCAGATTTAATGCTAAGCCAGGGTTCCTTTCCCACCCCTTGTTCCAGAAAGGGTGAGAAGGAACCATCTGACCAAGATTAGTGTTTTCACCATTTACTGTTACACTGAAATAAGATCAGAGGTTCAATTCAGATCTTGTGCTGAACCATTGTTTCCAATGACCACCGTTCAGAACCCAAACCATGAAGTGAGCTTCCAAAGGTACAGGCAAACTATAATTTAGAGCTGTGGGTCTGCTTTTGTTTTCTGTTCGCTCCGTGCTCATGTCTCTGAGCCAATGGCCTCTGGAAGTGCATCAATGGATGTAGCCATGGTTTGTCAATTCAAACATTCTGCCAAATGAGGGTTTGCAATCCAGTTTCTGGCTGTGGTCTCTGATTTCCCAGCCGATCTCAAAAATGTGGTTTATCAATTCAGCCTAGGTTCTGAGATCTGGGGAGTAAAATCATGGTAAACACTGTATGGGCAGGGGGGAAACAAATGGATTACTGCCATATTGGACCCCCACTTGCAAAAAGAACTGAATGCTGACAGAAGGAACTGTCTTTGTGACTGTCTGTGGGCTGATAATTAATATCATTTGAAGTCTAAAAATTTGAGAATCGGTGCTACATGGTAATTAAATATCAAGCCAACATCCTGATTCTCCAAGCAACTTGTGTTACTAAAAGACATCATTTTAATGACTCTTGCAGATGTGGGAGACATCTTTGAAGATATACTCCTGATTCAATCTGACTCATGTGCTTAGCAGTAATTGTAGGATTGTTCCTGGAGAAGCAAATGGGATGATTCAGTAGCTTCTGTCTAGAACATGTGGAATTCTATGGAGTAATGAGGCCAAGATATTCACATCAAGTGGATTTCTACTTACAGGCCTTGGATATGGGATGTGATAGTGAAGTCCTATCTCTATCCTCGCTGTGCATTCGTCTATACATTGTTTAATCAGCTTCGGATCTGTTAACTTCTCAAACAACATAAGACAAAACAGAAATCAAAATAGAAAGCTGTGAATCCATGTAGAAATTAGCCATCTCAAAAATCTCCTTGCAGGGTCCCCTCCCCCTCTCCCACTAGCCTAGGCGAGGACATTCTATTGATTCTATTTATTAAAAAATAGAATCTGAGGTTGAGGCTGAGGTTGGTGGGGCAATGCCCCATTCACCTTAACAGACCAGCCTCCACTGGGCCAAGTATCAAGGCAGAGGCGGTTTTAGACCAGCAGGACCGCTGGGGCAGCACTGGGCGTCAGCCTGCAGGGGGTGCCGAAACAATGCTGCAGAACAGATCACGAGACGTCGGGGTCCCAAATTTTAGCATCGTTCAAAGTCCGCTGCTGATCAAGGCCACACAGCACACTCGGAAGGAAATTTGTGTGCCTAAGTGCCATTTAAATCAATGGGATAAAAGAGCGTTGTTAAATGTGAGGTACCCATATCTCTTCTCTGGATTGGGTTCTGAGCAGCCCTTTGATTGATTCCAAATTTAACTCAGAGCAGCTCTTTGTTCTCCCACGGAGTGTCTAATTTGAGCTCTTTTCGCGCCTACCCGTTTGGACTGCGCTGTCTTTTAATTACATTGTAGGTCTACTTTTGATAAAAATATATATCGCTCACAGTTCAGGAAAGCAAAGCCATGGGGTTTTTTTGTCTCCCAAACATTTCAAAGGAGGATTTCTTAAAACAGAACTCGCATGTTTTAAGAATCCATCAGGGCATCCTTACATTTGAGCCTTCGCCTGGTAGTCATAGGCGAACAGGAATTCCATGCAAGTGACTGAGCAGGCTGGCAAAGGAAAGACAGGTCACTACAGCCCACCTCTTGCCATGCTACACACCGAGCAGGTGTAGGGAAACTTTGGCCTTCCAGACATTGCTGAACCAACCGTGCTTGCTGGGGTTGATCAGAGTTGCAGCAGCATCTGGAGAAAGGAAAATCTCTTCCTCCACAGATGGAAATCCAAGAGGCTGGTTGGAGCAGGGATGGAACTCCCTGCTTAGCCAGCCAGCCTGCCTGGCAGAAGGCATTTTTTGTAACTAGCCTGCTAAGAGGCTCCCTGCCTGGACTAGCCTCTCCCACCTCTACAGCCAACATGAAAACACAGGCTGCTGAACTGTAAGGGGGCTAAAAACCACAGGCTTTTGTGGGCTTATCTTGGTGCAGAAATAAAACTGCTAGCAGGTTTGCAAAGAAAAGCAGGGTCTGGTCTGGTTTCACATTGGATGGGATTTCAAATTGACAGGGTTTCAAATTGGATGGAGGACAGTGTTGAGATTTCCTGCACTGCGGGGGGTTGGACTAGATGTCCCTCGGGGTCCCTTACAACTCTACGATTCGACACAGTTGCATCAGATTACAGCCCATTATGGTGGTATTTCACCACACTGATCTTCAGCTGGTCCTTCAGGACCTACAACTGGGTTGTGCCCTGTGCTAAGGCCATTTAACCAGGAACTGCTCTGTGGGAAGGATCCTGATTGCTTTTCAAATGCTGGTATTGTTGTGGGTGGGTATGTGGTTTTTGTTGCTGTTGTTTTTTTGTACGCCACCTCAGTAGGATTTACATCTGGATGGAAGGAAGAGAGGGATGTCTGAGCCGGTGCAGAAACTAGCTTATTCTACAAAGGTGAGATTCACATTTGTTACTCTGCCATAGCTGTCAATGTTTCCCTTTTTTAAAGGGAAATTCCCTTATTCCGAATAGGATTCCTCGCAAGAAAAGGGAAAAGTTGACAGCTATGTTCTCTGCCCACTTCTGCATATGGCCCCACCCACCAGCAGCATGTGGCCCCTGGGAGGCTGCCAAGAAGGAAATGTGGCCCTTGGGCTGAAAAAGTTACCCTACCCCTGACTTATGATTTGTTCATTGGCAGACATACATTTGCGGCCCCCTGAAGCTTGAACTGTCGTGGGGGCCCCTTTGCAACCGATAACAAGGTCTGGGTAACCACTGCTATCTTAACAGATCACAGATCACCACACCTTTACATCATCTGTGCTGCTGACTTTGGGATTGCAACTCAAATTGGGTCTAATAGACCCAATTTTTTTACTACAGCTGCTTCTGCGTCCCCTCCAAGATTAGGGACCCTGAGGTTTAAGCTTCATTAGTTTCATAATAGATCCTGGATTTGTTTCTTCCATGGGGAAACCCGATGGTGATCACAGTCTGGTCTAAAAAGAAGCAACCGTCTGCATACAAAGAACATTTGCCCTGTCAGCTGGGACAGAGCGGGAAGAAGCCAGTCCTCCTGCCACCTTCAATGCCAACTCAAAACCCATAAATATTCAGCAAGGCAAACACTCACATTTTTATTCTTTAGGAATAACGTTTTTGCTTCATTTATAATGTACTGTTTTTCTTTGATGGTCTCTTCCATCTGGCCGGATGCTGATTGCCATTTTCTGGCGATGCGAAATATCTTGCGATAAAGGCCAAGAACTTCTTGACGGGAGATGGGCGTCATCTAGAGAAACAGGGAACAGACCCACCAACATTTATGGTTGTGGGGGTGGGCGGAGGCCTCCAAACAGATGGGACATTTTCACATACTCCTTAATTAGTTTTCAAATATTTTAATCGCTCCTAGCTGAACACAAAGAACCAGAAAAGACAGAAAACTACTATCATCTGCCAATGACAGAGAACATTTACTTTCTGTGTACCAACTTGGGGGAAGGAGGTGGGCATCCCAGACCCTCCAAGTGTCGCTATTTTCCAGGGACAGTCCCGGATTTACAGACGCCATCCAGGTTTCTGATTTGACACCGAAATGTCCTGTTTTTCCTTAGGACGTCCCTATTTTCATTAGAGAAATGTTGGGAAGCTATGGAATTATCAGATCCCTGAGCCACCTGAAGGCAGTCCTGTATAGGGAAGTTTTTTTAATGTTTAATGTTTTATTATGTTTTTATATATGTTGGAAGCTGCCCAGAGTGTCTGGGGCAACCCATTCAGATGGGTGGGGTGTAAATAGTAAAATTAGGACGTCCATATTTTTGTCGGAGAAATGTTTGGGGGTATGTCAAAGGGCATGCTGGATCCAAGCCAGTGATCCATTTAAAACACGAGCACATTTGACTCAAGAACGATGAATGCAGATCCAACCTACGTCTCAGAACAGAAGCTTGTCTGTTGTTCACGGCTTCTGGTCTTTTAATGCCGGAGGTTTCTGTGAACTCAAGACTAAGTTTTCGTTGTCTGTGAATCCAGACAGCGATTCTCAACAAGATGGGCACAATACTCCCTTTCTTAACTGTTCTCAGCAAAGGCGACCTATTGTCATTTCTCAAGGAACAGATGGCAAATGTTTAACTAGGCTTTGGGAGGCTGAAGGAAAATGGTGGTCTTTCAGAACGGCTCAGAAACCGGCCAAGCCAGATTGCCTGTCTCACAACAGGGGATTAGGGGACTGGATTTGGCTGGTGCAGTTATTGGGCAAACCAGATTTAAACCTCTCCTCCAATGAAGGGACCACAGCATCACCGTGAATGCAACGTTTTCTGTTTTGGAGATGGACTGGGCACTTGGCCACTGTGCAGTACTCTGGAGCAAGGATGGGGAACCTCTGGCTCCCCAAATATTGCTGTACTGCAACTCCCATCAGCCCCAGTAAGCATGGCCAATGGCCAGGGATGATGCAAGTTGTAGCAACATCTGGGGAACCTGTGGCGCTCCACATGATGTTGAGTTACCACTCCCGTCCTCCCTGTCCATTGGCCAAAATTGTTGGGGCTGATGGCAGTTGGAGTCCAACAACATTTGAACCATATAAACATAGAATTGTTGAGTTGGAAGAGACCCCAAGCACCATCTAGTCCAACCTCCTACAATGCAGGAATCTCAGCTGAAGCATCCATGACATATGGCCAGCCAACCTCCAAGGAAGGAGAGTCCACAACCTTCTAAGGGAGACCGTTCCACTGCTGAGCAGCTCTTACTGTCAGAAAGTTCTTCCTTATGTTTAGTCGGAATCTCCTTTCTTGTAACTTGAATCCACTGGTTTGAGTCCTACCCTCCAGAGCAGGAGGAAACAAGCTTGCTCCATCTTCCATGGGACAGCGCTTGAGATATCTGAAGATGGCTATCAGATCTCCTCTCTGTCTCCTCATTCCAGCGTCAACATAGCCAGCTCCTTCATTTGGAGAGGCACAGGGCCCCCATCCCTGCTGCACAAAAATGCTCAGCAATCGGCTCAGGTGTGCAGGTCCTCAAGATCTTGCTGAACTATAACTCCCATGATCCCTGGCTTTGAGCCATGCTTGCTGGCTGATGAGATTTGGAGTTCAGGAACATCTGGAAGGCTGACAGTTCCCCACAACTGTACACTGAAGGCACAGCAGCTTCCTAATTGGAGCTCAGAAAGGAAACCCATTTCTAAGAACCCTCTGGGGATTGGAGGTCTCCCGCTGTCTGCCTCTCAATACCATTCATCCATGTGTGCACAGGAACACAGGAGGCTGGCTTATACTGAATCAAACCCATTGGCTCATCTAGCTTAGCACTGTCCGCACCAAGTGCAGGCCAGATCTGGAGAACCTTTGGTTTTTCGGGCAGCCCCATATGGAGATGTTGGGGGTTGAACCTGGGACCTTCTGGATACAAAGCAACTGTTCTACCTTCCTGCGGAGGAATCACATCAGCAGGGGACGTTCTGGCCTTTGTTCTCGGCGCTTGCTTAACACCACTCTCGGGCGCCTTTCCAAGAACGGCCAGTGTTGGGAGTCCCCATTTCGCTGTCTTAAGAGCTAAATTATAACACTTAGCTGAAGTGATGGCCCACAATTGCTCTGCAGCTGGGAGCGGTGACAGATCATCATTCACGGCTCCGCACATTTAAGCTGCAGCAACAACGAAAAAGTCAGTGGGTCAAATTCAACCCTGGGGTAAAACACGAGCGAAGAAAGCCAACAGGCCTGCCGCTGTGGTGGACATTCAGCAGATTTCCTATGAGGAAGAATGAACAGCTGGCATGCTTCGCCCCCCGTGACATTGAAGAGAAGGGGAACGGAGGAGGAATCTTTGCTTGGCTGAGAAGATCACCTTCTTTCCAGTGCACAGTTACGCATTAAACTATCAAGTCGTTTGGCATGAACAGGATTCATTCCCCCCCCTGCGACAACAGCTCATCTGGTTTAATGATGCCAGGAGCAGGTGGGCCTTTCAAACGCCCCCCTCTTTGTGCTAGATACTTGGGCAAGCTTCTGTTTCGACTAGTGCGCTGGGATTTGAGCAAAAGGGGAACGGGATTAGGGCTGCAGCTGCTGAAGAGGTTGCAAGCCGGTTAGCAAGGCACTGCTCTGATCTTTTGTGTGAAGTCGGGTATTTTAGGAAGCTGTCTTAAACTGAGTTTTGGTTCCACCTAACTCAGCAGTGTTGGCGCAGACTGGCAGGGGCATTCCAGGGTTACAGAGAGGGTTCTCTCCCAGCCCTACTGGGTGATGCTGAGAACTGAACCTGGGATCTTCGATATGCAGAGAAGATGCTCTACCGCTGGGTTGCAGCCCTTCTTGTCATGTGGGGTTGATGCCTGGAGGACCACATTTGCCTCACAGGCCTGAGGCTCCCCATCTGTGGTTTATGGCTTACTATTAGATGCGAATGCAGCCAATATCTAAAGGTCCCTGATTCGTTCCTGTGCATTGGCAGCTGTGATTCTGAAACTCAATGTAGTGGTGAATGTATTAGGCTATGGCTGGAGAACCTGGGTTCAAGTCCTCACTTGGGGAGTCTTTTTTTCTCCCTGAACAGTAGAGAGGGGGTGGTTTTCAATAAACAAAATAGCCAATCTTTTAGAAACAGTCTGGTTGGCCATAGTCAGAAGCTGGATACTGAACTAGACGGAACCCATCGTTAAAAAATAAATATAAAAAGCAGCAATTCTTAGCACTGGGCGGTTCAGAGGAGCAAGAGATGGACCTGCTCAGGAGCCGCCAATGATCTTGCAAGGACTTCTACCTGCCCTTCACTGCATTTCCTAGTTGCAGAAGCAAAACACTGACTCAAGCTCTTTTCTAGAGAAATCCTTTCATTGCTTCAAATACATTCAAGATCTGCTCCGTCAGGAAAAAATGTACACGGATGACCTGAAACCAAAGGCAATTTGGATAGTAACGTTACCAACCATGGGGTGGAATTGAGAGAGGGAAGGATCATAGGCACATTTCCTTGTTTTTTCAAACGTTATTCTCTCTCCTATTTGGTGACATAATTTAAAAAGAAAGTTTAGAACTCCTCAGCCTCTTATACTTTGCACTTGTGGGATCGCCTTACCCACTCGGTATGCCCACTCGGCCACTTCGATCTATGGAATTGGCACTGCTACAGGTGCCACATAATATCTGTTCCGCATTCATAAGAAATGAAACTTTTACTGTGGCAGCTCCTATACTTGGGAATTCCTTGCCTGTTGACATCAAGCAAATGCCTTTGCTGGACTCTTCTCAGTGCCTTCTTAAAACATCTTTGTTTAAGCAAGCTTATCCAGACATACAGAAATCAATTTTTTTTACTCTCTTTTTAGCTTGCAGCTGCTTTCAAATGTTTTTAATGCCAACTTTAAATTGTATTTAATGATAATTTTAGTATTTTGTTCTGTATGTAAACTGCTCTGAGGTTCTACTGCAATCAATTATATAAATTTTGTTATATAAAATAAAAAGAATGTTCTGATGAAGACTAATGGGACAAGATTTTCCTTATTCCATTTTAAAAAATGCAATCAGACAACTGTTTCCCACCCCCTAGGAAATTCTCCCAAAACATCAATACATGTAGAATTTGGTCAATGCTGTAGCCCAGCAATTTAATTTCACCTTATAAGTCTCAACAGCATGAATAAAGTCTTTTCCTGGAACTCTTCTTTTATTTATTTTTTCTTTAGCACGACAAATGACATTCTCAGCTATCTCTGCACTCATTATAAGAATGAAGCATCCAAAAATATACAACCCAAATCCAGAGCAAAATAATGGATTTGCACTTCTTATTCATTTTTGGCCTTTTGGCAAAGGTGACTAAGCACTCAGAAAATAATAGAAATTATCAAGTACTGGGCCAAGGCCAAAATAAAACAATGAATCTAAATATTAATGAAACTAATTATTCTCCACGAATTTCGCTTGCCCATGATATGACCAGTTCCTTCCTACCTCCCATTGCTTTGACTCAGATCAACTGAGCCCATTCAAAAGATGCTCCAGTAATGCTGATTTTTTTTGGGTTGCAGGTGGAAAGCCACATACACACAGCAAGTGCTGCTCTTGCTCCTCTCCTTATTTCAGTTTCGCTTATTGCTTTCAAGGGTAGGCTTAAAACAAAGGCTTCCCTTACGTTCGTGGGTTCCTGGGTTTCTTTTGCAGGCTTCAGCTTTGCTCAGTTGTCACTGATGTTTTAACTGCTGGCTTGAATATAATTTAACTTTCCCATCAGCTAACACCATCGGTGGGGCAACTGTGGCTCCACAGATGTTGGAATCCAACTCAAAAGAGTCCCAGCCAGCATGCCCAATGGTTGGGGGTGAAAGCTGTTGGCTCCCAGCAACAGCTGGAGACCCCAAAGTTTCCCCATTCGTGGCTAACGCCCTATCTACCTATGACTTATGGGTGGTGGTGTTGAACACGAGACGGTGTCATGGGGCAACAGACATTGTGGTCACCCCTAACCCGGCATCCAATCAAAATGACTACTCCCAAAGCATTCTGGGAAGTGTAGTTTGCAAAGGGTGCTGAGCTCACAGATGTGCAATCCCCATCACCTTTAACAAACTACATTTCCCATGACTGGGGAAAAGCTGTAACTGTTATAAGTGGTGTAACTGTGTTTTACATATATAGTGTAGACTTCACCTGCATGTTCCATGGAAAGCCTGAGTTTGAGGGTACAGTGGCGGGGTGGGGCGGAGCCCTTACCTTTTCTGATGGGAACTCCAACGACATATAAATCATATTAAATAATAAATAAAAATTAGAATACAGAAATGCATTCATAGCTGTCAACTTTCAGATTTGAAAATAAGGGATCAGCAGTCTACGGGATATCTAACAATCCCGGATAGCAGTGGGAAACATTGGCACTGGAATAAGGGAATTTCCCGCAAAAAAGGTAAGGTTGACAGCTATGAATGCAATGCAAATCTGCATCTTTTCGGGAATGGTGGTGGGCAATGTCTTAGGGGTTCACTCTAGGAGACTATACTTCCAATGGACTGACACAGTGGTCTCAAGCAGCATCCTATCAACTCCCAATCACAACTAAGCCCCACAGGCTCCGCCCCATGGTTTTCAAGGCCCCGCCTTTGAGCTCCTTCAAGCCCCACCCCCTGAAAATGAGGTTGTCATGGCAGCTTCAGTAGGAGAGCAAGGGCACAGCGCTGGGAGGAGATGGCAGGGGGTGTGATTGACTGCCAAGAGACCCAACTGAGGCGTCAAGGTGTTATAAACGGGTGCATTTAGGGGGTCAGGTTCTTCCTCTTGGTTGACATTGGCGACGCCATTTTGTCGCCAGGCCAAGTTGCTTTGGCGCCCTCTAGAGGAGAGGGCAGGAACAAGTCAAGCGCTCTAGGGAGCCCGCGGAGCCATCTGGGCTGTACCAACATACGAAGGGGGCGGGGGTGGCGAGTGAGGAAGGCCACACCCACAACCAACCCCTCCTCATTTCAAAACGCTTGCCTTGGCCTCCACCGTGACACGCCCGCCCCCCTGAGCACTCCAACCTTCCCTTACCTGAGGCAGGCATCGCCCTTCCCTTCCCCTCTCTTCCCCACCCTCCCGACTAGCATAGTTTCACCCGACGCGGCTTTCCTCCCCCACTTACCTCAGAAGCAGGAGGACGACGACGACGACGGGGGGGGGGAGGGGCGGGGGAGTCCAGCGCCCCCTCTTGCCCTCACTGCGTGCGGCGTCAGGCACGTCGGCGCGGGCGCCGCCCTGCGTCAGCGCGTCGCCAGCTGACTCCCCAAACGGACACCGCCCCCCGGAAGTGATGCAGGGGAGGCTGAGCCCGAGTGGGAGCCCTGGCCGCTGTAAGGAGCTGGTGCGGAGGGGTGAGTGAATTGGGCTGTCTCTCTTCCCGTCCGTTTCGGGATGGGGCTGGGGAGCCTTCCGTCGGTTTCCCCCACCCCCACTCCCTTCCCTCACACACGGGCTCCCTGCCCCCTCCCCCCTTGAGCAACTGCCAAGGTCCTCAGCTCTCCCCCCCCATCGCCCCCCTCTCTCTGTCTCTCTTCCCCCTTTGGACTGCCCCGAGTTAGAAGGGGCTTCGGGGTGGGGAGAGAGGGAGGAGGAAGATTTGGAGCCCTGGTGGGGGGATACGTGTTTCCTTGGAGGGGTTGGGGGTGGGTCGTGAGGGGGCCCTGAAAGTCCCCATGAGGGAAGCAGGGGCAGTGGAGGAAGGGGGTGAGAGAGTCTTCCATTCCCCCCCCCTCCTTCCAACTTTGGGGCATGTAAATCTTCCCTGACTTCCCACCTCTCCCAACACCCCCACCCCAAATATAAGTGTCTCTCCTCCTCCCTTATCTCAGAAGGTGAGTTGGTTGCAGTCTCTAGTCAGATTTTGTGTCTGTGGAAGCTTCCCCTCCTTTTAGCTAGGTGTTAGGATCCGCTTGATCTGGGTGCGTTTTTACTTGGTAAATTCAGAGGTTTGCTTCCCACCCCAGGATGTGTGGATGGGGGGGGGGGCGTCACTGCCACTTTGTGTCCCAGGGTGAGTTTAGATTGGAGTGGTATTAAACCCACCCTTACTCACAAAATTGTGTGGGTGTTTTTGTTTTTTTGGTGGGAACTCCCCCTTCCCCTTTTTAGGCTACAAGGTAAGGATCCACCCATGGTCCAATCCTGGGCAAGTTTTCTCAGGGCAGGTTGCCCAAATTCAGAGGGGCTTACTCCCAAGTAAGTGTGTGGGACTGCACCTTTTAAATATGTGGCTTGGAAGTAGTGGCAGGATGGAAGCTGCTATTTTAACCATCCTGGTGTGCTCAGAGTGGGATGGTTAAACTGTGGTTAAACACATATGCGCACACCACTTTCTCATAAATGTTTGGAATGTGTGGTCATTGGTTTTGGGTTTTTCTTTTTGAAGGAGGCACTTCCCCCTTTCAGAAATTAAAGATCATTTAATATGCAGAGGCAGTTGACACTGATGTTTTTCGGTCATTCTTCCGCCTACGCTTATATCCATCCCAAACACGCTTTCGCTACCTCCCTATACTGTGAAATATTGTAATCTGTGTTAGTCGTGAACATGGAACGTGGATGTGGTTTTTCTTGTTCCAAATGAATGTCTCCAAGTGAGAGGAGGAAAATGGGAAAGTGTCAGTCCCTTCCCCTCCACGCCCCCAAAGTCTGGCACACTGACACCTTCTCCACCACCAGTAGTGCAAGATCACCAATCTCCTGTCTCCTCTTTCAGGAAGTCAATTTATTGGACTGTGGTCATAATACATCATTTTGGAGGTGCTTCCACAATTGAGGGTCAGATAAAGATGACCTCTTGTTGATACCTCAGTGCTGAAGAGGCCGTTCCCTTATTTCTTTCTTTAGTGTCATCTACATACATGGTGCTTTACAAAAAAACAGGTATGACAGGTCCGTGCCCTGAGGAGCTTACATCCTGAAATAGACATGAGACAAACAGCAGAGGAAGTGAGGAAAAAATGAGTATCAGATCCATTGTGTTCAGAAGACTTGCACACCTCCTCAGGGATGACCAAAGGCTTCCTGGGAAAGGGCTCAATGCCCTGGTTGTGGGCTTCCCAAAAAATTCCAGGTGACCACCACCAGGAATGAAATGCCGGACTAGATGGGCCTTTGGTCTGAACTAGCAGATCTTTTCTTCTGTTCTAAGATGCTGAGGATTACTTAATTTATGGGGTGGAGCAGCTACCACTCAGTGTTCTTGACTTCGCTGGTGCCTTCGTAGTAGTATAGACTTCTCATTGCCACCTTCATACAGGGTGAGGTTTTGGGGTGACAGCTCTGTCTCTGTTGCCTTTTCCCTTTCAATAAGTCTCTTATTAAGTAAGAGACCTTTCCTAGTCTGCATCTGTACTGGATATGCTTTTAGATGTTTTATTGCCTGTATTTGATGGCTACTAGCCATGGTGGCTTTGCTCTGCTTCCTTGCAGTAGTGCTTTTGAAACCACAGGAGGGAGAGCGCTCTTGTGTTTGGGTCCTGCTTGGGGGCTCCCCAATCTTTTTGTGGTACTTACTCTTTTTTGTGTGGCTCAGGTACAGGATCCAGGTCTTGGGGAGGAGTGTGCAGTGGTTGTCAAAGAGATAGTTGGGTGTCTTTTTCTCTGAAGAATTAAGGGATAACAACGAAAGTGCTTTGTAGCTAGTGAAACGAGAAGTGGGATTTCCCTAACTGTAGAAAATGTGTTCCCTTTTTTTTAACTGGCTGTGTAGGAAACGTGCAAACAAAACGCCACATTCCAGTGTGGTTTGCTTTTCCAGTCATTATTCATATTCTCTTCCTATCTGAAGGGTGTGGAGGTAGATTTTTTTTAAAAAAGCATAACACCCTGCCCCCAAGGGGGTTTAGTGTTTACGCGAGCAGTGAGTTCAGAGGTGTGTTTTTAAATAAAGTGACAATATTCATTTTTTAAAAAAGTTAATACTAATAACCTAAAATACATCGTTTTGCACAATTTGTATTTCTTTGTTTCTGAAATACTGGCCTTTGAGCTAAAAAGTTGTGGCCAAGTAGGTTCATAAAATACATATCTCTTATAATTTAGATTTAAATGCAGCCACTAGATTTATTTATTTATTTATTTATTTATTTATTTATTTATTTATTTATTAAAAAGCAAATCCTCTTAAGGTGTGCATTTCTGAGGGTGTCTTTTTTAATGAAAGAGAACTGCCAGTATAATGAAGTGCTGCTCTTAAAAAATATTTTGGACAATCCATTTAAATCAGGGATGGCTAGTGGATATTTTGGATTATCCATTTAAATCAGAGATATTCTTCCAGCCACGGTTGGGCAGTCCCACCCATCAGCTCCTGCCAGCATGACCAACGGTCAAGGATGATGGGAGTTGTAGTCCAACAACAGCTGGAGGGCCACAGGTTTACCCCTCCACACACACATTTAAATATGTACGCAGTGGTAACAGGATGCCAAGGCCATAGTGTTAAGTTAACCAATTTGTGGCAGTGTAATAGAAACGTGTTTGTTAATGAGAAATGACTAACAATTGTTGCAAGCAGTGGTTAAGCAAACATTAACTGGAAGTTGTTTCCTTTTACGGCTACCATTGAGAAGAATGTTTGCACTCTTCAGGCAATCTGGCCAAAACAATTGATGCTCTGTCTCTTCCAGAATGGCTTTGGACTCCAGTGGGATGCCTATCCCTTAAATTCTTTGAATAGACTTTTGAACCACAAATTTCCTCTAAAGCTCCTGGAAGCTCTGCTTTTTTCAATTGCCTTGCTGTGCTACTCAAAGCAGAGGTGGGGAGACTGTGGCCTTACCAAATGCTATTTTTATTAGTATTATTGCGTTTATATCCCACCTTTCCTCAGACAGCACATGGTTCTCCCCTTCCCTGTTTTTTCCTCACAGCAACCCTGTTAGGTATTAGATATTTGTTGTCTAGCCGACAGCCAACTAGGCAGCTTCATGGCACTGGACTCCTAAAGAAGAACTTCATCTTCCTTAAGACTCACAGATCACTTTTTGCACAGCACAGACTCTCAGTTGGCCTTTCTAATAGAGGTGTATTTCCTTAATATTGGAATTTTGATTTTTTTTTTTTTAATGGGTCAACATGGCTACCTTTGCTCCTCCAGCAGGCATCTCATTCCAGTCCTCCTTCCCATCCCCAGCTGAGCAACTTCAGTGATGGAGGGCTTAGCAATTTGTTTCAAACATTCAAGAAAGGGTGGTAGCTTTGGAAATGTATCTGAAGCCCAAGGGCTAGAGCAAGTTGCATATATTAGCTGCATGTAATTACCATAATTTGTAGGTCATTTCCACAAATGTGCTGGGTGCCAACTTGCAAGAGAAAGATACGTTTCACTCCTGCGATAATTCTGGTTTTGAATGGTTAACATCAAATATGCAAAACCCTAGCCCCTTATGCTACCCGACCAGTGAATCTGAATAAGCTCTGGAGACCATGAGATTTCCAATGCTCCAAGCTAACGCTTCTTCCTGCCCCACTTTAAGCTTTAGCATGAAGACCAAAGCATGGCCCAACAAGCATCACTTTCTAGCACTGTTATGTGTGATGGGGTGGATTTAGACGTTCTCTGTAGCATCAAATCTACAGGCTGCCTTTATTTTATCTTTACAAATGTTGATAGTTTGAGCCTTCAGTAGTAGTAAGAATTTTGATTGTAATATAGTTGTCACATAGGCAGCATTCAAAAGTTGCCAGGTCCATTTTGCACCTGGCTATTGGCCACTTCTGGGACGCAGGTGGCGCTGTGGGTTAAAGCCTCAGCGCCTAGGGCTTGCCGATCGAAAGGTCGGCGGTTCGAATCCCTGCGGCGGGGTGCGCTCCCGCTGCTCGGTCCCAGCGCCTGCCAACCTAGCAGTTCGAAAGCACCTCCGGGTGCAAGTAGATAAATAGGGACCGCTTACCAGCGGGAAGGTAAACGGCGTTTCCGTGTGCGACTCTGGCTCGCCAGAGCAGCGATGTCACGCTGGCCACGTGACCCGGAAGTGTCTCCGGACAGCGCTGGCCCCTGGCCTCTTAAGTGAGATGGGCGCACAACCCCAGAGTCTGTCAAGACTGGCCCGTACGGGCAGGGGTACCTTTACCTTTACCTTTTTATTGGCCACTTACGACCAAGTGAAGATGCCCGGGCGTCAGAATGGCACTTGACATCTCCACCATCTGGAGATGCATGCCTGGGGATCCTTGGATCTTGACTGTTTTCACACACCAGCAACACATCTTGTAGAATTGTA
This sequence comes from Podarcis cretensis, assembly GCF_951804945.1. Classification (NCBI taxonomy): domain Eukaryota; kingdom Metazoa; phylum Chordata; class Lepidosauria; order Squamata; family Lacertidae; genus Podarcis; species Podarcis cretensis. The sequence continues at coordinate 42,483,912 of NC_137183.1, read as the reverse complement.
CCTGATCTATTTTATCTGCACAATCAGAATGAATTTCAGGAGCCAGACGGTCATATTGAAAAATATGACTTACAAACCATCAAGCCCCAAAATGGCAACTAGGCATTCCGTTTTGGATGCTTCACTGCTGATACGCATTAAAAACTGGCAAGAGTTTTAACAGTCTGGATGGAAAGGTAATAATCAACAAGGAAGGTGGGTGGGTGGGTGCGTACCATCAATGTTGGGTGGATAAGATTAGGATCTTAACCACTGGACAGGACATCTTTCCCAGATTTTTACCTGTAACTGAAAACCTATACTATCTCTCCTTTTTAAAAAATAAAAAATTAAAAGTAACTATTTTGAAATTGTAGGTTCTGGACTTCCTGAATGCCCAGGCGTGCTTTGAAGACTTGTGACCACTGCTGTTGGGCTCATGGTCTATACACTCACTGCGAGAGAAGAGGCACCCTTGGAATACCTTGCCAGAAAAAACCAGGTATGTATCTGCTTCTGTAAAGATCTGCGCTGCTCAGGCTTAGGAGGTGGTGGGGAGGAGAGGGGGAAATGCTCCCTTAGCTGTGTTGTGATTGCAAGTCAGGAAGCTTCGGAGAAGGAATGAAAAGTTGTCCTTCCCATCAAGCAGTGTTAATGCTGGAGATGCTGGTAGATTAACAACCTGGTTGTGTTAGCTTCGTTCCAATGGAAACTCTTAAACTTCTCTGTTATACTGTTAGTTGCACTGGATTCCCACCCCCTCCCCAGAACACCTTTGTTTATTTGTAGAAAAGTTTTAAGATTTCCACAGTAGAATAATTCCCTCTCCCTATTTGCACACTTGGTGATAACAGGACATATAGCGATGCGCCTCAATTTCCCACATCTCTCACCTCCTCATCGCCACCAATCTCCACCTCAAATGTCATGGTAGTTTCCTAAATGTGTACAGTACTGCATCTTTAAAGTCACATATTAAGGAATTTGTGGTTGTAGTAGACACACATATGGACTTTCCCATTCTGCAAGGATATGCAGGAACTGAAGAAAGGTTCAAAAGAAGTAAAGGCGGGACTGCAGAGTGAAGAATAAAGGAAATCCAATTTGTTGTAGTTGAGAATATCCACATTAAATAATGCTACAAATCACTGGTGTTTGATTTATCCCAGGGATGATGCAATACCACACAATGAAGACAACTTGCATTTTATTTATAGCCTTTTTACCCTGCTCTTTAGCCAAGAAGGCTCTTATTACAAGGGACAGTAATAAGACAGTCTCTGCCCTCTGGCTTGTTATCTAAAAGACATGGCACATAAGGAAAAAGGGGTAGGAAGGGCAGAGGAAAAGGGCAAGCTCAAGCATCAGGTCTTAAAGGTGCAGCTCTTACCATTACCAGCTGAAATGGAAATAGTTCGGGATTCCTCATGGATTGGCTGCTGCTAAGTGACAATCAAGGGGTGGTCAAAGGCGTCTGGGATCTCAGCAGTAGCACGATGGGGGCTGTTAAAAGCTGTGCTGGATTTGCTTGCTGCTTTTTCCGTGTTGACTGCTATGAAGTAGCTTTTTAGGCAGAACTAGCTAGAGTTCTGTGAAGTGGGTCTCTCTTAGGGGCTGCTGAACCCGTGGTGGTGGAATGTGAGATGCTGTCGTCTTGAGGGCCTTGAGTTCAAGGCACAAGGTGTTTTGTTTTTCAACAGTGAGCATGTGGGTGGCCAAGAACAATGCTTGGCAGTTATGCGGCACTTTGTGTGTTCAGAGTTATGTGCATTCGCTTCTACAGGAAGCTAAAGCAGGCATGCAGAGTTAATCCTGATAAAACAAATGGGACTGGGGAGAAGCTGAGGCTTGCTTAAGGCAACTGAGTGGGGCCCTGCTCAACCATATGCCTTCCCAGGTGGCCTTGGGCCAGTCCCCATCTCTCAGCTTAGCCTATCTCCAGGGTTGATGTGAGGATACAATGGGGGAGTAGAGAAGCATATGCATTACCTTGGGCTCTTTGAAGCAAAGGTGAGATAGAAACATAATAAATACCGTATTGGCCTGAATATAAGCTGCACCTTTAAAACTAAGGGGAAAAAAGAAAAAAAGACAGTATCCAAATATAAGCCACTCCCTTAAAATTCCACAGACACTCACACCCATTCCATTTTACCGTATGTCTGTTTTAGCAGCAATATTGCAAAAGCCAATTTTTGTAAGTTCGCGAATTTAAGCCGCACTCTCACTTTTCACTGTCGGAATTTGGGGAAAAAGTGAGGCTTATATTCAGGCCAATATGGTAATTTTTAAAGTGGGGGAACTCTCAGTCTCATACGTGGGCGACTAGATCTCAAGGATTGTATCCAACTCTGAGTAAGGCTTGCATTGGATACAGCCCCATGTCTGGACCATTACAAAATGCATGTGAGGGCTAAACTATACGTTTCATTAAGGATGTGTTTACAGTTGTGCCCTTAGAAGTGTGGCAAGTGCTTTCTTAGAATTGTAGAGTTGGAAGGGACCCTAAGGATCATCTAGTCCAACCCCCTGCAATGTGGAAACAGGCAGCCATCCCATACGGGGATCGAACCTGCAACCTTGGCGCTATCAGCACCATGCTCTAACCTCAGGAAACAAACAAGTGGTGGTGAAATCCAAATGAGATCTACAAAGTAGGGGATTAGCTCTTGATCACCAGAAAATGATATCTGTTTAAGCTGCTAGTTGCACACATTGGTGCTGTCTGCTGAAACTAGCACTTTGCGGGGGGGGGGGGGGGATGGGGGAATAACAGTGGGAAAGTGGTATATGGGGAATGGGTTAAGCCACTCCCTCTTCATTGCACTTCCTAGTCGCTGCTTAAAAAACCAAACAAACCGAAAGGAAACACTGGCCATACATCTAAGCACGCAGTTGTAAACACACTATTACCAGGATGTATAGCTTGGCTCAGAGTTTTAGGGAAATGCAGATTTGCATCTGGGTTGCTGGTTCCCCCTCGCACACACACCCCCTTTTCAAGAACACACGCATTTCCCAGATAGTGATGTGGGTTTTCTGGAAAACTTTGCCTTGGCAAATTTCCCAGAAAACTCTGGAAAATGTCCCATTGCCCTGTATCTTTAAAAGAAAAAGTTATTCCAATAGTCAAAGAGTTGAAACAAAATATTTGATTGAGGGCAAGGCATGGTGGTGTTGGAAATTGACAAAGTGTATACTTTTCAAGCCGTTCATGGTTTTATTGAAAGTATTTCTATTTGAATATCTGCAAATTGCGTAGACGGGACTCTTCCCTTAAAAATGTTAAGAGAGAGAGAAAAAGAAGGGACTGAAAACTTTCCCCTGGCTGCTTTTGGCACCCCCTGAGAGCTGTGTGGGAAGGGCCATAGCTCAGTAACAGAGCATCTGCGTGGCATGTAGAAGGTCCCTCTACATGCATCTTGGCATCTCTGGGTAGGGCAGGGATAGACTTGTATGAAACCCTGGAGAGCCACTATCAGGACGTGTAGACAATACTGAGCGAGATGGGTCACTTTTTCTGACTAAGAACAACACAGCCAAATCATTTGGGGGAACAGCCATAACAGTAGGCAGAGCAGCTGCTTTGAAGGTTCAGTCCCTGGCATCTCCAGGTGGAGCTGGGGAAAGACAACCGCCTAACGTTCTGGAGAACTGCTGCCAGTCAGTGTAGGAAGCCATGCTGAGCTAACGAATGGTCTGGCTCAGGAGTCATTCTGGACTCACAGCTGTCCATGGAGGCACAGGTTAATTCTGTGTCCAGGGCAGCTGTCTACCAGCTCCATCTGGTAGGCAGGCTGAGATCCTACCTGCCTGCGGACTGTCTGGCCAGAGTGGTGCATGCTCTAGTTATCTCCCACTTGGACTACTGCAATGCACACTACGTGGGGCTACCTTTGAAGGTGACCCGGAAACTGCAATTAATCCAGAAGGCGGCAACTAGACTGTTGACTGGGAGTGGCCGCCGGGACCACATAACACCAGTCCTGAGAGATCTGCATTGGCTCCCAGTACGTTTCCGAGCACAATTCAGAGTGTTGGTGCTGACCTTTAAAGCCCTAAACGGCCTCGGTCCTGTATACCTGAAGGAGAGTCTCCACCCCCATCGTTCAGGCCGGACACTGAGATCCAGCACCAAGGGCCTTCTGGTGATTCCCTCATTGCGAGAAGTGAGGTTACAAGGAACCAGACAGAGGGCCTTCCCGGTAGTGGCGCCCACCCTGTGGAACGCCCTCCCTTCAGATGTGAAGGAAATAAGCAGCTATCTTCTTTTTAAAAGACATCTGAAGGCAGCCCTGTTTAGGGAAGTTTTTAATATTTAATGCTGTATTGTTTTTAACATTTGATTGGAAGCCGCCCAGAGCGGCTGGGTATAAATAAATTATTATTATTATTATTATTATTATTATTATTATTATTATTATTATTAAACTTCCTGTGTTCCTGTTGCTTGCCATGCCAATTACACCTGTTGAAATTCCCTAGTCTGCATCCTTAGAATCACAGAACAGTAGAGTTGGAAGGGACCCTGAGGGTCATCTAGTCCAACTCCCTGCAGTGTAGGAATCTGTTGCCCGGCGTGGGCATCAAACCTTGAGATTAAGAGTCTCATGCGCTACTGACTGAGCTATATCCAGTCAATGGTTAAAGGTGCAGTGGCCCTGGCCTCATTTTTACCCCCACTGGCCAGCCTAGTACTTGGTCTCTCTCCAAAAGCCTCTGGCAAGAGAGATTTGTCCGTTTGCAAGCTGCCTCCTGGAGGGTGAGAAGAGGGTATCCAAAAGAGGGAATGAACAAACTTTTGGTACTGGCTCCTGAAGGAATGTGGTCTTTGGCAGAAGAAAGGTTGTTCACTCCAACATTCTTAATAATCTGTGTTATTTTTTTCAATGATGGGCAGTATCAGCCTCAATTTTTAAAGCAAAAGTACATAAGTTGGAGCCAGATATGATAAAACTTTTCCAGATTTCAGTATCTAATATAATCGGCAGCTGGTTCCTCAGAGGTGCCAAGCGCAGGCAATCTCAGCCAGATTTTTCTACGTCTTCAGAGTCATAAAGGGACCTCACAGGTCACCTTGCCCACCTCCTGCTGCTCAAGAAATCTGCTGATGCCGTGTCCCTCTGATAGTCGGCCAGCCAGCCTCTGCTTGGAAACCTCTTAGTGAAGGAGAGTCCACGGTCTTCCAAGACGGTCTGTTCCAGTGTTGAACAGCTTGTACTTTCACTATGTCCGTCCTTATGTTGGGTGCAGAGGTATTGGTACAATCACTCTTGAGGAGGGCCTGGGAGCTGCTTACATCAAGCCTGGGAGTTTCCTTACTTACAACACCCAGGAGGGGAGGCCTTGGAGACAACCAGGTCTCACATCTGCACCTCCAGTTATCCAGATGTGGAACTTGAAGAAGCCGTCTTATACGGAATCAGATAAGTATGGCAAATGCACCCACTATACATTTAAAGCACACCGAACACACATTTAAAACACCTGACTCCCCCCCAAAGAATCCTGGGAAGTGTCGTTTCCAGCTCACAGAGCTACAATTCACAGTACCCTTAACAAAGCAGAGTTCCCAGGATCCTTTGGGGGAAATCACATGCTTTAAATGTGCCTTGGATGTCCTATAAGTGTATGGTAATAGATCTGCCCTTAGTCCATCTAGCTCAGCAGTGTCTGCTACTAAACCAACTGGCAGTGGCTCTCAAGGATTTCAGACAGCAATCTCTTCCTGGAGACAAAAGGACGAACCTGGGACCTTCTGAATGTAAAGCACATGCTGTGAACACTGAGCTATGCTCCTTCCTTTGCTCCCCACTCCAAAAAAACCCTATACCCCTCCCCAAACAACTAGGAGAGCTGCTAATATATTCTCATTCCCCCCTCCCTTTGGATTGTTTGTTTTAATTTTAATTTTATTCCATTTATATCTCGCTTTTCCTGCAAGGAGCTCAAGGTGGCATTCATGGTTCTCTCCCTCCCCATTTTATCCTCACGACAACCCTGTGAGGCGGTTTAGACTGAGAGATGGTGATTAGTCTCCATGATCACCCACTGAGCTTCCTTGCGGGGTGGGGATTTGAACCCTGGTCTCCCAGGTCTTCTTTAACCTCTGCGCCATGCTGAAAACAGCACAGCTTTCCTCTTGAATCTCTCCCCTGCTACTTATGAGTGTTTCTGCTGCAATGCAGTGCTGTTGTGTCCATTCGTTATGTTATTAATTAATTTTATGAAACAGTTCATTTTTAGAAATGGTGTAACTGTCCGTAGAAAATTGTTTTGGAAGGTTTTTTATATTTTTTTCCATTGCAATAAACTTTCTGCAGAAAACATTCCATTCTGCACTGGTGTTGATAGTAAACGGTGGCCAAGAGCAGGAATTGCTCATCCTTGGTATAGCAGACCTCTCCAAGTCAGTAAACAAAAGTGTTTTGAACCTTTTCCCTGCTGTAACCAAGGGCAAGTGTCTCTGTGGATTTGGTGTGTTGAGTGTGCCTGTGAAGACTTCCCTTCCGATGTGCTGATCTAATGCGTCCAATCCCGACAGCGTCTTTGCTCAGTGGATTCTTGGTAGCGCATGTCATGGTGTGCTCAGGGGTGAACGTTGGGGGCCTGTTGATTTTCTTGTTCTTCCTTGCTGCTTCAGGGAGCTGCAACCCTCCCTGAACTCGAAGCCTTCTGGAGCCTGCTCTGCTAAGAGGCCGCTTTGGATATCAAGATGGAGATTTGGCATCCCAGCGTATTCAGCTGTTGATGTTTTGCAATATTTATTAAAGGTGGTTCTGAAGAAATAAGAAATAACACTTGTCAACACGCACATTTCCTAGGGAGCGCTACAGTTTTTGCCAAAACGCGGCTTTTCTCTCCATTTAAACTTTTGCTTTATTGTATAGTTAATCAATATTTTGATTACACAGCAGCAGGGCCGAGTGGCAATCAATATGCCGATCATTTGTTAAAAGTCAGCATCTGGTAGCAATCTCCCTGTGAACATGTGTTTTTAATAAGTAGAAGAAGAGCTTTTAAATGTCTGTTTCATTTTGCAAACTGTTGCCCTTTCTCAGCTGCAAACAGCAACATCAGATCAATCTACCATGTTTCTTACCGTTTTGCTCAGCAAAGTTGCTGAGGTTGAATGTATTAGATCTGAAGGATGCATTAAATCAGCACATCTTGAAGGGAAGTGGCACTCAGCTGTCAGTCCCTTCTCCCCGTGTGCCGTCCCGACTGCTACCACTATTCTGTGCTATCCACAGGTTGAAAGCCTGCTTAAGCTATCAAAGCAAACTTAATCCCAGATACATCAAGTCTTGTTGGACTACACTTCCCATCAGCCCCATCTGGCATGACTAAGGATGATGGGAACTGTAGTCCAACAACATCTAGAGGGCACCACGTGGGCTACCACTACACTTGGGGCATTGTAAGGAGCATGTGAGAAGCAGAATCTCAGCCTCACGTTATGTTGTTTCCTATCAATAACAGTCCCTGGGAGCACCCCCCTGTAGCAGCAGTAGCCTAAGATTAAAGCATTCACGTTCAGAAAGGCTGTCCTTGATCTGTTGATTTGGGTGAGAAAGCAGATCTGGGATACAGATTTGCAGTTGCACATACAAGGTCTGGCAATCTGTGACTTGTGGGATGCAGGAAGGAATAGGCTCTACTCCAAGCTCCACTCTGCATCTGGCTCCACCCCCATAGCCACTATTTTGCCCTTGTCTCTGCTTGGTGGATGTTGGTGTTCTAGTAAAACACACACACACCGCAAACCCAGATCCTACAAGCTTGGAGTCTGCCTACCTTGCCTTATGGCCCTGAAAATGGGTAGTGGATGCAGGAGTGCAGACCCCTGGTTTTTGTCCCAGGCCACTTTAAGGGCTTTGGTTAAGAAAGCTGGGTTTAGATCTAAGAAAACGATGGCAATGTTAGCTTCCAAAGCATAACGCCTTGGTCTGGAGCAGGTGTGGGGAAACTTTTGGCCCTCCAGGTGTTGCTGAACCACAGCTGCCATCATCTCTGCCCCCCTGGCCATGCTTGCTAGGACAAATGGGAGTTGTAGATCAGCTCCATCTGGATGTCTGAAAGTGTACCACACCTGCTCTAGAGATACTATCTACATCTTTCTATGGAGGCTAATGTTGGTGTGCAGTGGTGACAAAGAATATCAGTTGCAACTACAGCTGCCTCCCTTGCTAGTTGTGGAATCTCTTTTAGAGAGCTATTTCAGGCCTGCACAAAGCATTTAAGAGTGCAACATGGTCCTTACTGGGACTTTGAGGCCCAACTGAACACTTGGAACAGTTGCTCATGCAGGTTTGTCAAATGATTTAGACCGGTTGGTGACTACTCCCAGTTGGTGCCCAGTTCCTTCCTCCTGAGTTGTTCTCCTTTCCTTCCTCTGTACAGAAATTGTCCTCACCTACCCAGTGTCCTCAAAATAAAAGTGTGCTTTAACAGCGACGGTTTCATCAGACTTGCATATTTATATGTAAACAGTGGCATGCAAATTAGCTTTGTTAGCAACCTTTCCTGAACAGGCTGGAATGTGTTGCTCTTCTAACTCTCCAGCCAGGAACTGCTGTTTCCTTTATAGAAGCCGCTTGGCCTGAAGACGAAAAAGAATGTTTGGCTTTGTAGAGGCGGCGTCTGCGCCCTCCTTGTTGCTGCAAACACAACATGCTTCTCCAGGGACACCATGGTGTGTTTAGCACAGTCACAACCTATTTAAATTTGTCTCCTTACTACCCCACCCACCTGATTTTGGACCAGGGCTATTGTCAGTAGTGGGTCACTTAACATCCAAGTGTTAAAGTTGCCAGCGGATGGGGGGGTTGCTGGTTCTTTGAAGTACATCCACGGTGACTTTTATTACAGTTGTGGAACTGCTGACAGCTCTTCAGTTTGCAAGATAGATTTTGCCATTGAGACTGTATATAGTGCAAAGGTATGGTAGGGTTTTTTTTTTGGGGGGGGGTAAAACCACTAGACAGCATTTGGCTCTTAGATCATTAGATTAGTGTTTCCCAAACTTGGATTTCCAGCTGTTTTGGGGCTACAATTTCCACCATCCTTGACCACTGGTCTTGCTACCTAGAGATGATGGGAGTTGTATTCCAAAAACAGCTGGAGACCCAAGTTTGAGAAACACTATACAATTTCATTGGTGGGGAACTATAGCCTTAGGGTAAATTCACCCATCCAAGTTTCTCTGTCTGGCCTTTGGGACTCTCCCCAGCACACCCCTTCCCTGTAAGACACGTCATATTCACTGGCCCTCCGTAAGTGTTTTTGCCTTGCTGGAAATGTGTCATTGAATATTGATAATGTCTGTTGCTTGCCTACATGGAGGGCAGATAGGGGTGTGTGAATGTGTGTACAAAGGCAAAATTTACATTGCTTGCTCTGCCCAGCTTTGTCTCTGGCCTTGCCCGTCACTGGCATATGGCCCCCGGAAAAGGTTGCCCAGAGTAGAATGTGGCCATTGAGCTGGAAAAGGTTCCCCACCCCCTAACATACACCCTCCATATTGGATTGCAAGGCTCATCCCTCACTCGAGCACATGTCAGCTCTGCTTTTTAATGAATTAAAAGCCCCTGGCTTAGCATTTGGTTGCCGTGGTGTGCAGTCAGGGAGCTAGGTCAGCGGCAAACCTGCCACCACTGGTATATGGCTCCCAGAAGGTTGCCCAGGAGGAAATGCAGTCCTTGGATTCTCCACCTAGGAGAGCAGCATTGGAAGTCCCACCTCTGCCACGGCCCAGCCAAATTTTGGTCAGAGTTGGTTCTTCACTTGTGAAATAATAACACACAGGGTGTATGAATGAAGCAGACAGACCACAAAGGGCTCTGCAGATTGCAAGTGGCTTGTGGGAATTATTTAGCAGTAACAAAAGCATTTGGATTCTCATTGCATTAAGGTACAGTAGAACTGAATGCATGTTTTGGCAGGTGCTGTTGAGGAAAGCCTCTGTGTCTCGCCTGCATCCAAGCTAGAAAACCCCTCTCATCATCCGAGTTCCTTAAGCTCTACTGGCAGGCGCTTAGAAACAGAGATGGTTTTGCAGCCATCTCCTCTGTTGCTTTATACCAGTGATGGGAAACCTTTATTTTGTTGAGCATTTCATTCTTGGGGTGGTGGTATTTTGTCTACTTGTTGGCAGTGAGGCCAGAATCTAAAGTGAGTGGGGCCACCCATTCCTTTCTCTCTGCCTGTGCTGCTGCCCTGGTGGACAGCATAGGAAGGGACAGGTCACTCTTTCCACAGATGTGAACTGATAATTTGCATGCAGCTTTCACTCTGTCTCCTTCTATTACTCCATCTGTTTCAGGTTCCTCCTCCCATTTCCCACCCTCCAAACTCCTTTCCTCCCTCGGACTCCTTCCACCCACCTGAAATTAGGCCAAAGGCTGCACCCTCCCCAAGCTCTGCTTTACCCCAAAGGTTTCTGGATCGAAAAGAGCTCTATCAGTTAGGGCTGGGCAATATCTCGTTTTCAACATTGCGATGTATCACCAGCTAAACATCACAATATATTGATATATCACGATGCTTGAAATTAGGATGGAACTACAGTGGTACCTCAGGTTAAGTACTTAATTCGTTCCGGAGGTCTGTACTTAACCTGAAACTGTTCTTAACCTGAAGCACCACTTTAGCTAATGGGGCCTCCTGCCGGAGCATGATTTCTTTTCTCATCCTGAAGCAAAGTTCTTAACCTGAAGCATTATTTCTGGGTTAGCGGAGTCTGTAACCCTGAAGCGTATGTAACCTGAAGCGTATATAACCTGAGGTACCACTGTATCTAGAGGCAAACAGTAGGGCTGGGTGTTGTCTTGTTTTCAACATTGTGATATATCACCAGCTAAACATTGCGATATGCAGTGGTACCTTGGTTTTCGAACGTAATATGCTCTGGAAGACCGTTCAACTTCCGAAACATTTGAAAACCAAGGTGCAAAGGGTGGCCTGCAAATTAAATAGAGAAAATGGGGGTGGGGGGGTGGGACTGAGGTACCACTGTACCGATATATCACAGTGTTTGAAATAAGGATGGAGCAATGTAGAGGCATTGATTGGCTTCACAGTTCTTCCCATGTTGTGAATTTTGCATAACACACATCATGATTCACAATATATTGCTAGGTCAAAAATTATGAAGCTGATAGCACGATATGGACATCTTTCCTCTGGGGAAAGACGTAACTCTTAAAAGCATTTAAAACTGGTTTATGTATATGGTGGATGTGACACTATTTTTTCTTGGAAAGGCTTGTCCAGTGAGGTGAAGGTCATGGCCCTACTAAGAATCTTGTGCGTTCTTAATGGTGCAGATTGAGAATATGTCTTACTGAGATTTAGAGATTAGATTTCTAGAAATTAGAAGCTCTTCCCCTTGTTTCTTCTGGTGTTTCTATCTCCTGGTCCAGCTGATGTCCCTCCTCCCCCTCCTATGCTGCTTTGCTGAAGTCTTCGGTGAGAACCTGAATGCTAAAATTGGCTCACCGCACTGTCAATCCACTTAAGCAAAACCTATGGGATGTGCATCATTTATTCTGATCCTGGGATTTAGATTTCCACATTGCAGGTTGTGGGCCAGCCTTGACACAATGGAAGCCCGGGGGAAACCCAGTACTTCATAGACAGGAGAAATCAGTGCAGACATACTCAATCTGAGAAGGACCTTCATAGTGCTGCACATGAAAGGGAATTATTTAGAGCTTGAAATATTGTGATATAAAGAAAGATATATCCTGTAGCTGGTGCATGAGAGAAATAGAATAATTACTGTTCCACGCTCCAGATCTACATTTCAAAAGAAATGTTTGAATTGCTGATACAAAAGCATTTGTTTGGGGATGTGTGAGTGTGTGTCTCACATAGTTCAACTTCTCCTCTTCACTCCCACAACCAGTCTCAGGTTCTGGAGTTGTTACCAGTACCTTATTTACAAGGCTGGCTTACCTTGTTCTGGTGCTTTGTTTCTGATGCTTGGTGTTCATAGGACTGACAGATGAACTAGCAGAATATTAGACTAGAGCACGCTTTCCCAAATTGGGGCCTCCAGCTGTTTTTGGACTACAGTTCCCATCATCCCTGACCACTGGTCCTGCTAGCTAGGGATGACATTTGCCTGGAGAGGAACCTGACTTTCAGTTGAGCTGTCGGGTGATCCTCTTTTCATGGCAGTTCCTTAAGATGTTTGATTCCGGTGGAGTCCTTGAAAAGGTGTTAGAAGAATGAACTCCCATCAAGCTCTTGCAATCATATGAATGATGTTGCAATTTGGGGATGTTCCAGCATGGGACGCACATGACACGTTGCTGGCTGATAGCAAAAGCAGGACCGGAGTAGGACAGAATTGGTTTTGTGAGCCTAGCTGCTGCTGCTACTTCACTTCCCAGTAGTGACTGGCTGCTTTGTTTTGAACATGAAGATTCATCTCACACTGCAGAAGGTTTATGAAAGATTCCTACATTGGTTGCATCTAGATTTGCAGAGCAGCTCTTAAAATAATAATTTAAAAACACCACTCTTGGTTAGGAACAAAAGGGGAACTGGTGGTTTCCCTCCAAAATCGCAGTTACAATTTGGGTAAAGTGGGTGAGGCTTTCGTCTAGTTACACTTCCTCATTTTCTAAGGCGGTTGGGCGGACCTCTTTTCTCTCTTAAAGGAACTGAGCTTCCTTGTGGAATTTCTCCTCCAGCTCATGGAAGCCTCAAGGCGCTGCATTTTGAGATGTCACCTTGGTGCACAGAATCATAGGGTTGGAAGGGACCACAAGGGTTCTCTAGTCCAACCCCTGCAATGCACAAAACTTTTTGCCTTCAGATTGAGAGTCTCGTGCTCTGCCGACTGAGCTGGTGTAAAGGTGGGGAGCTGATTCAACCCAGGGGCCACTTTCCTTTCTGGGAAACCTCACAGGAGCTCTGTGGAAGTCGTGGGCAGGGCCTGTGGCCAACGCAGAAAGAACAGTAAATGTGAATATCACCTTTATACAGCAGGCTAAGTTTCTTCACGGGATGCGGGTGGCGCTGTGGGTTAAACCACAGAACCTAGGACTTGCCGATCAGAAGATTGGTGATTTGAATCCCCGCGACGGGGTGAGCTCCTGTTGCTCAGTCCCTGCTCCTGCCAACCTAGCAGTTCGAAAGCACATCAAAGTGCAAGTAGATCAATAGGTACCACTAGGGCGGGAAGGTAAACGGTGTTTCCGTGCACTGCTCTGGTTCGCCAGAAGTGGCTTAGTCATGCTGGCCACATGACCTGGAAGCTGTACGCTGGCTCCCTCGGCCTGTAAAGTGAGGTGAGCACCGCAACCCCAGAGTTGGTCACAACTGGACTTAATGGTCAGGGGTCCCTTTATCTTTACCTTTTAAGTTTCTTCACACTCACAAGGTCCTTTCTATCCTCCATCCTCACAAGCAAGGAGTTCATCAGAGTTCAGGGACACATTCTAGCCAGGCAAACACATGTGAGGAGCGTGCAAAGCAAGGCTGGGGAGGGATGTGGCTTGGGAGGTTGCATGGTTTGCAGACAGTGATACCTGGAGTGATGTATCTGGCTCCCAGGCCTGAGAGTCCCCATCCCTTTTTTAGATGGAAGAGGTTCAGTGGAATTGCTCCACTTTCTCCCCTCTATTCCACACAGCCTCCCAATTTATTTATTTATCATTGTTATTGATTTTTTTTAATTAGGATACATAACTTTTATCTATCTATGTACATATATAACTAGATGATTATGAACCTAAAATGTTATTCATATAACATGGTGATGTTATCTGGATGTAAGAATCTCTCTTTAGAAAGTTAATTCATTAGAAAGGCCACACAAGTCACTATTTGGTTAAGATTCAAACAATGTTTTCTCCCACTTCCAACAAGAAAAATACAGTAATGTTAGAAGATGGCAGCCTGTTGTAGCTGATGGTTTTACAGGATCTATCCAGAGCTGCAGCTGTCAGAAGTGAGTTAGGCTTCCCCAAGGAAGTGTAGACAGCTATCATGGGAAGTTTAGGGGCTTTTAACTATGGAAAGGCAGCATAAAAATAAAATTATATAGAAGTTCAAACTTCTCTCTGAGGTCTGTTTTGATTTGGAAGTCTGAATGCGAGTTCTCAGAGGTCATTCAGAGGGAAGTAATAGTTCCACTCTATTCTGCCTTGGTCAGACCACACTTGGAATACTGTGTCCAATTCTGGGCACCACAATTTAAGAAGGATGTTGACAAGCTGGAATGTTGCAGACGAGGGCCACCAAGATGATCAAAGGTCTGGAAACTAAGCCTTATGAGGAGCATTTGAAGGAGCGGGGTATGTTTAGCCTAGAAAAGAGGAGACTGAGAGGAGATATCAAATATCTCAAGGGCTGTCACATGGAGGAGGGAGCATGCTTGTTTTCTCCTGCTCTGGAGGGTAGGACTCAAACCAATGGCTTCAAGTCGTCAGAAAGGAGATTCTGCCTAAACATTTGGGAAAACTTTCTGACAGTAAGAGCTGTTCAGCAGTGGAACAGACTCCCATGAGAGGTGGTGGACTCTCCTTCCTTGGAGGTTTTTAAGCAGAGGTTGGATGGCCATCTGTGATGGATGCTTTAGCTGAGACTGCTGCATTGCAGGGGATGGGACTAGAATCAGTGGTGTCCAAACCTTTTTCAAAGAGGGCCAAATTTGATGAAATGAAGGGCCGTGGGGGCCGACCAAAGTTGTTGAGGTTTTCTTTAGGATTTTACCCCAGGAAATAAACTGCCACAGGGGCCGGATTAAACCGACCGACGGGCCGGATTAGGCCCCCAAGACAGACTTTGGACATGCCTGGACTAGATGAGCCCTTAGGGTCTCTTCCAACTCTACAATTCTATGATTGTCACTTCATCCTTCACTTTCTAGCATGGGATTCTACTTTAGTTTTCTCCTCTCTAATGTAGCCCAGACACTACAGCAAAAGAGAAATGAATATAGAAGGGAAACAACTCCCATGAGCTCCATCCTTTGTGGAAGTTGGAAGTCCACAATATCTGGAGGTCACCAAGTTGGACAAAGGCTGCTTTAGAATATAAGACACAATCCCTTCCCCAAGTATTTTGCAATCTAAAATTTGGCACAGACAGCCAAGGAATGGAGACATAGGAAGCTGCCTTATACCAAATCAGACCGTTGGTCTGTCCAGCTCAGTATTGTCTGCTCTGACTGGCCGTGGCTCTCCAGGGTTTCAGGCAGGAACCACTACCTGGGGATGTCGGGGATTGAACCTGGCAGCTTCTGTGTGCAAGGCAAATGCTCTACCGTTGAGCTAGAGCTCTTAGAGAAATGGCAACAGATAGGGGAAGAGCATGTATGGCTTTCATTTATGTATGCTTTCACTTGGCTACTGCAGTGTCCAGAGGACTCTGTAGTCGTGCCAAAGGTGTGTCAGGAAATGTGGGCATTGAGTAAGGATTTAAAGGAAATGAGAGGTGTGACAAGAGAGAGGCAAGAGATGAAAAACAGAGTTTGGCAACAAGGTTGGCTGGTCCTGGTGATAAGGAAGCTCTCAGGGACAGGCTGCAGCTCAGTGAATATTATGCATGCAAATACTCCTGGTTAAACCCGCAGCATCTTTAAATAGGCCTGGGAACCCTTGTCTGCAACCCTGGAGAGCTGCCAGTCAATGTAGGCAAGCTCTGAGCTCAGTGGAACAATGCCCTGACTCTGTACCAGACTGCTCTTCCTGTGTAATGCTGCTCATCGCTGATGTTAGGCTTGTAACTAGCTAGTCACCTTTAATAAAGTGTGTTCTGCAGGGTTGTTTTTGTCTTGGTCTGTTTAAAAGTGTGTCTTTTCCCCCCTCTAAGCACCCAGCCCAGAAAAAGCACCTCTCTCTCCAAAAATATCGCCCTCTAAAAATATTTTTGGAAATGTCGACTTCTTTCCCCGCCACCCCTCCAGTCGGCAGCTATTAATGGACAAATGTTGTCAGGGCTACCATGCAACCCGATTACAGAACAATTTGCAACACAACTGAACCCAAAATAGTAAGAGAGAGTTCACTGTTGTCTGTTGCAACAGATGTTCCAATTGCTTGGCACCTGGGTTTGCTGCCGCGTGTTTGCAGGCCAGCCTAGGTGGGGAAGAGAACATCACTTTGTCCTTCTTTGGCATACAAAAGAGGTCTGCTCAAATCTGTGAGAAAGCTGGGTTTGTCTGTGGAGCCTTCTGCTTTCCAGAACTGAAGTGGCAATGGGCTGCAGTCTCTGGCCAAGCAGACATGGAGGCTTTCATGCATAACTTGATGGGAGTGAAAAGTGAGTTGCCAAATATTTTTTGCCATGTTGGCCTTGTAAAGCAGAGCTATCTCTCACCATGTTGGGCAGTCAGTACTGTAAGGAAGAGCTCACTCTAAGCTCGCTGATGAAAAGCAGACATTCACCATGCAAGTGTGATTGCTGGAAGCCAAAAGGAGGTGACTTGAATGCACTAAAAAAGCATTATAAAAATGGTAAAGGACCCCGGCAGTTAAGTCCAGTTAAGTCGCAGACGACTCTGGAGTTGCAGCACACATCTCGCTTTACTGGCCGAGGGAGCCGGCGTTTGTCCGCAGTTTTTCTGGGTCATGTGGCCAGCATGACTGAGCCGCTTCTGGCGAAACCAGAGCAGCGCACGGAAACGCCGTTTACCTTCCCGCTGGAGCGGTACCTATTTATCTACTTGCATTTTTGGTTTGCTTTTGAACTGCTAGGTTGGCAGGAGCAGGGACCGAGCAACGGGAGCTCACCCCGTCGTGGGGATTCGAACCGCCAACCTTCTGATCAGCAAGCCCAAGAGGCTCAGTGGTTTAGACCACAGTGCCACCCATGTCCCCCCCCAAAAAAAAAGTATTATAGGCAGTGCTGTTTTTTGAGAAAAAGAGGTTCTGGAGCTCACCATGAATGTCTCCCTTGTTCTCGTATAATGGCAATGGCACACATAGGTGCCAGAACTGAATTCCTGCTAGGGAAGAACCCTGAATATAGGAATTGCATCTTATATATTGATATACCATTCTTCATCACTAGATTCTGTGGCAATTTACAATATGAAGAAACAATATAATAGATGCCCTTAGATCCAGGTTTCCTAAATAGTGCTCCACGATATGTGTGAGGAACACACATACTAGTGCCCCAAACTGTGGGAACTTTCAGGAAAAGTTCCAATTCTAAGGCTTGATGGCTCATAATGTCAGTCTTTTTTAGAATAATACCATGGCTTAAAAGAAAACTGGAGAGTGAATGCCACTGATTGGGTGCCACATTGAAAAAAGGCTCCCTTCTCTTACTGTAACTTACCTCACCTCTGGTGTTGGGGCACCCAGAGGAAAGTATTGGCTAAGGTACCCTGCAGCCAACCTAAAAACCCTTTAGAGATTCATTCCTATGCATACAACTGAGACCTTCTCCTGCCTCTGTGAACTTGAAATGTTCACAGGTAGAAGTGAAAGTGTCTGCATCGATAACAGACTTCTCAGGACCCTCTTCAATCCCTTAAACAAGACATAAAACTGATTAAATGCATTGCAGTGTACTTTTGCCCTGAGTCAACTTGCATTCTCGTTCATGGATTTGAGACTGTTGGAGACACACCTTCTGAATGCACCCGGGTCCCATCTCTGCATGGAGACTGGTTCCCCATTGCTTATGTAAATCCTTGTTTATATACTCTGAATCAGGGGAGGGAAACCACAGCTCTACAGATACTGCTGGACTGTAGCTTCCATCAGTCCCAGGCAGCATAGCCAGTGGTCAACAATGATGACAGTGGCAGTCCAGAAACATCTGCAGAGCTACAGATGTCCTCCCCCCTTCCCTAAATGCATCAGATGTTAATTGGTATGCTAATTGCTAATCCTCTGTGCATGACATCTTGGCCAAAATGCTTTATGCAACTTGGTGTCTGTGTACTTGGAAGCAGCTAGCCTTCATGCATGCCCTGGTATGAATTAACCCATCAGCAATGAGCAGTGGCCACATAAATGAAGCTGCCACCTTTGAATTTTGCTTTGTGGTGGTGACTTGAGCTTTGTATGTGCCGCAGCCATTGAAATTTCCTTCTTTCAAGATTTCTAAACCATGTCCCTGTTTTTCACAGTGTTCCATGGAGAGACCCTGATGCGTGGGTCGGACTCATTGCTGCAATGCCTTCCTGCTCCTCTGAGGATAGCATGTAAGTCCTCTGTTATGGTTGCTCTCTCGTAGACCAGACAAGTGTGCTTCTCAGACAGTCTGGACCACTCTGCCATTAGCAAAAGACAGCCCCTCTTTTGGCAAGCCAACATTATAGCTGATGTCTTTGGAGGGCTGTTTGTGTCTAGAGGGTGGTGTGAGCCAGCAGTGAGGGGGCGCTCATCCATTGAGGGGCGCACAGCCACACACCCCTCATTGGACAGGTAGGGTGGAGCCCGCACCTCACTGCTGGCTAGTGGGATCTGACGCCGAGATGCTTATTTACTCGAGTCTAATGCGCCATCTAATGCGCACCCAATTTTTTTGCAGCATAATTTGGCAAAAAAAAAGGTGCTCATTAGACTTGAATAAATGTGGTATATTGGAAGCTGCCTTTCAACTTTCCGATTCTATGATCTGTGGTTGTATAATTCTATCCCAGCTGGCTTATTTACCTCCATAAACAACACAGGCCAAATGCCTGCTGGATGGAAAATGAGTATCACTCTCCTGATTTATAAGAAAGGGAACAGGAATGATCCACAAAACTATTGGACAATCTAGCTCTGAATTATCTGTTCTGCCTGGCAGTAGCTCTCCAGGGTCCTGGCCAGTGATCTTTCCCAGCACCTGCTGCTGAGATCCTTTAACTGGGGTAACCAAGATCAAGCCTTTTTGCAAAAGCATGTATTCTACCACTAAGCTGTGGTCCCTACTGCTTTTCATAGACATAATCTTTTGTCTCTTACAATCGTATTTTCAGTTGTGAATTTTAAGAAAGTGTTTGGATGCAAAGGGGGGACAGCACAGCAGCCAAACTCTCCTTGGTTGTCTGTCTAGCTTCCTGCAACTAGGAGTTCATCTAGGAGTGCACAGACGGGGAGTGGGGGGAGAGCTGTGGCTCCAACTTGTGCAGAGTCAAATGTAAGCTTACTATTGTTTGATTCCTTCAACCAGGGGAGCTGGAGTCTTGATTAAAACTGATGATGATGGTGGTGGTGGCGGTGGCGATGATTTTAAGAGGATTGATTGACCTCTTAAGGAGGTGGAGCTATAATCAGACTATCAGACTTAAGCAGAAAGCCAAGTGTGTGTCAGAAAATGGAAGCACCTTTTGAAACCTGGACAGTGATGGAATTGTGCCCCTTGCATTCTCCTGGTATTTGGGTTCACTGCAGGGTCACTTCAGAATTGCAGCTAAAGGCAGATCTGAAGCCATGCAAGCTGGCCATCTCTATCTCTTGTGAGAACTTATTCCATAGTTTAGCTTTGCACCCTGTGAAGAAGTACTTCCTCTTGCCTTCCCTGAATTCAGCTTTATTGGATGTCCTCGAGTTCCAGTGTTATGAGAGAGGAAGGGGGGGGCGGAGCCTATGTAATTAATCTTACTGTTGTTGTGCAGTTGCCTGTGGCCACAAGCAATAAACACTTACTTTGAAATGAGCTTTATGCAAATCTGCACAGAGCTTCTGGTTAGTTTGTGGGTTTAATGACACACAATGCTAAAGGATTAAAATAAGTTTCACCCTCCTCAATCCCTCATCTCTCTTCCCCATCCCCCAAACGTATGTGACTTTGTGCGTTTTCCCTTCACCAACTTTTTATAGGTCTGTACGCACATTGGGTTTTTGAATGAGTGTGATGGGTGCCATCCCCTCTGGTCACACGCCCCCTCTGCTAATCACCATCACCCTACATATAGAGAGGGAAAGCCCTCACACTTAGCTTTTTCAAGGGATCTGGGTAAAAATATGATCCCGTAAAATTAATCTGAGCCTTGACTCCCTTGGAGGGTTGTGGACTCTCTCCTTCGTTGGAGCTTTTAAAGCAGAGGTTGGATGACCATCTGTCATGGATGCTTTAGCTGAGATTCCTGCCTTTCAGGGGGTTGGACTAGATGACCCTTGGGTCCCTTCCAACTCAATGATTCTATGTCAATGATGGTTTTTTGAATGTGTTGTTTGGCAGTTTTCCTCTGCATAAATGAGTTCTGTTCTAACCGAGTAAAACAGTACATTAGATTTAAAGCTGAGAACCTAGGGTTTATGCCTCGCCCAAAGTGTGGACAGTCTTAATGAAATTCAATGGGCAATTCCTGTTTCCAGTTGAACTTTGGTAATCTGGCTGGCAGGCACCCTTGGGCTGGCCCTATAGAGAGCTGGAGGGTGAAGAATATCCTGTAACCTGTTTTGCAGGAGCCTTTGCTGTTCAAACAGCAAACTTCATGTGGGTGTCAGAAGCAAATGCGCTCTCTCTCTCTGAACTCATTTTATGGCCTTGGGCAAGTCTCCCTTAGCCTCTTGTTCTTCCCTACTGAAAATCTATTCCAACAAATTGTGGTTCTCTACTCTGCCTATAAAAATTAAAAGTGCAATATGCTTGTCCTACTTAGAATAGGCAGGTTGAAATAAATGGGCATGACTAATGAAGGTCCATTAATTTCACTGGGTCTATTCTAACAGAATTGGATATAGCCCTAGGTTCTTTTTAGTTCAGTCCATAAGGGACAGCAAAGCTTCCATGAGCATAAGTGTAGAAATGTTTTTTTGTGCATGAGTAACATTTAATTGTAATCGGTATCTGCTTCCTTCTTGCATTTGGTCAGGTTCGTAGGGTTAGTAGTCTTCAACTTTTCAGACCCAGTACCCACTTTTAATCCAAACGTGCATATAGGAACCCATTTCCTAACCTTTTGTCATATATTTGCATGTTGGTAGTACAGTACTCCTGTTGCAATCCACCTTGGGTCAGGCTGTGACCCGTAGTGAGCTCTGACTGGAAGACCAATGGGCTAGGCAATTGCCCTTTTCCCTCCTGCCCCATATGTCCTGCCATGAGAGAAGTTGTCTGAATTTGCATTTGCAAGTAAGACACAAGTTTAGGCTTCAGTCACGTGAAGTCATTTGGGTGCTGTCCTGCAGATTACCTGCTAGGAAGCCACTGTGGGGGAGCCCTGAACATTCTGGAGCAGACTTTGAAAGTCTATCCTTCTTCAGCCAAGAAATATTTCCCAGCTTGCCTCTGGTGTGAATTGGTTGCAGATTTGATGCTGTTGGATTCAGGGCTCGATAGAGACAAGGAATGGCTGGCTTGGTACAGCAACTTAAGAGATGATAATAATAAGAAGTAATTGTCCATCTTGAAGCATACTGATGCATACTGCTCATCTTCCTTTGCCAGTTCATCGCTAGCTGGGAGTAGATCACATCCACTCGGATTTCATCTTTCCAACTCTCTTGACTGGCTCTTGTTTGCATTCATGCTCTGCATAGTAATGGGACACACCTAATTCTTGCATTGCTGGGGCCTTCTGGCATCATTTCTCTCTCCTTCTTGTGTGTGTGTGTCTGTGCATATACACACACAATTCTGCCATCTAAGGATAACGTGTCATGCATCTAAAATAGGCTCTTCATAACCATCCCACCTCCCACTGACCTCCTCATCCCATCCTATTGTGGGAAGAGCCACTGCTTTGTTCTAATGGTGCTTCCCTGTGTGTATGGCTTTTTTAAAAGCCAGAACAGAGGTGTCTTGTTCTACTCCCTTTCTGCTGCCACTGTGGGATTTGTGTTGTCTTGATTCTGCCTTTCTATCAGAAAAGAGATTTCAGGCAGTGAGCAGAAGACGTTTGAAGCAGATGCACTACTGACATTTTCAAACCACAAAACAACAACCCTTAGCAACCATTATTGATTCACCAACAGTCCCAGTTTCCTGATCTTTAAAAGCCCTCTTATGGAGGCAGGTCTTCAACGTGTGGTGTGGAAGGGCTACACCATGATGGGGCCTCTCTAGGTGGGCCTCTCTAGGAATGGCATTCTGCAAGAAGGATGCCACAGCCAAGAAGGCCCCGTCTCTCATACCACCTGTTGAATTTCAGAAGATGGAGGGACATGGAGCAGGGCCTCAGATGCTGATCTGATCATGCATCACAGAGGTGCATAAGGGAGGCAGTGGGTCTGGTATCTTCATCCTAGGCCTTCTCGAATTACAGCCACTGTCTGCTGATTTTTTCACATGTGCTGCAACAGCAGGCAGCTATATGCAAGGATGTTTCCTCCTCTGGGACTGAACCTTGGGCCAGGTTGGCGAGTTTGAGGGCCTCTTCTCAACAGGTGGTCAGGGCTGAGTTGGAAAGGAGGCAGCATAAATTTAGAAGAGACTGAGATTTAAAAAACAGCCACCACCATCCAGAGACTGAGATACACTGCCGCTGAATAACAGTGCTGGTCCCTGTTGCCAGTCATTATATGTTACTTTCATAGAACAGCTAACTAAGGCTGAGCTATGGATAAAAATGTTATAAGGATGCAAACTAGATTGCTCTGAACACCTGAAAGTTCTAATACAGAGCTTTCCAAACTTTACATGTTTGTGGCACGTGTTTTGGACATGCATCATTTCGCGTAATTCAGTTTTACTAGCAAACCAGAGGCTAAACTAACCCCTTTCCAGCCCTGGAAAGAGTGCGGGGAGCCTTCATGCGACACACCTACACATTGCAGCCAACCAACTACCATGTCGCGACACACAGTTTGGAAAGCTCTGTTCCAAACAAAGTGTGGAGTGTGTGTATCTATATCTAGAGAGGGGAATCTTGAACACATCAAGCAGCATCAAACTTCAGACAAGTTTTCTCTGGATCTCAGAAGAATGCAGTTAATCAGTAAAATGTTATGTTTATTATGGTGACTAACAATGTTAAATGTTTTAAAGCAAGATGGAAGTGGAAACATCTTCAACTGCTCCTGGAATACCTTTTTGAAGGGTGGGATATCATTAATGCCAACTTTGGACTGTGTGATTACTGACCGGGTACCACAAACACACATCCGCTGTGCATGGGGAATCCTTTTATACTTTCCCTCCAAATAGGCTGAAGGCATTGTTTGGAAATGAAGGACCGTGAAAGCTTTTCTAAGAGCAGCAAACGTTCGATTTTGAAAGTACTGTTGAAAGTATTGATTTCCCTTTAATGAACTGAACCAAGCGGGGAAATGCTTGGAATTGGCTGGCAAGTACATTTCCCTGAGAAACCTACCTCAAAAATTCTTTTTCAAATGAAAAATATATCCGTACAGACTCAGGAGGTCTGAGCACCCTCAAAGCCAGATTATAACAATGTTAAACCAGCATTGTGCTCAATGTTGTTCAGTGAAACATCGCTTCCAAATTCCTTTCCTCAAAATCCACCCATCTCTCCCCATAAAGTATGGATGATTTATGAGTGCTTGCCTTTAAAAACCATACTCATCAGAGGTCTGCTTAAACCTGAAAGTATTTGCTGCCCTTTTTATGATAAAAACTTGCATCGTTAGCATATCTGCCCCTGGAAAGGCAGATACCTTTTGCATTCTCTTGTTACATAAATTTGCCGTATTCATGGAGTGTGCCAGGGAGGCTGCCCTGGCAGAGCTGAAAGTTTTGTAAAGATAGTGTAGAGGAGCTGGCAGCCTCCAAGATAAAACCAGGTTTGAGCACTCACTCCAGTTGGAAGAGAGCAGCGATGTGCATTATCTGGCCCACTGGCACAACGTCCCTATGAGGCGGGCTGCTGTGCTTCCAAGAGCCCTTAAAGACAGCTCTGCACAGAACACAGTTTAGTCTAGCTTTGAGCCATGATTAGAACCATCTGCAATCTCAGCCAGCCTCAATACTCCATGTCCTTTTTAATGATAACTTAGCACTTTTTATGGGACTGGATCAGGGTGGGCAACATGCAGTCCCTCTGATTTATCCCACAGAAGGCAAGTCGTTCTGTCGCCATCATAGCCTTTTTATATTGCTGCAATATCACTTCTTATACTCTATTCCCCCCCCCCTTTCCCCAGGCACATTGCTCCAGCACGGGGTTTTTTGGTGGGGAGGATGCGGGCCTTTAGATTTCCACTGTAAAATCCAAATTTTGGAGACTGGTAGAAGAGAAAGTGCAGCAAATGGAGCCAGGAATCCAAACTTGGCAGTAGCTCGATGCAAACTGTGGGTATCGTAAAGCTCCTTGGATGCTTAGCTATTAAAATGCATTTATGGTTTTTAAATAGCTTCCTGAAAAAGATTCTGGGTCAGAGTCATCTGTCTCGGCAAATTCAGCGCATGAATCGACCTCTTTGTAACCCTGTGTTACAGTAAGAATTTTAGGAATTTCCTTTGATTACCTCTTGCCAGTCGGCCACTGGGAGAAGCCACAGCTGCTTTCTAGGTGCAGAGGTGAGGAAATGTGGCGTCACACAGTTTAAAGGGTGCTTCCAAACGGAGAGACCTGGGGCGGTGGGGGGTCATTTAGGTACGCCCACAATAAATGTGGAGACTGTGCTGAATCCACGTGTGTGTGTGTTTTTCCTGGCAGATTTGAAGCATATTGAGCTAGCACAAGGGGTGTTTGTGTAAGCAGTTTTTATTGCACGGGCATGATGTTTCTCATGCTACCCATCCTGCCTCCTTGAGAGGCAAGCAGAATCACATAGAATTTGCGAACCAACAACCTTGATCACAGCATTGCAGAAGCATGCTGTTTAAAAGGGCTGCGATAAAGCAACAGTGCCAGTCTTAATGGGTCCAGGGTCCTAGACAAGCCCTCTCAGGGCTGCGGGGGGACGTTCGGCATCACTTGGGGAAAAGACCATAGGTCAGGGGTCCCATGTTCAATCCCTGGCATCTCTCATTAAAAGCAGCGGTTGGCAGGAAGTTGCTAATTTAATTATTTAATTTAAGCCATTTCTATACCTCTTAGTCATTAGCATTTCTTAGCACTGCGCCTAGCCATAAACCATGCAGGTTCAGCAAAGCGGACGTGCCTACCTGATCTCAGCTGGGAGGGAGTTCCACTGGCTTGGGATCACATGCACTGAATGCATGGCTTCTGGTAAATCACGAGACGCGCCTCTGAGCCATGGCTGATCACCAATGGAGACTCCCTTCAAATATTTTGGTGATCAGGTGGCAATATAAAGGATCAGGTAGTCCTTGCAATATCCTGGACCTAAGCTGATTAGTAAGGGCCTTGTGCAGTGATATTATTTCCCTGAGATCTTGTACCAGAGTAGGCCAGGATTTGCCATCCCTGGTGCCCTCCAGATGATGTGCCATCAGCCAGTTGCCCAAAACACCTGGAGAATATTTTTGTTTTCATTGATTCCATCAACAGCTGGCTACTTGTGACAACTCTGATTTCTAGACTTCTTTGCATATACGATCTGATTGCAACCCTATAATGGCCTTATAAAAATAGGTTGGGGGAAAAGGGTCTTCGACTAAAAATCACCAGATGAGTTCATGGCAGAGGAAAGATCCGAGCTAACTATTTCCCCATCCATCGCTCAGTAACCTAGCCACTAGGCTTCACTAGGTTGTCTTCAATTTGCAGGCTACACCAGAATCCTTGCCTTGAGAGCTTCAGCAGGGATCACATGCAAAGTACTGCCCCAGAAACAGCCACTTCCTGTGCTGTCGGGGCAAGCCCGGCCAAACACATTTTGCACTTCTGCAAGGCTGCATTGCGCAACTGGGAGGGTGCACAAGAATCCTTCAGAGACTTCAATCTTGAGGCTGTGGATGACATAAGAGTTTAGCCAGAACTTCCAAAACGGGAACAAAGGATGAGGTCATATATTGGATGGGATTGTTTAGCCCAGTTCTGTCCTCTCCAGTGCTCCCCAACATCCTTCTCCAAGTATTTTGACTATATATTCAACTGACTATAAGTTCATCTTTGATTAATTGGGCAACACACCTTTTTTAAAGTTAGTTGCTTTCATTTTAAGTATTTCTATAAACTGCAGATGGCAGTGGCATGTTAGGTAATTTCCTCCATTCTCTTGCTTGGAAGGTGGCACCAACTGTGATACATACATGCAAAGGTAAAGGACCCCTGGACGGTTAAGTCCAGTCAAAGGTGACTGTGGGGCTGCGGCGCTTATCTCACTTTCAGGCTGAGGGAGCCGGCGTTTGTCCACAGACAGCTTTCCGGGTCATGTGGCCAGCATGACTAAACCGCTTCTGGTGCAACAGGACTCTGTGATGGAAACCAGAGCACAATGAAATGCTGTTTACCTTCCTGCCACTGTGGTATCTATTTATCTACTTGCACTGGCATGCTTTCGAACTGCTAGGTTGGCAGGAGCTGAGACAGAGCAACGGGGGCTCACCTTCATCAATTGAATTTGAACCGCTGACCTTCCGAATGGCTCAGTTGTTTAGATCTTGTGTCAATTGCGGTAGACATTGTATCACCACCCTGTTCATTGCTTTATTGTTATTTCTGAACCATAGGAGCCAACTCCTAGGGACTCCCTCAATAAAATATTTGAGGAGGCCCCCCTCCAAAAAATAATAATTGATGGGCATTGCCATTCAAATGGTGTGTGTGCACTGCGTCATGTGATCAATTATGCAGGGCGGGGCTTACACAAACACCCCAATATTTTATTCATGTTGGCACCCCTGTTCTAAACAATTCCCCCACCCTCTTCCCCCTAGGTTGCTCCACCGTCAATGATGGCATGCTGAGACCCACCAAGCAGCAGCGGCGTGGGCGTGCAATAGCAAGGGGGCCGCTCTAACCGCTGGGCGTGGGACACCATGGGCCAGTGCGTCACCAAGTGCAAGAATCCTTCTTCCACTCTTGGCAGCAAAAATGGCGACCGAGAATCGAGCGGCAAGGCTCACGGCAAGCGGAGCACGATTCACAAGGAGGAACACTGCACCGTCGGTGGGAAATCCTCCGGGGACATCCTGGTCAATGGGACAAAGAAGATGGAAGCCTCTGTAGAGTCTAGTCAGCCTCCTTCTTCTTCCGGGGACGCGAAGAAGGAGCCAGTTTCTGGCACGGAGGAATCGTCCCTCCACAGGACTGAGGAATTATTTAGGAGGTACAAGGACGAGCGAGAAGATGCCATATTGGAGGAAGGCATGGAGCATTTTTGCAACGACCTCTGTGTCGACCCAACCGAATTCAAAGTCCTCGTCCTGGCATGGAAGTTCCAGGCAGCTACCATGTGCAAATTCACAAGGTGAGTTCCTGCAGCTGTGACCTGCTCAAGGACTATTTCCTGACTTACATAAATATTAGTGGATTGCCAACTTGCTGATTGATTGTGAATCTACATAAGCTGTATATAAGAGAAAATGATTCTAACAGAAACCATACTCCCCATGTCTTTTAGGTGATGCACACTGTGTCGTTTTTAGAAGAGGCACCCCCTCTTTTATACATTAGAGGATGCCTCTTCAGGTAACGGTTTCAGGTTTTATAAATAGTTGGATTGCAAAAAAATGTTTTTGAAAATTTAAACCTGCTGCTGTAAAAATCATGATTCTCAGATTCTTCTCTTTATGGGAAAAAGTATGTGCAAATGAGTTGTTTTTCTCACCTTTTTGAAGACTTGCAACTGGTCCCTCCAAGTGGAGTCCCACTCTCACCTGTTAGGTTGTTTATTAGTATTAGTATTAGTATTAGTATTAGTATTAGTATTAGTATTAGTATGGCTTCCAACAGAATATAAAAGAACACAACAAAGCATCAGACATTAAAAGCTTCCCTATACAGGGCTGCCTTCAGATGCCTACGGAAAGTTGTCTGTTTATCTTTGACATCTGGCGGGAGGGTGCCAATACAAGAAGGCTCTCTGCCAGGTTCCCTATAACTTCTTGCAATGAGGGAACCACTAGAAGGCCCTTGGTGCCCAGGCTGCACAATGGGGGCAGAGACGCTCCTTCAGGTATACAGGGCTGAAGTATTGTGGAGAGGGGTGCAGCTCACCCATTGACCTACCCCATGAGGACTGTCACCACCCAGGTAAGTCTGTGAACTGAGCTACAGATCTTTGGTGCTTCAAGCACCTTTCAGTGCATAAGCATAAGTGCCAAGATTAGTTAACAGCAGGAGAAGGTTGTTTGCCTTCTATCTCTGTGTGTGGGCTTCCTGGAGTCATCTGGCTGCCTGCTTTGGGAAGCAGGATGCTTGACTGAGTGGACCTTTGGGAACAGCCTTATGTATGTGTTTTAATTGTGTGTGTGTGGGGGGGGAATTCGCTCTGTGTGTGTGTGTGTGTGTGTGTGTGTGTGTG
Source organism: Podarcis cretensis (assembly GCF_951804945.1). Lineage (NCBI taxonomy): Eukaryota > Metazoa > Chordata > Lepidosauria > Squamata > Lacertidae > Podarcis > Podarcis cretensis. The sequence goes on along the minus strand of NC_137183.1, from coordinate 42,455,692 downwards.
TGTGTGTGTTTTAGTATGGAATTGTTTTCATTGCTGATGTTATAACTGTAAATAACTTAATATATTATAAAGGCAGTGATTCATGTAAAGGTAAAGGGACCCCTGACCATTAGGTCCAGTCATGGCCGACTCTGGGGTTGCGGCGCTCATCTCACTTTATTGGCCGAGGGAGCCGGTGTACAGCTTCCAGGCCATGTGGCCAGCATGACTAAGCCGCTTCTGGCGAACCAGAGCAGCACACTGAAACACTGTTTACCTTCCCGCTGGAGCGGTACCTATTATCTATTTGCACTTTGACGTGCTTTCAGACTGCTAGGTTGGCAGGAGCTGGGACCGAGCAACGGGAGCTCACCCCGTTGCGGGGATTCGAACCGCCGACATTCTGATCAGCAAGTCCTAGGCTCTGTGGTTTAACCCACAGTGCCATTCAACGTCCTTTGATTCATAAAATGAATCAAATAAATAAATAAGCTGGACTGATCCACTGGGCTTCAGATTGTGTTGGGGAGAAAATCATGTCTTTGCATGTTCGCATACGGAGTAAAACTCTGTGTCAATGGAAATAAGTGCAACAGGCAGGACTGAGGGGGTTTAAATTCCTTCAGGGGTAGCATGATGCTCAGTGATGCATATGTTTTCACAGAATGTTTGAGCTGGCATTTCTTTCCGGTACCATTTTCTGATTCCCCCTTTCCCAACACAAATTAATTGGGATCAAAGGGAGGAATGCAAAACTCTTCCGATCGTTTTGTCAGCAGAAGCAGTCCTGCTTGCCACTTGATTTCCCCCCCCCCCCCAACTCCTCCCTCTGAGTGCTGGTTTGGGGGTTTTCACCCCTGATCCAGGAAGTTGCATGTAGCCGCTGTGACTACTAGCCCTGAAGTTTTTGCTTGTGATGCTGAAGAAAAGGAGGTGATCTAACTGGCTTCTTTTCCCCTTGACTAGGACGGAGTTCTTTGAAGGCTGCAAAGCAATAAACGCAGACAGCATCGATGGGATATGTGCCCGGTTCCCCAGCCTCTTAAACGAAGCCAAACAAGAAGATAAGTTCAAGGATCTCTACCGTTTTACCTTTCAGTTTGGCCTGGACTCCGAGGAGGGGCAGAGGTCGCTGCATCGGGAAATAGCCATTGCCCTTTGGAAACTAGTCTTCACTCAAAACAAGCCCCCCATATTGGACCAGTGGTTACACTTCTTGAATGAGAACCCCTCAGGAATTAAGGGAATCTCCCGGGACACGTGGAACATGTTCCTAAATTTTACTCAGGTCATTGGGCCGGACCTCAGCAATTACAGTGAAGATGAGGCCTGGCCCAGTCTCTTTGATACCTTTGTGGAATGGGAAATGGAGAGGCGGAAGAAGGAGGAGAACACCAAATGCGTTGCAGCTTCACAGACAGCAAGCCTGTGTATAGACCACCATACTTAGTGCCATTTAACACAGCGAAAACAGCCGTAACCTGTTAACCTTTCATTACCCATAAGCTCCGGACTGGAATTTACAGACGCTCCAGATTTTTCTACTTTACACCTTTCTCTGCCTTGTATTTTTGAAAGGGCTCTAAAATGCTGTATCCATATTTTAGGCACTTTCTTTTGAATTTTGGGTTCTTCTCGTTTCTTCTTCCCCCCCATGCCCCCTGAAATGTTTGAGACCCCCTGGCTGCAAGTTAAATGGTTTCTTTTTCTCTTTTTCAAAGAAACAAAAACAAAAAACGTTGCAGATTGATGTTGGTTGCACAACTTAAAAAAAAAAACTTTTTGTGAGGTTAAATTAACATCGCTAAATTATACAGTGCCAGATTGAAGTTCTGCAAATATACATACATATATATATGTGTGTGTATATATGTGTGTATATATTTCAGAGCAGGTCTATACTGTGTGTAGTGCTGTTTACATTGTTGAATTTTTTTAAAAAAAAGGTTGTGATAATTTTACGATTCATACCATGATGAATTAACAGTGTTAACTGTTAACTACAAATGCATTTAATTCCCAGGTAAATAAGATTCTGAAAGCCAATGAAAGCAGCATCGTTTCCTCATTTTTTGTAGCATGGCTAGCTTCATTTAATTTGGCTCCTGGTTTTTATGGGCGAGAAGAAAAGCTTACTTTTGTCTGAAAGTGTATTCTGTACCTGCCAGTCAGCTGAGAATTCAGTAATAACCTTTTTTGAACCCTTGGTTCTGAGGCAAAAGGGAGCAGTACATGGTTTGGTAGAGAGGGCTGTTGTTGTTTTTTTACTTCTTGCCTTCCACTCTCCGCACACACACACACCCCCAACGAAAAAGAAAAGTCTGCCATAATTTGGGGCAGCTTTGCACATAAGCTCTGTTCAGACCGACAGGATGCCAAGCATGTACTATAACGGGGTGAAAACTAAGCCAGGAGTGGGGAACCTTCGGCCCTCTAGATATTGTTTAACTGCAACTCTAGCACAGCCAGGCATGATGGGAGCTGTATTTTAGCAGTATCTGGAGCACTAAAGGTTCCCCACGCCCAAACTAGGCAGCCTTGCAGGGATGGTGCTAATGCAAGCCCTTTTCCGATAGCATTAAGTGACGGGATTCTCCTCTCATGTGGGCTACTTGTGTGAATGATAGGCCTTGCCACTTTCTGGCTGCAAACTGGCCATCCCTCGCGGTGCGTAAAGGATGTAAGAGCTTTGCTAGCCCGGTTATAAGGTTGTAGTCACTCCTCTGCCCACCCGCTCCCCAAACCCCCAAGGGATTGTATTTTCACGGCCGTGCAAAAGCGCTTTTGCTTGACTGAAAAGCCAAAGGTGGTCCTTCTTCTTCTTCTTTCAGGAACATGAACCTAGAGAGAAGCGGCGAATGTTTACCCTCCAAGGAAATAATAAAAAAAAGACACACACACACAACTTGAATAAAAACTCTGCTTTAATTTTATATATCTGACTCTTGGATAAAAGTGTCAACCCTGTTTGGCTGGTAACTATCTGTATAAGAGGGTGTGTTTTAAAACAACAGCAACTACAAACAAGCCTTTGGTTTTGAAATCAAAGTAGTGGCCATTTCTTCTCTGCTTTAAGAAATGAGCTCCAGATGAATACGATTTCTCCTGGGGCCTTCCGGTGTCTTTATTAGCAGCAGCCTGGCCAGGTAGTTCGGCAGATGTTCCTTTGGCTCCCATAGAAATTCAGAGGTAGCAAAAGCTTGGATTTCTGTTTCATCTGCTGCTGTCGAAAAGGCCCAGAATTAACCAGAGTGGAGGGAACCCTGTTTTGGAATAATATTTAGCAGTGACACGGTAGGCCTCGTATTATGGGGTGGATTTCTTTTAAATTTCACCTGTATTAGGGATGATTTGCTCGCTTTCAACTGTTGTAACCAAAAAAAGGGAGTTTCCTTAACACTGGCCAGATTATGTTGTTAACTGGATTTTTGAAAAACATTGCTAACATTTTTAAAACCTGGGGAAAGGAATAGTTGCTGAGGCTTTCACCTGAAGTGAGCCTCGCCTCCATATGGCTGTCTTTTTTAAAAAATAAATATGTAAAATATCCAGTCACTCACTGAAGGCTCGCAAAAGTAGGTTTTACTCCCCCCCCCCCTTTTAAACATACTTAATGCACCCTTTCCCCAACTTGGTATCCTCCAGATCTTGTAGGACTACAAATCCCATGTGGGAGTTATGGTCCAGCATGCAGAGGACACCAGGTTGACGTAGGCTGGCTTAACAAGTAACAGACTCACTCGAGCTTTATTTTTAAAAGTAATCCATCTACCGATACATCCCATTGTGTGTAGCTTGTGACGAATGGGAAAGGCGATCGTGTGGTAGGTTGGGCAGGGACATTGAAGACCCCCCCCCCCTTTGCAGTTGCCCTGTCACCATGCAATGTGCAGAAGCAGGCTAGCTCAGTTCCTTCACCGCTACAGCTCTTCATGCAAAATAATCTCTTCAAAGCCACACATACCTTTCTTTCTCTAGTATCCCCCCCCTTTCCACTTTCCTAATGAAGTTTACATGGGCGCACTTGGATTATTCCCAATTGGTAATTCCATCAAGACAAATTCTTCTAGATCTGAAATTGCCAACAATCCCGAGCTGGATAAGAAAAATAAAATAAAAATACTTTAAATTCGCACCCTCTCTCGCCTGTCAGGAGCAGGAATTGACACCCATTTGTTTGTTGATGAATATTGACTGCATTAAAACACCTTTTTAAAATTGTGCAAACGCTACCAGGAATGCTGTTTTTACGGGAAAGCTGGTTTTAGTGGCTGCCAACTCCTCAGGCCCCTGCTCTTGAGTCCAGACAAGGAAGTTCATCCTTCAGGGTTAAGGCTGCATGTGTGTTCCGTTCAATATCCTCTTTATTATTATTATTGTTATTATTATTTATTTATTACAAAGGAAATTGTGTGCCTAAATTTTTTTGGGGGGTTGCCTTCTGTCTTGTGTTAATTCATTCCCGAGGGTCCTGAACCCTCTCGCTTGACCTTGCAAAGTATTTAGCCACCTGCTTGAAGGTTTGGCCCACAGAGGCTTTTGGAAGAAGCCTTGGTTATTAAACACATAATGAATGGCAGTAACTCTGTGCCTTTGAGAGTCTCTTGTCTGCAGAGGTTCTGGGAAGACCTATTTTAGTCAGCAGCCTGTTCTAAAGAGGTTTGGGAGTGGGGGAGGTTTGGAACATCCCTCCCTCTGGTCAGGCAACAAGTCCTGCTTCCAGATAATGTGCCACAAGTGTTAAGAGGTGAGAGAATCTCTCCTTGCCCACCTGTGCTACCCCCCGCTGTTTCTTCCTAGAGGCTCCATTGCATGATCTAATTTACCTTCCACCAACACTTTAAGCCATGAGTAGGCAAACTAAGGCCTGGGGGCCAGATTCGGCCCAATCGCCTTCTAAATCCGGCCCGCGAATCAGCGTGTTTTTACATGAGTAGAATGTGTCCTTTTATTTAAAATGCATCTCTGGGTTATTTGTGGGGCCTGTCTGGTGTTTTTACATAAGTAGAACGTGTGCTTTTATTTAAAATGCACCTCTGGGTTCTTTGTGGGGCATAGGAATTCGTTCATTTTTTATTTCCCCCCCAAAATATAGTCCAGCCCCCCACAAGGTCTGAGGGACAGTGGACTGGCCCCCTGCTGAAAAAGTTTGCTGACCCCTGCTTTAAGCTCTTTAAGCCTCCTGAGATAAATGCCAGCAAGAGAGAGAACCCCATGTAGCCAGCACTAATAAGGGCAGGCTCCCAGAAATGAAAAACATTTGCCCAGATTGCTTCAAATCTTCTTCTCCATAACTAAGAGTTGCTTGCTTGTGTGAGTCAGGAGCAGGGATCAGATGGGCCAATGGTCTGAGAGGATGGAAGATAAGCTAGCCCGCAGCATCTGCAGATCCACAGATTCCCCGTCCTTGGCTTTATCTAGTGAGCGCTCGCAAATTACGCTGTCCTGTCGAGTGCATCTACTGCACTACGATTCCCAGAAGAAATAGTAGCTCCATGCAATATGACGTGTTCTCATTACCCTTCTTTCTGCCAGTATGTGAGCAAGGCCACAGGGGCTGGGTGATAATCTGGTTTTCAGTATTGTGATATATCGCCTGCCAAACATTGCGATATACTGATATTTAATGATGTCTGAAATGAGGGAGCTTTGTAGAGGCATTGGCTGGCTTCACGGTTTTTCCCACATTGTGGTTTTTGCATAGCACACACATACACACCATGATTCTTGATAATATTGCTAGGTCAAAATTATGAAACTGATATAACGATACGGACTTCAAACCCATTTTGGATCATACATCGCCCAGCCCTAACATACATTGCCAGGTCAAAAATTATTTGAACCAATATATATGGACTGGTTTTGGGCGATATATTGATATAACACCCAGCCCTAAAAGCCACCCTCCACAGAGTGGGACTAATGATGTGCTGGGATTCTTTGGTGCAACCTCACTGTGAGCTGACACAGAATCTATGAAGAAACATCATTGCCCATAAAACACATTGTTCCTGAACTCTGGCCATACTGAGAAAAGTGGAGCGTGGCAATATTAACAGATATTCTGCAGTTGCCCAGAGGATTACCCTCTGTTCTGTGAACACCAACCTGTGCATGTGTCTTCTGTGCCTCCCAAGATTAAGTGTCTTAATTTCTCTTCCTGCTCCCCAGCCCACAAACGTGTCAAATGTAGCTTATGGAGGGGCACTTTAATCCACCAAGAAGCAGCTCCTTTGCACTTTTGCCAGTGGGACAGGGGCGGGGAACTGCATGGATGGACTCCAACTCCCATCAGCCCCAGGGAGCACAGCTGGTTGTCAGGGATGGTGGCATCTGCAGACATCTGGAGAGCCACAGGTTCCCTGCTGCTGCTCTGCAGGGGTGGAGCTGAGAGGCAAACTTGATTGATTGCTGAAACGTGAATCTCTCATGGAACAACAGGCCAAGTATAAAAGGCATGTTTCTCATTTTTGCACAATCTTTTAAACATGTAAACTTTGGGTGATGAATGGACATGATGTTGACAAGTACAGTGGTACCTCGGGTTACAGACGCTTCAGGTCACAGACTCCGCTAACCCAGAAATAGTACCTCGGGTTAAGAACTTTCCTTCAGGATGAAAACAGAAATTGTGTGGCAGCGGTGGGAGGCCCCATTAGCTAAAGTGGTACCTCAGGTTAAGAACAGTTTCAGGTTAAGAACGGACCTCCAGAACGAATTAAGTTCTTAACCCGAGGTACCACTGTACTTAAAAATGTGGCTGATGTAAAAATAGCTATTGATTTGGTCCCTGCAGTGAAATCTTCCACAACTTGGAGCGAAATGGCTGCAGAAACTCATTTAGCACAGTCGTGGTAATTATTGGCTGGAAAATGAGTTGATGGCTGTAGTTTCTGTGGCATCCTGCTGCCTTTTTCCAGAAATGTGATTTTTTTATCTCTCCCTCCCCGCTTCCTGGTAATAAAATATTTACGCTTCCTACAGATGGCACGGCAATGTGGCTTACAAAGGCCTCCCGAGATAAGAGGAGCGGAACCTGGGCAGCAGTGAGGCATCCTTGGAAACCCAAAAGTTACACCCATGCTGCACCAACAAAGCCTGGCCAGAGGTACCATTTTAAATGCTGGCTGCCAGGTAGGCCAAGCTATTGGCAAGCATCCTTGCAGCATGGCTTTTGCATGCCTGACACGTGATTCATCTCAAGCAGGTTCCCAGGCAAGACACATTAGTCATTCAAAGGGATGGGTTCTGCAGGCGCTGCCACCTGCTTGGCCAAATTCCTGCTGTTATCGTAAGGGGTGTGTAGATCCATGTTCCAGTCGCAACTACATAGTAGTAGATTGTCACAGATAATAATGTACAGACAGAGTTTCGGTGGCAGAACATGTGCTTTGCAGGCTCCAATCTCAGCTTCCATCTCTGGCATCTCCAGGTAGGGCTCGGGAAAACGCCCGTCTAAAGCTGCTAGAGAGCTTCTGCCAGTCAGTGCAGACAATACTGAGTTAGGTGGAACAATGGTACGAGGCAGCTGTGTATGTTTCTACAAATACTGTACTCATACACAATCGTTCCCAATAGGAGCCCAATCTGCATGGAGGTGGCTTAGGATCAGTTATTTATGGGCATTTAATAGGTAAGCAATTAGACTGAGTGTTGGCCATGGTCCATATGTGATGGGTCATTTCTAAATGGGCTTCTTTTTGTTCGGATGTGTGGCTTGAGCGGATACTGCCATAGCTAGAGGTTTGGACTAGATGCAAGCAACAGGGAGTAGGTTTTTTGTTTTTGCAGACTAGCAACCCCTTGGTTTATATAGGCTCCTATCCAAATCCCCATTTGAGAGATGAGTGGATTTACCCAGTTGCTTCCTGTATTTGTCCTGTGGGTTCACTTTGCCCTGTATTCTGCTCCTCCTGGATTTCAGTTCAATGTACCTTTCAATTTCTTGAATTGAAGCATGCACATCACTCTGCTACCAATACTCTTCATTTTCACCTTGGGGGGGGGGGGGTCTTCTGCCGCTATGCATATCTTGTCTGCCATTGGCAAGCCACTGGGCTGCAAAAGGATTGATTTATGAAGATATTTGTATACTGCTGTTCAGGTAGACCTTAAAAAGCTGACTGCACACAACCAGATCAGGGTTGCTTCTGCCAATGTGCTCTCAACGGCCCTGTGTGCCTTGGAAACGTCCGAGGCAGGGAGAGCGCTGCATCCAAAATTTGGAAGTTAGAAACACTTCTTTGTATGGAAACTTCTTCATGTTTCAGTAAGAGTCACACAATGCGGCTGATTAGCAGATTCTGGTGAGACAAATGGAAGTGTAGACTGTAATTGCAAAATGCACAGTTTAAGGTTTGGATTTAGAGGTATGGAAAGAACTGGCACATGATGTAGAGGTGGCCAGCAGCTTTGAGGGTTAGACGTGCTCATGGGGAAGTTTTTCAATGATTTACTACAACCATCTGGTTGACCACTGTGAGAACAGGATGCTGGCCTAGGTGGGCCTGATTCAACAGGCTCATCTTAATGTTTCTTGTATTCTTACTAGTATTGACGGCTATAAATCTCGATCTTAGGCAATATGATACAGTTGCTGGGAAGCAGGGCTTGTTTGTTTGTGTGTGTGTGTATGTACATACATATACAGTCATACCTTGGGTTACAGACGCTTCAGGTTGTGTGTTTTTTGGGTTACAGACCTGCCGAAACTCGGAAGTAGCAGAACAGGTTACTTCCGGGTTTCGGTGGTCGTGCATGCGCAGAAGCACCGAATCGCAACCCGCGCATGCACGGCGCTGTATGTTGCAAACATTGCAGGTTGTGAACATGCCTCCCGCACGGATCACGTTCGCAACCCGAGTGTCCACTGTACACACAATTTCAGATGTAACAGAGAGAAGCAGTATCAGCTCACATGAACAATAACAATAATCCACCCATCTTAATTTAAACACATAAGTAGTCCGTATGTCGAAACAGATAACCAGACAAAGGGGTGGCTCAGATAGGCCTCTGGTCTATATTAGCAGGGCTTTTCTTACATCTTTAGCTATGCTGTGAAAAAGGCATAGGCTTCTTACAAACGCCTCCCCCCTCTTATGATTATTATGTCTATAGCAACTAGGTGGTCTTCCCTGAAAAGTGAAAAGGCTTTTCATGAGAGTCTGTCAGCCCTGTCTGCTCTCGGAAAACAATGCTGATTCATTTCCCCAGTTCTGCAACATGCAAAGAAAAACTCGTTTAAAAAACAAAACAAGGGAAAAGATGGGAAATAAGCAATCTCCCTGCATTCGTTCCAAATTAGGCTGTAGTCTCCATTTGTCAACTCAAGTCTGCTTCCCTCTGCTCCATTTCTTTACAGGATTAATGTCGGACATTCGAAACAATTTTGCCGGCGGGGGGGGGGGGGGAGAGAAATTTGACTATACTTGTGAGAAGTGGTAGAGTGCCAGCTCTTGGCATATGTGCTGTCTCTCCCTTGCTTTTTTGGCTGCTGGTCTTGCAGGTCTTGCACGCCATCCGTCTGCCTTCTGAACCAAGTGGCCTGCCGAGATGTTAATTGGCCGTGAGTGTGGTTGTGTAACCCGCTTTCCAAATTCAGAGCAGTTGCTGCCTTTGTTCCTTTTCCTCCCCCCCATTTGTTGTGCAATTCCTTTCGACCTGTTGCCTCCCTGTCTTTTAAAACCTAAGGCTTTAAAATACATAAATGGGGGGGAGGGTTTGGGGGGGCGAGGAGGAATATGTTTAGCAATAAGAGGCACGAATAGATGCATCCAGCAAGCCGGCCCCATTGCTAAGGTGAAACAAACCATGCTCACTCGTAATTGGCTTTTGTTTTGGCTGCTTGCACACTGTAGATTTAAAGCACACACCTGGGAATTGTAGTTTGCTGAGGGCGCTAGGAATTGTAGCTCTGTGAGGTGTGAACTGTGGTTCCCAGGATTCTTTGGCATGGTGAATGTGCTTCAAATCTATGGCGAGTACACAGCCTTTCTCTTCAACACACTAAAGACGGTGGTTCAAGCGTGAGACAGTTTTGCAGGAAAAGTCGTTCCAGAATTCTAGGTTAACGGCTGCTTGTACCTGTGGGAATCTAGCGTCAGAGTTATCAGCTTTGACAGCGCAGTGCTTAATATTTCAAGAATACAACACTGAAAATATCTGTAAACGGGGCTTTCTTAAGTGTCTGTTTGCAAGAGGTTCCCAGTCACGCAACCCTCCAGCAAGGCTTGGGAGAAGCGGAAGGACAAAACGCAACTGAGCTTTTCCTTGTCTCTCTCATCTCGCTTCCACACGACCTGCTTATTGAGCATTCGGCCTGATTTGTTTGCACAAAATTCGCTCGAGAGGCTGCATGACGCCCACTCTTTATGGAGCATCGATTCCGATTTGTTTGCAGGGGAGGTACCACAATGTCAAGCAATTGCTATCCTGCTTTTCCACTGGTCCCCCCCCCCATACTGCAAAAAGTCCACCCCCATTTTTCTTGGCTTAAGCAGTTTTGTCATGCAAAGGTGCCAAATCCCTTCCATTCTCAAACTTGAATTTGACGACAGGCGATTGGATCCCAGCTGCAAAAGAGCAATAGCCTAAAAACAGCCTGAGAAGCCTTAAAATGCCTCGTAGTTTCTCATAGAGGGAGGCCATTGGCCTTCACAGTGATTTATCTCTTCCGAAAGCCTGATGCCTTATTGATTTGTTTCTTAGATTTGTATCTCACTGTTCCGTGGACAGGCTCGAAGCAGCCACCAAACTTTGCCATTGCCAAGAATGGTTTAGATGTTTTGGTACAAAAATCATGGGAAGTGTAAAGCCTTGTGATTCTTGAGGGGAAACCTGGAGGGCTGGATTGGGCCCCTCCCTTTGTTACTGTAAAATGGAGGGTGGAGTCTCTTATTTTAGTCTTGGAGCAGAAACAGAAGAGATGGAAAATGAAGAGCTATAATAGGTTTGGAGCCACAGAAGGGTGAGGAATGGGGGCCAGAGCAGTTCCCTTATGGAAACCCCAGGCTTTCCCCTATAATTTTCATCTTGCATTAAAGGCTCTACTCCCTTTCAGAGATAATAATGAACAAGATGCAGGCTAGGGCTGGGAACACTCCCTGCCTGAAATCCTAGGGAATGGCTGCTGGTCAATGTAAGCAACACTTTGCTAGATAAGACCTCCCTACAAGGCAGCTTCCATGTTTACTTTCCACTGTCCTGATCAATGGCGACAGGGATCACAACTCTAGGATGGCATGCAGTTCTGAGGCCCCCTTTTAAAAATTACAACTAATTAATACCATTAATTAGCTGGTGTTTCCGTCCTGCCTGTTTTGCGCTGGTTTTCCTCCACCATTGCCCCCAACGGTTATGTCTTGTAGCCAACCAAGTTTTTCCTCAGCATGCCTCAAAAGTCTACTCTGCACAGTCTACTAGCATTGAATACAGCCCTACAAGCCTGGCGTGCGTTTGGGGATAGGGGTGTCTCCCCCCCCCCCCCGCTGCTTACACAAAGCTCTGTGCCTCTAAAATGCGCCACCTTCATAGCTCAGTGCAACCAAGGTCAATGACTCTGTGGAAGAAAGAGATGTGGGGGAATTAGAGCAGGCAAACCTTGTTGAGCGCAGGTGCGAAAAGCCCATCTGCTGACATTTTCTCACCTACACAACTGCAGAATGTACCTGCCTTTCGTTACATGTTGTCACCATTTAGCTGCTTGAATACATTTCTGGCGAGAACCCGGTGAAATGGTCGGTGACTCAGCCAAGCTCCTCGCTTCACCTTCGCCTATTTTCCCCTCAGGCAGCTGCCATTTTTGTTTGCCTGGAACCAGTGGCGTAGCGTGGGTTGTCAGCACCCGGGGCAAGGCAAGTAATTTGCACCCCCTAACCCGTGGATTTGCGCCCCCTAACCCTAACCCTCAGATGTTGCGCCCGGTGCGGCCGGCCCCCCCTGCACCCCCCACGCTACGCCACTGCCCGGAACGTTCCGGAATTAGGCCAGGAGGGGATGGAGCTGGGCCTTGGTTGCTGGGCCAGGCCTGCACCTCCATAGAAAGTGTGTTACATGACCTCCCTCACAGGAAAAAGAGTACATGGACAAGACCAGAGATGTGTAGCCAGACAGATGGTGAAGTCGCATTGGCTCATGACCCCAGGCCCCCTTCCCAAAGCGGGAGTTGGGGGGTCTCATCTGAAGTGTGGCTTGGGGGATCTAAGCTCAAGCAATGTTAAGTCAGCCCAACTTTTGAAACATGCCTTGCAGTCATGAGCTCATGAATTTATGACCTATTTACATTTCCATACCCTCCAACATTTCTCTGATGAAAATAGAGATGTCCTTAATAATAATAATAATAATAAATTACCCTGCCCATCTGTCTGGGTGGCTTCCAACATATATAAAAAACTGTTAAACATTAAACCATCAAACGTTTTTAAACTTCGCTACGCACGGCTGCCTTAAGATGTCTTCTAAAGGTTGTATAGTTGCTCATCTCAGCTTGGGGGGGCACAAAGCTCCATACCTTCCAACGTTTCTCCAATGAAAATAGGGAAGGTCTTAAGGAACAGTGGGACATTCCAGGATCAGATCAGAAACCGGGGCGGCTTCTGTAAATCTGGGGCTGTCCCTGGAAAATAGGAACACTTTGAGGGTCTGCATTCCCTGTCCCCCCCCCCACATGGGAGCTTGAAGCATGATTTCCCCCTACCCTCCTTTTATTCTCACAACCCTGTGAGGTAGCGCTTGGCCCATTGATCTTCATGGCTGTGTAGGTTTTGAAGCCAGGTGTTCAAAACCAGACTGATGCTGAGCCCTACAGCAGACTGACTTTCTAGGAGTCTTGGTTGACCACAAACTTGACATGAGCAAACAGTGTGACGCGGCAGCTAAAAAAGCCAATGCAATTCTGGGCTGCATCAATAGGAGTATAGCATCTAGATCAATGGAAGTAATAGTGCCACTGTATTCTGCTCTGGTCAGACCTCACCTGGAGTACTGTGTCCAGTTCTGGGCACCACAGTTCAAGAAGGACACTGACAAACTGGAACGTGTCCAGAGGAGGGCAACCAAAATGGTCAAAGGCCTGGAAACGATGCCTTATGAGGAACGGCTAAGGGAGCTGGGCATGTTTAGCCTGGAGAAGAGGAGGTTAAGGGGTGATATGATAGCCATGTTCAAATATATAAAAGGATGTCACATAGAGTAGGGAGAAAGGTTGTTTTCTGCTACTCCAGAGAAGCGGACATGGAGCAATGGATCCAAACTACAAGAAAGAAGATTCCACCTAAACATTAGGAAGAACTTCCTAACAGTAAGAGCTGTTCGACAGTGGAATTTGCTGCCAAGGAGTGTGGTGGTCTCCTTCTTTGGAGGTCTTTAAGCAGAGGCTTGACAACCATATGTCAGGAGTGCTCTGATGGTGTTTCCTGCTTGGCAGGGGGTTGGACTCGATGGCCCTTGTGGTATCTTCCAACTCTATGATTCTATGATTCTATGCTTTCTGCACATCGAACCTCTCTACTTCTCTGGCTGCACCAGTTTTGATGCAGGCACAGTTCAGAGGATACGCAGCCTCTGGGTCTGCAGATGAGGTGGGGTCCTGGCCAGCCAGCATACCCAAGGATAATGCAGTCTTAACAGTAGCTGGAGGACTGCTGTTTTCCCCCAACTCCCATGCTGCTGTTCTAGCTATCTATTCATAAAAGTGTATTTATGTACCGCCCTCTTGCAAAACATCAGGAACATAAAAAGGAGAGCTTTAAAAGCAATACAGACCTAAAGACGACAAGACACCCAGTTGTACCAGCATCAAGAGTCTTATCTGGGCAGATCGCAGTTGGCATCCATGGCTGGTTTTGTGGTGCATTTGCTGAGCACGCCTGGGGGCCTGCTGCTAACCTACAAAGTGTACGGACCCTGCTGCTGTTCCTGCTCTTTGTCACTGTCCGCTCAGTTCCCTATTCCAAGTGTGGAAGCAGTGAGGAGATGGAACAGCTTCTCCAACCTGCCTTGGCCTCTCCCTCTGGGCAGTTGTGAGGATTGAGCCCAGAGGGAGGGCAAGCATGTAGGCAAAGGGGAAGTAGTGGCTGCTTCCTCTGGAGGAAGTCTATTTCTGGCCCCGCACCCAACGCCAGGAACACAGGAAGTGATCCTTGCTGCATCTAGCTCAATATTGTCTACACTGACTGGCAGCAGCTCTCAAGAGGTTTCAGGCAGGGGATGCTCTTAGCCCTGCCTGGAAATGTCGACAGCCCACAGTTCTTCCCAGCTTGGAGCTGGCATTGGGTGTATTATCATCAATGATTTCTTATTCCTGAAAACAAATCTAATCCGAAGAGTTCTTTTCTACCCAAAACATGTATTCAGAGATTAGTTGATTTCCCTAAGAGGCCCTTTGCTCTTAAATCCCATTATTTTTTTCTCTTTTGGGGGGGCACAGGGCAATCTATGCATGCTCACAGGGGCTGCTGCCTTTGCTCAAGTTGCTTTTAGAACCAAATGGGCTGCAAGCCTACCAGAGCTATGGTCATGTGGGCTTCCAAAATATATTTGGAATAAATGAATAATAATAATTCAGTCTATACACATTCCTGCCTCGGCAAGAATTTCTCTTTCTCTCTCTTCCCCCGCCCCCCGGTGTTCCTCCACCCCACTCATGCTGAAACCTTTCCTTTTATGAAGATGGAAAAAGACCAAAATGTGTGAATCACAGATTCCATTTTCCCATGGGCAAAGTTAAGTGTTTTGCTCTAAAATGTGCTACTTCCTGCAGGCTGGATGGTATGTGTGTGTGTGCTGAAAATGCTACAAACGTTTATGAAAAGCTTAATTATGGGACCTAAGAGGCAGAGACTGGTGGGTAGCCCTCGTCTATGCACCTTTTGGCCCCGGGGGTGGGTGGGTGGCATTTTGTTACATACATGATGGTGTGCCTGTTTAAAACTTCCAACAGTTAACATTATTTCTTGTTAAATTTCTCTCTCTCACACACAACGGCCAATATTTATTAGAGAAGAATGTCCTGAGAATTTTCTCATTTGAGCAAACCCTTAACTTGTTGGGCGAATTTTACACACAAGGAGAATATATTTGGCAAACTCTTCCTTCCCTCTCAAAATTTGCCTCCTGAAAATCCGGGTGGTGAATTTCGGTGACAACTATTAGGATCCAACCATTAGATAATGTTGGCTCTTAAAAAAAGTAAAGGTAAAGGACCCCTGAAAGTTAAGTCCAGTCGCAAATGACTCTGGGGTTGTGGTGCTCATCTCGCTTTACTGGTCGAGGGAGCTGAAGTTTGTCCGCAGACAGTTTTTCCGGGCCATGTGGCCAGCATGACTAAGCCGCTTCTGGCGAAACCAGAGCAGTGCATAGAAACGCTGTTTACCTTCCCGCCAGAGCAGTACCTATTTATCTACTTGCACTTTGACGTGCTTTTGAACTGCTAGGTTGGCAGGAGCTGGGACTGAGCAACGGGAGCTCACCCTATTGCGGCCCTTCCAATCAGCAAGCCCTAGGCCACCCATGTGTTGGCTCTTAACATAGCTTTATTCAGTATTAACAGAGTGGAAATTTCTCAGAATGGAAGTTTTCTTTGAAAGTCTCATTTCTGACCCTCTTCCCAAAGTACTGGAGAATTCTCTTGCCCTGGAGAATATTATGTGAAACACCAACCCATACCACCCGAAAACAAGATGAGAGAATTTTGTGGATCCATTTTCACTCAGCTCCACCAAACCCAGACCCAGTTAGCTTCTTCCATGCTCTTTCCCCCCACCTAAACATTTGGTTAGCAGTTAGCAGAGGTTAAGTGAAGGTGGAGTGGAGGGGGAACCCAGCTTACTGAATTAATAACTGGATCAGCTTCTTTCATATTTGACTTGACTGATTTTAATATTTAAAACATTGAAGGAATTGGGAGGGGGGGACTTGCTGGTGTTTGGGATGCAGGGCCTAAATGAAATCACTAGAGCTTTTCGCAAAACCAGGGCGTTAAAAGCTGTGAAGGCGAACGGGAACCTCAGGAGGAGGACTTTTCTCCTTTGATTCCCAGCAGGCCGAAGCCCTGGAACGATTCGGAGCCTCTGCAAAGCAAGCGACAGGAACCAGCGTTACTTTCCTTCCAGGGACACAGTGCTGAACGGCGGAGAGCTGTGTAAACTCTGCTTTTTGCAGGCAAACGGAAAGCTGAACAAGATGCCCTTTGTGGGCAGAAGGTCTTTATTTAGTCATTAATTTATTATTATAATTATATTCCGCCTTCCCTCCAAGGAGCTCAAGCTGGCGCATGTGATCCCTCGTTTTATCCTATCATAAACCTTGCGAGTTAAGATTTGGCTGAGAGAAAAGCGACCGGGCCTTAGTTGCTTAGTCAGTGGAACACGAGACTCTTAATCTCAGGGTCCTGGGTTTGAGCCCCATGTTGGGTAGAAGATTCCTGCATTGCAGACGGTTTGGACTAGATGACCATTGTGGTCCCTTCCAACTCTACAATTCTATGGCCACGTAGTCGGCTTCATGGTTGAGCGGGGATTTGAACCCTGGTCTCCCAGGTCTTAAAAGGTAAAGGGATCCCTGACCATTAGGTCCAGTCGTGACCGACTCTGGGGTTGCGGTGCTCATCTCACTTTATTGGCTGAGGGAGCCGGCGTACAGCTTCCGGGTCATGCGGCCAGCATGACTAAGCCGCTTCTGGCGAACCAGAGCAGCGCACGGAAACACCGTTTACCTTCCCGCCGGAGCGGTCCCTATTTACCTACTTACACTTTGTTTGCTTTCGAACTGCTAGGTTGGCAGGAGCAGGGATAGAGCAACGGGAGTTCACTCTGTCACGGGGATTCGAACCACCGACCTTCTGATCTGCAAGCCCAAGAGGCTCAGTGGTTTAACCCACAGTGCCACCCGTGTCTCTCTCCCAGGTCTTAGTCCAACACTATAACCACTACGCCATCCTGACCCTCAGGGCAGATTCTCTGGATCCCTGTTTAAGCATGCCCTGCCTATAACATCCCCAGAAGCATGTAGGCAGCTTTTCACACCTTTATGTCAAATTGTTGGAGCTTGGTGAGAAATCTTGGAAGGGGTGACCAGGAGGAAAGTTTTGTGTGGAAGGACTATTGCACTTGGTTCAGCTTGGGCATTAAAACCAATTTCTTGGTGCAGCATTCTTATGCTCCTCTGGTTGGTGGATCTTAGGAATATAGTAAAAATAAAACAATGTAGACCTTCTGATCGGCAGGCCCTAGGCTCTGTGGTTTAACCCACAGCGCCACCCGCATCCACTTGCGCTATGTACTGTGGTGCAAAAAAGAAAAAGAAAAAGGAATACGGTACACTGGCAAGCTTTCAATAGTTAACAAAGAGCAGGAAAATACAGGCATGAATCAATTCCTGTGTGTGACCCCAGGCTTATCAGGAGCAAAAAAATGACTTACTTGGGAAGCATCTAACACTTCCCTCCCCCCCCCCCCCCCCGGCTTCAAATAATCAGCAGCGAGGGTTTAGGATCAAAGGATGGAGGCAGAGTGAATTTTAAAAGGCCTGCAAGGGCTCATCCCTGCATTCAGACCTCCCCTGGGGCTGATTAAGCTAATGTGGTGTTGCATGCGGAGCTCAGGAAAGAGAGCTGCGTGAGGTGGGGGCTGGGGGAAAGATCTATAGCTACTGATATAGCACATTAAAAGAATTATTGCAAACAAGCGAGAAAACTGTAGCAGCAGCAAGAAACCCCCCTCCTCCCCACACCCCAGTGAACTGAAGAACGGCCAAGCCGGTCTAGCCTCTAGGGTGCTCGGCTGCCTTTCTTTTAAGCCCCTGAAAAATAATAACAGGAGCCCAAAGCCATGTAACACTTGCATGGAGGAGATAACTGAAAAGCCATAAAGCAGCAACTGATATTTTGAGAGCGGGACCGGAAGACTCCAACCAGCTTGAGACGGTAGGACTGCGGTCAGTTTTAAGGGCTTCTTGTTCCCATCAAGCTAACTGAGGAATTTCCCTTCCCACATTCATTCAGGCCACCCCTAAGGCCCTGTGGACTGGAACCTTAGTGCTCTGTGCAAATTTTTGACTGTCCTCTATGGCTACTGGCTCATTCATGAAATCTGAAGAAGTGTGCATGCACACAAAAGCTCATACCAATAACAAACTTAGTTGGTCTCTAAGGTGCTACTGGAAGGAATTTTTTTATCATGAAAGCAGGTCACCCATCCAGGCTGGGGAGAGGAAGTGGAGATAAGAAATTTGTGCGAGGGGCGGGGAGATATTTGGTTTGAATATGATGAGGGTTTGCTTTTCCAACCCAATGATTTAGTACATTTTATCTAAATGGCACAGACTAAAAATTCCTGTTTTTCTTAATAATTTTTTTTTCAAATAAATAAATTTCTGCTTTTATTCACCATAGCCTGTCCCATTCGCACCCCTTTTCATGTCCTGGTTTATTCTTCAGGGGGATTCAACCCCCCCCCCCACCTTGTCAAGGCCTACAGAATGGTAGGGTTTGAAGGAATATCAAAGGTCATCTAGTCCAACGCCCTGCAATGGTCTTTCGAGGACCACTTAATGATTTTCATGCCTATTGTAGCAACTGCAACGTGCTAGATGCTGTATGATTTTTAATTGCCTTTTTTTGCTTCTTTTATTTTCTTACATTGTATTTCATTGTGCTGCAATTTGCATTCCACAGAAGAAAAACATAAAAAGGCAATTGAAAATTGCTACAAATACTTACTGCAGACAATCCTGTGGACCGCCTGAATGAAGCATGAAGATCACTGGTGGTCCGTGGAGTACAGCTTGGGAACACCTGTTCTATACCCGTGTTCTTCAACTTTAGGTCCCCAGATGTTGTTAAGACTTCAAAACCCATTATCCTCAGGCACTTAGCCAATGGTCGGGGATGATGGGACTTGAAGTTCAAGAACATCTGCGGGACCCAAGGTTGAAGGACAGTGCTCTAGATAATGAGCTTGCTTTTCAACATTAGAATTCTGTGAAAGCAGAAAAAAAACCCCACAACGCAATTGCAAAGTTTTTTACCTGTTTGTGCCTGGTAACAAAACAACACAGAGCGTGTGGTTCGGCAAGCACCGATGCAGCTGTTTGATTCTACAGTCTAATGTCTTCATGGCTTTCTTTAAATCTTCTTCCTGTGTAGAAATAACACAAAGGCTGTCCTTAAAGCAAAAACCCAATAACCACAATGACACTGGAAAGGGCAACAGAAAGTTATTGCACGGTGGGCAAAAGAGCATTGGTAGTAGAGTCCCCAGTACTTTAAATTTGCAACTAAAGAAGAACCCATGACAAACTGATTATTTAAGTGCTTTGTGGGCATTTAAGTTAGGGATGGCTTTTTTGTTTCTCTTTTTTGGCCCAAGGACCACAAATGATGTTGGTCATCTCTCTGAGGACTGCAAACAAAAGTGGGTGTTGCCAAAATTGGCACAGTCCCCCTGTGCCCCAACTCTTGCACCTTCACCCACACATATGGGCAGAACATTAAGAAGCTCCCTACAGGATCGGGACAGCTAGTGCAGCACTCTGATCTCCCAGTGTCGAACCAGAAGCCCAAAGGAAGCTTGCAAGCGCAACTTGAGCACAACACCCTTCTCCCCACTTGCAATTCACAGTCACTGGTATTCAACTGTACATTGCCTCCAACAGTGGACATTTGTGCATACAAAAATCACACACACACACACACACACACAACTTTGATCTCAGCTGATTCAAGTTCACTCCCGATTCTTCCTTTGCAGTCATGTCTTGATTTCAAGTCCTGGCCAAAAAGGAAGACATTCTCCTTTAGATTCCTCTCCCAACTCTGCCTTTCCAAATATAATTCTGCACTGAATGAGGTGCTGAAATGAACAAGCAGCCCTGCAGGGCTGTCTGTTGGACAGCTGACCATCCTACGATGTCAGGTGATGGAAAGGAGGGTGTGGTTTGTAGGCTTGAGGCCTGATAGGCTTGTGGGCCACAGGTTTGTCACCGCTGCTTCCCATCAAGCCCTGCTCTGTCCTCTCCTCCCACCCCAGTGCAGGAAGATGTCAGTGGATGGGGTTGGCATACCAACCGTGAGTTTGCCACCTCTAGTACACATTGTTTCAAGGTTATGAGTAACGCATGAACGCAAAATAACAGGAAGCTGGCGCAGATGGTTCGGATTATATCCTCCAACACCAAATGAAGTTTCTAGACCAGTCATCAAGAACACTCCACTGGCAGAGTCCGTTATCAAAGCTGCAAGCTCAGGAAGGTACCAAAGAGGTAACCTTTGTCCCAAGCTCTGCGACACGTTGAGAGCAAGGCAAAAAGCTCACCAAAGCAAAGGGCCGCTCCTTTTCCAGGAAGTGAGCTTCAAGGGGTGGCTGTGGAGCAAGGAGCTTCCCGCCATTTTGATTCACGTGACGAAACCATTTGTGGAGATGTGCGGGTGTGAGAGCCCTCCTGCTCTGCATTTTGCTGCCTCTGGCTGTCCGTTCCCTTATGGCTTTGAGAGCATGGGTGGCGCTTTCTGGTGTGTGGAATTCTAAAACACACACAAAAAAATCAATTGAGTGCTATTTCCTCAGCCAGGACAAATAACAAAGATTAACTGGGGGAGATTCCCAGGATGGTGTTTGTTTGCTCAAAAGCCTGTCTCCCCTCATCCAAGAAAGTGCAGGAATAGATAGCATATAAATAATAAAATTATTTATTATTATTATTATTATTATTATTATTATTATTATTACGCCTAGAATCCAGTTCCTCAGGTGCCGTACTTACTGAGAAAGCAGTAATTCCTCTGTTTTCTGGTTCTGGGATCCCTTGGCAGGAAAACTGCATTTAGGTCTTTCAAATAACCCAGCTTCTCCCACAAGCCTGCCTCGCTCTGGGCTTTCCCCAATCCTGCCAGATAAAGGACGCCTTCATTGTCTGCATCTCTTTCCAGCTCCTTCACCAGCACCTCAGAATCGAGTGTTTCCTCAGTGACGGGTCTCTGAAGCTGAAAGGCACCAGAGGAAAAACAGACCATCACCTGGCACCCTGCAGTCCAGAGGCCTTCTATCCTGTGTGAATGAGGGCATTACTTAAGGGGCTGGTGGGCTTCCAATGGGCATGAAATGCTTTAGAGGAATTTGGAAGATGCAGGTCAGAGCAGAGGGTGGATTCCCCCCCCCCCGACACACACCTTCTTTCGCAGCCTGATCACCTGGAGGCAATTTGTACGCGCCGCAGGAGAGTGGCTTCATGCAGGTCTACTATGGAAATGTTTTGCTTAACATGGTTTTTTGTCATTGAAATACACTGCAGACGTCTGATCTCCCTGGAGACCTAGAGATGTGACAATAGACTGCTCTGCCTCCTTTCTTTTAGCAAATGTTTTGTGCCACTGGGGAAGTGGTAATTCTGTATTGATTTGTTTTGGATGTTTGTATGTGATGCCAGGGACGCAGGTGGCGCTGTGGGTTAAAGCCTCAGCGCCTAGGGCTTGCCGATCGAAAGGTCGGCGGTTCGAATCCCTGCGGCGGGGTGCGCTCCCGCTGCTCGGTCCCAGCGCCTGCCAACCTAGCAGTTCGAAAGCACCTCCGGGTGCAAGTAGATAAATAGGGACCGCTTACCAGCGGGAAGGTAAACGGCGTTTCCGTGTGCGGCTCTGGCTCGCCAGAGCAGCGATGTCACGCTGGCCACGTGACCCGGAAGTGTCTCCGGACAGCGCTGGCCCCTGGCCTCTTAAGTGAGATGGGCGCACAACCCCAGAGTCTGTCAAGACTGGCCCGTACGGGCAGGGGTACCTTTACCTTTACCTTTATGTGATGCCAAGAAAAGGTTTGATGATGATGATGGGAGCCAATTTATATCCGAAGCAAAGTACTGGAGAGTTCGGAGACTTACGATGGGGGAAGACAAGATGTTGCTGTGTCTCCCCACCGCTGCTCTCCGCCCAACACTGCCATGAATGCAGGGGCAAGATACGAGCTTACCTTGATTGAGGATCCTGCTACTTCTGCGCCATTGAGACTCTCCAGGGCAAGCTGGGCAGCCTCAAGCACTTCATACTGGATACAGACGTGGGGCTTTAGAAAAAGAGAATATTGCAACAGATCAGCCCAGGTCATAGGTCAATAAACCATGGTTTTACCAACCTCAGAACAAGCCATGTGGCTGCCTACCCCCTCACGTGCCTGGCTCATTAAACCATAGTTTCCTGTGAGTCCCAACTGTGGTTTCAGCCACATTTGCAAACCATGATATGAAGCCAGCAGCGGACAACTGTGTTTAGAAAACCTGTATCCCATTTTTCCACTACAAGAGCCCCCAACACAGGTGCTTCTTTTTTAAAAAAATATTTTATAAAACAGAAAATGCAAATGAGAAATGGGCAAACATTGAGAATAAAGAATAATATGAATTCAGTACAAGGTCTTTGAAAATAAAATCATAAAAGTAAAAAAACAACAAGAGGTGTAACTAGAAGGAATACATGTGCTGCCTCCCTCATCCTAGCAGAATTCCTTTTGTTTATTTACCTCAAATGTTTCTGTGATGGCCCTTATTGACAGAACATGGCCGTATTTCTTGAAGGTTCTCTTCAGAGACTTCAGGCAGAAGTCTTTGGCAAAGGGGCCTGCATAGAGTGTCAGCATGTTGGCCAGCCTGGTCCTCATCTGTGATAAGAGGAGGGTTTAAAAACAAAATTAGTTTTTCACTTCTGTTCCAGAACAAGGCTGGTTGCATTTTGGACCCCCAGGATCTTCTTTTTTTAAGTAACTTGCTCCCCACCTCAAACCATAAGGCTTTGGGAGAAGATTCTGGGCAGATAAAGGAAGCATTTCTCCACACAGTTAAACTATGGAACTCGCTGCCACAGGAGGCAGTGGTGGCCCCAAACATGGATAGTTTGAAAGAGGATTAGACAAAATCATGGAGGACAAGGCAATATGTTCTGTTGGTGTAATGTGAATAATGGGCTAAATTACACAGTGCTTGGGCTCGTGTTTTGAGGAGCACATTTTCCATGTCTGGATGCTCTTGAGATAAGGCTGCCAGGTGCATTGGGTTACCATAGCAACACAGCCAGGTTGAGTGCATGACTTGCTGAGTCATTCACCCTCCCACTGGTTCAGGACTGCTCACTCAAGGCAGGATTTCACAGAACGGCCACCCACAAATCCACTCCTGGTTTTATGCACCCCACAAAAAAGTTATTCTTCTCAGCAGCCTAATTTAGGGAGAGGAGAATATTTTGTTGTTGCTACTGTTAAAAACACACAATCAAATCAAAATTGGGACTCAGAAAGCATCACCAACCAATAGCAAATCATCCTGAGAGCTTCCTGTCAATCAGATTTTGGGGGACCTTTGGCCCTTTGGATGTCACTGAACTACAACTCCCATCACCTCTGGCCTTGCTTGTTGGCATGGATGGGAGCTGTAGTTCAGCAACATCTGGAAGTAGTAGTAATAATAATAATAATAATAATAATAATAATAATAATAATAATAATAATAATTTATTTATACCCCGCCCATCTGGCTGGGCTTCCCCAGCCACTCTGGGCGGCTTCCAGCAAAAAATTAAAATACCGTAATACATCAAACATTAAAAGCTTCCCTAAACAGGGCTGCCTTCAGATGTCTTCTAAAAGTCTGGTAGTTGTTGAATAATAATAATAAAGGTTCCCCACACCTGCTTTGGGTCTTGCTTTGGCCACCCCTGTGGAAGGACATAGGGAAGTGCTGTTTACCTTGGAAACTGTTTCTGAAACCTGGTTGGGTGTGGCATGCTGAGCATCCAAAGCAAACTGAATTACACTGAAGGAGGACCTGGGAATCTCTTCTAGGGCTCTCTGGAGTACCTAAACAGAGAGAAAGTTGCGTAGGAGACATTTGGAGTCATGGGCTGCAGGGTCCATAAAAGTGAAAACCTGACTGCATGGAAAACGAATATCTGGGGCAGGGAAACCTTTTCAGCTTCAGGACTGCTGTATTCCTTTATGGGAAACCACCCGAGGGTCACATAACAGTGGGGGGGGGGCAGATGCAAACATGGGCAGAGCAATGGATGCAAATACCTTTGTACAGTAAGCTACGTAGCTGCTACACAGGCTCACACACCCTTCCTCTGGATAAGGAAGAGGCATTATCAGAGTTCCAAGGACACATTCCCAGCCAAGCAAAAACTCTCAAGAAGGGTGTGAAGCACAGCCATTGAGGGGTGTGGCCCGCAGAAAGGGGGTGTGGCCTGTGGAGAGTCCTGAAGGCCAGAGAGAGAAGCCTGGCTCAAACTGACAGGAGCCCAAAACATCAGGAGGACAGCAGGTTGGTAAAGGCTGTGTCCGCAAAATACACTTACAGTTAAAAAGAAAAAGGTAAAGGACCCCTGACAGTTAAGTCCAGTCGTGAACGACTCTGGGGTTGCAGCACTCATCTCACTTTACTGGCCGAGGGATCCGATGGTTGTCCGCAGACAGTTTTTCCGGGTCATGACTAAGCCGCTTCTGGCAAAACCAGAGCAGCACACGGAAACGTCGTTTACCTTCCCGCTTCTGTTGGGAAGGACCAAGGTGTGTGGGGTTTCTCAGCTTTGGAAAATGAATATTAAGCTAGGAGAAAATGTCAAGGCCTGGAGGGATATTTATAACTCACTTGCTTATTAGGAGAGCCAGTCTGATTTTGACAATTGTAGGAAGCTCCCTCATTCTGTTGTCCCAGAAGCAATGTTTTTTGACCAACAGAGTGCAAGATGTCTAGAAGACTATAAGACACACACACAAAAAAAAACCAACAATGAAAGCAAAATCTATTTAAAACAAACAAACAAACAGACAGACAGACAGACAGACAGACAGACAGACAGGCAGACAAACAAACCCACTGCCATGTTTAAAACTGACCACTCACTTTGGTTAGATAATAATAATGTTCAATATTTATATAGCTCTGTAGGACACTCAAAAGTCCTTAATGGACAACCCCTTGTAAGTTGGACAATATTATTATGCTTCATAATGCAAGGAGGAAATATTTAATTAAAGGCAAGTAGGAACTACAAGGAAACTTCTAACGAAAGACACAGTCACCCTGGAAAACATCAATAGTGCTTTTTGAGTCCACACTGGACAGGGGGTGGCGGTGATGTAATAGCACTGCATCACAAAACAGTGAAAACAAATAAGGTCTGAAAAAACATGGGGCCATCACAGAAAAATCCAAATGCAGCAGGCTGATACCATCTGGATTTCCTGTATAGAGTGAACGAAGGTTGGCAATTCCAGATTAAATTGTGTCAAGAGTGCTAAAATGTTGAGTTTCCAGGTCCAGCTCCTTTTGCAAAATCAACAACTGGCGATTGCGACAAGACCACAGATCGTTAGATGAAGGCAAGCGGATTATCATGCGGACAATGTGCTGAACTGCACAGTATTCTTTCCAGAGACTCTGCCGGCACAATAATAACTTGTCTAAGTGGAGTGATGGTGCTACAGAAGGCTGAGATACGCACATCGCTCAGGCAAAGGGCTGCCCCAAAAGGAGAATTAAAAACAGCACAAAGGTTATTTACCATTGGTTGGGTTTCCTCACCCCGTTCTTTTGCTGTGGCAGGGCACCGTTCCATGCCTCTCCCGTCTCCCTTTGCTTTAGCTGTCTTGCTTCCAGGTTCAGCTCTGCTACCTGGTGTGAAGCCAATATAATTTCACCAGACATTCCCCTTTCCAGAGTCTGCGTTCAGTCACAGTTGCAGGTTTCTGATCTGGGTGTTTTGCTAGGGGTGTGTGGAAGCGTTTGCGCAGATTTCCTTTGCAAATTATGTGCCTGTACAATATTAAGAATCAGGGCGAGGTCTTGGCACCCATGAAGAAAAGGGGGCTTGCAACTAGATCACGTTTCCCCCATTCTGGAACCCTCTAAACATTTTGAACTCCCACCAGCCCCAATCAGTGGGGCAAACGGTCAGAGATGATGGGGGGCGGGGGGCGGAAAATCAACAGAATGCGGAGGGCACCGTGTGGGAGGAGGTGGCGATAGATACCAGAGTTTAGGCCGCTGCTGGTGGGCAAAATGGGAACCTTCTGGCAGAGCAGAAATTAAATCCCTCACTTCCTACTGAAACTAAGCCTCTGGACTCAATTACCAGCTGAAATTCGGCAGGCGTCATGGGGAGTCATTATCTTTAGGTGCCTACAGAATATGTGATGGTTTTAAGAAGGCTTTTCCTGAGGTGTGACTGGGTCATCTATGAAATATTAATTGTACATCTGTAGGATGCTTTTAGGTTTCGTTGGAATGGTTTAAATGATTTTTTTTGAGTTTGCCAAAAGGGTTTGATCTTATTTTTATCTCGATGTACACCGCTTCGGTGGCCTCAGGTTGTGAAGTGGTTTGTAAATTTGCAAAACACAACAACAACATGTAGTATGACTAATAAGCCTAAGAACTCCGAACTAAACTGAGCACTTATCCTTCCCCCGTATACTTCACCCTCCCTCTCCCTCTGTTGTCTCCTCAGGAGGTCACATTCGAGACTGTAAGCTCTTTGGGCCAGGGATTTGTTGCCTTCTTACCCTGCAGAGCGACCTTCACACCAGTGGCTCTGCGAGGGAACGGTTCCCTGTCTCCAGGATTTAGTGACAGCTCTCCTTTGCACTCTCCAGATTAAACTCAAATTAACCACATATATTCTGGGGGGGGTCTGTAAATCTTATCAGCAGAGCTCCCCATCTATAGCCCTTCTTGGGTCCTCAGAGAGGCTGAGGGGGCCCTCTTGGTAGTTCATTGTGGGGTGGATATCCCAAGAGAGGCCATTTTCTGTGGCAGCCCTAAGATGTGGCCTTCCCTCCCCACAGAGGTCTGCCTGACACCTTGCAGAGCTTTTGTTCTCTGCTGAAGACATCCCTCTTTAACCTGGTCTTTGAGATTGGGCAGAGGCAGTCAGATTTTGGACCCAGCCTGATTTTTTCTCACCGCAGATCGTTTTAACTGATTTTAATATTTCCACAGTGCTGTAACTTGCTCTGGGACCTTGTGGTGACAAGCCTGACCTATCTGCATACTTGCAACATCTGTTTTTATTCATTATGATCAGTCACACAAGGCAGCAGGTTCACAGCTATTATAAAATATGCTTCGTGGAAGTCGTGGCTCGGCTGCTTTGGCTGCAGAGTGAGGGAATGTAATTTGAGTGAAGTGTCCTATTTGCAGCATTTGCTGTGTGTATTATTCTTATATTATTTGCATTTTTTTTGGGGGGGGGAATATATAACATTTGGTTATGGTTCAGAGTGAAGATTTCATCATCAAGAAAGCAGCTGCTCTAGCTAAACCTTTTCCGTGGGTCAGTGATGCATTTGGAGGAATTGGTTACATTCCACAAAGGAGTTTGTCGCCAAAACTGTTCTCAAGGACTGTAGATTATTTGGGCTTGAAAAGGACTAATTTGTCAAAATGGGCTTGCAGTTACCCTAGAGTGTCAGACTCAAACCCCACCTGATCAGAACCACAGAACTGTAGGGACCCCAAGGGTCATCTAGCCCAACCCCGGCAATGCAAATTAACGAATTAAATCCCACTTACTTCAAAGGCAAAGCAGGCAAGCCCTTACTTTCCTCTCCCGCTTTGACGTATTGCATCCCAAACATTTAGGGTTTGTTCTTTCGTTGCTCCCTGGCATTTTCTCCCTCCCCACACACCTTTTCAACCTGTCAGCAGGCATACAATCCTTTTGCCGATAAATATTTTTCAAAAGAAAGGAAGGAGGGAAGGAAGGAAGGAAGGAAGGAAGGAAGGAAGGAAGGAAGGAAGGAAGGAAAAGAAGCGTGAAAGATGCAAACCCACATACCTTCCTGGGTCCTTGGCTGATGAAATACTGGGCCAGTTCAAGGGCACACTTGGCATCTTCGGTTGGATCGTGGCCACTTCCGTCTGTGCGCTGGATTTGCTTCCTGCAAAGGAGAAAAGCAAGATGTGTGGAAAGTTTAAGTGCTGCAATGCAGTGAGGGCCGTGGTAACAGCACACTCTGCCTTGCAGAATGGCTCTTTCATGAAAAGAATCCCCCTTTGTGGCCGAGAGCAAAGACAATCTCCTCATGATTTCCGGGATCTGCTCTGTTTTCCAAACCTTGGGGTGGAAGTTGGCACAATCTGACCCCTCACAGGTTGGGAAAGGGCTGTAGCTCAGTGATAAGAGCATGTGCTCTGTATGCAGAATGTCTTGGGTTCAATCCCTGGCCTATCTCTGGAGCAGGGCTGGTGCTGCCCAGGGAGCTGCTGTTAGTCAGAGTAGACTGGTGACTGGGAATGGCCACCAAGACCATATAACACCGGTCCTAAAAGACGTACATTGGCTCCCAGTACGTTTCCAAGCGCAATTCAAAGTGTTGGTGCTGACCTTTAAAGCCCTAAACCAGGCTTCCTCCACCTCGGCCCTACAGATGTTTCTGGCCTACAACTCCCATGATCCCTAGCTAGCAGGACCGGTGGTCAGGGATGCTGGGAATTACAGTCTGAAAACACTGTAGGTTTTCAGGGCTGAGGTTTACTTCTTTGACATCTGATGGGAGGGCGTTTCACAGGGTAGGTGCCACCACCGAGAAGGCCCTCTGCCTGGTTCCCTGTAACTTCGCTTCTCACAGTGAGGGAACTGCCAGAAGGCCCTCGGAGCTGGACCTCAATGTCCGGGCTGAGTGATTCAATTCAATAAAATAAAATAATAAAATAAAATACATACATACACAGAGTGTGATCCTATATACCAGTAACTGCATACTCGTAGCAAGCCCCATTGAGCCCAGATAAGCATTGATAGGATTCCAGCCTTACTCAGTTGCAAAATCCTCTGCTTAGAAGGATCGCCTTTCATGATTCAGCAGCTCAGCATTTCACTTATTCTACACTAACTTAAACTGTTGGTAGAGCATGAGACTCTTAATCTTAAGGTCATGGGTTCGAGCCTCATGTTGGGCCAAAGGATTCCTGCACTGCAGGGGGCTGGACTTAGATGAGCCTCACGGTCCCTTTCCAACTTTATGATTCTATAGCTTGGGGGAGATGAGTGACAGGGGAAATACTTTACCTTAAAACTGCTTCTGCTAAGAATTTGAGCTTGAATCGTTTGCCACCCTTCCTGGCAAAAAGAAGAGAAGTATCTATAATGTTCGGATGCACCATCTGGAAGAAGCGAAGAGGGGTGTTAGAATACATGACTCAAAAAAGGGTGGCATTTTTAAGTCGCAAATGAGGCTAGGAAACTTGATCCTTTGCTACTGGCCCGGATTTGCAGCCTGCAAACTGGAAAATACTAATAGTGAACAAGAAGGGCCTGTTGTATCAGGCCAGCAGCCCATCCTGTCTACCGTCCTGTTCTCACAGCAGCCAACCAGATGCCTGTGGGAATCTGCCTGCAAGCAGGACACAAGGCCAACGACTCAAGATCACCTTCCTCCACGGCTGGATCTAGATACATCCAAGAAGTGATTCAGTTAAACACGTTGTAAACTTCATACAGGGAAGTCCTGTTGGCGAAAAACAGGACTCCACAGCGCCATCTGGTGTCAAAGTGTTATAACACATATAAAGTGCTTTATCTTCACAAATGTAGCTGAGTCCCACTCGATCCTTTAGTGTGGCGGCACTTTGGAACTCCCTGCCTGTTGAGATCAAACAGGTTCCTTTCCTGTGCTTTTCCCGACGCCTGTTAAGAACATTCTTGTTCAGAAAATCCTACTTAAGATGCTTAGAAAGTTAAGGTGATTCTAATCTGTTTTAGTATTTTAACTTTTATACTCTTTATAAAGTGTGGTTGTGACTTTTCCCCTTGATTTTACTGCTTTATCTTTCTGCAAGCTTTTCTGAGGTTTTCTACAACCAATGGCTTCCAAGATTCTGAACAGTTAAGATCTGTTCGACAGTGGAACAGACTCCCTCGGAAGGTTATGGATTCTTCTCCCTTGAGAGATTTTTAAGCGGAGGTTGGGTGGCCATCTGTCTTGGATGTTTTAGTTGAGATTCCTGCATTGCAGGGGGTTGGAATAGATGACCCTCGGGGTCCCTTCCAACTCTACGATTCTGATAAGTGGTGTATAAATTTTGTGCCATAAACAAACAGCACCCTGCCCGCCTGCAACTCCTAGCACCTGGTATGCAGAGGCAAACTGGCTCCAACAATGGAGGCAGAACATAGCTGTTATGTTATGTACAACTAGAGCTGGGTAATATATCCTTGCAAGGATAATTACCCTTAATCATCCTTGTTTTTCCTTCTCCAGCTGTCTCCCGCTGTCATGGGAGCTGCCTCCATAAAGGCAGACTGGAACCGGAAGCCAGGGGCAATATGTATCTTTCAAATGCAGTTTCAAGTCCACATCACGATATTGGTTTCAGAATTTTTGACCTGGCAATACATTGCGAATCATGATTTGTGTTTGTGTGTACTATGCAAAAATCACAATGTGGGGTAAAATGCGTGATGCCAGCCGATGCCTCTAACGCAGCTCCATCCTTATTTCAGACGTCGTGACATATTGGTATATATCAAGATCACACATACCGCCTAGTATTAATGACAATCCTTGATAATAGCCCCTAGACGGCTAGATGGACAGAGAGCCTGACTCAGTATAGCTCCCTGTGTTTCTAAGGTGCAGATTTAGTTTAGTTTACGCAAGAGGTCCAAGCCCTGAGAGGAGTGAGAATTGTTGAAGGAAAGGAGACTCACAGACTCACTTCTAGAGCTTGAAGGTCAAAATTCAAAGAGTGGCCCACTAAAACCGCATCAGAGGGCAGCAGCTTCTTCAACCGGACCTGGATGTCGGCGAGGGTTGTCGTGACAGGAAGGAGCAGCTCTTCTGTGATGCCAGAGTAACTTCAAACACAAGAGAAGGGGTAGTCAGAGCCCTTGAAGGAACGCTGCATTTTCAAGCCAAGGCAAAGCTCTGGTGGGAATCCTTGGCACAGAATCTTGCCCGGCCTCTTCGTTTAAAATCTGATTTGAAACATCCCGAATTTCCTTTTCCTGGCCAAATCCCACCTTCCCTGTGGAACAGCTCAGACCTGGCCTTTGCAGGGAGAAGGGGTGTCACAGAACAGCCTGTGTTGCTTCAGACAGCCAAGGAGGGAAATGTAGGTTTGTCCAGAAAGGGTACGTCATTTCTGATGATCAGCCCGTGAGTGCCAATACTTATACAGTGGTACCTCGGGTTACATACACTTCAGGTTACATACGCTTCAGGTTACAGACTCCACCAACCCAGAAATAGTGCTTCAGGTTAAAAACTTTGCTTCAGGATGAGAACAGAAATTGTGCTCCGGCGGCGCAGCAGCAGCAGGAGGCCCCATTTGCTAAAGGGTGCTTCAGGTTAAGAACAGTTTCAGGTTAAGTATGGACCTCCGGAACGAATTAAGTACTTAACCCAAGGTACCACTGTACGGCCAAATCTGCATTACCAAGGCAGAAGAGGGAGATCTCAGCTGGTCCCTGAATGAGCGCAGTGTGGGTGGGTGGGTGGGTGGGTAGGTTTGCAGAAGTATAACATTTCTTGAAAGAAAACCCTAAGGGCAGGGGGAGGATCGGCCAAACAGCTCCATCAAGTCTGAAAAATGCTCAGTGGACACAGAAGGGGGAGCAGGGTAACAGAAAAGGGATTTGGAGGGGAATGGCTTAGATTTTCCCAGCCTTGGGTCCCCAGGTGTTGTTGGAGTACAATTCCCCTCATCTCTGACCAGATGGTGGGAGCTGTCGTCCGGCAACATCTGGGGAAAGGGTAGCTGAGAGTATCCTGAACAGAAGCAATTAATTCTCAATTTATGGGATACACACACACACACTCCCCTGCAGTGCCTAGGCTTGGTGGTTTTCTGCCCCTTCTCCCCCACAGAATAAATGTGTGACAAGGGTACCTCGTGAGGTAATTTCTTATTGGTAACTTGGGCTTGACCAGCTCATTCATAATGCACCGACCACGGGCATCCACCACCGAGATTCGCGTGAGTTCAGATCCCTTATCGGTGAGGCACTGGGGAAAACATTGAGAAGCAAAGAACATCAAGAAAAGTCTTGACTGGCTCAGGCTGAGACCTTGCTTTCCTCCCCACAACATCCAAACCCCTGCCACGTAAGTACAAGCCCACAAGCAAAGGGGTCTCCTGACCAGGGCTGGTTCGAGTACTCAGAGTTGCTGAGGAGGCTTTTAGGAAATACCTGGCAACGTTTCACGCTGAAGGTCTCCCACAGTTTAAGCCTCAGATACGGCAAGGAAACATAACACAAGCACAACACTCATTTCTTTTGTTTGTCAGTGAGTGTCACGCCAACGTACCATTTCACAGTCCAGCCCAAAGAGGGGACTGCTGTCTGTCGCTGGGCCATCACAACAGGTGCGGACAAAATGGCTGCAGTTGCTGAGGCCTAGAGAAGGAAGCGGAGGTATTTCAGCTCCAAAAGACATGGCAAGAGCCAGTGTGGTTGGCGCTTCCATTTCAAGAGAACGGTGTGCAAGTTCTGTGACGTACGATGGAACGCCAAGGAAAATGAAACTTAGCTCAGTCTGAAGGAATATATCCGAGTACTCTGAAAATCATTTGCCCACCAACAAAGCCCACCAGAAAAGGGTAGATCTGGCTGAAAGGGAGCACAAGGATATCTGCAATGATTGTTGCAATGAATCCCTAATTATGATTACTTAATAATTATTGGACGCGGGTGGCGCTGTGGGTTAAACCACAGAGCCTAGGACGTGCTGATCAGAAGGTTGGCGGTTCGAATCCCCACAATGGGGTGAGCTCCCGTTGCTCGGTCCCTGCTCCTGCCAACCTAGCAGTTCAAAAGCACGCCAAAGTGCAAGTAGATAAATAGGTACTGCTCCGGCGAGAAGGTAAACGCCGTTTCCATGCGCTGCTCTGGTTCACCAGAAGCGGCTTTGTCATGCCGGCTACATGACCTGGAAGCGGTACGCCGGCTCCCTCGGCCAATAAAGCAAGATGAGCGCCGCAACCCCAGAGTCGGTCACGACTGGACCTAATGGTCAGGCGTCCTTTTACCTTTACCTTTATGCCCAGAAAAGGGTAGATCTGGCTGAAAGGGAGCACAAGGATATCTGCAATGATTGTTGCAATGAATCCCTAATTATGATTACTTAATAATTATAATATGATCGTATGATCGTAGAAGGGACGTGGCTTTGAGAAGGCGTGGCTGTGATTGTCATGAAGGGACTCTGCGCTTCTAAATTTGCCACCACACGACTGACTAGAACGGTAAGTGATGAGGTGGCAGACGACAAAAGCAGACTTTTTAACAATAGTATTGGTTCTAAACAGCAGCTAGCATATAAACAACGGTTTGTCATGGGATCTGACCTGAACCACCTTCTCAAGCTACCCTGCCTAATTTTATTCCATTGGTGATACTGAATAGTTAAGAGAATTTGTAGAAATCGGTGCATGTGCTCCACCACCGAACCACGGCACTCCCCCACTTTTCAAATAATCTGCAAATTAACTGTAATCACAAATGTGCATTTCCATTTTCCCCAATAACAGGAGCTTACCTTCCAAGGGGTAATCATTGAGACGCATCTCCTCTGCAGTAAGGACATACCTGGAGAGCCCATGGGCCTCTTCTCCATATTTCTGAATTATGGGATCTTTCCGCGTCACTGAAATACAGAACAAAGGGAGGGGTCATCAGGGTTGTGGGAGC
The DNA here is from genome assembly GCF_951804945.1 of Podarcis cretensis. Taxonomy (NCBI): domain Eukaryota; kingdom Metazoa; phylum Chordata; class Lepidosauria; order Squamata; family Lacertidae; genus Podarcis; species Podarcis cretensis. Next base: position 42,422,037 of record NC_137183.1, on the reverse strand, counting down.
CAGACAGTTTGCAGAATATAAACCTCCGGGGGGGGGGGGGGTGGAATTGCAAGACAACCCAATTAGGACCAGGAGATTCATAGGACACAGAATGCTGATTGACAGGCGTTTGTGTGTGTAAAACTGAGGGAATGGAATGGAGTACCCTGAAAAGAGCATGGCTGGCTGACATTCCGAACAGGAGCACTCCATACCGCCAGCTTTTGTTTCGGGTTCTACTTGCATTTCCATACATTGTATTAATACTCCCTGTCCTCAACACTGAACAAATGTCAAGTCACGCACATTTCATCCTAACGGGTCTGCTGAGAATTGCAGCCTTAATTAAAATTCTAATTTAAAGTAGTTGGGTTTTTTTTTTTTTAAAAAAATCCAAAATAAATTAAGTGCAGCTTTTGTGTGAGCTGCTAAAAAAAAAAAAGGCAACTTATCTTTTTCTTAACAGAGGACAAAAACAGGAAAGCCTTCAAGATCTAGTAGAAGCGGGTCTCATGCAGGTGGAGAGGCAGTGACAGAATACATCACCTGTTGAATTCCTGCCTTTTAGGCACCTTGCATGAACCCTGATGGTGTAGAGGAGCCAGCAACCACAGATGGAAACCCTTATTTTCCGGCTCCTCTCTACTTCTCCTTCCTGCGGCCTACGACTGCACACTCTGAGACAGCTCTGGGGTAGCTCTGTCGTTAAGGGCAGGAGACTCTTAATCTCAGGGTCAAGGGTTCAGTCCCCGCGTTGGAGAAAATATTCCTGCACTGCAGAGGGTTGGGCTAGATGACCCCCATGGTCCCTTCCAACTCTACGATTTGATGGCAGGGAATCCTGAGCTGTATGGTGGGAATCTGTGGCAGGCTCACAGGCATCAGTTGGTGCTAGTTTCTGGCAGGCAGGAAACCCGTGTCGCTCCTGTGGGGCCTAAGCCATTTAAGGCTTTTTATATGCAAGTGCCAACAGATTGAATTTGGCCCAGAGACGCTTGAAGAATGGGAAAAGTTGTGGAATGAAAGGATAAAATTTACAGCCTGTTATGCTTTGAAAGAGAATATGATGAAAATGATGTATAGATGGTATATTACACCAGGGAAATTAGCTAAAATGTATAAGACAAATAATAAATGTTGGAAATGTAAAGAAAAAGAAGGGACATTTTATCATATGTGGTGGGAATGTAAAAAAGTAAAGAACTTCTGGGAAATGATATATAATGAGATGAAAAAGATGTTGAAATATACATTTTTTTTAAAAACCAGAAGCATTTTCACTTGGTATTATAGGTCAGGACATTAATAGGCAAGATGTTAAATTGTTTTTATACGCAACAACTGCGGCAAGAGTATTGTTAGCCCAGAAATGGAAACAAGAAGAAATTCCGACGAAAGAAGAATGGCAGACGAAATTAATGGGCTATGCAGAATTGGACAAAATGACAGGAAGGATTTGAAACCTGCGGGACCAGAGATTTACAGAAGATTGGAAGAAGTATTTGAATTATTTGAAGAGCAACTGTAATCAACAAATTACGCTAGTAGGACTACAAGAAGTTTTGGAAGGAGAAATATGCGAAGTGTTACAAAGTAGAAAAAGATAGAGATATTGGTTATGAGTTTGAAATGTAATAAGGAAGATAAGAAATGCATACTGAGAGATTAGATTGGAAAATTTTCAGACAGGATTGATGGAAGTGAAAAATTTGAATAAGATGTAAAAGTATGTTTAATTACTGTTGAAAATGATATGTTAAAAAAAACTAATAAAAAATTATAATTAAAGAATTTGGCCCAGAGACTCGCTGACAGCCAGTGCTGTGTTTTCAGGACTGAACTATTTGGGCAGAGCTGTACCACATGTTTGACTGATGCCAGGTCAGATTCACAGGAGAGCCACACATGCCAATCTGGAATAGCAAGGGATTTTAACCAACAGTGGTACCTCAGGTTAAGTACTTAATTCGTTCTGGAGGTCTGTTCTTAACCTGAAACTGTTCTTAACCTGAAGCACCCCTTTAGCTAACGGGGCCTCCTGCTGCTGCCGTGCCGCCAGAGCACGATTTCTGTTCTCATCCTGAAGCAAAGTTCTTAACCTGAGGTACTATTTCTGGGTTAGCGGAGTCTGTAACCTGAAGCGTATGTAACCTGAAGCATATGTAAGCAGAGGTACCACTGTACACACAAATACTAAATACCTTGCCTGCTGGTCTGTGGAGCATCATTTATTCCCGAGCCGCAAAGTTCTTTCATAAAGTCATCAGAGGCCGGGGGCAGAGAGAAGCGCTGTTGAAAGACACAGAGGACATGGCAAACCAAAGAACTGAAAATGCAGAGAAACATGTGCATCACAGCGAGATTTCTCTTGTATCCAGGAATGGAGAACCTGTAACTCTCCACAACTCCAAATTTCACCATTTGCTTGTTTATTTAACGCCTTCCGAAACACACCCCAAGGAAATGCATAAAGTGCAACAAAGACAGCTTTATTTATTTATTACATTTAGAGGCTGCCTTCTGCTTCAAGAAGCTCACGGTGGTGGCACTGTTCTCCTCACTCCCTATTTTATCCTCACAACAACCCTGTGAGGTAGGAGAGGCTGAGAAAAGCAGGGACTGCTCCCCCCCCCCCGGTCACCCAGTGAGCTCCATGGCTGAGTGGGGATTTGAATCCTGGCCTCCCAGGCTGCAGTCCAATACTCAAACCATTACACCACACTTCAAAAAGAGTTAAAAATGACATGGGAAATAACAGCAGATAACTTTAAAAACAAACGAAGCAGACACGTATGGCAGCTGGAAAAGCCGGGAAGCTTAAACAAAACCAAAAAGAAAAAGAAAAACTTGGGTGGGGTTTTGTTTTGTTCTTTTGGTACCCCAGTAATTAAAAATACATTTCACTGACTCCTAGTGTTGGATCGGGTCCAGAAACCCTGCATACAAATAAATTTAACATGAATGAATAGCAGCTACGTAAGTTCTCGAATCTTCGGACAGAGAAGGTGCCAAAATACACAACTGAACAAAAGGTCAGGCCAAGTAATTAAGGGGCTGCTATGGAAGCCATGTGCCAATCCCACAAAAACAAACATTTTTCTTTTCTGCTTGAGGTCTTAGGGCAGGGGTCACAAACTTTTCAGCAGTGGGCCGGTCCGCTGTCCCTCAGACCTTGTGGGGGGGCCAGACTACATTTTGGTGGGAAATGATGCAAGAGGACCACGAGCCCCGGTGGCTACTTACCTGTGTCTTGCAAGCAGCAGGGGCTGGCGGCAGGACAATGAGCAGCGTGTGAAAGGGCTCCGGAGAGGAGCTGCTTAAAATGGCGGCCACTCAAGAGTTGCTGCTGGCACCAACAAAGCCCAGTCCCCTTCCTCCTCTAGGCAGGGCAGGGAGAAGCCAGAAAGAGGGAGGGAGGAGGCGCCGGCGCCGCCGTGTGAGGGAGAAGGAAAGAACCCATGTGCTGGTGATCCACGCGGTGATTCCTGGACCATCCGCGGGCCAGATCCAGAAGGCAATTGGGCCTGATCTGGCCCGCAAGCCTTAGTTTGCCTACCCATGTCTTAGGGGGTTCCACAGACTAAGGAAAGCGGTGTGGTAGATTTACCCTCCACTCAGATTTCAAGACAATGGCCCAAGTCCAAAACTTCCGAGGTTGATAGTTCTGGAAATAACAGAGCCTAGATAGAAATAAGTGGACGCCTAACCAGGAAAGTCCAAAGCTGAAAAATTACAGGATTTCCCTTTTGATCAAACATGCAGTAGTACCCAGGTCCTGATTGCAGGCTTCTGATGGACGTCTGGTTGGCTGCTGCGAGAACAGCATGCTAGACTAGAATCACAGAATTGTAGAGTTGGAAGGGTCATCTAGTCTAACCCCCTGCAATGCAGCAACCTCAACTCAAGCATCCATCACAGATGGCCATCCAACCTCTGCTTAAAAACCCCCAAGGAAGGAGAGTCCACAACCTTCCCAGGGAGTCTGTTCCACTGTCCAACAGTTCTTACTGTCCAGAAGTTCTTCCTGATATTTAGTCCGAATTTCCTTTCTGATAACTTGAAGCAGTGGCGTAGCGTGGGGGGTGCAGGGGGGGCCGGCCGCACCGGGCGCAACATCTGGGGGTTAGGGAAATCCACGGATTAGGGGGCGCAAATCCACGGGTTAGGGGGCGCAAATCCATGGGTTAGGGGGCGCAAATTACTTGCCTTGCCCGGGTGCTGATAACCCACGCTACGCCACTGACTTGAAGCCATCAGTTCGGGTCCCTCCCTCCGGAGCAGGAGAAATCAAGCTTGCTCCCTCTTCCATGCGACAGCCCTTGAGAGTTTTAGCCTAACTGAACAGGGCTCTTCTTATGTTGAACGTACGTGTCATTTGGAAGGATTTTTAATTCATCAAAACATCGAGCAAATGATTCAAGTGATTCCCCTTCTCCCCGTGACAGAGGTCCACTGACTGATACTGGTCTTTTGTCTTTTTAAGTTTCACCTCCGCGCTAGCTGAAGCGCCCAAACACTTTCCAAACGCACATGCAACAGATGCACTGCATAAACAGACCCCTATTAATAGGCAGAAAACAAGCGGGGTCTGCAACAAAATGTTGCAGTGCCGAGGGCTGCTTTTTTCAGCGCTCCAGACGACCAGCCGGGCCCAATTCTAGGATACTCCATTCTACTTCCCCCTTCAGGGTTTGCCTCCCCTCCCTTTTTTATTCCTCACAGAAACCATGTGAGGTAGGTTAGGCTGACCCGGTGAGCTCTCTGGCTAAGTAAGGATTTGAAACCTGGTCTCGTAAGAAGAGCTCTGGCCAAGCTCTGGTCCAGCTAGCTTAGCATCCTGCCCTCACAGTTGCCAACTAGATGCCCATGGGAATCCTGAAAGCAGGACCCAAGAGCGACAGCCCTTGCTTGTGACTGATTACCAGTCAGTGGTATTCAAAAATATACTCCCTCCAACAGTGGTGATAGAACCACCGTCTTTCTGAATACTCATCTCCCAGGTCATAGTCTAGTATAGTCCAAACACACTAGCATACAGCCATTTTTAAACTGCCTCACTCTTGAGTCCGAAATTGTTGCTTTAACGGTGGGGAGGACTGCACAGGGGGACAAATAACATTTTCAGGGAAATGGGAGTGACTAAAACGGGCCTCTTTTGTGTCGTTATCGTATTAATGACCTCGACTTCCAGGCAGGAGCCAGAGAAAGCTCAGTCGTTGTCTCGCTGGCAAGGACTGGCGGCTGCATATTCCTGGAAAGTCTTGAATTTGCTCTCAATTAAAGACATGTGTTTCCTTGCCACTGGAAAGCTCCCCCCCCCATCCACCCACCGCTTAAAAAAACCCCAACAAACTTGGGCAAAGTTTACTCATTCAAAGCATCCTGTTCAGAGGAGACTTGTAAGGAAAACCAAAAAGAAAAAGAAAAGAAAAGAAACTGAGCACATTAAAGCAGACTCTATTTTGCGTGGAAAACAGTTGTCTCTTTCAAAAGACAGAACGTACCATTTGTGTTAAGAAAAGCACATCACGCGAACGCATATTCGCAGCTAGGTTTTGGAGCCCTGTGTGCCAAGACTTGGGAGACGAAGTTCTTGAGGAGAGTGCATAGGGAAGACTTTTAATGTTTAATTATGTTTTTATATACGTTGGAAGCCACCAAGAGTGGCTGGGGTAACCCAGTCAGATGGGCGGGGCACAAGTTAAAATAATAATAATAATAATAATAATAATAATAATAATATCTGGTGCCTTCTTGAGCGGCCACAGATTGTGGCTGGAGAGTGGGGAGAGCAAGGGAGAATAGCACATCCATTTTGTCGCTTTATTTCATTCCTGCAAATCAGGCAACGAAACCTGCCAGCCTGGAAAAGGGTTCGCAGCAGAGGTGGGGAAGTTTCTCTGGCCTGAAGGTAACTCTCCCTTCTCAACTGACTTCTGGGGGGTTGAGGGGGCAGAGCCAGAGGGAAAAGTGGGTGGTGCAATGGATGTGAATTTTACACAAACTGAAACATATGCACCTCCCCCTCTCTATCCTCTATCTGGGTGTGCAATATGGACGGATGGAGATGAAAGGATTCATTCCAGCCAGGCAAAAACAATACAAAGCAAAGCTGATAAGGGACATGTCCAGGAGCCAAACAGAAAGATCAAGGGCGGGGGGGGGGGGGAGGCACATTTGGCCCAGAGAACTGAGGTTTGCCATCCCTAGTTTGCTGCCCTCTGGAACTGATTATAGGAGCTCTGTCCCGATTATAGGAGCTTGCCCAGATGCCTCAGGGATTACGGCTGGTGAACTTACATGTCTGAATATCTTTCGGAGATGCTTGAACTGCAGGTAGAAGCGGTCGAAGTGGAGCTGACCGACGTCCCACAGGACCACCACCACTACGCCAGCCAGACGCCTCCGGTGATGAACACGGCACCAGCTGCACCACAAAGCAGGGGGAGAGGGAAAGACATTACCACTCCGGTGAGCCTCCTGCCTTTCTCTAGGTGGGGGGCGACAAAGCACAGTAATGGGGGGGGGCAAGGTCTGTAGCTCAGCGGCAGAGCTTCTGCTTTGCATGCAGAAGGTCCCGGGTTCAAATCCCCAGGCATCTCTAGGTCCTGTCTGAAACCCTGGAGAGTCAGTGTAGACAATACTGAGCTTGCTAGACCAGTCGTCCTGTGATCGTGGTCTGCTAGTGGGCTTCCCATAGGCATCTGGTTGGCCAATGTGACAACAGGAGACTGGACTAGATGGGCCATTGGCCTGACCCCGCTGGCCCTTCTTGCGTTCTGTTTCAGTATAAGGCAGATTCCTTGGTCATGGGTATTTTAGGGACAAGGACCTGGTTTCCAGTGCTGGTCAATGTTGTTGATGCAGCGCTGGGACACAGAAAGATAACAACAACAACAACAATTTATTATTTATACCCCGCCCATCTGGCTGGGTTTCCCCAGCCACTCTGGGCGGCTTCCAACAAAACACTAAAATACAATAACCTATTAAACATTAAAAGCTTCCCTAAACAGGGCTACCTTCAGATGTCTTCTAAAAGTTTGGTAGTTATTTTTCTCTTTGACATCTGGTGGGAGGGCGTTCCACAGGGTGGGTGCCACTACCGAGAAGGCCCTCTGCCTGGTTCCCTGTAACTTGGCTTCTCGCAGCGAGGGAACCGCCAGAAGGCCCTCGGCGCTGGACCTCAGTGTCCGGGCGCCGGAATGTAAATGCTCTTTATGCCTCTTTAGTCCAACGCCCTTTACTTTGATTGGCACATGTTCTCCAGTTCTCAGTCAAAGAGATCTTCCTATCACCTGCTGTGTGAGCCTTTTTTTTTTTAAGGCAATGCCAAAAACTGAACCAGGAACTTTCTGCATGCTTTGTCCCTCTTGAGCATGGTTAAGGAGGAAGGAGAATGTTCATTCAGAGCAGCGAAGGCCTGCAGCAGTGCTGGGGAATCTCAGGTGCTGGATGCGGCCCCCAGGTAACTCTACCAGGCCCCCAGGACTCCTGACCACATCCCTCACAATATAGCCTCCCAACAGCGCATAGCAAAGCTGCTTTTGAAAGGCAAGGAATTTGGAAAAGCAGTCCGGGACATGGTGTTTGTCTGCTGCTTCCTAGTTTATAAATGCTGTACTGATTTGTTGATCGCATTACACGACTTTTGCTTTAATTGTGGCGTCCAGCTTATTTTTTAGTTGCTGCTTTGTTAACAGTGTTTTATAGACTGCAATTGTTTCACTTATGATTTGTTACTTGCTCTAGATGATTCACGCTGCATTTGTGATGTTCTCCATCAATCTCACTTACTGGCATCCACAGGATGCAGAAGTATTTTAGCCAAAGCGTAAAATTGGCATCTGTTCATAGAAGGAGATGCTTTAAGATAAAACTAAGGTTAAAAAGTGCCTCTTGTGTCTTGGGCCCGGTCTTATTCAACATCTTTATCAACGACTTGGATGCTGGACTCAAGGGCATCCTGATCAAATTTGCAGATGACACCAAACTGGGAGGGGTGGCTAACACCCCAGAGGACAGGATCACACTTCAAAACGACCTTGACAGATTAGAGAACTGGGCCAAAACAAACAAGATGAATTTTAACAGGGAGAAATGTAAAGTATTGCACTTGGGCAAAAAAAATGAGAGGCACAAATACAAGATGGGTGACACCTGGCTTGAGAGCAGTACATGTGAAAAGGATCTAGGAGTCTTGGTTGACCACAAACTTGACATGAGCCAACAGTGTGACGTGGCAGCTAAAAAAGCCAATGCAATTCTGGGCTGCATCAATAGGAGCATAGCATCTAGATCAAGGGAAGTAATAGTGCCACTGTATTCTGCTCTGGTCAGACCTCACCTGGAGTACTGTGTCCAGTTCTGGGCACCATAGTTCAAGAAGGACACTGACAAACTGGAACGTATCCAGAGGAGGGCAACCAAAATGGTCAAAGGCCTGGAAACAATGCCTTATGAGGAACGGCTAAGGGAGCTGGGCATGTTTAGCCTGGAGAAGAGGAGGTTAAGGGGTGATATGATAGCCATGTTCAAATATATAAAAGGATGTCACATAGAGGAGGGAGAAAGGTTGTTTTCTGCTGCTCCAGAGAAGTGGACACGGAGCAATGGATCCAAACTACAAGAAAGAAGATTCCACCTAAACATTAGGAAGAACTTCCTGACAGTAAGAGCTGTTTGACAGTGGAATTTGCTGCCAAGGAGTGTGGTGGATTCTCCTTCTTTGGAGGTCTTTAAGCAGAGGCTTGACAACCATATGTCAGGAGTGCTCTGATGGTGTTTCCTGCTTGGCAGGGGGTTGGACTCGATGGCCCTTGTGGTCTCTTCCAGCTCTATGATTCTATGAGTCTTATAGTGATGTGGCATCTCTCAGAAATTTTGCTACTTTCTCCACAAGGCCATTAATTATCCCATATGATTTATACTGCATTTATTATGTTCAACCATGTTCTTATTATTTATTGTTTGTAATCCTCTTTGGGATTCTTGAACGAAACTATAATAAATCAAGCAAATCAATCCATCTGTTCAACTAAACAAGGGAAATCAATATTCCTACTGGACTAGATGGGCCTGATCCTGCTGGGCCATCCTGGGGTTCTGATGTAGCCAGGAGTGGATCTGAACTGAAGCCTTCCCTGAACTAAATTCACATCTACAATACGCAATGAAAATACATTACTTCCCCCAAAGATCCCTGGCAACTGTGTATGCTGGCAATTGCAGTTCTGCGGGGAGCAAACTACAGTTCCCATGATTCTTTGGAGGAAGCCATGTGTTTTAAATGCATGGTGCTGATGTGATCTATGTCAGTGCCAGAAACTTGACACAGGCTAATGGAAGCGTCAAAGGTGCATGGCTCACAGCTCATCAGAGCAGATGAGAATGGCATTAGGTGATGGTCTATAGTGAGATCTATTCCTGTTGGAGCATGTAGGATGGACTCCTAGACTGAACATATAGCAGGGATAGGCAGCCTTCAGTCCTCCAGGATGTTGCTGGACTCCAGCTCCAGCTCTCAACCTCAATGAGAGCATGGGAGCATCAACACCTGGAAGGGGACAAGTGACTACCTGGGATGAGTTGCATCGTGGCGCTTCCCCAAAGCAGAATACTTGAGGAATCTGTACAGTTGGTCATAGCTGATTTCAGAGTCTTCTCCAAACACTTTGGCAGACAAGCGGGGCTGCTTCTCCTGAAAAGAAAGAGAGAACCGAATCAGGATTGTTTACAAAGACAGAAAGCGTTGAAGTGTCTGAGCTGCCACTGAATGAATTCCAGAAGGGGACGACTCGTCTCTTACAAAAAGGGCACAGAGAAAATAAATGAGCGAGCAGGGAAGACAGAGTGAGCATACAGTATTTTGATTATGCATAACTTGACATCACTTGGAAGCTATTTACATAAACACAGCAAATGCCAAGCGACTGCAGTTGGATGTGCCATTTGCAAAAATCCTCCGCTGGGAAGTTAACAACCCTGACTGTGAAAAAACACATGAGTCATCCTCTCAAAAAACGACCTTGCAGGGTTAGAAATGGTGGAGGAACTTGGCTGCCTGCTTTCCTACCTTTCGGTTTACAATATTTTAAAACTTGACCCACAAAGTGCTTTTAATCTTGTCTTGATTTCATGAGGGCCAGAAGCTTGAGTTTACTTTTGCAGAATTCAGGGAGGAGCACACTGGCTTCACACAAACATGGCCTGGAGGTGATCTGTCTTTAGATGATGACCACTTCTGATCAAGTCTGGCTCTCCTGGATTTTGCTCCAGTGAGCATTCAGGCTGCTGCATTTTGTACTAGCTGCAGTTTCCGGGACAACTTCAGGGGAAGCCCTGCAAAGAGTGCATTGTATTAATCCAATATGGAGGTGACCAGCACCCTGAAAACTGTGGTCAGGCTACTATGGTCCAGAAATGGCTGTAGCCAGGGAACAGTCAAAGCTGTTAAAAAAGCACTGGGTTGTATCCAGTGCTAGTCCTATTCAGAGTTAACCCACTGAAATTAATAGGTGTGACTAACGTAGGGTCATTATTTCCAATGGGTCTACTCTAGTACACAACTTATTGTTACTTTTTGCTGAGATTGCTGAGATCCACAGAACTGAGAGCAGATCTCCTGCAATAGCAGGAACACTTACATCACTTTTAGCTTTCTGCTGGTTTTGGCAAACATCACTTTCATCAACCTTCCTTCTCTTTTTAACCTTCTCAGTCTTTTCATTATCTTCACAGGGCCATTTCTTTTTCATGACATGGGTTGCTGTATCCATTTTGTCCATCAGTATGGGGTTGGCGTTTTTTTCTTGGGGTGTGTGTGTTGTATCTGCCAAAAAGACGAATCAGGAAATAAAATAGCTGGAAACAGATTTAAGTTGAACAAAACATAACAAACCCCAAAACACAATTTGGCATCCCTTGGCAGGCACAGACAGAAGAGGAGGAAATGGGGTGGTGGGGTGGATTGTGGGAACCTGGGTTGGAGGCAGGCAAATCTCCTCTTTTCACTCAACTACAGTTGCTTTGGAAGAGGAAGCAGGGATGGGAGCTCTCCCCTCCGACCCACATGTGGAGCAGAAAGCCTCAGTGGAGGTTGCATAGCAGTGGTGGCCAAATTCGACCCTCCAGATGTTTTGGGACTACATCTGGTTCTGTTAGCTAGGGATGATGGGAGTTGTAGTCCCAAAACATCTGGAGGGCTGAGTTTGGCAACCACTGGATAGGGTTTTGATCTGCCGAGGGGGTTGTGGCTGACAGGAAGTGGCAACTGATCAGGAAGGTGCTTGTCATCTGGACTCAGGAGCTGCCTTCACAGATGGAAGCAGACCCATCTACCCCACCAGAGAGCACACTCGCAATCTCAACATCCCCACAAGGCAAGAGAGTCTCCTGAGTGAACACACCACGTCTCAGCTTTAAAGGCTTGGTGGGAAAACTTGTTGTGACATCTTCGTTGCTTCTGTCCAGTTCTGAACTTCTTGCCCTGCTCTTGAACTCCTGAGCCCTGTGTCAGCTGCTGAGCCTGTACTTCTAGCCATCTGAATAAAGATATCTTTCTTATTTACAAGTATGACCCTCTGTTTGTGTTTTGGGAGGAAACCAGGGCAATGTTCTGCCACGTTTGAAATGGGTTTCAGCATGGTACAACTGTGTTGTGGGAGGGAGTAGGGGCTACTGTTTTGTTTTCGTTCTCTTGTTTTGTGTGTGTGTTTTCTTATCTTGTATTTTTGTGTTGTGAGCTGCCTTGAGATCTATGCATGGAGGGCTGCATTCAAATTTAATAAATAATAATAACCGGGAGCATTTACACAATGGTTCTAACCAGCTAAGCTATTTATAGTCACAAGACAGAATATGTTTGTTCTATGTTTTACGTTTGTGCACTCAGAAGTGCTGCTGAACTTAATTGGGCTTACTCTCTAGGAGGTGTGCCAATGATTGCAACCTATACCACACTGAAAGCAGTGGGGAGTTTGGTGTCTTCAATTTCTCCATTGCCTTTAATAAGGGGCAATGAAATGGGGTGCCCTAGAAACAGAAGCACCCCCCACTGCTGTTGCAGGCCCTCCCCTTTGAGAACACCCAAATTAACAATGGCACTTAAAAGTAAATCATGAATAATCTACCAATGATTTCAGCAGGACAAAATCTCTCACATACCTGGGAGGAAACCCCACTGACTTGAACAGGACACACTTCTGAGTAGACATGGTTAGGATTGTCATGTTATTCTAGATCCAATCCACAACTGAAGGGGAAGCCATTATAGAACAAGCATACTTCTAGTGGAGCCAAGCACATAGCAACATGCCAGACCCTCCAAGTGTCTCTATTTTCCAGGGGCACCCCTGATTTAGAGAAGTCCTGATTTCTGATTTGATCCTGGAATGTCCCGCTTTTCCTTAGGGTGTCCCTATTTTCATTGGAGAAATGTTGGAGGGTATAGAGTCACCCAACCCCCAAACCATCTGAAAGCCATCCTGTATAGGGAGTGGCTGGAGCAACCCAATAAGATGTGTGGGGTATAAATACTAAAATTATCATTATGGAACGGGAGGTCCCTATTTTCATCGGAGAAATGTTGCGAGGGTATGACATGCATCATAATAATAAAGGGAGGAAACAAATGTTGTGTCGTGAAAAGGCTGTAATACACACCATACAATTGAAACACATTCCCCCTCCCCAAATCCTGGGAACCGTAGTCTGCAATTCCAAGCACCCATAACAAACTACAGCTCCCAGGATTAAGCATATGGTGTGCATGGCAGCCTAAATAGCATGGAGCAGGCGCAGGGACACCCACAGCGTGTGCAATAATGGAGAGGAGACTCAAGACTGCAGGTTATAGAGCCAATGTTAGCACTACTCAGAGTAGACCGCTGGGAGACCAGCAGCCATGTGCGTTTATCCGTGGAGGGGGGCCGGATTCCTCCTCCTCCTCCTCCTGCCCTCTGAAGGCAAACCCCGCATATCCGCTTTTCCCGTCCCCCCCCCCCCCCGGGGGGACTTAGAAACGCCTTTCAAAGAACGACGGTCGTTTAAGCAGGAGAGATGCTCACCTTCTTCCTCCGTTCGCCTTCGCGGGGTGCAGAGCGGAGCTCCCAATCGAGGAAAAGCTTCAGATCGGCAATCGTTTCCTTCGGCCTAGGCTGCTCACCCGCCCACCCGCTCTCTCGGAGCGCCGCATAGGCTGTTGGAGAAGTCGCGAGCGGGGACTCCGGAGAAGAACGGAGAGCTCCCCGGAAGTCAGAAGGACCAGACCCTAGTAGCCGATTTGTCGACGGCATCGATAAGAGGCGGGATCCGCGGGCTGTTCAAAACGGAGGCCGGAAACGGAGAGGAGTGAGGAGCGTGGAGCGTCGGGGGGATGGGAGGCCGTAACCATGGCGACGAAGAAGTTGGCCAGGTGAGGCCTACAACAGGCGCTGCATCCTTCTTTTCCTCCATTTCCCTAGTGGGCTCTCGGGTTATTATTATTATTATTATTATTAAGTTCATTTATACACTGCCTTTTCATCCAAGGAGCTCTAGGTAGCGCACGTGCCCCCTCCCATTCATTTAATCCACCCAACAACCCTGTGAGGTTGGTTAGGTTCAGAGGCAGTCACCCAGGGAGCTCCATGGCTGAGTGAGGATTCGAACCCTGCTCTCCCAGGTCCTAGTCTGGTGCTCTAACCACTGCACCACCCTGGTTAACAAGCCTTGTGGGTTTCTTTTCCCTTGGGAAGGTTTGGGTGTTTAAAATAAGGGTTTGGAGGGAGCTGGTGAGAAGAAAAGATGCTGCCAGATGTCTGGAACAAACCCCCATTTTGCCCCCGTTCTCTCCCCTTTTATCCCATTTTTTTTGAGCTTCGTGCAAATAGGTTACAGGCTGGGCCACTTGCATTTCATTACTAGTTGTCCCAACTGTTCTCCACACTTTTTCTCAAGGGATTTGGGAGCCTCAGGCCTGAATCTCGATCGCTTGGTTACCCCCCAAAATACTGTTCTGCTATTGAGAGATTAATTCTTTCAGTATGTGTTTGTATTATTTATTTATTATTTATTTTTTTGTAGGCAGCTTGGCATTATTAGAAGAATTTCTAAAACATCACCCAGTGGCCAGAATCATGGCAAACCCAAACTGAGTGAGTACTGTACTCTGTCTGAATTGCAAAGCAAAAACTACTGTCTTTACTCTCACAAATAACACAATCCTTGCTTGATTCCGTAGGGCAGTTGTTTGACTACTTAGTAATTATTGATTTTGAGTCTACGTGCTGGAAAGAAGGCAGAAAATGTTACACTCAAGAAATCAGTAAGTGGAGATTTAGTAATATTGTTTGAGAACTGCTTCTGTGTGATCGGTAAATTAATAATGGAGCTATCAAAACATTGCTCATGCAGTTTATTTGTGTATAATTCCCAACCTACCTATCCCAAACTCTACATGTAAAGTATTCATATTTTGATACTTAAGTTACACGAATGACTGGAGGTGGGTGCTGGAACATAACAGCCCCTGGTATTTGGGGCACACCTCTTACTATCAGAAGTTTTCAACCTTTTTGAGTCTATGGCTCCCTTGACCAACTACATCCTTTCTGTGGCACTGTTGTAGGGCTCAGGAGCCCAGTTATGTCACCCCTTGCCTGCAGAGCTGGCAGCCTTTCACCTTTTTCAAACACTCTCCCTTGTGGAATGTTCCCTCAGCCTCCTCTTCCCTCTCCTCTCCTTGGGAGTCCTTCAGATAGCTGCTGCTGCTGCCACCCCTGGTCTCTGAGCTGCCCCCCCCCACCCCAAAGAGAGGTGTCTCCTCACACTGCCCCATAGGGGCATGGGAACTACCCCCTGGCCAGCTCCAGAGGTACCATTTACCTGGGGAGCCTGTAGCCAGGGCTGTGCTGCAACAAACAGGTGTGCAAGCATTTTGGGAGTCAAAGACGTTAAGAGGGCATCAGAAGAGGGAGGGAAGGAAAGAGGGACAGAGGCCAGTGTTGCCCACGGCACCCCTGACCATCGTTCAAGGCACCCCAGGGTGCTATACAACACTGGTTGAAAACCACTGCCTTAGATGTAGCAGCTCATGCAAAGAAGTCTCTGGCCATTGCTGCTATTGGCCACAATTCAAAGCTTTATGAGTGAGACTTCTTTGAACATGAAGGATTCAGCATGTCCTATGCTCTGGCTTCCCCAAACCCTATAGTACTGGGAAATGTGACCCATGCACCCCAGTTGAATGCACAGCACTTTCTTGAGAGAACAAGGCAGCTTGTGATTGGTTAAACTCTTTGCTTATAAATTAGAGTTTATTGGATTGGGGTTACTAAAGAACTAAGAGCATGGAGCTTAGGAGAAGATGTCTTCAGTCTATTGACGATTCCTCATCCAAGGATTTAATACACACTTTGAAAAGGAGAGGGAACAAGATGGAACCTTGTGGAATTCCACTAGGAAGGTCCAAATGAGAAAAGGACAATGTATTTTTGTCCAACAAGTGGAATTTAAATGGTACCAAACACTACCATGCTGTGTGTGTGTGTTTTTAAAAAAATAAACATATTTTTATTGAATTCCAATATATAAAAATTACAAAAAAGAGAAGAAGATACAAAAACAAACCCCCCCTCACCTCTCGCTCCAGGACAGATCAATCTAGTTAAGTTTGTCAAAGTCCAATCTGTGATTTCGGTGGTTGTCATTCTGTTAAGAAAACTCACCCTTCTTAAACTAGGCAAAACGCAGTACCTTAGGGATTGATTGATTGATTGATTGATTGATCAATTGATCAAAACATCTTGGCTTATAAGCATTCCTAGGAGCAAATAGATGAGCTTGTCTTAAAAAATATGAATTGATTTTTCAGTGGTATTAAAACATGCTGAAATGTTTAGCTTGTTTAAACCCGGGGCACGGTGGCAATTAATTGCATTTTTATCTCTTCCTCTCTCAAAGGAGCTTAGAAAGATTTATATAATCCCCTCTCCGTTTTATACTCACAACAATCCTGTGAGGTAGGTTAGGGTAAGGAAATATAACTGACCCAATGTATTTTATGACTGGGGGGCGGGGGGCCTTAAACCTTTGACCCAGCACTCTTCAACTCCATCTGTAAAACTGCATTTTTAAGAATGCTATTTCTTTAAAATAAACCTGATTTGGAATGAAAATGTACTTTCTTTAGTTGAATTTCCAGCAGTTCTATTAAACACCTTGAATGGAGAGATTGAATCTGAATTCCACATGTACGTGCAGCCTCAGGAACATCCCATTCTCTCTGAATTTTGCACTGAGCTAACTGGCATAAAGCAGGTACAATTTTATTGTTTCATGTTGCAGTCAATTTGCAAGCTAAGCTCATAGTTTCCAGTTGGTTTTGAAACCATTGAGCTTGACCCTGTTTCACTATGCCTGACAATGAATTGTGTTAAGGCTGAGTGTAAAGCAACACTTGGATACTGTCAAAAATACTAAATGTATCTTGTTCTCTTCTATTAAGAACCAAGTTGATGAAGGCGTCCCTCTTCATATATGCCTGTCTCAGTTTTCTAAATGGATTCAAAAAATGCAGAAGGAAAAAAACATTGTTTTCAGTTCAGGTCATTCTTCGGAAGGGAAATTATGTGCTTTTGTTACATGGTCAGGTAATTCATAGTACCTTTTTAAAAATCTGATTTCTTACACTGAAAGTGGTTTGAAGTGATTTGACCCTCTTGACTTTGCTTTTCCACTTCCTTTTGAAAAATCTTTCAAGGCTGTATTTGCAACATGTGCTAGAAACTGGTTTAAGAAAGCAAAAGAAAAATGAGGTTTTTCTTGGATAAAATACAAAACTCTGAGTTGGGGGGTGCAATGCACAGTTGTGGATTGCGTACTCCTCAGCAGTTATGTGTGCATTTCACGATCACACCATAGAGCGGACTTAGTCCCTAGGTATCTTTTCCTACTTTAATTCCTCATGTTTCTAGCCCGGCGAGGAATGGCTGTCTGATAAGACACAGTTACTATTCCACACGGAAGAAAGCTAGAAACAATAACAAAGCATAAAACATGAAAGGTTTATGACAGTTTGTTTGTTCTATAGACTGGGACCTGGGTGTGTGTTTGCAATACGAGTGTAAAAGAAAGCAGCTGAGAAAACCAGATGTTTTAAACTCCTGGATTGATCTCCGGGCAACTTACAAGGTGAGATCAGACTGTGTATGTGTAATATTCATGAAAGGAATGTGGAAATGGCCAATTTTGCTAGCTGAGAGCTGCTTATTGTTTGGATGGCCGTGGTCATGGTGTAACTGGCAGCCTGTCTGCATCTCCGCAAGCTAGATCATTGGCCAGATGAAATAAACTTTTGCTGCATTTCCACATTGCTTATAATACTGTCATGTTAGTTCAAACCTCCCATCTGTTTTACTCCTTTCCATCTCTCTTCTTTTCTTTTATTTATTAAGTGTTTTCCTTCGCTGGTGACATAAAGATCACATGTTTACATAGCCCTCCTAGGTATATGACCCATCTCTGGTCCTGTCTGTATTATTTATTTATTATATTATCCATATCCCACCTTTAAGGAAGTAAAGTAAAGAAATACATTGGGGGGGGGATAAAATAATTGAATAATGTTGCAATAAGAACACAGGAGGAGCTGTGATCGGAACAGTGGCCCATGTTGTCCAGCATTCCATTCCCAGCAGCCAACCAGATGCCTGAAAAGCATAACAAGTCACCAGGCTGCCTTCCATAGTGCAGTCACTGTGTGCAGGGAGGGGGGAATAGTCTGAGGTCACCTGAGGTCATCATTGCCTATCTCCTTTGGTCTCCTATTCCTTGTCATAGGGCGTTTCGTGGTAGACAGCCCTGTAAGTTAGATGGGACAGTGATTTATTTATTTTTTTGGAGGAAGGATATGATCTATGTAGTATATTAGATAGATAGATAGATAGATAGATAATTTATTACGGTCGGAGACCAGCTTATAAAACACACTTGAGGGTACAATCCCAGAAGGAAAACAAACATTTTAAACAATGTACAACAATAAGCCACCCCCTGACCCAAACTAGTTCGTTAAGAAAATCCCAAACTCGGCCCCATGGGTGACTCTGGGTCATCTCTCTGCGGTAGCTTATCTTAAAGTTTTTAAGTGTCTATACGCTTATTGCATTTATAAATGTAGTATATTCATTATTTTAAAAATGATAGATATCACTTAATACAGATTCATTTTATGATTGCTCCTGAATATTTAGTAATCAGAGCACTGATGGGAGTGTTTTCAGTTCTTTGACTTGCTAAAGCAAAGAACCTTTGGCCCTCTAAATGTTGTGGAACTCCTAACTTCCATCAGCCCCAGCGAGCATGGCCAATAGTCAGGGATTATGGGAGGTGTAGTTCAGCAATGTTTAGAGGGTCACAGGCTTCCCACACCAGTGCTAAAGAAAGGCGTATATGAAGAACTAAATTTTGTGCTGCACCTATGAACACCCACCATGATTCGAATTGAACAGAGCACAGCAGCTCATGTCTTTACCTTTATTTCCTCTTAGCTCTTCTACTGTCGGAAGCCACGTGGGCTAAACGGTGCTTTGCAGGATGTGGGGATCATATTTGCAGGACGGGAGCATTCTGGTGAGTGAATTTTTAAGTGTGTATGTGTGTATGTATGGAAATATTTCTAGTTATCAGTAGCAAGTTCTTAGGCTTGTTCCAAGCTCTGCCGAAACTGAGACAAACTCCATCGAATATAACCCAAACTGTTCAATAATGACATGCTCTAAAACCAAGAATGCTGGTTTTTCTTATCCTTTTAAATGAGTTTTATTCCACTTTTGTTTCACCCTTCTTTCAAAAAGTTCAGGACAATTTATTAAATTATTTGAAAAAAGTTCAGGGCAATAATTTGAAAAAGTGAAAAATATTTATTGCATATTTCCAAAGCATTGTGTACAATATCATACATTAGCAGAATTTTGAAAAACACTTGTAATATGATGAATAATGTATAAAACTAAAAATTATTGTGAATTTAAGATATTATGGATGTGCACGAACAAATGTAAAACAAAAGAACCAAGAAGGGGAGTGGAGGGAAGTCAAGGGATTTTAGAAATCGCATGTTTGGAAGTTGTTATGGATTGTAGACATAGTATAGTTATTTTTATGTGATTTTTGTTACTGTAAAAATTAATAAAATAGTATTAAACACACACACACACACACACACACACACACACACACAAGTTCAGGACAGTACCTACTGTTCCCTACCTCCTTCTGTTTTTATCCTTGCAGCAACCCGGTGGGGTGGGCTGGACCGGACTGGGAGGCAGAGTGACTCAGTCACTTAGTGCACTTCAGGACCAAGCAGGGAGTGGAACTTGATTGTCCCTGGACTTACTACCTGCCATGTGTAGATCACCAAATTTTATACTTATACTAGGGTCTTCTTATACAAGGGTGCTTTGTGCATAGCTGTATCCCTACAGGTTCTTTTGTTAAGCAGTGAGAAAGGGTTGTGTGAGTACAGAATAGTTAACTTGCCTGACTTGGTCAACAACAGCACCATATCTCTTTTTCCCAAGGGCTGGATGATTCCCGGAATACTGCCCGCCTTGCATGGAAGATGATCTGCGATGGGTGTGTGATGAAAATCACTAAATCTTTGGATAAGGTCAGTGGCTTTTCTTCTTGACATATGTGCCAAGAAGACAGTAAGAGTTTGCTGAAACAACTTTGAACTTGATCTTCTTCCTGGAGGATTCCGAGGCACATTTTCTCACTTGGCTGTTGACATCTCTTTCCTGCGGTTCCCACAATATCTTATTTGTTTATGGATTCTTTAGGCACCTCCTGCGAAGAATTCCATTGCCAGATTTTTGTCTCCGAAACCTACTGAAGGAAGTCCTTTGGGAAGCAATGATGGTGCAGGAATGTCATGTCTGGATGAGAGCAAAAATGCTGGAGTTACCACAGGAATTAAAAACAACAAGGAAAACCAACAGCAAGAGTTCACTCCTGTTCATCTGCATAGAAACGCCCATGTTCTGTCGAGAAACACCCCAAAGACTGATGGATATAGTAGTGTCCAAAGCTGCTTGATTGAAAGGCTCAATTCCCCTCTTGGCTCTTTTCAGCCTTCGCATAACTCTTTGGGCATCCAGAGTGGGCTAAATAACAGACACCCAATTTCTAATTCTTCAGTGCATAATTCAGGACTGGTTTTAGTCTCAACCACTCTTTCCTCCATAAGTATTTCAGATATAGACATAAGTACCACTCCAGATTGTTTATCAGCGTTGGCCAACTGGGAGGATGTAGCTTTAATACCAGCATCGCAAGATGATGAAAGTTTGGGGTGTTTGCAGCAGGAGGATGACCCAAACCATAAGAGTTCATTAACCGTTGAAGAGAAGATGGATCTCAATGAGTCGCACACGATGAACTTGGGATCTAAAAGTGTTGCGGATGCTACTCTGAATCTGGAACTCCCCAAGTCTGTTGTGTACCAAAGCCCCAGCACTACGATTTATAACATTAGCATAGCTCCAAATAAGTTCTCGGATACTTCTGCTTTTAAGCTTCCCACTGCAAAAGCAAGTGCTGCTTCCATTGATGTGCCAAATGGAACCCCTTTCAGATTGTCATCTGAAGCTCACAAAAGGAAGCCTTCCAGTCCAAAATCAGTTCCTCCAGCAAAGAAACCACCCTTTATAGTTTATGAAGACAAAGGCGCAACGCCTAGTACCTCCCAGTTAGTCAGGAGGCTCGGTTCCTACCGCGTCCCTTCCGGCATCTTAAACTCCTCAGTCAACTTAAACCAGCCTTTAAAGGCTGCAGAGACTGGGAGAGTGACCCCTCCTTTGTGCAGATGCGGTCGAAGGGCCAGAAGGCTAAATGTTTCGAATGGTGGTCCGAATCATGGCAAAGCATTCTATAGCTGCCCAGTTGGAAAGCAGGCGGGGAATAGAAAGGGCTGCGGTTATTTCATATGGGAGCATACTCTTCAAAAGGAGAAGTTCACACTCCCTACCTCCAGTGCTCTGGGGCTGCCATGTCCTGGACGCAGTTTCAGTTCATCAGGAAATTCTGAAAAGAAGACCCTTGTTCTCCGACCCTCTATGCGAACCTAGCCAAGGACTACCTCCTTGACGTCCTCCTTCATGGAGAAAAATGTCTCACCCCATCACAAATGAAAGAGGCTATTAGCTTTGTTTCCCCATCAGAATATTCTTCCAAATCATGCTGCAAATGGGCTGTCTATAAGCTTCTAAAGTGAGAAGTAAAAGGATGGGCGTCCCTGAAAGGATTTTGACAGTATTGCTGAAGATAAACCAAATGAGGATCAGTAGTTGGTCTTGCCTTTTAAAGTTATCCTGCTGTTTCTATATTCTAGGCTTATCACAGATTATGTCTCCGTTACTAGATAACTGCAAACACATGCATGCTCCATGAGAATCGGTAGCATAGGCTTCTGAACACTTGCTTTTTAAAAGAAATAGTGCATAAAGAAGGTATCATGGTTTTAAGTTTTATATACATATTGATTTTTTATTAGTGAAGTACAGTAAAAGTGTGGCCTGGAATTCTGGAGGTTGACTTCCTTCCGGTATAGCAGCTTAAATTCCACAGTAAAACTGAAGCACTTTTCTTATCTTGATGCTCAGAAAGTAAAGAGGTAGAAGTTCTACAACAAATTAAGCAAGCTCAGCACATTAAATGGAATGAAGTTGTTGTATAGCATGGCAGGAGAGTTCCGTGACTTTCTTCTTGAATGCATGAGAAAACTGGCAATGATTTGAAAATGGTTGCCAATATCATGAAATACTGTGCCTATAGTGCTTTCAGTGTCCCAGGAGATAACCCATATTGGTCCGGGCTGGAATTTTTTAGCTAACCATTTTTTATGATCTGAATTAAGTGAAATAAAATATGAAATAAAAACAATTTTCTGTTTTAACAGTTTGGGTTTTGCCTGTTGATAGCTTTTTGATTTTGATAGCTCTTTAAGCACTGTAGGGAAGTTACATATGCAGAAATATTAATACTTAAAAGTCTGCTCAGTTGTTCTTAACTATAATCCTAGGAGCTTGCTTACACACGGATGGGGGAGAGGATATTTAAGCACAGATGTGGGCCTCCGGTTGTTGCAGAAATGAAAAATATTCCTGGTTTGATCAGTCACTATCACACGCTTCAGGCCCCACTGACGTTCAGTGTGTATTGAATTCTCCCATTGAACTAAATGGGATTTAAAAGAATTTAATATTGGCTGGATTGTGTCCAGCTGAATTAAAAGCCTTTTCTCCTGCTTCAATGATGCCGGCATCATTCAGCATAGTACATCGTTGGTGGGAGCTTTGGTGGGGATGCTACTCTTGCATGGTGACCACCGGATCCCTTGTAGTTTATATCACCCTGATGCACAATAGAGACGGGACTTATTTAGGTTGCGGCCAGGCCAGGTTGTGTCTCTAGAATGGCTTTCTAGCAGGGGTGCCCAAAGAAGCTTCTGCCAGTAACTACCGTATTTTTTGCTCTATAAGACTCACTTTTTCCCTCCTAAAAAGTAAGGGGAAATGTGTGTGCGTCTTATGGAGCAAATGTAGGCTGCGCAGCTATCCCAGAAGCCAGAACAGCAAGAGGGATTGCTGCTTTCACTGCGCAGCGATCCCTCTTGCTGTTCTGGCTTCTGAGATTCTGAATATTTTTTTTCTTGTTTTCCTCCTCCAAAAAGTAGGTGCGTCTTGTGGTCTGGTGCGTCTTATAGAGCGAAAAATACGGTATGTGGAATGTTGAAATGAGCATGTGTCAACAGTGCTGTGAAGGTCCTTATTTATAATCCCAGACAGTTCACTTGCTTTGAGACAACTATGGCCCCATTGCAACAACTTTTACTCCCCTGATTTTTTCGGTGGCCTGGGTGTGGATACTTCCATCATCCTGTGTATTGGAAGCTGTTGGGTCAACAGGAGATCTGAACAGATCAAGACCCTTCCATTCTGTCTCTACAGGGGAGCGGGGAAAGGAACTGGCTAACATGCTTGATTACATGTCTAGCTTGTTCTTGTAGCTCCCTGCAGATTCGTGGTGATTTTTTAAGCTTCTGAGCTTTGGAATCAACTTTGTGTTGGCATTTTCTCCAGAGTACACTGTGTTCTTTTCTGCATGCGACTCAGCATCTGGAATGAGAGTTACGCTTTGCTTTGCTCAACCTTGCAAGATGCTTTTTGGATTTTATATAAATGGGTGGAGGGAGATGCTCAACCACTGATATTCCCCAAATGTCTGATCCTGCACTGCATGTAATATACCTCAAACTCTCCAAGGGAGTGAGTATGTGAGGGTTGGGGGATTTTTTGCAGTGTGTGTGTGACAGCTGCAGCATTGGGATTTAAATACAGAGGCTGGCATGGCAAGATCTTGCAACATAAGGAATCAATATAAAACTCAGAACAGGCGCTGTGGAAGTAAACAGCTAAATCTAAGCTTTCCCCCACTCTGCCTTGCGCAATTCATTTCTTCTGATTTTCCCACTGATTGTCTTTGGCAGATGTGGCACAAACTCCACCTGTTGGACAAGAGAAGGAATTACAGTGAGCCAAAGAGGGGGCAAAACATACAAAGGTTTTTTTTATATGGAGTCTGTTTGTGGAAAGCAAACAGTAGGGCTCTACTTACCCCTATTTCAGGGATGGAGGATCTTCCAGCCTGCGAGCTACACCACCTGTTGTGGACTGGCTGGATGCTGAGGAATGGTGAGAGGCACCAGCTGGGGAACCCCCAAGAGAGGACGGCTCAGAGCCAGGGGATTGGTGGCAGGTCAAGGATGAGGGGTCAGAGGGAGTGGACTGGGAGGAGGAGGTGTTGGTAGCTGAAGAGGCAACAGGGTTTAGTGAGAAGGAAGAGGCTGTGGCAGAGAGCAGTGCAGACTCAGAGGCAGAAGCAGAGGCAGGAAAGGAGAGGGACCAAGAAGCAGCAATAAGGCAGGTCGCCGAAGAAGCCAGGGAGTCTCGCTTTTCAGCTGTGACCAGCTCCCCTCCCCCTTGGTCTCCCAGAACACGAAGAGGAATGAAGCGGGCACAGCAAAGGGTGAAGGAGCCTCAGGGTGCTGGGGAGGAGTCTTAAGAGAGCAGTGGGAAGGTGGGGACCTTCAGTTCTTGCAACTGCTTCATTGGGCCAAGACCTGCCGGGAAGAGTTGCCATGATCACGAGGCCAGTGCTGTTTGCTTCTTTGAATGAAGAGTTAACTTTGTGAGTTATTGCTGACCTGCCCTGACTCCTGCCTTGACACCGCCCTACACCTGATGCCAGATGTGGGGCAGGTAAGGTAGGGGCTTAGCTGCTGGGCAGTGGCTGCAAAGCCCCCTCGCACAGTTTCTGAAGCACCCAACAACCATCTGGTTTTCTGAAGCATTGTGCCAACCAAGATTGGGCTCCTTCACGTTTATTTATATAAAAAAAATTATACCACAGTTTCCTTGAAAAATGCTGTAGTGTCTTACAGCAATTATGATACAATTAAAAGAGGACATTATAACACAATTAAAAACCACACAAACATTAAAGCAGTTCACCAGCTGATATGAGGGCAATGCTGTTGAGTTCAGGTGTGCAGGATAGCTCCCTGCAAAGTATCTTCTCATTCCTCTCTCAGGCTGCACACACACCAAATATTTAAAGCAAACTACCACTGCACCTGGACGCGGGTGGCGCTGTGGGTAAAACCTCAGCCCCTAGGACTTGCCGATCGTATGGTCGGCGGTTCGAATCCCTGCGGTGGGGTGAGCTCCAGTCGTTCAGTCCTAGCTCCTGCCAACCTAGCAGTTCGAAAGCACACTTAAGTGCAAGTAGATAAATAGGTACCGCTTTATAGCAGGAAGGTAAACAACGTTTCCGTGTGCTGCGCTGGTGCTGGCTCGCCAGAGCAGCTTCGTCACGCTGGCCACATGACCCAGAAGTGTCTCTGGACAACGCTGGCCCCCGGCCTCTTAAGTGAGATGGCCGCACAACCCTAGAGTCGGACACGACTGGCCCGTACGGGCAGGGGTAAAAAGGTAAAGGTAAAGGTACCCCTGCCCGTACGGGCCAGTCTTGACAGACTCTGGGGTTGTGCGCCCATCTCACTTAAGAGGCCAGGGGCCAGCGCTGTCCGGAGACACTTCCGGGTCACGTGGCCAGCGTGACATCGCTGCTCTGGCCAGAGCCAGAGCCGCACACGGAAACGCCGTTTACCTTCCCGCTGGTAAGCGGTCCCTATTTATCTACTTGCACCTGGAGGTGCTTTCGAACTGCTAGGTTGGCAGGCGCTGGGACCAAGCAGCGGGAGCGCACCCCGCCGCAGGGATTCGAACCGCCGACCTTTCAATCGGCAAGTCCTAGGCGCTGAGGCTTTAACCCACAGCGCCACCTGCGTCCCACGGGCAGGGGTACCTTTACCTTTACCTTTACCTTTACCACTGCACCTGAGTCCAGGGAACTGTAGTTTGTTAAGGGTGCTGGTAGCTTTGTAAGGGGTGAACTGTGGTACCTAGGATTCATTGAAGGAAGCTGCATGCTTTAAATGTATGCTGTGTACACAGCTTCAGAGATTGACTATGGCATTTTTCCAAAGGTTTGACAGAGCCTTGCCCCAAGGGACTCACAGTCTGCTAAGGCACAAGGGAAATACTAGAGGAGAGGGAGGGCAATGAAGACAGGAGTAAATAAGAGATGGATGTGTTTTTCAGTTTCAGGCACTTCAGTTTAGATATAGAAAAGTATTTGATGAAGGGTTCGTTCCATTCTGTGGACAAGATGACTTTTGAGGATTGATTTGAAGGAAAGGGGAGGTGGACTTACAGAAGCATTCTGGGTAGAAGTTGCAGGCATAAGGAGAAACCAAGGGTGGGGTTATTTTAGAGAAAAGGACACATCCACAAAGCTCAGGGTGGTAGAGCTGAATGAGCCCAAAGGAAGGATATAAAAGCTGGCAGGTGCAGGGACATAGCCATGGAGAGTATTGAAGGCAAGGACATGAAGCCTGTGTAGGAACTGGGCAGAGTTCGGAAGCCAGTGCAGGGATCTAAAAGAAGCTAGATCATGGCTTACCTTTCTAGGATACTTGTAAGGGGCAGTGACTTTTTTGACGTGATCCTGTAGCTCCTTAATCAGTGCTTCTGGGTCGCGGGATACATAGTCGGGTGCCAAAACCACAAAGGCTTTTACAACCTTAACACATAAATATGTTTGATAAAAGATCATGAAGACTTATCAAAATATTCTTTGGGCAGATTATAACAATGGATCATTTCCAACGGTCCACGACCAACCCAAAGAATGGTACACTCTGCACTCTGTGTGTGTGTGTGTGTGTGTGTGTGTGTGTGTGTGTTGTGTCCTGTGGCTGCACCACCTTTTTTTAACAGGCAGCTGAAGAGATGGACTGTACAGCCACAAATCTCTTAAGCCATTTTACTGTGCCAGCTTAAAGCTAAGCATGCCAATTTAAGTGGCTCGGGGGATTGCTGCTTGTACATCCCAGCATAAGGTGTTCAAATCAGCATGGACCATTGTGTTCTGGAACATTAATTCCTTGTGGAGTTCATAGGCTTTCAAATTCAAAAAAGAACACGTAAACACCAGCAGGATTTTGTCTTTTCAGAGACGTCTTTTTGCTTACAACAAATATGAACTATAAAAAATCTAATTTCAATTATATGACAGTTTAAAAACCAGAAATTACAAACCTAAAGGACCTATACTGGCTCCTGGTATGTTTCTGAGCACCATTCAAAGTGTTGGTGCTGACCTTTAAAGCCCTAAACTTTAAAGCCCTGTATACCCAAAGAAGCATCTCCACCCCCATCATTCAGCCTGGACACTGAGATCTAGTTCTGAGGGCCTTCTGGCAGTTCCCTCACTGCGAGATGTGAGGTTCCAGGGAACCAGGCAGAGGGGTTTATTGGCAGTGGCATCTGCCCTTTGGAATGCCCTTCCATAAGATGTCAAGGAAATAAACAATTATCTGACTTTTAGAAGACATCAGAAGGCAGTTTTTAGTGTGTGATGTTTTATAATGTTTTTATATGTGTTGTAAGCTGCTCAGAGTGGCTGGAGCAACCCAGCTAAATATAATAAGTAATAAAATTATTATTATTAATATAATATATAATATAATATAAATAGTAATAAAGTTGTTGTTTTGTTGTTGTTGTTGTTGAAGGTGCTTCATGCATTCTGACTTTCACCCATTCAAAACAGCCAGCAAACTGTTTCCTCTGTTTTAAAAACATTCCATACTGTAATACAACTCGACTCTTTTTACCTCCCCTCTGATGGAATCTGGGCTGCTAACAACAGCGGATTCTACGACCGCCGGGTGTTCTATCAATGCACTTTCCACTTCGAATGGTCCAATGCGGTATCTTGGAAACAAAAGAGAAGGCTTTGAAGGGACCTTCTGATATTTGGTCTGCAGAAAACGCTTAGCACCACACAGAAAGTGCGTTACCCAGCAGAATTGATGAGGTCGTCGGCTCTTCCTACGAACCAGAAGTAGCCATCTTCATCTTGCATTCCTCTGTCCCCGGTGATGTAGAAGTCCCCGCGTACAGTTGAATTTGTTCTTTCTGGATCATCCTGGGAGAGGTGAATAGGTACTTATAAAAAGCACAAGCATGCTCATGCTTGCAAATTTAGGCATAGCTGTGTGTGTGTATGTATAAGTGTATATGTGTGTATGTTTATGTATACTGTATCTCCGTCAGGAGGTTGTGGACTCTCCTTCTTTGGGGGTTCTTAAGCAAAGGTTGGGTGGCCATCTGCCATGGATGCTTTAGCTGAGATTCCTGCATCGCAGGGGGCTGGACTCAATGGTTCCTCGGGGTCCTTCCAACTCTATTATTCTATTATATCTATATCACCACTACAGTCATACCTTGGTTTTCAAGCAGCTTAGTTCTTATGTTTTGGCGCCTGAACGCCACAAACCCGGACGTTAGTGTTCCAGTTTGCAAACTATTTTTGGAAGCCGAATGTCCGACAGAACTTCCACGGCTTCCGATTGGAGGCAGGAGCTTCCTGCAGCCAATCAGAAGCCACACTTTTGTTTCCAAACGTTTTGGAAGTCAAACGGACTTCCAGAACGGATTCCGCTTGACTTCCAAGGTACGGTTGTGTTATTTTTATTCATTTCCTCCTGCTGTATCAATGCTATTTGCCACACCCTTCTACCCTATCATGCCATAAGACTTGAGTTAATAATACTGAGATAACGCAAGTGCCATATATAAAGCTGGTGAATTATACCATTTGTGGGAGCAGGTAAGTATTCAGCCCTTGGGTTAACAGTGAACATTTTAAGAACACCAGAAGAAAAGGCATGTTATGCTTGCACATTGCACTAAATCCAGAGTTAAACACAGGGGTAACCAAGCTTTCTGGACCAACAGGGTAGATATTGAAGAAAGTACCATGGCTGCCATGGGGGAAGGCATAACACAAAATTAAGAGCGGTAATTACTGCTCCTTTCCACCCCAAGCTGTTTCATGCTTGCAGTGGGAAGGTATGTATCCAATGCTAGTCCTACTCAGAGTAAGCACGTTGAAAGTAATAGAATTGACTAACTTAGGATCATTCATTTCAGTTGGTCAGCCCTCAGTGCAACGTACAGCCCTATAATTCTGGCTGGTCAGTGTCTGTACATGGAATTTGTGGGGTGGGGGAGCAGCATTTAACCTTTGCTTTGCCCAGTAAGGTTTTCCTGGGCATGCCTTTGCTCAAACCTTCAGTGTTGTGTTTCTTTCTGCTTGGACAATGGTCCTACAAGACAAGACGCCTGGTCTTCCTTGCTCTCCAACTCTCATTCTGAGCCCCTCAAATGGCTACCAAGCCACTTCAGCCGCTGCAATAGCTTCCAAGTTTCTGCCACTTGATCATCTTGTCCAGCTTTACATCTGTAGCTGGAAGGGCAAGATGCTACTCTGATTCCTGGAGATCCGAAAACTAGATCAAATTCCGAGTAAATAACTTAATGGCTTCTAATTCTTACTTAGCCGTGCAGTTTGCATCCCTACCGTGTATTGAGTGAAAAGACAAAATGGCCGCGTCGGTTTTATTCGGATAGCAATATCTCCTTCTTTCCCAGGAGGCAACATATTGCAGTTTTCATCTATTATCTAAAAGCAAAGAGAAAATAGTCAAAAGTCATAGGATCCATTACAAAGTTGGACTCGGGGGTGGGGTGGGAATCAGGTGGAACAGTGAAGGGCAATATCTCACTGCTACAGCACCTGTTTCACATCCAAAAGGTTTCAGGTTCAATCCCTGGCATCTTGGAGTTGGGGTTGGTGAAAGATGATGTCTGAAACCCTGGAGAGCTGCTGCCAATGTAGACGATGCTAAACCAGATGGACCAATGGTAACTTGAAACGAGGCACCCCAGTATGGTCCACTTTAGGCTGCCTTGTGCCTTGCACATGAATCCCAACCCCACCAGTTAAAGACCAGCTGCTTAAGCTAGGGGTAGCCAACTTTGTGACCTCCAGCCCTTAGGTTCTCCCCCCCCCCCAAAAAAAAAAAACTAAACTAAAACCAGCACTGCATACTGTACCTGAGTGTCATAGGCTGGGGAAGGCTTCCCCATAGAGCCCGGCTTAATTTTCATCCCCTTGAAAGTTCCACAAACCAGCACCTGTTTCAAGTAGTGAAAAGCAAAGTGTGGCTAATGAGATTTCGGTGGGTGAAGGTGCCAACTTGAATAAAATATTGGGGAAGCCTAGGTAGGCCCTGCCCTGCATAACTGATCACTAAAAGCGGCACACACATGCCATTTGAATGGCAATGTCCATCAGCTTTGTGGGGGATGGCCTCAAATATTTTATTGGGGGGCTGAAGGGGCCTTGGCCCCTAGGAGGTGGCTCCTATGGGCACAGAAATGCTAGGTGACATGTTGTCAGTGAGAAGGTAGAAAAAGTGGCCTTCTAAAAGCACTGGAGAAGTTGCATGGTGTCACGGTACGGTGTCTACTTAGCAAGTAATTATCAGGTTCAGTTCCTGACATCCTGACTTAGGGCTGGGAGAGACCCTTGCCTGGGAGAGATCTTGGACGGCTGCTGCCAGTCAGTGCAGACAGTACTGAGCTATATCAGCCTCAGTGCTCTGACTCTGCATAAGGCAGCATCTTAGGTTCATGTAACTAATCTGGTTGCATGCTGTCAAGACAATTAATTGGTTAGTCTCACTAATTAAATCAATGTTTAAATGTTGCAGCCCTGTTAACAGGTACATTAAGCCTTTGTATTTTATACTGTTGTGAGTTTATGGGTGCTAGACACCCTAAATTCCTGGGTCCAGTAGGTGTTAGAATTTAATCAAGGCAAGTGTTCAAATATAAGCCAGATTACTTTCCTGACCAGGAAATTGCCTGGGGCGATGGGCCATTAGGAAGGCAATAAGCCAGACAGCAAGTGGATGGGGCTCCTCCCTCTGCTCAGAGTTAATGAGAAGAATGAAAACCAGGGTTTGGAGTTGGCTAGAATGTGACCTGGAAAGTAGATGTTTCAGCTTGGTAAAGTTAGGAGAGCGGGAGAGAGCATCAGAGTCATGGCTGATGTCTGTCTGGATCCAGAGCTGCAGCTATGGGAGAAGCAAGACCCTCTTGGAGTATTAATGCTGTGAACCCCTCCATCGTAGGCTCAGGTTGTATATATGTGTAAATAAACCATTTATGATAAAGACACCGCAGTCTCCGCTTTGCCTCATTCTGTGAACTGCCCTGAGATCTTATGATGAAGAGTGGTATATAAATGTAATATATAAACAAACAAATAGATTCCCAAAAGGAAACACAAACCCAGGGTGAAGTGCCTGAAACCCCCTGAAATTTTGCACCACTCGGGGGTGGCATGCAAGTTACTACTTTTTGCTTTTTATGTAGCAGAATATGGACATCCATTGCAGCTTCATGAACCTTCTGAAAGCAGAAAGAACACCCTGTTGCTGCACTTTAAGAACTGCCCAGCGTTACCGTCTCTGTCTGCCCGTAGCCTTCGTAGATATCCAGTCCTGTTTTTGTTTTCCATTGCTCCAGGATTTCTGGGTTCATGGGCTCCCCTGCGCTCACGCAATGCTTCAGGCTGTGGAATTTATAACTTTGGATAAATGGGGGAAGGGAAGAGAGAGAAACGTTTAGATTTCAAAAGGGTTAATAATCAAGAGGTTATACAAATTAACCATGGTTTGGAGAACATGGATAGACAGAAGCATTTCTTCTAAAAAAGCTGAATGGTTGGAGATTCAGGAAACATTTATTTACACAACTAAGCTATGAAAATATAAGTGGTTTATAGGGGGAGAAGGGGAAGCTTTCTAGGTTGTGTGATGAGTTCACCTCTGCCCACCTGCCAGATTTTAGTCCATGGAGATTTAGAAGCAATAAGGTTTCCTTGCCAACAAAGGTCCGTATAGTTAAAGCTATGGTTTTCCCAGTAGTGATGTATGGAAGTGAGAGCTGGACCATAAAGAAGGCTGATCGCCGAAGATTTGATGCTTTTGAATTATGGTGCTGGAGGAGACTCTTAAGAGTCCCATGGAATGCAAGAAGATCAAACCTATCCATTCTTAAGGAAATCAGCCCTGAGTGCTCACTGGAAGGACAGATCGTGAAGCTGAGGCTCCAATACTTTGGCCACCTCATGAGAAGAGAAGACTCCCTGGAAAAGACCCTGATGTTGGGAAAGATGGAGGGCACAAGGAGAAGGAGATGACAGAGGACGAGATGGTTGGATAGTGTTCTTGAAGCTACAAACATGAGTCTGACCAAACTGCGAGAGGCAGTGGAAGACAGGAGTGCCTGGCGTGCTCTGGTCCATGGGGTCATGAAGAGTCGGACACGACTAAACGACTAAACAACAACAA
The DNA here is from genome assembly GCF_951804945.1 of Podarcis cretensis. NCBI lineage: Eukaryota > Metazoa > Chordata > Lepidosauria > Squamata > Lacertidae > Podarcis > Podarcis cretensis. Next base: position 42,390,179 of record NC_137183.1, on the reverse strand, counting down.
CAACAACAACAAGGCTTCCTGTTCCAATTTTCCACCCCATAGTATAAGATCTCCCACTTTATCTTTGCTCGTACTTCCAGAGCTGGAACTGGAAGTCTGCATATCTGTGTAGAGCTGCTTGCTAACAGCAGCCTGGGCAGCTATAGATTCCTGCCAGTCATTCATCCTAGACTTGCCATTGATCGATTGCTTTTGTATCCCACCGTCTTCCCCGCAAGGAGCTCAAAAGGGGCGTACAAGGTTCTCCTCCTCATTTAACCCCTCCCAAAACAACCCTGTCAGGTAGGCTAGCCTGAGAAGCAGTGACTGGCCCAGTGAGCTGCATGGCTGAGTGAAGATTTGGTCTCCCCAGCCTTTCTCAGCCCTGGGTCCCCAGATGTTGTTGGATTACAACTCCCATCATCCCTAGCTAGCAGGAACAGTGGTCAGGGATGATGGGAGTTGTAGTCCAACAACATCTAGGGATGCCAGGCTGAGAAAGGCTGCTCTAACCACTACACCACACTGGCTCTCACTGGCTTCTCCTCACCAGGGAGGACAATAAATGTTTTCCTGCTTAGGCTGGGATTTTGTCTGAGCAAATGCAATGATAAGTGGTGCCAACAAGTAGTAAATAACAACAGCACCTATAAAAACATAAGAAAACATCAAACATGTAAAACGTCCCGAAACAGGGCTGCCTTCAGATGTCTTCTAAAAGTTGTATAGTACTTCTTTACCTGCTTAAACTGTGATGGATTAGCATCCGATAAGCAGTTGGAGCAGAACAGAATGTTGTTATGGGAAACCTGGACAAAGCCTAGATGATTATAAAAAACAATGGATCAAAATCTAGTTTAATGCTGTGTACAGATCGTAATATATAGCTTTTTGCAGCTATCAACAGACAATTTTTTAAAAAGATGTGGCATACAGACATATTTGCTTATCCGTTCTCCAGCTGATTGATTTAAGTACTTATTGGATATGTATCCTGCTTTTCAACTAGTCCTCAAAGCAGCTTAACATTTATAAACACAACAGATGCATCAAGAACCACATGTTCAAAAACAAAACAACTAATGGAACAGGAGATGTTCTTTCCCCCAAGGCAGTTGCTATAAATTAGCTCTCTGGGGGTTGGAGAAGGGAAGCCCTCCTATCTTCATCCTTGTAATTTAGCCTCCAAAAATAGTTATTAGCCTGTGAAAGCTTTATTTGCCCGCCTTTTTACTCGTAAGACAGGCAGGTTGAGGATGAATGGGGGACCCCTTTCTACTCTTACCAGCCTCTCATGAGTAAAAAGCTGGTGAGTATGAAATGAAATGAAATGAAATATGGATGCCAGGAACCTCATCTAAATGTTGGTGAGGCTGCAACTCCATAGGCTCATACCTTCACATGTGGTGGGAATGCCCCAGAGTTCAATCCTTTTGGATAACAGTGCTGCATGAAATCTTCAAAATAACCAAACGGGTAATAGAAGCAACTCCAGAACTAGCTCCATTGAATATATTCCAGGACAACAACACACATGCACGGGACAAGAAATTCGTAAGTCACTTAATCTCAGCAGCTAGAAGTATATTAATGCTTTCAAAGCTCTTGGAGACCTTTTAGATAACAAGTGACTTATAAGAAAATAATAAAGGGATCATTTGGGCACACTGTGGTCTGCCATGAGGTCTGAATTTAGGTAGCTGTTGGTCAACACTGTTGAAAGCAGATTAAGAAGATGAACTTGCAGAAGTGAGCTGGGCTGAGAGAGAGGTGAATGCTGCAGCCATCACAGGGCGGCTTCACTGTGAGATAAATTCTATGCGTCTACTCAGCCAACATCCCACACAACCAGTTCAGTTGTATGAATCCAAACAATGTTGAAAGGAAAGTCCAGTCCTTGAGTAACTAGTATAATACTTGTCTCTTACTTCAAGTACAGGGGTTGGCTCAAAGCGTGGCATGCTGTGAACGAACACACATGCCCCTTGGATCCAGGGTGCGAAAACACTGCTCCAAGCCGATTTTGCCCAGCCTGTGTCAGACGTATTCCAAATGATGTCCGAGGGGGTCAAATCCAGCCAATACCTATGTAACAGGAAGAAGAAGTGCAAAATGTTAGGAATTCAACACCACACTGCTAGAAATGTTCCATCAGCGTAAGCATTTCTGGTTGTTTGCCTTCTCCTCCCTCTTCCACCGTGCTGTTGTGGGGTTCTCCTCCCCCCACAAAAAAACCCTGTGCACAAGGGCGGGGGAGAAGGAAGAAGCCCCACTGTGCTAGCTGAAATCATTATGTGGGCTTCCACTAGTGGGATCAGTTAGTTGACCCCAGCAAAGGAGGCAGATTGCTGTCATACCTACACAGCCTGTAACTGCAAGAAACAGCATTGTGAAGATCTGTTCTTGGACTATCTTAAGACAACTTGTTCATCTGGCATTCATCTTGATTTACTTTCACAAAGTGGTTAGACTAGATGTGGTCTTCATGGAGCATTTGTTCTGATTTGATTACGGGGTGGTTACATGACTGTGAGCATTCATCCTGATTTGCTTGTGGGGTGTTTCCATGTCTTCCCGTTAATCATTCATTTATCCCACACTTTCAGTGCATATCCTGTCACTTACCAAAGTCCAGGTTTAAAGTGGTTTTGTTGTGGTAGGCCATCAGAACCCTCGAGTCCATTTTGAAGGCACAAACCTGAAGGCCAGTATGTATGTATGTATGTATGTATGTATGTATGTATGTATGTCATAACACAGGCATAGGCAAACTTGGCCCTCCAGATGTTTCGGGACTACAACTCCCATCATTCCTAGCTAATAGGACCAGTGGTCAGGGATGATGGGAACTGTAGTCCCAAAATATCTGGAGAGCCGAGTTTGCCTATGCCTATCATAACATATACATACTCCTTTATATTATTTTTTACAAACACCTCAAAGCGGTTTACAAAAGGTATGTGCTTGTATCCTCCTGCAAAAATGACCAGAATAATTCCTTATCTGGGTGCTCTCATGAAACCGAGTGTGGATCAGTTGGCAAGAAACTGCAGAAAGTTTTGTTGTTGTTTAGTCGTTTAGTCATGTCAGACTCTTCATGACCCCCTGGACCAGAGCACGCCAGGCACTCCTGTCTTCCACTGTCTCCCGCAGTTTGGTCAAACTCATGCTGGTAGCTTCGAGAACACTGTCCAACCATCTTGTCCTCCGTCGTCCCCTTCTCCTTGTGCCCTCCATCTTTCCCAGCATCAGGGTCTTTTCCAGGGAGTCTTCTCTTCTTATGAGGTGGCCAAAGTATTGGAACCTCAGCTTCAGGATCTGTCCTTCCAGTGAGCACTCAGGGCTGATTTCCTTAAGAATGGATAGGTTTGATCTTCTTGTAGTCCATAGGACTCTCAAGAGTCTCCTCCAGCACCATAATTCAAAAGCATCAATTCTTAGGCGATCAGCAAATGACCAGAATAATTCCTTATCTGGGTGCTCTCATGAAACCAAGTGTGGATCAGTTGGCAAGAAACTGCAAAAAGTACACACACACAAACCCTTTCATACCTTCCATTTACACCAAGGCCAATGCCATGACTTGCGTGAGAATGTTCAGTCATTTTGGGAGTCCCTGTTGTCCCGCTGGTGAAATAGATAGCCATTGGGTCACAGCTCTTTGTGACTGCACAGTCATGCTCAGCAGGTGCAAGTCTGTAAGACACAGAATAAATTGAAGCCCATGTGATCAAAAGAACCACAGCCTTCAAGCACACGACGCTTGCCAAATTTGTCCTGCAGAGAGATTATGTATAGAGACAAGTCTGTATACTTACTTCAATAAGTTGCTGAAGTTTAGCCAGTCCTCTCTGTGGTTCCTTGACACAATGAGCTTGAATTCTAGAGATGGGCATTTGGAAGCTATGGTATCTATTGCTGGGGCCAGAATCTCGTCAGCAATGATACATCTGGCCTTTGAAGTCTGGACTCGGTGGAGAATGTCTTTTGCCGTCAGCTGTGTTGTCCCAGGAATAAGAACGGTTCCTAATGAGGGACCAAATGACGAAGATTAAAAATGATGTCACATGTTTCCAGCTTAAGACTGGCATGTTCCCTCCCTCCTCGTCAATCGTTTGGGAGCTTCAAAAGCTTTCTTCAGCCTGACCATCACAGCAACCAATGTTAACAGACATCGGCACACTTAGGGATCCGCAGAGTTTGCGCATCTTGCGTGACAGACCTCAGCAACTCAGCATTTTGGCTAATCTACTTTATTTACATATAAATACACACGGAGCACTGCAACATGGCTCCCCCTCTCTCTAGCATCAGACAGCAAAGAGAATGAACAAAGGACAATAGTCCCAGTTCACGGAACACAGTAACATAAACATCCTGTCTCCTGTGGAGTCAAAACATACCACGTCATGTGATAGACAAAAATCCCATGACTACAATCATGGAGCAGGAATTCTAACAGTAGGGGCCTGCTAACAATTCTCAGCACCCTTGACAAATGACAGTTCCCAGTATTCTTTGGGGGGAAGCCATGACCAATTAAAGTGGTCTGATACTGCTTTAAATGTATAGTGTAGGCGGGGGCTAGAAGAGAAGCAGAGGGTGGGGAAAACATCTGTATAAATAAAGAACATTATCCATGAAAGGATGGCTCAAGTGTTTAGGCAGAGGTCAGCCCCTGAACTAGAAAAATGGGAAGGGATTGATCCTGATCCCACATGGGGAGGGCCCATCCTGCTTCCTCCACCAACCAGCACTTCTCCGCATGCTGCTAACCTGTTCGCATGCAAGCCACATTCAAGAGCCACCATTCAGGAATCCGTGGCAGGATCACAATGACTCTGTCTCCCCTCTGCAGGCCACACTGCTCAGAGAGCACTTTAGCCGCTTTTTTGGAAACGTGGGACAGCTCCACAAAGCTCCACTTCACTTGGTCTCCTTGGTCATTGACCCACCAGAGAGCTGGGCTTGTCGGTCGATTTCCTTCCTGTTGGAATGACAGAGTCAGCTGGCTGTAAGCAACCACACTCAGTTGGCAGAACGCTTCTTATGGCCAATTATGAAGTAGTGGTTATAGCTATAGGCCTGTCAATTTTGGTTTCTCATGTTTCAGTTTTAGATTTAGTTATCTACACATCAGTTTGCAATTTAGTTTTTACTTTTTTTGAGAGAAATCAGTTATCGTGAAAATTCCTCAGCAAAATTTCTCTCACTAGCCATGTTTTTGGATGCAATTTTGCCCAATATGTACAATTTTATAAAGCAATCTTCCCTAATACAATACATTTTTGTTTGTTGTGCCCACTAATATAAGCATTCATATTCACAAATTATCCTAGTATTTTGATTTTTCTAAACATTACTTGGGCTAGAGAATGGCACTGAAAAACTCACAAAAGTTTGAATTTCAAAGTGTTTCGTCCCATATGTTGTTTTGAAAAGTGCAGTTTAGGATCTATTTGAATTGAGCTGAATTTCTGCCTTGTCCCTACTTAAAGTAACTAATTGGTTAATTTGACATTTCCTGCTTTGCTTTGTCTTTGTCGATGTCTCTACTAGTGGGACCAGCACCAGAATATTGTAATGCTCCTGTTAGAAGGTGCCAGCCAGCTATACCCTTTTCCAGTATACTCCATTCCATTGCCCTCCCCACTGGTTTTCTAGGTCCGCTCAATCTGCATTCTGAACCCACAGAGAATGCTCAGTCCTCATTGGTCTGTTTTGTCCCCCCTTAGGAGTCCCCCCCAAAAAAATATTTTGTACTTCTACAAACTTTGTATCCCTCAGGCCTGCTGATACCTCTTTGAGGGCGTATGGTGCAGTTTTGGGTACTAAAATGTAAGTGGCTAGCTTGTGGCCCTCCATATGATGTTGGACTACAATTCCCATCATCCCTGAACATTGGGCATGCTGGCAGTTGAAGTCAAACAACACTGGAGCAAAGGATCTATTGAAATATAGGATGGAATTTAAAACACCCACCACACACTGGCTAGGTTTCTGTGTAACACCAAGCCACAGTAAACAAGGTTTATGAACCAACAACAAATCATAGCTAACAAGGAATGGTTAATTTGTGTTTAACAAACCATGGCCAAACTGCTAAGGTATATAAACCAGGGCTTAGTGTTATGTGCGAACCAGACTGCTGTGTTGATGCGCCACATTTGAAAGACTTGACATGAAAAGTGACAGAAAATGTTACCTTTTCCGCCTCAGCCCAGTTATCTACCACATCTTTTGCAAAGTTGAAGTATTCTGGCACCTCTGGCTTATATTGTGCTTGTATGGATTCGTAGCCTGAAAAGTTCTGAGCAGCCAGGGCCAGCTGCCATTTGCTGAAACTTCTGGAAGAAGACAGGCGAAGAGGCCAGAGAGCTCGAAAGGCCGAGGCCTTCGATAATATCATTGAGGTGATGCACGCCATAGTGAGGCCTTCCACAGTGTATTACATTCAGTGCATTTTTCATGAGCTGCCTACCTGAAAAACATAGGGAAACCATTGTACAACAGAGAAGATACTGATTTCTTCAGCTCGCTAAGAATTTCAACGTTCTTTTTCTTTATTATTTTATGCAAAATCATTTCTAAACCTCCTATCTCTAAGTATATACAAATAAATGAAACCTAAACACAATAAAACAGTATAATAAAAACAGGAATTAGGTAATAACAGGGTGCAGTCTTATAGGCCAAGAAAATTCTGGAGAGAAAGCATGTCTTTACGAGATGTCAGAAGCAATCAATGGATGATATTTCACACTTTGTTTGTTTGTTTATTTATTTGTATACTGCTCTTTATTTGGGGCAGGGGAATCTCTTAAAACATGACAAGATTATCAAAACAGAACATCACAAATGGAAATCAGATACAAAAATATGATAAAAGATCTGCATTTAAAGCCACACAATTAGCAAAAAAATAAAAATAAAATCACCCCTTAAAATATCAACAACAAAAAACCTGGTTAGTAAGCAAATCTGGAAACGCAATAAACATTCCATGTGTTAAAACATCCGTGGCATGTAAACAAAATCATTGAGGTAGAATCTGCACCTCTTCACCTGACTATTGACCATGCTGGCTGAGGCTGATGGGAGATGAAGTCCAAAACATCTGCAAGGCTGCTCCATCGCATTATACCTCTGAAGTGTTAGTGGGTTAGTGGGTTGTGCAGTCTTCTTCAACCTTGGGTCCCCAGATGTGGGTGGACTACAACTCCCATCATCCTTGACCTCTGGGCTAAGCTGGCTGTGGATGACACTGGTCATGGAGTAAGTGAATCTTTATTGTTCCTTTCTCTACTGTTCCAATGATTTGTTCTGCCCTCCATCCCACGTCTGAGTTTTGGTTTAAACTGGAAGAATGTCTACAACGAATTCCAGAACCGGAGGCTACAAAAGCCACATTTATAAAACACTACAGGAAAAGTTACAATGATGTGTTTGTTCATACAACTGCCCTGATGTAAACCTTCAGATTATCTCTGAACCAAATTTACCACACGGGACCATTTTGTGCCGGGAGGGTGGGGATCATGCTTGCTATCCTGAGCTACTTCAAGGAAGAATGGGCTAAAACAAAGGAACGGAAACCAAGTTTTTGTTTCTCAAACCCTACCAAGTTTCCCCTCCAGTTTAAATTCTGGGTTATTTATGGCGTTTTCTTCTGGGGTATTTGAAAACACGCCTTGAGAAAATAATCTCACAATATGTGAAAGAGAAGAGTGAAAGATAAATAACCTGAAGCACTATTTTTGGGTTAGCGGAGTCTGTAACCTGAAGCATATGTAACCTGAAGCGTATGTAACCTGAGGTACCACTGTACTTCAAACTGGGAAAAATAAATACAGTAAATGGACAAAAGTGCAAAGACTCACAAAATGTTGAGGGGTATGCGTATCCCTGTGTCCCTCCAGAAAAAAGCACTGGTTAAAGGTGTTTGAGTATTGTTAGAAGACCCCTATTCCCCTCACAGAACTATAATTCTGAGTTCCTCACGAAGAGGGATTGATAGTTAAACTACTCTAATCAGTCACTTATAAACAACCCACTCAAAGTTCTTCTTTTCCTTGCTTTGTCCTCACATGGCCAGGGTTAATCCAGGTCAAATGCAATGGTACTTGCGGAAGGAACACAACAGTTAGCAGACTGCTCAAAAACTTTTTAAATTAGTTACACTTTTCCACAAGGGTAAAAACTGAACAGGGTACTGGATTTTCTCCACTATCTCTCTCTCATGTCGAGCAGCAGGCCGAAACACCCCCAGCCAGCTGGTCTACTCATGAGTAAAGCCCTGCAGAAACAGCTACTTGATTTAGAGATCTCCCTCCTTGAACTTGCATCTATAGCAGCTATTCCATCAGGCAGAGAGAGAGAGAGAGAGAGAGAGAGAGAGAGAGAGATATGAAATGGCAAGGTCTCTCCATGGCATCTGCTGAAAAACTAGCAACTTTTCAGCTTCTCTCTATTCCTGCTGTTACCTGCAAGATTTTGTTACTAAGAATTCATGCCTGAGCCTGTTCTTTCTCCCTTCTCCCTCCCAGGCCCTTTTTCCTTTTGTGTTGTGAGCCCTAGGGAAGCGACTGTCTTTTTTCACTGATCTTTTAAGCCGCTGTGGGAGCCTTTGTTTGGCAGAAGAGTGGGACAACCACAAACAGCACCGCAACAACAACATAGCTGGGCCAGCCCGCTATTTAGACCCCAAGGTTCCTTGGGATATCTTCTTTCGGAACTATGCTTTTTAAAGATTACAAAATCCAGAAGTGGGCTTTAAGCAGTGAGGATGCCAACTGCAAAGAAATGCATATTGTTCCAGGTTAATGCTAGGATTTATTCTGGGGAAACCAGTTTGTCCAGCCTTAAGGGACTTAACAAAAGAAATTAGGTAAAGGTAAAGGTACCCCTGGGACGCAGGTGGCGCTGTGGGTTAAAGCCTCAGCGCCTAGGACTTGCCGATCGAAAGGTCGGCGGTTCGAATCCCTGCGGCGGGGGTGCGCTCCCGCTGCTCGGTCCCAGCGCCTGCCAACCTAGCAGTTCAGCAAGTAGATAAATAGGGACCGCTTACCGGCGGGAAGGTAAACGGCGTTTCCGTGTGCGGCTCTGGCTCTGGCCAGTCTTGACAGACTCTGGGGTTGTGCGCCCATCTCACTTAAGAGGCCAGGGGCCAGCGCTGTCCGGAGACACTTCCGGGTCACGTGGCCAGCGTGACATCGCTGCTCTGGCCAGAGCCAGAGCCAGAGCCGCACACAGAAACGCCGTTTACCTTCCCGCTGGTAAGCGGTCCCTATTTATCTACTTGCACCTGGAGGTGCTTTCGAACTGCTAGGTTGGCAGGCGCTGGGACCGAGTAGCGGGAGCGCACCCTGCCGCAGGGATTCAAACCGCTGACCTTTCGATCGGCAAGCCCTAGGCGCTGAGGCTTTAACCCACAGCGCCACCTGCGTCCCTTAAAAGAAATTAGGTTCAAACAAATACTATTCTGTCCCATTTGGAAACACCTGTATAACTGCAATGGTTTTATTTGGGTTTTTGTTTTTTTAACATGGAATATTCACAGAGTTGTAGAGTTGGAAGGGACTACGAGGATCACATAGCCCAATTACTAATTAATTATTATTTAATTATTAATTATTAATTATTTTTAAATTAATACTAATAATGGTGGTGGTTGTGACCGGCCCTGGGACCTCATAGTGAAGATCGGTTAAGAAACCCCTTAAAAAGAATCTATTCGACATCAACTGTGTCTGCCCGAAGTGTGGCAGCAGCGAGCAAGCGAAAGCCTGCGCGCTCTGGGGCCGCCGCCGAAGCGCTTGGACGAGAGAAAGTTGGGACAAAGAAAGCGAAAGCGAGCAAGCAGCCCCGCCACGTCGGAAGCTGTTCGATTACCCCGATCTCGGCCTCCGCGAAGTTCAGCGAGCAGCAGCAGCAGCAGCAGCACCGCCCAGGGCGAGAGGAGGAGGAGGAGGAGGAGGAGCAGGGAGGGGAGACACTTACGCCGTTGCCTACAGTTTGTTGGACGGATTTGGCGGAGGCAACTTGGCTGATCTCGATCCCTCGACGGCGCCACTCGCCCCGCGCCAAGAGGAAGGGGCCGTCCCTGCCTGCCTTGGGGGAAGAGGCTGGCCCGCCCAGGCACTTGTTGCAGAGGAGGACGGACTGGTCCGGCGGAGTTTCCTCGGCCGCCTCCCTGGCACTGCGCGGAGTCCCCCGAGGGAAAAGCCAAGGTCAGTGAACTCTGGACTGCCCGGGCTCTCGCTGCTTCGCGGTGGGATTCAGTCGCATGCCTGCTAATACAGCTTCCGCAATCATAGAGCATAAGAAGATGCAGGATCAAATCTTCACCAAATCTTCCAAAATTCAGTATCCTTGGATGTCCACCGGGGTCTAGGTAAAAGTAAAGGGACCCTGACCATTAGGTCCAGTCGCAGACGACTCTGGGGTTGCAGCGCTCATCTCGCTTTATTGGCTGAGGGAGCCGGCGTACAGCTTCTGGGTCATGTGGCCAGCATGACTAAACCGCTTCTGGCGAACCAGAGCAGCGCATGGAAACGCCGTTTCCCTTCCCACCGGAGCGGTACCTATTTATCTACTTGCACTTTGAAGTGCTTTCGAACTGCTAGGTTGGCAGGAGCTGGGACTAAACAACGTCACGGGGATTCGAACCGCCGACCTTCTGATCGGCAAGTCCTAGGCTCTGTGGTTTAACCCACAGCGCCACCCGCGTCCACGGGGGTCTAATGGGATGGGGAAAGGAGGAAAGCTTGTCTCTGTCCACACAGAGCACGCAGATCCACAGAGGACCGTAGAACATCGAAACTGATTTATCTCAAAGCAGACCAATGGTCCATCTAGCCCAGTGTTGTCTACACCGATTGGCAGCAGCTCTCCAGGGTTTCTGTCAGGCAGGAGCAGGCATAGGCAAACTCGGTCCTCCAGATGTTTTGAGACCGCAACTCCCATCATCCCTGACCACTGGTCCTGTTAGCTAGGGATGATGGAAGTTGTAGTCCCAAAACATCTGGAGGGCTGAGTTTGCCTATGCCTGGTCAGGAGGCTCTGCCAAAGTTTTGCAGGAAGGGAAGTGATGGGGAAGTGCTCTTGGAAAGTGCGAGAGAACACTTACAATCATGGAACTGTGGAGTTGGAAGGGACCCTGAGGGCCATCTAGTTCAACCCGCTGCAATGCACTCGTTTTGACACAGTATCCCCTAAGTGCAATGAACCCGTTGCCTGGAAATCCCTGCTGTGTGTCGTGATGGAAGCTGAGCTGCAAAGGGTTGCTTCCAGAAAATTTTTATCAAAAGCGGTCCCATTGAACTAGCCATGCCCATTGATTTCAATGGGTCTACTCGGATTAGGATGAACAGTGGACACCACTGCAAGCATCTTTAGAAGGTGGACTCTTGATCATTGGAGGTATTTAAGCAGAGATTGGATGACCATCTGTCGGGGATTCGTTAGCTGGGCTTTCTTCATTGCAGGGGGTTAAACAAGATGACCCTTGGCATTCCCTTCCATGTCTACAATTCTGTGCTTCTTTGGACAGGGGGCATTTGGTGGAGAGGGTGGGGTCTGCTCTGCTCCAATGTGATTGCACCACGATTGTTCGAGAGATTAGATTTCAGTCAGGTAATTCAGACGGCTTGGCTTCGGTCCATCCCTTACCCCTGCTCAATATCGTGTATCTTACTTTGCTTACATAAAAGTGTTTCCCATGTGATTCACGGCGATATTGTGAAACTCTCTCTGACTCACTCTCTTCCTTCTGTTTATTTAGCCGTTTATTTAGCTGTTTATTGAGCCTTGTATACTTTGTTAGCCAAGGGATGCGGGTGGCGCTGTGGGTTAAACCACAGAGCCTAGGACTTGCCGATCAGGAGGTCGGCGGTTCGAATCCCTGCAACGGGGTGAGCTCCCATTGCTCGGTCCCAGCTCCTGCCAACCTAGCAGTTTGAAAGCACGTCAAAGTGCAAGTAGATAAATAGGCATCGCTCCGGTGGGAAGGTAAACGGCGTTTCCGTGTGCTGCTCTGGTTCGCCAGAAGTGGCTTAGTCATGCTGGCCACATGGCCCGGAAGCTGTCTGCGGACAAACGCCAGCTCCCTTGGCCTATAGAGCGAGATGAACGCACAACCCCAGAGTCAGTCACGACTGGACCTAATGGTCAGGGGTCCCTTTACCTTTACTTTGTTAGCCAAGGACCCTCAGAAAATCGGGAGTCAGCCCCTTTTCTCTTCTTTGTACATATTTGAGACATCTGCAGCATGTGAAAACAGAGCATCCTGCACAAACACCACTCATCCATTTTGCAGGGTGGAGTTTGGGAGATGAGCTGATAGGTTTGGGAAGCTCAGGAGTAGAGCATCTGCTTTGAGTGCAGAACGCCCCTCGTTCAATCCTTGACATCTCCACATAGGGCTGAGAACATCCCTTGAGAGCTGCTGCCAGTCTGTGTAGACAACACTGAGCTAGATGGACTCAATATAAGTCGGTTTCCTGCCTTTGGGATCCATAAGGTTGTGGCTCTGCTGCTATATTGACTGCTTTGAGGCTTACAGAGTCTTCAGGGTTTTTCTGCTCTCAAAACATGTCACTGCAGAGAGACCAAGCTGGTTGATGCCCTCAAGCTGCCATGAAGACCTTGCTTCGATGCTTCTGGAGCCTGCGGCAGCCTCCTTGCACTCTCTTTCGCCAAGCCAAGAGACACCTGGCCTCTCCGATCATCTCGCATTACGAAGCTATAAACCATGGTGAACTGGATGTGCCTGAGTATTTTAATTTTGCCAGGGATGTTCTGGACAGGTGGACCCAAGAGGAAAAGGTAGGGGTTTGGCTGTTTGTGGGGGGGACAGGTAGGAAAACCAAATATTAATAGTACTGTAGTGCACTTGGTCTCCCTGGAGCACAGAGGAACCTGAAACTTATTTTTTAAAATAAAAGTAAAAATTAAACAATAGCAACATTTATATTCTTCACAAAGTTTATACACCTCTTGATTGTAACAACTACCACCACCACCACAACAACAATCCCCAAAGCGGTGTATAAAACAGATCAAACAAATTATCAATAAAAATGAACAACAATAACTTGAGATTTTTGAACTTTTTAAATAGCAGTAGACTACTAAAAACAGATTAACGCTTGCATCAAGAAGAAAAACTTCAATAATGCACAAGAATAAAGAAAAACAATGCAACGGAATAATTTTTTAAAAATATATATATTTGGGTTGTTTCATTCATATTCCATGGAGGGAAAATATTTTGATTAGAATTGCTGGTGTTTGAGGGTAGTAATATTTTTTTAAAGGGTTTATTTTATTCATAAATATCAGGATGCCTTCAAAGTCTTATATTCTCATTTAAAGAGGAAAAGTTACTAAGAATTCCACATAGTAGCATATTTCACAGGAGCCATTTGAAACATCAATAATATACAAAATAATTTTTTGCAACATAGTTGAAAATGAAGCATAGAGGCTGGTGGCTTCATTCAGCGATGTGTTCCCCAAATTGAAAGATGCAGGGAAGTCTTGGATTCAACCCTCCAAGACCGCCTGATTCTTGTGTCAGGAGCATCCTCCTCCACGATGCCGCCTTCTTCTTCTTCTTCTTCTTCTTCTTCTTCTTCTTCTTCTTCTTCTTCTTCTTCTTCTTCTTTGGCGATCCCTTGTAGCCAAGGAAGGTTATCTTCCATAAACACGGTTTTAACAATGAGTCCGTAAGTGACTGTGGAGGCCAATTCTGGATCCACACGTCCTTCCACAGTGGGGACATTGGTTTCCGGGCGGGAGTTGATCACGGTGTAGATTTGCCAAGCGTGCCTTCCTCTTAGCACGTTTCTCCCTTGCGTCCTGAGTTCGAATGTCTTCAAAGCCCATGGCACCTTTGGTAAAGGCTGTTCTCCAATTGGAGCGCTCGCAGGCCAGTGTTTCCCAGTTGTCTGTTTTTATACTACATTTTTTAAGATTTGCACTGATTGACATAAACTAGACAGACCACTGCTACTTTGAAGCTTGCCTGCCAGAAACGTGTCCCAAGTGTATTGTCACTGAAGGGTTAACAACATCCCATCCTCCCTTATTTGCCTATACCACAGCATAGAATAATGCAGTTCAGTGATGTCTTTAAATCTCTTTTGTTGACCACCAGCATTACACTTTCCATTTTTAAGTTCAGAATAATGTAGTTGGTTTGGAAGACGATCGTCAGGCATCCGCACAACATGACCAGTCCAACGAAGCTGATGTTGAAGAATCACTGCTTCAACACTGGTTGAAGCACCTTGCCTTCAATCGCCATTTGTTCCCTCTGCTGACTTCAGCTGTAGCTCAGTGATTAAGCAGGTGTGTTGCATGCAGAAGGCCTCAGGTTTAGAGAGACCTCCATCTGAATCCCTGGAGAGCTTCTGACAGTCGCTGCGGCACAATATTGAGACAGATGGACCAATGGTCTGACTTGGCCTGAGGCGGCTTCCTGTGTTCCTTCTCTCACACATAGGAGGGGGAAGGCCACTTAAGCGAAGGGCTCTAGCTCAGTGATAGAACATATGCACACAGAAAGTCCTGTGTTCGATTTCCGGCATCTCCAGTTAGGGCTGGGAGGCTCCTGTGCCTGAAAACCTGGACAGCTCCAGCAGGTCAGTGTAGAGAAAACCAGAATAGATGTACCAATGGACTGGCTCTTTCTAAGGCATCTTGCGTTCCTATGATGTAGGCCTGCGACATAAAAATATATGGAGTTTGGCTGCAGCTGAGGAAATAACCCACAAAGTAATGGCGCTGACAGGAATAGAGAAAAATGGTTGCTTTTTTCAGCTACCTGACATGAAGGACATGAAGTTGTTTTAAATGTTGATTTTAATGCTATAACCCATCCTAGGACCTTAGGTTCAAGGGAGAGTAATAAATGATTTACTGCAATAATGATGATGATTACATTGTTATTATTAATAATAAAATTAATACTTACCTGACTGGTAAAATTAATACTTACACTCCTCTTCATCCTGGAGAAGAGTGACTAGTGGGGTGCCACAGGGTTCTGTCTTGGGCCCGGTCTTATTCAACATCTTTATCAACGACTTGGATGATGGACTCAAGGGCATCCTGATCAAATTTGCAGATGACACCAAACTGGGAGGGGTGGCTAACACCCCAGAGGACAGGATCACACTTCAAAAGGACCTTGACAGATTAGAGAACTGGGCCAAAACAAACAAGATGAATTTTAACAGGGAGAAATGTAAAGTATTGCACTTGGGCAAAAAAAATGAGAGGCACAAATACAAGATGGGTGACACCTGGCTTGAGAGCAGTACATGTGAAAAGGATCTAGGAGTCTTGGTTGACCACAAACTTGACATGAGCCAACAGTGTGACGCGGCAGCTAAAAAAGCCAATGCAATTCTGGGCTGCATCAATAGGAGTATAGCATCTAGATCAAGGGAAGTAATAGTGCCACTGTATTCTGCTCTGGTCAGACCTCACCTGGAGTACTGTGTCCAGTTCTGGGCACCACAGTTCAAGAAGGACACTGACAAACTGGAACGTATCCAGAGGAGGGCAACCAAAATGGTCCAAGGCCTGGAAACAATGCCTTATGAGGAACGGCTAAGGGAGCTGGGCATGTTTAGCCTGGAGAAGAGGAGGTTAAGGGGTGATATGATAGCCATGTTCAAATATATAAAAGGATGTCACATAGAGGAGGGAGAAAGGTTGTTTTCTGCTGCTCCAGAGAAGTGGACACGGAGCAATGGTTCCAAACTACAAGAAAGAAGATTCCACCTAAACATTAGGAAGACCTTCCTGACAGTAAGAGCTGTTCGACAGTGGAATTTGCTGCCAAGGAGTGTGGTGGAATCTCCTTCTTTGGAGGTCTTTAAGCAGAGGCTTGACAACCATATGTCAGGAATGCTCTGATGGTGTTTCCTGCTTGGCAGGGGGTTGGACTCGATGGCCTTTGTGGTCTCTTCCAACTCTATGATTCTATGATTCTATGATTCTATGACTGCTGGCAAGATTGACAGGAGTGTTGATGCCTGCTGATGTTCATTGCTTGTCTTTAGCTGTCTAGTTATATTTTGTTGTACATCCTTGAAAATTAGTAAAAAATACTTTGGAAACAGCAGAACAGAAGCAAGATCCTGGCACTAGATATCACATACATACAGACACACACCGCCGCTTTCCTTTTTCTTTGCCTATTTTAAAAAAATATTTTAAATGAAGAATTCCCCATAATACAGTAAGATTACAACTACAGAAAATACAAATCAAATAAGTAAAATATGGAGTCCTCTCTTAAAAGTACCGTATTTTTCGCTCTATAAGACGCACCAGACCACAAGACGCACCTAGTTTTTGGAGGAGGAAAACAAGAAAAAAAATATTCTGAATCTCAGAAGCCAGAACAGCAAGAGGGATCGCTGTGCAGTGAAAGCAGCAATCCCTTTTGCTGTTCTGGCTTCTGGGATAGCTGTGCAGCCTGCATTTGCTCCATAAGACGCACACACATTTCCCCTTACTTTTTAGGAGGGAAAAAGTGAGTCTTATAGAGCAAAAAATACGGTAATTCTCGGCCCTTACCACTCACAGAGAACAGTAGTTCCTGCTCCTCCCAGCGCTGACCTGGGATATTTCCTTTCTCCTCCAAGTCCGAGAGACCCGACATTTCCCTATCTCTCTCTCTCTCTCTTTTTTATAAATGATATTTATTCAAATTTTAAAGGTTACAAAGGGAAGCAAAAAAGAAAACAAAACCAATACATAAAAACAAGTCACATCAAAGAAAAAAGAAAAAAGAAAAACAGATAAAAAGGGGGGAAAAATACATACAATAAAAAAAGAACAAATCAAACCTTAACATAACTTTCTTTCTTTAGCTTATTTCCTTGACCTCCTCACACCTCCCCTCTATGTATTCTAGTTCAGTTAAATATTTCAGCAAATCCTTCATCTTTGTTTTTATCCTAATAATTTATCTTAATATACTGTAATTTTACATTCTCTTCTTTCACCAATTAACCATCCATTTTTACTTTATTTAATATTGTCTGTCATTAAAACTAATATATTTGAACTTGATCTCTTAAGACATTTCCCCTAGGGCCATAAAATTTTCATTCCACGATTTCCCATCTCTCATCAATTTTGTTTTTTAAGAAAATCTCCATATATACACTTTAAATTCCCAATTTTCTTCCACCGTCTCCCCTCCCCGGTCTCGGCCCCTGCCGTCAGTCCCATCAACCTCCAACAGTCCATCAACCTGGAGATCTTATATCCGAGGCTCTTAACTCTTCTTGACATCCCTTCTGCCGATCTTCTTGATAATCTTTGATGCTAAAAAGCAGATCTTGGGGGAGCTCCAACCCAATGATGCTTAGATTCCTTCTTAGCAAGTCCGCCAGATTTCCATAGTTGAGGCTAGGGCCCACAAAGTATTCCAAATCTTGTTTCACAATTCCTCCAAGTCCAAAGGCCCCAAAAGCTCCAAGCTCCTCCTGGCCCACATCCATATCCCAAAGGTCAATTGATCCCTGCATAAGGGGATCTCTCCCACTTTCCTTTTCCAAACCAGGCCAGGCTCCCATTTTTACAATCTGGCTTTTCCTAGTTACAGTCATATAGAGCTTCAACTTATAATCCTCCATTTGCCTCTGTAAGTTTAAGGCTCCCCTTGTATTGCATTATATTCAACAACGGCAACTTTCTCCTTCTCCAATTCATCAATTTGTTCAATTAAAATAGATTCCTGTGCCAGATTTTTGTCAACTTCTTTACTGCTGCCCACTTTTGTTCCCAAGATATCAATATTGGTAGCCATAATATCTATCTGTTTATGCAACTTTCCCAACAAATAGAATGTCCTATTCAGTACAGAGACTACTTCTTCCTTAGCCGACATTCTTGAGATGTTCAAGGTCAAAACTGATTTCCCACAGTCTTTATCTTAGCAGCTGCACTCTTGTAACAATGTTCCAAGGCTCCCTCTAGAGGAAGCCAGACTTCATTTGTATCAATCCACACAATTCCAGCACAATTCCAAAAGTAAATTTAGTGACAATTTTTAGTTACTTTTTCTTCTTTTTAAGCGCAGAAGCGGACAATGGAAACAATGTCCTTCTTTTAGACTAGCTGTCAAATTTATCCTGTTCACCGTCGATGGGCTTTTTGCAAACCGCTCCCAGGTTCAGAGACGTGGTGCTTCAATTTTAAGTTTTCACCTTCTCCTACAGGTTCTCCCCCGCTTCCAGGGGGGGATTAAATAATTTCAATCAGTGGCGTTTTGATCCTTTACATAGGACTTTCCAAGACCTTAGTTAGCAAGTACTTTGCTTCAGTCTATTTACAGAAAGGGAAGGTGGACTTCCTGTTTGAGCCTTCCCCGTTCGGTGCCAAATTAACTTATTTAAGAGTCCAATCTTCCGTTCTACTCACGGGTTGTTGTTTAAAGTCCAATTGTCCACAGGAAAAAAGTCAGCGCTCTCCGACAGCGGCAATGCGGCTTCACTCCGTGAAAGAAGCGGTCGATTCAAAGCACCGTGCCGCTCACCCCACGTCGCTCCGGATTCCCGTTGCCGGGTCTCCCCGCGAGTAGGGGGGGCGCAAAAGGTTCCAGCCGAATCCCAAGTTCACAGGCTTCTTCCGCCTGTGATTTCTGGGGGTCTCCGCCTTCGCCGTGGCGGTCAGACCCTATTTCTCACGGAGCGGGTTCCTCCCGATCGGAGGAGCTCCGCCATTGCCCTATCTCTCACCCAAGGTCCTCCATTGGCCACAACTGACCACACTTCTATATGATTCATACATATAAAATGGCTCTGTGGATTAGGTTGTTAATAATGTCTTCTCTGCTAGGATGGAAAGAGGCCTCCGAACCCAGCCTTCTGGTGGGTGGATGACCAGAGCAAAGAGGTGAAGTGGAGCTTTGAGGAGCTGGGAGTCTTATCCCGGAAAGCTGCCAACATGCTGGCCAATCCCTGCGGCTTACAGACGGGCGACAGGGTCATGGTGGTTCTTCCAAAGCTTCCCGAATGGTGGCTGATGAATGTGGCTTGTATCCGGACAGGTCAGTCAAGATTCGAGGAGAGAAAAGAGGGGGCTCCCTCCCCAGAAAAAGTGCTGTTTTCCCCAGTGAGAAGATTTAGCAGTAGACAAATATTCTCCACTGACAGCTTGACAAAAAAAACAGCAACACAATTTGCGGGGAAATTGGGAGGAAAGGGAATGCATTGCAGGATTCTCAGCTAAAGAATCCATGACATTGTACTCTTTGGATTTGGTCAGACAACCAGCTACAGATCCACATAACAATTTACATTCATTCAATCCCACATTTTACCAGCTTCCTTGAAAAAATACCATGGGGAACATTGTCAATAGCAGGCATCCCCAAACTCGGCCCTCCAGCTGTTTTGGAACTACAACTCCCATCATCCCTAGCTAACAGGACCAGTGGTCGGGGATGATGGGAATTGTAGTCCCAGAACATCTGGAGGGCCGAGTTTGGGGGTGCCTGGTCAAAAGCATTACCGAAATCAAGATTTCAGTTTTAAAATAAATTACTGTGTGGGAGGGAGAAGGAGCTGCAGAAGTGATGAAACCCACGTGCTCCCTTCTTTCATTTCCTGGCTAGCTTCAGAGGTCTGCATTTTTTAGAACGGATCAGTATTTTATTTATTTATTCACTGCAGGGGTGGGGAACCTCAAGCTTGGGAGGCAAACGTGGCCCTCTAAGCCTCTCTATCTGGCTCTGGGAATTCTCCCTGGCCATACCCCAGGATGTGTCCTTGAACTCCCATGATGCCTCTTGCTTGTCCGAAAAGAGGATCTAGAAGGGTGTGAGAATGTGTGGAGTTTGCAGGTTTTGCTCTTCCCACTTAAGCCCTTGGCCGCACCCACCAATGTCAGGTGTCCCTCAGACTGGAATGTGACCCTTTGGCTGAAAATGGTCCCACATACCTGCTTTACAGGGTCTAAGTTGCCCCTCTTCCTCCTAGGAAAGTCGGGACAAAAAATAGTTCCCCCGCCATTTTCTCCACACGTGAGGAAGGTTAGGCTCAGAGATAGTGACTGGCCCAATGAGTCATCTAGCAAGTCTGACAGATTACTGGGAATTTTTACCTTGGTTTCTCCAGAGGTAGTCCAACAGTCTAGCCCAGGAATGGGGAACCTTTGGGCCCTCAGGTGTCGCTGAACTACAACTCCCATCAGCCCCTAACAGCTAAAATAAGAGAACCCAATGATGATTGCTTTGTGGAAGAGTGGAAGCCTCTTTTGGATTATGGAAATAAATATTATAGTATGATAAATTCATGATCAGGATTTGAACTATGTGGAACAGAAGGAATTAAAGATTATTGTATTGTTGTTATGATATAAGAGAGAGGAGATAAGGTGCAGCATAGGGGAGAAATAATAAAAAAACCACCATGGAAAACAGGGTGGGAAGCCAATAAAACAAAAGAAAAATTCATTATGTATTGGGGTGTATATTAAATTTTTGAAATTTAATAAAATATAAATGAATAAAACAACAACTCCCCCCAGTCCTGGATATTGACCATACTGCTTGGGGCTGACAGAACATCTGAAGGACCCAAAGTTCTCCATAGCTGCTCTAACCACTACACCACCTTAGAATGAGACACCACTGTGTGTGCAGCCTTCCCAAGCATGGAGACTTTCTGGGTTTCCTGCTCACGTCATTCTCTGCTTCTTTTCTAGGTGTTGTTTTCATCCCAGGGACGCCCCAGTTAACCGCCAAAGACATCTCCTACAGGCTCCAGGCTTCCAAAGCCAAAGGCATCGTGGTCAGCGACGCCTTGGCCCCCGCAGTGGACTCGGTCCTGTCCGAATGCAAGTTTCTGAAAACCAAGCTTCTTGTGTCTGACAGCAGCAGAGATGGCTGGCTGAACTTCAGGGATCTCGTCCAGTAAGCATTGCAACAGACATGAATCGATAGCAGTAGAGATATTATTTAGATCAGTGGTCTTCAGCTGGTGCAGATTAATACCCAGGTCTGACTTCCCAAGCTGCAACATGGGATCCATTTTCACTTTTGATTTATACAGTGGTGCCTCGCAAGACGAAAAGAATCCGTTCCGCGATTCTCTTCGTCTAGCGGTTTTTTCATCTTGCGAAGCAAGCCCATTGACGGCTTAGCGGATTAGCGCTATTAGCAGCTTTTAGCGGCTTTTAGCGGCTTATCGGCTTATCGGATCAGCTGATAAGCGGCTTAGCGGCTTAGAAAAAGGGGGGTAAGGAAAAAAAAGTCGGAAAAACTTGCAAGCCCATAGGGAAATTCGTTTTGCGAAGCGCCTCCAAAACGGAAAACCCTTTCGTCTAGCGGATTTTCCGTCTTGCGAAGCGTTAGTCTTGCAGGGCACCACTGTACTCAATAGCAGAGCTGGACCGCTCATCAGACTGGATGAGGCAGCTGCATCAGGCAGCATCCCCCAAGGGGAGGCGTGCCTTTTCTGCCACCAGTCTCCCTGACCCCTAGAGGCAGAGAGGAGCTGGCAGCAGAGCTCTCCTCCTGCTGAGTTGGTGAGAGGGGAGGCATTCAGCCACTGGGAGAGCAGGGTTCGAATCCCCATTCAGCCATCAAGCTCAGAGGGTGACCTTGGGCCAGTCACTGTCTCTTAGCATAACCTCACAGGTTGTTGTGAGGATGAAATGGAGGGGAGGAGAACCACATACACCACCTTGAGATCCTTGGAAGATAAAGGTGGTACATAAATTTAATAATAATAATAATAATAATAATTTGAAAGTAGTGCCATAGTGCTTTCAGCCTATGGTGTGGATGTGGCCAATGACCCACTGGATTTCTGCCAAGGGTTACCGAATGGGTGCAGGATTCCAGCTGCTAGGTTCTGCTCATGATGTGTGTGTGTGGCTGCTGAGGAAGGGGAAAGTGTTGCCTGTCAATGCCATGCAATGTGATTGCTTTTTAAGATCAGCGTCTTCCGACCACGACTGCGCAAAGACCAAGAGCGAGGACACAATGGCCATTTACTTTACAAGTGGAACCACAGGAGCTCCCAAAATGGTGGAACATTCCCACTGCTTCCACGGCATTGGATTGATATCTGCCGCCAGGTAAAGCTTCAAAGTGCCATGGTAGCAAAAGCAGGGAATGGATGAGTCATAATAATAATAATAATAATAATATATTTATACCCCGCCCATCTGGCTGAGTTTCCCCAGCCACTCTGGGCGGCTCCCAATCAAATGTTTAAAACAGTACAGCATTAAATATTAAAAACTTCCCTAAACAGGGCTGCCTTCAGATGTCTTTTAAAGATAGGATAGCTGCTTATTTCCTTCACATCTGAAGGGAGGGTGTTCCACAGGGTGGGCGCCACTACCGAGAAGGCCCCCTGTCTGGTTCCCTGTAACCTCACTTCTCTCAATGAGGGAACCGCCAGATGGCCCTCGGAGCTGGATCTCAGTGTCTGGGCTGAATGATGGGGGTGGAGACGCTCCTTCAGGTATACATGGCATTCTGGATTGGGGCCTTCTTTGGGGATACTCTAATGACAGGGGTGGGGAATAGGATGCGGCTGCTGAGCTATATTCTGAGCCCTTCTCCTGGTCAGTAGGGATGGAGGAAGAATACGATTTGGCTTACTTTTACAGGATCTACATTGGTATCTTCTCAACATTATTAAATAGTGTTTTGTAATGCTTAATGGCAGTTTTCCATTGTCAGCGGCTCACTGCTCTACAGTTCGCCACCTGTATGGACTTTGCACTCTTTAGCCGACTCACCTTCTGCCTCCTTCAGCCTGATTTGCAGCACTTTTGCTGAGTCATCCTGTAACCTGCTTCCCAGAATCCTGATGCCCCGAGTCAGCAACTGGTTCCCCGTCTTCTGCTCCTTTCCCACATACATAGGCGCTGCATGGGTTTGTCTCCTTCGGCTATATTCTGGAATACGTCGGACCCAGGATGGGTTAAGACGACATGGAGTGGTGTTTTTGGTCCATGGATCAATGGGTCGTGCGTCTTTGTACACCGCCTGCCGCAATTTGAACCCGCCATCGTACTGAACGTAAGCGTGCAGGGCATTGCAGTGCCCTTTATGATGGTTCAGAAACGTCAGTTGACCCTAAATACAGCAACCGAGTTACTGATTGTGGTTCTGCTTGGAGCTTGTACAGTGGTACCTTGACTAAATTCCAGTCTATTATAAGTCCATTTTGGACTAAGTCCAATTGCAACCCGGAAATGAGTGCTCCGGGGTGAGTCTTTTTTTGACATAAGTCGGGCCCTGCTGCTGTTTTAGGGGTCGATTTTCATCGTCTGGTTCCCATTGAGGGTGTTTCGTTTGTTAATTGAGTCCCTCGCTGCTAATCAGAGGCTTTCTGTTGAGTCTGCCAGCTGTTGAGTCCTGAGCACCCATGCAACACAGTGATATTTGGAGGTTTTGTTTTTTCTATTTTTTGTGGTTTGGTTTGTGTGGCTTTTTCAGTTTTTTGACTGTGACTTCATTTTATGGGACTGACCTGTGACTGGCTTGTGACTTCGTTTTTGTGACTTGTTTTTGTGACTATGTGGAACCCAGTTCAGCTACTGGTTGATTGTATGACTGCAGAAATGGATAAAAGCCCCCCATCCAAACAATGACTATCATTATGTTATCCCCCCCCCCCCATCATACAGTGGTACCTCTGGTTACATATGCTTCAGGTTACAGACTCCGCTAACCCACAAATAGTGCTTCAGGTTAAAAACTTTGCTTCAGGATAAGAACAGAAATTGTGCTTCGGTGGCGCGGCGGCAGCAGGAGGCCCCATTAGCTAAAGTGGTGCTTCAGGTTAAGAACAGTTTCAGGTTAAGAACGGACCTCCGGAACGAATTAAGTACTTAACCCGAGGTACCACTGTATTTATTTTATAGTACAGTACATTGATTATTGCCTTCATTTTATGGATCAATGGTCTCATTACAGTAAAATTCCTGTTAAATTGCTGTTTTAGGGGGTGTTTTTCATTGTCTAGAATGGATCAATCCATTTTCAATTACTTTCTATGGGAAAGCACGCCTTGCTTTAAGTCTGCTTTGTTTTAAGACCGGACTTCTGGAATGGATTATGGTCTTAAATCAAGGTACCACTGTATATAAATCCTGTTTTAAAACAGCTGAACTGGTTGCACATTTGTCTTCAGGGCCCAATTCAAAGTGCACATGTTGGTGATTGAAGCTAATTTTTCTAAGGAGAGGATCTTTATCTGTTGTGAGGCAGATGTTTAACCAGCATGCAAGAAATCTCGCCCAGGCTACGGGCTCTACCTTTTGTTGACCTCCCTCTAGACACAAGGCCGCATAGGGTACACAGTGTGGGACAGCAAAAATCTTAAGAAGGAAAGCTGTCTGCACACGTTCTACCAGCTGGGTAAACCCTGGCAGCCAGACTGGAATTCCGTAGAGAAATTGAGCTATAACTTTGGCATTGAAGACCTTGAGGGCAGAGGGGATATGCGAATTACCTCTTGTTATAAAGAAATGCATTATGGCCTGCATAGATAAGGTACAGCAACTTGGGCTGTCAGTGGAATTTTTGTGATCAATGTCCGCACCATCTACCAAGGCTATAATAAAAACTAAGTTGTGGGACATTGAACGCCAGGAACTAACAGCAGCAGCAGAGAAAACATGTTCCCCTCTTAACTTTTAACTTTCTTGGGCATATGAAATTAACCACAATTATTTTGAATTTTTGCTTAATCCTCAAGAAAGAAGGGCATTTTCGCTGGCCAGGTTTTAATTCAAATCCTTCAAACCTCCTATGGGGAAGATTCTTGGGAATGGCGGAAGGAGAAAGAATTTGCCCATGTGAAGACCATCAGGTGGAAACTCTTACACATATGGTTCTTAAATGTAAACTATATGTTGATCTCCGCCAGCAGTTCCTAGATCAACTACATCCCCAAATGGAAACCAGAGTTAGAGGTCATACATTTTCTATTATTGGGGAATAATCAGGAGCTCACCAAGTTAGCGGCAAAATATCTTTATCTGGTTTTTTGTCGTTGAAACACATTGCAGATGTCTGATCTCCCTGGAGACCTAGAGATGTAATGTTAGACTGCTTTGCCTCTTTCATTTGACAAATGTTTTGTGTCACTGGGAAGGCGGTAATTCCGTATTGATTTGCTATGGATGTTTGTACGTGATGCCAATAAAAGGTTTGATGATCTTGATTGTCTCTATCTAGACTCTTGCCCGATACCCAATCACCACGTTCTGCACAGCTCCTACAGGATTCCGTATGTTGGTGCAGCAGGATCTTGCCAGGTACTTTTTACTGGGCTAACTGGAAAAGCGAATGCAAGGGGAAATGTCCTGTGTAAGCTGATGGGTGCCCTCCAGATTGTTGCCCTCGGTAGGCTTTGTGTCTCTTGGGCTGATGGGATTCCCCGTCCCCAGTCTAGGAAATGCGTGTGAAAATGCATGTGTGTCACTGCTAAGAGAGCATCATCTGTCCATATATGGAGAAGGGTCAGAGGTCAGAAGTGGAGCATCTGCTTTGCATGCAGAAGGCCCCAATCCTCAGCATCTCCAAGTAGGGCTGGGAGACACCCCTGTCTGAAACCCCGGAGAACTGTTGCCAGCCAGCGAAAACAATACTGAGTGAGATGGGCCAGTGGGCTGGCTCTGCTAAGGCAGCTCTCTATGTTCATCAACTTCCTGTAGGATAAATAGTGGGGTTTTTTTCAGATAGTGCTGTGTTTCCATTTTAAATCATGGAGGTTTTGGGGAGAGTATGGCTGAGTGAGCAGGAACACTTCCTGCTGCAACATTTTGTTGCAGTCATGGGTGTCCATGGGTGGGGCGGGCAGTTGCTCCCCCTGGATGAATCATAACCCCTAGGTTCCTACCTTTCATTTTATAAAAAAAAACCTGAGAGAAAACATACAGGCAACATTTTCTCTCTCTCTCTCTCTCTCTCCCTCTCTCTCTCTCTCTCTCTCTCAAATTAGCCTGATCCTCGCTTTCAGTTTCACTTTGTCTGCCCCCTACCCCTGCCCTGAAAAATTATTGTAGGCACCCATGGGTGCAAGCCTCACTTGTGGGTTTACTAATTGTCGCCATTTCTTATCAAGCTACAAATTCCCAAGCTTGGAGCATTGTGTGACAGGAGGGGAACCGCTCAACGCAGAGGTGTTGGAGCGATGGAAAACCCACACAGGGGTGGATATCTATGAAGGCTATGGACAAACAGAAACAGTATGTTTATCTTCTTTCTGGCGTGGCTGGGCATCTGGCAAACTCACCACAATGCAGTTGATAGATCTTTTAAATCAAGGGTGGTGTGGGGAAGGCCTTTTCAGCCCAGCCTTTTCTGAGGAAACTTCCGGGGGCTGCATGCCAGTGGGCTGAGTAGGAAATACAAAAATTGCCTCTGTATAGGAGGCTGGTTTCCACATACATTTCTGTAGCCCTTTTGCTCCCAGACAAAAAACTGTGTCTGTCTATATTTCCTATCTGTCTTTGTTTTGAAGCAGCTGGGGGAGTAAAGGCTTGCATTTGGGAATTCAGGACTCTGCATGACAAAGTGAGAAGCCATGATGGCTTAAGGGTTTTCAGGACGCTCCTGACATTTTGGGGGCAGTTGGAGACTAGGCAATATTTTCTGCTCAAGCAACAATGGAGAGGGCTTATTACCCTCCCAAACTACAGTGGTGCCTCGCAAGACGAAATTAATCCGTTCCGCGAGTCTCTTCGTCTAGCGGTTTTTTCGTCTTGCGAAACAAGCCCATTGACGGCTTAGTGGATTAGCGCTATTAGCGGCTTATCGGCTTAGCAGATAAGCGGCTTAGCGGCTTAGAAAAAGGGGGGATAAAGGAAAAAAACCCGCAGGAACTCGCAATACATTTTCGTCTTGCGAAGCAAGCCCATAGGGAAATTCGTTTTGTGAAGCACCTCCAAAACGGAAAACCCTTTCGTCTAGCGGGTTTTCCGTCTTGCGAGGCATTCGTCTTGCGGGGCACCTCTGTAGTGAGAACTCTCAAATGTTATTTGGCTTTGTTTTATCTCTCTCTGCTCTTACAGGTAGCCATCTGTACGAATGTTAAAGGGATGAAAATCAAACCGGGCTCCATGGGAGTGGCGTCTCCACCGTATGATGTCCAGGTACAAGCACGAATATAAACTTACCAGACTGGTGTCCGTCTGAAGACTGGGCAACCTGTTTATTGAGCACTCACCTTGATTTGTTTGTACAGAGTTTGCAGGGAGGTTAAATGATGTTTACTGAGTGTTCATTCTACTTTGTTGTGAGGTGGTTGGGCAACACTGCATCAAGGAAGTCCCACATTTTCCAGTGTATCTTCCAGTCACTTTCCTTACTTCCAAAACTCTGATTTGGTGGGGCGGGAATGGGTTTTAAAATTGTATTCCATAGAACTTAATGGAAATCACTAGAAACGTATTCCCACCATCACTAATCTAAATATTCTAATTCATTTCCCATTTCTTGATATACTGGCCTATAATGGAACCCTGGGAGCAAGCAGAGATATCCGTCTTAACGGGAGCCATTGAGAACCGAGCCAAACCGTAAAGTGTACCATTGTTCGTGGAGATATGTGTGTGACTTTTAAATCAACAAAGGTTGGCTGAAACAATATAAGCGTTTTTTTATCTTTTGCTTCTACAGATTGTGGATGATGAAGGCAAAATTCAGCCTCCGGGGGTAGAAGGGGACATTGCTATCAGAATCAAACCAAAGCGACCGTTTTGCCTTTTCTCACAGTACTTAGTAAGTATTATTTTTAGCATGTCAACAACGTGGTGATAGATAGAACAGCTTCACTTTGCAACCAAGCTGAGGACATCAGTTGCATTTAGCTCCAGGTCTAGATTTTTGCTATGTTACAGGGTCCAGTGGTAGTACAACATGCAGTGTATTAAGGCTGGATATGGATCTAATTGCATGCTAATCTAAGGTTCAATCCCCAGTATCTCTAGATAATGCTGGAAAAGATCTCTTTCAGAAACCTTGGAGAGCTTCTGCCAATCAGTGGAGACAATACTAGGCTAGGTGGATCAATAACCTAATCCTATTATAAGGGAGTTTCTTATGTTCCTACCCCTGATGCTCACAGCCATGTAGTTCCGCAAACCTGGCTGTTGTCAGGGGTGGGTGTTATCAGGCAGCTGGCAAGGCCCACATCCCAGCATGAGACCCACTGCCAATTCTTTTCGTCCTCCTGGCTCTGCTCCTCCTCTGCCTTGCTGTTTCTGCTTCTTCACCTGCCCTCTCCTGCAATAACAAGAGCAAGGAGTTTGAGCAGCATCCTCTGCTCATCTTGCCCTCTTCCCTTCGGGTGGTGGTTTGGTTTAGACTCCGGTGGACAGTACAAGCAAATAGGCTGCAGAGGTAGCAAAGAGATGGAGGAGGGAGGACCCACTCAGGGAAGGGAGGAAGAGAGAGCCTCTCGTTCAAGGGCCCACTGAGATCTGGAGTCAGCACTTTTTTGGCAGTAATCAAACCAAGAGCAATTCACCTTGCTATTTTGTCTTGGGACACCATTGCCAAAAGGGACAGACTGGCAGGCATCGGTGAAAATGTATTGAATGATGTTTGGTTGTTGTCAGGATAACCCTGAGAAAACCGCAGCCACCGAGCGTGGTGATTTTTATGTCACTGGAGACAGAGGGATTAAAGATGAAGAAGGCTATTTCTGGTTTGTTGGAAGATCAGATGATCTGATTAATTCTGCCGGGTAGGTTCAGTTCGGTTGGCTTCCCCCCTTTGACCTGTGCTATTAAGCGACAAAAGGCGTAGGAGTGACCTCCCCTTCCTTCTGTCTCTTAGGTATCGTATCGGCCCATTTGAAGTGGAGAGCGCCTTGATAGAGCACCCAGCTGTGGTGGAATCGGCTGTGGTCAGCAGCCCAGATCCTGTGAGAGGAGAGGTAACAGAGAGTCAGGCAGCCAACACATTCTGCAACACATGATACTCAGCAGCAGAAAGCCACACGCAGTGCGCTTGCTTGGGGAACATATCATAAATCTTGACACATTGCAGCGGTATAGGTGGTGCTGTATTTCAGACACATGCCTGAGCAGGGGAGGTATAAAAATGTTCTTGGTGGGCAAACTCACCTCGGTTCATTTGGCTGCAAAAAGAAAAGTGAAAAAAACAAAAAAACAGTTGCATCCCCAACGCCCATTTTTTGATGTTACCAGGATCTAAATATCCCCTGCAGATCCTGCCAATTTCCATGAGTTCCTAAATCTTCTTCTCTCCCTGCTCGCTCATCCCTATGGTTAATCCAACATTTAAGGATTAATCTATGTGTGCTTCCAGTTCTTTAAGTGAGGATCCGCCTGCTGCTAAAACAGCAACATTCATACTCAAGGGGCTCACAGGCTCAGAGAAACACCCAAGGTTTGCAGGCATACAAAACATTTAGGGGTGAATCCAAAGTGGGGGGGAAACCTTTTGAGGACTGAGCATGCTTAGTGGGAGGTAGAATGGAATGCAGTACCTTGAAAATGGCACCAGCTGGAACTCGGAACAGGAGCACAGAGCACTCCACACAGCAGTATTTTATTTTGGCTAATGATCAATATCCTATCCCAAGCACCCAGTCACACTGATGCCTATTTTTTCTTCTGAGTCGTTAATGCATATATGATTGGCATCCCATAGGTGGTGAAAGCCTTTGTCATCCTGTCTTCTGCCTTTATATCGCACGATCCAGAAAAATTAATCAAGGAGCTCCAGGATCACGTGAAAAATGTGACTGCTCCTTACAAGTATCCTAGAAAGGCAAGTATCTTCCCAGGTCCTAACAGGGAAATTAAAATGGGTTGTAGATTCGTTGAAATTGGTGAACATGATTAATTTAGACATTAATTTCAGTGTGTCTATTGTGAAGAGGAATTGACTGGTTTTTAAATTGTTTTGCAAACTCTGAGATGCTCTGGTAATGAATTAGTCCAAGGCTGCAAAAAAACTGAGATGCACTCTCATTTTTTGCCTACCCAGGTTGAGTTTGTTCGGGAGTTGCCCAAGACGGCAGCAGGGAAAATCCGAAGGAACGTATTAAGGAATCAAGAATGGGGAAGAGTGTAGCTTTGGCTGAACATCTGCAAACGAAGAACCTTCCTGCAGTACTGCTGTTTGTCGGCAAAGAGGTTCACTCAAAAAAATGTACTCTCCATTAAAGTTACTTCTAAAAGTTTCATCTGATTGTCCCCTCACCTGAAATGTTGGACTTGCAGTTTCCCTTCTTTCCAAAGTGGAACCATGATGCGTCAGGAACCCTCAATCATTCTGTCTCCTTTTTTTTTTTATGAGATTGGGGAAGCTGTAGCTCTTCAGGTGATGATCAACTTCCATTGGTTCCAGCCAGCAACAACAACAATTTTATTATTTGTACTCCACCCATCTGATTGGGTTGTCCCAGCCACTCAGGGCAGCTTCCAACATCTGTAAAAACATAGTAAGACACCACAGATTAAAAGGCTTTCCAATACAGGGCTACCTTCAGCAGTCTTCTAAAGGTTATATAGGTACTCATCTCCTTGACATCTGACGGGAGGGCGTTCCACAGGGTGGGTGCCACTACTGAGAAGGCCCTCTGCCTGGTTCCCTGTAGCTCCACTTCTTGCAGTGAGGGAACCACCAGAAGGCCCTTGGAGCTGGATCTCAGTTTCTGGGCCAAACGATGGGAGTGGAGACGCTTTTTCAGGTCAGAGGTGATGGGAGTTGGAGTCCAGCAACATCTGTGGGTCACGATCCCCAAGCCTTGTTGTAGTAGAGACAAACATCCAGTTTTCATTTGATTTCCTTTCTCTACATGTCAGGGAACTGCCATCAGTGCTGGAGGGAGAGAGCAAAATCCAGAGGGATTCCAGAGAGCGTCCCGGGATTGGGAGAGGCAGCCCATCTTCTGGGGAAGACAATCAGCGTAGCACCAGTGGAGAAGGGGGGCAGATGGGGGAAGTGGCGAGGCGGTCCCATGACTCCTTGCCGGGGACCAGCGGGGAGAGTAGGGGTCCTCCGCTGCCTACGCCCTCCTTGCGCAGAAGGCTTTCACGCAGAGAGAGTAGGAGGAGACTAGGCGTCAAAGAGCTTCTTTGCTGGAAGAAGTTTAAGAAACGCCCACTGACGGATTCTGCCAGCGATTGAGACAGCCACGGGTGAGTGGCTGTCCGGACAGAAAAGGTTCACTCAGGCAACCCAGCCAGGTGTTTGCACCGGCTTACGCATGAGCAACCCCTAGAACCATTACACTACATAAGTGATTTGCACAGTTGCATTGATGAAACGTTGCCAAAAACACTGTTGATGTTACCTTGTGTACAATTACATCAAGAGTTTTGATAGGAAGGGCCATAGTTCCGTGGTAGGGGATATGCTTTGCATGCAGGTCAGATCCTGTTCCCATTCTCTCCACTGATGGGTTAGGAACAGACCGCTGTCTAAAACCCGAGGATTGCTGCCAGCCAGTCTAAACCAGAGACAGAGAACCTGTGGTCTTCCAGATGGAGTTTTAGGGCTGATGGGAGCTACCATCCACACTGGCATGGCCCTGTGGTTAGGGAGATGACAGGAGTTGGAGTCCAACAAATATCTTAGAGGACTGCAGATTCTCCTTCCCTGATATGGACTTAAGGCAGAAAGTGGGTGAGTTGAGGCCAGACTCCTATTTTGTGCCAAGTTCCTTATCTACACCAAAGGCCTGACAGATGTTATGGTTTTTATTTTTTGTTGTTAATATACAATATTAGCTAATATAAAATAATTTTTGTTGCCAATATAAAATATGCTACAAATGTTGATCACCTCAAGGATCAAACTCAAATAGGAGTATGAGGGTGCTAGTAGATGGAATTAATCCCTAAGAAATGTTGTGTGAAGACACCCTCCCATGTTTTAGGACGCAAACCCTGCAGTGTTGACCATCTGTACTAGGCCCCTGTTTTAGGTTGGACTGAAGCTGAGAGAGAACAACAACCCTGAAATGTTGTTCACTGCTTTTCTCCCCACACTGCATGTTTGGCAGAAAAAGTAATCTGCAATAACCCTGTTGTGTAGCTCAGTGTTTCCCAACCTTGGGCCTCCAGCTGTTTTCGGACTACAATTCCCATCATCCCTGACCACTGGTCTTGTTAGCTAAGGTTGATGGGAGTTGTAGTCCAAAAACAGCTGAAGGCCCAAGGTTGGGAAACACTGGTGTAGCTCACCCTTACACACCTTACGCAGGTTGGATTTCTGTGCTGCAAGAGAACAAGTTACACCAGGCTTGCAACAAAGTCCAAAGTTAATGTTTCAGAAGGAAAGGAGAGGCTGAGGCTGGTATGGATTCCCAGTTTTTTTTTTAAAGCAAACCCTCATACATCTCATGTTGCAGGCAGGCAGATATATTTTAAGTTGGCCTCTCAGACACTCTTCCCAGGGTAATGTAAGCACTCTGTTGCAGTTCAGCCTCCTTTGGCTTGCATGTGGATTGGTTGCAAATATTAATGTTCCAAAAATAAAATACTGCTGAGGATGCAAGACCCAAGTTAGGGCTACTATGAATGACCATTTTTTAAAAAAAGATATTTATTAAAGTTTCCAATATGAATGACCATTTTTGCAGCCACCAACAAATAAATATTTTCAGGTGAAACAGGAGATTGTATTACCAAAAACAATGTCACTAAACTTTTATTTTTGTGCTATCAACTGTGCCCATGTATTTGTAACCTTGGCTTTCAGGGAAAAAATTCCCAAAGGAAAGTTTCTCATTGTACCAAATCAATGCTGGAAATAAAGCTATTTTCTAACCTTTATGAATTTTACATTTCTCCAATACTTCTGATTATGACTGCAGAAAGATTTAGACACACTTCAAAAGCTAAGGTGCTCAGGCCGCAAAGACTCATGCTTCGCTTGTTTCTAAATTTCAAGCTGCTAAAAGGTCAGAGTATATAATTAAGTTCAGAGAAATGGCTCCAACTCCCACAAATGAAAATAATAGTTGATCAAGGGATTGGAAGAACCCCCTTGCAAATTATAACAATTGAGGCTTTTTGGTTTATAAAAAAGGCGAGTTAACGGGGAACTTGATAGAGGCGTGTAAAAATTATGCACTGGTGCGGGGGAAAACAGAGTAGTTTATCTTCCTCATACGATAATGCAGGGCCATGCAATGAAGACAAAAACTCACCTTAGTGTGATGCTTAATTCTTCCTAATTGGTTGTAACCAATGTTAGTTAGAGTAGACCCACTGGCATTAAATGAAGATGAATAACTTACGTCTATTAATTTCAGTAAGGGACGCAGGTGGCGCTGTGGGTTAAAGCCTCAGCGCCTAGGACTTGCCGATCGAAAGGTCGGCGGTTCGAATCCCTGCGGCGGGGTGCGCTCCCGCTGCTCGGTCCCAGCGCCTGCCAACCTAGCAGTTCGAAAGCACCTCCGGGTGCAAGTAGATAAATAGGGACCGCTTACCAGCGGGAAGGTAAACGGCGTTTCCGTGTGCGGCTCTGGCTCGCCAGATGCAGCTTTGTCACGCTGGCCACGTGACCCGGAAGTGTCTCCGGACAGCGCTGGCCCCTGGCCTCTTAAGTGAGATGGGTGCACAACCCCAGAGTCTGTCAAGACTGGCCCGTACGGGCAGGGGTACCTTTACCTTTACCTATTAATTTCAGTGGGCCTTCTCAGAGTAACAGTATGCTACACTGCAATAGTTTTACACACACCCTGCATTAGATAGCAATTTGTATTACAGTACTTCACTTACTTCAAAATGTCACCAGCATTTTATGTGTTGGGGGCTCTCCTTCTCATTCTGCTGAGGCCCAGGACTTCTGCCTCAAAGTCTGACCCTGATTGTGGTGCAATTGCTCTCTGGCCTGTGCTTGCACAATAAACAGCAGTGAGGCAGCTCAAAGTGCACACACTGGGACATAATCAGTGAAGTATGACCTTCAGCACTTTCTCTCCTTTCATTTTCACCCACATTTTGCGGAGAGAAGTAAATAATAGGAGCAACAAGGTGAGCATTAAGATCTGCCACGTACAGGCGGTTTGCTGTTTGCCCTCCCTTGTCCCCAAAGCTACCAACTCTGTTGTTGTTGTTGTTTAGTCGTTTAGTCGTGTCCGACTCTTCGTGATCCCATGGACCAGAGAACGCCAGGCACTCCTGTCCTCCACTGCCCCCCGCAGCTTGGTCAGACTCATGCTGGTAACCTCGAAAACACTATCCAACCATCTCGTCCTCTGTCGCCCCCTTCTCCTTGTGCCCTCCATCTTTCCCAGCATCAGGGTCTTCTCCAGGGAGTCTTCTCTTCTCATGAGGTGGCCAAAGTACTGGAGCCTCAGCTTCACAATCTGTCCTTGCAGAGGACCTTTGTATGAATTAGTACTTTCTGTGCTGTATCTATGTACTTTTGTCCTTCCTGGCTGTGATGCTTTAAGACTTTTTTAAATGTTTTGCTCTCTTTTTTTTAAATTATGTTTCATTTTTTAAAAAACAAATCAATAAAATAATTGTATGATAGAAAAGGTGCGGGATAAATAATTGGTTAAAGACAAATAACCTCCATGCAACAAACCAGAATGTAATCAGAATGAATCCTCTTTATTGTATAATCAGAACAAATGGCCTTCCACCAAACATTCCGCCCCCCCCCCAATCCTAGGGTTGCCATATTTCAAAATGTAAAAGCCAGGACACCCCCCAGGGTTGTTGAGCTTTTTAACGAAAATGCTCAAAAAACTACAATTTTTTGGTTTACATGCCAGAGATCCAGGACAGACCAACACCTGGAAATTCCCCCTGGATGTAACTTCCGCCTTTGAAATCCTGGAAATGTCTGGGAAAATCCAGACATAATGGCAGCCCTACCCAATCCATCTTCTCACTCACCACAATTTTCTTGGTGGCCAGATTTTTGGCACAACCCAGTCTGCAGGCCCCTCTGGCATGCTTTTTAACTCTTCTTTTTGTTTCTGAATGTTTTCAAGCTATTTCGTCAAGATTTCCTGCTGCCCAGATTCCCTCCCTCTTTCTTTCTTTCTTTCTTTCTTTCTTTCTTTCTTTCTTTCTTTCTTTCTTTCTCAGGGCCTTTTCAGGAGCATTGGACACAGGTGGCAACTGGACTGCAGCCACTGTCTGCTGGCTCCTCAGGTGCCCAGAACTAAAAAAACCCCACCCCATCTCATCCCGGTCCACTTGCTGAAATTGCAAACGCCAGGCTATCAGTTCAAGGGACGAGGACTTCTCTGCATCTGAGACTGCAGAACATAAAGCAAACACTATGGTTGGGTGGGGGACCTGAGCAATTCAGTGCCGCCTCCTTCTGTTTTCTCAAATACTAACTTCAGGGGATGGGAATGCCTGGCTTTCTACTGGAAATGCGCCAAGAGAAGCAGAGAAGAACTGCCGACAGTCTAGCTCATTTCTTAGTATTTTCCATGATCAGTACTGCATTCTTCTTGATTTCCCGGCTTCTCCTATTATCAAAGTTCTGTTACAGGCTCCGTTCACCCTCTGCTTCCCCAGTGTGCATGCGCCCGCCCCGGGCACTGTCAACCTGTGCTACGCCACTGGTGGTTGGTGACATTTAAGCCAGCAGCTTAAAAAGGAGGGCAGGTCACCGTTACCCTGACAGCTCACCCATCACCCTGGGCCAGTTATTTAGACCATGTACAGTAACACTAGTGTACATTGATATTTTTTTTTTAAGTTCCCTGATATCAAAAGCCTACAATCTATAGCTTTCAGGGGTCCCACTGATATTGCTGCTGCTGCTGCTGCTGGAGGCTGCTTGGTTGGCACTGACCCAGAACAGGGACTTCTTGGTGGTGGTTCTCAATTTGAGGACCCCCCCCTCCCGTGAGGTGTGTTCCTCTTCCTCATCATTAATGTTGAGGAGGGATTTAAAAACATACCCCG
The DNA here is from genome assembly GCF_951804945.1 of Podarcis cretensis. Lineage (NCBI taxonomy): Eukaryota > Metazoa > Chordata > Lepidosauria > Squamata > Lacertidae > Podarcis > Podarcis cretensis. Next base: position 42,354,281 of record NC_137183.1, on the reverse strand, counting down.
TTTGCCCAAGCATTTGATGGCTGAAAGACACTGTAGCACCCTGCTTGTGGTTAACGCTTAGCTGGAATGAAATATTCAATGCAGCAATAGAGAAATTAAAATAATAATTTATTTGTCAGGCAAATAAATATGAGGCACAGTGGTATATGGTTACCAAGCTCTGGCCTGGCCTCCTGCCATTCTGGCCAGCACTTATATTTCCTTAATCCAGCCCCCTTGCTCCTCCTGTGGCTGCCTCTGTCCAATCAGCCTGGCTGAAATTCCTATTGGCTGTTTGCTAGAACCAATCACAAAAGATACACCCATTTCCTCATGCCCTTTTATGGGAAACAAAAAGCTATATATTCTTCTATCTATAAATGACAAATAAGTAGTAATATATCTTACATGTGTCTCAGCAAGGAACCTTAATTACCAGCTCACCTCGCCCTATTGCCCTCCAAAACAAATGGTTTAATCTCAAATTTTTATCTTAAACAGATGTCAAGGATCTTGAATTTACATCATCATTGAAAGATCTCCTTCTCTTGAAGGTCTTTTAAACAAAGGCCTGACAACCATATGTATGCTCTAATGATGTTTCCTGCTTGGCAGGTGGCTGATGGCCCCTGTGATCTCTTCCAACTATATGAAATAAGAATCTAGCATAAGGATTTAACATTTCTTAGCTTCTAATTCCTTTGCATAATTACATTTAAGCCAATATATTTAATACATAACATAGATAGCTTTTTAGAAGAATAAACCTTTTCAAAGTAAGGAACAGTTTCCAGCCTCAAAATAGAAAGAAAGAAAACCTATCTTCTCCAGCCAAGCCAGTTGCCTTTTTCACTGCTCTTGACCTTTCAACCTTAGGAAAATATGGCTCAAGTTTAATGGGAGGCACATGGTTTTATTTTACTATTTACCCACTCTTAATTATGTTTTTCTCTGCTTTTTTATCTTCTGTAATATGTAGGGTCAGTGTAACCTTGGCTGTCAGCCTGTAATTCCCTTTGACTTTGAGAATTGTTTTCTGCTATAAATCAGGGGGCCCCCTTGTCCAGGAGAATAAACATCTTGCCAAGGTTCTTAGGCAGCTGGTCTTCTGCCTGGCATGAACATTTGAAAATCTTTAAGCTCATTTTAAAATACAGGCCCTGATCAAGCCTCAATAAAAATGCAGGCTATGATTAGATGCCTCAACACCATTCCAGGCAACCTTGAAACTACAGAATTAGCTGTCTTTAGGATTGTGACTATGTTCACACACTCTTCATGTTTTAAAATACACTTTTTAATTTATTTTAAATGTTTCCTTTTTTCCTTTTGCTGCTTTGTGGTTTGCTACCCTGGGCTCTTTTAGAAGGGCAGGCCAGAAATCCAATAAAGGAAATAAATATATCTGAAATCACCCATTTGATTAGAATGCCTGGGTCTCTGCAAAGTTGGCATTGCATGGTTTTGTTTCCTGAGGAAGGTTTATGTGGCATATGCTGGTAGTTTAAATGGGAAATTTATTAGGCAGCTTTTTGGAAGCTGACACGGATAACTGAGAAATATGGCGGGGGCGGGGGCGTGTAGACTTTAGCTCCGTAACAGCTTTTCCAAAGTTGCTGCATCAGTCGGGTTTTAGGACCCGGCGGGAAACTATTTTGGGGCACAGCGCGGAACTGCGTGACGGATAAGAGTTTGCCTGTTGCCATGGAGACGGAGAAAGCCTAAGGCCTGTACTTCCGGTAGGAAATGCACAGCTAAAAGGAAAGCCATCGATTCCCGCATTTCGCTCCATTAGCACCTCTATCCTTTAACAAAAACAGAGAGTAAAAGGGAGAGCCTCAATGCTCTATGACTGCAGAGCGGCGCCACTCTATCCCTTGGCGCCTCTATGATAGGAGTAGGCCCGATGCTGTCTGATTACCGCCCCCATCATCCCTGGTGGCCAAGCCGGTGGGGGAGTCGTACTCCGGCAGCACCAGCAGAACCGAAGGTCCATACCCCCCGCTCCCGCTCCGTGGCAGAAAAATAAATGAATGAATAACAATTAAACATGCTAATATTTTCTACCTCTAAGCTTTGTTTCCTATCTCTATAGTGCTTCCCCCGGCGCGTCCCGATGACGCCATCGAAAGGGCGCCGACACGCGCGCCGTTGCGGGACAAGCCGTTGACGCCGCCTCCGCGGTTCGCCTTTCCCGACGCCCGCGATGGCTGCAGTGGAGACGCCGCCCGCTGCCGCGCCGGGAGCTGCGCCGGCTGCCTCTCGCAAGCGGCGGCCCAAAGCGCAGTACCTGCAGGCGGCTAAGCGGGCCCGGCCCGGCGGCTCCCGCCAGCTGGAGCCCGGCATGTGCGGCATCCTCATCACCTGCAACATGAACGAGCGCAAGTGCGTGGCCGAAGCCTACAGCCTGCTGGGCGAGTATGGCGAGCAGCTCTACGGGCCCGAGCAGGTAGGAAGAGGACTTTTGGGTTTCGACTAGGAAGGGGAGCAAGACGCGGCACGAGAGCAGTTTATAAAATTATATATCGCTTGGGAAAGGGGTGGGGGAGAAGAACCGTCGGAATCGTAATACCCGTATGCAAATCTGTGGTGCAGCTGCTTTTGGAATAGAACGAATTAAGTCCTAAACCCGAGGTACCACTGTACTGTACTGTGTCTTCTCCCCTCGAAACGGATATTGCTGGGGAAGCTTTAGAAAAGGGCGACCAAAAAGGATCAAGGGAATGAAGCGACGCCCCCGTGAGGAGAGGTTGCAGCGTTTGGGATTTTTTTTAGTTTAAGATAAACGGCAAATAAGATGATAGAAATTCATACAGCTCCGTGTGGTAAGGACAAAATGGCTAGAGGAAACTTTCCCTTGCTTAACACTATTAGAAATTGTGGGGACCCGAGTTTAATTGTTTAACACAGCCGTATTGTTTTTTTTAACAGGGCTGTGTTGATTTTTTTTAAGGAGAGACCGACCAAATTTGTATAAGAATTTAAGCTTGTACCAGCTCTAAAGAAGCTTTCCTCGCTGAGTTAACTTGACTAACAATATGTGTGCATGTGTCTGTAAAGTTCACAGATCAAGATGAGAGCAGACTGTCAGGAAATGAGGAAGATGATGATGATGCTGAAGCTGCATTGAAAAAAGAAGTAGATCAGATTCGCACCTCAACAGAGCAGAAGCTGCGACGATTCCAGTCGGTGGAGAGTGGTGCCAACAATGTAGTTTTCATTAGGACGCTGGGTGTAGGTAAGTGTGCGTGGAATGGGCTTAATGGGCAAGAGCATAAGTTCTGAGTCCTGAGTACACTAAGTGGAAAAGATGGGCATCAGAGGGGGAAACAGAGAGGTGGTAGAAAGAGAGAGAAAAGAGGTGGCCCTGCCCAGTTTTGGGATTGTCATCTCCTTGTGTTTGCGTGTAGACTTCCATGCCTTTAGAGATGCCCTTTCTTCACCCAGAGGAATGAGTGAAAAGTCTCTCTCACTGCCTTCTTCTTGCAGAGCCTGAGAAGCTGGTGCACCACATCCTGCAGGACATGAAAGCCACCAAGAAGAAGAAGACCAGAGTCATCTTGCGTATGTTGCCTGTTTCGGGCACCTGCAAAGCTTTCCTGGAGGACATGAAACAATATTCAGAGACCTTCTTTGAACCTTGGTTTAAAAGTCCCCGTAAAGGCACTTTTCAGATTGTTTACAAGGCTCGAAATAACAGTCACCTGAGCCGGGAAGAAGTCATCAAAGAACTGGCAGGTAAGTGATTTATTTTCTAGTAGCAGGAATAGGCAGAAGGTAAGTCAGGATCTGTTGAGGATCTCTGGGTGATTTGTAGTAGGGTTTCTGACTCCCAGTTGTTTAATAACAGCAACAAAAAATAGGGTGATTTTTTTCTTTGCTTTTAGGTTGCTGAAACAAAGCAAGCTTAGGGCAGGGGGAACAAGTAGGATTTGTGTGTGAAAAGGACTGGGGGCTCTATTCTGAGACTGAAAACAGATTCCAGGGCACCATTTTCCTTGCCTCTGTCATATCTCTCAGCCACTATTTTTCACATGACTTTGGTTGCCAATTTTTTTCGATCAGGGATGGGGAACTGGTGGCCCTCCTGAACATTGGCTGAAGTAGCAGGGGCTGATAGGAGTTGGAGTCCAGCAACATCTGAAGTCCTTCAGCTTCCCTATCTCTCTTTTAGATCTTCATTTCTAACTTTAGTGCTTTCAGGGTGGGGTGGAACAGTGGGTTGGACCCAGACTAACAATGCAGCCCTCTTAACATATCTGCTTGGAAGTAAGTTCCATCAAGTTCAGTGGACTTATTCCCAGGTAAATGGGCGCAGGGTTGCAGCCTAAGCTAATTGAGTTCCCATTGATTTCAGCGGACCTGTGAGCAACCAACTTAACAGTGTATTTTTAAAAATATGTATCCTTAAATGTGAGCCCCATTGAGTTCAGATGGCCTTGTTCCCAGGTAGAGGATTGCAGCCTTAATCTGGATACATTCCCTTTGTATGTAAGAGGAAGGTATTAAATACTTAAGCTGAAATAAAATATGTGTGTCTCTCATCATGCCAAGTATGGCCATCATCATCAGGCTGTTCTTAAGAGGCTGAAGATGAAAAGATGATGGATTGCTAAAGACATGCAGCACACAGTTAAACTGCAGTTTACTACCACAGGAGGTAGTTATGGTTACCAACTTGGGTCACATCCATGCCATACATTTATGGCACATGGTGCCCTCCAAAAAATCCTGGGAACTGTAGTTTGTTGAGGGTGCTGGGCATTCTAGCTCAGTGAAGGGTAAACTGCAGCTCCCAAGATTCTTTGGAGGAAGCCATGTGCTTTAAATGTATGTTGTGGATGTGATCTTGGATGGCTTCAAAAGAAGATTAGAAAAATTTGGAGAATAAGATTATGTTCTACCTCCACTGTCAGAGGGTGTATGCCTTTGAATACCAGCTTCAGGGATTTGCAAGTGGGGCAAGTGCTGTTGTGCTGAGGTCCTGCTGGTGGGCTTCCCAGAGAGGCATCTAGTTGGCCTCTGTGAGAACTGAATGTGGGGTTAGATGGGCCTTTGGCCAGATCCAGCAGAGCTCTTCTTCTGTTCATAGTCTCTTAGCCCTTATGGGACACCATCTCTTAATTTGTGGCTGATCAAAAGTATTACTCTCCAGGCTTACCAGAGGGCTTTCTGCCTCCCCAACCCTTCTTTGTTGCCTTGGCAGGAGTCGTTGGCCATCTCAACCCAGAAAACAAAGTTGATCTGAGCAACCCCGAGTTCACCATCGTGGTGGGCATCATAAAGAACATCTGCTGCTTGAGTGTGGTGAAGGACTACATTCTGTTCAGGAAGTACAACCTCCAGGAAGTGGTGAAGAGCAAGGAAGGGGAAGGGCAGCAGGATGCTTCCAAAGTGTCCCAAGAGGGGGGCCTGGATGGGGAAAAACCAACTGAGGAGAAAGTGGAGGAGAAGACTGAGGTGGCAGAGGCCAGCGACAATCACAAGGACTAGGACCATTCATGAAACTTACTGGGGGAGAGACTCTGAAGGATGGCTGTCAATGAATTGAGTGTGCTTTAATTGTCTTTTATAGCTTTATGGCAGTTAGGCTGTTTAGCCAAACCACCAATCTGCACAAATCGAGGAGGAACACCAAACTAAATGTTGCCACAGACTAGGAAGCAAGGGAACAGCCTGGAGCTTGCAAACAGGAGAACAGAGCTCTCTGATCAGAAGCCACAGCCAAACCGAGAGCTCCCGTCTCCTGATTGCAAGCTCCAGGGTGTTCCCTTGCTTCCTAGTCTTTGGTAACAGTAGTTGGGTGTTCCTCCTTGATTTGTGCAGATTGGTGGTTACAGCCAACTAGACTTTGACCCAAACCTGGATTTGAACACATGGCTTGAAATGGGTTTCCAGTTCTGGAGAGGGAGTCGGAGCATACAAAGGAAGAGTTGAGAGCTGGTGAGCCCCAAGGCAGGACCCTGACAGTCACACTGTGCTTTAGATATGAAATCTGAACCAAGCCTCTAGCTCCAGTCCAGCAAATGTGAGTCTCTGTAAAAATGTCAACGTGAGAGGTGAAACTCAAAGCATACCAAGGCTTGAGTTCCTTTTGACAATGAGATTTTGGCCTAATTTTGCTGAATCACCCCCCCCCCCATCAACATTAACTGCTACTTAAAAGGCGCTATTTCTCATTTGCTGTTGGTGTTAAATCCAGACACAGGCAGCATCTCTTGTATGGTTGTTTACAGACAAATAACACTATCTGTGTGGGTTCTTGCTCTCTCGTTTGGTAACAACTGTTGGTCATTATAGGGCAAGCATGCTATCTTCAAGCCAATGAACTGATGCAAGCCATAATCAGATTTTCACACTGGCCTGGCCATGGCTACATGCTTCAGATTTCTAAACTATTGTGAATCCAGAGTTGATTCAGGATCTGGGACAAACACTTCCTAAAACCATAGCAGTGTGTGGTGGAGAGGGAGCAGGGTTTTTAATGCCTAAAAAAATACAAGTTTTATAAAAACCTCGTGGGTAGTATATACCTTATGTGTTGGTAGGGATTTATTAGCAGCTAGATTAGGGATGGGGAACCTGTGGCCCTGCAACTTTTGCTGGACTACAGCTCCCATCATCTCTGACTATGATGGGCCACATGGGCTGGGGCTGATGGGAGGTGGAGTCCAGGAAATACTTGGAGGGCCACAGTCACACCCCCCCCCCCAACCCTGAAGTAGACAAAAGATCTGAGAGTAAGTTGAGAGAGAAATGAAACTGTATTGAAATATGTTTGCAGAGATTGGGAATAATCCTTTTGGAGTTGTTTCCACAGGCAAGGTGGGCAACCTTTATCTTATGTGTCTGGCAGCTAACAGACCAACACAGGTCTTCACCATCTCTGCCAATGGGCGCATTGTGTCCTCCTCCTAGACCTGGTGGGTTCTAGCCACCTTGTGCCAAGCAGCGTGTTGGTGAACGTTGCTTAATGAACCCACATACAGGGTAAGGTAAGGTGAGTTTGCTCCAGGAGGATGTTGTAGCCAGATAATGCAGCATGGGTGACTGCCTTTCCTAAACAAAACCCTTTTCTGAAGATTGAGAAAGAATGGAGGGACAGGAGAAGCATAGATGCCAGTGGTCTCACAAGCAGGGCCACACAATTCTGGCCTTTGACTGATGAAGAGCACGTCTGTATGAAAGGCTCTTCTGTTCCACTGCAGGCCTGGTTTCCGGGTGGAGCCCCATAACACCTGGGTTCCCAGTTCCCAACTCCCATCAATGCCAGCATGGAAGCTGCAGTCCCAGCCAGTGGCGTAGCGTGGGGGGTGCAGGGGGTGCCGGCCGCACCGGGCGCAACATCTGGGGGTTAGGGTTAGGGATAGGGTTAGGGGGCGCAAATCCAGGGTTAGGGGGTGCAAATTACTTGCCTTGCCCCGGGTGCTGACAACCCACGCTACGCCACTGGTCCCAGCAACACCAGGAGGGTCAAAGGCTTCCCACCCTGGCTTCAGATACATAGTATGCCCCCTCCCCGAAGCACCCACATAGGTGGAATGCTGCAGCGATACCTCATCTTCTAACCCTTGAAAACTAGGAGAGCCAGCCAGGGTAGTCTTGCATTCGTCTCTGTAGCCCATGGAAAAGAGCAGCACCAGTGTCTTGCATTTATGAGCAAAGAGTTGCCCCGCAGCAGCCAGTGTGGGGTTGCTGCATCTACTTTTCCATTAACACTGGGTCACACTGTTAAACTAGAGGTGGGAAGTTTAAAGGGGAATGCCTGCCCTCCATTTAGCAGACAGCTGTGACCCTAGAGATACAGCCCTGCGGCCCATTTGTGGGAAGAATCTGCCACTGCTTTTCTGTCTTGAGCCATAAAATTTGCCTCAGTCATTTCCCAGGCTCCCGTTTCTGGTCCCATCAGAAAATTGGTAGAGTCAGCTCTCTGTCACATATACTTCCAGGCAGTTTCAGGGTGCTTGTTCCCAGAGCAACAAAATCCTTGACAGAGCAGCTGAAGGGTGAGGGCTGTGAGCAGACAGAAACTCGCACCTCTTTTGGTTGTTAGGGGAAGAAATAATAGGAGGCCTGGGAAAGTGACAAAATAGGCCTGGAGTGAGACACCAGAGCATTAGTTCTGCTGGGGAGCTAGAAAAAGCATTTTTTGCGGGGAGAGGGTGGGTATTTCCTCTAAGATTGAAGGTGGTGTATGGGGCTTGGGAAGGGTTCTTTTTTTAAATTGGGTCTTGCAGTGTCATTTTAAACTTCGTTTTTTAAAACAAGTTGCCTGCATGAGTTTGGCTTTAGTTTCGATTTGGAATTTCCTTCTCAGAAAAGAATCCTTGTAGTAGAAGAACATCTGAGACAGGTTAAAAAAAATGATGATTCTGTTTTGTATATTGTCTTGTTTTTGTACATTGTTTTTTTATTAAACTGATTTTGTTTCAGTTTGAAGCCATTCCTCTGTGATTTTTTTGTTTGGTCGAGGACTAAGTATACTTTGTAAAATGGCAACTTTAAAAAAAGGAACAAGCAATTTTAGTGTAATGTTGCTGTCTTATATAAAAGGAATACATGAAGTGGGATAAGGGCAAGACTCCATCTAGCTCAGTACTGTCTCTTGGATCACGGAATCATGGAACTGTAGAGTTGAGAGGGATCCAAAGGGTCATCTAGCCCAACCCCTGCAGTTCAGTGGTACAGCTTATAGCATGTGTTGCATGCAGAGGGTCCCAAGTTCAAGCCCTGACATCAGGGAAGGGCTGTGAAAGGCCCCTGTCCAACATCCTAAAAAACTTCTGCTAGTCTGTGTCTAATTCTACGTGAGAAGGTCTTACTCAGTTAAGGCAGCTTCCTACGTCAGTTCAAAGGCAGGGCAGGGAACCTGTTGCCTTCCAGATGTTAAACAACAATGCCAATTGTCAGCTGATCACTGGCCATTCTGGCTGGGGTTGATGGCGGCCAGAATCCAAACCGCATCCAGAAGACCACAGGCTCCCTATCTGTGCTATAAGGCATCTTTTAAATGACAGGCTCAGGTCTAGGCTTGTATGCAACACCCATATTCTTTCATGACAAATTAGCCCAGAAAAGCCTTCTAACAAATCACTCCCTCTAAATAGTAAACACAGATGGCAAGTGCTAACAGGAAAGTAGCTAAAACGGAACCACTGGGAAACAAAAGAGTGTGACTGTCACAAATGGTGGAACTTCAAAGGTTGCAGAAAAAGTACAAAAGAAAAATCTGTTTTCTTTTAAAAAAAACCAACACTGGGAGAATTGCTCATGCTCACCCCACTCTTACAGCTGATCATATCCTGGAACCCTGATCTGGGGTACTTTTGATAAGAGCTGAGCATCCACTGGCTACAACATTTTGTTGCAGCCCCTGCTTGTCCTTTTTAACCTGAACCTTGCATGTGTTAGGTACCATTAATTAGTTTGGAATCAGGTGATCACTTTTAATATCTGCCCACATTGTGACCTAAATACTCTTAAAACTAACACGGTTTAGCACACACTTGGTTCTACACATTTTAAATGCCAGCCTAATGCTGATGGCGGATAACTCTTGCCTTAACCTCAGCACAGAACTAAATGGGTCCCCACTCCTTTTTCCTCAATACATTTCTTCGAATTTTGCCTGTGATGGTTTTTGGCAGCTCTTGAACAAATTCCATCTGATGGAAGAAGAAGAAAAAAAGGAAACACCACCAGAATTAAATTGCAAATGTCTATAAACGTTAAAGTTAGGCAAATCGGAGTATGCTATTTGGCCACTGAAGGGGTGAAGCTGAAATGGGAACAGCAGCCCTGCTATAGATAGACCAAAGTTCCATTCAGCCCAGCACCCTCCTTTTCCTGGTGGCCAATCAAATGCCTCCAGGAAGTCCTTGGTAAGGCACAAACACAGTAGCCCCCTCCTACGGAACTAGTATTCACAGACCTCCTGCTCCTGACCACACAGGCTTCACGATTGATAAGCCTGTCCATACTAAAAGCAAACATGGATATTATTTGGGATCAGTTTTTAACACAACTCACCTTTCTAGGATATTTGTATGGAGCAGTCACCTTTTTGACATGTTCTTGCAGCTCAAGGGTTAACTTCTCAGGGTTGTGTGATGCAAAGGAAGGAGATAAGACCACAAAAGCTTTCACCACCTAAGGAGCATAAAAAACAATCAGTACATGTTGCAACGTTTAGCTGATTGTAAGCAATAAATCATGAAAGGGGAATGTTTTGGTTTTTTAACGTTCAGGAGGACTTTAGGACCATATGGAGAGGAATTTAATTCAGGAACAAATTTTGCTGTTTCTATACCAGAGCATGGGCTGTTCCTTCGCCCATGTCCCCTGCAAAGAGCAACAACTTGAAAATTGCTAAGGATCTTGGTGGGAACTGAATGCTTTCCATGCTTAGATGTTTTTCCATTGCTGCCTTAGAGCATAGTGAAGCTGTCCCCATCCTGGTGCATTTCACAGCTCCCCCTGCCATCAGCTGTTCACATCAGCAGGGCTTCATTAATGTAATTCATTTCTATTTGTGTACACACAGGTGGGTTGGGCATCTTTACCCTATGAAAATGCATCTAAATCTCAGCTAGAGACAAATTAGGAGCAACTCAAGGACTCCAACTAGGGAGAAGCCGGTTTAGAGAAACAACACATCAAACAGGATACATAAGCCCTTTGGATAATGTCATGTGAACACATAAAGAACCCGGCACTGTAAATGCAGTGAGTGCATATTAAAAAGGAGCGTGAACACAGCCCAAGTCACTCTCCTGCAGGAACTCCAACTTAGCATCTTCCCCTCTTTCTCAGGGCTTCCTTTGTGCCTGTGTAGAATCATAGAACTGTGAAGGGTTGGAAGAGACCCATAGGGTCAACTTGACCAATCCCCTGCAATGCAGGAATCACACCTAAGGAATCTCTGGCACATGGCTATCCACCTCTGTTTAAAAATGAAGGAGAGTCCACCACCTTCTGAGGGAGTCTATTCCACTGTTGAACAGCTCTTACCATCAGAACGTTCTTCCTAATGTTAGTTGGAATCTCCTTCCTTGTAATTTGAATCCAGTGGTTCAGGCCCTACCCTCTGAAGCAGCTGTTGTTTCCCCAACGCCCCGATTCCTATACTTTCCCAAAATTCCCAATATTCCCACTGATCCAAAAAAGTTGGTAACCATGCAAAGATGGGAACATTTGTAGTCTGCAAATCCTCTGTCAGCCTCGGCCTTGTAGACAACCATAATTCCCAGGCCGTGCATTAAATAGGATTTGAGTTTCTTATTTAGCATTTCATTACCTCGCCTCTGACAGGATCTGGACTGCTCACCACAGCTGATTCGACCACAGCTGGGTGCTCAATCAGAGCACTTTCCACCTCAAAAGGCCCAATACGATAACTGTAAGCAACAACAACAAAAAGGCCAGTTGATTCTGAAGGTGACTTGGAAACTATGGCTAATCCAGAATGTGGTTGCCATACTGGTGACAGGGAACAGCCACCATTTTTTCATGTATAAGCATGGCAGCCATTTTGGGCGCAGCAATCTCGTGTGATCACACGCCGCAATCTCGCCTCCCAAAAGCGCTTTATTTGGGGCCGCGATCTTGTGCAGATCAAGTAACTCACCCAGAAGATGTGCATCCTAGTTTTGGGCCTGGACATGTTGGAGGGTATGGTGTACCGCTTCATGTTATATTCTTTCAGGTTACGTCCTGCTGTGACCCGGAAGTACCAGAAAGGGTTACTTCCGGGTTTTGCCGCTCACGAATGCGCAGAAGCGCAAAAATGACGTCATGCACATGCGCAGAAGCAGTGAATCGCAACCTGGGTGTGTGCAGGTGCACAGCTGCGGGTTGCGCTCTTTTCATGCTGTTTGCAACCAGAGGTACCACTGTAATTAGCCATTTCCCCTTGTATAGTGGTACCTTGGGTTACATACGCTTCAGGTTACAGACTCCGCGAACCCAGAAATAGTACCTCGGGTTAAGAACTTTGCTTCAGGATGAGAACAGAAATTGCGCGGCAGCAGCAGGAGGCCCCATTAGCTAAAGTGGTACCTTAGGATAAGAACAGTTTCAGGTTAAGAACGGACCTCCAGAAAGAATTAAGTTCTTAACCTGAGATACCACTGTACTTGCTTTCTCATTTTCCTGTGTATTTTGTGCATTTGTATCTATTGTCATTTTGCTTTAAAAATCTGTTAGCTGTTTTGAAGGCTAACCAGTGGGAAAGTGGCCTAGAAATATTAACAAATACTTGCTCCTCTCTGTAGTAACACATTCTGCAATGTACAAACCCAGAAGAGATGATAACATCATCGGATCGCCCAACAAACCACAAATAGCCATCTTCATCCATTAGCCCTCTGTCTCCAGTAATGTAGAAATCCCCACGGAAGACTGTAGCAGTTTTCTCTGGATTATCCTTACAATAAACATAATGATATGTCTTTGTGAATCAGGAGTATCTGGCTGCTGCTCTTGCCTAGGAAATAATTCCTACTCTTGCAGCAAAAAAAAGGTAAAGGACCCCTGGACGGTTAAGTCCAGTCAAGGGCGACTATGGGGTTGCGGCACTCATCTCGCTTTTAGGCCGAGGGAGCCAGCATTTGTCCACAGACAGTTGCAATCATAAGAACAAAAGGAGAGCCTGCACGATCCAGACACTGCCACATCTAATTCAGTATCCTAATATAAGGACACTGACACCACAATGACATTAGGTGACCCATTTTGCTCTCTGTACTGTGCTATTCAAGCTCTGCCGATCAGCTGATTATAAGGACTTGCACAGCACTGCACAAGTCCCTTTGGCCCAGCCGCAAAGTGGCCTTGTGAACTAAATGGGTAGGCTTGGCAGGCCTATTTAAACTTACGGGCAAGTTTCCCCACCCCTGATTATGGTGGTAAAAATGTTGCCATCGCATTGCAATTACATTGACAAAGAGAGAATTGCTACTCCTTACCATATAACAAGAGAGAGAAAACCAAATGGCCGATTTGATTTGGTGTACAGAACTAGAGAGGGGAGAGAACTCGCATCTAAATTTACCATGAAGCAAGAGAAAATACAAAATGGCCACTTAGATTTGACATACCGAAAATTAAAAGAGGAAACGTTGTGTTGTATATAAATCACTTAACATGTAGCAAGAAAAACAAAACGGCTGCTTTGATTTGATTTCCGGAAACTATACAGAGGGAACTGTCTTGCATAGAAATGAACTGCTTACCACATAGCGGGAAAAGAAACAAAATGGTCTCTTGGATTTTATTCTAATGGCAATGTCTCCTTCTTCCCCACGAGGCAAAATATTGCCGTTTTCATCTATAATCTAGGGGGGAAAGGCAAGTACAGTTATGGTTTAGAGGGGTGGGGGTGGGGAAACACCTCTAAACACACAGATATCATTACTACTTTCTTGAAACTCTTCTTGTTTCCATATTTTCACTAGACCCACCTGACAAATTAGCTGCCCTCTTACCTGAACATCATAAGGTGGAGCTGGTGTGCCCATGGACCCAGGTTTAATTTTCTTCCCTTTCTCATTTTGTGATATAATACCCTGCAGCAAACAAAAGTTTTCAAACCCTTGATCATCTTTGTAAGTTGCATTTTTATTCCACTTTAAAATTTCGAGCAGATAACTCAGTTTGTACAGACCTGTGACAGAACCTTCTCAGCGGTGGCTCCCCATTTGTGGAATGCCCTCATTATTAGCATTCCTGTTTGCTCAGGAATTTGATGGCTGTCAATTTGATACTGTCTTGACAACTCTGAAATTATTGTTTTAATGATTGCTTTTAAATGGGCTGTCTCTAACGAAGTTCCCCTCAGGGTAAACCAGTTGAAATTATTGGGCATGGCTAATTGAGGCCCATTGATTTCAATGGGCGTACTCTATGCAAAAACTAGGCCCCGTTTGCACTGTGCATTTAAAGCAGAATTATACCACTTTAAATGGTCATGGCTTCCTTTGTAGAATCCTGGCAGCAATTGTTCACTAAGGATGATGAAAGTTGTTAGGAGAACCCTCTTCCCAGGGAACTCTGGGAAATGTGGCTCTGTCTGCTACTTTGAGTTCCTAGGAAGGAAGATGCAACAAATGAACTAAACACTTTATGAAGGATGATGGTTATTATGACATTGGCTAAGCACATTAACTCGGTTAGGGTTCCACTGCATTAAGCATCTTCAATTTTGCTCCAACAACAAAGGATGTTACATTGTGCCCTGGTTTCTTTTGCTTGGAATGCTGACCCGCTAAATTGGGCCTACCACTTCAGTCTGTCCATAGCCTTCGTAGATATCCAGACCCGTCTGCCTTTTCCATTGCACCATCACCTCCGGGTTGAGCGGCTCCCCTCCTGTCAAACAGTGCCTCAGGCTCTTGAACTTGTAGCTTAACAGAAATAAGAGGAGGAGGTTTGAGTGTGTCCCTTAATTGTTATTATTTTTTAAAATGTCCCCGGGCTCCATTGAAAATGGATTCTCCACATGAACCAGGAAGTGTGCCCTCTAGAAAATGGAAAAGCTCTTCTTTTCTTATCTCTGTGGCTGTGATCACCGGGTGACGCGGACGCCATCAGGCGGTTGAATGCACATGCATACTCCGTTCATTTCTTTCCCACCTGCCCCCTCCGTGCAGCCCCGGGCACTGGCAACCCACGCTACACCACTGGTGATGCCGTGTTTTTCCCTACCAGCGCATTGGTGCATAGTGTGCTAGATGCAGGATTGCAGCACTTTGATGTGCAGGCTGGGAGGATCATTGTGGTGCGCAAATACAGGTGGGGTGTTTTCCATTCCAAGGCTGGATACCAATCACAAAAGAACGGCTACATTCCCGATGCAAAACAATAATAACACAGGGTACCTGGTAAGATCATGCTGCACCAACATGCGATAGGCTGTTGGGGCACTGCACACTGTCGTTATTGGATACTGGGAGAGAGTCTAGAGAAAGTAGGAAGGGAAGAGTGGGAAGAAAAGCACAAACTCACAATGTAAAATATATTTCGCTTCGTGGGTAACAAGAGCACATTTTGAGCCTTCCCTTTATCCAAAGAGCCCTAGGAAGAGTTCATTATCTCTCTGCTCCACAAACCTATTTTATCCTCGCAACAATTCTGCAACATGGGTTAGGGTAGGAGTTAGTGACTGGACCATGAACCAGTGAGGTTCATGAATGCATGGGGATTTGAACCTACAGTATGTCTCCCAGGCCATAGTCTGAAACTCTATCCACTACACCAGGGTTTCCCCAACTTGGGTATCCAGCTGTATCTGGACTACAGTTCCCATCATTCCTTACCACTGGTCCTGCTACCTAGGGATGATGGGAGTTGTAGTCCAAAAACTGCTGGAGATCTACGTTTGGGAAACACTGCTCTATAGCATACTGTTTTATAGATATTAATAGATATCATGTGGTGTATATGCTGCCAGCGGTCTTGATATATATTTATTTTTATAAAAAGTGTAGTTTATAATTTTTCAAATAAATAAGTGCATCTCAAATGGTAACATAGTAGGTAGTGGGGCAATTTCTCAGTTGTGCTGGAGCAAGGCTGGGTGATAGCTCAGAGCTTCAGAACCTAAGACAGGGATAGTGACTCCTTTTCAGCCTGAGGGCCACATTTGCTTCTAGTAAACCTCCTGAGGGCCATAGGCCAGTGTTGGGTGAGGCTGGGGGCAAAAATGATCAAAGCAACAAATGTATTTTTTTCTCTTAACCACTGCACTGCAGGCTGGTATCCACATGCTGGCATACTCCACTGTCTGTCCTCCATCCAGCCAAACTATCAAAGTTCAAGGATCCATTCCCAACCAAGAAAAACACTGTGAAGCAGGGTCAGGAAGTGGTAGGCCAGGGGAGAGTTCAAAGGGCCAGACAGAGAGGTCTGAAGGGCCACACTGGCCCTCTGGCTGCGACCTGCAGGTCACTTCAC
This sequence comes from Podarcis cretensis, assembly GCF_951804945.1. Taxonomy (NCBI): domain Eukaryota; kingdom Metazoa; phylum Chordata; class Lepidosauria; order Squamata; family Lacertidae; genus Podarcis; species Podarcis cretensis. The sequence goes on along the minus strand of NC_137183.1, from coordinate 42,338,351 downwards.
CTGGTCAAGGTTCCATAGTCTGGGTTGTTTTTTTACCCAGTTGGCAGAGAGTGTGAAACATAGCTTACACCCCCCCCCCAAGATAGGACTTATATTCTTACATTTAGGAATTCTCTTGGCTCAAACTGGGGCATGCTGTGGACAAAGACGGTGACGCCTCGAAGCCATGGGGCAAAAACACTCCCCAGGCCTGCCTTCACCCAGCCTGTATCGGACATGTTCCAGATGATGTCTGAAGGTCTTATGTCCAGCCAAGACCTGCGAGAGACAGAAGTTGAGAGATGGGAGCCTGCACTAATATGTACAAGAAAACCTGTGTCTTTCACTCTGCCCAGAGACTTTCAGAGAGGATATGGGATACGGAAACAATCAGTTGATGGGTGGCAGCCTGCAAACCTCAATTTCTTTGGCCACCAGGTTCAATTTCTCCACCCTTGAACTTGGGAATGGGGAAGAAAATTGATTCACTTTGCATTTACCAAATGCACACTTTGGGAAACAATAGGCGAACCAAAACACCACTATCCTGAAAAATCCTCACTTTTCTAAATTTTGCAAGGCAGCCCTCCAACCCAGCAGTGTGTACAAAAAAAATGAATTACATTTGGGTAAAGTGTGCACATATATATATGCACATATTCACGTAAACAGTATTCAAAATGTACTTGTCAAAATGTGTATGTTTGTCAAAATAGCATACAAAATTGTGTTTATTAGGAGAAATAATAGGTACTGAAATTGCCACAAGGATTTTTTTTTTTAAAAAAAAATTCAGATTGCTGCCAAAATATGGAGACTGGATTTAAGACTGGAAAAATGAGAAAGTGAGAAAACTGAAAAATGATTTGTCTATCCCTGCTCCAGAGAGAGAGAGAGAGAGAGAGAGAGAGAGAAAGAGAGAGTTTAATGCTTTAATGCTTCCTGGAGATTTATAAAAACACAAGCAAATTATAGAACTATACCTTCCAGATAATGCCAACCCAAGAGCTAAACTGCTTTGGGAATGCTCTGCCATTTTTGGAGACCCCGTAGTTCCACTTGTGAAGTAGATCGTCATTGGTTCATCGCTCTTGGTTTTCACGCAGCTGTGATCAGAAGGGGCCACACTTCAAGAAAGTCAAAAAGGGTGACAGGTCAAGGAAGTGAATGTCCAAGTCTTCTGTATTTAAATGTACAGCAGAGGGTGCAAACAGAAGCTATAACAGGGGCCAGCCTCATAAGTGCCAACTGTGGGAGCCTATGTGTCGGTCATGCAATTGTCACATGAACCTCCTGTGCCGATGCTCATTCTCAGACACTCATGAGCAATTGTATGCTTCTGAATACCACTGCTTGGGAATCGCAAGTGAAGAGAGGGCAGCTGAAATCAGGTTTTGTTTGTGGACTTCCCACGAGGCACCTGGTTGGCCACTGTGAGAACAAGGTGTTGGATGAGATGGGCCTTTGCTAGAGCTGGTTGCAGGTTTGAGGGTCGCCTGGAAATTACCACCCCCCACCACCAATATTCTTTGAAGTAGTGACCAGATCGGAGAAACTGCCTGCCATTTTAACTTCCTATAATGCCCAAGAGCGATGCTACATCAGGAGCTCTGAGGAGTTGTGGGGAACTTATAAGGCAGGTGGCTTTCCAATCCCAGTTGTGGTCACCAGTCATACACTTCAAGTACTATTATGCTCAGTCAGTAGAGCATGAGGCTCTTAATCTCAGCAGTGGCGAACTTTGACATTTCAAATTTCAACAGCGCCCTGTGTGATGCCAAAATTCAGTGCCCACCCCCACCTCTCGCCTTCCGTTCTAAGTCATTTTTGCAGTGCCCTCTCGGCTCAGTGCCCAAGGTGGCCAAACTGGGTGCACTCCCCTAAATCTGCCTCTGATCTCAGGGTCGTGGGTCTGAGCCTCTCATTGGGCAAAAGATTCTGCATTGCAAGGGGTTGGACTAGATGTCCCTCACGGTCCGTTCCAAAACTATAATTCTCTGATTCTATAATATTATAAACAGCCGTTCCTTCCCCCCAAAAATCTGTAAGGTGTTAAGGGTGCTGAGAATTGTTAGAAGACCCCTATTCCCCTCAGAGAACTACAGTTCCCAGCATCCCCTGGAAAGAGGAATTGACTGCTAAACCAGTCTGGGAATAGTAGCATTCTGAGGGGAAGAGAGGTCTCTTAACAACTGAGCAGCCTTAACTACATTTCCCAGGATTCTTTGGGGGAAGCCATGACTGTTTAAAGTGGTATCACAAAGGGGCCACATTCAGTAACCTGAAGAACGTGCATGTTGAGATGTGGGCTGAGCCAAGCATTGCCAGTTCTTGACCCTACCTGTACATTTCTCCTGCCGTATAAATAAAACCAGTTACTCACTCAAGCAGCTCCTTGAAGTTCAGCCAGCCTCCCTTCCTGCCTTCGGAGAGCAGCAACTTTGTTTTCAGAAAGGGGCAGGAAGACGAAATGGAGTCCACTGCAGGGGTCAAGGTGTCATGGGTAATGATGCATTTGGCCTTTGAAACCTGAAGTCTGTACTGGATATCTTTGGCCATCAGCTGAGGTGTCCCTGGCATGAACACAATCCCTAGAAGACCAACACATTCAAAATGGTGTTTAGGTTTTTTGGATTCACTTGTGTTTTTACCTTATTATCCCACTTTTCTTCCTTTTTTAGAAAAAAAAATATTTTCAAAGTTTCAACAAGGAAAACGTTTTACACACACACACACACACTCTTTCATAAAACCATGGTCATATCAGTACCTTTATGGGGTTCCCTGAACCCCCAGACTTCCCTCTACCCCTCCCTTGGCTTCCAAAATTCACCTTTTTAAACTGCATATAATTACATTTATCCAAATAGTTATACTTCATTTTTATCCGTTGTTATTTTAAAAAACAAGTGTTATGCATATCCTGCTAAGGTTTTTAAACTTTTTCAATGTTCTTTAATATTATATTCTATAAAGTTATGACATTATCTATTAAATTTGTCATCTTCTTGGTTAGCCTTGCCATCTCCACATAGTCCATCATCTTCATTATCCATTCTTCTTTCGATGGGACTTTTTCTTCTTTCCATCCCTGGGCGTATAGAAGAAAAGTGTATGTGGGGACGGATGGAATATACACCCCTTTTCTTCTAAGACGGAACGCAGGCCCAGACCTGCTTAGCAGTGGTGGAGAACCTCTGTTGCATGGTCCATTTTGTGTCTTTGTCTCCTTTTTAGACGCAGCAGCCAATTTATGTCATACTACATACAACCCCACAGCAGCCATTTTGTGACTGGCACCTACAGCAGTTTCTCGAGTTTCCAGAGCACCCAAGATGTGCTTACCTGACCGAATGCATGCCACATTCAGCAGCCACCATTCTGGGACTCGAGGCAGAATGAGAACCACTCGGTCTCCTCTTTGCAGACCGCATGGGCCAGAGAGCACATTGGCCGCTTTCCGTGACAGGACTCCCAGCTCCTCAAAGCTCCATCTCACTTCCTTTCCTTTTCCGTCTATCCACCAGAGAGCTGGATTGGATGTCCTGCTTCCATCCTGCAAAACAGCATCAGTTTCAGGGTGTTCTCCAGTTTATGGTAGAGACTTTATGGATAAGGTTGTATCATACAACAGCAGCCCCCTGCCCCCCCTTTGCAAAAAATTAAAGTAAGTCTCCAGCCCTTTTATCAATACGTAAATGCAGGCTGTGCAAACAAATCGGAACGAATGCTCAGTAAAGTCTGGGCACAGTTTAACCGCCACGTAAGCTTTGTGTAAGCAACCTTCAGAACAGAGTAATAGCAGCAGCAGCGGTAATAATAACAATAATAACAACAACAATAATAACAACAATAACAATAACAAGAATAAGTTGTTATTGGTCACTCTTTTTTTAACCAAAGTAACTAAGTGATTTACAGTAAAAACAAGCAAGCAAACAGATACGTTAAAACTGGAGAAAAATAAAACAAAGAAAAATCAAAAAGAGCTGTTTTTTACAAGCTAGAACAGTGGTCAGCAAACATTTTCAGCAGGGGGCCGGTCCACTGTCCCTCAGACCTTGTGGGGGGCCCGGACTATATATATTTTTTGGGGGAAAATAAATGAATGAATTCCTATGCTCCACAAATAACCCAGAGATGCATTTTAAATAAAAGGATACATTCTACTCATGTAAAAACACACTGATTCCCAGACCGTCCGCAGGCTGGATTTAGAAGGCGATTGGGCCACATCCGGCCCCCAGGCCTTAGTTTGCCTACCCATGAGCTAGATTAAAACATCCCATTCACTCAAAGAGACCATGGGTAAGTAAAAGCCAAAGACCTGGTGAAAGATGACTGCTTTTGCCTAGCTAAGTGGCTAAATGGGTTGAGGGCTCCTGGTTGCCTTATCTTTTGAGACACTTATCTTAGCTACTCTTTCCTGAAGGTTAAAGGGGACGCAATTTGGCTAAAATCTGGCGGAGGCCGGCCCAAAAATGGAAGCAAGAAGAACTACCAGCATTAGAAGAATGGAGGTTGAAATTGATGGACTACGCAGAATTAGACAAACTAACAGGAAGGATCCGAGACCAGCGGGACCAGAGGTTTACCGAAGACTGGACTAAATTTACTGAGTATTTGAAAAGTATTTGTGATGATCAGATTACGTTTGTAGGACTACAAAAAGTTCTGTGAGGAGTAATTTAAGAAATATTGTAAAAATGGAAAGGGAGAAATGATTTGTTAGAAAAGGTAAAGGCAATATTAAGTTAAGAACTGCAGGAGAAATAATCAAGACGGAAGGCTGTCAGAGATGCTGAAGGAAGTCCAAACAAGGACATATGTATAATAATTTGTGTGGTATGTCTTAAAAAAATTTTGTATGCTAAAAATAATAAAAATATTATACATAAAAAAAATATCTGGCGGAGGCCAGGAACGAGGTGTCTCTCTTTATTGGATCCCCCTTCCTCCCAAATTCAAGCACTGTCTTGGCATATCACCCCAGTAAAGCAGGAAATGGCTACCCTGAGTGGGGAGAAAGGTTACCTTTTCAGCTTTGGACCATTGATCCAGCACATCGCTTGCAAAATTAAAGTACTCTGGGACCTCCTTGTCACCCCGGTTAATAGCTTCGTAGTGTGAAAGGTCAAGTGAAGCGAACCTCTTGTTGTCATTCTGGAATGCCCTGCAAAGTGACTGGCAGCTCCAGACAGGCCTGAGTGTTTTGAGCTTGAGTAAGATTTGCATGTTGCAATGTGAGTGGGCCTGAGATCATGGGTGGTTTGGTCCTTCAAGAAAAGAGAAAATGAATCATTATTTGTTATAGAACCATAGAACTGTTGACTTAGATGTCATCTAGTCCAGCTCCTGTAGCCACTACTTATAATTTCTTGAAATAACTAAGGACATTTTTGTTCTAGCCAGCTTTTCCAGCCAAATGTATTTTTTTTTATTTATTACGTCTCTGTCTTGGATGTTTATTTGCATTTGCATTGTATAGGATATGCAATGCAGGATGATGAGGATGATTATCAATTTATTAATTGCCTTCTACCCAATTGCAATAAACAATAAAAATGGGGAAAAAATAGTTAAATGCACAAAAAACAGTATACACATTTAAAAAGAATACAAAATAGACACACAAGCCATGCAAGTACAACATCTCTGACTAGTGGATGGAAGGATCTGTCAATTTTGCCCCTCTAAGGGTCTCATTTTCCCAATATTAAACTCATTTCTCAGCATTTCTGCAGCAATTCATGGTTTTTGGTTTTTTTAAGCCCCGGGTAACACAATGAAGTTTTGTATGTTATTTTCACTAATATATGCAAGCCTGCATGCCTTCTGCTAGCATATTCATTTTTGTCCTCATTATTTGGTCTGAGAAATGCATTGCAAAATTTGGAGAAGTGCAAATTTCAACGGACGGCTACGTTTCAATTCACATATTGTTTTGAGAATGGTGAATTAGTTAGATGCACCTTTTGTATGGGAACTGAACCCAATATCTCTAACATTTGTAATCAGTATTAAGGATAGGGCAAACAGTTACATTATGATCATTTATGATTACTATTATTAATTAACTGCCCTTCAACATGAAGGGCAGTTTACATCAGCAAAACTCAACCTTACAACACAATACTAAAAGCAGTCTAAAGCAACTTCCATAAAGCTCTCATGCATTCTCTTGGTGCAGATCAGCCCTCTGCCAGTTATTCCCATTTTCAAAAAAGTGTGGCATCACATCTAGTTTGGCAGTAGGAGTAGCGATGAGAAAGTTCATTCTAGACAACCTTCCTACCTCACAGGACTGTTGCAAGGATAGAAAAGAATTCGCAAAAAAATTCAGGGTGTGCATGGAAGAACCAATAACTCAAAAGCAAGCAAGCCATTGTTACCTGGAGGCAGTTGGCTTAGACAAGATGTCATCCTGCACCACCAGAGATGGAAAGAGCCTCTGGCCAACTCCTGCTCCTCAATCCGGCTTCTCCAAAGCGTATGAGTCTTGTTCGTACTATAAGGGCCTTTCGCTGGAAAGGATTATTCCCCTGTGAGAATGAAGTTGTTTGTTTCACCAATGATCCTTTTTTTTTTTTTTTAAGCCACAAAGAGCAGAAAAGAAAACGTATACTAGTCATGCCTCTCCTTGGCCTCTCACTGCAGATCAATAACTAATCCGCTGCAGGTGAAGCTATAATTTCACCCTATGGTGCCAGCAGAGATTTGGGGGGCGGAGACAGCTAATATAGGAGTTCAGGAAGTTTTGTGGTGCAGGTAGAACTATACAGGATGGCATTCATACAATTAACAATTCCATAGTTATTGTTGTTGTTTTAAGTAAGTAATTGGCATGCATGGGGGGGGTAGCAGCTGGTGGAGGGTGATGTGGGGCCCTTAACCCTGTATTCCCCACTCCAGACCTTATCCAGATTGCCCGGGGTTGATATTACTAGCAGTCATTTTTGATTGTTGAACAGTTTTAGTCTTCTTACTTTTATTCATACAGTGGTACCTCGGGTTACATACACTTCAGGTTACATACGCTTCAGGTTACAGACTCTGCTAACCCAGAAATAGTACCTCGGGTTAAGAACTTTGCTTCAGGATGAGAACAGAAATTGTGCTCTGGCGGCGCGGCGGCAGCAGGAGGCCCCATTAGCTAAAGTGGTGCTTCAGGTTAAGAACAGTTTCAGGCTAAGAATGGACCTCCGGAACGAATTAAGTACTTAACCTGAAGTACCACTGTATCAGTTTGTCTTGCAATGTTTCTGTCATTTTAAAATTTGTTTGCATGCCACCCTGGAATCCTGTTTTGAATAATGGGTGGTTTATAATTCGCCACCTTCAAATAAATAAATAAAAATATTTGGATTGGAGGAAAACACTTCCATTCAGACTGCCAATGCCAATATTCATTCGTTCATTCATTCGTTCAGTAAAACACACATCTTCATGGCTCTTTCTAACCCTCTCCATATTATCCATGCAACAACTCTGCAAGGTTGGTTAGGACTAAGGGGCAGTGACTGGTCCAAGGCCACCCAGTTGAGGTTCATGGGGATTTGAAGCCTGGTCTTCCAGATTGTAGTCTGACACTCTCTAGTGGCCTCCTCCTCCGCTTGTGGACCCTGACACACTCAACTAGTGGTCATGTCAGGCAGCTGCACTACTTCAAGCAATTCCAGATGGGCAGGGGGCACCATTTTAATCTCCTACAAGGCCTCAGAATGATGTTTGGTTCTGGACAACGTGGGAAGTTAAAATGTCAGCTAGACCCTGCTGCCTAGCATTTCTCAGAGCTGTGAACCAGGTTGTTGGCACCCTGGCAACTGCCCAAGGATACCATTTGCTGACACCAGCCCTGGTGCAATACCTGCTCACTTAGAATGAAGAACAGAACAAGCATATTTTGATACTGAGCCACCATTGTCCCCAATCTCCTCTTGTTTTCTCCTGTGTGGTTCTTCATTTTCTTGCTCCAGTTGTGCCGTAGCGCTGTACTGTTTCCACTCGTCATAGCAATTTGGGCAAAATGCCTAAAGTTAATGATGGCTTAGCATAAGTTTGTTGAGCTGCACAACGGCCCTTGGGCATAGCTATTTAAAATATTAAAACATCTATTAAGGGATGGAGTTGTGATTCAATTAAAGCCATCGGTTAGGGCAACCACCATTCTTTGTTATGAATACATTAGGCACATTAAATCAATTTGCATAATTCTGCCTCCAAGTACCATGTTTTCAATGAATTTTGACTCCCTTGGCAAGACTGAGGAAGGATGATGGGAAATCTCAGGAGAGGACAGCATAGGAGTATAAAGAAAAAAAATGCTTCTGTTTTGAGGAACAAACAGGCAGTTACCAGGTGTACCATTTAAAAGCCTCAGAAATAATAATGCATCCCTTGAACACAGCAGAACTTACTTCTGAGTAGACAGTGTAAGGCTCCATTTACAATGCAGTCATACCTTGGTTGTTGAACGCCTCACGACTCGAATGTTTTGGCTCCCAAATGCCGCAAACTCGGAAGTAAGTGTTCTGGTCTGCGAACGTTTTTCGGAAGCTGAACATCCGATGTGGCTTCCGCTTGAGTGCAGGAAGCTCCTGCAGCCAATTGGAAGCCGCACCTTGGTTTTCGAATGTTTTCAGAAGTTGAATGGACTTCCAGAACTGATTCCATTTGAGAACCAAGGTACGGCTGTAAAGAAATAGATACGCCCTGCATTTCCAAAGAAACTACTGGCTGTAGAAGCATTGGAATTAAAGAATTGAAAGTGGATTGGTGAGCCTTTCCTTCAAGATTATATGCCAGCATCAACATTTCCTTCATTTGGTTCAGGGATTTATTCTCCAAATAAACAGGACTCCCATTTTTGCAACTACAGACATACACCATTTTTAATTGTTCTCCGAAACATGGAGGGAAAGAAAAAGGAAAACCGGGACATTCTGGGATCAAATTAGAAACTGGAATGGCTTCTGTAATTCTGGTACTGTTCTTGGAAAATGGGGACACTTGGACGGTATATAGGAGTAGTATTCAAGCCCATCATCTAGACTAGGTGTTATGTTCACCTTGTTTGTCCAGACTTGCCCTCTGCTGTGTTTGATTTTGCCTTTCTGGAACCTGAGCTGAGTCTGACTGCATTTGGGTGGTCATCCCCATAATGTGAAAGCCACTTCTGGAAATCTAGTGGAGATTTAGCACTTGTTTCTGGTGTTGATTGTTTTGAGGGGGGGGGGATCCATTTGCAACCCCATTAAGTGGGAAAATTGCTTGAGTTTTGCACTGGCAAAATAAGGTATTTCCCCACCCTTTTAAACTTTAGCACAATGTGGTGGAATGATTTTTTTAAAAAAGCCTCAGTTCCGTAACACAACATGGTGCTGCAGTGTAAAAGGAATATTAGAAACTGGGGAAGAAGTGCTAGCATTATAACCAGTAAAATTAGCACAATAATCTTTACATTTCTGGATTTGGAACTGGTGCTATTGGTATGTGATCTGGTATCTCAGGACTTGCCACAAGCCCACCCCCCATTACACCTGCCTCACTTGATGCAAACCCCATCTTGGGACTGTTGGCTGGGACAGAATACTGCCCAAAACCAGGAACTGGAAACTGGAGGTGCAGCTTGCACAAGAAGGGGTGAGTGCTCTCGTGTTCAAATCCTGCTTTCTTGTTGTCCACTGTGAGAACAGGATGCTGGACTAGATGGGCCATTGGCCTGATCCTGCAGGCTCTTCTTAGGTCCTTAATGCTCTTCTTACATTCTTGAAGCCTGAACTGATCACCACCATGAGATGAATATGGGCAGTGAGGCATTTACTAGATAATAGGGACTGTCCTTACTAAATACATACCTAAGACGCCTACTGAATCAGGCTAAAAGTCTAACTCAGGAATGAGAAACGTTTGAGCCTCCAGATGTTGCTAAACTACAACTCCCATCAGAGGAAGATGAAGATGATAGTTCAACAGCATTTGGAGGATCAATGGTCCCCATATCCAGGCTCTATCTAGTCCAGCATCTTGCTTCCCATGGTGGATAACGAGGTGTCTATGGGGAAGTCCATAAGCAGGGCAATATGTTTCTGTTGTTTGTGTTGCTAAGGTGGTATCTGTGCCAAACAAGCAGAGCCTCGTCCCCTGGAGAACTCATTACCAGTGACAAATGCTTTCCTTGGGAGTCAGCTCCTATCTAGTCTTCTGCTCACTGCTCTCGTTTTGTTTAGCAAGCATGAAGCGTGAAGGGGCATGGAGATGCCCTCTGCACCCAACAGGAGTGTCCTTCTTACTCGCTATTAATGTGAGTTGCCCTTATGAGATGGAAGAAAGCTGACCTTGTCTCCCTCACCAGCATCAATTAAAAGCTTAGTCGTTGTAGAAACACAGCATTATCCCCCAAAGTGCTTGGGTATTATAGATCCACCTGCGGGGCGGCACTTGGCACTGTTCCTTCTGGGAACTGCTGTTTGTTTGCCAGGTAATCACTCCATTGAGGTCTTTGCTGAAAGATAATTGGCAGCTTGGCCATCAGACCGGTTTGCCGTTCTCCCAGGATGTGTCTGAGCAGATGTGTTCGTAAGCTCGGCTTTGTGGCAATGAAAGAGAACCGAGGTCTTCTTGAAGGCAGCCATGGGTAGCAAAGTTATTTAGAGAGGGGACAGCTCCTTTGCCCTGTGTTTCACCGAATGCTTATGATATAAACAACCAAATGAGCACACTAAGGTTGCGCACGTCCTTTTGCTTCAGGTAATGTATGGTTAAAAACAACGTTAAGCACAACTTGGCAATGAACAGAGGTCTTTTTTATTTTGTTTTTGCAATTGTAACCTAGAACAGATTAATAATGGGCAGTGGAACCCAATCATCTATTTCTTAAAGTATATTCAGTAAGAAATCACAGCGCAGAAGTTGTGCACACGAAGAGTCGGATTTAGGGGAGCATGATTGGTTCGCCCGCATTGAGTGCCGAGTCGAGAGGGCGCTGAAACATTGATGCACAATAGAAGGCATGGGGAGTGCTAAATTTTGGCATTGCAGAGCGCAGCTGAAATTTTAAAGCCCAAAGTTCGCCACTGGCACATGTTGTGCGTGCAGGAGGTGCAAACAAATGAAACCTCTACTTAAAGGAGGTGATAGGAAAGATTAGGTGTAGGGGGAATTTGCGTGGTCATGTATGGGGTAAGGTGATCTCACAAACAAATTGGTTCCAAACTGTTACGGGCTTAATATACACCTTTGAACTTGTCGCAGTAACCAATGGGCAGCCAGAGCAGATTTCTGAGCAGAGGTGTCATATGCGGATGGAGTTTTACTCCTGTCAGCAGCCATGCTGCAGAATTCTAGGCTAGCTGCAGTTTCTGGGTCAGGTGCCAGGGAAGCCCCACACAGAGTGCATTACAGTAATCCAACCTTGAAGTGATTTGGAAAGCGCTGATGTCAGGCTTCATGTATAGTCAGAAACCCTTTAATGTTACCGTATGCTGATAGGTGATTGGTGATGTCTAATTTGTCTCTGATGGCAAACAGTTTACATCTTCTATCTATCTATCTATCTATCTATCTATCTATCTATCTATCTATCATCTATCTATCTATCATCTACCGGTATCTATCTATCTATCTATCTATCTATCTATCTATCTATCTATCTATCATCTATCTATCTATCTATCTATCATCTATCTATATCTATCATCTATCTATCATCTATCTATCATCTATCTATCTATCTATCATCTATCATCTATCTATCATCTATCTATCTATCAATCATCTATCTATCTATCTATCTATCTATCTATCTATCATCTATCTATCATCTATCTATCTATCTATCTATCATCTATCTATCTATCTATCATCTATCTCTATCTATCATCTATCTATCTATCTATCTATCATCTATCTCTATCTATCATCTATCTATCTATCAATCATCTATCTATCTATCTATCTATCTATCTATCTATCTATCTATCATCTATCTATCTATCTATCTATCTATCTATCTATCTATCATCTATCTATCTATCTATCTATCTATCTATCTATCATCTATCTATCTATCTATCATCTATCTATCTATCTATCATCTATCATCTATCTCTATCTATCATCTATCTATCTATCAATCATCTATCTATCTATCTATCTATCTATCTATCTATCTATCTATCTATCTAATCTATCATCTATCTATCTATCTATCTATCTATCTATCTATCTATCTATATCTAATCTATCATCTATCTACCTCTGAGATTATTGAGACAAATAAAAACCAGTTCTTTCATCCTGATTTCAGAGTCCTGTTAGGCTTCTCCCACTCCTTCTTCCTCAGCTGTTTCCTTTGGATTTTTCCAGAAATTGTCTTGGGCAGGTCTTGAACAAACTCTATCTGTTTTGAAAGATCAAGGAGAGAGAGAGAGAGAGAAAATAAGCACATTTTATTGGTCATTGTAGTCATTCCTTTCCCAGGGGAAACCATGATAGAAGTGTTTAAATGACTTAGACTCAGGGTGATCCATTGAAGCTGAATGTTCGAAGATTGAGGACAGATAATAAGAGGTACTTCTTCATACAGTACATACATAAGCTGTGTAATTTGCTCCCAGAAGATTACTATTATTACTATTACTATTATTTCAAACCATAGCAAGGTCAATACACAGGGTGCACCTGGAAGCAAAAGCAAGATTAAGACACATGCTAAACAGCATTTTACCAGGAGCTGAGTGCCCACGCAAGGCAGGACCTGACCTAATTGTGAGCATTAAGTTGCCTGTTCATCAGTGTACTTGGACCGACCTGAAGAAGGAAGACGAGACAGAGATTTTACCCGGACGTCTCGTTGTCAGAGGCCTCCTCATACACAGTTTCTTATCTACAAGATTTAACACAGAGAACCTGCACTTTGGCCTTCAGTACATTACAGTTGAACTCTTGAACTTGGTGGCATTGAATAGTAATTTGTACAATTGTATATATCTCTTCAAGACTGATTTGAGACTATATATATATATTCTTTGAGCTTTCATTATTTGGAGTTATAGTATGTGATGCATTAAGATATTTCGCGTGCAAGACATTCTCATCATGTATACAGAGTTGTGCTTGATGACATGTTAAAGAACAGCAGCATGAGGGGAGAGAGGAACAGCTGCACTTTGGATGACTGTACTGAGTGTCCAAGGCTTTTATTCCTAGACAGCCGTGAAGACTTCCTGGCTCTGGTCTGTTGTTCAGGCTGCTCCTCCCCATCTGATCTGATTGGGCAGTTCAAATGTTGGAGTTGGCAGGCTATACTGCCGCCCAAGGCTGCTGGCTGGGGTTGCCTGTTGTTAAATCCAGCCTCAAGACTGATGCCCAGGAACCGCGAACCCTCTTCTTACCTTTCTGGGGTACTTGTAGGGAGCTGTTGTCTTCTTGACATGGTCCTGCAGCTCACAAATTAATTGGTCTTTGTCTCGTGACTCGTAGGCAGGTGACAGGACGATAAAGGCTTTTACAACCTACCACCCCAAAAAAGTAAAAGAAAGGCCACAATCAATGCTTTCACAGCCTACAAGATTTTGCATAAAAATGGAAACAACAACAACAACAACAACAACAACAACAACAATAACAAACCTTTATTGTCACTACACCACCTGTGTGCAGTGAATGGATATATGTGAATGGATATGTATTCATGCAAATTTGGGAATAACAGGCATAGTTTGAGTAGAAATACAGTGCATCTCATCACAAGGAGGGTGGGGAATAGGAAATTGTCACCAAGTGACATGTCTGCCTGCTCAGTCTGCTGTCCAGGTGCTGACTGTGGATGGTGGTCCATTTCATGTTACCTCTCCCCTGATGGGATCTGGACTGCTGACAACAGCCGATTCTGCCACTGCCGGGTGTTCCATTAAGGCATGTTCCACTTCATAGGGCCCGATACGATACCTAACAAGGAGGGGCCATAGCTCAACATGAGGACACATGCTTTGCATACTGAGAGTTGCAAGTTAAATTCTTTTCTGGACGCTTCATCCCCCCAAAAAGATACTGCAGAATTGGAGAAGGGCAACAAAAACAATGAAGATGATAGAGCAATTCCTCTAGCAGGAAAGGTTATAACATTTGGGATGTCTTGGTTTGGAGAAAAGTCCTTTTTGGGTGCCTGCTAAAGATCCTCCTCTTTCCACAAGCCTTCTTTTTTAAAAAAAAAATCAGTGCAAAATTACAACAAAAATTACAAACATTGAATCCAAAATAAAACAGTACAAACAAGAAAAAAAACACAAGAGAAAAAAGAACACAAAAAACAAAAACACACATCTACAAATAAAGCCATAGCATCATTCTAGTCTAATCATTACATACATATTGACTTCCTTCCTTTGTTCTAAGACCTCGAAATTTTTACTCTTTCTAAGTTGTTGTGTCTAATGTAGATTACCTCTAGATTACTTTTTACACCATTTTTCTCTTTCTTTAACCCTGCATAGCTTCATTCATTACATACCAATGTGCTTACTCCTTTCCACATGCCTTCTAAAGTCTGTCTCTGCTCTGAATTTGAATTGATTTGAAGTATGTTGCTTGGAATTGGTTTTTGTCAGGTGGCTGCCAGCAACTCCCATGGCTGGTTGCCCAGGAATGTACAAAGGCAAAGAAAAGTTTCTTACCACCCGTTTTTTATTCAATATTTACAGAGAGAGGCTTTGGAACACAGCCTCTTGGATAATGGCGTTGTCCCAGTGAATCTCCACCCCCCTTCTCTCCCACCTCCTCAATGGGTGCCCTGTCTTTGAGCTCTTTGCTCTCCTACTTTTAAAGCTCACCGGGTTCTGGGAGATGGAGGGCCTGGAATGCTTTCTAGTCACAGTGTGTCAGCCAGCTGCTCCTGCTCTGCCTGCTCCTCCTCTCCCATTATTTCCCAACTTCTCCCCTCACCTGCCTCTGAGCTGTGACCTCCCTCAAACCCCTGTTGTAATTCTGAACTGTCTTCTTCTTCTCTGGAAAGGTCTGGCTGGGGAGGCGATCTCCACCATTTCACCTCAGCCCAGTCCCTGACAGTTTTTATATTTATAACCTTTTAAAACATTGTTTTTCTGGGGCAGTTGACAGGTATGGCACTGTTCACATGTGGTGTATTTTTTTAGCTGTGGTGTGAAACCAGTTTGATCTCTGCCAACAATTTTTTAACATGGTCTTTTACTCTTTCATGTTTGAGAGTCGCCTAGAGACTGGTGTGCATGGGGTGACATGTATGCATGATGTAAATTGGGGGTGGGGAGCCTCATGCCCAGGAGCCAGATACAGCCCTGCAGGCCTCTCCATTTGGCCCTCAGGACTCTCCCCCGGACACCCTCCTTGCCAGCCCTGATTTGCATCATCCTTGAATGCTTTTGCCTTGCTAGAATGTGACTTTGAACACCAATAATGCCTCTTGCTTTCCTGGATGGAAGCTAAAGAAGGGTGTTTGAAAGTACGTGCAGAAACTAACCTGCTTTAGGTTAAAATGTACATTTGTTGCTCCACCTCCTTTTGCCTCTGGACCTACCCACCTCTGGCAGGTGGCCTCTGAAAGGTCGCCAGGAAGAAATGTGGCCCTCAGATTGAAAAATGTTCCCCACCTCTGCTGCAAATAAATAGGCTTACCCAGCAGATAAGATGACATCATCAGCTCTTGCCACAAACCGGATGTAGCCATCTTCATCCATGATCCCTCGGTCCCCAGTGATGTAGAAGTCTCCACGTTCTGTCGAGGCTGTTTTCTCAGGGTCATCCTAAGAAAAATGCAGCAGAAATCACTAAAGCCAAAGAGGGAAACATTTATCTCTCGATTACAGCAACATCAAGGGGTGTCCTATCCTTGTGAAGGGCCTATTGCAGATCTAGCAACACAGACAGAATGCTCTCCCACTACAGCAAATTCAATGTTTGTGTGTTTTGGTGGGTGAGGAGTTGGCTCTCACATTTGGTTTGCCCGAGATGTCAAAGATCTACGCAAGAAAGCAGGAGCCTCAAGCTGGGGCTTAATGATGTCTCAGTCTCTCCCGTCTCCACAACATTCATACATTTGTTCATATCATTCTCAAAGAGTCCTGCTGGATCAGATAAAAGGTCTTTCTATTCTTGTACACCCTCCCATTGCTGCTCCCACCAACTGATGGTCATATTATGGCTTTGCAAGTCAATTTGAGTCATTTTATTGTGGAAAGCAACAAATAATAATAATTACATCCTCCATGAATTTGGTGAATACCCCTTTAAAACTTTTACTTACTTTTAAGAATCCATAAATTACACTTTCATGCAAAAACTTCTTTCCAGGAAGGCAGCTTCCGTAAGCATTGAAAGACCTTCCTCTTTCAACAGTCCTTTAAATGGATATATTTCTTACCTCAATTGACATCAGTACTGGAATTTTTTTTTTTTTAAATGTTTCTAGAGGTGAAATTGATTGCCTCTGGACCTACCCACCTCTGGCAGGTGGCCTCTGAAAGGTCGCCAGGAAGAAATGTGGCCCTGTGGCAAATGTGGCAAATTGATTGCTTTTACATTCTTGAATGGTTTTGATATAGCGAATTGTTTTTAAGTTGTTTGCTTTTTGGTCACAAGTGTATTTTATTTTTGCCACCTGCCCTGGGACCTTAAATGAATGAACAAAAATGGACAAAAATAAGCAAGAATGCAGAAAAATGAAGCCAGCAGTTCTTGGTGAAGTCTTTGTCCTCCTAGTGTCTGCTGAGGAAACACTCGTGATCATATATTCCTTGAATAATGCCCAACCATTTGAAAGGGTCCCGTCTTACCAGCATTGCCAGCTTGGCCCTGCGACCGTGGGTGCCTGGGGCCATGGGTGCCATGCAGCGTGCATGGCCCTGGCACCGAAATTTGTGGGTGCCCAGCCCCTTTGTGGGGAATTTTGTGGGTGCTCAGGCACCCAGGGCCTCAGGGAGTTGGCACCTATGCTCCTTACCAAGTAGCCAGAGAAGAGACCCAAGGGCCTTTGGGGTTTGATTTTAACAGCAATGTCTCCTTCTTCCCCAGGAGGCAGGCGATTGCAATGTTCATCTATTATCTAGAAAGAAAGATAAACAAGGGTGGGTTATGCAAGCTTTTCCATTTTGTCATTTTAGCTGAGTGTTAAGTTTTACTAGAATATGGTATCGTGATATTAAATCATACCACATGGGCTGTTACAACCAGGATGACCATTATGGCTCCCCTGTGTTATAAACATGCCTACCTGGACATCAAAGGGATGAGATGATGGTCCAATAAACCCCGGCTTGACTTTCATATCCTTCGGGGTTGAACAAAGTATGGTCTGAGGAAAAAATGGTAGATGTGCAATCAGCTCTCTCTCTCTCTCCCCCCCCCCTCTGTGTGTAACTATGGATTTTAATGAATTAGATAAATTTTAGTTGACTTTAACTATCTGCCTCTTTACCGATTTGGGGAAGGATCATACAAGCTGGACCTGCAAAAAAATTGCACCGTGAAGTCTTCTTGCAAAGGATTCCAAAAACCAACAGCCACATTCTTTTACAGGGTATTCCATTCCATTCCCTCACCCCACCCAATCAGATATTATTGGCATCACATTGAGCCTGGGTTTCTGGGTGTCAGTTTCCCCCCGTTTCTACCTGTGCAGACAAATCATGAATGTGCTGCATAAGAATTATGTATGATCAATATGGACTGAGGGACATATCAAAGTTTGGGAGTTTGCGGGGGGAAAAGCATGCATACAGATTTGATAGGCTTCTGTTGCTCATTGGCATATATGTTTGTGTCTGAATGCAAACATACAGTCTCTGTTTGCCCATAGCCTTCACGGATTACTATTCCTGTATGAGCTTTCCACTGCTCAATCACTTCAAGGTTGGTTGGCTCCCCACCACTCAGGCATCGTCTCAGACTCTTGAACTGGTATCTGAACAAGGATATGAAGAAGCATTTAGTCTTCCTAAAAAGAGACAACCGTTTTAATTCTACCAGATCCGACTTTTATCCAGAACACACGGAAAAGCAAAGAGTGGCGCCAATTTGGCCTCAGCTGGATCCAAACTCTGAGAATTTTATAGACATAGAGGTAAAATTGAAAAGGGGAAGGACAACAAAAGAGTCAGTCAGCAGAGGCTGGTTTATTCTGGCAAATTGTGCAGTGCCCCATCAAAGTCTACCCTCAGTCATCTCCCATAGAGTTCTTACTTAGAACCAGTAGGGGAGTTTTTTCTCTATTATTGGCTCTTTGGCGCCACCTACTGTTGGCCTCCCTGTCTTTTGCCCAACCAGTTCCAACAGGCACCAGCCATCACTGGACTCAAGCCAGGCAGAGTGACTTTGAAGTGAGTGAAACAAACAGGAATCAAGTTACTCTAGGGTGGAGTTCTAGAAATCACAGCCAGGTAGTTGTACCTGCTAACGTCGTGCTGCAGAAGCATACGGAAAATAGTTGGGGTGCCACAGAAGATCGTCACTGGAAATTTGGAAAGAGTCTAGGAGGGAAGAGCACACACACTCCAAATGCATCATGTGATTCGGGAGGTCTCACACATCTTATATTTTACATGCTTCCTGCCTTTCGAATAGGGCAATGTTAGCCTTACATTGAGGACGGTCGTTGGCTCGAACTGGAACATGCCATGCTGAAAGACACATGCCCCTAGCATCCATGTAGGATACAAATTACTGAAGGCAAATTTGATCCAGCCTGTGTCGGAGAAACCCCACATCAAATCCGAAGCTTTCAGGTCCATCCAGTTCCTGTTGATAAGGAGGCAAACAAGTGTAATATAAGATGGGGAACACTTGGTTTGTCAGCTGTACATGTGAAGAAAAGAAGAGCTAATGCTATTCTAGGCTGCATCAACAGAAGTATAGTGCTCAGATCAAGGGAAGGAATAGTGCTGTTCTATTCTGCCTTGGTCAGACTACACCTGGAATACTGTGTCCAATTCTGGGCACCACAATTTAAGGATGTTGACAAGCTGGAACATGTACAGAGGAGGACAACCAAGATGATCAAGGGTCTGGAAACCAAGCCCTATGAGGAACGGTTGTGGGAGTTGGGTATGTTTACCCTGAAAAAGAGATTGAGAGGCGATATGCTAGCCATCTTCAAATATCTAAAGGGTTGTCACATGGAGCAAGCTTGTTTTCTCCTTCTCTGGAGGGTAGGACCCAAACCAATGGCTACAAGTCACAGGAAATGAGATTCTGACTAAACATCAGGAAGAACTTTGTGGTGGTAAGAGCTGTTCAACAGACTCCCTCAGGAAGTTGTGGGCTCTCCTTCATTGGAGGTTTTTATGCAGGGATTGGATGGCCATCTGCCATGGATGCTTAACTGACATTCCTGCATTGTAGGAAATTGGACTAGAGACTCTTGCCAACTCTACAGTTCTATGATAGGTGCCCTAGAATTACATTTAATTAAATAGCCAATGTCTGAGGGCCACATGAGATGTAATACAAAGTCATATGTGGTCAGATCTTTTGGTTTTAAGACTTAAAGAACAGCAACTGCTGGGATGTGGGGTTTGGGGGGAGGGATGACTTTAAGCTGATCAAGGTTGGGCAATATCTCAGATTTAAACAACCTTCCTGAAACTGTGATTAGCTGTGTTGGCAATGTTTGGTGAGATGTTCGCCAACCTCAATTGCTTTAAAAAAGGATTAGACATCTTCACAGAGGATAAGGCTTGTCTAAAGACTGCTGTGTCCTATCTCTATGTTGTAGGTAGCATGCCTCTGAATACCAGTTGCTAGGAAGTACAAGTAGGGAAAGTACTATTGCACTCAGATCCTGCTTGGAGGCTTCTTATGGACATCGGACTGGACACAATGGACTGTTCTAACAGGCTCCTTTTAAAGTTCTGAATATGTTCCATTTCCACAATATCCTTTTTGAGGTGAGGTGGCCAGAAATGTACATAGCACCCCAAGTGTGGTCACACCATAGATTTGCATAATAACACCAGCAACCCAGCCCAGCTGTGTCCAGTTGCCCTACTTTGGGTATCCGAGGATTGACACTTTATTGTGGTTTAAACTTTTGGGGGAGGCCACAGTCACTGGACATGATGACTTCTGCCACAATGAAATTGTCACTCTTCAAACCTCACATAGGACTCTCTGCTGTGTTTCCTGCACCTGAAAATTTAGAAAGGGATAGGAGATACCTTCCGGCACTTGCTAGTCCAATCCCCAAACTGCTGCAGGAATGTTCCACCATTTTGGGATAACCTGTGGTTCCACTGGTGAAGTAGATGATCATAGGATCTTCACTCCTTGTTTTAACAGGCTGGTGATCATCACCTGCAGCTCTTTAAAGTAGAGAAGCAGGTATGTAAAAGTGGACTAGGTGTGGTCTAAATGGTTTATGATCTTGCAAGCTCAAATTGTGAAATTCTTTTAGGATTTGGATGTGTCTGTTACCAAATGGTTCAGTTACAGAAGCATTCCACTTTGTGCATGGATAGAGCTGTTTTGGCTACGTAAAGATCAACACTCATCTCTGAACAGTAGAAATAGAGGGAACATCTCCCACAACATCTGGGAGCATCCAATAAGTAGTTCTGTTATGTAATGCTTTCCTTTGTCCTGAACTTGTTGTTGGTCAATTTTATTTTTATTCGTTTATGAGAGGCATTTTTATACTAATTGAGTAGCATGGGGATTTGGCTTCCGGTGTGCATGACTAGACTACAAATGAGAAAATGAATATGTGGGACCTGAGCAAAATGTTGCAGTACTGAGCCCTCGTCCATAAGACTCCATTATGATCTACATCAGTTTCTCATTCTTCTAGTCTTAAGTTCTGCATCAGTTTGCGATTATTATTTTTTAAGCCCTTGTGAAAATTCTCCCAAGGTTTTAGTGGACATTTTCTGTCAAAATACATATTTTTTGCACACACCTTTGTCTGTTTAGCCCATTTTTGCAAGTGATGTTTCCTCACACAATGGTTTGTGGCTGTAATTTTCACTAATGTGTGCATATTTATGCACACGCTGTATGCATTTCTGTACACAGTATTTGGTGGGACAATTGCATCACAATTTTCAGTGAAGTTGAAAACGGCTGCCTTTGAGTTCGCATATTGTTTCATAAATTGTGAATTAGGTAGTTTCACACTAAAATCTGAAGCAAACCAAATTCCCCATCCCTTTGCATGATCTTGTTCTTCTCCAGCAGAAAAATGTATCAGGCAAGCCCTACTGATTGGGTGACAAGGTTTGCAAACACTGGTTATTTTCTTTATTGTTTTCCAGGCCAAATCCCCCATACCCTCCATTTATTGCAGGGCAACAATATCTATCACCCCTGAACATTGACCATGACCACAACATCTGGAAGGAATCACCCTGGCCACCTTCCTGGTATAATAATAATAATAATAATAATAATAATAATAGTTATTATATATACCCCACCCATCTGACTGGGTTGCCCCAGCCACCCTTGGTGGCTTCCAACATACAGTCATACCTTGGTTTCCAAACAGCTTAGTTCTTGAACGTTTTGGCTCCTAAATGCCGCAAACCCAGAAGTGACTGTTTTGGTTTGTGAACTATTTTTGGAAGCTGAACATCTGATAGGGCTTCCATAGCTTCCAATTGGCTGCAGGAGCTTCCTGCAGCCAATCAGAAGCCGCACTTTGGTTTCCAAACATTTTAGAAGTTGAACGGACTTCTGGAATGGATTCTGTTTGACTTCCAAGGTACGACTGTATATTAAAACACAATAAAACATTAAACATTTTTTAAAAAACCCTTTCCCATACAGGGCTGCCTTCAGATGTCTTCAAAAAGCTGTATAGTTACTTATCTCCTTTATCTCCCGTCTAGAGGATGAAGATTGCAGGTTTTTCTATCTCACTCTTTGACTTATCCCTGACTTGCTTAACAAGGCAGCAGAGATTCTCACTTCAGCAGCTCATGGAAGTTCAGCCATCCTTCTCTGCTGGTGCCTTTGGAGACCAACATCCGAGTTTTCAGGAACTGGCAATCAGATGCAACAGAGTCGATCAATGGAGCCAAGGCGTCGTTTGTAACTATACATTTGGCCCGAGACTTTTGGAGCCGGTACAAGATGTCTTGAGCAGTCAATAGGGTTGTGGCTGGGATGAAGGTGACACCTAGGAGCAAAACAAAGTGTGATTAAAAAGAGAGGAGAGGAAGACACAGCAAAAAATGGATCTTTCTGTTGGTTCAGGGCTTCACTCACCTGCTCTGATGCAGCCCACACTGATCAGCCACCACTCAGGCACCCTGGGGAGTATGATGATGATTCGGTCTCCCTTCTGCAGATTGCAAGCTTTGGAGAGGACGTCGGCTGCTTTCCTGGATAAGAATGCCAGCTCCTCAAAGCTCCACCGCACCTCCTCGCCTTTCCCACTTACCCACCAAAGAGCGGGATTGGAAGGTCTCTTTCCATCCTATCAGGTACAAAAGATGAAAAAGTATATGGGGGATAGTTATTTGTTTTACAACACAGGAAGCTGCCTGATACTGATTCAGACCATAGATCTATATAGTTCAGCATCTTCTACATTGACTGGTAGCAGCCCTCTAGGGTTTCCAATGGAAGTCTTTCCCAGCTTTATGTGGAGATGCTGTCAGGGACCATGTTGAGCAGGGCTGCACTGAGAAGGAATGGTGGGAGTTTTCCCCTCCTCCTGCTCCTGAATCTTCTCAGAAGCTCTGGAGCCAAGTGAGGATTCCCAGGTAAGATCCTCCCTCTATTGTGTGGGCAGGTAATCCCTCCCCTACCTGGCCTGGTCTCCTTGGCAACGCTTCCCCCAGGTGGGATTGGACAACTGACTGGGGTAGGCGGAGACCTCCAGGTATCCCACCTGAGGGAAGGCAAAGCCAAGTCTATGCTGATGGAGCCGCTCCAGACCCAGGGGCTGTGCGCGTCCATGCAAAGGGCGCCCCCCGTTTTATGCGGGGAGCAGTCATTCCCCTCCTCCTGCTCCTGAATCTTCTCAGGAGCAGGAGGACAGTATAGATTTGGAACAGTGGTTTGCAGAGGGGCATAGTTCAGAAGGCAGAAGCTGGGAAATACTGGATTTGGAACAGCTAGGAGACGAAACACTGGAAGAGAGAGGGTTAACAGATTCTCAGTCTCTGGACAGCATTCCTCCACTCAGCCCAAGGTCAAGAAAGGCTCCAAAAGTGTCAGAACAGAAAGCACAGAGACTACTGTGAGCGTTAAACGTCCGTTTGCAGATAGTAAACTCGTTTACAGCAGAATGCAGCAGAAGCAACTGTGGTTGGAATAGTAACATGAAAGGTTTTATTTATAAAACAAAACAAGACGACTCTCACATCCATCTTCTTCAGCAGAGGAGCAGAGAGAGAGGAGACCTTTAAATAGTTCCCATTCTCATAAATCAATTAAGTAATTAAAGGCAACCCGCAACATTCTGCAATGTGAGAATGAGACATTACAATACTAGCAGGTACAAGCTCAGATTACAAGACGTAGGAATGACGAAGATTAATAGGGATGGAAGGGGGTGTGATCCTTAATTGGGAGCACCACCATTTCTAGGAGCTGAGTTCTTTGTTCTCTCGCTGTGATTATTAAAGTTTCTAACTGGTAAGAAGTCTCATTTTCCTTTGTCCTGCTTATCTACTGCCACGGGGGGGGGGGGGAGGGGGGAGGAAGCCAATGCCCTGAAGCCTGACAGATGCTGGGGAATGAACCTGGCACCTTCTGCATGCAGAATAGAAGCCCTTACCCAAAAATCTATCTACTGTTTGTCCAACAAGAAGCCTCTAACCTGTTTACAGAAAAGAATGTAAGCCATTCACAAGTAAATACCGATAAATACTGATTGGTATTTATACGACATACAAAATATGTCGGCATAACATTTACCAAACTATAGATAAAATACAACAATGAACATGAAATGGACTTTTATTCTGACGTCGCATTCCAATTCAAACTTATTTTGGAGAAAGTCTTGTTGAGTACAGTGGCAGGGATCTAATTTTGAACCACGTGGATAGGCTTGCAAGATCCCATATTTCCCCATCAGTTTGCAGTTTTTCAATTTTTAAATCCTCATGAAAATTCATTAGTATTTTAGTGCAAATTTATCCTGATGTAAACATTTTCGAAAGCAATTTCCCCTCATATAATGCATATATGCATGCTATTTTCAGCAAAATAGAATCTAATCGCTTTAAACTAGTATATGCATGTCTGTACAAATTATTTGTCTGGAGGGCCACATTGCAAAATTTGGAAAACTGCAAATTTTGAAGGATGGCTTCATTTGGTTTGAACCTTGTTTCAGGAAATGCAAATTACCTAAGTCTGCCTTTAAATTCAGACTGAATCAGCTTCCTGCTCCCACCCCTATTTTCACTTCCTTGATAGTGGCATGAATGCCGTATTAAATCAATGTCACGCTCAGGTGTATTCTTTATGCTAGAATTAAGTTAATAGCACTATCAACTGTGTCCTAAGAAATACTGCAGTTCAAAGGAGGGTAACCCTGATTAAGGAACTAACATGATGGAGAGATTTGATCAGTTGCTCAAGTCCATTCTAAGGTTAATAATAATAATAATTTATTATTTATACCCCGCCCATCTGGCTGAGTTTCCTCAGCCACTCTGTTCGGCTCCCAATTGAGTGTTAAAAACAATACAGCATTAAATGTTAAAAACTTCCCTAAACAGGGCTGCCTTCAGATGTCTTTTAAAGATAGGATAGCTGCTTATTTCCTTCACACCTGAAGGGAGGGCGTTCCACAGGGTGGGCGCCACTACTGAGAATGCCCTCTGTCTGGTTCCCTGTAACCTCACTTCTTGCAATGAGGGAACCGCCAGAAGGCCCTTGGCACTGGATCTCAGTGTCATAGCTGTCAACCTTCCCTTTTTTTGCGGAAAATTCCCTTATTCCAGCACCGTTTCCCGCCGTTTCCTGCTGCTATCATGGATTGTTAGATATCCCGTAGACTGTCCCCGGGACAGGTGAGGCTGCTTATCCCTTATTTTCGAGGCTGCTGATCCCTTATTTTCAAATCTGAACGTTGACAGCTATGCTCAGTGTCCGGGCTGAACGATGGGGGTGGAGACGCTCCTTCAGGTATACTGGACCAAGGCCATTTAGGGCTTCAAAGGTCAGCACCAACACTTTGAATTGTGCTCGGAAACGTACTGAGAGCCAATGCAGATCTCTCAGGACTGGTGTTATGTGGTCCTGGAAGCCACTCCCAGTCACCAGTCTAGCTGCCGCATTCTGGATTAATTGCAGTTTCTGGGTCACCTTCAAAGGTAGCCCCACGTAGAGCACATTGCAGTAGTAATGCATTTCTGTCTATGGGATGACATAATATTATTAGATGGTTTCATTTGTTACCTATAGAGTAATGTTATATGTGCCTTCTTCTTTTCAATTATGTCTCTCCTTTCCTCAGTGGTGAAAAGAGTATTTAGGAGCTGGCGACAATCTGTCCAAGTAGGACTATGAGTATTTACTATTGAAGTCACCAAGTCCATCATAGCCTGAGGTTTTTCTGCGAAAGATGGGGTGTGTGTTTTCCAATTCATCAGATCCGTAGTCGTGAATGGAATATATTGCAGGGTCGAAGTTCGAGGTGGCCGTGGTCCGGGTTGCCTGTTAACCAGCACAGGCTCCTCAAGTGCATCAAATACTCTTCTAAGAGGGGCTACTACGTGACCTTTTTCTTCACTTTGCTCTAGGGGCCTCAAATCATAGGGGATGGTATCTGTCCCAAGGCGTTCTTTTAGCAGCTTTATACGCCTGGCTGTATTGCTTGCTGACCGATCAAGGTCTCCCTGTAACTTCTGTAATAGTTCTCTAGGACTTGGATGTACAGGGGTTTGGGGTGGGCAATCAGTTGTTCCACTAAAGGAGACTGTAGATGGAGGTCTATTAGGAGTCACAGGTGGAATAACCACTTCTGCTTGGGCTTTATTATAGGACTCCAATGCCTCCTGAAGATATTTATCATAATCTATCAAGGAATCAAGTTCTGTGACTCCACCCCCATTATTCATTCCACTTTCTTGCCTTGGGGTTACAACTGGTGGAGTGTTTGGATTAGGCTCCCCTCGGCGTGGCGCATAGGGTGGAGGTGAAAGCACCTCTTCCTCTGGCCCCTCAAAAATGGGTTTGAGTTTATTTGGCAAGATTCCTTTCCTAGCATGTGCTCAGCCAAGAATCTATATATGAAAATTGTTCTGGGCACCCTCCAGTTTCTTTGGCGATATTGGACCAAAGTTTGTTTGCTAAATTTATATCAAAGGTTCCCTGAGATGGCCATTCAGTATTTTGTTTCGGCCACTCTAATTCACATAACGTTCTCAAGCGCTCTGGCGTCATTTTGACTCCATATGCCCCTGAGAAGGCTTTCTTAAAATTATTTAACATACATTCAAGAGGTGTATTTCCCCCCTTTGCGTGAGCAGGCCAGAGTGGGAAATATTTTTAATATTGATCGTCATCTTCAGGACAACTTTCCCTTGGAAGATCCTAATTGGGATCCAAACAATGCAATTCACCTGGCCAGACTTACCACCTACCGCCAGACGCTTGTGCAAGGTATCCGCAGGGCGTGCCAGAAGCCCACTAATATGTCTAAAGTCTCAGAAGGGTAGATGTGTTACCCATAACACTGTTTCGTGTTCGGTGTGCACCCACAAAAAGACTTAAGTTGTCACCTTTTGAGCTCCTTTATGGGAGGCCACCCTCCTTTGTTCAGGATATTCCAGCTGACCTTAAACAAATAGGAGACCATGTGACACAGGAACAAGTGCAATCTCTCTCCCGTGTTTTTGTCTCTCTCCCGTGTTGTTTTTGTTTATCTTAACAGGTGGGCCCTCAAGCACATGCCATGCAGCATTGCCGAGCCGATTCATCAGTTCCAGGCTGGCATAGCGTATGGGTGAAAGAGTGGAAACGCGATCCACTTGCACCTAAGTGGCGTGGACCTTACACCGTCTTGCTCTCTACTCCAACAGCGGTGAAGGTAGCTGAGGTGACCCCCTGGATTCATCACTCCCGTTTGAAGAAGTCCGAAGGCAGTTGGACATGCAAAGGTGACCCCTCTAATCCTTTAAAACTGACTCTCTCCAAAAACCCCTGTATCTAGCCCTACCGGGAACGGGCTAGGTCACGGGCAACATTAGACGACCGGCCTGCTGCAGCCACAACCTGGAAGCTGGCTGACCTGTGCACGCCTGAAGCTTGAGGAGCGTCTGAACCAGCGACTGTGAACAGGAAGATTCTCTTATACAATTGATTGACTGCCCCCTTGTGGAACAATTATAAGGGATATTACTCATTGGGGATCCTCGGGATATATGTTTTGGTCTTGGTGGTTCCCCATTTCTGTCACTGGGGGAATTATATTGGGGCTAATATTTATTTGCTATCACAATAAGGTAATCTTTTGTGGAAGTAATGCATATGCTAGACATCAACATGATTTTATTATTAATCCTGATCCCTTGGGAAGGGGAAGGGTCCTTGAATCTGACCAAATTTGCTAAATATGGATTCCGCCATGACCACAATATGTGGGTAGGCTTAGCTGAGATGGTAGCCAAGGTTACAAATAGGACTAATTGCCTTGTTTGCTCTCTTGGGCCAGATGATTCAGAGGGAGGTATGCCCTTATTACCGATACCATTAAATGCCATTGGTATGGTAAGCGAAATGCCACACCAAACAGAAGTACAGAATTTCCCCGGATGGAACTCAACTAAACCAATACGAGTTATACCTGTGCAAGGGGAATTCTGTGTACATAAATCATCAGATGCAGCTGATCCTACCATGATAGGCTCTTCTCATTGCCACTATACTTGGGATTATATTAAGAATAGTCAAACCTGGGCAAACAGTACTACCTATCGAACTCGGAATACCTTGCCCTGTGCACCTCCTTTTATTTATTCATGCATGGAAAATGGTATGGAACATAACTGTGACAGAAAAAGGCAATCTAACATACTGCACTGTGAACTCTCTACCCCTTTTGATATTTCGCCTTATGCACTCCACATACCAAAAACCTCAGACCCGATGGTTGTGGTGGATATGTGGAGAATGGGCATACAAGAAACTCCCTTCCAAATGGAGTGGGACTTGTTTCTTGGGATGGGTATTACCACCAATGTGGATTATGCCCACTAGTTCAGCTAAGCGTACACGAAGAAACGCTGATATTTCTCATATAGCAGGAGGAAGTACCTAAAGTTGGAGCGATACTGATGATTGGCCACCAGAGCGCATTATAGCCTATTATGAACCTGCCTCCTGGAATCCTGGTGAGCTCATACAAGGGGCACGGGATCCTATTTATAATCTAAACAGAATAATTCGATTGCAAGCAGTAGTGGAACTTGTAACCAATGCAACGGCCCAGAGTTTGAGACTTATTGCACAACAGTTGGATGAAAGTAGAGCTGCCATTCTGCAGCTGAAAATGGGAATGGATTATGTACTAGCCAGGCAGGGAGGCCTATGTGGAGTCTTGAACTTGACAGGGAATGCCTGTTGCTTTAACATTTCTGATAATGGTGAGGCAATCCGTGTGTTGGCCACAAAGATGGAGAATATAGCACATGTCCCAGTACAAACATGGGAAGGATGGGATATGGGATGGCTCACCAATTGGTTACCTAATGTCGCAGGACTCAAAGGGATACCATTGTCTTGCTTGTTTTTCTTGACAGTAGTAGTAATGGTTTTATGTATGGTGCCATGTATCATTTCATGTTTTAGAAGTACAATTAGCAAGATGATTTCAAATGAAACTCTACCTCATATCATGGCCCTATATAGAGCTTTACCTCAGGAATATGATGAAGGTCAAGCTATCAAGGACACTTGGGATGAAGGTCCTTGAGCTTGAAAGGGGGGAATGAGGCATCTAATCATAAGCCTGCATTTTTATCAAAGCTTATATTTTTGATTAAGGCCTGTATATTAAGATGAGCTTAAAGATTTTCAAATGTTCATGCCAGACAGAAGACCAGCTGCCTAAGAACCTTGGCAAGATGTTTATTCTCCTGGACAAGGGGGCCCCCTGATTTATAGCAGAAAACAATTCTCAAAGTCGTAAAAAGGGAATTACAGGCTGACAGCCAAGGTTACACTGACCCTACATATTACAGAAGAGAAAAAAAGAGAAAAACATAATTAAGAGTGGGTAAATAGTAAAATAAAACCATGTGCCTCCCATTAAACTTGAGCCATATTTTCCTAAGGTTAAAAGGCCAAGAACAAATAGACTGGCTTGGCTGGAGAAGGGGAGTGTAAAGAGCAGAAGAGGTTTTATTTCTATTTTATTTTGAGGCTGTAAAATGTTCCTTCCTTTTTTACTTTGAGAAGGTTTATTCTTCTAAAAGGCTATCTATGTTATGTATTAAATATATTGGCTTAAATGTAATTATGCAAAGGAATTAGAAGCTAAGAAATGTTAAATCCTTATGCTAGATTCTTATTTCATATAGTTGGAAGAGATTACAGGGGCCATCAGCCACCAGCCCAGCCCCCCTGCCAAGCAGGAAACATCATTAGAGAACACATATGGTTGTCAGGCCTTTGTTTAAAGACCTCCAAGAGAAGGAGATCTTTCAATGATGATGTGAACTCAAGATCCTTGACATCTGTTTAAGATAAAAATTTAAGATTAAACCATCTGTTTTGGAGGGCAATAGGGCGAGGTGAGCTGGTAATTAAGGTTCCTTGTTGAGACACATGTAAGATATATTACTACTTATTTGTCATTTATAGATAGAAGAATATATAGCTTTTTGTTTCCCATAAAAGGGCAAGAGGAAATGGGTGTATCTTTTGTGATTGGTTCTAGCAAACAGCCAATAGGAATTTCAACCAGGCTGATTGGACAGAGGCAGCCACAGGAGGAGCAAGGGGGCTGGATTAAGGAAATATAAGTGCTGGCCAGAATGGCAAGAGGCCAGGCCAGAGCTTGGTAACCATATACCACTGTGCCTCATATTTATTTGTCCGACAAATAAATTATTATTTTAATTTCTCTATTGCTGCGTTGAATATTTCATTCCAGCTAAGCGTTAACCACAAGCAGGGTGCTACAGTAGTAAGAAAGCTACCGGTATTTTTTTTTAAAAAAACAACAACAACAGTGTTGATTGCCAAAGGGGCATTTTAATTTAAAAGATTCAGGGCATTTTCCAATTTTAAGTTTAGATGATTTGCATATTGGAAAATTGATGCTCACTTCCACCTGGATTAATTGTTTTTGTTCCAATGACTGTTGACTCTAAACAGCACAGAATGGCTGGCTGATAATATGAGCAAGAAATCATGACAGAGTTTCATACCTTCTCATTTTGGCTCCATTTATCCAGCACATCGCTTGCGAAATTGAAATGCTCAGGCACATTCTTGTAGAGAGCTTCATAGTCAGAGAAATCCAAATCTGGAGATCCACTGCAAGGTTGACTTTTAATTCTATAGGGCAGTTTGGAGGCACTCAGAGATTTTAAAAGCCTGGAGAGATGCTTCATTGCAGCTGCTGTCAATGATCTTGCCTTGATGGAAAACCAAAAGGATAAAAAAAGAACGTTCCAAATTCTGATCAAGAACAGAAAACAAAACGGACACTGATGTCGTAGTATATGGAAAAGAAAGACGGATGCAACGATGCAACTGGAACGATGAAATGGAAATGCAACTTCACTCCAGATCCAGGATCTTTCTTCAGGGTGGAAATTA
Source organism: Podarcis cretensis (assembly GCF_951804945.1). Lineage (NCBI taxonomy): Eukaryota > Metazoa > Chordata > Lepidosauria > Squamata > Lacertidae > Podarcis > Podarcis cretensis. Next base: position 42,307,616 of record NC_137183.1, on the reverse strand, counting down.
AGAGCTCAAAGTATTAGTTCCTTCAGTCCCATGCTGAAAATAGGAGGCTAACTGTAGGCTAACTGCAATGGACCCCATCGATAAAGTGTGCAAGTGGTAGACCGGAATGCACCAAAGTTAGCTGTTCACGGGCATCAACTAGACTTTATGTTTGTGGGTGGCAGAGGGTAGATAATGTCAACTGCTTACTGAATATTGGTGATTTGTTATATAGTGTTGCATCAAGCAATTGTTACACCACACTTCCCAGTGCATTTTCTAGCTCTGTTTTCTTAAGGCAAAAAGTCCAGTGGGCAGGGTCTGGTCTCTTGAGCAAGATAACCAAATCAGGTTTAAATGCACAACCTGAGTTTGCTCTGATCCATTAAAAAAATGGTTGTGTTTAAAGTTGTTCTTTTTTTTAAAAAAATACCTGGAAGAAAATATTACTCATAGCTCATTTCAGTCGGACTGCTTTTGTGACTATCTTTAGTTGGGCTCTGGGAGCTACCGTATTTTTTGCTCTATAAGATTCACTTTTCCCCTTCTAAAAAGTAAGGGGAAATGTGTGTGTGTGTTATGGAGCGAATGCAGACTGCGCAGCTATCACTGAAACCAGAACAGCAAGAGGGATTGCTGCTTTCACTGCACAGCGATCCCTCTTGCTATTCTGGCTTTTGAGATTCAGAATTTTTTTTTTCTTGTTTTCCTCCTCCAAAAACTAGGTGCGTCTTGTGGTCTGGTGCGTCTTATAGAGCGAAAAATACTGTATATATTTATGTCAGATTAGATTGTTTCATTGTTAGATGCATACCTATAGGTCTGAAATTCAGAAATCCCATTTACTGCCATCTGAGTTTGCTAAAGGAAACTTCTTAAGTTTTTTTCAGACTGGAACAAGAAATAGTATAATATATATATATATATACATATACCTGTACATACTTACCACATCCTACACTCTGGGAAGAAGTGCAAAAGGAATATCACCAGAGTTTAAGAGAGTCAGATTTAGCTGAAAATGTTTAAGCTTTAAGAACGTAAACATTAACTTGTACTCCATTCAGTGACATTGGGCAACCTTTTTCTACAATTGTTCTGCAATCTGGTGTTAATGTTCTACTAGATTGTCACTTATATCCCAAAGCGCTTCCTTAGTCCATTAATTTATGTTTAAATATTTGTAAAATAAATTAATGGATGAGAGAGACTGGTCCGCAAGAGGATAGGTTAGGCTTTATTTTGCTTTAACAAAATATCTGTCTAAGACGAATGCTGACCTCACACCCAGTTGCTGGAGGGGGTGCAATGGAATGGTTACCTTTGCCTACCTTTGGACCTGTCTTGGGTGTCTTGGGTGAAGTTTTCCAACAAATCTACACTATTGTTCGTCAGATCCTTCCTCTTGACCCTGGTTTGGTTTGCGCTCTATCTTCCTGAATAACATGAATGATTTAACCCCCAAAGACTTGATTTTATTTCTTCCTTTGGCTACTAAGATGGAAATAGCTCACCACTGGAAACATAATTCTATGTTCTCTCTGGAGGGAGAGTGAAGTCTAGAATTTGGTATTCCAAGAAAAACTTGATCCATTGAAAGAGGCTTCTCAGAGGACTGATAGAATCTGAAAAATCTGAAAATATGCAGTTCTTGACTTACCTCATACAACCTGGATTTACTAAATATCCTCTGAGATACCGCTTGCTTTTCTTGTCTAACCATTCACCTCAGTCCTAAACATTCTGTACCTCTTCTTGTTGTGTAGGCCCATTATTTTATTTAGTTTCAGTCACTTAAATTATTCTGTATACCACATGCATATACATGCCTGTGTTGTGCATACATGTGTATATAATCCACTTTGTGTGTGATGATTTTATAGTAGTACCTTGGTTTAAGAACAGTCCTGTTTACGAACGATTCGGTTTATGAACTCCGCAAAACCAGAAGTAGTTTTCCAGTTTGAGAACTTTACCTCAGTCTAAGAACGGAATCCGAACGGTGGAAGGGCACCGGCAGTGGGAGGCCTCATTAGGGAAAGCGCACCTCGGTTTAAGAACGGTTTCAGTTTAAGAACGGACTTCCAGAACGGATTAAGTTCGTAAACCAAGGAACCACTGTATTATTTATTGCTGATTTATTTGTTCCTTTTTTATGGTTCCTTGTTACATTGAAGGAAATAATTTTAAAAAACCCAATGTTTTCAAAAAAAAAGAGAGAGAGGAAGAAGTAGTGGAGATTCCATCTGGCCTGCATTCAGATCTCCATCGCAGGATGCTGTAATTGTACTTTCACCAGTGGAAACATCAAAATGGGCTTTCTACTATCTAATACCAATCTATCCATGGTGAATTGGTGAGAATGGTGGACTGAACACAATTCAAGGGAAAACATCAGGAGTGTTCTGCAGAAGTGTTGCAACCACTCCAGACCCTAGAATATCCATTATTGTTAAAAGACAACCTTCCAGTTTAAGACCAGGCTTAAGGCTATCTTATCTTGGCTCAAGCTAGCCAGCTGAATAAGCTTACATTTGCTGACAAAACCCACCTCTCTCACCCACTCTATAAAGCAGTTTTGTCATTGTTTCTGTTTGTCTAAATTGCATGTTAAAAAAAATAAATAGAAGAGAGGTAGCTGTGTTAGTCTGTGGTATGAGGGGCAGGAGAACAAAAGGGTCTGTGGGACATTAAAGACTAACTGTGTTTATTAAAAAAAAGAAAATAAGACATAAGCCTTCATAAGCCAGCATCTACTTCCTCAGATATGTAGGTGAAGTATCCAACTGGGTTGACTCAACTACCTGGTCATGCAGTTGCAGATCTTAAAGTCTTTGAGCTTTGAGCTTAACTTCAAAACAATCTTATGATGACACATGATTCCAGTTAGACCAAAAGGTGTTGTGGCAGGGGGTGGGGGGAAATGGTCTAAAAAGATAATTCCTGGATGCCAAGATCCAGGCTTTGGGCAAGTACTCTTTGGTAAGAGAACTTCAGCAGAGATTTAAAATCACATAATATGCAGCAAAGCAAAGTGTGGAAATATAGGCTGTTAGACCTTTAAAATATGTCCTTCTACATTTCATCCAAAGTTCCCCTCTTCCCAGGGTTTAGGAAAAAATAGACTGTTAATTGGTGAAAGGAGGGAAAGTAAAGTTATATCATATTAAGATAAATTACAGAACAAAAATTGGAAAAGATGGAAAGGATTTGCTGAAATAGTTAACCGAATTAGAATACAAAAAAGGTAGGTGTGAGGAGGTCAAGGAAACAAGCAAATGAAAGATAAGTTATGGGAAGATTAGCTGTGTTTTTTTTCTTTCTTCCTTATTGTGATGTGTTGTTTTGTTTTTGTTTAATATGGTGTTTTTATTTTTGCTTTTTGTAACCTTTAAAATTTTAATAAATATTATTTTTAAAAAAACAAAGTTCCCCTCTTCCCCTAGCATAGAAAATGATCACACATTTAGCAAGTTAAAATTAGTTTACTTACAAACTCTTTAAAGGTCAGGTTCATGTGCTTTTCCATACACCAGTCAGAAAACACAGGCAGTAAAATTTGGCTTAGTTACAGTGGTCAAAATTCCTGAATTATTGGTAAAGGAACTCAAGGGTGGGGCTGATGAGTTTGGAGTCCAGTACATAGCTGTTAACTTTCCCCTTTTCTTGCGAGGAATCCTATTCGGAATAAGGGAATTTCCCTTAAAAAAAGGGAAACATTGACAGCTATGGTCCAGTAGCATCTGAAAGGCCCAAGGTTCATCACCTGTGATTTATGCTTATGGTCCTTGCAATGCAGGTTTGAATATATTGTGTAAGTTGTAACAATTCATGAGATTGCTCTTTTATTTTTCTGCAACGGCAGTGTAAGCTACTAAGCCATTTTATTCATTAGACACTATTTTATGTAAACCAACTTTCCATATTTATTCAGATTGGCATTATATAGTTCTTGCTACTTCCCTAAGATATGTCAAGACAATACTGATATATATATTGACAGGAGAGGTGAAATTCTTCAACTCATAATGATAAAATAATAACGATATAATATAATCATGATGTTATTTCTATACTGCATTTTCTGCAAACTTGTATCCAAAGCAGTTTACAAAAGAGTAACACCCCAAAAGCAGCAACACAATAACCACAATACATAATTAAAATCATAATACCATTCACAGCACTAACATTTCAATAATTAACCATTAATTTATAATACAGCAAATAAATTTAAGTGACCATGAAGGACACCAACAGGCCAATTAATATCCCATAGGCTATAAATTCCTATTTTATAGCCATGAGAGACACTAGAATTTTGTACAATGATTGCAATCCAAGAGCCACCAAGACAAATGGAGCATCATCATCTATTCATCGGTGATATTGTTGTGACAACTGGTCCTTTTTTGATAGCTTCAGAGTCTCCTTAGGCTTTCCCCCACTCTTTCAGCCTCAACTCCTTCCTCTGGATTTTCCCAGAAATTGTCTTGGGTAGGTCTTGAACAAACTCTATCTGTTTTGAAGGATTTAAAAGAGAGAGAGATAAACTGAGCACATCAACTTTTTTTGGAGTTGCATTTAGTCAACTTTTGTAGAACAGAGGAATCTTAACCCAAGTCTTAACAAAACACAGGATGACCAGCTGTCCCCACCTCTCCTGGAAAGACTCCTGGGCCTTGAATCTGGGGTATGGTAGCCAGAGGCTTAGCAAAGGGAGTTTTTGACCCTCCTTTCAGCTCCACGCAGCAAAAAAGCTACAGCAGCTGAATTTCTGCATGTGAATGGTTGAGGAATTCAGGCATTGCAAATTCCTTTGTGAAATGACCGAGTTGCATGTCTTGGACAAATGTACTGATTTCACACTTCTCCTAATGCTGCAGTGGTCTCCGGCAGTTTAAATGTATCAAACTTGGAGTTTAAAACATAGCTGACAATTTTTCCCTTTTCTTGCGAGGAATCCTATTCGAAATAAAAGTTGACAGCTATGGTTTAAAAGTTTGTTTAAAGTAGGTTTAAAGTTTTTAATTATGGATTTTAAATGGTTGCAACCCAGCTTGGGGATGCAGGTGGCACTGTGGGTTAAACCACAGAGCCTAGGACTTGCCGATCAGAAGGTCGGTGGTTCGAATCCCCGTGACAGGGTGAGCTCCTATTGCTCGGTCCCTGCTCCTGCCAACCTAGCAGTTCAAAAGCATGTCAATGTGCAAGTAGATAAATAGGTACCGCTCCAGCGGGAAGGTAAACAACGTTTCCGTGCACTGCTCTGGTTCGCCAGAAGCGGCTTAGTCATGCTGGCCACATGACCCGGAAGCTGTACTCCAGCTCCCTCGGCCAATAAAGCAAGATGAGCGCCGTAAGAGTTGGCCACGACTGGACCTAGTGGTCAGGGGTCCCTTTACCTTTTAACCCAGCTTGAGACCCACGGGTGAAGGGTGGATTATAACAGTAATACATATTCAGAGAGATAATACACATTCAAATAGGAACCATTGGAGAGGGATTGTAGCTTAGTGGCAGAACACATCTTTTTTTCCACGCAAAAGGTCTCAGCAACCAGAGGACAGGTGAATATGTCAGCTTTGATTTATTTCTGTTTTTCGTTTTTCCAATCTTAAATCCAGCTCTTCACATCACAACATCAGATTGAGAATTAACATTTCTAAACATCCACATGAAAATTCACGACCATTTGTGTGCAAATTTCTTCAAATATAAACATTTTTATTTATTTTTTGCAAATCAGCTCCCCTTAATTTAATGCATTTTTGCACTTCTATGCAAATTTACTCCAGTATATGCATTTTGAATGCACAACTCCACTGGACAACTGCATCGTAAAATTCAGAGCAGCACGAATTTCAAAGGACAGCACAAATGAGGTAAGTTTGCTTTGAAATGTGACTCTTGTCTGAAACCAGAGTCTGGAAGCATTGCTAGGCTAGGATCATTCCTAATCCATTCTGAAGAACATTGTCTCTCCCTCCACCCAAGATCCGAGTAATTCTGAACACTGTACTTGCCTTTCGGGGGTACTTGTAAGGAGCTGTCACTTTCTTGGCATGTGTTTGCAGTTCAAGAATTAATTGTTCTTTGTCATGTGACTGATAAACTGGTGACAGGACGACAAAAGCTTTCACAACCTACAATGAAGGCAAATGGAGGCAAGGTTAATCGATAGTCATGCTTGTGTGTGTGAAAGGGGAGGAAATGAGGGGAAGGGCTGTAGCTCAGTGGTTAGAGCTTTGCCTGCAGAAGATATCAGCTTCTCCAGGTCGGGCTGTGCTAGAACCCAGCCTGCAAACTTGGAGAGCCACTGCCAGTCTGTGAGGACAATACTGAGCTAGATGAACCAATGGCCTGGCTCAGAATAAGGAAACTTCCTGTGATACTATCAACTGTACCCGCCTCCCTCTCTGACAAAAACCTAGCTCTTGCTGAGATGGGGAATGTAGGTGTGGGCTATCCCACCTGAGGCTGCTGCTGGGGGCTCAGACATCACTGAATGCTCTCTTGAACACACAGCCGCCCCCTACTGTACATAGAAAATGAAACAGGGAGGAAGCAAGATGAGACTCATTCCTCCTAGGATGTCCTGGGATAGCCCTCTATTGTGAAGGTGCCCTCTTTTTCAGGTGTGGGGTACCATTGGCCCTGCAGGTATTTGAAGGGCTGACCAGTTCAAAGTTGAACAACCCTCAGAAGGAAGCGCAGAGACCTAGAAGCTGCCCATCCACACTTAGCTCCTGGACCACAGACTGGGCAGGAACATAGAAGCCTTAACTTCTAATTTCCATGCTTATATTACAGGTGGAGCTGCATGTTGCCTACAACTCCACATTGCCGATAACAAAAATGTCTCAAACTGATTGTAACAGACCTATATGAAGGACTCAACGATTTGAAAATAGAGGCAATGGATGTATTTTTGTTCCTTAGTGAAAATCTTTCAATACAAACATATAGGAGGAGGAGGAGGAGGAGGAAGAGGAGAAGAAGAAGAAGAAGAAGAAGAAGAAGAAGAAGAAGAAGAAGAAGAAGAAGAAGAGAGAACCATACCTCTCCTCGGACAGGATCTGGGCTGCTGACGACAGCTGCTTCTGCCACTGCTGGGTGCTCCATCAAGGCATTTTCTACTTCTGATGGCCCAATGCGATACCTCAGATTTGAAGGAGAAGTTAGATCTTGGCAAGCTATCAGCCTGAAGCAGAGCTTTGTGTGTGCTAACATGGTTAACTTAGGTCTGTTAATTTCAATGGGTCTGCTCTGAATAGGGCTAAGACTGGATCTCACCTTGATTCAGGTGTGAAGAGGACTTTGATCCTCGAGATATTGTTCAGCTATAACTCCCATAACCCCAGGGGCAAGGATTCATCTGCACAGTCCCATGAGTATAAGCCAGCACAAAGGTTTCTGCTAGTGGAATAGGGCTTCCCCTCCCTCTCTACTCCCTAGACCAAGTGTGCTGTGGGGGACCGGGACCTGTCAGGTGAAACCCCAGAACAGTGCATGGAGACAAGAGGGGAGATTGCTTTGTGAGACAAACAGAAACACTTCTGGTTATAGAAGCATCTCCTTAGTGTTACTTTGAATTTAAAGCGCATAGGGTATCATTCAGCTAAATTTTACTTAGAACACATATATACATGAATGGGCCTAACTTAGTCATGTTTGTTAATTTGGGTGGGCTTACTCTGAGTAAAACTTAATTGAATACCACCTACAGCTTCCCCCAAAGAACCCTGGCAACTGTAGGTTAATTTTCACAGAGCTAGAGTTCCCAGCACCCTTAACAAGCTGAAGTTCCCAGGATTCTTTGGGGAAATAAATGAGCTTTAAATGTATGGAATGGATGTTACTTTACCAGGGACGGTGCTGGCTTGATTTCTAGTCTTTTAAATGGTGTTGCAACTTTTGCATTGCAAATACTTGTGGCATGTTAAAAAAAACACCAGCCGTGCCAAGTGTTTTACAAAATAAGCGTACCCGGAGGACAAGATAACGTCATCGGCTCTTGCCACAAACTGGACATATCCCTCTTCATCCATGAACCCTCTGTCCCCGGTGATGTAGAAGTCCCCACGCTCTGTTGCGGCTGTTTTCTCAGGGTCATCCTAAGAACAATGCAGCAGAGATCAACAAAGCTACAAAGGCACATTCCTCTCTTGATTCTTGCAACATCAGATGGTATCCTGCATTTGGGAAGGGCCCATCACAGGTCTAGCAACACAGGCAGAACGTTCTAAGATCTCAAATTGAGTGCTTTCCTGGGTAAAAGTTGGCTTTTGTATTTGGTTAACACAGAGACGCTTGGGCTTTCGCATTTGGTTAACTGCAAAGAACTAGCATGGAATACAACTCATGGTACTTCTGGTCCTGGCTCTTATCTTTCTCTATCAAACTACATGGATTCTGCTGTCATTAGCAGGGGCCCTTCCCTGAGTGCCTTCTCCAAGGAAGGTGCGGACAATGGCAATACAAGAATGGGCTTTTTCAGTGGTGGCCCCTTGTTCCTGGAATGCTCTCCCCAGGGAAACATGCCTGGCACTATCATTGCCAGCTTTTAGACATCAGGCTAAGACATTTATGCTGACCCAGGCATTCCACTGTTAAATGGGATGATCCACTGCTATGATTCGTGCCCTGTTTTGTTTTGTTCATCTTTCAGTAAGGTGGGGTAAAATCCCCCCCTCCCACAATTTTTGATGTATGAACTCTCCTAGCAATTTTTGCTCCATCATATTTTCCCTTACTTATTTGGTTTAAACCAGATGTAGGGAACCTTTAGCCCTGAACTACAATCCCCATCATCCCCAGCTTGCTTGCTGTGCTTTCTGGGGTAGATGGGAGTTGTAGTTCTGCAACATCTGGAGGGACAAAAGTTCTCCGCAAATGATTTAAACTGATTGCCAGCTTGCTTTGCATTTTACGGGTTTGTAACTCCCCCACCCAGCCTTATTAACGTCTGCTGAAAAAGCACCCAATATCTTTTTATTCTAAGGGTGGTCCTCTAAATGCTGCTCTACTACAGCACTGAACAGTCCTTGCAATCATGGTCAATGGAGAAGGATGGTGAGATGTCCAGTCAGGAACATCTGGAACGCCAAAGGTCCCCCACCTCTGTTATATTCCTTGGAGGCTGCCCCATCATTTGAGAGGGTTCCTTTCTTACCACATAGCAGGTGAAGAGACCCAAGGGCCTTTTGGGCTTGATTTTAACAGCAATGTCTCCTTCTTCCCCAGGAGGTAGGCGATTGCAATGTTCATCTATTATCTAGAAAGATGGAACCCCAAGCGTCAGTTATGTGAGCTTTTCTGTTTTGTCTCTTTAGTTGCGCAATATGGGCACATCACAGTGTTTACTCAAGCAACATGGGTTATTATGGCTGACTGTTATGGCTTCCCTGCATTATAAATATTCCTACCTGGACATCAAAGGGAGGAGCTGGCGTTCCAGCAAAGCCAGGCTTGACTTTCATATCTCTCCTAGTCGAACATAACATAGTCTGTGTAAAGAAATGGAAAATGTCCAGTCAGGTTTCTCTCTCACACTCTTTGAAACTATGGCTTTTAACTGATTAGAGAATTTTCAGTCGACTTTATCTATCTTCCGTTTATAGATTTGGGGAAGGGCCATAGCTGAGTGACTCTACAAGCTGGAGTCTGCAGGAGAAGTTGCAGCATGGAACAACAACAACAACAACAATTTTATTATTTATACCCCACCCATCTGGCTGTGTTTCCCCAGCCACTCTGTGTGGCTCCCAGTGCATATTAAAACATAATAAAATGTCAAACATTAAAAAAACACTTCCTGATACAGTGGTTCCTCGGGTTACATATGCTTCAGGTTACATACGCTTCAGGTTACACACTCCGCTAACCCAGAAATAGTGCTTCAGGTTAAGAACTTTGCTTCAGGATGAGAACAGAAATCGTGCTCCAGCGGCGCAGCGGCAGCAGGAGGCCCCATGAGCTAAAGTGGTGCTTCAGGTTAAGAACAGTTTCAGGTTAAGAACAGACCTCCGGAACGAATTAAGTACTTAACCCGAGGTACCACTGTACAGGGCTGCCTTCAGACGTCTTCTAAAAGTTGTGTTTTAGATGTTTCCTTGACATCTGATGTCTCCTTGACATCTGGTGGGGAGACATTACACAGGCTCGGTGCCACTACCAAGAAGCCCCTCTGCTTGGTTCCCTGTAACATTTCCTCTTACAGTGAGGGAACTGTCAGAAGGCCCTCGGAGGTGGACCTCAGTGTCTGGGCTGAACAATGGGGGTGGAGACGTTCCTTCAGGTATACTTTTCCTATACAGGGTTCCAACCAGCCAGCCATGCCCTTTTCTAGGGCACTCCATTCCATTCTCTCCAATATGGATGGAGGTGCATTCTCCCAGGTGGGGCGTTTTGGGGAAAGCATGCATTTGGATTTGATAAGCTTCTGGTGGCACAATGGGCCAGCTGCGCTTGGCTGTTAACCAGAAGGTTGGCAGTTCGAGCCCACCTGGGGACGGCAGTAGGCAAGTTTCCTGCATCACAGCGGGGAGACTAGATGACCATTGGGCTCCCTTCCAACTCTGCAATTCTGTGATTCTATGATTCTATAGATACATGATAAATAAGGTATACTATTCATTGTATCAAATTGTAGATTTCAACGGAAGTCTCATAAAGTTCAACTAAAAAAGCAGACGACCCAGTGGATCAGTTCATTCTCTAGTCATTCTCCAGTCAGTTCATGCATAAGGTCCATACATGTAAAAGTATCTATTCCACCTGTCTGTTCAAAAAGTCCAATAATCCACATGAAGAGTTGTTACAGTGCCACAGAATCCTTTCACAAAGTCTAAGACAAGGATTTCCAGAATATTAGCCTTGTTTCACCATCCTAGGCTTCATCAGTAGAACAGGCTCATATGTAATATTACAGGATAGTGGATCTTATAGCATAGTAGTGGTTGCGAAACAAGGCTAATATTCCGGAAATCCTTGCATGAACTGACTAGAGAATGAACTGATCCACTGGGTCTTCTGCTTTCTTTGTTGAACTTTATGAGACTTCCGTTGAAATCTACAATTTGACACAACGAATAGTATACCTTATTTATTCAAAAGCACAGCCGGTTATGTCTTGTGTGTTTATTAAGTATGTTTCACGTAACCATAGGTTTATTGTTGTTGTCTATAGATACATGGCCAAATGCCAACATACTGTCTCCGTCTGCCCATAGCCTTCACGGATTCCCACTCCTGTCTGCGCTTTCCACTGCTCCATCACTTCAGGGCTGTTGCCTTCCCCACCGCTCAGGCACCGTCTCAGGCTCTTGAACTTGTATCTATATGAGGGTATGAAGAAGCTTTGAGTCAACAGTGATTATTGCCTCCATGGCAAGTTATAAAAAGGTAAAGGGACCCCTGAGCATTAGGTCCAGTCGTGACTGACTCTGGGGTTGCGGCGCTCATCTTGCTTTACTGGCCAAGGGAGCCGGCGTACAGCTTCCGGGTCATGTGGCCAGCATGACTAAGCCACTTCTGGCAAACCAGAGCAGTGCACGGAAATGCCGTTTACCTTCCTGCTGGAGGAGCACCTATTTATTTACTTGCACTTGGACGTGCTTTCAAACTGCTAGGTTGGCAGGAGCAGGGACCGAGCAACGGGAGATCACCCCGTCGCGGGGATTCGAACCGCCGACCTTCTGATCAGCAAGTCCTATGCTCTGTGGTTTAACCCACAGCGCCACCCCCGTCTCATATGGCAAGTTATACAGGCATACAATAGCATCCCAGTTAGCACACCTAGTGCTGGTGTAATGTTGGACTCGAATGCCCATCAGTCCCGGAAAAGCTTGGCCAATGCTCAGGTTAGGGTGGGATTGAGTTCAGAAATTAAAAAAAAAAAATGTTATCAAGCGCCAGCAAGAAATAGAAAATGGAAATATTGTAAATGCAAGAAATAAAGAAATGGAAAATGAAATCGCAGAGGATTGGACTAGGTGAGCCTTGGGGCATCCCTCGACTACAATTCTAAGATTCTATGAAATATTTCCAAAGGAAGCAAGATGAATTTAATAGGAAACAAGCTAAAACAAAAGGAAGAAAAAACAGGCAGGGGGTTGGACTAGATGACACTCAGTGTCCTTTCTAACTCCACAGTTCTGTGAATCTATGATTCTGTAAACCCAGGCAGAGGGACTCGGAAGTGCACTTTTTAAAAAAGCAGGAAGTTAGTGCTGAGTTTTAAAATGCACAGATGCTGCCATGCAGAGTTTGCCATACCTTCCAACGTTGTGCTGCAGAAGCATACGATAAACAGTTGGGGGGCCACAGAAAGTTGTCACTGGATACTTGGTGAGGGTCTAGAGGGGAAAACACAAACACATTCCTATTGCACCAAGTGATTCCAGAAGTCTCACAAGGGTTGATTTCTGATTTTTAACTTTTTGTCTGAAACATTTTCCTGCAAGGTTGAATAGTTGTTTTAACTTCTACCAAGAAATGGAGGAAACAGATTTCCTGCCTCCGTCAAAAAGAGGGAATTGTGGTCTGGAGAGGGACCACTGCTCAGCGGGAAGAGCTTTGAATGCAGAAGATTCTCAGTTAAATTCTTAGCCTCTCTGGGGAACCTCAGACTGGGGCAGAATGCGGCCCTTCAGACCTTTCTATCCGGCCCTTGGAATGCTCCCCAGCTACATCTCCAACACTTTCTAGGCCTCAGCCCTCCCTGGCCCTGCTATGCACCCTTCTTGAATGTTTTGCCTGGCTGGGATGTTCCCTTAATGAAGAAGAAAAAGAAGAAGAAGAAGAAGAAGAAGAAGAAGAAGAAGAAGAAGAAGAAGAAGAGTAGTAGTAGTAGTTTGGATTTGATATCCCGCTTTATCACTAACCGAAGGAGTCTCAAAGCGGCTAACATTGTCCTTTCCCTTCATCCCCCACAACAAACACTCTGTGAGGCAAGTGAGGCTGAGAGAAGTGTGACTAGCCCAAGGTCACCCAGCAGCTGCATGTGGAGGAGCGGAGACGCGAACCCGGTTCACCAGATTACAAGGGTCTGGTGACTTCTGTTTCAGTGTATCTGAAGAAGTGTGCATGCACACAAAAGCTCATACCAAGAACTAACTTAGTTGGTCTTTAAGGTGCTACTGGAAGGATTTTTTTTATTTTGTTTTGAATAAGGCAATGTTAGCCTTACATTGAGAACAGTCGTTGGCTCGAACTGGAGCATGCCATGCTGAAAGATGCAGGCCCCTTGGATCCACGAAGGGTACAAATTGCTGAAGACGAATTTGATCCAGCCTGTGTCGGAGAAACCCCAGATCACATCGGAAGGATTCAGGTCCATCCAGTACCTGTAATAAGGAGGCAAACACGACGACTGCTCAGTTACATTTATTAGACTTACTTATGTTTGAGGAACAAACTAGACAGGGTGAAAAGATATGGGATGAGATCTTTTGATTTTAAAGGACAGCAGGTGCAAGAATGGGGGAGGTGGAGAGATGGAAATGGTTCAAAGCTGTAGTAATGTGCACTTACTTTAAAATGTTGTGCTTGGGGGCTCTCCTTTGGATGACTAAGAATTGCAGTTTTATTGTGCCTTAAGCTTAGAACAAAGATTACAGCCACTCCATCATGCCTATCAAAGTTCTTGCCACAATTAAATACAGTGGTGCCTCACAAGACGAAATTAATCCGTTCCGTGAGTCTCTTCGTATAGCGGTTTTTTCGTCTTGCGAAGCAAGCCCATTGACAGTTTAGCAGATTAGCGCTATTAGCGGTTTAGCGGCTTTTAGCGGCTTATCAGCTTAGCGGATCAGCTGATAAGCAGCTTAGCTGCTTAGAAAAAGGGGGGGAAGGGGGAAAAAACTGCAGGAATTCGCAAGACATTTTCGTCTTGCGAAGCAAGCCCATAGGGAAATTCGTTTTGCGAAGCGCCTCCAAAATAGAAGACCCTTTCGTCTAGCGGGTTTTCCATCTTGCGAGGCGTTCATCTTGCGGGGCACCACTGTAGTCATTCTTTAAAGTGCCACAGGACTTTCTGTTGTGTTTGTTGCTCCTGAAGATTTAGAAAGAGAGAGATACCTTCCAACAACTGTCAGCCCAATCCCCAAACTGCTGCAGGAGTGTTCCACCATTTTGGGATAACCCGTGGTTCCACTGGTAAAGTATATGGTCATTGGATCTTGACTCCTTGTTTTGACAGGCTGATGATCACCGTCTGCAGCACTTTAAAACAGAAAAGTGGTCAAGTAGTAAGAATGGGGTAGGTGCAATCAAAATCAATGGTCTGTGATCTTGTAAGCTTAAGGTGTTCTGGGAAATTAGGATTCCAATAGAAAACGAATAAGTGCTAACTGAAATAAAATGTTGCAGTGGGAAGACCTCATCCAAGATACTCCATTCAAATTAACTCAAGTTCCTCGCATTTTTGAATCAGCTTGTGATCCGCGGCAACCCGGAAATAATGGAGCGTGTTACTTCCGGGTTTCGCTGCTCGCGCATGCGCAGACGTTCAAAATGACGTCAGGGGCATGCGCGGTAGCTGCGAAACGCGGCACGCGCAGATGCACCGTCGTGTCTTGTGTTCCATTCGGGATACAAACGGGGCTCTGGAACGGTTCCCGTTCGCATCCCAAGGTACCACTGTACAGTGGTATCTCCAGTTACAAACTTAATTTGTTCCAGAGGTCTATTCTTAACATGAAACAGTTCTTAACATGAGGCGCACGTTTGCTAATCGGGCCTCCTGCTGCCGCCACACGACCTCCGCTCACATCCCGGGGCAAAGTTCGCAACCAGGAGCATCTACTTCTGGGTTAGCGGAGCTCGTTACCCGAAGCATTCATAAGGAGGACTGTACGTTCCACTGTACTTTTTTAAAAAAACAATCCTGTGAAAATTCTGCAACATTTTAGTTGACATTCCTCCCAAAAATACATATTTTTGAATACACTTTTGTCCGCTATACAAATGTTCACAAGTAATTGGCCATCTTCCTGATGTAGGTGACGAATACTGCAGACACCAGGTTTTTCTGTATCTCACTCTTTGACTTATCCCTGACTTGCTTAACAAGGCAGCAGAAATTCTCACTTCAGCAGCTCATGGAAGTTCAGCCATCCTTCTCTGCTGGTGCCTTTGGAGACCAACATCCGAGTTTTCAGGAACTGGCAATCAGATTTAAGAGAGTCGATCAATGGAGCCAAGGCGTCGTTTGTAACTATACATTTGGCCCGAGACTTTTGGAGCCGGTACAAGATGTCTTGAGCAGTCAATAGGGTCGTGGCTGGGATGAAGGTGACACCTAGGAGCAAAACAAAGTGTGATTAAAAAGAGAGGAGAGGAAGACACAGCAAAAAATGGGTCTTTCTGTTGGTTCCTAGCACAGAGAGGGCTTCACTCACCTGCTCTGATGCAGCCCACACTGATCAGCCACCACTCAGGCACCCTGGGGAGGATGATGACGATTCGGTCTCCCTTCTGCAGATTGCAGGCTTTGGAGAGGACGTCGGCTGCTTTCCTGGTTAAGAATGCCAGCTCCTCAAAGCTCCACCGCACCTCCTCGCCTTTCCCACTTACCCACCAAAGAGCGGGATTGGAAGGTCTCTTTCTATCCTATCAGGCACAAAGGATGGAAAAAAATGGAAGCTATTTTACTTAGATATCTCTCAAAGATTTATATACCAAATAATCAGCAATGACCGCTCCCCACTTAAAACGGGGGGCGCCCTTTGCGGGGACGCGTGCAGCCCTGGATCTGGAGTGGCCCCATCAGCATAGGCTTTGCCTTCCCTCAGGTGGGATACCTGGAGGTCCCCGCCTACCCCAGTGAGTTGTCCAATCCCACCTGGGGGAAGCGTTGCCAGGGAAACCAGGCCAGGTAGGGGTAGGGATTACCTGCCCACACAATAGAGGGTGGATCTTAATTGTTAATCCTCACTTGGCTCCAGAGCTTTATATACCAAATAATCAGCAAAAGTTTTCTCAGCGGTTTACAGAGAACCCTATAAAATATTCCAAAGAAGACACCAATAAAACCAAACTATCCCTTACATCCTGTTTCATATTTTATCTATGGTTTGATTAATTTTATGCCTGCTGTTTTTGAGCAAGTAGGCATAAAATTAATCAAACTATAGATGTGGCATCCCCATAAACAGCTGAAGCCAGACTATCTACAGACAAAATTTGCAACATATCTGATACTCTGTAAATTCAAGTCCTCAGGACAACAGAAATGAATTAAGCAGACCTCAAGTAACAATCTTAATGCCACTTATACAAAGGAAAAGGAAACATACAAAAACATTCATAATTTTGAACATCACTTGGCATGTTAAATAAGGGAAAACGAAAAAACCAGAGGATGTAAGGGTTAGACAAGAACTTTCACACTAAAATACTGATGAATTCCCTGCAGACATTTTTAGGCAGGAGGCAGAATGGGTTTGTAAGCTGAGGGAGAAATGTTGAGAACTGAACTTAAGACGGAAAAAAATGAGAAACCAAGAAAAGCCAAACAGGACAACTTTTCTCAGCTCTGGCTAGCAGTTAGGAAGTTTCCATGCTCCTTTTTTTTATTGACTCAAAACAGTTTTGACTACCAATGGGACTTCACTTCTTAATGTAAATGAAATGGGGAACTTTAGGTTTTAGGTTTTGATGATTTGCTGAAAAGTAATGCTAATTTATGTTTTGTTGACATATAGTTTGTTTTGAGAGACATATTCAATGACCGTTTGCTATAAACAATAAAGATCAGCACGACTGACTGATAATACTAGGAAATCATGACAGATACAGTCCCTTACCTTTTCCTTTTGGCTCCATTGATCCAGGACATCATGTGCAAAATTAAAATGCTCTGGCACATTTTTGTAGAGGGCTTCAGTGTCTGAGAAATCCAGAAATGGAGATCCACTGCAAGGTTGACTCATGATTCTACAAGGCAATTTGAAAGCACTAAAAGACTTTAAAACTGGAATTCTGGAGAGAAGCTTCCTTGCCCCTGCCATGAAAACAATTCTTGCCTTTATGGAAAACCAAAAGAAAAAGAAAAAAAAGAATTAAACATGATAATTCAAGATTCTGCTCAAGAACAAAAACAAAACACCAATGACAGAAAAATATGTATACATTGAATAAATTCCAGTGACAAAAGTGCAAAGTGGAACTCCAATGGAAATGCAACTTCACTCCATAGCCATAATGTGTCTTAGGGGTGAGAATTCAGAGTTACTCTATATCAGGCTTCCTCAACCTCGGCCCTCCAGATGTTTTGAGACTACAATTCCCAGCATCCCTGACCACTGGTCCTGCTAGCTATGGATCATGGGAGTTGTAGGCCAAAAACATCTGGAGGGCCGAGGTTGACGAAGCCTGCTCTATATAGCTCTTTCAGTGTTGAAAATGGGAGCTGAACTGTGCATCATGTTCCAATTGCCAATTTGCTGCTGGGCCAGGTTCCAGCCTCAAAGAATCCTGGAATCTGAGAATTGTAAAATTGGAAGTGACCCTAATCTAGTCAGAGCCCCTGCAGTGAAGGAATCACAGCTAAAGGACCCCTGACAGATGGCCACCCAATCTCTGTTTTTTTGAAAAAATTAAATGTAGGAGATCCCACCACCTTTCGAAGCAGCTCACTCCAGGGTTGAACAGCTCTTACCATCATAAAGTTCTTCCTGATGTTTAGTTGGAACTTCCTTTTTTGTAATTTGGGTCCGTTGGTTTAGGGCCCTACCCTCTGGAGCAGCAGGAAACCAGCTTGTTCCATTTTCCTTGTGACAGCCCCTCAGATATTTGAAGATGGCCATCCTTTCACCTCTTTCAATTTGAACTTAGCCTGATCTTTTATTCCCCTTCCTTCCCTCCCCCTTCCCTTTTTATGAAGATTACCCACTCTGGTGTTAAGTTGTGGGTGAACATATCAGACGACACAGCGATTCTTCAAACAGCTCTTGTTTATTCACAGGCCAGAACAGAACTGGGCTGAAGGGCTCAGCCAACCTGCTTATATAGAGCTCAACTACAAGGCAACAGTAACAACTTTCTGTAACTATCCAATCAGTGAACGTCACTTTCAATTCCTTATTTGCATATATGGACCTGAGTGAAAACTATCTACAGTATCCCCCTGCTGGCACAGGCTGAGAACCTCAGTATATAACATATGGGATCCCACAGCTAATTCTCCCCTGATCTCCTCACTGGCCCAAATAGAACTAATTAGCCAGCTAGCCCTGGTGATCATCTAATGTTTATTGGATGGATTTCCCCCCTAAATTGATTTTTGAATTCTGAATTTATTGTTATTCACGTTTTATACTGTATTTTATGCTGTTTTTGGTTGCATCAATTAAGTGTTTTAAATTTGTTGTTTGCCACCCTGAGCCTGGTTTTCTGAACCGGGAAGGGCGGGGTATAAATAAAAATTTATTATTAATATTATAATTTAAGTCTCCTCTTTTCCAGGTCAACATACCCGACTTTCTCAACAGTTCCGCATTTATATGTATATTTGGGCGCACTTTTCTCTAAAGGACACATTTAGTACACATTTGGTCCCTTTAAAAAAGAATGCTTTCTGTAGGCATTTCTCTCGGTTCTGCCACTTTTGTAGCACATTGGGCGAGAAAGTAAGAGGGCCTTCTTGGTGGTTGCTCCCACATTGTGGAACTCTCTTTCATGAGACTAGGCTGGCCCCCTCTGGACTTTCCTTTTGCTGCCAGCCAAAGATTTCTTTGTTCCAACTGGCCTTTCACCACAAACTGATGGGGTCTTCTGAGGTGGGTGATGTTCTTTTGAGTGTGTGCAAGAATTTGAGTGGTTTTCAGTGTTTTCAGTGCTTTTTAAAACAAAGTTTACCTATTTAATTGGTTTTAATATTTATACTTTGAATCTTCATCTGTTTTAATTGATGCTGTAAGCAGAGACATCAGCTTGCCAACAAAGGTCCATATAGTTAAAGCTATGGTTTTCCCTGTAGTGATGTATGGAAGTGAGAGCTGGACCATAAAGAAGGCTGATCGCCGAAGAATTGATGCTTTTGAATTATGGTGCTGGAGGAGACTCTTGAGAGTCCCATGGACTGCAAGAAGATCAAACCTATCCATTCTGAAGGAAATCAGCCCTGAGTGCTCACTGGAAGGACAGAACATGAAGCTGAGGCTCCAATACTTTGGCCACCTCATGAGGAGAGAAGACTCCCTGGAAAAGACCCTGATGTTGGGAAAGATAGAGGGCACCAGGAGAAGGGGATGACAGAGGACGAGATGGTTGGATAGTGTTCTTGAAGCTACCAGCATGAGTTTGACCAAACTGCGGGAGGCAGTGGAAGACAGGAGTGCCTGGCGTGCTCTGGTCCAATGGGGTCACAAAGAGTTGGACAAAACTAAACAACTAAACAACAAGCTGCCTTAGGTTCTGCACCAGGAGAAAAGTTGCATATATATTTAATAAATAAATATGAGGAGGAATTCCACATGCCCCACCGAAAAGTCCTAATTTAATGTTGATGTCCCTGATGAATAAGCATAACTGAAGGGAAACCCTTGATACATGAAATTATATATTTTTCAGAGAGGGAGTTTAAGGACAGGCAAGCAGTACCTGTATAATATCCTTGCCTGGTTTTCAAATTACTGAAAACTAAAGAGATTTCATCACTGTTTGCTGGAGGCTTTTTGAAAAATCAATTTTCTCTCTCTCTCCCCCCCCCCCCATCACATCAAATCACATGTTTATGTTGCTTCTACTGAGAGGCTCAGGAGATATAATAATTTCATCTACTTTCCTCAAATTTTCATTTAATTGTGAGCAGAATTCTGGGGAAGGGGCAGGCATGGATCCATTGAGAATCCAGGCAAATTAAATACTACCAAGCAAGGAAAAACGGTACGATATGTTATAAGAAAGTATAAGAAACTATAGTAAGAGTAAGGTAAGATATATAAGTACATTCAATGTTGTAAATGTAACTTACATTGGGAAATGACCCGAAGTCTGTTTTCATATAATTTAATTTATTAGAATTTAGTTTATTGGATTTTTTACTTTGGTTTATTTTTGTTTAGTTAGAAATTATAAGAAAAGAGCATGTACAAATACAAGTTTTTTTAAAAGAGAGAGAGAGAGAGTCCAGGGGAAGGCTTGATTTGAGAAGTTAGACCTTGCCATCTTGGTAATAAAACATCTTCAGAGAAGGCATGTCTACCGAGAAGTAACCCACACTGAGTTAAATAGGACTGAAAGGTAAAGGGACCCCTGACCATTAGGTCCAGTCGTGGCCAACTCTGGGGTTGCGGCGCTCATCTTGCTTTACTGACGGAGCCGGCGTACAGCTTCCAGGTCATGTGGCCAGCATGACTAAGCCGCTTCTGGTGAACCAGAGCAGTGCACGGAAACGCCGTTTACCTTCCCACCAGAGCGGTACCTATTTATCTACTTGCACTTTGACATGCTTTTGAACTGCTAGGTTGGCAGGAGCAGGGACCGAGCAACGGGAGCTCACCCTATCGCGGGGATTCGAACCGGCAACCTTCTGATCGGCAAGTCCTAGGCTCTGTGATTTAACCCATAGCACCACCCGCGTCCTTAAATAGGACTTACTCCCAGGTAAGTGAATATAGGATTGCAGATCCAGCTATACCTACAAATGATATTATTGTTCACACAAAATGTGAAAAGGGCAAGCAGTGAAATTCAAAAGCTGGTAGTATTTGTGAGTGTGTGCATGAAGGCACTTCACCCAGTGGGTTGCTAAACCTTGCTGTGGACACATTTAATGGAGTGGGGCAGGTGCTTGAAGCCCCCCCCCCCCACTTGCTCTGTTAAACAGCTTGCTGGGCAGCAGTTGGTGGGGCCTCCTATTGGCACCCATGCAAACTACAGAACCTGGAATCAGCCTTTTGAATGTGTTATAAACATGCAACACCAGATGACGCCAGAGAGCAAATAAAATTATAAGCGATTTCCCATAGTGGATTTAATTTCTGACTTATTTATAACACGCCCCCCCCCCCCCAGTGTGTAGATCCACCCCCTGACAACATTTTACATTCTTATGTATAAACCACTTCTTAAGAGCACCACTGACTTTACCATCCTGACATTGTACAAACAGGCAGCTTCTAGCTACTTCCTAAGCACCATTCTTCAAAAACAACATGGGAATGTAGCATGTAACAAGAGTCTCTAAATAAATATAATCTAGCTGAAATATAGGATGGTTCTACATTGTCTATTAAGTATCAATAGTGATTGGATTGCAGACGGGGTTGTTTACTGAGCACTCATCCTGACTTGTTTATATTGTCTGATGTTATGCCAAGCAACTGTTATTCAACACCCATCAGTGCATTTCCCCATCACATTCCTTTATTGCATTTTTATTTTATTTTTATTTTTTCAATCCAGTTTTGCGGTGGCTTTGGAAACTGGGTTTGGTGTGCAAGAGCACAAAATCAACATCAATGGCACATCCTGAATCTGCAGCTATGTGACTGAATCCTACCCAAAAAGAGTCTGAAAGCACTCCTCGTTAGTTGAGCTGTGGCTAATGCTTTCTTGAAACAACTGGAAAATATCTATGTGTATTAGTTACAGCTCATTTCAAACTGACTGCTTTTGTGACTATATTTAGTTGGCCATTGGTACCTACATGCTTTATGTAAGATCTGATTGTTTTAACAGCATAGTTTCATTGTTAGACACATACCCAGAAACTAGAATCTCTGTATAAACATGCAGACAACTTACCACAACCCACACTCTGGAATAGCAGAGAGCACTCCAAAAGGAAATTCACCAGGGTTTTTGAGAACTGAATTAAACAGCAAGCAGTACATTAACATTAACTTTTATCAGAGATCCATCGGTTGACATTGGAGAACCTTTCACTTGAATAGTCTGATGTAAGTCAAAAGTTAATGTTTGACTAGATCACCACGTATTTGCAAAAAGGCCCCCATTCTTTCCTCCAAATTAATTTATGCTGAAATATAAGATATGCCCCCCCTTTTTTCAAAAGTCATTCGGGGAATGCAGGTTGGATAAGGGAAAATGGAGTAGAGAGGTTTAGCAAATCCAGAGATGGCCGTACTCTTTCCTTGACTCTGAAAGGTAGAAACGGTGGCCTCTCCTGTTTCATTCAAGATCTTGCTGGGCTTGTCCTAGTTCTTCAAGTGGTGAATTAAGTGGTGATCAGTTGTGGGGTTCTGGTTTGGTTTCCTTTTGAAGGAGGTCACAGAGCTTTTCAACATTTTGTACTATTTTCTTTAGTAATGAAGAAGAGGTTCAGCTCAGTTTGTATTTGAAAGTTAATTACCAAATTCACCCTTCCCAAAAAAAAAAAAAAAGTGAACTGAAATGAAGGCTATTGTGACATTATTTACATGCTCTGGTAACTTCCAGATTGGGTTGTTGCAATGTACTATGCATGAGGCAGCCATTGAAAACAACTCAAAAACTTTGTTGTTGTTTAGTCGTTTAGTCGTGTCCGACTCTTCGTGACCCCATGGACCAGAGAACGCCAGGCACTCCTGTCCTCCACTGCCCCCCGCAGCTTGGTCAGACTCATGCTGGTAACCTCGAAAACACTATCCAACCATCTCGTCCTCTGTCGCCCCCTTCTCCTTGTGCCCTCCATCTTTCCCAACATCAGGGTCTTCTCCAGGGACTCAAAAACTTAAATTGGTCCAAAATGCAACAGCCAGATTATTGGCTTGGGGTTCTGTTTAGATTTCATATAATAATAGTCTGGCTCTATTCTGCCTTGGTCAGACCACACCTGGAGTCCTGTGTCCCAGTTCTGGGCACCACAATTTAAGAAGGATATTGACAAGCTGGATGTGTGCAGAGTGTTGGGGTGCTGCCAGGGAGACGGAGCCATCATGCAGCCCCCCCCCAGTCATCTCTGGACGATCACCGGTCTCCCGTGGAACAGCATCAGTCAATTAGCAACACGAGCCTCAGAGACGTTCCAAGACTCGTGCACACCCTTTTCAGCAGTCTCCACAATGGAAGATTCAGACAGGAGAGCATATTTACAGCTTTATTCAACGTAGATCAGAACAAAGGAAAAACATGAGTGCTTGCCACCGTGTCCAGGAAAAAAGCCGGAACAAAAGCTATATACAAAACGGAAGTTCCCAGAGAGAACAGTGTTGGGAGTAAACAGGCATGTGACACACAACAATCATGCCTGAACATTTAAGGTGGAACGGAAATATCCTAACACAGAGGAGGGCAACCAAGTTGATCAAGGGTCTGGAAAGCAAGCGTTGGGAGTAACAGTTGGGAGTTGGTGATTAGCCTGGAAAAGAGGAGGCTGAAAGGAGATATGATAGCCATCTTCCATTATCTAAAAGGTTGTCACATGGAAGATGGATTAAGTTTTCTCCTGTTCTGGAGGGTAAGACTCAAACCATGAACTGAATGGAACTAGTGGTGGACATAAATGTAGCCAGGAAGTTGGACAGGATCATCCGGTGGCATGGGATTGCTCAACGTGCCTCACTTTTGATCTGCTAGTTTTACTTGGTCATCCATTTGTAATACCAAACTTGCAGAGGTCTGCAGAACAGAGCCTCGTCCAAGTTAATCAATTCTCCTTTGAACTCAGGGGCCACCTTGTCGTGATTTGAACTTGTCAGTTTCCTGTTGACCTCAGTGTTAAGGTTTGGAAGAGCCTTGTATCTAAAGTTCAGGTTCGTTTGTAGATAAATTTAAGGCTGCATGCAAATGGGCTCTTGAAGTTCCTCACCTTATTTGCTGGCAGAGAAATTGTGATGGGGAGACTCCATAGAATTTCTCCGGGGGGATGAAAATTCTCCACCATTTTCTCAGGGTTGTGCTCACCATTAGAAGTGGCACCAGCACAGTTATCAGCTTTTCCTTTTGTTGGCAGACAGTCCACCATCTGGACTTAGGCTTCATTCACATCAGACATTCAAAGCACTAGGGTCTACTTTAAACAGTCATGGCTTCCTCCAAAGAATTCTAGGAGCGAGAGTTCTTAGGAGGCCCTGATTCCCCTCCCAGAACTACAGTTCCCTGAGTGGTTTAATGATCAATCCCTCTTCATGGGGAACTATGGGAATTGTAGCTCTTGGATGTGAATAGGGGCCTACACTGCTCTGGTTCGCCAGAAGCGGCTTAGTCATGCTGGCCACATGACCTGGAAGCTGTATGCCGGCTCCCTCGGCCAATAAAGCGAGATGAGCGCCGGAACCCCAAAGTCGGCCACGACTGGACCTAACGGTCAGGGGTCCCTTTGCTTTGCTTAACTACTCTCCATACCCTTAAAAAGCTAAAGCTACCAGAATTCTGTGGGGGAAAGCCATGGCTTATTAAAGTGCTACCATAGCACTTTAAATGTATGGTAGGAATGCAAACTTGGTGGTCTTATGGGCCCCACCCCTCTTTAGACAGTTCTGTGTATTACTTCAAATGGTGTACAGGAACCTATCCCCACCCCATTGAGAAGATTCCATCTATTACCATTTTTGTTACCTCAAAATCTGGTAAAGACAGCTCTTCTGCATTTGGCAACCCTTCTGCACAGATGGCACCACTCTGAGGGCTGTTAACTTCAAGTGTTGTTAGTGAGATTCATAGGGTCAGCAGAAGCTACCTTTAACTGAGCCAGACCATTGCTCCATCCAGCTCAGTACTACCTACACTGATAGGCAGTGTTGCTGTTGTTGTTGTTTAGTCGTTTAGTCGTGTCCGACTCTTCGTGACCCCATGGACCAGAGCATGCCAGGCACTCCTGTCTTCCACTGCCTCCCGCAGTTTGGTCAGACTCATGCTGGTAGCTTCAAAGACACTATCCAACCATCTTGTCCTTTGTTGTCTCCTTCTCCTTGTGCCCTCCATCTTTCCCAACATCAGGGTCTTTTCCAGGGAGTCTTCTCTCCTCATGAGGTGGCCAAAGTATTGGAGCCTCAGCTTCAGGATCTTTCCTTCCAGTGAGCATTCAGGGCTGATTTCCTTCAGAATGGATAGGTTTGATCTTCTTGCAGTCCACGGGACTCTCAAGAGTCTCCTCCAGCACCATAATTCAAAATCATCGATTCTTCAGCAATCAGCCTTCTTGATGGTCCAGCTCTCACTTCCATACATCACTACTGGGAAAACCATAGCTTTAACACCTTGTTGGCAAGGTGATGTCTCTGCTTTTTAGGATGGCAGTAGCTCTCCAGAAATCCAGGCAGAGAGTCTCTCCCAGCCCTACCTGGAGATGCTAGGGATAGGACCTAGGAGCTTCTGCAATTGCTGCTGTTATTTGTTAGCAGCTGGAGACTGGAGCATGCCAGCAATAAAACCCCTGGTGCCAGTGAAGTTAACTCTTTCTTCAAAGAATCCAAAACAGCACAGGCCTAGTGGTCACAGCAACTCTTCCTAGTAGGTCTTGTTCTAATGAGGCCCCAGCTGTGAGGACTGAAGGTCCCTGCCTTCCCGCTGCTCTCTAAGACTCCTTCCCCAGCAGCCTAAGGCTCCTTCGTCTTATCTCTCTTTGCTCTGCCCTCTTCATTCCTCTTTGTGTTCTAGGAGTCCATGGAGGAGAAGAGAAGGGGAGACTCCCTGGCTTCTTCAGCAGCCTGACTCATCTCTGCCTCTTGGCCCCTCCTTCTCACCAGCCTCCCCTTCTGTCACTGATTCTGGACTGCTCTCTGCCACAGCCTCTTCCTGCTCACTAAACCCTGTTACCTCTCCAGCTTCTGACCCCTCCTCCTCCTGGTCGGCTCCCTCTTCTCCCTCTGGCCACTCAACACCATCCTATCTCCAGTCTCCTGGTACCGAGCTTTCTTCCCCAGGGGGCTTTCTTGGGGTTCCTCAGCTGGTGCCTCCCACCCCTCCTCTGCACCCAGCCACTCCATAACATGACTTTATTCAGCTTTCACTCTCAACTGAAGGCTACCTTCTTTTCATAAGGCAAACCTTATGAAGGGCATGCCAATAGTGGGCAGGGCCATAGGCAAAAGTGACTGGAACAATGAATATAGATTTTACCTTTGTACAGTAGGCTAGTTTCTGTACACAGCTGCAGACGGCTTTCCACCCAAACAACAAAGAGCCATTCTCAGAGTTCAAGGTCACCTTTATTTGCACAAAGTTTGTTAGGCAATGTTGGCTATTTATTGAGCTTTCCTTCTGATTTGTGTGTGGCAAGCAATCATTGATTGATTGATTGATTGATTGATTGATTGATTATTCAATTTATATACCACCCTTTAACCAAAGATCCCAGTACAACATTAAAAACATAATTTACATAACATAAAAAACAATAAAACAATTGGGGGATGTCATAATATCCACCTGTCCACTTTTAAAAGGCCATAGATTGTTTGATTGCTGAAGTCCTGGGTAAAATGGGAATGTTTTCATCTGGCACCTAAAGACATGTGATGATGTCTTCCTCAGCACACCACCGGGGAAGGGGACACCCGGAGAAGGGCCTTGCATGACAACCACAGGGCCCGGGTCTGTTTGTATGAGGAGAGGAGGTCCTTAAGATAATGAGGTCCTGAGGCGTTTAAGGCTTTATAGGTCAGCACCAGTGCTTTGAATTGGGCCCAGAAACGAATTGGCAGCCAGTGCAGTTGGGCCAGTCATCTTGCACCCATGAGCAACCCGGCCATTAAATTTTGCACCAGCTGAAGTTTCCAAACCATCTTCAGAGGCAGCCCCATGTATAACGCATTGCAGTAGTCTAACCTAGAGGTCACCAGAGCATAGGCCACATCAGTTAGGTAATCCCTGCACGAATAAGGGCGTAGCTGGGCCACTAGCCAAAGCTGACAGAAGGCACTCCTCACCACTGAAGCCACTTGGGCCCAAAACTACAGCAATGGATCCAGGAACACCCCCCAAGTTATGTACTTGCTCCTTTAGAGGGTGTGTAAACCCCCAGGAGCAAACAGTCTCCATCTGGTTTAAGGAACCACCTACTAACAGTGCCTCTGTCTTATCTGGATTGAGCTTCAGTTTATTGGCTCTCATCCAGTCCATTACAAAGGCCAGACCCCAGTCCAGCACATCTGCCGCCTCACCTGCAGATGTGAAGGAGAAATAGAGCTTTGTGTCATTATCCCACATATTCTCATCGCTTGCCATAAGAAGTCTGGTTGTGGGAGAGAAGTGAGTTTGTTACACAAGAGTGCCAAATCAACTTTAACTGCTGCTGATTTGTGATTGTAGACATATGTACTATTCCTATGTTTTGTAATGCCCATTGCACACACAAATAAAATTGTTCTTACTTTAATTGCACAATCTGAATTTGCTGGAATGTGGCTGAATCCCAACCAAAAATAGTGGCAGGCCGGAAGAGCCTAGAGTCAAAGAGATATGCCCCTCACCAAATATAAAGTTGGAGCTGACTTAAATGGAAACATTCTTGGGATGCAGCTGCTATTCAGGATTCTGGTGCAGGATTAGGAGTTGTGCTGCTTGCAGTAGATGTCCATTTGCTTCCACAGTGCTCTTCTTGAAAATTTGTAAATGAAGTGAATATTTCAAAATCTCCTGAGGTCTCTCCCTTCCACTTAAATCTCGTGTTGCTGTCTCAGACTTGTCACTGCGTGGAAGAGTGGGTGGCACATAACAAGGGATATTTAAAGTCCATGGATATCTCTGCATAGTAATGGTACAGTCTACTTTCCCTTCCTTCATTGTTTATCATCCCCACAGTCTCTAATCTGGACACTCAAAGTCCAGCCAAGAGTTAGGTCATCCCAATATCAACAAGCCTTGAATAACGTCCACAGCGTTCAAGAAAACTCGGTAGTTGTGCAAACTCCCCCATTGTGTTAAACTCGCCCCCATTCTTTGTTCCTTAACTCGTTCCGTCTGATTTTCCCCGTGACTGTCTTCGGCAGCTCCTTGACAAACTCCATCTAGCAAAACAAGAACAACAACAAGAAAGGAAGAATGGCAAATCAGCCCATAGAGTGACTTCCTATACAACAGCTGCGGCTGTTTAGCATAGTGCAGGTGGAGTGTCTGCTCCGAATAATGACAGTCTATGTGGGCTGGCCTTTACAGACAGAAGGATGAAGGGAGTTGTAGTTCAGCAACAACTGGAGGGCCAAAGGTTCCCTGCCCCTGGTCTAGGTAAAATGCGCCGCTTTGGATTGCAGGTGGGGGCTGTTATTTCTCAGCAATCTGTTTGCAGAGGCATGTGGTCTGAGATCAGGGCATCTATCAGTTGATGAGTGTTGCAAAAAGACCTGAATTCAGTTAGCCTCCGACATTTATGGATTTGTTCATGAATGGTGAATATGGGTCACTTCTCTGAGTTTTTCAAGGAGGGTGTGGAATTCAGCACCCAGATTAGGCAAATGGGTATCTGTTATTAGTGACAGTGGGTGTCCCAACTAGAGACGTTCTTATTACGATGTATTTAATAACACAGCATTCTTTATCAAGTCATGTACATTTAAGGCACTATTATACCACTTTAACATTAAGAGCTATCCTCCCTAAAGATTATTGGGAGCTGTAGTTTGTTAAGGGTTCTGGGAGATGTTAGGACATCCCTATTTCTCTCACAGAGATAAATTCCCAGAGTTCCTGGGAAAAGGAATTGACTGTTAAACCACTCTGGACATTGCTGCTCAGAACCCTTAACAAACTATACTTCCCAATATTTTTGGGGGGAAGCCAAGTTTGTTAGTGGCATAAAAGTGTTTTAAATGTTTGGTGAGGTTATGATCTCAGACACAGACATTTTGCTGTTGGGAAAATAAGTTTGAATGTATGAAAGGAGGAGCCTTTCAAATCCCAGTAATTAAGAACTGGTTAACAAGATTGGGGAACATAGTAATCATGAGGAAAATTAGAAGTCAAATCAAAGACTAATGATAATTACTAGTCGATTAGATTCCAAAGTAACTGGTGTGCCTTCATTTCTTGAAAGATCAGAGGCATCATTATGGTATAGAAAATATGACTAGTGACCTTTCATATCTCTATTTTTTTTTGGGGGGGGGGAGATGTTATTCCTGAGCTTACAACACCGCTCTCTCCAGCACCACTGTCTCTAAACATCTCTATATTCCCTGGTAATACTTGCCTTCCTTGGATATTTGTATGGAGCAGTAACTTTCTTGACATGCTCCTGCAACTGGAGTGTTAATTTTTCCTTGTCTTGGAGTGTGTAGGCCGGGGACAGGACCACAAATGCCTTCACCACCTAAAAGGCAGAGTTGGCATATAAGCAAAGACAATCTCTCTCTCTCTCTCTCTCTCTCTCTCTCTCTCTCTCTCACACACACACACACACACACACACACACATTCACACGCACACACGGGGCTGTGCCCCTGCTCACTCTAGTCACCAACACCCCTGCCACACACCCTGCACAAACCCCTCTAAAGCCTCCCCTCCTCACATATTCTGGATGGGATAACAGGATACGGGATTAGGTGGACTATTGGCCTGTTCCAGAAAGGGCTCTTGCACATAATAATAATAATAATAATAATAATAATAATAATAATAATTTTTTAAAAAGGTAAAGGACCCCTGACAGTTAAGTCCAGTCGCGAACTACTCTGGGGTTGCGGGGCTCATCTCGCTTTACTGGCTGAGGGAGACAACGTTTGTCAGCAGACAGTTTTTCCGGGTCATGTGGCCAGCATGGCTAAACTGCTTCTCGCGAAACCAGAGCAGCGCACAGAAACTCTGTTTACCTTCAGGCTGGAGCAGTACATATTTATCTACTTGCACTTTGTTGTGCTTTCGAACTGCTAGGTTGGCAGAAGCTGAGACCCAGCAAAGGGAGCTCACCCCGTCATGGGGATTTGAACCGCCAACCTTCCAATCGGCAAGCTCTGGGCTCAGTGGTTTAGACTACAGTGTCACCCATGTCCCTAATAATAATAATACAGTAACAACAACAACAACAACAACAACATTATGTCACCCATCTGACTGGGTTGCCCCAGCCACTCTGGGCAGCTTCCAACAAAATATAAAAAAACACAATAAAACATCAACCACTAAAAGCTTCCCTGTCATGGCTGTGTGGCAGGTCTGAACCCTGGTATCCCAGGATTTAGTCTGAGCACTACACAACTCTAACCACTGCAGCATACTAGCTTTCTTAGCCCCAGGCAGCAGGACCAATAGCCTGGGATTAAGGGAGTTGGAGTCCAGTGAAACCTGGAGAGCCACAGGTCCCCCAGCCCTGCTGGACAGATGCTGTTTTTGCAGTTGTTACCTCTCCTCTGAGCGGGTCTGGGCTGCTGACAGCTGCGGCTTCTGCTACCGCTGGATGTTCCAAAAGGGCGCTTTCTATTTCAAATGGTCCAATGCGATACCTAAGAAATTGACATAACAACAACAACAACAACAACAACAAGATGCCTCGCATGGAAATGTCTCTTAACCTGAATAATGTCTATTTTGCAGATGAGAAGGATGAGTAGATTATTTGCATTTGTTGGAACTTGGGGTGAAAACACATGCATCTTACGTATAAAGAAGCCTACTGCTAACAGTTGAATACTAGCAATATGTTGCGGAAAACAATAAATCACAGACAGGGAACCTTGGGAGCTGAATCACAACTGCTACTACTCTAGATAATCATAACATCTCCTTTAACTCTCCTCTGAGGGGCTCAAAGTATCATTCACCCCTCCACATGTTAACTTCACAACAACCCTGTGAAATAGATCAGCCTGCAAGCCTGTGACTGGTTGAAGGTCTCCCGGATCTTCATCCAACATCCAGCTGTTACAGAGCACTGGCTGATTAGAATCATGTTCGTGCCAATGCAATATGGTTTGGGGATCCTGAAGCATCCGGCTTCAAAGAGCTACAGAATTAGGAAAGGAAGAAGACAAACCAACCCTGAAGAATTGATGACATCGTCAGCTCTCCCGATAAACCAATAGTATCCATCTTTATCCATCAGTCCTCTGTCCCCAGTAAGGTAAAAATCCCCTCGTTCTGTTGCAGCTGTTTTCTCTGGGTTATCCTAATGAAAACAGTTCAGAAAGGGAGAATTAACCACAAGGACATTTTGCCCCAGGACTGCAGAGTTATAGGAGCATCAGAAGCTGCCTCACCCGGAGTCAGAACATTGGTCCATTTGGTTCAGTATTGTCTCTACACTGACTGAGAACTCTGGTTTGTTAAGGGTGCTGACAGACGGTTAGGAGGTCCCTATTCCTTATTCCCCTCACAGAACTACAGTTCCCAGAGTTCAATGAGAAGATGAATGGTGGTTAAGCCAAACACAATACCTTTTTATGTGTTTCATCAATATGTTTGTTTTCATGCACATTTAATATATATGCATTTATGTAATATTGGTTGGTTGGCAAACTGCATAGCATATCTCCAGCCAGTCTTGTGGCCAACTAACATTTTTCCAGCTGGAACTCACTGGAACTCAGTTCCGGCACCTCTCAGGTGGGCATCATTGCCATTCTAAGAGAACAAGGTTCATGGTGAGTTCCGGTACCTCTTTATCTAGAAAAATAACATTACTAATATCCTATATCCTTTTTAATGTGCTTGTAGGAGGGGCTTGGAGGGAGAGGGGTCATTGTTTTGCTTTGTTCTTGTTTTTATTATGTATTTTGTGGTTTCGTCTTGCATTTTTATGCTGCAAGCCACTCTGAGATCTACAGAGGAAGGGTGGTATGCAAATTTAAAAATAAATAACTAAATAATGCAAACGAAATTCAGAGGGGTGCAAATTTTGAAGGACAGATCTGTTCACACACAGAGAGAGACATATATATATTGGAAAGGGCATATTTGACAAATTCAGCTTCAAATGAAAACTGAATCTAATTTCTCTCCTACTGCTAATTGCTGTTGAGGATCTTTTGATGCCAATAGGCCTATGCATTTGTTAAAATTTCCTCAAGATGAGCCAGTCACTTTAATACAGTGGTGCCTCACAAGACGAAAATAATCCGTTCCACGAGTCTCTTCGCCTAGCGGTTTTTTCGTCTTGCGAAGCACCCCTATTAGCAGCTTAGCGGCTATTAGCAGCTTAGCGGCTTAGTGGCTAAGCGGCTATTAGCGGCTTAGCGGCTATTAGCGGCTTAGAAAAAGGGGGGGAGGGAAGAAACTCGCAAGACTCGCAAGACTCGCAAGACGTTTTCGTCTTGTGAAGCAAGCCCATAGGGAAATTTGTCTTGCGAAGCGCCTCGAAAAACGGAAAACCCTTTCGTCTAGCGGGTTTTTCATCTTGCGAGGCGTTCGTCTTGCAGGGCACCACTGTATTTCTTTTGTATTGCCTTTATTCTGTATTAGACAGACATATACAAAGCATGCCACCAACTGTTTTGATATTTTATTTGGATGGATGGTATATGAATATTATTTTATATGTAAATAAAGACACAAATCTGCAACTCCTTCCCAATTTTGCTTGAGAACTCCCCCCCCCCCCCCCGCATTCTGGGGCAGTAGTGATGAAAATGCAGAATAAACCTGAGTTGAACCAAGGGGAACAAAGCTCTGTGGATTCACCCAGCCTTTCTAATTATGGTGTCCCTTCATATGCCACACAAAAATCAATGAAGTTCTCCAGAAGGCTTCTTACTACATAGCGAGAGAAGAAACCAAGGGGCCTTTGGGGCTTCACTCTGATGCCTATTTCTCCTTCTTTCCCAGGTGGCAGAACATTTGCTTCTTCATCTATGATCTAGAAAAAGAGAAAAGTAAAGGTAAAGGACCCCCGGACGGTTAAGCTCAATCAAAGGCAACTATGGGGTTGCGGCACTCATCTCACTTTCAAGCCGAAGGATCTGGTGTTTGTCCACTGACAGCTTTCCAGGTCATGTGGCCAGCAGGACTAAACTGCTTCTGGTGCAACGGAACACCGTGATGGAAGCCAGGGTGCATGGAAATGCCATTTACCTTCCCGCTGCAGTGGTACCTATTTATCTACTTGCACGGGCATGCTTTTGAACTGTTAGGTTGGCAGAAGCTGGGACAGAGCAACGGGAGCTCACTCCGTTGCGGGGATTCGAACTGCCGACCTTCTGATCGGCAAGCCCAAGAGGCTCAGTGGTTTAGACCACAGCATCAAGTATCCTCCATTTTGGTGTGTCACAACAGCTGTACTCTGTGGTTTCGGCTGGTCCCCATTGGGATTAGTGTGGCAGAAAGCAAGGAGGCCAGCAGTAGGTAGAACCAAATGACTGGCAAAGTGAACTAATTCTAGTTTTGTCTCCATATTCTTCCCTGTTGAGTTTTACAAGGACAACACTGAGACTAAGGAAGAAGGGGGAAGCTGGCAGCTGGGGCCACTCTGAGACTGGTTGTAAGTAGGCAGATAGGCAGCTGCGGGGGGAGGGTGTTGGCTGAAAGCGGACCGACATTGGTAGTGCAGTGCCCCATTTCCCCTAATGGACCAGCCTTCACTGGCTGTCATTTAAAAATGGATAGGAGCTAGAAAAATAGGAACCACTCACCTCGACTTGATATGGTGCGCATGCCTTTCCCATTGAACCAGGTTTAATTTTCATCCCTTTTTTAACCGCACAAATCGCACCCTGTTTAAAAGAAGATTGTTATATTGTTTCGAAAGGGACTATATGGCATTTCCCCAACAGCTTTTGTTTTTTGTTTTTTTTTTTAAATAAATTTATTAGTTTTCATCCAGTTATACATTTTATATCGAATACAACATATTATACCTGTTTTGAACTTCCTTCAGCGCCTCTGAAATCATTCGTACTTATACCTTTAGTACACATTCCCTTTTTCGATATTGCCATTATTCCTCCTTATTCCCATTTTTTTTATAAACAATACTTATTTGTATTTTTACAGTGCCTCTTGGAATCCCACTAACGTTGTGTTTATACCACAAATGTTTTTCAGATAATCAACCAATTTTCCCCAGTCCTCGATGAACTTTTGGTCTTTAGTATATCTAATTTTCCCAGTTAATTTGTCCAGTTCGGCATAGTCTATCAATTTTAATCTCCATTCTTCTATCGTCGGTATCTCTTCTTGTTTCCACTTTTGGGCCAACAGGATTCTGGCTGCCGTTGCTGCGTATTGGAAAAGCTTAAAATCTTTTCTTCTTATGTCCTTTCCTACAATACCTAAAAGAAAAGCTTCTGGTTTTTTCACAAAAGTATATCTTAATATTTTTTTCAACTCATTATAAATCATTTCCCAAAAGCTTTTAACTTTCTTGCATTCCCACCACTGATGAAAGAACGTCCCTTCTTTATCTTTACATTTCCAGCATTTGTTATCAACCTTATACATCTTCGCTAATTTTACAGGAGTCATGTACCATCTATAAAACATTTTCATTACATTCTCTTTCAATAACGTACATGCCGTAAATTTCATATTCTCTTTCCACAGTTTTTCCCATTCATCGAATTGAATATTATACCCAAAATCCTTTGCCCATTGTATCATTACCGATTTAACCTCTTCATCCTTAGTATGCCTTTCCAGCAATATCCTATACATTTTTGACAGAGTTTTATACTCATTGTTTATTATATCTTTTTGGAAAATCGATTCCTTTTCCACATAGCCCTTTTCCTTTAAATCTTTTTAAAATATTTCATTTACCTGACGATAATGCAGCCAGTCATACATAAGCATTTTTACTTGTTCATATGGCAGCTTTTGATATCTTTGCATCTTGATCTTCTGCACGTTTACACTGAAGTGACTCGCAAGGATTTCAAATGGCACATTCCCAAGTTTCTGTAGCTTTACAGCGTTTGACTAGGGCCAGGTCTACACTAAACTATTAGATATATTGTTCTAAAACGTCACAGGGCATACTGCTAAAATAAAAACTTTCCTTACCTTGTTTCCTTCATAAAAAGCAGTTTCCCTATTGCCCGGTTCCTGGTTGCTCTGCAGCGCCCTATGGTGTCTCATTTTAATAACGCATTATTAACATCACAAGCAAAACGTAGTATGTCCAAATATGTTATGATAACTGTTCCTTAACCCTTCCTTAACATTATAAATCATGAGTGTAGATCTGCCCTAGGTTTCAATAAATAGCAGGGGATGTCACTGCCTTTGTTTGAGCTACCCTGTTTCCCCAAAAATAAAACAGTGTCTTATATTAATTTTTGCTCCCAAAGATGTGCTGGGTCTTATTTTCAGGGGATGTCTTATTTTTCCATGAAGAAGAATATGGTACACATTTATTGTCTAATTCTGAGTCAGCCAGACTCCGTCAGGGCAGAGAGAGCAGCAGGCGGCAGCTTGTTCTGGCGGCGGCACGAGCTCTCTGATTTAAAGAGACCTTGCACTGCCTGAACAGCTCTGGTTGTACTGCGGCCAATTAGTGAGCTGCGTGGCGGCGCCCGCTGCTACGGTCCAGAGGAGTCGGACGCCTTACGGTAGCTTTAGGGGCCTTATATTCCGGGGAGGCCTTATGTTCAGGGGAGGTCTTATTATCGGGGAGGTCTTATTTTTTTGGGGGGGGGATGCCTTATATTACAGCGAGAGGCAAAACTGGAAGTAGGTCTTATTTTCGGGGGATGTCTTACTTTCGGGGAAACAGGGTAGGTGCAGAAGTTGGGCCTGAACCCAAAAGACCTCACTACTCTTTTTAGCCCATTTCTCGGGAAGCAAACTGATGATGCTTAAAGACAATCAGCTTGGCCCAGAACATGAGCTGAAGGTGCAGGGGTGGGGGAAGCTGACAGATACTCATAATACCCACAATCCTCCTTTTAGGCAAGGAAGAAGCATTTTATGTGAGTTCAATGACAACTGTTTATTTACCTAATGAAAACACTAAATGGGAGTGCAAAGCAGGGGGTCAGTGAAGGTCATGAACTGGGGAGTGTGGCTGGGGACGGATGTGGCATGAGGAGAATCCTGAGGGCCAGATAGCGAGGCTTGGTGTCCACCTTGGCCCATGTGTTTGAGGTCCCCTATCTCCATCTTAAAAGATCATTGAAAGCATACGAATACACAGGAGCACCTACTGTTTCCGTCTGTCCATAGAGATCATAGATGTGCAGTCCTGTCATGCTCTTCCACTGCTCCATCACTTCAGGATTCAGAGGCTCCCCTCCACTTAAGCAGTACTGCAGACTCATGAACTTATAACTGAATGTGGGTGAACAAAATAAGAGACCCCCAAGGACATTTTATGCAGCGTCTTAGAAACACACAGTTCAAGGAGGGGGGTCATCAACAAGGCCTGGCAGGTTGTTGGGAGTTACACTCCATGGGGAAAGAACATGAGCTCTATTCAGTCATTTGGTGGCTGTGGGTACAGAATAGGTGAAGGGGGTATCTCTCGAGCACACCTGGCTCACCCCACCCCCATATATCCCAACATATGTGTTGTCCAGGAGTGTGGCTGGTGCAAGCATTGGCATCTAGCGGGCAGGCCTAGATAGGCACATTCTAGAGAGCCCCTTCTGAGTACCCAGAACATGTTGTACAGAAGTTATTGGGCACCCTAGGAAAAGCACATTTCCCACGCTTCCCAATGTCCCAGATACTGCTTTGATGGTATTTAAGACTATGGTGAAATGTGGTCTCAACACACCTTCAGGCCACTGGATAAAAGGATTACTACATCAGTATCTAAATATAGTTGTGTGTCTCCATCCTGAGCCATGAGTATGTTTACAGATGTACTCTTCATTTCGAATCCTGTTTTGCTCCTGATGACATCATTAGGAACACAACTGAGACCTTATCCAATCCGTGTAAGCCTTCCAAACCACATCAATCAACCATTGCACTTCCCGTTTGTCATTCACCTGACTTAGCAAAGGCAGTTGTGACCATGGTAGTGCCAGGCCGTGAAATTTTCCTCCCTCTTCCTCCCTCCCTCTGGCACCCTGAATGCTGTTATGGCAGGGGCACAAGTGTCTGGGAGGTCAAAACGGAAGCTATTGGGTGCCTTGGGAAAAACACATTTCCCAGGCTCCCTAGTGCCCAAGGCACCACCAAAGGGAAAGAGCAAGAACCACACCCCTTCCTGCTGCTACCACTCCAGATACCAGAAGTAGAAGTAGTTCTTCTCTTCCTCTCAAATTGCAATTGCAATTCTTGGAATGTAACGTTTGTCTGGCATTGGAAACAAGCAGTGCAAGATGCTAGGGTTTGTATTTCAAACTAGAGCTTCAATAACATCACTGACATCAGAGTCTGGACGCATGCAGCAAATCCATTCTGAAACCATTGTATTTTGAAAGGAGTTCTTCAAGGTACCTGGTGAGATCGCTCTGTGCCAACATGCGGAACAAGGTTGAAGGACCCAGGATGGTGGTGATGGGAAACCGGGACAGAGTCTAGCACATAAAAAAGGCAAAGGTTGTGCAAGAACAACACAATCTGATCTAACCCAATGTCTTGATCAACTGAGTTTTATATTAACTGTCTTGGTTTCTCTCACAAATTGGCTGATGCATAGTAATGCTAAACTAGGGGAGTGGAGAACTTTTTTCAGGCTGAGGGTCACACTCTCTTCTTGGCCACCTTTTGAGGGCCACATGCCCATGGTGAGTGGAGCCTGAAGGGAAAGTGGGCGGAGCAACCGATGTTAATTTTACCCTTGAACAGAGAGCTTAGTTCTACACACTCTCTAGTCTCCAAATGAAAAGCATTATCAGAGTTCAAGGGCCATAGCTGTCAACTTACAGATTTGAAAATAAGGGACCAGCAGCCTCGAAAATAAGGGATCAGCAGCCAAAATAAGGGATTTTCCAGGCACAGTTATGTTCAACTTCTGAGCCCCTCCGAGCCAAAGGCAGAAAGCCCAGCCAGCAGCCAAACAAAGCCTCAAGCGGTGGTTCCCACAGCACAGCAACCCGGCAAAGGGGATGCAGCAAGGAAAACCACCGTCACCTCTCTGCTGGGAAGCGCTGAGCAAAAGCGAGTCCCCAGGCAATGCAGCCGATTTGATTGGCGCAAGGCATGCAAGCTCCACCCACCCAGTCGTTCCTAGACTCCTTATTGGGTGAGCAATGCAGACAAGCAACACAGTTGGAGCATCCGTCCTCCCTGGCCGGCAGGCAGAGAGGCAGAGGAGCTGCTTCCTTTGAAACCTGGGAAATTTAAGGGACATCATCAATAAGGGACAGCAGCGGGACACAGCACTGGGATAAGGGACTTTCCCGCCAAATAAGGGACGGTTGACAGCTATGTCAAGGGCACAGTCTATCCGAACCAAAACACCCAAGGAGAGTACAATGCAAGGCTAGTAAGGGTTGTAGTTTGGGGAGTTGTAGTTCTGCATGTGGCAGAAAATAAGCTTGCTCCATCTTCCATGTGACAGTCCTTCAAATATTTGAAGAAGGCTCTCATGTTTTGGCTCTTGTATTGTTTCAGAAAGTGTGAATTAGGTAGGTTTATCTTGAAATGCAAACTTAATTTATCCCTAATCCCCCAGGACAAACATTCTCCTCCATCCCTAAGTAAAACAAGAACAATTGTGGTCTGATTAACCTTAAGTGGGCATGAATCCCAACCTATTCCACAGGCTCAGAGACAATAGCAATTAGTCAAAAATAATGTTAAAAAACAATCAGTCTCATTACTTCTCCTCCTCTTCTAATGTAATCCCAGCCACTGACTAGCTGCCATTATAGAGAAAAATCAGGTAGAATGTTTGAAGAGACCGGAGCAAGAATCTTACATTCAGGATAATTGTTGATTCTATTTGCTGCAGGCTGTGTATGAAGACGCAGGAACCCAAAGCCCATGGTTCGAAAACAGACCCCAGAGAAGCCACCACCCATCCTGTATCTGCAGTGGACCACATAATGTCAGCAGGGGTCAAATCCAGCCAGTATCTGATATAACAGAGGAAAGAAAATGGCAACAGGCAATTCAAGCATGCAACAAGGGCCTTGAAGATTATGCTCAGCGGTTGGCATTGTACTGTTTGGTATTATTATTATTATTTTAAATTTATTTATTAAATACATTTGTACCCTTCAGAGTTTGCAACCCTGATCTACTAGGGTCTCTGCCCCCATTTTGGAAACCCTAAGGAGCCCCCTCCCCTTATGATCAGGTACCGCCCAGTAATTGTGCCTGGTGTTTTGATGCATTCACATTTAGGTGTGCAGTCTGAGACATGAATTGCATGAATGCGTCTCTGCCTTCAGTGCTCCACAAGGCTGTTCTGCATTCCCAAATGCCTATCTTACTTTGCTGCGCTTTAACTTACCAAGTTGGCTTGCTTCACCATAAGCTGGACTTCACCTTGCCTTGCTTGACCCTTCTCTGTCTTTCTGAAAACTGGACTTTGCCCTGCCTTGCCTTGCCTGACTCTGTGATGCTGGACCCTGAACTTGTGCCATGAGAAATTGAGGGAAGATTGGCTGAGGGTGAGTGGAAGAGAAGTTCTTCATGAATTTCTCAGGGGTGGGTCTCAGTATTAATGTTGGCAGCAGCAACAACTGTGTTGGCAGCCTGGCTGCCATTTTGTATCCCTCATAATGCATTTCTGGGGAGTTGTAGAGTGGGGGCTGATGGGAAATGGAAATTGCCTCACAAAATGGTGGAGAATATATGGAGAAAATGTTGCAAAGTAACCTGCTTTGGTGAGGAGATACAGAAAACCTCAAGACCTTTTCTCAGTACATGTTTGCTTCGGCTCTATTTGATACCTTTTGTGGGCGATGGGCCGAAAGCCAAGACTCCCTTGGGAATGCTCAGCCATCTTTGGAGCCCCTGTCGTTCCACTGGTGAAGTAAATGACCATTGGATCATGGATCTTTGTTCTCACACAAGTATGGCTGTCGGGAGCCTCTCTGTGTAACACAGAAAGCCACAATAGTTAAAGAAACTCCAATCACAAATGCAAGAAGCCACTTTCTACCCACAATCACATACCCAAATTTAGCCACTATCTACGCAAGAAGCCTTTACATTGCTCAGGGACGCATTCCAGCCAGGCACAAGCACCCAAGGAGGCTGCAAAGCAGGGCCTGGGAGGGGGGGTGGTCTGAGGAGAGAAAGCCATGTTGTTGTTTTCAAGGGTACTCAAGGGTATTGGGACGTGGGTGGCCCTGTGGGTTAAACCACAGAGCCTAGGACCTGCCAATCAGAAGGTCGGCGATTTGAATCCCTTCGACAGGGTGAGCTCCCGTTGCTGGGTCCCTGCTCCTGCCAACCTAGCAGTTCAAAAGCACGTCAAAGTGCAAGCAGATAAATAGGTACCACTCCAGCAGGAAGGTAAACGGCGTTTCCGTGCGCTGCTCTGGTTCGCCAGAAGTGGCTTAGTCATGCTGGCCACAGGACCTGGAAGCTGTATGCCAGCTCCGTCGGCCAGTAAAGTGAGATGAGCGCCGCAACCCCAGAGTCGGTCACAACTGGACCTAATGGTCAGGGGTCCCTTTACCTTTACCTTTACCTTTACTCAAGGGTATGCAGTACTCTTTTGGCACCTCTTTTTTGTTGTTAAAAAGTGTGGCACTTACTGTAACAACTTCATGTGAATACCAGCACCATTTTTTTTCTAGGGGAAAAAAGACTGAGAGAATGTATGCCTGGAAAATGGCTATGGCCTGAGGAAAGTCTCAAGGGCTAACCAGAGAGGCTTGGAGGGCTGCATTTGGTCCCCTGGCCCCGAAGGTTCTCCACCCCTGTGTTGTTGGATGAAGCACAATGAGGGATACTCACTTGCAGAGTTCTTTGAAATTCAGCCACCCATCCCTCGGGCCTTCAGATACCACCAGCTTGGTTTGCAGGAAGTTGCAGCTGCCTGCAATGGAATCTACTGCAGGGGCCAAAGCGTCCGTGGTGATGATACACTTGGCCTTCGATGCCTGAAGTCTGTGCTGAATGTCTTTTGCTGTTAACTGGGATATTCCAGGCATAAGGATGATTCCTACAAGAAGAGCAATGTTTTTTTTAAGGACAGGTGGATCTGTGTTGTAGGAGTTTTGGAGACTCAAATGGTTCTGGGCCAAATGGAGAGGCCTGGTGGCAGGGGTGTAGGAAAGGGGGACGGGGGGGGGGCACCCAATGTGCCATCATGGAGGGGGTGACAAATTATCTTTTTTTATTTTTATTTTATAAGAATATTTATTAAGGTTTTACAAAATCATAAGTAGAAAAATACACAGTAAAACAAAAACAACAAAAAAAGGGAACAATTACTGCCCCACTTGGGCGGTTCATAAAAAACTTTTTTTTATTTTAAAAAATGCCTGCTCCAAAGGTCCTACCTTACTACACTAGGGATTATATAGCTACATATGAAATTTCATGCATACCAGTTAATATCTTGACCCTCCTCCACGAAAATAGCTGTTTACTTGGCCGTTTTCCTATGTCGTGAAGGCTGAAATTTCAGCAAAGCACGTGCCTTTCCTAGACTCTTTTCGGGCACCTGCTAAAAGCATTCTTCTTTAGGCAAGCATACCTAGATCTTAGGAAGCTGAAGTAATTTTAATCTTAATATTTTTGCTTTTGTATGTTTTAAAGTAGGATTGTTAATTTTTCTTGATTTTCCTGCTGTAGTTTTTTGTTTTGCAGGTTTTTAAAAATAAATTTTATTAAGTAAATAAACAATAAATATAAATAAAAGAACACAAGCCAAAACACAATCCATCCTGTAGATTTAAATATCTATCCATAGTCGCCTACTTGTTATCAGAGGCTCAGAATCCACATTCCTTTGTAAGAAAATATGAAATAACATAAAACCATTTTTGCAGGCAAAAAAATTATATATATCAATGTGTGTGTCTGTGGGGGGGGGGGGGTGACAAGAAATGTTCCGCACCGGGTACCACCTGACCTTTCTATGCCTCTGCCTGGTGGGTCTAATCTGGCCCATGGCATGGAGTCTCCTGACCACCATTTTATGACAGGTGTGGGGGAACCATTGGCCACCAGATGTTACTAAACTACAACTCCAGTCATGCCTCACCATTGACCCTTCTTGCTAGGGCGGATGGGAGTTGTAGTTTAGTAACATCTGGAGGGCCAGAAATTGCCCACACTTGCTTTATTGTTCCAACTTGTGGGTTGCCACCAAGAGCTGCCCCCCACAACATGATGCCTTCCTGATGTCTTGCACTACAACTCCCATCTTGCTTGACCATTGGAAGTTTTGGCTGGGGATGATGGAAGTTGTAGTTCAAGACAGTTCCAAGAAAGGCTGTATTTCAAGGTTGGGGAACTTGTGGCCTCCTGGTTCTGTGGCTGCAAGACTCCAGGTCCCATCTTGTTCCCTGAACATTGGCCATGCTGGCTGAGGCTGATGGGATTTGGAGTCTAACAACACTGGAAGAGTCACAGGTTCACCATCCTTTCTGTATTACGTTCGGCTATTTTTATTGACCTGTCCTTATGCAAGCCACGGTCACCAACCACCATTCCGGGATTCGGGGCAGGATAACCAAAACTCTGTCTCCTTTGCATAGCCCACATTGGTTGGAGAGTATATTGGCCACTTTCCTGGACAGGACTCCCAACTCCTCAAAGCTCCACCTTACTTCACCCCCTCTTCCATTTATCCACCATAGTGCTGGGTTAGAAGGTCTTTTTCCTTCCTGCAAAATAAATGCAGATGTGTTAAAAGATAAGGAAAAGTTTGTTTTGTTTATAGACCTGATTTAGCAGGGGCGGGGGTCCTTTTTTCAGCCTGAGGCCTGACCGTGTTTATTTGAAATGTGTGTTTCTGGGCACTGTGATCTATCGTGTTTTTAGGTACCATCCTCTTGTGTGTTTAAGAGGGCCGTGTCCTCATGCGCAAGCAAAGCCCCCCAAAATGGGATGTCCTGATTCAAGCGGGACAGTTGAGGGGTATGTGATGACCACGTCAATTCCAGATCAGGCTTGGAGGGTGTGTGGATGAAACTTATTACTGGGCTCCTCCAGGCAGCCTGTTATAATAATATAACAATAATAATTTATTATTTATACCCCACCCATTTGACTGGGTCTCCCCAGCCACTCTGGGCGGCTTCCAACCAAATATCAAAAACAATACAGCGTCAGACATTAAAAACTTCCCTTCAGGTGTCTTTTAAAAGTAAAATAGTAGTTTATTGCCTTGACATCTGCTGGGAGGGCGTTCCACAGGGCAGGCGCCACTACCAAGAAGGCCCTCTGCCTAGTTCCCTGTAACCTC
The DNA here is from genome assembly GCF_951804945.1 of Podarcis cretensis. Taxonomy (NCBI): domain Eukaryota; kingdom Metazoa; phylum Chordata; class Lepidosauria; order Squamata; family Lacertidae; genus Podarcis; species Podarcis cretensis. The sequence goes on along the minus strand of NC_137183.1, from coordinate 42,264,550 downwards.
ACTTCTTGCAGCGAGGGAACCACCAGAAGGCCCTTGGAGCTGGACCTCAGTGTCCAGGCTGGATGATGGAGGTGGAGATGCTCCTTCGGGTATACAGGACCAAGGCTGTTTAGGGCTTTAAAGGTCAGACCAACACTTTGAATTGTGCTCAGAAACGTACTGGGAGCCAATGAAGATCTTTCAGGACTGGTGTTATATGGTCTCGGTGGCCACTCCCAGTCAGCAGTCTAGCTGCCGCCTTCATCCTTATTTGCTTACATAAAGCTTATGTGGAGGTTAGATTGTATCTGGTCTTTACTCAACGTCTACTGCAATCTGGGGGGGTGGGGGGGGGTTGTACACCAAAGAGCATTATACCTGATTTGTCTGTGGGGTGTTTATACATCTGCCCATTAATCATTTGCTCACTCCTCACTTTTTAATGCATTCCTCCGTAATTTTCTTAACCGTAAAAGGTTCAATTCTTTTTTAAAGTGGATTTGTTGTGCTGGGATGATAAAGCATTTTAATCCACTTTAATTGTGCAAACCTAAATTTTGTTGTATGTGCTTGAAACGCTACCACAGATCTCTCATGGTTTGGAGGTGCTTGTATTTTAGAAGTAAGTTGGCATCAAAGCATCATATCTGTGTATATATATATTTCTAGAAATACACACACACACACACACACACACACACACGTGTTAACTGCTTTTCAAAAAAGGACACAATCAGATATTAATTTAGAAGGAGCCACTTCATCTGTAGAAGGAAAGTAAATTCTACCTTCTCGATCTGTGACCATTTATCCAAAACGTCACTTGCAAAGTTAAAATACTCAGGTAGCTGCTGCTCTCCTTGGCTTTGAGCTTCGTACTGAGCAAAAATGGGAGAGCCAAGGAACCTGTTGTTCCTGTGGAACCATCGGTGATGCAGTCGAAGTATCCAGAACGATCTGAGAATCTGTGATTTCAGTAAAGTTTTCATGGCGGAAGAATTAAACCTTGCAATGACGTTAGCGCTAAAAAAATTAAAATACTCCTTTGGGTCACCAATCTACAAGAAAAAAAAGCACGGCACAGAAGAATAAATACAATTCCAAATAATGGCAGCCATCGTCATCTTTACAACAGCCTTTTAAGGCAGATTAGCACAACTGCTCTCCTGTTGCAGACCATGCGTTGATGGAAGGAAAGATACAGTACTTGCCTAAGGCAGGGGTGTGCGTCAGGGAGATCTGGATTTACTGCGCTGCTCCAGATGACCAGTTTATCAAGCAGCTATCCTGATTTGTTTGGACAAAGCTTATGGAGAGATGATACTATGCCCAGCCATTAGCATTTGTTCTGATGTGTTGGAGTGGTTATATGGCAATGAGCACACACCCTGATTTGTTTAGACATCTTCCCATTAAACAATTTGTCCATCCCACAATTGTTGTTGTTGTTTCCTTCCACTCTTTATTATTGAATTGACAGTGTAAGTGAGTTGATAACAGAACTATTCACACACACACACACACATATATATACACAGAGGTTTGTGTGTGTATTTGTATATTAAAGGGTAAAGGTAAAGGGACCCCTGACCATTAGGTCCAGTCGCGGATGACTCTGGGGTTGGGACGCTCATCTCGCTTTATTGGCCAAGGGAGCTGGTGTACAGCTTCCGGGTCATGTGGCCAGCATGACTAAGCTGCTTCTGGCGAACCAGAGCAGCGCACGGAAACACCATTTACCTTCCCGCCAGAGAGGTACCTATTTATCTACTTGCACTTTGTCATCCTTTCGAACTGCTAGGTTGGCAGGAGCAGGGACCGAGCAACAGGAGCTCACATCGTCGCGGGGTTTCGAACCGCGACCTTCCGATCGGCAACCCCTAGGCACAGTGGTTTAGACCACAGCGCCACCTGCGACCCGTGCATCTCATATTACAACAACAACAACAACAACAACAACAACAACAACAATTTATTATTTATACCCCGCCCATCTGGCTGGGTTTCCCCAGCCACTCTGGGCGGCTTCCAAAAGAATATTAAAATCCTGTGATACATCAAACATTAAAAGCTTCCCTAAACAGGGCTGCCTTCAGATGTCTTCTAAAAGTCTGGTAATAAGCTTCATGGCTGAGTAGGGATTTAACCCTGGCCTCCCAAATCCTAGTCTGGCACTTGAACCACTACACCACACTGCCAGTTCATTGCCAGTTCACTGCCAGTTCACACTGTTGTTCAGCCCGATGTTGCTGAACAACAACTCCCATTATCCCCGACCATTGCCCAAGTTAGCTAGGGTTATAGGGTGTTGTAGTCTAAGAATGTCTGGAGGACTTTACCACCCATGCCATAAATGAAGAGAAATAAAGAGAAATGCTCATCCAACATCTGCTGGATAAAATGCAGTTTTTCAGTGCCATTTTTGCTGTTCAAATGTAGTTGGGGGTTTAGGCCCATTAGGGGAGAGCACTAACCTGAGAGTTCTGGTAGGTCAGGAACTGGAGCAAAAGGTTTTTAGGAGAAAGGGCTTCTTCACTGGGCTCTGTCACTTTTCAGGACACCTCTGTCTTCAAAGCAGTTGTGGCAGCTATTGCTTGGAGAATTTCATACGCACTGAGGGTCCTGAATTGCCTTGGCAGGCACTTCCACAGCAAAAAGGTGTGTGGCCAAGTATTGGATGCCAGTGTCCTCTAATAATTGACATAATACGTAAAATATGATGGTACTTTGACCCTTCTCAGGCAACAGCTTGAGGAGGGAATGAAAGCAACAGGGTAAACATTTACATCTGCATACAGATTTCTTAACATTCTCTCCCCCACCCCCTTCATTCCTAGAGTGACCCAAAAGATCCTCCTATCCCTCTGTGTTCAAGGGCTTTAAAGAAATCTCTGAGTTCTGTGTTCAGAGCAACAACATAGTGAATCAGACCATTGGTCCATCAGCTTGGATAGCTCAGTTGGTTAGAGTGTGGTGTTGACAATGCCCAGCTTGCAGGTTCAATCCCTGTATGGAACAGCTGCATATTCTTGCATTGCAGGGGGTGGGATCAGATGATCTTCAGGGTCCCTTCTAAGGCTACAATTCTAATTGGGTATCATCTGCACTAACTGGCTGTGAAGTACACTGAGCACTCAGCTGCAAACTATTATCGTACAGTGGTATCATGGTTTGCGCACATCTTGGTTTGCATACATTTTGGATTACAAACACGTCAAACCCGGAAGTGCGTGTCCCGGTTTGCAACCTTTTTTTGGATTATAACCCCCTTTTTTGGGGGGGGGATTACAAACAAAAATTTTGGGGGGGCCTTGGGTTACAACCTGTTTTGGTTTACAAACAGACCTCCGGAACGGATTACAGTGGTACCTCGGGTTATAGACGCTTTAGGTTACAGGCGCTTCAGGTTACAGACTCCACTAACCCAGAAACAGTACTGTCAGGGAACTGCCATCGGAGCCAGAGGGAGAGGGAGGGCTCCAGAGGGATTACGGAGAACGTCCCAGGAGGGAGAGAAGCAGCCCGTCTATTGGGGAAGGAAATCAGCGTAGCACCAGTGGAGAAGGGGGGCAGGTTGGGGAATCGGCAAGGTGGCTCCATGACTCCTCGCCGGAGACCAGCGGGGAGAGCACGGGTCCTCCGCTGCCCACACCCTCCCTGCGCAGAAGGCTTCCGCGCAGGGAGAGTAGGCGGAGACTAGGCGTCAAAGAGCTTCTTGGCTGGAAGAAGTTCAAGAAACGCCCACTGACGGATTCTGCCAGCGACTGAGACAGCCACGGGTGAGTGGCTGTCCGGACAGAATAGGGTTCACCCAGGTAACTCAGCCAGGTGTGGTGACGACTTACGCACGAGCAACCCCTAGAACCATTACAAGTACCTTGGATTAAGAACTATGGCAACCCTAGGTAATGAAATATGGCAACCCTAGGTAAATACCTTAGTTCCTGATTCCCGTTCACAAATTTGTACCTACTGATACACAGAAGATGCTCTATTGACAGTCTGCTCTGCTTTTTTAAATTAGTATTTTATTAGAAGAATTTCGTTTATAAAAAGAGTGATGAAAAAGAAAAAGAAAAAGGAATAACATGAATGAAAATAGAAATAAAAGAAAAACACTCCATTACATTTCCGTATGTTGTATACAGATGTGTATAGTCTTATTAGCCTAGTACAAATATCTTTATCAATAACTTAACATATTCTGTGTAAAGTCATTTCATATATCATTATATCCATCCAAAGAAAGTCTGTGTCTATATGCAGTCTGTTCATATGTTGCTAATGCTGTCATATTGTCAAGCCATTGATTAAGGGGAATCATATCTCTATTCCTCCAGTTCATCAATATCAATTTCTTAGCCACCATTATGGCATGTAGAATCCATTTTCACTGTTCCGTTTTCACTTTCCATACAATAGGTATATAGTTCAAAAGAATATTCACATTTGAAAATCTTAAATTCCTCCATAACGTGTTATTTATACAATGCAACACTTTCTCCCAAAACTTAGTGTGGTACGTTGTTAAAAATATGTGTTTCAAAGAAGCATTGTCCATATTACATCTCCATTTTACATCTCCTGCTTAACAGATACTTGCCAAACCAGATTTGCAGAGGTTCCATTCCAAGCAGTTTATTTATTTCATGATTTACAAGTGAAAAAAAACTATTTGTAAAATTATTCTTCCCCAGATACGTCCTTTAGAGCAGAGAAATATTTGGGGTCATTTAAGAGAGTCAAAATGGCTTTGGGATTGCTCTCCTGCACCATTTCAGAAAATGGTTTACGCACCTGTGTATGTGTGCCCACTCTGGGTATTTATTAAATTTATTTTATTGTTTTTTGACACCTTAGAATTTTCATAGTGCATTCAAAAGAAGGTTCCAGGCAGATTACTGCATATAAAAACACAAGCAAAACAGTAGAAACTGGTTACTGTTAACCATAATCCCCTCCCCCCCAAAATACAACTCCAAAATCAATAACCCATAGAACATGGGTCCTCAGGGAGGACACTGAAATAATCTCTTCAGTTTTTGAAGGCCAGCTTAAAGAGCTGTCTTCAGCAACCATTGAGACCTGTAAAGAGCTGGTGCCACATGTATCTTTGTGAAGAGGTAGTTTCATATTCTTGGTGCCATCACTGAGAAGGCCTCTAACTAAAGACCCACTTTGAACCTCTGAGAGTGGTGGCACCACCAGGAAGATCTCCTTTGATGATCTTAATTCCTGGGCAGGTCAATAGGGGAGGAAGTGTTCTTTCAGATATTTCTGTGTAAGGAATGAGAAAACCCCTTTCTTTGTAGGGGATGAAATTTAAGATACAGTGTTGAGGGAGGATCTTATAGGTTCTTTTTCTGTTCCTTCCTTTGTTCTTTCGTTTCTTTCTTTTCTTTATTAGTTTGTTTCTTTTATTGTATTATGAAAACTTTAATAAATATTTCTCCCCCCTCCCCGCAAAAAGAGTTAAAAAACCTTTATTTCCAGCGATTATTTATTTGGTACAATCAGAAAACTCTTTCCTTTGAAGAAATGCAAAGGTCAGCTCTGCAAATATGTTGCACAGTGGGCAGCACAACATAAAAGTTTTGTGTACATTAATGTCTTATAAAATTATGGTTGAGTAGAATGCAAGAGAAATATACACAGGCTATGCGGCGTTTCTGACCCAAGTGTTTCTGCAAAACCGTGCAAAGAACTAATGTTCTTCAATATAAGTTTATACGATGAGAAGGATCACAGCCTATGGCATTTTGCAAGGGTATTTTGCAACAGCGACAGATTTGCTCTGATGTCACCATGGACTTAGGCATGCAGTGGTGTCTTGTCTCCTCTGGCTGCCCTTGGTTAAATTACTGAGATGTCACAAAGGGATGGGCCAGTTGTATGTTGATTAGATGAGTGTTAAGGGAGCAGGTGGCGCTGTGGTCTAAACCACTGAGCCTCTTGGGCTTGCTGATTGGAAGGTAGGCATTTCGAATCCCCATGACGGGGTGAGCTCCTGTTGCTCTGTCCCAGCTCCTGCCAACCTAGCAGTTCGAAAGCACACCAGTGTGAGTAGATAAATAGGTACCACTGTGGCGGGAAGGTAAACGGCATTTCCATGCTCTCTGGTTTCCATGCTCTCTGGTTTCCATCACGGTGTCCCGTTGCACCAGAAGCCGTTTAGTCCTGCTGGCCACATGACCCAGAAAGCTGTCTGTGGACAAACGCCTGCTCCCTTGGCCTGAAAGCGAGATGAGTGCCGCAACCCCATAGTTGCCTTTGACTGGACTTAACCATCCAGGGGTCCTTTACCAAAGGACCACTGACAGTTAAGTCCAGTCACAGACGACTCTGGGGTTGCGGAGCTCATTTTGCTTTACAACCATGTGCAACCATGTTCATCAGCAACACAAAGGAAGGGAAATATATGAATGACTTGGGGACGGAATAGAGATTAGTTCAGTTCATATTTTAATACAAACTTACCAGATTTGCACTTCCCAAACCAATACATGGGGGGGGGGGTGCAGCTCTCCTTTAAAACCAACATTTTACTGAATTTTGCAATGAAGTTTCCCAACCAAAGAATTTGTACATAGATGCACCTAGAAGTGTGCACATGAAGATAATACCGAAAATGTTGTTATGTTATGGGAAATTGTTCACAAAAATCTATAAATTAGGTAGCATTGCATACAAAAATGCATCTATTAGAAGAAATGCCAGCAGGAATGCCTATGAATTTTTGCGCAGACTAAGACAAGCTAATCTAGAAACCTATTTAAGATTGGAAAAACTAGAAACCAGAATCAACAAATTTGCCCATCCTTAGAATGAGCTGAAGAATTGCCAGCTGTAGCAAACTACACATCCATTGCATTCTACATAGCTGGGTCTCTCCAGATGTTGCTGGACTACAACTCCCATCATTTCTAATCATTAGCCATGCTGTCTTGTGATGGATGGGAGATGGAACCCACCAACTTCATCTGAAGGGCCACAGGAAATAATAATAAACATGTAACGGTGAAGAATTCCCGATGTATTGCAGTTTCACTTTGGCAACAAAGGCTGCATTCTCACTGCAATTAATTCCATTCTCCTGACGTTCCCCTAGCTGTTATTTTGCCCATTATATTTGAGCTTTCACATGATGTAGAAAGGTAGTTATGGAGAATTAAAGGAACGGAATGTAGTGAAAGTTTCATGCTCATTTCCGTGTTATTTGGGTCTAGAAAAAAAATCAATTTGCAGCCCATCATCCTGGAAAATCACGGGAGTTTCACATGGCAATTTGCCCATCTTTTTCATGGGTCCATGCTGTGAAGAGTTGTGAAGTGACACTCTCTGCTCATTTTAAGGCTCGTGCCTTTTCAAAACAGTTGGCCTGCTGAGAAAGCATGCTGGTATTTTGGCATAGAAAGTCATGCCGAAAAGGTAAAGCCAAGAAGAATGGTGGAATGTCGAGATATTCATATGAAGAGAAGCAAACTTATGAGAAAGTATAGTTATTGTTGCTGGACAGCGTGAAACCCTTTGCTTGAGATATCAGAACTTAGCGATAGATAAGGGTATGAAGGCAAGATGGGGAAACTCTTGCCTGATTGCAGGACGATTCTGCATATGCAAATGTCCTTCCAAAGCTAGACAGTCCCCCACTCTCTTTTCCGCAAAACGTTCCTTCGCATTTTCCCTGCAGCTGTCTTTGGCAGCTCTTGGACAAACTCGACCTAGCAAAGTAAAAGACATTGACGTCATTTATTGCAGTCACATTACCATGGCTCACCAGAGTTTAGTGCTTTTCATGTGAGTGGAAGTGTCAAGTTAATGGCTTCTTCCAGCCAACAACAACAACAACATCTCCCCCCTGAAAATGTCTCCAGTCTACGATCATTGTTATTATTCATTAGACTTGTTCGTTACTTGAAGGCCTCCAAGCAACTTAACAGGCATACAAAAATTAATATAAATATATTACACCTTACAAAGCTAGCAAAACAACTCTTGTAACAGCTGGAGGAAGCTTTGGTAGCACACTGGGAAGAAAAGGATAGCATCACGGTTAGCCCAAGGCCTGGCTGGAAAAAGGAAAGGCTTGACCTGACGCTGAAAATATGTCAGTGAAGGCACCCGACAGGCATTGCTGGAGACAGCATTCCACAGATGATGATGGAGAAGAAGAGTTTGGATGTGATATCCCGCTTTATCACTACCCTAAGGAGTCTCAAAGCGGCTAACATTCTCCTTTCCCTTCCTCTCCCACAACAAACACTCTGTGAGGTGAGTGGGGCTGAGAGACTTCAGAGAAGTGTGGCTAGCCCAAGGTCACCCAGCAGCTGCATGTGGAGGAGCGGGGAAGCGAACCCGGTTCTCCAGATTACGAGTCTACCGCTCTTAACCACTACACCACACTGGCTCCTTCGTTGAATAGCCAGTTGAATAGCCACAACTGACAAGGCCCTTTCCCTTGTCACTACCCTCCAAGCCTTCCTCAGATGAGGGACCTGGAGAAGGGCCTCTGAAGATCTAAGTGCCCTAGTGGATCAGACTGAAAGCCAACGCAGTCCAGACTCTTCTTTCTCACAGTGGCAGCCAGGTGCTTCTGGGAAGCCTACAAGCAGAACAGGAGCATAATCACTCTGTTCCCTTGCAGCTAGTAATTCAGATGCTTACTGCTACTGAAGCACAAGGAAGGAGGGTCCTGCCACCATGACTAGTACCCATGGACAGGGCTGGGCAATATCTGGTTTTCAACATTGCGATATATCATCAGCTAAACATTGTGATATGCTGATATATCATAATGTCTGAACTACGGAGAGAGCTATGTAGAGGCATTGGCTGGTTTCACAGTTTTCCTGGCATTGTGATTTTTGCTGGAACCTGCTTTTGTGATTTGCAGGACTCAGGGGAGAGCTGTGCCAGCAGAGTTAACAGGGAGTGCAGGAATCGGGAGAAGATAGATAGATGGACTGTTGGTCTGACTTGGGATAAGGCCGCTTCCTCTCTCCCTACACAAGATAATAATAATAATAATAATAATAATAATAATAATAATAATAAAAAAAAAAATTTATACCCCACCCATCTGGCTGGGTTTCTGCAGCCACTTTGGTCAGCTCCCAACAGAATATTAAAAACACGATAAAACATCAAACATTAAAAACTTCCCTAAACAGGGTTGCTTTCAGATGTCTTCTAAAAGTTATTTCTTTGACATCTGATAGAAGGGCATTGAACAGGATGAGCGCCACTACCGAGAAGGCCCTCTGCCTGGTTCCCTGCAACCTCACTTCTCGCAGTAGGGGAACTGCCAGAAGGCCCTCAGAGCTGCACCTCAGTGTCTGGGCAGAACGATGGGGGTGGAGACACTCCTTCATGTATATTGGGCCAAGGCCGTTTAGGACTTTAAAGGTCAGTACCAACACTTTGAATTGTGCTTGGAAACGTACTGGGAGCCTATGTAGGTCTTTCAGGACCGGTGTTATATGGTGTTGGCGGCCACTCCCAGTTACCAGTTTAGCTGCCGCATTTTGGATTAGTTGTAGTTTCCAGGTCACCATCAAAGGTAGCCCCAAGTTAGAGCGCATTGCAGTAGTCCAAGCGGGAGATAACTAGAGCATGCACTTACATAGTGCATCACTTACATAGAACTAGTGAAATCACTGGTGTCTTCCTGTACCTAGGGCCATGAGTAGGGAAAAGTCTCCCAGGTTAGCACCAAGACACTAGGGCGCATATCACATCAGTCCAACAGGAAAGTGAGACACAACTTCTTGATTTCCCAAAGTTTGACTTCTCAACACACACTGCCATTTCCTGGTTAGGTTCTGGGAAGATACTTGCCTTTCTAGGATACTTGTAAGGAGCAGTCACCTTTTTCACATGATCCTGGAGCTCCTTGATTAACTCTTCTGGGTCATGTGATAAAAAGGCAGGTGACAAGACGACAAAGGCTTTCACCACCTATAGGATGGATGCCAATTGTATGTGCTTTAATGACTCAGAGAGAAAAAGTAGGTTTCAGTGTGATTAAGTGCTTGGTGTAGCAAATGACACTCCCTTCTATTCCCCCTTCCCCTCGTCCCCCTGCAGTCAGCCAGCATTTCACATCCACTAAGCATGCTCTATTCTCATGTAGTTTCACCCCACTTAGGAAATTCCCCTCTAAATATTGCAAATTTGGGGGATTCCCCTGAGCCTGCTGCTGCCCCAACTCTTGAGCATGAATGACGCCATTTTGTGTTGGCCAAAGCCAGAGCATATCAAATATAACTGTTTGGAGGGAAGGGAAGACCAGGATTTAGGGATTCACGGAGGTTGGCAGCATCTCTAGGGAAAGGAAGATATTTAGACCCCATTGTGGTCCTGGTAAGATCATGCATCGGGCTGTTTCCCCCCCCCCCCGACTTTTCATTCGTACCCAGCTGAGCTAAGGTGAGTTTGCTCACTGAGAACATTTTCATAGTTCCTAGACTCAGAAGCATCTTGGAAATGCAGTTCTGCCAGTGCCGCTGTCATGTTTCAAGATTTATTACGCTTTCCCCAAACAAGCAAACTGCATGTGGCTTTTGCCCCCTGAGTATCGTGTGTTGCAGAATGTCTTGGCTCCCTGAATCTCTGTTACCTCTCCTCTCACGGGATCTGGGCTGCTGACCACAGCCGATTCCACCACAGCTGGGTGCTCTATCAAGGCGCTCTCCACTTCAAATGGGCCGATACGGTACCTAAGAGAGAGAAGGAGGTCAGTTCCGTGCCTTTTGTGGCAGAGCAAATGAAAAAGCCAACTGAACCAAACCTACCCAGCCGAATTAATCAAATCGTCTGATCTTCCGACAAAAAAGAAATAACCTTCTTCATCTTTAATCGCTCTGTCTCCAGTGATATAGAAATCGCCACGTTCACTAGCTGCTGTTTTCTCAGGGTTATCCTGGCAACAACAACCAGACAACATTTCAACCAATGACTGCTGATCTGTCCCTTTTGGTAATGGTGCCTCAAGATAAAGTAGCAAGGTGACTGGCTCTTGGGTTGATTACAGTGTTAGCTCCTGATCTTAGAGGGTCCTTGGACCAGATGTTGTCACTTCCTCTGCCCTAACTGAGTGGGACCTACCTCCTCCTCTCTGTTGCCTCTATTTTCTCATACTCTCCACCAGACCCTAAACCAAACCATCATGTAAAGGGAGAGTGGATGGTTTGAAAAGAGGATTAGACAAATTCATGGATGATGAAGTTATGAACAGATTCTAGCCATGATAGCTATTTTCCATCTCCACCATCGGAGATGGTATGACTGTGAATACCAGTTGTTGGGATTCACAAATGGGGAAAGGACTGTTGCACCAAGGTCCTGCAAAGCCATTTCCCCTAATATAACACAGCTAGATAAGTTATTTCCGCTAATGTATATGTTTTATGCAGTTTACCCTGGTATATGCCCTTTTTTTGGGTACACATTCCACAACATTGCTATATTCAGAAAAGTGCAAATTCCAAAGGATGGCTGTGTTTCAGTTTGGGTATTGTTTTGGGAAGTGCAAATGAAGAAGGTTCATCTTTACATGTGAATGGGATCAAATCCCTTCCCCTGTCCCTTACCACAACCAAACCCTGTTACAAATGCAAACCCAGATCAAGTGAAGCTGTTGGTGAACATTTTCACCAGACCTGCTGGGGAAGCCCAAATTGAGTTGTTATTATTATTATTTATTAGAAAACACTACACAAAAATGAACATAAAAACCCAAAATATCTCCATCCCGCAAGAACAGAGAAGTACAACTCATCATTAGAGCAGGGGCAGGCAACATGATGCCTTTCAGATGTTGCTGAATTACAGCTCACATCTGTTGAGGCTGATGGGAGGCTGATGGGAGTCGAAGACCAACAATATCTGGAGGGTACAGCTTTGCCTCTCCCTGGCTTAAAAGTTAAGGAAAGTGTAGCAAGAGTCTTATGTGTTGATTTTCTTCTCCTTCCTTAGTTTGCCCACTTTGTCACCTCAAATAATACTTACTAAGTACCCTGCGAAAAGACAAAATGGTCGCTTGGGTTTGATCCTGATTGCAATGTACCCTTCTTGTCCTGGAGGTTGAACATTGCCTTCATCATCTACAGTCTGTAGGAACCAACAAACAAACAAAAAACAGAAGGAAGCTTCCCAAAATGCACATATTATTTCAATTGACTGGCCTTGATTTAAAATTCATATGTGGCACCCATTAGTTTCTATGGAATAAATAAAAATAGCTAAAGCTTGTTCTCAGGGTTCTGTTACACTCCAAGAAATGGGAAAGAGTAGGAACATGTAGATGGAGAACTGAACTATGCAACTGAGGATTGACTTAGTTATCAATGGCCCCCATTAAGTTCTACGGTGTGTGTGTGTGTGTGTGTGTGTGTGTGTGTGTGTGTTCACAGAGTTCTAGTACATGATATTCTATTGAGAAATGGAAAACATTTGAGAATATTTAGATAAAGAAAGAGGGGGCTAATCAGTCTACATTGATTGCCATTCAATTCTTTGGAACAAGGAAAATGGACTGCTCAGATGGGACACAGTTGAGAAAAGAGCAAATTACTTGCATACACAGGTCTTCTCCCCAATTCATAATAATGGGGATTTACTTGGTGACAGAAAATTATAGGGAATTAAAGTACAAGGATAAAGAATATTTATTCTCTGTTTTCTTCAAGCCTTTCAATGGACACCATTCTGGTAAATGTAAGTTTGTACCTGGACATCATATGGTGGAGAAGCCATTCCTAGTGAGCCCGGTTTGATTTTCATTCCCTTTATATTGGAACATATTGTTACCTGTAAGAAAGCGAGAAAGAGAGAGCGAGAGAGCACAATACAACTAAATGAAATTTGGGGTGATTTTGGAGAGGGGGAAGATTGTTTCCACTGTGGCATGACAGCATACCAATCTAAGACAAGCAAGGTTTGATCTAGGAGCAAAGGGGATCGAGAGGTGCATGTAGAAACTAGCGCCCAGGAAAAAAAAGAAAGATTTACATTCCTTGCTCCGCCCACTTTTGTCCCTAGGCCCGCCCACCACTAGAATTTACCCCCCAGAAGATTGGACAGAATGGAATGCAGTCCTTGGGCTAAAAAAGATCAGTCAAAAGACCCACCACCATACACTAACAAAGACAGACATACTGTTTCTGTTTGTCCATAGCCTTCATAGATATCCAGCCCTGTATGAGCCTTCCACCGGTCCATCACTTCTGGGATGAGTGGTTCCCCTCCTGTCACACAGTGCTTCAGGCTCATGAATTTGCAGCTTGAGAAGAAATGGCAACCATCAGTAGCAATCCTATAGATCAGGGTGAGGGAGCTTTGGCCCTCCAGATGTTGCTGAACTACAACTCCCATCACCCCTGATCATTGGCTCTGCTTGCTGGGTCCCATGCCCCCACCAGATGACTCCTCTACCAAGGAGGATCCGGAGCCCCAGAAACTCAGGAATAGCCCAGAACATTATCCATGGAATAGTTGGGACCCTTGGGGGAGGCTGGCGGGGGCCCCTCCCTGCAGAAAGGGAGCTTGGTCTGGGATACAGAGGCAGAACAACCCCTGCAAAGACCTCAGTTGCAGAAGACTCCTCGTGAGTAAAGGGCTATTTATTCATGGACCCTCCTCCTGAGTAGGACTCTCTGCGGAATCTTGAAGAGGCTGCAGCAGGGCCCAAGGTGGGGCTATGGCATCTCTGGCTTAACGCCTCAATGTCTTGCTACCACCACTTTGTGTTGTACACAGAGCTAGCTGTTTTCTTCATATATTTATGGTTTTCATTTATATACATTTCAATAGTAGTTTAACAGTAAATCAAACATTTCAAAACTCGACTTCCTTCCTCCTCTTTCTGCGCTTCATTATTTTTTTTTTATCATCATTCCTTAAAGGTAAAGGTAAAGGTACCCCTGCCTGTACGGGCCAGTTGTGTCCGACTCTAGGGTTGTGCGCCCATCTCACTTAAGAGGCCGGGGGCCAGCGCTGTCCGGAGACACTTCCGGGTCACGTGGCCAGTGTGACGAAGCTGCTCTGGCGAGCCTGCACCAGCGCAACACGGAAACACCGTTTACCTTCCCGCTATAAAGCGGTACCTATTTATCTACTTGCACTTAAGAGTGCTTTTGAACTGCTAGGTGGGCAGGAGCTGGGACCGAACGATGGGAGCTCACCCCGCCGCGGGGATTCGAACCGCCGACCATATGATCGGCAAGTCCTAGGCACTGAGGTTTTACCCACAGCGCCACCCGCGTCCCTATCATCATTCCTTGCATATTCTAAATTATATTAAATCATTCTTTTATTCATCTATTTTCATACATCTATATTTTTAAAACTGCAGATTATTACAATAGTCCTGCCAATGTTTTTACAGCTAGCTGTTTTCTTACCTGGACTTTGACCTGCCCTTTTACCTGTTTTTTGTCTGAGCTGCTGGTGAGCTGGACCTTGGGCTGCCCTCTTGCCCTAGACTGGAGTTCAGATGGACCCTTGCCTGAGCCCCTCTTGGAACCACTGCTTTTCTGGAATTGGACCTTGGGCTGCCCTTAGATGTTCCTGCTGCCCGTACCCACAACAGCCTTGGTTATCTGGAAAGTCTCCTGCAACCTGGGACTCACCTAGAGCAGGACACTGGGGCTGATGCCATTTGTGTTCCCAAAACATCTAGAGGGCTGTCGGTTCCCCACACCTGCTACAGAAGTACCAGCTATAGCCAGCTGGATTTGTGCTGGTGTTTTCTTTTCACCTAATCCCTTGAATTTGATTAGATTGTGTTTCATAAACCACTTTGCAGTGGTATTATGCTTAACTTGATTAAGCAAATGCAGGGAACAGTATGCAATTTCTCTAGTCATGCAATTATTCAAATGATAGACTAGGTTAAGCATCTGTTTTCGTAACATTTGCCATGGTGTATGGGCCAAGCTCCATTCCTAAGAACACCCCAAGCCTCAAACTACAAGCAATGACTCAAGAGTGTCTCTTTCTCCCATAATGCAATAGTGTAGAAATGAATTACAATCTTTCCTTACCTGCCCACACAGGTATTCTACAGTGTGAATAAGGTAAAAACACATACCCTTCAAGTGTTTTCCTGGGACATCGTGGAATTACAGAAGCCATCCTGGCTTCTGATTAGGTCCCAGAATGCCCCCTCCCTCCAGCACAGCCGCTGCTGAGCTCAGCAGTGGTGCTGTGCTCTCGCACGAGTCAGTTGGCTCTTGCAAGAGCACGGCACCAAAAGATGCTCATGTGCTAGCAAAATTTTAACAACCCATCTCCATAAAACAAGGACAGTGATCTACTAGGAACTAGGGCCGTCCATGGTAAATATGAGCAGCTGGAGCAAATGACAAGAAACGTTTGCCACCCATCCAATTCTCATCACAGTTCTTCTCTTGTGTTCATCTTTCCAGTTACACGTTAGAAAGTACCTGGTGAGATCGTGCTGAACCAACATCCGGTATGCAGTAGGAGCTGTGCAGAAAGTCGTGATTGGGTATCGGTTGAGAGTCTGAACGGAGGCAATGGAAGTACAAGCATTACTGCCACCTCAAATTCTGGTTTTGGAGCATAGGGTGAGATCCAACGTTAGGAGGGTAGCTTTCGGTGGGACGTCAGAAGGAACTTTCGAAAGAAGCTCTCTTTAGAAACATCAGAAAAATGGGTATGCAGTGTAACAATGTACACAGACTGATTGCCCATCTCCTTAGCTTCTCCTTGCTGCCAGGTCGACCCCTCTTTTGACAGCCCCAGATCACTCTGGGTGGACTTCAGCTGATCTGGGGTGATCCCATGCTGCCTCAACATGATCCAGTTGAATGTTGGGTCTACCAGAATCAGAAAGACCCAGTTTGGGACCCAGTGCACAGCTCTAGATTCTACACACTCTCACATCCCTCTCTGTCCTCCACCCAGGGAATCAAGAGGCATTATTAAAGTTGAAGGACACATTCTAGATGGGCAAAAGCGGTCAAAGAAGGCTGCAAAGCAGGACCAGTGAGGGTTGTGGCTTGGAAAGGGGTGTGATCTAGGGGGAGTCCAGTAGGCCTTCTTTAGAAGCATAGAGGGCTTTATTTGGGTCCCGACCTTGAGGTTCCTCATATCTGGTCCACAGACCCTACATAGCCTGGCTCTTGAGATCCTCAGACCTGAAATCTTTTCCATATTTGCCAAAGCTTGAATCTGAAACTTTTTGCATGAAATCCTCATCCTTTACAACTGAACCCTTTCCTTAAAAGTGAACCTATGACCTGCATGCAGGATGTTATGTATGCAGGCATTGTAGACTGAAGCCAGGCTGCATGAACGCAATGCAGGCCTAGGCCTTCAAGCCTCCTGGAGCTCAGGAGCTTCATCTGCATAACAAAAGACAGAGAGAATTCTAAAACCCTCCAACGACATTCTTAATAGCTGCCAGGCTGCCAATTGCTGCTGAGATAGGGCCAGTGTTGTGATTCGCTAATTGCAGCATTAAGGCAGCCTATCACAGGTGGTGGGTATGTTTTGCCTGGGCCAGCTTAAGGTATATATACTAGGCCAAGTGTCCCTGTTTGTCATTCTTCTTGTTCCCGATGTTCCAGTAAATCCTTTTTGAGCTGAATCTTGGTCTTAGGTCATGCCCGAGCCCACCTACATGCCACAGACCTTTATTCTTACATTTATTATGACGGTGGGTTCGAATTTCAACAGGTGATGTACAAAGACACACGACCCATTGATCCAAGGAGCAAACACGCTGCTCCAAGCTGACTTCACCCATCCTGTGTCAGATGTATTCCAGAATATATCTGAAGGAGTCAGGTTCATCCAGTGCCTGTTCAGTGAGAAAGAACACATTTGTATTGGCTGTCGATAGTCAGGATCCTGGGAAACAGTTTACAGGATGTCTCGGCAGAGATGTTGCACATCTGATTTAGAGGGTACGGGAAGAGCTGGTGGAAAAGTGCAAACTCCATATGGGCAGTGGAGTGGATCAAAAAGAGAAATCTCCTCACCTCCAGCAATGCTTTGTCCCTGCTGACAGGTCAGACTTTGGGGAGGAAGTCTAGGGCCCCACTTAGCAGAATAGAAGATCCTAGGGGGCTACAGGGAACATGTCATAATCTAAGTGAAGTCTAAAACTGTCTAATTGCACCATTGGTTGAGCCTCCTGCTCTGTTCTCCCCCACCAGCACCTTGCAAGTTATGCCAAAATTACATACATTATGTAAGTTACATAACTTGCATTAAGTAGCAGACAGTGAGACAAATAACATAGTATTGGAGGGAAACCAAACTGCAGTGCAAGAGAAACAGTGCTGACAGTGATGAATACAGTTCAGAACAGAAATCGCTGCCTTCTTACAACCTTAGTAATGGGCAATGCTGTTTTACCTGGCCCAGGGGCGCCATCTGGGGGGAGCGCCAAGTCACCCCCCATTTTCAACCAGGGGACTGGGCCCTGTCAATATTACATGCCCCGTCAGGCCTAGCCAGAGCCACGTTGGGCCCCATCAGGCCTTCCCGTGGATGTGACAGTCCCCATCAGGCCTCCTCCTGCCATGTGACATCATACTTCTGCTGCCCCCCAAAAGCTGGACAGAAGCCAGCACCTGTGCCCCAGCCTGAGCTTCCCATCCTTCTGATTCACCTGTCTTCCTCTTAACCTGAAGCTTTCCAATCCTGTCAGGGCCCTTTGCACCCTAATCCAAAATGGCGTTGCACTGTTTTGCCACCCCAAGAGTTTGAAAGAAGTCAACGGGCGTTACCTGCCACTTGCTGCAAATCCAATCCCGTAACTGCAGTGGGAATGTTCCACCATTTTGGGAGACCCTGTGCTCCCACTTGTAAAGTAGATGATCATGGGCTCGTCACTTGTTGTCTTAACGCAGTCGTGGTTGGCAGGTGCTGCTCTTAAAAACAGCGACATCGTACGGGATCAATGTGAAACATGCATTTCATGAATGAAACCCCCTGGCAAGCTTCCCAAACTACACCAGCTTGGCACAAATCCAATGGATTGTTGTACAGCATCCAAGTTTCTCGGCCACCAAGAAGTTTTCTGGGCATGCTCCAAAGACCCCCCCAAATTTGTCCATTTATATAAATTTAAAATGGATTATATATTTTTAGTGTGTGGTCTCGTAAGTATCCCACTGTGATGCCAAAAGGATTTCTGTGCCTGTCAAGCTCTTCCAAATTTGTCTATTAAAAAAAATATATTTAAAAAATATTTTAACTAATCACTCCTGAAGAGCCCCTGCTGTGGTGTCAAAAGGTTTTTGTGATCTTACTGATCCCCCCAAATGAGTTTTTTTAAAGAGAAATAAAATTGGCTATCCTCACTTTTTCACTTCAGCTCCAGCCCCCTTAACACATGACCCTTGAAGGGTTTGTTGTGGCTCAGTCTGGCCCTAGGCCTGAAGATAGTTATCCACCCTTGGTTCTATCTATGCTTCCACCTACACCCAGCTGGTAAATAAATATCAGTGTTACAAAACATCAGTGAAAGCTATAACTGAGTAAGTGTTGTACACCTGGAACATCTTAGCAGATTGAGCATAGCAATTGGTTGCTCTCATTTCATGCTCTGTCCATTGCAGTACTTACTGGAAGAGATCCTTGAAGTTCAGCCAGCCATCTCTGCTGCTGTCGGACACAAGAAGCTTGGTTTTCAGAAAACTGCATTCAGACAGGACTGAGTCCACTGCAGGGGCCAACGTGTCGCTGACCACGATGCATTTGGCTTTGGAAGCCTGGAGCCTGTAGGAGATGTCTTTGGCGGTTAACTGGGGCGTCCCTGGGATGAAAACAATGCCTAGAAAGGAAGCAGGCAATGAAGTGAACAGAGAACCCAGAAAGTCTCCAGTGGTGTATCATTTGAGGATAATGCGGTGGTTAAAGCAGGTGTGCTGAAGCTCAGATAAATGAATTAGTAGCATAAGAACATAAAGAAGAGCTCTACTGGGTCAGAACAAAGGTCCATCTAGATCAGCATACTGTTTTCACAGTGGCTGACCAGATGTCTCTAGGATGCCCATTGTGATGGCCTGGGACTCGGGCTCGGACTCGAAGCCAGAGGAGTCTCAGTCTGCACCAGATCCTTTGCCTCAGGCAGCATCTGAACCTAGTCTGGGGCCTGATTCTGAAGAGCCCCAGTCTGCACAGGTTCCCCTGCAACAAGCTCCAGCTGGGCCGAGTCAGGGGCCTGAGCCTGCCCTGGCTGCAGATGCGGGGATTACCTCGTTGCCCTCTGCTGGGCAATCATGGGTCTAGTAACCCACCGACATCTCCCGAGCTGCAGAGACTGAGGTCTGAGAGAAGGAGAGACCTGAGTACTCGCAGGAGGAGTGCTCGCCTTCGAGTAAGACAGGAAGGCGAGTCACTGGGGGATCAGGACTGGCCGTTACTCTGACAGAGATAAAAGGCTGTTGGACCCCGCCCCGGGTTGCTGGAGCAATGTTGCTGTTTGCCAGAACCTGCCTGTGATCCTGTGCCTGACCTCGCCTGGTTTCCTGCCTTGTGTCCTGCCTTGGCCCTGTCAGACTGACTCCTTGCGGAACCCTTGGATTCGGGACCGGACCTGGACTGCGTTACTTGGGTTACCCCTGGGCCCAGCACACCATAAACAGAGTGTAATAATTCTCTTCCACTCATGATCCCCAGCCACTGTTATTCAGAGGCACAATGCCTGTGATACCTGAAGGTAGTACAAAACCGCCAGGACTAATAGCCATTGATAGCCTTATCCTCCATATGTTTGACTAAGTCCCTTTTAAAGCCTTCCAAGCCTTCTTCTAAAGGTTTATCTAGAACTGGTTCTGCTCTGCCTCCACAGTCGGAGACAGGAATTCTTCTGAATACCACTTGCTAGAAACCGCAGTGCTCTTGTGCTCGGGTCTTGCTCAAGGATTTCCCACAAGGATCTGGGTGGCCTCTGTGAGAACAGCATGCTGATCTGGATGAGCCATTGGCCTGACCTAGCAGACTCGTCTTATGTTCTTATTCTGGGAAATAATGTCACAGCCGAAATAAAATTTCATGTGTTGCTAGATAAGCAAAGGGTTAAGACACATGGAGTTTCTCCTGTAAATTCCTAGAGATGGGGCTCTTTGAGGTCACAACCTTTGCTTGCCCTGGCAGGAAAAGTAAACATAGGAAAATAATCGTTACTACTTCCTTAAAGATATTTTTAGCCTTCTGTTGGAAGCTGCCCAGAGTTGCTGGGGAAACCCAGCCAGATGGTGGGGTAGAAATAATAATAATAAATAAATAAATAAATAATAATAATAATAATAATAATAATAATAATAATAATAATTCCTTCCTGCTCAGAGCTCAGTTTTCTTTCTTCTCCATGTAGCCAACAGAGAAAGGATGCTACTGGACTCCATTTTTTATTTCAACCATGTATTTTGTAATTTAGAAGTATATTCTGCCTTGGTTGTTTTTCACTGCTGCTTACTGCTGAATCAAGTCTGAAGCTTTATGTAAGTGAACAGTAATTTTATTCTTACATTACATTACATTTAAACCAAATGAAAGGGATAAAATGGGGAGATCTAGTCTGCTAAAGCATCCTGGATAATTACTAATAAGGTTAAGCAACCTTTGTCCCAGAAGTTTCTACATTTGATGCTGCAAAGGGATGCTAAATTTTAAGCCCTGCTAACTAGACATTGGACTCACACAAGTAAGAGGAAGGATAAATAATAAAACAATATCCTATCCTGCCCTCCAAATCCACCCAACATTAATGACTATTTTCTTGTCCATAATATTGACTAACCTGTCCGCATACAAGCCACACTTAGTAGCCACCATTCTGGAATCCGGGGTAGAACTGTCATGATCCGGTCACCTCTTTGCAAGCCGCATGGACCAAGGAGCATGTTGGCAGCTTTCTGGGATAAGACTCCCAGTTCCTCAAAGCTCCACTTCACCTCTCCCTCCTGGTCATTCACCCACCAGAAGGCTGGATTCGAAGGTCTCTTTCCCTCCTAACAGATAACCCAAAAAGCTATAATAAGATGAAAGACAACTAAAAATGGTGCATGATCCGCAGGGCCAAGCACATGTGTGAATCAGATAGGATTTTGCGTGTAGAGTTCCCAACCCCTCCAGGTGGAAATAATGATACATGACACAATTATTAAGGTTAATGGGCTAAAAAAGGCCACAACTTTATTGGTTACAGGTGAAGAGTGGTATTGGCTTAGGCATTGGTCCTAACCAACTATATCCGACTCCAGCCTGTCTGCTTGAAGTCCAGGAAGGAACAGCTGGTGGGCGGCGAAGAGGGAGATCCCCGGCCGCATCCTGCCTTAAATAGGGCAGGCCACCCCACCCCCTGAGCCAGCTGATTGGCCGGCCAGGGGATGACGCGGCTGGGAATCCCCCCAATTGCATGGGGCTGGCCTCCGCCCGCCATGCACATGGAGGGGCCGTGAAGCCCACAACCCCACCTCCTCCTTAGGCGGAAGTGGCCTTATGACCAACAAGGAAAGGTAAGGGAAAGAAAGAGAAGGCAGTAGTACCCTAGGAATAGACTTGCCTTGGAAGCAGTCATCATAGGAACACCGGGAGCTGTCTTATACTGAGTCAACTCATGGGCCTATCTAGCTTGGTACTGTCTACAACGAATTGGTGTGGCTCATCCCTGAGGGGGCCCTTCCGGGTGAGCACCATTTGTTTTTAGCTCCGCAGTTTGCTCAAGTTTTTATTGTTTGAAATACCTTTTGAAGTCCTAATTGTTCAAAAATTGTTTCTTTCTTTTATTTGGTTGTATTACTGTAAGCAACTGCATGTTGTTGTTTTTTAGGTAAAGATAAAGGGACCCCTGACCATGAAGTCCAGTCGTGACCGACTCTGGGGTTGCGGCACTCATCTCGCTTTATTGGCTGATGGATCTGGCGTACAGCTTCTGGGTCATGTGGCCAGCATGACTAAGCCGCTTCTGGCGAACCAGAGCAGCACATGGAAATGCCGTTTACCTTCCCGCCACAGCGGTCCCTATTTATCTACTTGCACTTTGACGTGCTTTCGAACTGCTAGGTTGGCAGGAGCAGGGACCAAGCAACAGGAGCTCACCCCGTCCTGGGGATTCGAACCGCCGATCTACTGATCGGCAAGTCCTAGGCTCTGTGGTTTAACCCACAGCGCCACCCGCATCTGCCCTCCAAACATCTGCCCTCCAGATGTTTGGGACTACAACTCCCATTGTCCCTAGCTAACAGGACCAGTGGTCAGGGGTGATGGGAATTGTAGTCCCAAACATCTGTAGGGCCGGAGTTTGCCTATGCCTGGTCTTGCCAGTAATGGTGTTTGCAAGAAGAGAGGAAAGGTTCCTGTGTTTGTTTACCCCCATTTACCGGCCTTCAGCTTTCCTTTTGTCAGTGAAGTTGCTATGAGGAGTTGCTAAAACAATTCCTGATGTTGAGGGGGAAGTTATAAATTACAGGGGGCTGCATATTCAATATAATATGAAACAAATGTCTACAATGAATGGCAACAGCTCTTCTGGGTTTCAGACAGCGATCATTCCCAGGTCAGAGGTCATTCCCAACTGGGATCTCACGCATGCAAAGCATGTGGTCTGCCACAATGAATGGGAGGGGAAATTCACTTCTATTTGCATTATAATGAGAAAATACCTATTTTGGACTTTTTGAACCAAAATGTGAACGGAAACATTGTTATCCTTTGAAATTTGTATCTCTCCGAAGTTTGTGATACAGTTCTCCAACCAAACAGTAAATACAAAAACACATATATTAAGGGAAATTATGCACAAAGATTGCATTTGTTCATGAACATAGCATACTAACATGCATTACATTAGGTAAAAGAGCTTTCCAATATGCAAAAAAAACCCCACAAAAAACACTGCTAGGAGAAATTCACAGGCAAATGCTGCTGAATTTTCGTGAGGATTAAAACAAATAATCACAAATTGTTGCAAGAATGTGGAGATTTAAAAATGGAAAAATAAGGAAGTCAGAGACATCGAAACTGGTTGATTCATCGATACCTGTCTACAACTGAATTAGATCCATAGTCAGCCCAGGTAACTCAAGGCAAATAAAGAGAGCTTACAGAAATCATGGATCAGAATCCTACCAAAGACTAGAGTTAGATAACCCGTGTGACCAAATCCAAGACTTCCTTCAGTCTCTTAGTTTGGGGAACACGTAACTGAACAAAGCCACAGGTCCCCTGTACTCCACGGAGATCATAAAAGCATACCTATCGTACCATCAATATCCTGTTTTCTTGCCAGCCATGAATGTCTTCTTAAAGCAGACAAATTCATACCTTTTCCACTTGGGTCCACCTGTCCATAACATCACTAGCAAAATTGAAGTACTTGGGCACTTCCTGTTCACACCGGTTTATAGCTTCGTAGTGTGAGGTGATTGGAGAGGCAAGGTGTCTTTTGACTTGATGGAGCAATGTGTGAGGTGGCCGCAGATTCCAGAAGCATTTAAACAAGGTCTTCATGGCACCAGAGCAGAAGGCAGCTTGAGAACATCAACTTAGTTGGATTTTTCTGCAATGACGTGTTATAAAAGCAGAAAAGTTTTTCTAAAAAAACCCTTGAAAGTTAACAGAAACATCTGATACATTAGGAACACTGTAAAATACATTATACCAAGTCAGTATTGTGTTAGATGTGCCAATAGACTGACTTGCAGAATATTTCTGACTACACAGTAGAGGTTGACTGATTCCACAGAATCACTCGAAAGCATACAGGGGAAATGTTTGATGTTGGCTTCTCCAGTTTTTGCTTGTTTGTTCTTGTTTGAGGTAAAGATCTTGAATCCAGGAGATCAGGGAGGTTGTGAGCTACTTGGGTGAGAGCACGTGGGGCTACCTTTGAAGGTGACCCGGAAACTACAATTAATCCAGAATGCGCAGCTAGACTGGTGACTGGGAGTGGCTGCCGAGACCATATAACACAGGTCCTGAAAGACCTACATGGGCTCCCAGTACGTTTCCAAGCACAATTCAAAGTGTTGGTGCTGACCTTTAAAGCCCTAAACAGCCTTGGCCCAGTATACCTGAAGGAACATCTCCACCCCATCACTCAGCCTGGACGCTGAGGGCCAGCCCCGAGGGCCTTCTGGCAGTTCCCTCACTGTGAGAAGTCAAGTTACAGGGAACCAGGCAGAGGGCCTTCTCGGTAGTGGCACCCGCCCTGTGGAACGCCCTCCCAACAGATGTCAAGGAGATAAACAACTACCTGACATTTAGAAGACATCTGAAGGCAGCCTTGTTCAGAGAAGTTTTTAATGTGTGACATTTTAATGTATTTTTAATCTTTGTTGGAAGCTGCCCAGAGTGGCTAGGGAAATCCAGCCAGATGGGCGGGGTACAAATTATTATTATTATTATTATTATTATTATTATTATTATTATTATAGACAAACGTGGGACATGAATCCAATAAAGAAATACTAAAGGAATATGCTCACTTGTGACGGGTACAAGGTTTTTTTGTTTTTTGTTTTGCAAAAGTTTCTTCTAGGCCTATAACAATCTTTTTAAATAGAATTGGGGGCAGGGCTTGTCAAACCAGCTCATTTCACCCCCCCCCCTTTTTGGCAGTGAGGTACTGTCGTTCTCATTAAGCTCCCGGTTTTTGTTCTGCAAGACTGTTTGTGCATGAGCCTATCTTTCCCTGAAGCCGCTGCACACAGGCTCATTATATTAAGTATTCTGTGTGCTTAATGATAACAGGGGGGAAAGGTGCATTGTGGGTCATTTTCAAAGACTGCTTGTCATTGAGAGCACTAAAATGGCACTTTAGGTGGGGAATGTTTTCCAGCTTGCAGGGTGGATCAAGAACTGGGTCACAAACCATTTTTGACAAATAGATGGGACAACCCACCTGTAAATCATCTGATGTCATTACTGTGTCAGGTGACAACTTCAAAGCCCAGGTAGGGCTGGGAATGTCCCCTGCCTAAAACCCTGGAAAGCTGCTACCTGTCTGGGTAGACAGTACTGAGCTTGATATGCTAGTGGTCTGACTCAGAATGAGGCAGTTCCCTATGTTAACTATGATAACTATTGTACAGTGGTACCTCTGGTTGCAAACAGGATCCGTTCCAGAGGCCCGTTCACAACATGAAAAGTGCAACCCGCAGCGGCGCGTCTGCGCATGCGCAGGTTGCGATTCACTGCTTCTGTGCATGCGTGTGACGTCATTTTGCGCTTTTGTGCATGTGCAAACGGCGAAACCAGGAAGTAACCCTTTCTGGTACTTCTGGGTCGCCGCAGGACGTAACCTGAAAGAACGTAACATGAAGCGGACATAACATGAGGTATGACTGCAATGAAATTTGTGGTGTCGTATATTTAATAAATAACCCCTGAATAGAGGTGAAATCAGAATGATCACCATCATGTGTCAATTTCTTTGACACAGCAATGAACATAACTTCCTTGAACCAGTTACCTAGGGCTAGTGCTTTTTTTCCTGGGGGGACGCAGGGGTACACCTACTTCTAAACATTTTGTGAATTTTGTACTTTTGTCCATTTACTTTTCCTGATTTCAACTATAAAATGGTGGTTTTCCTGAGTCAGAATAAGGGTACCCCTAAACATTTTTTAAGGAAAAAAAGCACTGCCTAGGGCATAGTCTGAAGTGTCTCTCTAGTCTTGAACACCTACCAGAAGGTAAACGAAGAAGATCTGCTTTACCTTTGTCAAAAACAGGCAAAATATGTCATCTAGGACCCAGGATTTCATTTTTACCTGTGAGCACGCCGATTTCTGTAATCATGTGTAGCAGACATTTATGGAAGATCAGTTTTCAATTTGACAAAATGCTTAAACCTGTTTCGGGTGGTTTTGTTGTTTTAGAGTTTGTCGGATTGATCTATTGTTCTTAGAGTGTTTCTGCACTTTATTTTTCTTTCACCTTGTGCACCACATGGTTGGTTTTATGCTATTGAAGCAGACTTTAAACTCGTTGAGCTAATAAGTAAGATGGACCAGTGCTATGACTTGGTATAAGGGGAGCACCCCAGGCAGCGGCGGAGCAAGCTGATCAGGCGCCTATGGCGGTGTGCGTGCCCTACACCCGGGGCGGGGCCAGCCACCAGTGGGGTGGGGCCAGCCAGGGCAGGACGCTCCGCGGGGCCCCTGAGGAGTCTGCCTGCCTCCTCCCACTCATTTACCTGACAGCTGGGGGGTGGCGGCTGGTGGACCATTTGGGGCAGCGAGGAGTCTGCCTGGCACCCAAGCCACCGTGTCACTCCCAGGAGAGACACATGGCTCAGGCGCGCTGCAATCCCCGTGGTGAGTGCCACCCGGCATTTTGTCACCCCCCTCAGTGGTGACATCCGGGGCGGCCCACCCCCACCGCACCCCCTTCCTCCGCTCCTGACCCTAGGTTCCTAAAGTGTTAGCAGCTTTAACAATTCAAAGAGGGAGCAGACTCAATTCTCTCTGCAGCGAGCCCTGTCCCCTATCTCTAACTGTGTGGGAATTAAGCCACGTGGCCTGCTGATAAGGCCATTTTTAACCAGAGCAGACCCAGGCTAGGTCCCCTTTCTCCTCTTCTGTGGTGTCTGCAACATCCTGGAAGGCCAGAATGAGAGTTCTGTGGCTGCTTGTCCTGACTGGTTTAGCATGCCTTCCTCTTACTACTGCAGAAGGTGGCATTGGCCCATCAGAGAAGAAACCAAAGAAAGCCAAACTGTCCCAAATCAAGGAGGAGGACAATGTTCTGGTCCTGAAAAAGAGCAACTTTGACAGGGCTCTGAATGGAACACAGTACCTGCTGGTGGAGTTCTGTAAGTACTTCTTCTTCCAAAAGTGATATTACTATCTATCATCTATCTATCTATCTATCTATCTATCTATCTATCTATCTATCTATCTATCATCTATCTATCTATCTATCTATCTATCTATCTATCTATCATCTTCTATCTATCAATCGCTACATTTCTATTCCCTCTTTCCTCCAAGGAGCTCAAGGTGCCATACGTGGTTCTGTTCCTCTCCATTTTGGCCTCACAACAACCCTGTGAGGTAGTTTAGGTTGAGAGACTGTGACTGGCCCAAGGTCATTCTGTGAGTTTCATGGATGAGCAGGGGTTTGAACCTCAGTCTAACCACTAGGCCACACTGGCTGATGAGCTAATCTTCACAAAATGGGCACTTTAAACCTTAATGTCTAACAGTGCTGGGGATGTAGGGTAAATTTTATTCAGCTCTCATTTAAAGGTGAATCTGCCTAATTTGTACTTTTTTTTGGGGGGGGGAGTACAAGAACCGAAACACAGACATCCTGCGAAATTTGCACTTCTCTGAATTTTGTGACGCAGTTTGTCAGGCATCTCATATATACAAAAGCGTATATTAGCGTAAAGTGTACCTAAAGATGCTAACAACATTCATGCTAACAACATGCAAAAATGTGTGATATTAGGGGAAGTCACTCTACAAAAATGTAGATATTAGGCAAAATTGTGTGTAAGGAGAAATGAGCACTAAAATGCTGATGAATTTTCATAAATATCACACACACCCCGATGTGGAAATGTGAAGCAAACTTAAGAATGGAAAAATGAGAAAATGAGGGAAACAGAAATCAACGTATTTGCCTTGTGACACCTTAAACTAACTGTGCAATCCTTACAATGTCTGCTCAGAAGCAAAATAAGTCCAATTGAATCAACAGCAATTACTTCCTATGTTGCCCAGCAAGGAATGCTTCCCTTGGGGTGAAAAGGTCTCCCCATCTCTAACCCTTTCCACGTGCTCTTTGAGCTGGGGTATCTAAAGGCCAACTAGTCCACTCACCAAGCTAAATTTAGGACTGCTAAATCTCCCCCACTCCTAACCAATATAGAAACTGCAGCCAATTATCTGTTTCAAGCAAAGAAGAAGCATATTATAAGAGAATCTAGATGCTGTGAAAGCAAGTCAAGGCGCCATGCCCTTATTTTCTCTCGCTGCATAATGTATACCAGCTCATGGTGTGTTCCTGCTGTTGACTTTTCAGTTTAATCCATTGGTATAAAAATATGCCAAGGTTGATTTTGGCTTTGATCTAGCAATAGTTGTGGTCACTTATTAACTTTTTAGCAAACTGAAAAATCAATGCAAATAATGAACATCCATTATTAGTGCAGAATGATTTTGTGGATATATGTTTTGCTAAAACATATACAGCATAATTCTGTATATGTATATGTATATGTATATGATGTATTCTGTATATGTATTCTTCTATATATACACAGAAGAATTCTGTTTGAAGTTTTGAAAATGGGACTTTGGGGCAGCAAGTGAACTTGTCGATTCTGTTTTCTGTTTTTTCTGTTTCCCTTTTTTCCAGTTCTCCATATTTCTAGGTTTGTGATTATTATTATTTTAAGTCTCCATGGATGCCCATTAGCATTTCAGAACATTTTCTCCCTAATATACAGAGTTCTGAATGCAGTTTTTCCTGAAGTAAAAAAAATGCAAGTAATTTCCATTGATATAATGCATTTTAATATGTTGTTTTCATGAATATATGCATTTCTATGCACATTGCTTGGCTCGGAAAACAGCATCGAAAAATTTGAAGTGCGAATTTTAAAGGATAATTGTGTTTTGGTTTGCATATTGCTTTGGAAAGTGGTAGGTTCACGTTACAATTTGAACAGAACTGAATTTCTCCCCTCTCCCTGGAGACTAGTCATACATGCCTTTCTTACAAAAAATAAACAAAGATATAGGAGGTGAATATGGTATTGTGTGTTTTCTATGCGGTGGAGGGACACACACACACATTTTGAATGTAAAATGTGTTATTGTCTGTGAGTCACTGATTTCTTGGAAGAGGCTTATTCATGCAGCTTACTCTTTGACCTTCTTATGTAACAGTGGGGGGGGGGATGCATATTTTTTTCTTCTGACAGAGAAAAGTATGTTCATTAGAATTATGAAACTCTGGAGGATCAAAAATTTGTTATCTAGAATGGGGTGGTGAAGGACTCTCCCCAGCACACTCCCCTTTCCCTCCACTTCCAGGGGTGCATCTAGGGACTTTCTGCAAGCTCCCTACCTACGCCTGTGCTGTGACCCTTTCCCTATAACGGAAGCACTGATGGGCACTAAGCAAACCCCCAAAATAGCATATTGCACAGTGCCCACAGCTGTCTGCATTTTATTTTTATTTTTTTGTAATTTGAGAGTGAGGGCTGGTTGTCAGGCACACACACACACAACTTTGACTTGTATCTAGCAAAGTTCTACTCAGAGTAAACCCATTAGAATCAATGTCCCTAAGTTCCAGTGCTTTTTTTTCTGGGTACATAGTACTGGCAACTTTCCCTCCCACCAAATGTTAAAAGCGTGGGACTTACATCACAACTTCATGGTGAATACTGGCACCTTTTCTTCGAAAGAAGAGGCACTGATCATGTCCATTAATTTCTCCCCTGAGTAGGACTAGAGTTGGATATGGCCATTTGTTCACAGGGCAGGCACAAACAGAGTGCCCCAACCCCTCCTCTAAAACATTTAAGCCTTTTTAGTACTCACCAGTCCTCAGGAGTTGGGGAGTGGGTGGATGTCTTGACTGAGCCTCTCGCTATGACTGCTGTGTCCCTGGTTCCCCTCTGCAGATCCTTTTCTGTGTCCCGTGCCTGGGTTGTCGTTTTCAGGCAAAAGTGAAAGCTTGCTCGCAGCTGTAGCCTGAATTGCCTGGCCCGACTGTCATACAATCTGTGCAGCAGTGGTGGGACAAAGTCCAGCCTTGGCTTGGAGCGGTGCCCTCGATCCTCACATCTGCTGTGTGTAGTGAGGGGTACCCCATTCCTTCCTTTCTTTATTTATCGTTAGTGGTGGCTGCTGCCTATCGAGACTGGTAAGGCAGATGACTGGGAGACCAGCAGTGGGTGGAGGCAGAGGCAATGACAAGCAAGAAGTCAGTAAGAAGAATGGCATGTAGGGGTTGGCCGAAGGCAGTCTGAGATTGATGGGGCCATGCAAAATTTGCCCTAATAGGTCAGCCTCCACTGCTTATACACTGCTTTCCCTCTGCAGTGGTGACCCCCAAAGCAGCAGCAGCAGCAGCAGCAGCAGCTATTATTATTATTAGTTTATTATTATCATTAGTTTATTTATTCCTCAAGGAGCTCAGGGTGCAGCAAGATAAGCTTTCATCATGGGATGGGGCAGGGAACCTCAGGCCGAGGGTCTGAATGCAGCCCTCTCTCTCTCTTTTTTTTTAAAAAAAATATTGTCAGGGGTTCAGGAGCAGAAGCACAGGGAAGAGGGGAGATGGAGAGCGAAGGGGAAGAATCTGAGGGCAGCGTAGGAGAAGATGACAGTGGCCCGAGAGATTCCATGAGCCTCTCCAGCGAATCGGAAGATTCACAGAAGGGGGCGCAGGTGGCCAGGGCAAGGGGGGGTCCCAAGGGGGACACCCCAGAAGCAAGCGGCCAGCGGGGACTCCCAGAGCAGCAGTTGGAAATCAGGACCAGCTTCCCCACCAGAGCATAGTGGGGGGAAGAGTCACAGGTATCGGGAGTAGCGTCTCCCCCAGCAGGGAGAGGAGAGGAGTCAGGGCTGACCACGCCTTCATCGGAGAGTCAGACAACGGAGGGGAGGTCAGATCCGGCCAGTATCCCGGAAGAGGGAAGCAGTGACAGAAGTAGTGTAACGGTCAGGAGGAAGGTCACTGGGTTGGCGCGAGAGGCAAGTTCAAATGTACAGGAGCGTGGGACAGCAGAGAATGAGGATTGGGAACCGGGTCCTAAAGCCCGCCGGAGGCAGGGGGAGGAGCTAAGCGACTCAGCGTCTGAGGAGTCCAGAAAGGGGAATGCCCCAGCGGACAGGAGGACCCAGAGGAGAAGAGAGCAGCGGAAAAGGTGGAGCAGGGCTAGGATCTTAAACTGGTGTAAGAGGGGAGGAGATTCAGATGGGACTTCGCCGATCTAGGGTTTAAGATGTAGGGCTGCGCGCTGCGGCTTTGAAATGGAAATTGAACTTCAATAAAGACTTTTGGACATTACGACAGCCTAGCGTTGGTCCTCTGTGAGCTGGGACCTAGAGGCAGCTCTGACAAATATATTTATTAAACTTTTAGAAACAAGAGAACACATAACAACAACAATAATAAAGAAGAACAAACATAGTCAACAATACACTTTGAAAAGAAGAGATAAAAAACAAAAAAAGTACAGAAAAAAATCACACCAATCAGATTAACAAAAAATAAAAACACCAACTTTTATATTCATACTTAATTAACCTTCTTTCTTGACTTCCTCACACCTCCCTTTTTTTGTGTTCCTCTTTGTCCAATCAGGTACAGCAAATCCTTACCCTCTTTCAAACCTCATTTCAAATTATTAAGATCCCTTCTATTATGTCTCTGATCTTTCCTCCTTATATTTAAACACCCTTAACATATTATTTGCTTTTGACATAATATAACTTTGACCTTTCACCCTTTTTCTATTACATTTTTGCATATTTTTAACACCATATCACTAATGCCATCTTATTTTTATATCCAACATCATTTTAACATTCATAAACTTTGCAGTATTTCTGCAGATAATTCTTGAATGCAGCCCTCTCTCTATCAGGCCCTTAAGACTCTGCCCAGGCCATGCCCCAGAAGCTACGCCCTTCGCTGGCTTGGGTACGTGCCCTGATCTAGCAATTTCGCTAGGCTGGTATGTGTCCTCAAATGGTGATAAAACCTCTTGCTTGCCTGGGTAGAGGTTGGAAAGTTGTGCATGTCTGACTACACCGATTGTTCCCATGGCCACCACAGGTATGTGGCCCCCGGAATGAGGGATTGTGGCCCTCAGGCTGAAAAAGTTCCCCATCCATATTTTCTAATGATGCATCACTTTAACCAGCTGAATTATATGCTTAGGAATTTATTATTATTATTATTATTATTATTATTATTATTATATTTTGATCCAACCCTACCAGTGGAGATAGCCGGTGTGGTATAGTGGTTAAGAGTGGTAGACTCGTAATCTGGTGAACCGGGTTCGCGTCTCCGCTCCTCCACATGCAGCCGCTGGGTGACCTTGGGCTAGTCACACTTCTTTGAAGTCTCTCAGCCCCACTCACCTCACAGAGTGTTTGTTGTGGGGGAGGAAGGGAAAGGAGAATGTTAGCCACTTTGAGACTCCTTCGGGTAGTGATAAAGCGGGATATCACATCCAAACTCTTCTTCTTTTTCATCTACCTGCAGGCCTCTCAGACCAGCATACATGGTTCTCCCCCTGGTGTTATCCTTACAACAACCCTGTGAGGTAGGTTAGGTTGAGAGATTAGTGACTGGCCCAAGGCCACCCAGTGAGTCTCATGGCTGAGTAGGTGATCTGAACCTGGGTCTCTCTGACCATAGGTTCAACACACTATACTTATGGCCGGATTCCTTTATGCAGTCGGCGACGTTGAAAGATTTCCAACGCTCAGCCACATTGAGACTGGGATCAGCGTCCATAGCGTTGCAGACCCGCGAGAACATAAGACTCGTGTATTTGGCCTTGAAGCAGCGAACTACGCCTTGGTGGAGAGGCTGGATGACGGAGGGGGAGCTGTGGGACAGAAAAACAACTTCGACATCGCTATGAGCAAACCGGACTCTCTTGGGGTGGCCGGGAGCATCATTGACAATCAGCAACACCTTAAAGTCGATTCCTTTCTCTTCGAGGTACTGCTTGACTTCTGGAACGAAGCATCGGTGGAACCAATCCAGGAATATTGCTGCCATCACCCAAGCCTTTTTGCTCTATTACCAGAACACAGGCAGGAGGTGTTTGTCCTTGCCTTTTAGAAGAGTTTGAAGAGTTTGGATTTGATATCCCGCTTTATCACTACCCGAAGGAGTCTCAAAGCGGCTAACATTCTCCTTTCCCTTCCTCCCCCACAACAACCACTCTGTGAGATGAGTGGGGCTGAGAGACTTCAGAGAAGTGTGACTAGCCCAAGGTCACCCAGCAGCTGCATGTGGAGGAGCGGAGATGCAAACCCGGTTCCCCAGATTATGAGACTACCGCTCTTAACCACTACACCACACTGGGCATGAGGATTTGCAGACCCAAGGGCAAGCCAGGCTTTATTAAATGCCCAGCCACGTTGCAACAAAACAACATCACATGGTCTTGGGCCGCCTGTCTTTCTGCTTTCGAAATGTATGTGCGGCTGGGCATTTTCTTCCAGAAGAACCCCATCTCGCCAGCGTTGAAAACTTGTTTGAGGAGATATCCCTTTTCTTCTATCAGTTTCTTTAACTGTTTGGAGTAGGGTTTTGCCTATTGTTTATTGGCGGGCGCAGCCTCACCAAGGCTGTGCCCGTTTTTCAGGTTGAAGCTGTTGAGCCAACCTTGGCTGGCTTTGAACTCCTTCTCATCACAAGGCCTCCCCTCTTCGATAAGAGGTTTGAACAGTGCGTACAGGTCAAAAGCTTTTTCTCGCAGCATGTTGCAATCGACGGGAACACCTCGGTCATTCATGTCTTCCAGCCACAAGTGCGCCTTTTCCGCTTTCACCAAAGTCTGATCACAAACTTGGCTCATCACCTTAGCTGTTATGGGAGCACCTGAGGATTTCCCAGACTTGGGTCTCCAGCTGTTTTTGGACTACAGTTTCCATCATCTCTGACCACTGGTCCTGCTAGCTAGGAATGATGGGAGTTGAAGTCCAAAAACAACTGGAGACCCTAATTTGGGAAACTCTGCTCTAAATGCTACATCACACTGACTCTGTGTGAAAATGGGAGCCAACTGCTATTAATGCCAGCTTCTGCATGTTGCCATTTGCCTAAGTAGCATAATAGATTGGGCAAAATAGATTGGGCTGCCCTGATTGGGACTCCATGCACAAATTGCCCTAAGATCCATGATTCTTGAATATCCCCACCCCCAAACGTGGTTACATAAAAGCCTAACAGGCAAGGATCAAAAGTCTTCTGTTTGAGTTCTCTTCTCTATTGAATGCCATAGAAGACATTAGATGAAATAATTAATGTTCCAAGGAGGCTGCTGGGTATTATTTCAAGGCGGCTGATGGCTGTGGCAGGCTAGAGGATGATTAATGGAGGTCTCCTGGTAATTATGATGGAAATAAATGTTTCGGGTATTTGCAACTGATCGGCATGTTAAGATGAACAGATTAAAACCTTCTAGCCATTTATCAAAAGTTTAATGAAAGTGACTGTCCCATGCTGGTTTCGGATGGGACAGTTACATAATACGGTGTCTTGAGGAATAAATATAGGAAAGTTATTTATTTCTGCATTCAGATGGCTGTAATGAGCCATAACTTTCTATGCTAGCTCAGCCTTCTCCCCCGCTGTTGCAGAGGATGCTGTGACCATTGGTCATGCTGGCTGGGCTAATGGGAGCTGGAGGCCAGCAAAATCTAGAGGGTCTTGGTTGGAAGGGGTCTTATTTTAATGGCTGCGTGCTCCTAAGGTCAGTTTAAAGAGAAAGGAAAGGAGGGGCTCTGTGGTTAAAAGAACTCTTCTGCATCTGAGTCCAGCATTCGCTCTCTCCTGCTCATCAGCCTGAGAACTGGAATACAGAGTTGATGCCTGGGTGTCCTCACCTGGGACCCAGGTGGGTGTTGTGGCCCAGGAAGTACAATCATACCTTGGGATACAGCCACTTCAGGTTGCGTTTTTTCAGGTTACAGACCGCCGAAACCCAGAAGTACTGGAACGGGTTACTTCTGGGTTTCGGCGGTCACACATGCACAGAAGCACTAAATCACACTTTGCACACATGCAGAAGTGCCAAATCGCAACCTGTGCGTGTGCAGACGCGGGTTTCGAACGCTGTGGGTTGCGAACGTGCATTCCGCATGGATCACGTTCGCAACCCAAGCGTCCACTGTATGTCAGAATCCACAGTGCGCAAACCCCTATGCAATTACGGTACATCCTCTGTCACAGAACATGTTTCTGATACACAACTGACCACGGCCTGCTACGTTCACGAACACAACCTCCTGAGGGAGACTGTTCCTCTGTCGAACAGCTCTTACTGTCAAAGTTTTACTAATCAAAGCTTATAAATTCACTATTCTTCTGTCCCATACAAAATGTTGCTTTTCTGCTATCTCTTACATGAAGACTTGTCTGGATCAGGAAAATTTATTGTTGTCCTGGCTTTGAAGTTGAAGGCTGGTTTCATTCTGCTATGCAGAGCTGATAAGAGAGGCCCTGTTTGTTAGCGAAAACACAAAAATGCATCTTCTATTTGCAGGTGGCGGGGGGGGGGGGTTTACAAGGAGAAAATGCTTAAACTTCCAACTCTGTGATTCTGACTCAACAACCACAACATATATTTGCCACTGCCCTGTACTGGAAATGTGTTGGAAATAAAGCCATCTCTCTCCTGCCTGCTTATTTTGCAAGGAATTCAGTGCTGCCTTGGCCTTGAAGCTCTGCCAGCTTGCTACTTAGTTTTAACAAAAAGCAGATACCTAGCTAAACAGAGATTTTTAATGCATTTGTTTTACACACTTGATGTAACGTTCGTTAAATCTCAAAGCCAGAGATGTCCAGTGTCAATCAGATTATCTCTGTCAATTGAGTCAATTAAGGATCAAGGCCCCTTTATGTTTTCACACTGTTGAGTCAGAATCACATGACCACATGACCTGGAAGCTGTACGCCGGCTCCCTCGGCCAATAAAGCGAGATGAGCACCGCAACCCCAGAGTCGGCCACGACTGGACCTAATGGTCAGGGGTCCCTTTACCTTTACATTTTATACAATTATATTGCTGAAAGGGATCACTCATGGGCTAATCATGTAAAGAGAATGTTATAAAAGTGCCTTGAATTTTGCGTCCGGCGTACAGAATTTGGAGAATTCCTCTGGATCATTTATTCTTACTGCAGTCTGCAATAAATCTGAACTCTTTCCATGACGCTGCTGTCTTTATTTGGTTAAAGAGGACCGGTGTCATTTCCAGACCCCCTTTGTAGGGTAACAGAATCACTCTGGCTCATGAAGTGGACGTAATCTTGTCATTGTGACTACTACTAGTCAAATATTTCATCGCCAAAAGGGCATGCTGTGATCTGCCAGGGAAAATTTGGCATTTTAAAGCTCGTTTTACATTGTACTTTATTTGGGCCTGAGCTAAACCTCTGTCAATGTTGCTTTGTGTTATTTTCATTCATTTTGTAACGGTCTGATAACCTGATGTTGTTGTTTAGTCATTTAGTCATGTCCGACTCTTCGTGACCCCATGGGCCAGAGCACGCCAGGCACTCCTGTCTTTCAATGCCTCCCACAGTTTGGTCAAACTCATGCTAGTAGCTTTGAGAACACTGTCCAACCATCTCGTCCTCTGTCGTCCCCTTCTCCTTGTGCCCTCCATCTTTCCCAACATCAGGGTCTTTTCAAGGGAGTCTTCTCTTCTCATGAGGTGGCCAAAGTATTGGAGCCTCAGCTTCACAATCTATCCTTCCAGTGAGCACCCAGAGCTGATTTCCTTCAGAATGGATAGGTTTGATCTTCTTGCAGTCCATGGGACTCTCAAGAGTCTCCTCCAGCACCATAATTCAAAAGCATCCATTCTTCGGCAATCAGCAATTCTGGATCTTATAGCTTTGTTGCCCAGGAATTTGCCTAATCCTCTTCAAAGCCATCCAGATTAGTGGCCATCCCTACTCCTTGTGAGTGGGATTTCCATAGGGATTAACTTCCTATGAAAAAGCATTTCCTTTTGTCTGTCCTGGATCTCCCAACAATCAATTTCATTGGAACATCCCTGCTACAGTACACAGTAATTGAAGTCTTGTTGCATCGCAGATGTTTCCCATCCATACTTACTGGCTCTATTACACATGCCATGTAATGTTTGTGTTGTATTTGTGGCAGATCAGTCTTTTAGTTCTGCAGCTCCTTTCCTCTCTACTTCTGAGAAGTAGAGACATCACCTTGCCAACAAAGGTCCGTATAGTTAAAGCTATGGTTTTCCCAGTAGTGATGTATGGAAGTGAGAGCTGGACCATAAAGAAGGCTGATCGCCGAAGAATGGATGCTTTTGAATTATGGTGCTGGAGGAGACTCTTGAGAGTCCCATGGACTACAAGAAGATCAAACCTCTCCATTCTGAAGGAAATCAGCCCTGAGTGCTCACTGGAAGGACAGATTGTGAAGCTGAGGCTCCAGTACTTTGGCCACCTCATGAGAAGAGAAGACTCCCTGGAGAAGACTCTGATGTTGGGAAAGATGGAGGGCACAAGGAGAAGGGGGCGACAGAGGACGAGATGGTTGGATAGTGTTTTCGAGGTTACCAGCATGAGTCTGACCAAGCTGCGGGGGGCAGAGGAGGACAGGAGTGCCTGGCGTTCTCTGGTCCATGGGGTCACGAAGAGTCGGACACGACTAAACGACTAAACAACAACAACAACAACAACTCCTTTCCTCTGGAACTCCCTGCCTGCTGGTATTAGGCAGAGCCTTCATTGCACTGTTTTCAATAGCCACTAAAAACTTTTTAAAGGCAAACCTACCCAGACACCTGATTTTATTGTGTACATTTTTTTTAATGTTGATATTATCTATGATACATTTAAGACATCTACTGCTTTTAAAGCCTGCTTTATTATTATATTCAATGAATATTTTGCATTGTTTTATTAATGTATTTATTAATGTATTTATTATCGTTGAAATTTGTACACAGCCCTACATCTGTAGAGCTCAAGGCAGTTCACAATATAATATATAAACTGCTTAGAGATTATTATTATTTGTTTAAGCAGTATATAAATCTTGCTAAGTAAATGAATTAAAGAAATAGCAAAAACACACTCTTCACCTGGTCACAGTTCTTCCCACTATGAAGATGTACTGTAATTCTGTTTACATTAGCATAGTTCTTTCTAAATTTGCATCTATAAATATACATTAGCATATGCAACTTGTACACAAACCTATTCTCTTCTGTGGTGATCAGTGTCGGATTTACGTATGATCGAAACAAGCTATAGCTTAGTGCCCCACTCTCTTGGGGGCCCCCAAAAAAATTTAAAGGAAAAAAAACCTGGGTGTACATTTCCAAAATATAAGATAAAAAATAAAACCTACATACAGCAACAGTGTTTTGTGTTGTGTAGGCTCCTATGATATAAGTAATGAGCCCTGCCTACTAGCCTGCTCCCTGAAATATCACTGGTTTGCTCATTTTTAATATACTTCTTCTTAATTGTACTTCAGTTCAACAATTACATTGATAAAATACATACTTTGTTATGTGCAAATGGCTTTGGATACCTATTAGGTCCATAAATTACCAAATAGCATATATTCAACACAAAAAAACAGTGAAAACTTGTTGACAAAGGACAGCTGGACATATAAAGGGCCCCATTGCCTTCAGTAGCTTAGGGCCTCATCAAACCTAAATCTGGCCCTGGTGATGGTGATGGTGCTGATTATGGGCTTCATACGGGCATGTGATTGGCTGTTGTGGGAACAGGAAGCTGGACTAGACAGGCCGTTGTTCTTCTGTTCTTCTGTGTAAGGGGCCTCCTAGCCAATGTGGATAAGCAACTGCTTTTCTTTGTCTTGGTTTTCCCCAGACATCCCGTTATCTGGACCTTCTCAGAGCTTGGCTGCAGAGTTTGCCAAAGCTGCAGAACAGTTGAAGAAGGAATCTGTGGATATCCGATTTGGCAAAGTGGATGTGACCGATCAGAAAGACTTAAAAAAGGAATTCGGCATCCTGGAATATCCGACCCTGAAGTTTTTTGTAGGTGGTGACAGGAAAAACCCCGTTGATTGCAAAGGTAAACCCATACGCAGCTGCAAATAAGCCTGTTTGCTCACAAGGGGGAGCATGTGCCCAGCTCTCAAGCATACAATGGAATCATTTCAAAACTTAATAAATTTGAGCACATGCAAGAGTGTTGAATAAGGACAGGGGCATTTAGGGCTGGGTGGAAAGGAGACAGTTTCACAAAACACTTCATCCCCCACAAAATATGCCCACTGCATTGGGAACAGTTGGGTTGTGTGTGTCTATGAAATGGGGTGAAAATGCTCACTTTTCATAGCAGGGACATAAATCTTTGCTCACAAAAAGCACACTCTGAACATGTCGTCTGCCAGCATCACCAGATGCCCGCATACTCCAGAGATGGGGAATTCCTGGCCCTTCGGAGGTTGTTAGTGTTGGAATGAGGAGAGGGGGGAATGAAACACAGTGGCTGCAATCTCCATGCTGCAACATTTTGTTGCAGGGTCTCATTTGGTCCAATCTTTAAAAACCGCTGTGGCGATCGCACAGGGCCCCTGGACGTTTGACGGTCTATTGACCCTGTGCCACCACTGAGATTGCTTTTTCCGCTGCCACCACCCCGTTTCTCACAGGGACACACGGAGTCCAGACAGTTGTTAACATAAACAAATACTCAAGTTTATTTTTAAGTGCAGGAACATGCTTGTGGTTTCAGTTAGTTATTCTTGACAGTTTCTTAATCTTAGTTCCTAACAACTTCAAACTGATTATCCCCAGCTATCTATCTGACTCCACCTAACAATTCCTCTCACTCTCTCACAATATAACTCTACCAACCCACACCTAATCCTCCCCTCTTCCTTCTTCAACTCCCAAACCTCAACTGACTTTCAAAACCTCCCACTCTAACTTTTACTCCCCACTGGCCAATCACATTCTCACTCATTTAACCCTTTCCTAATGACCCACCTAGGGTGGCGCTGTGGGTTAAAGCCTCAGCGCCTAGGACTTGCCGATTGAAAGGTCGGCAGTTTGAATCCCTGCGGCGGGGTGCGCTCCCGCTGCTCGGTCCCAGCGCCTGCCAACCTAGCAGTTCGAAAGCACCTCCGGGTGCAAGTAGATAAATAGGGACCGCTTACCAGCGGGAAGGTAAACGGCGTTTCCGTGTGCGGCTCTGGCTCTGGCTCTGGCCAGAGCAGCGATGTCACGCTGGCCACGTGACCCGGAAGTGTCTCCGGACAGCGCTGGCCCCTGGCCTCTTAAGTGAGATGGGCGCACAACCCCAGAGTCTGTCAAGACTGGCCCGTACGGGCAGGGGTACCTTTACCTTTACCTTTAATGACCCACCTAGGAGGCAAACACCACAACGCTTTCAATTTAAGCAGATGGATTTTCAGGAGTTAAAACTTTGGATTCCTTGCCACTGGGGAAAGCTCAGCTTCAGCACTGAACAGCTCATGCACTGCTTCTCAGCACCTTTTTATTTCCCCTTTTGTTTAGCAGAAAAACATATGGGTTTTGCTTCTGACACCTAATTCAAATTAGGCAGCCTGCTCAATAAACTGTGGAATGATCCTGAAATCATTCTGGATTAAATTGCTAGTCGATATTTTGTGCAGGGTTGGGGCGCGGGCTGAACGGTGTTTTCCAGATTTGCCATGTAAATCACATCAGGACGTGCTCTTTTCTGGGTTTTCTTTAAATAATAATAATAATAAAGAGAGTGGCTTGACCTGAACAAACCTGAACAGACGTGAAAGCTGGTGATTAGGCAGCTAATTGGCAGCACATCCAATTACACAGGAAAGTCACAATCGTGCATTAGTTAAGCCAGGAATGGGGAACCTATTTCAGCCCAAGGATCACGTTTCCTTCTGGGCAATCTTCTGTGGGACACATGCCATGCCAGTGGTGGAAGGAGTCAGAGTTAAAAGTGGGCGGAGCAATGAATGTGAATATTTACATTTAGACTCGTTTCTACACCCCTCTCTCCCTGTCTTCCATCCAGGCAACCAACAGGCACTGTTAGAGTTCAGTGACATATTCCAGCCAGGCAAAAACACTCAAGGGTGCAAAACAGGACCTGTGAGAGGTGGGACAGTCCTGAGGGCCAGATAGAGAGATCTGGGGGGCCGCATTCAGACTCCTGGTCTGAGGCTCCCCACTACTCAGTTAAACTCTCTTAAAGTGCTCTGTTTGGATTTGTGAAAGGGCAAGTCGGGACATGTGGGACATTGGGCCCCATCTGAACCACACATTTAAAGCACTCACATGCCACTTTAAACAGCCATGGCTGCCCCAAAGAATCCTCGGAATTGTAGTTTGTGAAGGGTGCTGAGGATTATAAAGAGATCCACTATTCGCATCACAGAACTACATTTATTAGTGTCCTGTGGGAAAGAGGGATTGATTGTTTAATGATTCTGGTGATTGTATCATTCCTGCTGATAAACCTGTTGATTCTTCTTCTTCTTTTCTTTTCTTTACAGGAGTTAGAGAGGCTTCTGCCTTCGTTACATGGGTCAGGAGGCAAACAGGACTCAGTACTATACTTCTTAATAGCACAGACCAGGCCAAAACCTTCATAGACTCAGATGATTTGGTGGTGATTGGCTTTTTTAAGGTAAACTATTGTGGATGGGAATTGATGTGATGCAGCAGCAAAAAGAGCTAATGCAATTAACGATGGTGTAGTGTTCAGATCAAGGGAAATAATAGTACCTTGGTCAGACCCCACCTCGAGTACCATGAAATTTAGCAAAAAAACCACACCACATAGTAACATCTAGTTACTCTAGTTATCTCCCGCTTGGACTACTGCAATGCGCTCTATGTGGGGCTACCTTTGAAGGTGACCCGGAAACTACAACTAATCCAGAATGCGGCAGCTAGACTGGTGACTGGGGGGTGGCAGCCGAGACCACATAACACTTAAAAGACCTACATTGGCTCCCAGTACATTTCTGAGCACAATTCAAAGTGTTGGTGCTGACCTTTAAAGCCCTAAATGGCCTTGGTCCTGTATACCTGAAGGAGCGTCTCCACGTCCATCGTTCTACCCGGACACTGAGGTCCAGTGCCGAGGGCCTTCTGGCGGTTCCCTCACTGCGAGAAGCCAAGTTACAGGGAACCAGGCAGAGGGCCTTCTCAGTAGTGGCGCCCACCCTGTGGAACACCCTCCCATCAGATGTCAAAGAGATAAGCAATTACCTGACATTTAGAAGACATCTGAAGGCACCCTGTTCAGGGAAGTTTTTAATGTGTGACATTTTAATGTATTTTTAATCTTTGTTGGAAGCCACCTAGAGTGGTTGGGGAAACTCAGCCAGATGGGCGGGGTACAAATAATAAATTAAAACAAAATAAAAGAAAAAAATTCCTTCCAGTAGCACCTTAAAGACCAACTAAGTTAGTTCTAGGTATGAGCTTTTGTGTGCATGCACACTTCTTCAGATACACTGAAACAGAAGTCACCAGACCCTTCTATATAGTGAGAAGGTGGGGAGGGGTATTACTCAGAAGGGTGGTGGGAATGGGTGATTGGCAGATAGCTGTGATGAGCCTGTTGACGACTCTTAACGACTGCAATAGGTTGACTGCAGCAAAGTTGGCATCTGGGTTTATTGCAGGCTCTGGTGCCAGTGTCTGTATTAAGTCTGGTAGTAGTATTATTGTGGGTTAGGAGTTGTTTAAGATTGGGTGGCTGTCTGTAGCCAGACTGATACCCAGAGAGAACTTGCTGCAAGACAGACCCAAAAAAGAAAATAACAGAACACCTATAGTCATCACATACAGCTCCCAAGTTAAAACAGTACAACGCATCATCAGAGATCTACAACCTCTCCTGGACAATGACAGTTCTCTTTCTCAAGCTCTGGGAGGAAGACCTTTCATTGCCTACAGACAGCCACCCAATCTTAAACAACTCCTAACCCACAATAATACTACTACCAGACTTAACACAGACACTGGCACCAGAGCCTGCAATAAACCCAGATGCCAACTTTGCTGCCACATACACCCGGACAACACCATTACTGGCCCCAACAACATCACACATACCATCTCGGGACTATTTAATTGCTCATCGTCTAACATTGTGTATGCCATCAAATGCCAACAGTGTCCTTCAGCTCTCTATATTGGACAAACAGGCCAAACCTTACGCCAAAGGATAAACGGACATAAATCCGACATCAGGAATCACAAGACAGAGAAACCAGTAGGAGAACACTTCAATCTCCCAGGACATTCTATACAAGATCTCAAAGTAGCTGTGCTATTACAAAGGAATTTCAGAAATAGACTGGAAAGAGAAGCTGCTGAATTGCAACTTATTACCAAACTTAAAACCATGGAGAGACCTGGTCTGAACAAAGACATTGGATTCTTATCTCATTATACATGACAAAGCCATTTTTCACCTTCTCACCCCTTGCTTTTTCCTGTAAGACCTATTGCAGTCGTTAAGAGTCGTCAACAGGCTCATCACAGCTATCTGCCAATCACCCATTCCCACCACCCTTCTGAGTAATACCCCTCCCCACCTTCTCACTATATAGAAGGGTCTGGTGACTTCTGTTTCAGTGTATCTGAAGAAGTGTGCATGCACACGAAAGCTCATACCTAGAACTAACTTAGTTGGTCTTTAAGGTGCTACTGGAAGGAATTTTTTTCTTTTATTTTGTTTTGACTATGGCAGACCAACACGGCTACCTATCTGTAACTGAAATAATAAATTATTATCATCATCATCATCATCATTATTATTTATTATCATCTGAGGTCCTAAACTGCAGCTGATTTAGCCTGTGTGCAAATTCAGCACTGAGTTTCACGTTGCATCCTGTTGTTGATGTGCAACTCTTAGATGACTTTAAAGGAGGCTTAGACAAATTCATGAAAGATAGGGCTATCAGTGGCTATGAACCGTGATGGCGATACTCTGCGTCCATGGTCAGAGGCAGAAATGCTTCTGAATACCAGTTGCTGGAAGCTGAAGGAGGAGAGAGGGCTCTTGTGGGTTTCCT
Source organism: Podarcis cretensis (assembly GCF_951804945.1). NCBI lineage: Eukaryota > Metazoa > Chordata > Lepidosauria > Squamata > Lacertidae > Podarcis > Podarcis cretensis. The sequence continues at coordinate 42,220,801 of NC_137183.1, read as the reverse complement.
ACACACATCTGGTTGGCCAATGTGAAAACAGGATTCTGTACTAGATAGGCTACTGTACTGACCCAGCAGGGCTTCTCTTATGTTTTTCTCCCCTCCCCCTCCCCATATACAGAGCCTTCAAGGTGGAGCTGTGGAGGTTTTCTATGATTCTGCAAGAGATGTCCCTGAACTTCCATTTGGAGTAATAGCCAGCGAAGAGGTATTTGCTGACTTTGGCATCAGAGAAGACATGGTGGTTGTATTCCAAAAGGTATTATTAACACGTGTATCTTATATACTAATGTTAAACTTATTCTCCAGTGGAATCCCTATGTAGTGGAAACAATGCAGAAAGACATTATATGTATAAAAAGCTGTAAGGGAACAGGGACAGGCCAGCAGCTTTTGGCTCTCCTCTCCTTGAACAATGCGGTGTAGTGATTAAGAGCAGTGGACTCGTAATCTGGTGAACCGGGTTCGATTCCCCACTTCTCTACATGCAGCTGCTGGGTGACCTTGGGCTAGTACATTTCTCTGAAGTCTCTCAGCTTCACTCACCTCACAGAGTGTTTGTTGTGGGGCAGGAAGGGAAAGGAGATTGTTAGCCACTTTGAGACTCCTTAGGGTAGTGATAAAGCGGGATATCAAATCCAAACTCTTCTTCTTATTATTATTCCTTCCAGCTGCTTGTTACAAGAACTCCATTATGGTCTTAGTGTCTGGACTTGTTGTTTTCCTTCAAACTCCCAATTTCCTTTCCTTTTGTGCTATGTCTTTTGTATTTGAAGCCTGAGGTGATATTTTGTGATCTCACAGAGCCTTTTTCTTTGCTGGAGTGAAATGCTTCAACTAAATAGCTGGATAAAACGGGAGCAGTGCAACTTTTTCACATTAGTTGAAACGGCCACTGCTATCTGTCATGTGATTAAACACAGCCATTATGCTTTGACCGATGGGAAAATGTTGTGGCTCTTTAAAAAAATGAGATGACTGTGTTGGATGGAAGTTGTAGTCCAGGACACCTTAGGGCTTCAGACATGGGACATTCCAAGCCCCAGCTGGAGAGGCCGAGGATTAAAACTGGGACCTTCTGCACACAAAGCAGATGGTTATCAAAGAATTGTAGAGTTGGAAGGGATCCCAAGGGTTATCTAGTCCAACCCCCTGAAATGCAGGAATCCTAGCCCCAGCCGTCCCTGGGTGGGCTCGAACCACCAACCTTCTGGTTAGCAGCCAGATACACTGACTCATTGCGCCACAGGAGGGCAGCCATTTTTTAAACATCATTTCTCGAAAGGCACAAGGCAGCAGCTGAATACACAGATTCGCCCTCCCCGTGTGAATGTTAACAGAGAGAGAATGTTAACCTCCCGCTTTATTGTTAAATCGAATATTTTTTGTGCTCCAGGGAAAGCCCGTTCATAATGAAGCATCCGAAGAAGGCAAACTGAACAAAGTGGACCTTACTGGATTAATAAAAACATTCACCATGGATTTAGTCATAGAGTATAATCTTGAGGTGAGTTTGGAGCTGCCTGAGTGGTTGGAGTCTCAGATTAGGATTGGGGAGACCTGAGTTTGGGTCTCTACTCGATCATTAGGCTCCCTGGATTATCCGGGGCCATTCTCTATGACCGAGGGTACACTGAGATGAGTGGGTCTGTGCCCCATTTGCCCTAATAGCCCAGACTTCTCTGCTCAGCTCAGTACAGTGGTACCTCGGGTTAAGAACTTAATTCATTCTGAAGGTCCGTTCTTAACCTGAAACTGTTCTTAACCTGAAGCACCACTTTAGCTAACGGGGCCTCCTGCTGCCGCCACTCTGCCAGAGCATGATTTCTGTTCTCATCCTGCAACAAAGTTCTTAACTGAGGTACTATTTCTGGGTTAGTGGAGTCTGTAACCTGAAGCGTATGTAACCCGAGGTACCACTGTACTAGAATATCTCCAACAAGAAACTTTGAAATGGTCCCACAGACTTGCGGCCTCTGAATGGGGCAGTAAAGAATTCAGGTTTATTCATTTCATCAGGTCTAAGTAGGGCTTAGCTGACTACAACCCTCAGTCTCTTTCTGGATTGCGACCTTCGTTGCCAGGCTTCTGTGAGAGAGCTCTGATGTTTTGTTTTCCAGACATCTGTGAAGATTTTTGACGTGCCCGTTGAAAATCACATTGTTCTCTTCATGGCCAAGAGCGCTGACATGTTTGGCTCAGCTTATGACAATTATACATCTGCTGCCTCGGAATTCAGAGGGAAGGTTGGTATCATGTTGTTTTCTGGAGTTCTCCTGGATTGCACATATTGGATGTCTGAGGACATTGTAGATGTTTGCATTCCTGGCATTGTCTCGCAAGCCTAGGTTCAAATGCAGTTCCAAAGGCAGTCAGTAAGTGACAGACTAGGGGCGAGCAGCCGTGAAATATGAGAAATAGCCCCAGTCATATAGTTGTTTTTGGGGACGCAGGTGGCGCTGTGGGTTAAAGCCTCAGCACCTAGGACTTGCCGATCGAAAGGTCAGCGGTTCGAATCCCTGCGGCGGGGTGCGCTCCCGCTGCTCGGTCCCAGCGCCTGCCAACCTAGCAGTTCGAAAGCACCTCCGGGTGCAAGTAGATAAATAGGGACCGCTTACCAGCGGGAAGGTAAACGGCGTTTCCGTGTGCGGCTCTGGCTCGCCAGAGCAGCGATGTCACGCTGGCCACGTGACCCGGAAGTGTCTCCGGACAGCGCTGGCCCCTGGCTTCTTAAGTGAGATGGGCACACAACCCCAGAGTCTGTCAAGACTGGCCCGTACGGGCAGGGGTACCTTTACCTTTACCTTTATATAGTTGTTTAAAGGTTTGACATCTGACAGGAGGGTGTTCCACAGGGCGGGTGCCACTACTGAGAAGGCCCTCTGCTTGGTTCCCTGTGGTAGATATTTTACTCATTTATTTACACATTTATAACTTGCACTTTCAAACAAATATATCAAGGAAATATACAACAAAAAGCATCCATAAAGATATCATTTTAAACATGCATGTTGAAGTTTTTTCTACAAACAGTATATTTTTTATGAAATAAATAAATAAATAACTTATTGTTATTGTTATTTGAATTTCTATACTGCCTTTCACTTGAGGACCGCAGAGCAGTTCATAATAAAATAAAGTAAAATAAAATAAAATAAAAATCAGTCTTCAGGCACCGTCTAGGACAGCCATTTTGAGGCCCCAAATGCTGTTGGATTACAAGCCCCACTGTCCCCAGACAGCATAGCCAATGGTCAGGGGTGATGGAGGTTATAATCAGAACAACGTGGGGGGGCCCAAGGTGGGAAACTGTTCTGGGATGTAAGGGGGTAGAAATATTTCTTGCTTCTTTCATTCTTCAGATCATGTTCATCTTTGTGGATACTGATGAAACCAGAAATGGCCGTGTGATTGAGTACTTCCGGGTAACAGAGGTAGAAGTCCCTTCCGTTCAAATCCTGAACTTGACAAGTAATGTCAAGTACAAGATGCCTGCAGATGAAGTGACCCCAGAGAATCTACGACACTTCTGCCGGAACTACTTAGAAGGAAAAGCAAAGGTGAGCTTTTGGGATGGAAGCAAAGAGGGTCACGCTTTTCATTTGGTATACCATGGCAAACAATTTGTCGGTTTCATTAGTCTGGCTCTTATTGAGCCTCACAAGTGAATCAATTGCTTTTTTGCAGTGTTTTATTAATGTGCATGTATAGTTAAAGTTAAACCACTCTAGAAATTGTAATGTTGATGGCAGCTGATGATCGGTGGGTTCTTTGGCTGGCAGCCAAAGGGAGCCTGTAAAATGCAGGCTTTTTTCTCTATCACCTACCTGGGGAGAAAATGCTTTGCCAACCCTATGATCAACGCTCCCTACAGCACTGAGCGTAGGGCTAGCAATGCCCTTTGTGCTGTGGTTCCCAGGCATTCATCCACCAGCAATAATAGTGCCATGTCAAATTTGGCCCACGAGGCTGATCCTGATAAGGATTTGGTTTGTGGAGCCAAAACAGTTCCCCACCATTGCACTGAACCCTGCTGTCTTTTAGCTATAGTCTCGTAATTTTTCTTTGCTGTTTCCTTCAGAGTTGCCTGACTTCTTTTTTAAAAATGCTGTTGTTGGTTGGTTGGTAGGTTTCAAAGCCACTTCCGCTTTGAAGGAGGTGGGGTTGCGGGCACTCACGACCCCTTCACATGCGCAGGGGTGTGGTCAGCCCTGCACAATTGGGGAGATTCCCAGCTGCGTCACTGCCCAGACAACCAATCCGAGTGGTCTGGGGGTGTGGCCTGCTTGATTTAAGCGGGACGCAGTAGGAAGCTCTCCCCTTTTCGCGCTTCCAGCTGCTCCAGTTTTCCCACCCTCCTGCCCTTTAGGATTTTTCATCTCTTTTGACCTTGCTGTGGACTCTGGTTGGTTGCTGTTGAAAGGCCTGGTAGGACTTTTTTCATTTGGCAAATTGGCACCAGCCACTTGATTTTTGCCTACCTCATAGTAAATCATCACAACTTTGTAAGGTTTGGTGGTTAGGCATTGGAATATTGCTGGAGAAGAGGGGAGGGGAGGTAGCACCATCACCTCCCCCCCCCCCCCACATTCTGTTAAAGGATTCTGGGGGTGTCACCCTGTCCGAAGCCTGGAGAGGCTAGGGCCTAAGGCACGACCCCTATTGGTGACCCTGGGGGAGCTCCTAGTTGATGTGCATCAGCAGGACTCCCCTATGGGTGGTTAACCCTTCCCAGACTCCCTGCAGATGGGCAGGAGTCAGATATAGTCGGTTAGGTCCAATGCCTAAGCCAATACTGCTCACAATATGTAACCAATAAAGTTGTCGCCTTTTTTAGCCCATTAACCTAAAATACTGCCGCTAAGTGTCTTTATTCAACCTGGGGGGGGGGGGGGGGAGAGTCGCAACCTTTGCCACATAACAAGCCTTTCCCAGACATGTACTTTTAATATGTACATTTGTCTTTAATATCTGCTGAGTTTATCTCTGTCTTGATCATTTTATTATGTCTGCTGTTTTTAAAGTCTGTCTTGCTTTTGCTCATTTTAATCAATATTGCATGCAATGTTGTGTGAACTGCCTATATATTTTGATGAAGTGGTATATAAATCTTGATAAGGAACTATATAAATCCTCAGTCAGAGTTCGAGATGCGTGGAATGCCAGGTGGAGACATGGTTCAATAATATTTGGGATATTGCTAGTTCAGAACGACTAACTGGGCTCAGAAGAATTGCAGATGGGGTTATAAAAGAAAACACCTTTGATGAAACCTGGTTTCCCTTTTTTTCATATGTAAGGGGAAAAGAAAGTAAAGTTCTTCCACCAGCCTCACAAACCTTTCTATGGAGAACCTGTATGGACCGCCAATGTCTTAAAACCATGTAAATTGACGCCATGGTTTTGGTGCTTTGTTCTTTGCTGTGACTGCATTGTATAGTGCATTTTGGTTTAAGATGAGTGGAATGCCAGACATATTGAATCAGAAGATGCTGAGGGAACAGAGTAGAAGGAAATCCACTCCCTATTCCGTACATGGTTGGGGAAGGTGCCTTACAACAGGGAAGTGTTAAGTTGTGGGTGAACACAGCGATTCTCCAAACAGCTCTTGTTTATTCACAGGCCAGAACAAAACTGAACTGAAGGGTTCAGCCAGCCTGCTTATATAGAGCTCCACTACAACGCAACAGTAACCATTTTCTGTAACTATCCAATCACTGAAGGTCACTTTCGATCCCTTATTTGCATATGTGGACCTGAACTATCTACAGTATCCCCCTGCTGGCCCAGGGTGAGAACTTCAGTACATAACAGGAAGGGACATAGCTCAGTAGCTGAGCATTAGTTTTGTATGCAGAGGTTCAATCCCCAGGTTCAATCCCTACCGTCTCCGGGTAGAGCTTGGAGGGAACTCTGCCTGAAACCCTGGTGAGCTGCTGCTAATCAGGGTAGACAATACTGAACTAGATGGAGCGAAGGTCGACTCAGAATTTCACCAAGGGCCATGGAGTGATAGAGCATCTATTTTGTATACAGATGGTCTCAGGGCGAGTCCTCAGCATCTCCCAGTAAGTCTGAGAATGTCCTCTGCCTGAAATACTATAGATCAGGGGTCAGCAAATTTTTCAGCAGGGGGCCTTATGGGGGGGCGAGACTATTTTGAAGGAGAAAAATGAACAAATTCCTATGCCCCACAAATAACCCAGAGATGCATTTTAAATAAAAGCACACCTTCTACTCATGTAAAAACACGCTCATTCCCAGACCATCCGCAGGCCAGATTTAGAAGGTGATTGGGCCGGATCCAGCCCCCGGGCCTTAGTTTGCCTACCTATGCTATAGATGGACCCATGGCTTGACTCGGTATAAAGTATCATCCTATGTCCCTGGGATATTGACAAATTGCTCTACTGTAGTGAGTAGTTCTGCTCTCCTGCTATGGGACAAAGCAGACAGCCGGTAATTAAAGTGAAAGGGAACATGTGGCCAGCCAGATAAGCCTCACCAAGGACTTTTAGCAAAGAGAGCCACTTAACCACCCAGCACAGCTTCAAAGATGAGCCCCTGTTGACATCCGTCCTTATCTCTTTCCCCCTTATTAGCCACATAAATCCAGTGAGGAAATCCAAGAAGGCTGGGATAAGAAGCCGGTGAAAGTGCTGGTTGGGAGCAACTTTGACCGGGTTGTCTTTAATAAGAAGAACCACGTGTTTGTCCTGTTCTGTGAGTATCAGTTGCGCTTCTGAAGAGGAGACTCTGGTGGATGAGCTGTCACAGGGAAAGAATTACTTGATTTGATTGAAGACAGCAGCAGAGTGGCACACTGAGCTGATATGGAGTCGGCTTGTGTATGTTCAAGCAAATACTGCTAGTTTAAACTGCAGTGGAAAGAGTTTTCACTTCCATAGCGCACATTTCATGCACACTTAGACCACTTTAACAGTCATGGAGGATCCTGGGAACTGTAGTTTGTTTAGGCTGCTGACCTCACAGAGCTACAATCCCAGGCCCTTTAGCAAACTAAAGTTCCCAGGATTCCCCTTTGAAAGTTTATTTTTTAAAATAAAAAGTACTTGCCAGTGCATTCCAATACCTCTCTTTTGTTTCTCAGTAGTCTAACTTTGGCTACAGTGGTACCTCTGGTTACGTACTTAATTCATTCCAAAGGTCCATTCTTAACCTGAAGCTGTTCTTAACCTGAAGACCACTTTAGCTAATGGGGCCTCCTGCTGCCGCTGAGCCGCTGGAGCATGATTTCTGTTCTCATCCTGAAGCAAAGTTCTTAATCCGAGGTATTATTTCTGGGTTAGCGGAGTCTGTAACCTGAAGCGTGTGTAACCTGAAGCGTATGTAACCTGAGGTACCACTGTACAGTTCTGTCGGCACTCACTAGCTGACTACACCATTAGAAGGTGTTATAAGTTCCAGCACCACCACTATTTATTTATTTGTTTATTTTAAAATGGCATATTCTTGGTTTTCGATCCCAGATGCACCCTGGTCTCGCGACTGCCAAAAACTGCTACCTGTATGGGATGAATTTGGCAAGTTGTATGAAAGCCGGAAAAACGTTGTCATTGCCAAAATAGACTTCACGGCAAATGACATTCTGTTAATCAACCTGGAACGGTACCCCTTCTTCAGGTACTTTCCTGCAGGATCTGAAACAGAGGTGAGATGTTTTCCACCCTCATTGGGTACTTATGGGTAATGGATGTCTTGTGATGAAATAGGAGGGGGAGGGGATGCAATTCTAGCAGCAAGCAAGGGTGTTCTGTGGACTCAAAAGCAAAGGAAAACTACATTTCTTGCTATTATCATGCGTGAATCATGGCTGAACAGACACACACATCTGCAGAAAGATAGGGGAGTAGCAACACTTTCCAATTACATTTGTGGGTGTGTCAGAGCTAGGGTTGCCATACATCTGGAATTTCCTGGAAATATCTGGAATACTGTTGTCTGGGAAAATCCATGTCAACCCATGTCAAAGCTTGCCAGTGTGGTGTAGTGGTTAAGAGTGGTGGACTCGTAATCTGGTGAACTGGGTTCGCGTCTCCGCTCCTCCACATGCAGCTGCTGGGTGACCTTGGGCTAGTCACATTTCTCTGAAGTCTCTCAGCCTCACTCACCTCACAGAGTGTATGTTGTCGGGGAGGAAGGGAAAGGAGATTGTTAGCCGCTTTGAGACTCCTTGGATATCAAATCCAAACTCTTCTTCTTCTTCAACAACTTCTGTCTGGATTTTCACTGTTTGGCAGCCTAGTCAGAGCACACCCACTGGTGTGAATTAAATTTAGCTGGCAGATCAGTCAAAAAGCTACGGTTCCATAATGCAGCAGGTATTGCAATGTGAAAAACATTAGGAAACAGGACAGAAGCACTAGCATTATTTTCAGGAAATGAATTCAGCATTCCCTCACTTAATATCTCAAGCAATGCTTGAAACGTTTCTGGGTGCAACAGAAACTTCTGGAGCCTTCTTCCCGATTACGTTTCAGACCCACCATTCTCTTGTGCTTTTCAAAAAAACAACAACCATGGAATTAGTCTTACAACAAAGGAGTTCACAAATAATAAAAAAATACATCAAACAAATGGGTTTGCTCCACCATTTGGATGGATCATCTAACTGAAGTGAGAACATCACCTCTGGAGCCAAGTAATTCAATTCAACGGCACTCTTTTATAATTAAGACATTACTCAGGTTTCCCCCCTCCTCTCTCCCCCTATTCCCCACATATAAATTACATCCAAAGACATTTGTCCTCATTTAATCTCTTAGGAAGGTAATGCTGTGTGTGCATGCCCAGATTCTAATGAACCAAAGAGGGAGCCCTGAGCATTTAGGTGGCGTAAAAATGTGTCTGTTTACAGAAGCCTGGGGCATTTGGTTCTTTTTGGAATATAAATGCATTTCCTTTTCTTGTTTTGCCTTGCTCCTGGCCTGATGTGTTTTCACCCTCTAGGAATACTAATTGAGAAGGTTGGCAGCTGGGATGTGTTGCCATTAGTTGCCATGCACTGGAATAAAATAATCAAATCACAGATTTGGAGGGTGGGGGCAGGACTTGTATGCCACTGGGTCCAATTTCCTGCTTGATGCTGGCAGTCCAGAGTAGAGATGTAAAATTTCCGGAAATTTTGAAGCCATGAGGAAAAAACGTTTCCCACCGGGGAAAAAAAGAAAATTTGGAAAATTTGAAAAAAAAAATTAAGTGTGGAGTAGTTTTACAAATTGTGTGAAACACAGTGTAGATAAAAATATTATGCTTGCAATAAAACAGGTAACCACCCCCTTTCCCTCAAAAGCAAGAAGCCATCAACATAAAAAATAATCAGATTTGCCCCTTAGCACCAACAGCAAATAAAGTTAAGGTCCACCTCAATATTTAAGCTCCATAAAAGGTCTACAGGTTTTTTCAGGTTTTTTCCCAAATCTTAAGATATTGTAAGCAGTTTTCTTCATGGTAGTTCTTCAGATCAAAGAGCAGGTTTTTGTCTAAGTTCAGATTCACTTGGATGCCATTTTGAATCAAGATGGCAGACTGAACGTTTCAAAACTGCACTGACTTTAACCCCCGATTTCAACTGTTTCTTGGAATTCCTGAGCAATGCCAGGCACTTGCTGCTATTTTAATTTATGTACTGCTTTTTGCTAGATTGGCTTCTCAACAGTTTACTATATATATATATATATATATATATATATATATATATATAACCAGATCCACAAATATTAAAATACAGTGGTACCTCAGGTTAAGTACTTAATTCATTCCAGAGTTCTTAACCTGGTTCTTAACCTGAAACTGTTTTTAACCTGAAGCACCACTTTAACTAATGGGGCCTCCTGCTGCTGCTGCGCCACTGAAGCACGATTTCTGTTCTCATCCTGAAGCAAAGTTCTTAACCCAAGGTACTTTTTCTGGGTTAGCGGAGTCTGTAACCTGAAGCATATGTAACCTGAAGCGTATGTAACCCGAGGTACCACTATAGAAACATTCAGCATTAAAATATGAAATAAAAAACAATCCCATTAATTAAAACAGAAGATTCAGGTTGAGAGTTCAAGGGAAATGTCTTCAAAAGCCAGCAGAATGCCAATATGGATTGGGACCTTCATAAGCATTGGAACAATGGGCTGTATCCAGCTAAGTACTACTTTGAGCAAAATTCGTAAACCAAAGTTAGCAATGTGCATTAACTTCATTAAGTCTACTCCAAGTATACAACCCAATATCTGTGTTAAAGGATGTCTGTAGGGCAAGCATGTACCAAGCATGTTGCCCTATGAGTCCACAAAATAACAGACATTTCACTGTTCCATTCACCTCTCCCCCCTGTTTTTTCCTCCTCAAAGGTTGTCCCATACAAAGGCGAGCACAATCTCAATGCTTTTGCTAAATTCTTAGAAGAACAAATTAAGGCAAGAAAGAAGGTAAGGTATACATTTATGTTTAAAGGTGGTTTTAGGATTGTCTTGCACACAATGGATTCATGTACCCATGCCTGAGGAATCCTGTCTTTGTGGATTCACAATGCAAAATTACCTGATCCACACTTCTTGGGCTAATGTGTGGCTCAGAACCTATAGCACAGTCCTAAGCATGTTGGCGCTGTGGGTTAAACCACAGAGCCTAGGACTTGCCAATCAGAAGGTCAGCGGTTCGAATCCCCGCGACGGGGTGAGCTCCCATTGCTTGGTCCCTGCTCCTGCCAACCTAGCAGTTTGAAAGCACATCAAAGTGCAAGTAGATAAATAGGTACCGCTGTGGCGGGAAGGTAAACGGTGTTTCCATGCGCTGCTCTGGTTTGCCAGAAGCAGCTTAGTCATGCTGGCCACATGACCCAGAAGCTGTATGCCGGCGAGATGAGAGCGCCGCTAATGGTCAGGGGTCCCTTTACCTTTACCTTAAGCATGTCTACTCAGAAGTAAGACTTCTTGAATCCAGTGGGGCCCATGTCCTTCACAGAAGGCCATTGGCCCACCCCCAAGTTGTAAGTCCAGCCTGGGCAGTTTGCTGCTTCTTCTAACGCTAACTTGTTATGAAGAGTCTTTGTTGCATGACTTACTTTTTTATTTGATTGTTTATCAGGACTCATCCAAAACCAAGAAAGAAGACTCTGAGAAGGAGAAGGAAAGAACTGTGCAAAAGGAAGAGCTGTAGGTTTTCCTTAAAGCACAGATAACATTGATTTTTGAAGGATGGTAGAGTTGTTTACAAGAATCTTGACCTGATCATATGGGATTTGGGAAGATATTCAAACAAATAAAGACAAGAGAAAGAAATGCACTGGTTTGATTGTGTGTGTTTTGGCTCAGTGATGATCATTCTCAGCAGGAGTGGAGATTGGCTCATGATAGAGAATGGAAAACTGGCTTATCCACCTCAGTCTTTTCTGAGCCAGCCCCCACCTGCCTCTCTTCTTAATGCCAACCAATCAGGACATGACTCTGCCTGTCACTGCAATTAATCCAGAATGTGGCAGCTAGACTGGTAACTGGGAGCTGCCGCCAAGACCTACATTGCTCCCAGTACAGTTCCAAACACAATTCAAAGTGTTGGTGCGGACCTTTAAAGCCCTAAACTGCCTCAGCCCAGTATACCTGAAGGAGCATCTCCACCCTCATCGTTCAGCCTGGACACTGAGGTCCAGTGCCAAGGGCCTTCTGGCGGTTCCCTCACTGTGAGAAGTGAGGTTACAGGGAACCAGGCAGAGGGCCTTCTTGGTAGTAGTACCTGCCCTGTGGAATGCCCTCCCATCAGATGTCAAGGAAATAAGCAACTATCTTGACTTTTAAAAGACATCTGTAGGTGGCACTGTTAAGGGAAGTTTTTAATGTTTAATGCTGTATTGTGTTTTTAATATTTGGTTGGGAGCCGCCCAGAGTGGCTGGGGAAACCAAGCCAGATGGGCGGGGTATAAATAATAAATTATTAATATTATTATTATTGGCTCTGGTTCCACACACTGCTGATCTCCCCGCCTTCTGCCCCACTGGTCCCAATGAACCTCAGCTGCCTCTGGGATAGTTTTTGAGTCTTTCTAACTCAGCTTCCTTGTTGCTAACCAAATCAGACCTAGGAAAATGTCCCGTCCCATAGAAAGGGGTCTGCAGGCTGCTCTGATGAAGCTTTTCTGTTGGCACAGCTCAAATGCCCAGTTTGCACTTCATATTAACTCAAGCATTTGCAATTTTAATTCTTGCATTTTGGGAATTGCAGCTGTGTGAGGGGAATAGGGGTTTCCTAACAGCTCTCAGCACCCTTAACAAACTATAAACTTTCCAAGATTCTTTGGGGGAAGCTGGGAATGTTTAAAGCTGCATCACAGTGGTGTGGATGTGACTTTTGCCATTTGAACCTGGCTCCAGCTGACCCTGGAATTTTTGGGAAAAGGTTAGATCCCATAAGCCCAAAGCCTGCCCTCTCCTACTCAAAGGTGCACTGAATTTTAGCCATCTCATTTATTCAGCTCCTGCATAGATAACCAGCAAGTCGGGCTGCCAGTGAGTTGAATAGATTGAACTGAAGATGAAATGGCAAGATGCAGAAGCTGAATTAAAGATGGAGGTTTTTCTAGGAACTTTGAATATGTAAGATTCCTTACATCCTCCCTTGTGTAACCACAGATGGCAAGAAATTTGATCCAGTTTTAATTTAAAGGCAAACCTACCAAATCCACATATTTTTAAAAAGGGACAAACCAAAACACCACCCTCTTCTCAAATTTGCTTTTTTCTTAATTTTAAAACGCAGTTCTCCAGCCAAGTAGTGTGCACAAAGAATGCATATACCAGAGTGAAGTGCGCACAAAAGCACATATAATAGTAAAAATAGCATACCAAAATGCACTTTATTAGAGGAAGTTGCTTTGCAAAAATTGGGGAAACAGGCACATGCAAATTTTGTGTGTTGGGAGAAATGGCCACTGAAAATATTTTCCTTTTCCTTCCCCCACAATGTGAGGGGGGTGCAGGAATGCTCAAACTAGCTGTGTACCTTGCCACCCCATGCTTGGCAGCTATGACATCTTCTATCCACATATCAATGTTTGGTCCAGGATTTCCCTTTGCATGGAGCCCCATCTCAAGGACACCGAATGCATACTCAGCCTGGATGTGACTGCCAAGAGCACTGGTAGTGACAACTGGAACAGCCAGACAATGTAGCATAGTGGTTAGATTGCAGGGGTCAGCAAACTTCTTCAGTAGGGGGCTGGCCCACTGTCCCTCAGACCTTGTGGGCGGGCCGGACTATATTTTGAAAAAATAAAAAAATGAACGCATTCCTATGCCCCACAAATAACCCAGAGATGCATTTTAAATAAAAGCACACATTCTACTCATGTAAAAATGTGCTGATTCCTGGACCATCTGTGGGCCGGATTTAGAAGGCGATTGGGCCAGATCCGGCCCCCGGGGCTTAGTCTGCCTACCCATGGGTTAGTCCTGCAGTGGTTCTCAACCTTGGGTCCCCAGATGTTTTTGGCCTACAACTCCCATGATCCCTAGCTCACAGGACCAGTGGTAAGGGATGATGGGAGTTGTAGGCCAAAAACATCTGGGGACCCAAGGTTGAGAAAGGCTGGTAGAGGGTCGGACTAGGACCTGTGAGATCAGGGTTTAAATCCCCAACTGGCCATGAAGGCTCATTGGATGACCTTGGTTCAGTCGCTGCCTCTCAGCCCAACCTACCTAACAGGGTTATTGTTGAGATTAAATGAGGGGGGTGAACCATGATCTCCTTGGAGAAAAAGGTGGGAAATCAAGGCAATAAATAAATAAAAACTCCTTTCCCTTCCTTAACACACAGGGACTATTTTTGTGAAAATTCCTATACATAGTAGCAAATGGGTGTTTGTTTCAGTATGGATGATAATGTTCTTAAACAGCCTTCTGAAACAGGGTGAACCAGCAATAAGAAAAGCTAATGCTATTCTAGGCTGCATCAACAGAAGTCTAGCGTCCAGATCAAGGGAACTCATAGTTCCACTGTATTTTGCCTTGGTCAGAGCCCACCTGAAGTCCTGTGTCCCGTTCTGGGCACCACCATTTTAAGAAGGATATTGACAAGCTGGAACGTGTGCAGAGGAGGGTGACCAAGATGATCTGGAAACTAAGCCTTATGAGGGAGTTGGGCATGTTTAGTCTGGTAAAGAGGAGACAGAAGAAATATGACGACCATCTTCAAATAGCTACAGGGTTGTCACATGGAAGATTGAGCAAGCTTGTTGTCTCCTACTCTGGAGGGTAGGACCCAAACCAATGAAGATTCCTGCTAAACATCATGAATAGCTTTCTGGTAGCAAGAGCTGTTTGATAGTGGAACAGACTCCTTCGGAAAGTGGTGGATTCTCCTTCCTTGGAGGTTTTTAAGCAGAGGTTAGATGGTCATCTGTGATGGATGCTTTAGTTGAGATCCCTGCATTAGCTGAGATGACCCTCAGGCTTCCTTCTATGCTGTTATGAAAGTTGAGCAGGTTGGGTGGGTGGGGTTTGGGGCAATGTATGTGCATGAGTTTTTAATGGGGGGGGTGTCAGGGATCAGGAGCAGTGGTGGCTGGTACACATTGGGACTGGTGGGGTGGAAAGCAGGGAGACCAAGAGTGGATGGAGCCGGAGCCAAGGACAGAGAGAGCTACCTCCTGATTGGTTGTAAGAAAGAAGACAGGCAAGCAAGGGCTGGTTGAGGGCAACAGAGGTTGGCAGTGCTTCACTCACCTTAATGGAGCCGCATTTGCTGATGAGAAGTAGTCCTTGAAAGAAGCAAACAGTCTCCAGGTGAAGTGATGTAAGATCTTGAGTGGCTAAACTCCAATTACTTGACACTTCTTAATGTACAGTCAAGCCTTTCTTTGTTTAATTGCAGCTACTGAATCAATCAATTCTTTGAAAGCTCTTCAGTATCCCAAGGCAGTTTTGAGATTGCTTTGTTCCAAAGACCAATATTTACTTCAATGAGTTAGCCAAGGTCCAGGCATGGTCCATGCAAAAGAGAAGCAAGCTAATTATTCAACTCCCTATTCTTTTTTAAAATATTGCATCATTGTTTGCAAACTGGCATTGCTGAATCCCACTGGCTTCTGTTCTGAAGGTAACCACAAGGTTGTTTGGGCAAAAGATTGAGTTGCGCTCTTGGGTGGCAGAGAAAGGGAGATCATATGATATGTGAAATGCCAAACATATATTTTATATTTATTTTATTTTATTTTTTGAAAAATTAGCTTGGTGCTTCTTTTTGCTCTCCTCTTCAAATGGTGTCTGTGACCCTTATTATTTATTGTAAAATAATCATAGGGAAATGTCAAATAACAGGGCAAAACTGCAAGGCGTATCACTCGTTCCAATTGGGATCAGAAAATGTGAAAAGCCTGTGTCCTGCCAAGGTTAAAGACGGGCAAATCAAGCTAATTCCAGTCTGTGCTTCTTTTTATTTCTATTTCTATTTCTATTTCTATATATACATGCAACTCCCCACTTACACAGAGGTTATGCCTCATGCATAAGTGAAAATTGCATAAGTGAGGAATACCTTCTAAACACCCTCTAAATGTCCCCCCAGCCACTCTCTCTCCAAAAGACTACTCTCCAAAAATAAAATAAAAATACTGTACCCCAAATATCCAGACCTGGAATTGTAGCTCTGGGGCTGGCAGGAGGCCGGAGAATACGCAGGAACATGGCTGTTGCTGCTGCTTCAGTTGTTAGACGGTGTCAGGGGACTGCCATCGGAACAGGGGAGGGAGCCAGGGGGACTATTGGGATACAGAGAGCCTCCTGAGGAGCAGTTCCTCTTCCAGCGGTGGGAAAAGCCACACCTCCAGTGGAGAAGAAAGTGAAGGGACCAACCAAGTGAGGGAAGGGCTCGAGGATGCTGCTGAGAGCCCCAGCACCTCACCTAGCCAGGCTGGCCAGGAGGGACGCACGCCAATTCCGTCGCCCAGCTTGCGCAGAGGGGTGAAACGCAAGGAGGGGAGGAGGAGGCTTGGGGTGCCAAAGTTCTTATGTTGGGGGAGAAGCCGGAAGGGGCCACTCCCAGATTCTGCAAGTGACTGAGACGGACATGAACTTTGGTAGATCTGCACTGTAAATAGTTTGCACAATAAAACCTGTAAAAGACAGGTCGGAGTCATGCCTGTTTACTCACGAGCAACCACCACCAGCATCTAACAGGCGGGGAGGCTGAGCAGCCTAAACAAAGCCCTGTTGTGCCTCTGGTCTTTTCGGGGCTTCCTCTTCGGTCTCAGACACCATATACACACATCTCCCAATGCCACACAGGCCGGTGCAGCCTTCTGTGATGTCATGCCAGGCCCTCTCAACATTGAGGAGGCTGGTCTGCCTTCAAACAAATATTGAGGGGGCCAAAGACTTCCCTCTGTCCCCTAGAGTTGGCGCATCTGCCACAAAGTGGTGACGAGCCATTGCGGCTTCTGGCAAGATTTTGTGTTCTTTGTGAGATCTCATGAGATGACGATGAGATCGCATGAGATTTTGCGAGATCTCACTGGAAGCTGGCACTGCCGGTGGCGGTGGCGAGATGAGAGGTGTGCACTGTCCCTTGAGCACCTGCCACCTGACGTAACTGCCTCACACCACTTTGTGGGCAGGCCTGGCCCTGTGGAAGGGTGACTGACCAGGAGGTGACTGGAATGGAGCTTCCTAAAAAAGAGCAGAATTGGCTGGCTGGCTGGCTGCAACCCTGAATGGGAATATTCTGCACAGCCACGTTTTGCTGTAAAAAAAAACAACCCTCTCCTCTTTTCACAAACCACTTGATATTTATGGTTTTGGCAACGTAGAGGAATTTGAGAACCAGGAAAATGGAAATGTGTCCAGATAATCCAAAGGCTAGTTTTTGTTATATAGTTATACAAATAAAGCTGATTAAACAGCCTTAGAAACATTTCCTTTTCCAAAGGCTATATAAGGGGAAAATAAAATCTAGCCCCCCTGGTTTTCTTTTCTTTGGCATCAATTGGTAAGTATAAGTTGATTCGATATTGCCTATTCCTAGGTAGTAACACAAAGAATTTGACAACGGTGGAGTTTCTACAGGGCAGCAGCTGGACTTAATTTATGTGATTGGCAGATATTATTGGTAGTCACATTTTAGGGGAGAAGCAGACACATAATCAACTTTTTTTTTAATAGGGATGGATTAAGGAGAGCCAGAACGAAAGAACACCTAGCCGAATGACCTGAGTGATCTTGTGGAGGTCTGGGGGAAGGGATAGCCAGTGGCAGAGGAACGTCCACTTCTTAAGCCTTCATTGGCCAGGGCAGAAGGGTTGTAGTTCAGTGGTAGAACATCCACAGGTTCAATCCCTGGAGCTTCAGGTAGGCCCGGGAAATGCCTCTGTTTGGAACCCTGGAAACCAGACACCTCAGTATTGTAAACAATACTGAGGTAACTGGATCAATGGTCTCATGGGGTGGAGATCCTGGCAGGGCAGCTTTTTTTTCCCTTTCCCCCATCCTGTTATTGGAACTTTGTCTTTCCCCTTTCTTTTTATTTCAATAGAAGAATAAAATACTTCCAGGGATGGAGCAATTTTTTCTCCCTTGTCAGGCTTTGTGTGTAAGTGATTTTCCAGGGAAATCAGAGGACTATGATCTTGAAGGTCCAACACCTCCTGTGATCTGTGCGGATGTACCCTGGCACATCCCAGACCCTCCAAGTGTCCCTATTTTCGAGGGACATCCCTCATGTAGAGAAGCCATCCTGGTTTCTGATTTGATCCTGGAATTTCCCACTTTTCCTTAGGATGTCCCTATTTTCATTGGAGAAATGTTGGAGGTTATGGAGTTATCTGACCCCTGAGCCATCTGAAGGCAATCCTGTATAGGGAAGGTTTTTTTTAATGTTTAATGTTTTATTGTGTTTCTATGTATGTTGGAAGCTGCCCAGAGTGGCTGGGGCAACCCAGTAAGATGTGTGGGGTATACCGGTAATTAGTAAAATTATCATTATGGAATGGGACATCCCTCTTTTCATCAGAGAAATCTTGGAGGGTATGACATCTACTTTTGGGCCCTGCCACCATTAGGGCATCGATGGCAAAGTGAGGGCTGCAGAGCTGTGACAATGAGGAGGCTTCTGATGGCAGAACTTTTCTGCTCACAAATCTCCAATGGCAGAAACAGAACACTGCAATACCTAATGATCCTTCGGTCACCCTCTCTGCTAGGACTATCTCTGTAATTGTACGCTTGGGATTCCCACTTTTGGAATTTCCAACCTCTGGTTTTCAGAGGCAAACTAGAGCGAGAACATAGCTATCGTGACTATCATCACCCGCCCTTCACCATCAGTTCCCTGTGCCAGATGCGGAAATTTAAAATCCAGAAATTTTCCTGCTTGGCTGGGGGTTGGACTCGATGGCCCTTGTGGTCTCTTCCAACTCTATGATTCTATGATTCTAAAAACAATGAAAACAAATTACAATCCTAGGTATAGGGTGGGTCCTGAAAACACACACGTCAAGTGTCAAAGGCCAGGCTAGAATAGATATGTCTTTAGCATTCGAAAGCTGGTTAGAGCATGGTGCTAATGCCAAGGTTGCAAGTTTGGTCCCCATATGGGACAGCTGCAGAGTCCTGCATGACAGAGGGTTGAGCTAGATGATCCTCAGGGTCCCTTTCAATTCTGTGAATTTGTGAAGGTGTGCTTCTGTGGAGAAGGAGTTCCGCAACTTAGCAGTGCCACAGATAATGCTCTCTCTTGGGTCACCATTCCCAAACTTCCAAGAGAGAAAGATCCACCTCAGGTTATCTTAATACCTGATGGGGTCTGTAAGGAGGGAGGTGGTCTATCAGATATCTGGGGCCTAAGTCGTTGAGGGCTTTAAATGCTAACATGGGCATCTTGAGTTGGGTCTGGAAACAAACTGGAAGCCTTATCCTCTCTTTTTTTTAAAAGTAATCCAAGATGGTAGCCATCACTAAAAAAAATGGGGGGGGGATTCCATAGTTTAACGGTGCACTGTGAAGAAGTACTTTCTTTTGCTTGTTCTAAATGAAGAAGAAGAAGAGTTTGGATTTGATATCCCGCTTTATGACTACCCTAAGGAGTCTCAAAGCAGCTAACAATCTCCTTTTCCCTTCCTCCCCCACAACAAACACTCTGTGAGGTGAGTGGGGCTGAGACACTTCAGAGGAGTGTGACTAGCCCAAGGTCTCCCAGCAGCTGCATGTGGAGGAGTGGGGAATCGAACTCAGTTCACCAGATTATGAGTCCACCACTCTTAACCACTACACCACACTGGCTCTGGGATAAATCTCCCAACATTCAGCATCATTGGATGTTCCCAAGTTCTATTGCTATGAGAGAGGGGGAAACAAAAAGTCCACTGTAAAAGCTATGGGAGCACAAGGATTATGTCATCCTGTTCAGGGTTTAAAAGCTACTGCAAGGGAGAGCCAGTGCAATATAGGGCTAGCGTATAACGAGCTAGGATCATGACAGCATGCAGTGATCCTTCCTTGGTTCTTCTTGTTCCCACAAAAGCATAACATTTAATTAAAAAGAATTGCCTTTTTGTGCAAATGTTGATATCAAATATTTGTTGGCTATTCTGAGTTTGCAGCTGAAGCATGTTTGGTGGAAATTACTCTAGGGTTGGAGCAATAAAATGCTGCACACTGACACTGGAAAGTATTTGATAGCTTGACATACAACGGCATTAAGATCTGACAGTGTTTGATAATGGCCTTGCGACGATATTGTGCATTTCATATTATTTGATAGCTGACATGCAATGGTAACTAGTTTGACAATATTTGACAATTGACTTGCAATGATACTGAACATTTATTGGAACTGATAGCTGGCATGCAATAGTAGTTGAATTAAGATATGATTTGATACTTGGCAAGGGGTTGTATTTTAAACTTGGCCAATCAAGGAACTTCCTAACATGCCTAATGAATTACTGGCATGCTTTATCACTTATTTTGAATGCTGCAAAAAGCTATTATTCTATCTAGAAAATGAAAATGTACCTCGGAAATGTGACCCTAGCATGTTTTATTATTTTTTACAAATCTTGAAAGAAATGAACAATTATAATTACAAAAGAAGCTTCTACTGATATTAACGGTGTAGTCTTATACTGTGCTGTCTTCATAGAAATAAGTCCCATTGAGTCTGAAGGGGCTGGCTCCCTGGTAAGCAGGTATAAGGCTGTCCAGCAGGACAACCGAGTTTCACCAAATTTCAAAGTCTGAGTTCAAAGCCAAGGTCAAAATCTTAATTTCATTATGTGGAATTTCAATACAAAATTGACAAAAGATAACAAAAGGAAACTCAACATGTTCCAAAATTTATTTCGGTTCTAACAAATGTGCAGAGACACAACAATGTCTGGACATCATAGGCACATCAGCAAAGGTGGTTACTGTATTGACCACGTGTTGCAATGCTGCAAACTGCTTATAAGAGTTTGGGGAGTGGTTGGTTAAAATTTCGTTCTTTAAAACTAAAGCTTTAGTTTTCAATTGGAGCTCAACTGAAATACGGTGACTCCTGAGTGCTTTAAAGCTGAGTCCATGAGTTTTTTATTTATATATTTTCCCCCTTATTAAAGTAAGTTGTTCATAGGCCTAGAGGTTCAGAACAAGGGTCTCTTTTGTATTGATTTTGGGGGATTACATGAACCAGCAGGGAGCAGGCCTTGATATTTGACTCTGGCCCAGATGAGCCCTTATTACCGTAGTAATGCCACATTTTCTTTTATTAATAGGTTCTGAAAATGAGAAAGCGCAATTTATAGGGAATAATATATATCTTTTTGTCTTCCTTTCAGCCTGGCTATCTGTCGCCCTGTGTTCTTGGGTATCGTCGCTTTTCCTTTTACAGCTAAGTATGAAGCATCCATTTAATCTGCTCTTGTTCTTAGTCAGTCTCAGATGTTCCACCTTTGCACAGACGACGAGGCTGGTGAACGGTAAGGAGACAAATGTCCTGTTTTAATGAGATACTTTTTGCTGTTGTGATTGAACCTGGCGATTGAACCTGAGACCTTCTGCACAGAAAGCATGTGCTCTACCGCTAAGCTAAAGCCATTTCCCTGTTTTTATTCTATTTCACTAGAAGAATGTGTGCGGATCAACGGATCCCGTTCCTGCTCCGATCCGTGTTTGAGTCACACAGTTCTAGATCAGCCCTGGCGAAGCACCTCCTACGGGGATGGAAATAACTGTGACAGTGATAAAAAAGGGTGGTATCGATTTGTAGGCAGTGGAGGAGAGCGCATGCCAGAATCTTGCGTGCCGATCAATAGGTGTAACACTGATGCACCCATGTGGCTAAATGGATTGCACCCCACCCGTAATGATGAAATAGTAACCCGTACCGCCTGCGCCCACTGGAGCGGTAACTGTTGTCACTGGTCTATCCCTGTACAGATTAAAGCTTGTTTAGGTGGTTATTACGTCTACCAGTTTCAAGGGACACCAGCTTGTTCCTTGACTTACTGCACAGGTATGTTGCTTGGAATTGTTTTGGAGAAAAGATTTGCATTGGGAACAGAGCAATCTATTTTTTTAATTTATTTCATTTACATTACCTGTGAATCATGATCCACTTTGTGTTTCATCAATGCAATCTTCCAGATCCTGCGTACGTAGGGAGCCCATGCCACGGATGCAGTGCAGAAGAGTGCAAGCTGATCAATGGGGAATGGGGCTGCTCCTGCAGTTCTGGTAGGTGCATTGAGGGGGTCATGGCTGGGAATCATAGAGTTGGAAGAGACCACAAGGGCCATCGAGTCCAACCCCCTGCCAAGCAGGAAACACCATCAGAGCACTCCTGACATATGGTTGTCAAGCCTCTGCTTAAAGACCTCCAAAGAAGGAGACTCCACCACACTCCTTGGCAGCAAATTCCACTGTCGAACAGCTCTTACTGTCAGGAAGTTCTTCCTCATGTTTAGGTGGAATCTTCTTTCTTGTAGTTTGGAACCATTGTTCCGTGTCCGCTTCTCTGGAGCAGCAGAAAACAACCTTTCTCCCTCCTCTATGTGACATCCTTTTATATATTTGAACATGGCTATCATATCACCCCTTAACCTCCTCTTCTCCAGGCTAAACATGGAAGGACCAAGACGAAAGAGCATTGGAGCGAGAAAGGAGGAATGATTGATACTACCCTAGGACAGTCGTGACATCGCCCACTGGCATGCAAGGGCTCATTTACAGTGAGGGGGGAAAGTATTTGATCCCCTGCTAAATTTGCCCATTTGCCCTCTGACGAAGAAATGACCAGTCCATAATTTTAATGGTAGGTTTATTGTAGCTGTGAGAGACAGAATAACAACAGGAAAAACCCCCAGAAACCCAGAAAACCTAAGTCACAGATCGATGTGCATTATAATGAGTAAAATAAGTATTTGATCCCTTTCCAAAAGATGACTTAGTACTTGGTGGCAAAACCCTTGTTGGCAATTGCAGAGGTCAGACGTTTCTTGTAGGTGGCCACCAGGTTTGCACACATCTCAGGAGGTATTTTGTCCCACTCCTCTTTGCAGATCCTCTCCAAGTCAGTAAGATTTTGAGGCTGATGTGCAGCTACTCGAACCTTCAGCTCCCTCCACAGATTTTCGATGGGATTAAGGTCTGGAGACTGGCTAGGCCACTCCAGGACCTTAATGTGCTTCTTCTTGAGCCACTCCTTTGTTGTCTTGGCCGTGTGTTTTGGGTCATTGATTGCTTCTGTCGACAGGTGTCTTTTGTACAGGTACTGTAAAGAGCTGGAATTACAGGTAAGACCTTTCCCTTACAACAGGTGCTTCTAATCTCAGCTCGTTGCATACAGTGAAGATACCAGGTAGCCTGACATCTGGCTGGTTGACAGGGGATCAAATACTTATTTCACTCATTATAAATTATGGATCGGTCATTTCCTCGTCAGAGGGCAAACGGGCAAATTTATCAGGGGATCAAATACTTTCCCCCCTCACTATATACAGATCAGGGGTACCAAACGTTATCTATTATTCTTAGAATTTATTAAATCTGTATACCGCTCTTCACCCGAAGATCACAGGGTGGTTCACAACATAAAGATACAAAATGAGAACACAAAATACATAATAAAACAAAAACAAATCAATAACTCCCCCCCCCCCATAGCATGTTCAATCAGTCAAAGGACTGGTTATAAAGAAATGTTTTTGCCTGGCGACTAAAGGTATGCAACGGTATCCAGGCAAGCATCTTGGATGTCCACCATCCCTAGCCAGCATGGCAAATAGCCAGGGATGATAGGGGAGGTAATCCAAACATCTGAAGAACATCGCAGTGGCTGCCCCAAATCCAAATTTTCCATCTTTTAAAACAGGGGTGGAAAACATATTACTATCCAAATGTTGTTAGACTACAGTTCCTATCTTCCCTGACTATTGGCCATGCTGCCTGGAGATGATGGGAGTTGAAGTCCAATCTAACAGCATCTGGGAGGCTGCAGGTTTCCCATCCCTGTTTTAATTGAAAATTCAAATGGCACATGCAAACGAGCCATCGCAGATTAATCCCCAGAGGCAGAAATTTCATAATATTGTTGGGAGTAAAGCAACCTGCAATTGTAAAGCATCAAAGCTACCCAAACAAGTAGGGTGTGACAGGCAACCTTTTCTTCCCTCACAGAGTCCTTCTTAAATAACTACCTGTAGATTATTTATTTTCTTAGGCTTTTCTTCCTTCCTCCTCAATCTCCAGTTAGTATTAGACCTCCCTTCATTTAGTTAACCTCATGACACCCAGGATGGCTTGTGCTCAGAACGGCTTTATTTGCCAGGAGTAATAAACTGTCTGTTGCTTGAGTCTTTTGACAGTCAGTCTTATCAGACTATTTCTTTATGCAACTCTGCTTCAGCAAACTCCCACGATTTCTTGATGTCAATCAAAGCACCACTGTTTTCAAAGGAGACACTGCAAGAGGTTTATCAGCTAGCCAGAATGAACTCTGAGCCCCGCAGAATTATAACACTTACAGTTTACTGTAAAAACAAAAAAAACCTCTGTATTTGCTGTGCTACTTATTCCACACACAGCACTCCTGCAGCTAGGAATGTAAAATAATAATTACAACAGATTGTTGGTTCAATATATGAACTGCTTGGAGGTTTTGAAATGGGGGAAATAATCTAGCAGTAAAAGAATGTACTGAGTAAATATTAACAGCTGCTGCCACTACAACTACTATTTGTTCTTGTTCTTAAGATGCTTCGAACTTGGAGCCACAACTGGAGTGTGGTGCAAATGAAATCAAGGTCTCCATGGCAAAGTGCACCCTCAATAGCTTCCAGAATTTAACAATGCATCTGAGAGACAAACGATGTGCTGGTTTTGTAGAGCAGGGGAACAGAACAGTGGTCTCTGTGGAGACACCCACCCAAGCTGGTCAGTGTGGAACGCTATTAACGGTAGGTTCTCTATTCAGTGGAAAAGCCTTACCAGGAAGGATTTTCTGGATCCTTTCCTGGAGATGGTTCTCATATCTGCAAATACTTAAGGCAGGAGATGATTGGCTACATTGTCTCATCATGAAGTCAATTTAGAGCAGGCTTCCTCAACCTCAGGCCTCCAGATGCTTTGAGACTACAATTCCCATCATCCCTGACCACTGGTCCTGCTAGCTAGGGATCATGGGAGTTGTAGGCCAAAAACATTTGGAGGGCCAAGGTTGAGGAAGCCTGATTCAGAGTGAAGGCAAGTTGGAGCACTGACCTCACTCTGCAGTGGCTTTGCCACATAATCATGTAGTGAATTCACATTGTAACAATAGCATGGCATTACCATTCTGGTTACAGGACCCCTGATTGGCTATAGGTTGTGAGCCCCACAGCGCTCTTGGGATCAGTTGTAGATTGGCAGGCTCTGTTGCAGAAGGAAGAAGAAATGGGCCAGACTGAAACTGGGTCAGAGGAAGTGGGCTTTCCCCTTTACACCTTGACTTCAGCCACTTCCTAAGCAGCAGCAGGGACGCTGGTCTCCCCCTCCCTTGACCTGCTTGTGGAGCCTCAGTGGAAGTTGGGGAGGGCTCTGGGCACAAGGGGAGGTGGAAGAGGAGTCAGCAGTGACTGAACAGGAGCTCAAGCAGGAGGGTGCAGTCTTGTCTCCTAGAACCAGGCACCTTAGCAGATGGGAGCAGAAAAACCTACCCATATCCAACCCTGACATTCCCACAAGGCAAGCAAGTCTTGTGAGGGAGCATGGCGTGTCTTGTCTTTAGAAACTTGGCGTGCATAGCAACTTGTTGGGACATCTTGGTTGCTTCCATCCAGCTCTGAACTCCTTGCCCTGCTCTTCTTAACCCCTGTACTTTCCTGAGTCTTGTGTCTGCTGCTGAGCCTGTACTTGCTCAAATAAAGAACTCCTTCTTACTTCAAATGAAGTAAGTGTGTTTTGGGGAGGGAGCCAAGACACAAGACTCTTGTGGTCAGGAGGGAGATACTTTTAAAAGCAATGGTGCCAAAGGGAGCATCTATGAAACTGGGGAGTAAGGGGGCTAGGAGAGCCGTTTCCATTTCCTTGAAAGCAGCTTCCCTCTCACTTTCACATTAGAAATGTGCACTTGGAAATAATAGCCAGGGACACATATAACTGTGCTGAAGTCAGTAGACGAGCTGCTTTAATTCTTTTTATTCCCCCTTTCAGAAAAATGAAACCCATGCTACATATAGCAACACACTCTATCTGGCTGATGGGACTGTCATTAGAGAGAACGAAATCAAAATTAATTTCCAGTGCTCCTACCCATTGGATATGGAAACCAGCCTCAGAACGGCCATCCAGCCCATTGTCAGGTACAGCATTATTTATTAAGAGGAAAGCTGTTCATCTTGCCTAATGATACTTTCATTTCTATTTAGGGTTCCAACCACTGGGGAGTAATGTGAGGGAGCAGATCCTGTTCTTCTTCTTCAGCTCAAGGTCCACTATCACTTCTGGGCAATCTTCCAGGGGCCACATGCCAGTGGCAGGCAAGGGCCAGTGGCAACTTGGACAGAGCAATGAATGTAAATTTTACCTTTGTACTGTAAGCTAGTTCAGTGGTGGCTGATGCACGTCAAGACTGGCAGAGCAGAATGCAGAGAGCTCAGAGAGCAGGCAGAGCCTGAGGCAATCGCAGACAGAGCAAACTAATTGTAGTTTTGTTCTCATCCTCCTCCCTGTTAAGTTCTGCAAGGGCATCACTGTCAAGGTGGGAGTTGGTTTAAAAAAGGTAAAAGGTAAAGGACCCCTGGACGGTTAAGTCCCGTCAAAGGCGACTATGGGGTTGCGGTGCTCATCTCGCTTTCAGGCCAAGGGAGATGGCGTTTGTCCACAGACAGCTTTCCGGGTCATGTGGCCAACATGACTAAACCACTTCTGACACAATAGAACACCGTAATGGAAACCAGAGCACATGGAAACGCTGTTTACCTTCCCGCCACAGTGGTACCTATTTATCTACTTGCAGTGGCATGCTTTCGAACTGCTAGGTTGGCAGGAGCTGGGTCAGATCAATGGGAGCTCACCCTGTTGTGTGGATTTGAACTGCCAACCTTCTGAACGGCAAGTCCAAGAGGCTCAGTGGTTTAGACCATTGAATACTCACAAGGTGTCCATGAAGCTAACTCTTATTCAAAGAAACAGAGCAGTTCAGGCCTAGTGAGCACAGCATCACTTCCCAGTAGGTCTTGCCCCAATGAGGCAGTTGTGAGGACTGAAGGTTGCTGCTTTCCCACAGCTCTTTAAGTCTCCTCCTCCCCTGAGTTCTTCCCCAGCAACCTGAGACTTATTTGCCTTGTCTGTCTTTGCTCCATCCTCTTCATACCTCTTCTGGTTCTCCACAGAGAATGCTTCTGAATACTAGCTACTGGAAGCATGGTGCTGCAACCCTGTGTGGGTTTCCCTCAGACATCTGGCTGGCCACTGTGAGAACAGGATGCTGGACTAGATGGGCCAACAGCATCTTCTTATGCTCATAATCCCCACATCTGAATACACTCTTACTTCCTTTTTTTCACCTTCCAGTTCAACCAACATCAGCATTGAAGGAGCAGGTCAGTTTATAATTAAGATGGCTCTCTACAGAGACCAAAACTACACCTCGCCCTATGAGGGAGCAATGGCCGTGTTGCCAACTCAGACCTGGCTCTATGTTGGTGTCATGGTCACCAATGGGGACATGAGCAACTTTGTCTTGCTGATGGACAATTGCTTTGCAACGCCCACAGAAGACACCGCTGACCCTCTGAAATATTTCATCATTCAAAACAGGTACAGTAAGGGGTGTGTGTGGATTTGATCAAGGGACTGTCCTTTTCCATTCATGGTGTCAGGATCGGGTTCCGGGGTGTGGGAAATCAAGCCTAGAGTGGAAGCAGTATCCGGACTGGGATCAGGGATACAAGGGCAGGCTGCAACCTAGCTGAAAATATGTGGCTGGTTAGTGCCTGTCTGGGAAGCTCCACAATGCTCTTGTAAATTCAATGGAAGAAAAGTGACACACGAAAATTAAGTTTAAGAAGCAAGACTAGGAAGATACTGGGGAAAGAGGCAACGGGATATGGCCACTGTGCCTAATTTTCCCCTTTGCGTCTAACAGAATTTCTGCTGTCTCTGTGTTATGGGGTTATTTGAAACATCTGGTGAGCCATTTTGGAGACAGATGCTGGACACAATCCCTTCTGGGCAGCCTTCTGGGGCCCCCTGGGTGGGACAAAAGTGGGTGGAGCAACAGATGCAAATTTTACCTTTGTGCATTGAGCTAGTGTTTACACACATGCAACTCATCCCTCTCTATCCTCCACCGGGACATTATCAAGAGTCATGATTGGAGTTCAGGGACACAGTCCAGCCAGGCAAAACACTCAAGGAGGGTGTGAAGCAGGGCTGGTAAGGAGGTGTGGTCAGTGAAGAGGGGGTGTGGCTAGGGAGAGTTCTGAGGGGCAGAAGGAGAGGCCTGATAGGCTACATGCTGCCTCCCGGCCTGAGGTTCCCCACCCCTGTTCTAGATGGACTGGTAGGGCTCGTCTTACATAAAGTTCTTGCTGGTTTTACAGCTGCCCAAACAGACGGGATGCCAGTATAACAGTCCCAGAAAATGGAGTCTCGGCTCAAGGACGGTTTTCCCTCCAAGTGTTCAAGTTCGTTGGGAATCATAACCTTGTTTATCTCCACTGCGAAGTCCGCCTCTGCGACCCTAGTGCTGGACCATGCAGACCGGTGAGCCTGATGCTCCTCAGTACAAATTGTAGCTTAGTGGGTTCCAATGTACTCTGATACTAATGGATGGTCCATTCCATCCCTTCCTGAGAAACCAAATCACATTTCTCTCCTGTAGCGCTGTGCAGGAATTGAAAGTCGCCAGGCTGCTGCTGCTGTCGCAAAGGGCCATTTGTTGGATGTGGGTCCCATTGCCCGCCAAGGTAAAGACGTGTGTGTGTGTTTCAAATACAATAATAAGGGCAAAAGTGCTGAACCTGTATCTAGGCTGGAGATTTCAGCTTGTAGGTGAATCGCTGGATGCTTCTTCTTACAAGGAAAGTCCCTGGATGTAAGAAAGAAACATATTGGGGAGAATGCTAGGTTCATGCATAGGAATGTTCAGCACATTTCATTAGGGGGTGCACCCAAGGATCTTTTAATAATAATGATAATGATAATAATAATGATGATAATAATAATAATAATAATAATAATAATAATAATAATAATAATAATAATAATAATTTATTTATACCCCGCCCATCTGGCTGGGTTTCCCCAGCCACTCTGGGCGGCTTCCAAAAGAATATTTAAATACTGTGATACATCAAACATTAAAAGCTTCCCTAAACAGGGAATGCATTTTTTAAATGCATTTGTTTGTTTCAATGAAGGAAGAAGGGGGCGGGATGACAAAAAGCTAACCAAAACAACCAAATAGAAGATTTTTCCTGCAGAGAAATACAGTAGACCCATGCCAAGCTGACCAGAGGCAGGGCAGATCTGGAGGACCAAGGGCAGGATAGTTCCTCCTCCTTCTCCTTGCTTTTATGCCACAGAAGCAGCCCCTCATCTTCACAGATCTTGCTGCACAAAAGTTGGGGAGCAGAACTCAGATGGAGACAGAGCCATGAGACAGAGACAGCTGCAGGTGCAGGCAGAAGAAAAAGTCTGGAGTGGGTCAGCAGCTTCTGCCTGGGCTATACTTCTGCCAATCCATTCCAGCCTTTTTCTTCTGCCTGCATTTCTTTCTGTCTGCTTCCATTGATCCCCAGTTTTTTAAACACTGGGTTTGCTTGAGTATACCGGGCACTCTCATTACACATGCCTATGGGCTGGTGTCTACCCCTCCCTAAA
Source organism: Podarcis cretensis (assembly GCF_951804945.1). Taxonomy (NCBI): domain Eukaryota; kingdom Metazoa; phylum Chordata; class Lepidosauria; order Squamata; family Lacertidae; genus Podarcis; species Podarcis cretensis. The sequence continues at coordinate 42,191,468 of NC_137183.1, read as the reverse complement.
AGAGAAGGAAAGCAATCTTAAATGGAGGGAGCAACCCACATACAGCCCAGAGGGACTAAGGATGCTCAATGGATGTGGAATGCTGAGTGAATGATGGAAGAAATGAGATTGAGGGAATAGAATAGATTAGCTGGAATGCTGAATAGCAGCACTTCACTGGTCCTGTTATAGTTGTCATTTTTCATGATGCCTGTCCTCCAATAAGTTCAGGGCAGCATTCAAGATCCCCTCTCTTTACTCTCACAACAACCCTGTGAGGTTGGTTAGGTTAAGAGAACGAAAGAGAGACAATGGCCATTTTGCAGCTGCTACAGTCCAGCTCCCACTGAAACCTCCCTACATTACTCAACTTGCCATCTGCTGTGACTGCAACAAACATAATTATGTCATTAACACTGACACATTTCAGTGGAACAATGCAGAAAATAATGTAATCATTTCCCCCACAAATGTATTAAAATTTTGTAAAATATACAAACAAAATATAAAACAAACATAGTACGCTAACTGAAACAGAACTTAAACTGGGTGTCTGTCCATAAACTCCAGCATTATAATGGGAATAAAACTGACGATAATTTTACACATTCACAATAAAAATTAACAGCGCTTTGTAAGCCTCATGCATGGGAATAATATCCAACCATATAGATTTTTTAGAGGGGAGGCAGAAGAATCTGACCTTGTTGTTGGATCACACAATTTACAAAAAGGTATTATGTACCATCAAGTAAACTTTTCCAAATGTTGGTGTCTCTCCTCCATTAACTTTTCTGCTGCAGCTAACCCCCAAATTCTGGTCCACCAGCCTTTGAAAGAAAATTCTGTATGCTTTATCAAAAGACGTGCAGTTTCTAAAGGCAATTACTTATGTAATGTTCACAGCCAAACAAAGGAAAGAAAGGCACTGATACCACTCATTTTTGCTGGCATGATTTCTGTCCCTGACCTCAGCAAACATGTGAATTGTAGCAATTTCCATTCCAATTTCCATTTTGCAAGGATTTCTCCAACATCCCCATTCACAGCTAAGCAGAAAAAGAATCTTTATCTGCCAGTTTACAGTCCAGCACTCCACCCAATGCACCACACTGATGAGCGCAGGAGCCTCACTTACCCTGCTGTCAAATAGGTCCCTCCTGTGGCTTCAGTAAGCAGAATTTTTAGTATGCAGCATGCATTGCTGCACTGCTTTCTTTCTATTACTTTTAGTGGTAAAAACCAGAAAGGTCTAGTTAATAACCCAGAGTGGCAGGAACAATGGAAAGGATGATAACAGACAGGAATAATTTCACCAGGCAAACAAAAGGGGAAGTGAACTGCATTTGGGTCTGTCTTATGGACAGAAACAAATGGCTCCATAAAACGGGTGTTTGTACAAAATGTACAGTGATCCTTACTAACTGTTTTGTTTTACTTATTTACTTGTTTTTATCCTGTGAACTGCCCTTAGATCTTACGATGAAGGGCGGTATATAAAGCTAATAAAAAATAAAATAAAATACCCTTTTCTGCCACCTGGTACAGGTTTTGAACATCTTGCTGGGGCTGCTGCACCTCAAGGTAAGCTCTTTTTTTTTGTTACCTGAAGGGTGGGTGGGTTCCCACTAAATAAATAAAAAAAGCAAACTTGAAATTATTATCTGGATGCATTGTTCTGGCTTTAAAAAATCCCAGGTAAGGGTAGGCATGCATAATGATAACTTGGACACATTTTGTAGCATTTCTCAAATGCAATAGATATGTTTTGCCCTCTGTGTCTTACAAATGAAACGAGCAAATTTGGTACCAGACCCAAATTGTGTTTCATATAAGACTCATTGGTCCATCAGGTCATGTATCTTACGAGGGAAAGGGGAATTTAAACTAGATGGCCTTTTGGATCCCTTCCAACTCTACAGTTCTAGGATTCTATGAAACAAATGTCTGAAATCATTTTCACCTGCAAACTTTGAATATGAGAGTATTCTTCCTCTTCAGGTTTACAAGGAGTGTGGGTGACTGTGCTGATGTCTGCTGTTCTGGTCTTCTCCATCCATACATTTGCTTAACAGCCAACGAGAGAAAACCTTGCTGAAGCAGCCGTAAGCTGATGAAGAATTCAATCAAACAGAGAGAGGAAAACGTAATGGACTACCTGCGTGCTGATTTTCTTTTATTGTGGTGGAGGGGATGGAAATCTAGATCAATTTAATGTGCTCTTCTTAGATGAATTTATTACAAGAGTGGTCCAGTCTTCCTGCTGCACTCCTTCCTAGTCAGTCCAAGGCCACAGATGATGCTCTCCAAGAACGTGCTTCTGATACCCAACCCCATTATTTCAACTTTGGAACATCTTATTTGTGCTCACTAATTGAATGCACCATTGGTGTCCAAGATGTGCCTACTGTACAAAACTAGCCCACTGTACAAAACTAGCCCAATGTCACATCAGCCATGACCATCGCTGCCAAGTGGCTCCCAGAAGTTTGCAGGGTGGCCCATGGACTTAAAAAAAAAGGTTCCTTGCTCCTGCCCTGGAGCAACGTTGTCATTGTGGGAATTAAAACAGTGCCTTATTAGATCCCAGACTTAACTGCCTAATACAGGAGACTCAGTATAAGTGTTTGTGTAACTTTGGGCCCCACCAAGGCACTGGGACCCCAGCACCTGCCTGTGGATGCCTCACTCTGGTGCCAGAGCTTCTTCCTTCTCACATTGTCTGTTCATGGGGGAAGACAACTTTCTTTCTTTTTTTAAATATATTTTTTATTAATTTTAACAAAACAAAATTGTAAAAAAGACATCCACTTTTTCACCAATACAAACTTTTTGGACTTCCCTCAGCTCCTCTGAGAATCCTCCGTTTTGATCACTTCTTACGCATTCCCTATTTAATATTGCATTACATTAATAACATATCCCATCTCTTTTTCATTTATACAATAATTCTACTTTTAAATCTTCACAGAGCTTCCTGTAACCCTACAAACGTTGTCTGATCATCACATATACTTTTCATATATTCCGTAAATTTTCTCCAATCCTCAGTGAACTTCTGGTCCCGTCGGTTCCGAATCCTTCCTGTTAATTTATCAAGTTCTGCGTATTCCATTAATTTCATTCTCCATTCTTCCATTGTAGGTAGTTCCTCTCGTTTCCATTTTGGGGCCAATAGTATTCTTGCTGCTGTTACTGCATATAAAAACAACTTACATTCTTTCTTATTAATTTCATTTCCTATTATTCCTAAAAGAAATGCCTCTGGCTTCTTTGTAAATGTATATTTCAAAAAAAATTCATCTCATTATATATCATCTCAGGGGAAGACAACTTTCAGTGTATATCTCCAGTGCTCAAACACTTGCACTAGCTTCCCTTACACTAACAGGCTGGGGTCAAGGCAGTGGCGTAGCATGGGGAGCACAGGTGTAGTTGCCCTGGGTGCAAAATTGTTAGGGGCACAAAATTCCAACACCCAGTGCTGCCTCAATACAGCTGTGCATTTCCATCTCTGGGCTCCATTGAAAACAGCTTCTACATGCAAAACAGGAAGTGACCTCTCCAGACAACAGAACGACTCTTCTTTTCTTATCTCTGTGGCTGCGATCTCCTGGGTGATGCAGATGCCATTAGGCAGTTGAATGTGCATGCATACTCCCTCACACCCAACCCCTCGCATAGCCCCGGGCACTGACAACCCACGCTATGCCACTGGTTCCAAGGTCCAGGATGCCTGAAGACTGAGGTCTTTGTGGGGAGTCACTGTTAGTGATTCCCCACGGCTCTGATGAATGGCTCGTACCTATCAGATCTGTGCATTCATTATTGAGGGCCCTGTTTTATAGAACTCCCTTCCAGCGGAGGGCAAGGCAAGTCCCTCCTACCTGTTGAACTTCCACCACCTACTGAATACTTTAAAAAATCTTTTGCATGTATTTAAACTGAATTCTGATGTTATCGTTTTAACCCATTTTAATTTTCATTGTGTTCTTCATACATCAGTTAGAGACAACTGCCGTTAAATGGTATACAGACTGTCTAAATAAATATTTACAGAAATAAAAATTACTTTCCCCACAACATGCATATCGAGTCTGATTTTGGTGGTTACAGGGGGCTGAGTCCACTGCGGAGAGGCAGAAATATTGCCAGGAATTATATGTAAATAGCGTTAGGTGACTCAGGTCCATAGTTAAATATATTAACTGCTGATTAATCATCATCAAGACTGCTGGTTCATCTTTCTCAGGCAAAGAACTCTCCAGGCATTTCAGCTGAGCTCCCCTTGGTTAACTGTTATACTGGCATTCTGTAAGCATTAGATGAATATTAATGAAGCTTCTTTTTTAAAAAAAGAAGAAGACTTCATTGAGATGCAGGTGGGCCTTGAATATCTTCTGGAATAAATGTTGTTTGCTTGTCAAGACTAACACAGGTAGAATCCCAATTAGTCAGGAAAGGCAATGGAATGTTGTGTGTTCAAACACTCCTGACAAAGCAATATGCCTTTATTAAGTGGCGGCTGTGAAATCTGCCAGAAGCTGAGCCTAGCATTTGATTTCTATTTCATTTCATTGCCCATTCCATATTCTAAACAGGTGCCAGCACTAATTTCATGAAGTGCAATAAACAATTGCGCTTGCAAACTTGGCTCACAGATGCTCCTTGCTCATAAATGAAGCCTACAAAGAACTACAGAAGCTCTCCCTGCTCCCACTGGGGCCTAGTGATGGGGGAGGAACTCAATTTGATTAGGATTTTAATGCAAATCTACCTAATTTTCAGTTTCTGAAACAATGTGCGAATGGAAACACAGCTCTCTTTTGAAATTTGCACTTTTGAAATTTTGTGGTGCAGTTCTTCAACCAAACAAGATGTATAAAAATTGGCCATCTAGAGAAAGTGTGCATAAGATACATATATTAATGGAAATGATATATGAAATGCATTATATTGGGGTAAAATGTGCATACTAGAGGAAATTAGCACTAAGGTGCTATGAATTTTCACGAGGGCTTTAAAAACAACACCTGATGCAGAAAGTAGGGAAATGAACTTAAGGGGGGCAGGGTGGAATGAGAAACTGAGAAGAACTAAAATGGACAGAATTTTCTATCCTGGCTAGAACCATACCAAATGATCTACAGTCTTGTTTAATGAGGCCTTTTACTTGAATCTTAGAGAGACCTTTCCCCAGCAAAAAATTGCCCACATGTACCACTGTTCCTGTAGGATAAGACAATGAATAACAACAAGTCACAGGCCACGGTCACAGCATGCATTCAAAGCACTATGCTGCCATTCTAAACAGTTGTGATTTTCCCCCAAGGAATTCTGGGAGCTGTAGTTTGTTAAGAGTGGCGAGAGTTGCTAGGAGACCCCTTTTCCCTCTCACAGAGCTACAATTCCCAGAGGTCCTGGGAAGAGGAATTGGCTGGTAAACCACTCTGAGAATTGGAGCTCTGTGCTGGGAATCGAGGTCTCCTAACAAATCTTCACTTCAGCTCTCCACATTTTCACATCAGTTCATGCTTATATTAATTTTTTTTTTAATCCTCCTGAAAATTCATCAGCATTTTAGTGTGATTTTCTCCTTACACACCTAATTTTGATGAATAGATGCATTTCTGCAAAGCAATCCCTCCCCCAATACAATGTATTTTTCTATGTTATTTTCACCAGCCTATGTTGTCTATATGAACATGTTACCCAGCACTGGCCCATCCATGAGGCAAGATGAGGTCACTGCCTCAGGAGGCAGGATTCACAGGGGCAGCAGATCCAGCTTCCATGGATTGCCTCACCCTCTGCTGTTGCCATGATGGCTGTGGCAAGCTCCTTGGAGCCTCGTCCTAAGTAGCCCATGCTGCAATACTGCCTCCACAGTAAGGTAAAGGTAAAGGTAAAGGTAAAGGTAAAGGTAAAGGTAAAGGTAAAGGTAAAGGTAAAGGTAAAGGTAAAGGTAAAGGGACCCCTGACCATTAGGTCCAGTCATGACCAACTCTGGGGTTAGGGCGCTCATCTCGCTTTATTGGCCGAGGGAGCCGGCGTACAGCTTCCGGGTCATGAGGCCAGCATGATTAAGCCACTTCTGGCGAACCAGAGCAGCACACGGAAACGCCGTTTACCTTCCCGCCAGAGTGGTACCTATTTATCTACTTGCACTTTGATGTGCTTTCGAACTGCTAGGTTGGCAGGAGCAGGGACCGAGCAACGGGAGCTCACCCTGTCGCGGGGATTTGAACCGCCGACCTTCTTATCAGCAAGTCCTAGGCTCTGTGGTTTAACCCACAGCGCCACCCGCGTCCCTTTCTCCTTCTACCCCTAGGGAGGAAATGTTGGGTCTCCTGGGGTCTGTATATGCCAGGCATGATTCAAAGGAGGCCCCTTTCCCCCAATGATGGCACTTGATTCCCAGTTCAACCATCGGGTAAGGTTGATTTGATCCCCTCTCTCGCCACCACTGCCTGTTCCCAGTGTAAATCTTCACTCCTTCTTCTTTTCTGGCAGGAGTGTGCCATTTTGTGGTCTGCCTCAGGTATCAAAATGTATCGGGCTGGCCCTGACTTTATTCATGGATATGCATTTCTTATTTAATAATATTTATTAAGTTTTTAACAAAAAAAGGATTACAAAACAGTAAACAATAAACAAAGAACACACAAAGAGAATACAAAAACCAAGATTTAACGTAAAAAGAAAAAAGAAAAAAGAAAAATCCCTCTTTCTGATATCTTACAATCATTTACTTATTTTCCTGACTTCCTCACACCTCCCTTTTTTGTATTCCATTTAAAAATTTGTTCAGCAAATTCATACCCTCTTAATTTACCCTTAATTGTTTATCCTCACATATTCTAACTTCAATTTTTCATCTGATATCAATCCCTTCTTGCATATTCTTATTTTGCCTTATTGCTAGAACCACTTCGTTTCATTCCAACATCATTAACATTCAATAATTTTACAGTGTTTCTGTAGATAGATTTTAAAATTCTTCCAATCTTCTTCCGCCGACTCTTCTCCCTGGTCTCGGATTCTGCCGGTCATTTCCACCAATTCCATGTAGTCTATTCATGGATATGCATTTCTGTACCCATTATTTGGCTGGAGCACTGCAGAATTCAGAGTGCGAATTTTGAAGGATGGCGGTTTTCCGGTTCAGGTATTGTTTTAGAAACCGCAAATTAAGTAAGGCCGTCTTTTTCCCTGTTCCTACCAGCAGATTTGGAACATGCCAAACATCTACTCTGGTCTGTCAGAAGGACATCCTAAAAATTGTCTTGATGAAGGAGATGTCAACCGCTTTGTTACTGAGCTGTGGCCCTTCCCCAAATCCTTCGAAGAAATCCTTTGCAGATTTTCTGGAGTTGAGAATTCATGTTTTCGATTGTGAATTGGTTCTTTTGTAAAGAAACACTGCTAATTATCTTTCTTGTCTTTCTGACAATCCCAGCATCAATTAGCTATATTTACCTAACTGCATGCAAATTCTGCAAGACACACATGAAAGATGACTTAGTCATCATATTTTCTTTCTCAAGAGAACCTACCCAGCATCCCCCAAATCACATTTAAGCAGCTTAAGTGGGAAAGTTTTGCTATCCCTGTAGATGGCAATTCCCTGAACACTCTGTTTGTTTACTGTGGGGACCAATGCGATCTCCATCATATGGATGGGATCTTTCAAATCCTCTGTTTTAGAAACAGATAGGTAGCCGTGTTGGTCTGCCATAGTCAAAACTAAAAAAATTCCTTCCAGTAGCACCTTAAAGACCAACTAAGTTAGTTCTTGGTATGAGCTTTCGTGTGCATGCACACTTCTTCAGATACACTGAAACAGAAGTTTCCAGACCCTTCTATATAGTGAGAAGGTGGGGAGGGGTATTACTCAGAAGGGTGGTGGGAATGGGTGATTGGCAGATAGCTGTGATGAGCCTGTTGACGACTCTTAACGACTGCAATAGCTCTTACAGGAAAAAGCAAGGGGTGAGAAGGTGAAAAATGGCTTTGTCATGTATAATGAGATAAGAATCCAAGGTCTTTGTTCAGACCAGGTGTCTCCATGGTTTTAAGTTTGGTGATAAGTTGCAATTCAGCTTAAAACCATGGAGATACCTGGTTTGAACAAAGACCAAACTTAAAACCATGGAGACACCTGGTCTGAACAAAGACCTTGGATTCTTATCTCATTATACATGACAAAGCCATTTTTCACCTTCTCACCCCTTGCTTTTTCATGTAAGAAAAATGGCTTTGTCATGTATAATGAGATAAGAATCCAAGGTCTTTGTTCAGACCAGGTGTCTCCATGGTTTTAAGTTTGGTGATAAGTTGCAATTCAGCTTAAAACCATGGAGATACCTGGTTTGAACAAAGACCAAACTTAAAACCATGGAGACACCTGGTCTGAACAAAGACCTTGGATTCTTATCTCATTATACATGACAAAGCCATTTTTCACCTTCTCACCCCTTGCTTTTTCCTGTAAGAGCTATTGCAGTCGTTAAGAGTCGTCAACAGGCTCATCACAGCTATCTGCCAATCACCCATTCCCACCACCCTTCTGAGTAATACCCCTCCCCACCTTCTCACTATATAGAAGGGTCTGGAAACTTCTGTTTCAGTGTATCTGAAGAAGTGTGCATGCACACGAAAGCTCATACCAAGAACTAACTTAGTTGGTCTTTAAGGTGCTACTGGAAGGAATTTTTTTCTGTTTTAGAAGATACTGTGAGCCTGGATCATAATCTACATCAGGAATGGATGGATGGATCAATCTATAGGTGGATCTACACACAGGAAAAGAACGCTATGAATAAGTAAGAAATTAAATCGTTCTAACGAAAGAAAAAAACGCTATGTAAAAATCATAGAATAGAATTTTTTTTTGCTCTCCGGTGCCATCTGGTGTTGCATGTTTATAAATCATTCAAAGCGCTGTTTTTTGACTAATGTAGCTGAGATCTATTTGGGAAGGCACACAAAATACCAACAAAAGGATTTGGTTAGAGCAGAACGTTATCAGAAAATTGTTGGAATGCAAGTATTATATGGTTTCTAGCAAGCAAAGGGGAAGGGGGGAGAATGTTGGGGCATATTTATTATTATTATTGTTGTTGTTATTGTTATTAATTTCTTAAAATTGACACATGTTGGCAGCCATAAGGAGGGAAGAGTAGGTTTATATACAGTGCTTTTTTCTTTTAAAGGAACTCACCATGAAGGTTTTACAGTAAGAGCCACGCTTTTAACATCTGGTAAAAAAAAAAAGATGTCCGTATCCTTGAGTACCCCCAGAAAAAAAGGCTGCTGGCACTCTGCAGATAGGAAGTTGCGTTTCTGCCAGTCCTCTTTCTGTAATTTATCTTCATGGGCCCCAAACCATGACAAGCTTCTAGTGAAATGACAGCCTCATTGCTGTGACTGAATCACTTCAGGCCGTGGCAAGAATTAATATGATTCAGAGACATCTGTTCTAGGTTGGTATCCAAGAGTGGGAGTTGATTCCTCATCCCATGTTCTCTAAGGCGCCCAGTGAACAAATTCAGGTAAATCATCAATTGGGAAACTTGGGAAGAAAGTTGGCTGCAATCTCCCCTCTATGCTTTTAACCCTAGCATCTTCACTGTTTGAGATATTTTTAGGTTCCAGATTTGTCCAATCATGTGGCACCTCTTCACCTTTTCACCATTGCACTATTGCACAATTTTATAATTTCATCATTTCACAAACAAAACTTAAAAATAGAAGAGGGGGATAGTACAAATGTTTCTAGATATTTTTTTTAGCAGCTTACTTCCTCGTTGGAAAAAGTCTGAAAATACTCCTGATGGAATCCAGCACGATTTCACACTGCCTATTTTAACATGGTATGATTCTGGCACATTTTGGCACTCATCTTTTATTATTAGAGTGGGGTAGGATTTGTCCCTCTTACTGCTGTTGATGGGTGAACACATTTTAATTATTCTCATGCTTTATTTTGTGTTTTCCATTTTATAGGCTTGATAAGTTGATCTGTACTTTAACATTTTGTAAGCACCATGGAGACATTTTGTGGAAGAAGAAAAAAAGCTGTGAAGAGATCTATTAATATTAAATAAATAATTCAAAGCTTCCCCTTTTCATCTTCTAGGGCTGGGGGAGAAATTAGATTCAGTCCCTATTGAAAGGCTAACCTACCTAACACAGACTTTCTGCAAAAATATGAGAACCCAAACACAGCCAGCCTTTGAAATTTGCGCTTGTTCAAATTTTGCAGTGCAGCTCTGCAGCCTAGTAAACTGTGCAAACACACATGGACCAAAGGAAATTGTACATATAAATGCGTATGTTCATGAAAATAACATACAGTGGTACCTCGGGTTAAGTACTTAATTTGTTCCGGAGGTCCGTACTGAACCTGAAACTGTTCTTAACCTGAAGCACCACTTTAGCTAATGGGGCCTCCTGCTGCTGCCGCACCGCCGGAGCACGATTTCTGTTCCCATCCTGAAGCAAAGTTCTTAACCTGAAGCACTATTTATGGGTTAGCAGAGTCTGTAACCTGAAGCGTATGTAACCCGAGGTACCACTGTACAGTGATGCATTATATTTGAGGAACATCATATCTGAGGGACCATTTTCACAAAAATGGTGACGTGATGTGGAAATGTGATGAACTGAATTTAAGGTTAGAAAAACAAGAAAAGGAGAGAAACCAAAATTGACAGTTTCACCCATTCCCTCTAATGCCCTCTGTTACAATCGACATGAGTCTTACAAGGCTTTGAGTCAGTCAGTTGATCTATTGGGGAAACATGACCGCTCTGGCACTTTACTTTCCAGGAGAATGCTGCTCTCTCCTACTACCTCAGGCAAATAAAAATGTGGTTTGACAATCCTGTCTTGTCGCCATCATCTGATAAGGAAGTCCGCTCTGCCAACCTGAGGGGACGGCAGCAAAATTACCTCGGGAAAACAGATAGCATCGCTAATAGCTTTGTTCTCGTCTCATTTATAACCCAGATAACTCTTTCCCTCTGAGGCTAGAGCTTCCCACAGCACCGATTAAATGGGTAACAAACCATCTCTCTCTCCCCCTCCCTCCCTCCCTCCTTTTCTCTCTCTCTCTCCCTAAACAAATCTCTCCCCCACTCAAACAATACATTTCCTAGACATCACAAAGGGCGTCACCTCCAGGGCTAAACAAGTCTACAACACAGTGCATAATTACTGTCCAGGTAACAAAAATGTTGTTTTATTGCAAGGGTAGGGAGGCTTAGGCCTGGGGGCTAGATATGGCCCTTTGAGCCTCACTATATGGCCACTGGTCCCATCACCTCCTGGCAAATAGAAGGGGAAGAAATGGAGGCAGTGAGAGATTTTACTTTCTTGGGTTCTATGATCACTGCAGATGGTGACAGCAGTCACAAAATTAAAAGACGCCTGCTTCTTGGGAGAAAGGCGATGGCAAGCCTCTTAAAAAGCAGAGATATCACAAAGGTCCGTATAGTTAAAGCTATGGTTTTCCCAGTAGTGATGTATGGAAGTGAGAGCTGGACCATCAAGAAGGCTGATCGCCAAAGAATTGATGCTTTTAAATTATGGTGCTGGAGGAGACTCTTGAGAGTCCCATGGACTGCAAGAAGATCAAACCTATCCATTCTGAAGGAAATCAGCCCTGGGTGCTTACTGGAAGGACAGATCGTGAAGCTGAGGCTCAAATACTTTGGCCACCTCATGAGAAGAGAAGACTCCCTGGAAAAGACCCTGATGCTGGAAAAGATTGAGGGCACAAGGAGAAGGAGACAACAAAGGACAAGATGGTTGGACAGTGTTCTCGAAGCTACCAGCATGAGTTTGACCAAACTGCGGGAGCAGCGGAAGACAGGAGTGCCTGGCGTGCTCTGGTCCATGGGGTCACAAAGAGTCGGACACGACTATACGACTAAACAACATATGGCCCTTGAGTCTCTCCCAAGGCCATACTCCTCATCAACCCTGCTCTGTGGTCTCCTCCAGTGCATTTGCTTAACTGGAATATAGCCTTGAACTGTGGTCATGCCTCTACCTTGCCTGCTTGGAGGATAAAGATGTGTCATATCCCTCCCTTAATATTTCTCACATGAAAATAGGGGTATCCTATTCAATAATAATAATAATAATAATAATAATAATAATAATAATAATAATAATAATAATAATAAATAAATAAAAAACAACCTTCTCTCTGCAGGGTTGCCTTCAGATGTCTTCTAAAGGTTTGTATAGATACTTATCTCCTTGGCTTGGGGGTCACCCTCCAACATTTCTCTGCTGAAAATAGGGACGTCCCAAGGAAAAGTGGGACATTCCGGGATCAAATCAGAAACTGGGATGGCTTCTGTAAATCCAGGACTGGCCCTGGAAAATAGGGACACTTGAAGGGTCTGGTGTGTTTGTGTGTGTGTGTGTGTGTGTGTGTGTGTGTGTGTGTGGCAAACTCTGAACCTTATTCCCCTCACAGAACTACAATTCTCAGAGTGGTTTAAGAATCAATCCCTCCGCTGCAAACTCTGAGAATTGTAGCTCAGGACAGTGGCGTAGCGTGGGGGGTGCAGGGGGGGGCCCGGGCCGCACCGGGCGCAACATCTGGGGGTTAGGGTTAGGGGGCGCAAATCCACGGGTTAGGGGGCGCAAATCCATGGGTTAGGGGGTGCAAATTACTTGCCTTGCCCCGGGTGCTGACAACCCACGCTATGCCACTGGCTCAGGAGCCGGGAGGAACTGAAAGCTCCTGATCCCAAGAGTTTTCCCTCCCCTGTCACAAATGAATCAGAATGAATGCTCTATAAAAACCAGTCATAGTCTAACTTCCACATAAACTTTGTGCGAGTGAATCAGGATGAATGCTGAATAACTAGATCATCTGGAAGGGCCCTAGAAGATAGAAGAGAAGGTGCCAAGCAGATCCGTCTTTGGAGAGCATTACACAAACTCCCCCCCCCCTCCCCGTGCCTTGTGGTGGAAGGGTGACCTGTTGCAGACTGCTTACAGAGCCCTGCTTCAAAAGAACTTGCCATATGTAGCCAGATGGCCTATCAGGAAAATTGCTATTACCACACCAGGCGGCATCTGCAGAGAGAGGATTTCAGTTCTGTGCCCAAGGTAGGGAGGAAGATACAACAGCAGGGGTGGGTCATAGCGCTCATCTGAGCACATGTCAACAGGCACAGCGCTGATTCAACAGCAACAAGGTCACGGAAGGAACAAGAGTGCTTCTCGGGCTTCCAGAGTGCCACTGGCAAAAATCCAGATGCTGCCCATGTTTCTTTTTATCTCTGAGCCAGTCAGCACTCAGCCATGGGGCTCAAACACATGTGCGCACACAACCCTTTGCTTTATCTGTGGGAGACAGCCAGTGATGTCTTGGAGCCCCTGCCCTCCCTGGTTAGAAGCACAAATTTCATGCTCCGCTTCAAGTCTGCCAGTCTATACATATATAGAAATTGGATTATTTAGCCTAAATTGTTGACTTGGAATCAGTACGGCTCCAGGTTGTTACTTCTGCATGCCACCCTGATCCCCAAGATTCCAGGGGTTCCAGGGTTCGCGTTTCTTTTAGAATGAGGGACAGTGGAAACTGTGGCGTCTCTGTGATATAGGGCTTATGTACACATGTATACAAACTGGTTATGCACCTTTTTCACAAATAAATTCTCCCTTTCAGAATGCATTCCTGCGCATTGTTTTCACTAACGTGTGGATTTTATGCACAGTTTAACTCAGCGGTCTTCAACAGGTCCAGATCCGAGACCCACCTCTGACTCCCAAGCTCCAAAGGTGTGGTGCCACGACACTAAAAGACTTAGCCCACTTAGAAACTAAATGAACACCTGGTAACTTAGGGGAAGTTGGGATCATTCTCCAGATGATCACAGCAATGTGGATTGTGAATAAGGGACAATAGTCCCTCTGCTACCTTTGGTTTTCTCCTGGGATTGATTTCACCAAGCACTTCCAAATTGCCATCTTGTCTTCCATTTTCAACTTTAATAAGTGTGTAAGAAGCTTCCTGCTTGATCGTACCTGAGGTCCACCTTTTCCAGGCATCCAGTGTCCACCAGGAGTCAGTGTTTGTGATGCTGCATACAGCGAATGTCTTTACCTAAATTCTTCTTCTTCCCTGCAACCAGCAGGGGCAAAGGCCAGCCGTGAGTAAGCCTCCTATAGGGATTGTCTTAACAGTTGATGGAAAATGTCGTTGAGTCATAGATTTAGGGCACGATTGACTGAGCACCGCATCCGAGCAAACATCACTCAAAGGAATGAGTATATCATCAGATATGTGCTTTGTATAGAGAATCCTCAGGAGCTTTGTCTGTTTCGTACCCCCTTGGCTGGCACTCTTCCCTCTACATCCAATTATGTCGAGAGGCGAGAAATGTAATTGACACAATCCTACAGATCCATGCTGTGCAGGGATGCTCATGCAGTCGCCTCGCTAAACGTTTCCTCTCTGGTTGCCAACATGTCAGAGCCCGGCAAAGGACTCCATGTGGTGATGATGTCTACATTTTGGACCGCAGTCATCCATCATGACGAACACACGTCAGCCAACCCTTATGCAAGCCGAGCGTCACAGCCCCAACAGACGTGGATGAAGGCCTGAGCAAACAGGTGTTCTATTCTCTGATGACATCAAGTTTTGGATATGGATATGGAGTCAGGCTGCTGCTGGTGGAACAGTTACAAGGACAGTTTGATCCTGGGGAAAGCACCTAAAACAATGATCTTTAACCAGTCTGGGAACTTCTCATTGGACTTACCTTTATTCCCTTTCTACATCACTTCCCACTAAAAGAGATCAACCATAATATATCATATCACTAGCACTGCCCATACGTCTGTGAAAATACAAAGCCATTGTTTCCTGCATTGAAATAATGACAAGGTTGGTGCTTGGAAGGCCTCCATGGGGAGAGCATTCCATAAACCAGTCCAAATTCAAGGTACTGGAATTCCTGCTTGTTAAATATTAGACCAGTGACATCTTGGTTGTCTCTTCAGAAAGAGACTGAAGACTTTCTTTTTTCAACATGTCTTTGAAGTGGAGATATTTATCCTAATTTGTTTCTTTTTCTGTATCTGAGCTGGTTTTGGATGTTCTGTTCCTTGTGTGTTGGATAACCCCGGGTTACTTTTGGAGGAAGGCTAGGATACAAAATTAATAAATGCATAATAAAGAGGGGCTACTACAGAAAAGGCCAGCTCCCTCAATGCCATCCCCTGGTCTTTCTTTGGAGGTGATGCACAGAGAAGGGCCTCAGCTGGCAATCTCAGGATTCGGGCAGGTTCATACAGGGAGAGGTGGTCCAAGATGCATAAGTCTTTAAGACCAAACCCAGCATTTTGAATTGGGCCTGGAAACAAATCTACAGTTGAGCCAGAACCAGTTTCATGTTCATGCCTTCGTGTTCAGCAAACAATGTAGCCAGTGAGTTCTGTACTAGCTTTAGTCTCTGAACAGTCTTCAAAAGAAGTCCCACATATGACACATTGCAGTAGTCTAACCTGTCATTTACCAGAACATAGCCAGGCTTCACCACGGATCCCATTTTTAGTTGAATTACAGTTCTGTCACGAAGACAAGTATACAAAGTATAAATGCTGAGAAGCCATGAGACTGTATAGGGCAGGCTTCCTCAAACTCGCCCCTCCAGATGTTTTGAGACTACAGTTCCCATCATCCCTGACCACTGGTTCTGCCAGCTAGGGATCATGGGAGTTGTCGGCCAAAAACATCTGGAGGGCTGAGTTTGAGGAAGCCTGGTATGGGGGTTTAGGATCTGGCAGAACAGGGACATCCGGTCTCAAACAGGTGGCTAGATTTGTTAATGGGGGAAAGAGTGGGGCAGTTCCTGGAACTCTAACTAAAACCACTGGAAAGCAGGATGCTAATGAAAGAGCAAATCGCCCATTCTTTAATAAGGTGGGGTCAAAGAGTAAAGCTACAGACTTAGCAGAGCTCAGAACAAAGTTCAGATCAGGCAGGAAGCCCTCTTATATGACTTCCTGTGCAGGAGTGGCCCATGGCCAGCCTGGATGGGCACAGTCAGTCGAGGCACTGAAGGTAATTCTCTAAAAAGCTCTTCATGAGGAAGTTGCAGTGACACAGCTCACTGCCAGGGACAATGGTCAGTAGGTCCTGTCTGGATTGGAGTTCACTGACATCTGGAGGACCATAGGTTTTCTGCCTATATAAAGGTAGGGGTTGTATTCCCAAATGTAAAGAATGTGTTAACAATCCCAGAAGATGAAGGACTGCAATCAGGAGAGATAGAACTATCTCAAACCGTTTGCCTTTGAATGTGGCTTGTGATAAAAAAAATAAAAATAAAAAGTCACAGCAATCAGGCATGATGCACGGAAGTGTCATTTGTCATTTTTGTCCTTGCCCGCATTTTTCTCTCTTCCCTCTCAAGTGCCAAATGGGCTGCAGAATCCCTCGCAAGTGATTTTTATTGCTAACATCAATGACCAGCCTTCCTCCTGAAAAGGAAAGGAAAAAAGCGAATTGGTTTTGAGCTGGTGGGGAGTGCTACATTACAGGCCAAGTAGAAAAGGGAGTCATAGAGGCACAAATAATTAAGCCGAGAGAGAGAGAGAGAGAGAGAGAGAGAGAGAGAGAGAGAGAGAGAGAGATTGTTCAGGTTCATTCACCCATTATTTATCTTGGCTCTGTTATTAATGGCATTTTAACTCATTGAAAGGTCATGAGCACCATCATTAGCGATGCCCTCTGTTTTATTTAAATGTACCCAACTGAATTGTTGTGTTCTTGAGCTCAACCAAAAGTCCATGACGGCAATCCTCTCTTGACAAACTGAGGCTGTGATCCAATGCACAATTACCAAGGAGAAAGCCCCATTGAAAACAATAAGGCTTACTTCTGAGTAGACATTTATAGGATTGCGCTGAGATGATTGTTGTTTGTTTAAATGCTTCTCAAATGAAGTCTTCAACTGCCCCCTTCTCTCCTCGTGTGTGGAATAGCTGCATGAAATTATCATGTAAAATATACCTAACGCAAATTCAAATTCATACAACATGCACAAGGGGATCCTCCAGCTGACCTGTTTGCTGAGCGTTCATCCTCATTTGCTTGCACAAAGTTTACTCAGAGTGGAAAACGGGGCTTTCAGACCTGCTGGGCCATTCCAGCAGAGTTGGAGGGTGAGGACGAGGGAACTGGAGATGGAGGCAGTGCAGGCAGCGCGACACCTAAGACTGCAGCAACTGAAACATCTCATGGGCATTGTGGTTGGGCCTGTTGCAAATCCCTTGCCATTAGGTGTCCTGGCTCTGTGATATGCTGTCAAGACTGGGTTGGCTGCAGTTTGAGGTAAATCACAAGCAAGGAGACAAAGCAAAACTGAGGACCAAAGAACAAGCCAGAAACACCCAACACCATTGCTGCTCAAACAAGGCTTAGCTGGAACAGGAAACCCTTCCGGCCCATGAGGATCTAATAGCAAGTCTGGGTGGGTGGAATCTGCCTAGGCCTAGAAGGTTATTTGCCCAAAAGCTCAGAAACTACCCAGAACCCTATTTTCTAGAAGCCATTCCAGCTTCTTCTTCTTTTTTTAATATTTATTTATACAACAAGAAAAAACACACAAAAAAAACCACAAATACCAAATTACACACAAATTACAAAAATAACCATAGACACATAATTTTCTTGGCAAACAATAGAACATCTATTGGTCTTAACACTAAAGACCCAACTTCCCGTCTATTCCATATTTCAAATTCATATTACTTATTGCCAATACACATTTTTTTCATAATTAAGCTTATTCTCAATAAATCTAATTTCTTCTATCTACCTAGCAACTATTACTGAAGTTCCTTGAATGCTGCAACAGAATTTAAACTACTATATTTATTTTTCAAATATTCTTTGAAAACCTCCCATTTAGAAACAAATTCCTGTTTTGATTTATTCTTTATTTTTTCTGATAAACCATCTAATTCGGCATATTCTGTCAGCATTTGGATCCAATCTTGTATAGAGGGGATTTCATTACTCTTCCATTTTGCTGCGATCAAAACTCTTGCTGCCGCCGTCGCATATAAGAAGATACCCTTCCTCTTTTGTGGAATATCCAAATCTGTTATTCCCAGGAGGTAGGCCTCTGGTTTTTTATTGAAAGAGATCTTTAGCATTTTTTGCAGTTCTGCATGTATACTCTCCCAGAATACCTGTATTTTCCTACATCCACCATGGTAGAATGTTCCTGAGTCTCCGCATCTCCAACAATTACTTGACACATTTTTATACATTTTTGAAAGTTTCCATGGTGTTAAATACCATCAATGTTGCATTTTTTGAAAGTTCTCTCTAATCGTGTAACAGTTTGTGAATTTCCAATTGATCTTCCATAAATTTTCCCATTGGGCCATGGTTATTGAATGGCTAAAATCCTGGGACCACCTCACCATTGCCACTGTTACCTCCTCCTCCTTGACTGTCCGGTAAGTTTTGGAAAGAGTTTTTCTTTTAGAATTTACATGATCAGATTCGAATCGGGAAATTTCTACTGAGAACCCCTTTTGTTTGTCAGATTTAAATTTTTCAAATAACTGATGGTATTGGAACCAGTCTGAAATGTGTTCTCTTATTTCCTCAATTTTTTTAAATTTTATTTGGTTATCTTCATTTTTTACAAGTATTTTCTATGTTGGCCAGCTTTCCTGAGTATTTTTCCGTTTTACTGCTATGGCTTCTACTGGAGAAGTCCACCACGGGACTTTAGGCTCCATCAGGTCTTTATATTTTTCCAGCTTCTGATTTGATCCCAGAATGTCCTGCTTTTCCTCAAGACGTCCCTATTTTTATCAGAGAAAGGTATGGAAAGACATCCCTATTTTCATTTGAGAAATATTGGAGGGTATGGAGTTATGTGACCCTTAAGCCAAGGAGATAAGTAACTATACAACCTTTAGAAGACACCTGAAGGCAGCCCTGTAGAGGGAAGTTTTTTTAATGTTTAATGTTTTATTATGTTTTTATATATGCTTGAAGCCGCTCAGAGTGACTGGGGCAACCATGTCAGATGGGTGGAGTATAAATAATAAAAGTTTTGTTGTTGTTAAATAGGATGTCCCTATTTTCATTGGAGAAATGTTGGAGGGTATGGAAGCTGCTGCCTACAGCTCTGTAGTTTAGGTAAAAGGTAAAGGTAAAGGACCCCTGGATGGTTAAGTCCAGTCAAAGGCGACTATGGGGTTGCAGCGCTCACCTCGCTTTCAGGCCAAGGAAGCCGGTGTTTGTCCACAGACAGTTTTCTGGGTCATGTGGCCACCACTAATGGCACACGGAGGACCATGACGAGTGCCAGAGCTCATGGAAATGCTGTTTACCTTCCCACTACTGTGGTACCTACTTATCTACTTGCACTTTGACATGCTTTCGAGCTATTAGGTTGGCAGGAGCTGGGTCAGAGCAATGGGAGCTCACCCCGTCGCAGGGATTTGAACCCCTGACCTTCCGATCAGCAAGCCCAAGAGGCTCAGTGGTTTAGACCACAGCGACACACATGGGGATGCTACATAGGGGTCCAGCAGCCCATGACACATGTCCCTGAGGAGGGTCCAGAAGAAGAATGACATGAATGGCTTTCTAAGTGCTTTACAAAATCATAAACAGCTTGGAGGAAAGAGGGCATTTGTACACAGTCTGGGACAGCGGGATCTTGCTCAAACCATGGCAATCCCTAATGCACTGAAGCAATAAGGAGCAAAGTCACACTCGGAGGGAAATTGAGAGTTCTCAGGGAAGAGGAGACGACATCAGGAAGTTGTTTTACTTACACGTAAGGTCATATTTAGTAAAGGGAAGCTGGTTAAATTATGCTGATATTTACTGACATTTTGCTGGTTTTATTTTGCTAATTTTTGCACGTTCTATGATTTCGGAGTCAGGCAGCAACTCACTTTCCCTAATGAATGTTTTGCAGAGATGTGACATTTACTAGGAGATGATTCTTCCATGTCTTGTTGACTGCTGGGCAGGGGCACATCCAGGGGCACACAGGGAGTGGGAATTTGGGAAGAAGGAAAGAGAGCAAAGGAGAATATACATACATACATATATATAGCAACCACATCTGAATTTGTCCTAATGTAATCTTCAAGAGCACCAGGCATAACTCCGTGTTTCTGGAAATCTACATAAAAGAGA
Organism: Podarcis cretensis; assembly: GCF_951804945.1. Taxonomy (NCBI): domain Eukaryota; kingdom Metazoa; phylum Chordata; class Lepidosauria; order Squamata; family Lacertidae; genus Podarcis; species Podarcis cretensis. The sequence continues at coordinate 42,171,274 of NC_137183.1, read as the reverse complement.
TTGGGGCTCCACTCTTTGCTGTTACATTCATGGTTTTGGGAGACCCCTCACTTTGCACTCCAGTGACCCAGATTTCAAACAGAGAATCTGATACTTATCTCAGTTACTTTTTAAACAATTTCTGAGTGTGATCCCTTCCACAAGGGGCAGAGCATTAGACTCTTAATCTCAGGGTTTTGAGTTCAAGCCCCACTTTGGGCAAAAGTTCATGCATTGCCTGGCGTTGGACTAGATGACCCTTGTGTTCCCTCCCGCAATTCCTCGATTCTAATGTAGGGATTGGGAGTAATAAAAATGTCCATCTATATGTAGAATTACAGCCTAAATTATTAAAATCATAATTCCTAAAACAAAACCATCATAAACAGCAGCGAATGTTCTCCTTGGAACTCTGAAGAGGAGGGTTCCAGATAGATTTGTCAGGAGAGCAAGCTGCATAGAAGGGGAGCCATCACCAAGAAGACCCTGTTCCTGATTCCTGCCAGGCTTCCATGAGCCAGGACAAGGCCTCTGAGGCCGATCTTAAGAGCCCAGATGTGTTCATAAGCCAATCTTTCAGCTCAGGTGAAAAATGAATGCAAGTCACAGGAGTGTAGGAAGCTGCCTTATACAGAGCCAGAACATCTGTCCATCTAGCTCAGCACTCTCTGCTCGGACCGGCAGCAGCTCTCCAGGCTTCCAAACAGGAGGTTTCACCAACCCTACTAAGAGACGTCAGAGTTTGAACCCAGGACCTTCTGTGAGCAAAGCACATGCTCTGCCATCATGATACAGCCCTTCTCATATTATTAAGCCATCTTCAACCAGTGCAATATGTGGAGGGGCAGCTCAGCCAATGATTTCTTTGTTTCGTTTTTTTATGAATGTTCAAGAGTGTCCTTACTTCTTTCCGTGAGATGCTGCAGCTGAGTACAAAGTGATTATCCCTCTTGACACACTTCTTCCCCCCATTCTCCAGCAACTGCTATAACCTCTTCAAACCTTTTTCAGATGGTATGGTTCCCTCCCCCTTTACCCCTCCCTGCATAAGTCTTCACCTTCAGACTTATAATTAGCCTTCACCGACCCAAATCTTTGATTAAACGCCTTTCAAGCTTTTATCTAGCAAGCCTGTTAGCTGGTCCTGGGTTATTGCATTGTACAGCATGTTGATGGATTGAACCAAATCTCTCCCTTTCTTTCTTTTTTCCCCCAGCCCCTTTCCCTCCCCGTTCACTCTGCAGCCATTTCCTCAAGTATTTTGATCCTCCTGGCAAATAGGATGACATTATTGATTTGCTCGGCACTGCAAGTCTGGAGACTCATCTGCAAAAGCATTACTCTTTATTGCTTCAATAATTTCACTTTAGGAGCACAGAGGACTCTTTCTTTATTTATTTTTCCTTTCTCTCTTCCCCCCCCCCCCTCCTCTTTAGTATTTAGTGATGCTTTAAATTTTTTATGTGCTCTCAAGTGAAATATCAGCTGTTTGCAGAAATGCAATAGGATTTATCAGAAATCCAAGTCCCCCTTTAGGTTTTCCGACTGCTTCCAGTCCAAATTATCCGCTCCCTGAAAAGTTCCAGAAATTGAGAGAGGGACAAAGCTAGTCCAGACAGGAAATTGGGGATGAGTGAATACAGTGGTTTCTAATCTCAGATTAATGGAACTCCGCTCACCCCTTTTGGTGTGGCGGCATTGCAGGACGGCAGAGGCTTCACTGGAGCCACGACGAGGGAACTGGAACAGCGGTGCCCTTCCTGATAGGCGGTGGGGGCTTAAGCCCCCTCCACCTATCAGGAACTGGATCCTAGCCTGCACCCGGCTTTGGCTAATGGAGATGCAGGCTGGGGACTAGGGGGTGAAGCCGACAGAGAAGTCGGGCTTCCCTTGGATCCGCCTCTTGCCCATATGAGCAGCCTGCACCTGGGGCACTACCTGTTTGTTCCTTCACCGGGTTTTTCCCCTGCCCACCCACCCTCGGTTGAAGCTGATATCAATGACTTTGCCGTGCCTACGGTGGTCTGAAGGAATGATTGCTGGGTGTGGAGCACACTTCCACCCTCAGACAAAGCCACAGCTGTCTGAACATCATGCCCTCTATCTAACCTTTGCCCTCTTAGTGGTCTGCCGTGCCCTGTCTGTGATCTTTGTCTCCTTCATCATACATTGTTCAAGGGGAAAATGACACAGTGGAAACAGGTGCCAAAATAACTTTGTACCACCCCATGATCTCAGGATTGGAAGATGTATAAAGGTCACAGTCCAAAATGTATCTGACTGGTTTTGCATATTGTGCTAATAAAAGGAGCCTCTACAGAGCTAGCCGGCAGCTTGTCTTGGAGCATACTTGCCAGCTTGCTCCTGCACAGCTCACCTGCATCCAACCTCCTGTCGCCCTCCGTTATTCCTACAGTGGTCACCGTTCTTAAGGGGCTGGGTAGGAATTTGCCCACCGGGCTAATTGGCACTGACCCGGTGGTTTTGCCTACCTCATAGCAATCGTCAGAACTGGTTAGGCATTGGGGATATGCTTTGTTCTGGGTGGAGGGGAGGTTGTAGTCTCTGCCTGCCCCTCCAAACGCCAGGGTATCCCGTTAAAGGGATCCGAGGGGAGGGGCCATGTCCACATGCCCTCCCCCAAACAGCGGTCTCTGCGGGGGTCACCCTATTGCAGGCATGCCCAAACTCACACCTCCAGATGTTTTGGGACTACAACTCCCATCATCCCTAGCTAACAGGACCAGCGGTCAGGGATGGTGGGAACTGTAGTCCCAAAACATCTGGAGGGCCAAGTTTCGGGATGCCTGCCCTATTGGATGTAAGTCTTAGGAACCCCGATCTGGATTGACCACGCGTGACTTCCGGCTGGCGGGCCAGAAGTATTTTGATTGCCCCATGTCTAAACCAAACCTCTTTCATCTGTATTCAATAAGGCTGTGGCCTGTTTGACCCAACAAACCAGTCTCATTGGTCTTTTATTTGCGTGGTTTGGGGTATGGGAATCCTATGCCTGGTCCTGCAAGTAACAGTTACTGAACACTGGTGTTCCACTTTGGAAATTTTTGTTTGTTTGTTTGTTTGTTTGTTTGTTGCATGTATACCCCATCTTTTCCTCCAAGGAGCTCCTGGTGGTGTCCCTGTTTCTCCCCCTCCTTATTGCTTCAAAAAGTTCAGAGTAGGTAAGTTGACCTTTAAATGTGAACAGATGCCTCCCCAGGGCAGTCTTTAGCATATGTGCCACCGGAGTGCAAAGATCTGCCCAGCGCCCCCAAATTTAGTTTAGCCTCCCCCAAATTAACTTTTTTTGGGAGCAGGGAAGCCAAAATTGTTGACCTGGGGGGGGGCAAACTCAAAGTTTGGGGGGAGGGAAATTGCTCACCTGTAACAACGACGCAGCAGAAATAACTGCTTTTGTTTCCTGACTAGTTGGGAATATTTAACACTAAGGAGTAACAGAGGGATGGGGGGGGCGAGAACTTTTGCTCTATTGCTTTTCACTGCCGCCGACCGCGAGGGACCAGTATACTGTAGGTATACATTTGGGGCGCCCCAGAATTTGGCGCCCAGGTGCCCCGCCCCACTTGCACCCTGGGTAAAGACGGCCCTGTGTCTCCCCCATGCCAAATGCATGAACTGACAGTGAAATCCAATGCACATTTACTCAGAAGTAAGTACTCCTAGGGAAAGATGTATAGCAGGGAATGAGAACCCATCCTCTATAAAGGACCATTGACCCATGGGGGAAATCGATCATGGAGGGTGCAACCAGAGCAAAGAGGAATGGAGGCAGCAGTCTCTATCTGTGTGTGTCTGTTTCTCTATATTGCATGGAATTAGGACCACATTAAATTTCGCCGAAGGTCACATGTACCAGACGGGGTGCAAGCTCCTCAGCCTAGTTACAGCCTTATATCAAATGTGTCGTTCTGTTCATGAAGCCTCTCCACTTGGACACTGGCACTCTCACAAGGTCACACACTCCCTCCCCAGTCACATCCCCTCTCTCTAGGTCACAATTTTCATTGGCCCTACCTTTCACCTTCCTTGGGTGTTGTTTCCTTACTGAAGACGGATATTGGCAGGCTGGGACGTGTACAGAGGAGGGCAACCAAGATGATCATGGGTCCAGAAACCAAGCCTTATGAGGAACGGATGAAGGAGCTGGGTATGCTTAGCCTGGAAAAGAGGAAACTGAGAGGAGATATGAAAGCCACCTTCAAATATCTCAAGGGCTGTTGCATGCAGGATGGAGCAAGCTTGTTTTCTTCTGCTCCGGAAGGTAGGACTGGAACCGATAGATTCAAGTTACAAGAAAGGAGATTCCAACTCAAAATCTGGAAGAACATTCTGACAGTAAGAGCTGTTTGACAGTGGAATGGTCTCCCTCAGGAGGTTGTGGACTCTCCTTCATCAGACGTTTTCAAGCAGAGGTTGGATGGCCATTTGCCAAGGATGTGTTAGTTGAGATTCCTGTATTGCAGGGGGTTAGACTAGATGACCCTTGGTGTCCCTTCCAACTCTACAATTCTATGATTTCAAATGTGTCATTTAACTCTGATAATGCCTCTTGCCAATCAGGATGGATGACAGAGGTGTGTGTGTGTGTGTGTAGAAACTAGCCAACGGTACAAAGGTAAAAATTATATACCTTCCTCCTTCCACTTTTGACTCTGGCAATGCCTACCAATGGCATGTGGCCCCTGGAAAGTTGCCCAGAACAAAATGTGGCCCTTGGGTGACTTCTCTTAAAGGCAGGACTGATTACACTACAGAACGGGGGGTGGGGGTCTAAATCTGAAGATGTTATGATGCTTGTACAACATATGTTCTTGAGTCTCCCTGAAAGCAAAATCAATGATTTTGTTAAGCCACAAGCATGCTGGTAGCTTAAGTAAAGGTTTATCTGCATTCTTCATACTTTATACATTTGCTCATTCCCAGTCCATGCTCAGAAACAGCTTCCCTGGTTGGGTTCAAGGCACTTTTGAGTCAACTGGTACAACAGCACTGCATTGGTTTGGGGCATTTGGCCAAAAGAGCATGGGAGAGAGAGATCAAACTGCAGCAGAAACTGACAACAATTAGGTAAGACGATGGAGGACATTGTGAAATACCTTTGTCCACCAAAAAGTGTCTGTGTGTAATTATTAAACATGGGAAAATCTGGTAGCCCAGGATTCAGTTCAGAAGAGGGAAATGCTTTGCTTTCAACTAGCAAATGTCTCCGATACATATTTTGAAGTTCTTAAGCCGAGCAAGCTTCTGTGAAAAGTAATCATCCAACCTTCATGGAGAAAATCACAGAGCATGGAAGAAACGTAATTAAGTTCCTCAGAAACTGCTATCTTTGAGCCCTTCCCAGCGCGTTCTAAGAAATCGGCTGGTGTTGCTAGAAGATACAGTATCTGGACAAGACACCACATCAGGGGCATAAAGTAGCACAAAACTTTGCAGGGGTGCAGGGTAACAGCTTGGGTCACCAAAACCCTCCTCCCTCAACCCAACTGAATCCCACTTCTTGAACCCACTCACAATTGTTTGGTAAGCATCTCTCATAGAACTACAGGTCTCTCTATATGCCCTTCAGAACTTTCCCTAAGCCACACCTACTATCAAAGCCACACCTCCTTTTCCCAAACCACACCCCTCTCAGTTGTCTTGATGGAGGATAGAGAGGGGTGTGTGCAGAAAGTAATCTAGAATTTGATAAGAGACTGACTATGGCGGGGGGGGGGGGGTTAAGAGCGTATCAGCCAGTGCAGAGGTTTTAACAAAAGTGTCATCAACAGTCTAGCCACTGCTTTCTGTGCTAGCTGGAGTTTCAAGCTACCTGCCTTTCAATACAGCGAAAATGATAACATTTGTTGCTTTCATTGGGCTTCTCTGAACTCACCAGTGAGCTAGAGAGCAGCCTTGCCAGTCTGACCAGTATTTTTGGTGATATGCTCCAATGCCAGTTGGATATGTGGTGAACTCGTAAAGTCTTCCTTCCACAAACCTGAAGGCTTAAACTACTATTATTCTCCGTAACTTCTGGTTTTCTATGGCTACATTCACACCCTACATTTAGAGCACTACGACACCACTTTAAAGAGTTATAGTTTCCCCCAAAGAATTCTGGGAACTGTAGTTTGTTAAGGGTGCTGAGGGCTGTTAGAATACCCATATTTCCTTCCTAGAGCTACAGTTTGCAGAGTGGTTTAACAATCAATGCCTCTCCAATAACTCTGGGAGGAGGAATAGGGGTATCCTGACAACTTTCAGCATCCTTAAACTACAAATCCCATGATTCTTTGGGGGAAGCCATGACTGTTTAAAGTGGTGTCACTGTTCTTTAAATGTATGATGTGTGTGTGATTTAGATGCAATGATTACACTCTTACTTTCTTTGCATGGAAAAGCAATGCACATCTGAGCCCTTGCTAGCAGTTTGCAGTGGTAGACACAAGTTTATGTCCCCCTCTGAGAGACAGTTCTCAGACAAGGCCCTGACTCTAAGGATGCCCTCCATTTCTTTTTGACCCAGTAGGTCTATTTAAAAAAAAAAAGAGCCCAGGGTCCCATCACTCAACAGGTGCATATGTGATACCTAAAATTAGATTGAGTCAATCAAGGACCAAGAAGGTTATTCCGCCTATAAATTAGATCCTTGGGGTAACTTACCAGGAACTTGGATGAGAGCTCATTAACAATCTGTCCGTCGCATGCTGCATGCACAACATCAAAAAGTCCTCTGCTAAACACAACTTGATTAAATCTCCTGCATTCTCTCCAACCTTCATCGACTTTGGAACTCAGATTCCGGTCCCAAGCTACATGGGCAGATTATAGCAAGTTATCCTGGACAAGGCTAGATGGATACAGATCCGTACTGAGGGTCTCTTGTGCCCTTGGTAAGGAGTAGTACTGGCACATACAGCCTGCAATAGCAACATGTGTGCATCCCAGGTAAATGAGGGTCTTGTTTCCCCGTGAGACTGCCAGAGGGGGCAGGGAAATGAGGGGCGCATGCACAGGTACTCTGAGGCTTCAGGGTAACAAATGGCCCATCACTCCATGAGAGCCAGTGTGGTATAGTGGTTAAGAGCCGTAGACTCGTAATCTGGGGAACCAGGTTCGTGTCTCTGCTCCTCCACATGCAGCTGCTGGGTGACCTTGGGCCAGTCACACTTCTCTGAAGTCTCTCAGCCCCACTCACCTCACAGAGTGTTTGTTGTGGGGGAGGAAGGGAAAGGAGAATGTTAGCCGCTTGGAGACTCCTTCGGGTAGTGATAAAGCGGGATATGAAATCCAAACTCTTCTTGTTCTTCTTCTTCCCCTTTTTGGCCAGCTATTTATGTTTGTAGCCAAGCTGGCAGAGGGGAGAAACTCACTGCTTCTCACAGAAGCAAGAGCAGCCTTATGACCTGCTAGCTCTTCTCTGAGAAAAGTTTCTCTCTTTGGGCTGTGCACCTTCTCTCTGAGGCAACCACCTCCTCTTCACCTGGCCAGGTGAGCAAAGTGCTTCTTCCAGGCACGGTTCTTCACTGGTCTGGCTCCTTCAGAGAAGGGGAAAGCCTGCCTGTGGGCAAGGAAACAGCCCCTCCACAATATACATTATGCGTTATACATAGGGTTGCCTCTGAAGACACTTCGGAAACTTCAGCTGGTGCAGAATTCAGCGGCCAGGTTGCTCACCGGAGCAAGACGGTTTGAGCATATTACACCAATCCTGGTCCAACTGCACATGCTACCAATTAGTTTCCAGGCCCAATTCAAAGTGCTGGTTTTGACCTATAAAGCCTTAAACGCCTCAGGACCGCAATGCCTCAAGGACCGCCTCTTTCCATATGAACCTACCCAGACCCTGAGATCATCTTCTGAGGCCCTCCTTCATGTGCTGTCTCCTTGAGAGGTCTGGAGGGTTACAAGAACCAGCCTTCTCTGTAGTGGCTCCCCATCTGTGGAATGCTCTCCCCAGGGAAGTTCGCCTGGCGCCTTCATTATACACCTTTAGGTCCCAGGCAAAAACGTTCCTTTTTAAACAGGCCTTTGGTTGATTTGATTGATAGCCTATGCCCTTTTAAAAGGTGTTTTTTGGAGGGTGGGGTTATTGGGTTGTCCTTTTTATTTTTATTCTGTATTTTGTGGTTTTATATCTTGATTTATTCTGTGAGCCGCCTTGAGACCCCCGGGTATAGGGTGGTAAAAAAAACACCAGGAGGCTCAGAATCATGTTTACACTTCCAGAGTTAACACTAAATACAGTGGTACCTTGGGTTAAGAACTTAATTTGTTCTGGAGGTCCGTTCTTAACCTGAAACTGTTCTTAACCTGAGGTACCATTTTAGCTAATAGGGCCTCCCACTGCTGCCGCACCGCCACCACGCAATTTCTGTTCTCATCCTGAAGCAAAGTTCTTAACCGGAAGTATTATTTCTGGGTTAGTGGAGTGTGTAAGCTGAAGCGTCTGTAACCCGAGGTACCACTGTACATTGCTTCTGGTACATGAGAAACCCTAGCCACTAGAGGACCATTTGTGTGCTTGGCTTTTTAGACTCGTCTACCCTTGTACTGAAGGGACACGGGTGGCGCTGTGGGTTAAACCACAGAGCCTAGGACTTGCCGATCAGAAGATCAGCGGTTCGAATCCCCGCGACGGGGTGAGCTCCCGTTGCTTGGTCCCTGCTCCTGCTAACCTAGCAGTTCGAAAGCACATCAAAGTGCAAGTAGATAAATAGGTATCGCTCTGGCGGGGAGGTAAACGGCGTTTCCGTGTGCTGCTCTGGTTTGCCAGAAGCAGCTTAGTCATGCTGGCCACATGACCCCGAAGCTGTCTGCAGACAAAACGCCGGCTCCCTCAGCCTATAGAGTGAGATGAGCGTGCAACCCCAGAGTCGGTCACGACTGGACCTAATGGTCAGGGGTCCCTTTACCTTTACCTTTACCCTTGTACTATCTGAAACTGAATTGGTTGCCAGATATGAGGTTGGGTCATCTCCTACCCCACTAATAGTCTCAGTGCTGCCCTTGTAGATCTCAGCAGGTAGGACAAAGCTAGAATCAGTTGTCTCTGCTTACCATTGGCTCTGCCTAAGAGTTGTCTCCCTGCCTTCTGCCCCTACCATTCCCAATAGTCACGAGCCACCACTGCAGGACTGTGTGTGCCACACAAGCTGTGCATCTATGAAAGGGAGATTCAAACGCCCGTCTCATCATCTTGTCCTTGACCTCAAAAGCAAAACGTCTTGCGCCAGCCTGCAACCCTGAACGCGTTCTCTTTTCTCAGCCTGCTAATCTAATCTATTAACATCACCGCATCTTAAAGAAAGCCATTTCACCTGTCAAATTATGCACCCTCCGCGCAGCTCACCAAATAAACTGTTTGACTTTCATTGCTGGAGGGTTCATGAATATAAACAAAAGTATCGGGAGGGCCAAGGGAAAACACCCCACCCCACCCCACCACCGCCAAACCACCCCCACCCCCAATAATTTCTGTGGATGCATTAGTGAGCTGGCGCTTCTGCTAAATCAAAGCACGCCACAGTTTTGATTGGCGTTTAATAGAGATTTTGTGGCCTGCAGGAGTAAAGAGAGAAAAGAGAGAGAGAGAGAGAAAGGAAACTAACCATGTTTAATAATTCAAGAGAACTTGATGCGTTTCATTATTACTCAAAAGCTAATTACCGCTTTTCCACCACAACCCTGCTTTGCATTATAAATAAAGTGTGTTCAGCAAACATCACTCAGTGGAAAATGCAGTAAGGAATGTCCAGCCAGGGTCCCTTTAGAAAATAAGGGGCAGGTGTCCTTTTCAAGGAAAGTATCTCTGCATTATATAATGATGGGCTGGCTTGCAACTGGGATTGGCAAAATTCAGCTCTTTTCCACACAAACTAATCATAAAACAGTTCAGAGGTCATTAAGCCCTCTGATCTACAACTAGACATGAGTGAACTGGTCGATTTTAGTTGTTGACTTCTTATTCCCCGCTTCGCTTAAGCTTACTTCTTCATATCAGTTTTTGATTGATTGGGGTTTTTAAATGTCCTCATGAAACTTCATCATTGCTTTAATGCAAATTTCTCTTAATAGATAAGAGGCCCCCCCCACCCCCACCCAGCCAGATCAAGCCAATGGCCCATCTAGCAGGATTTGACATCTTTCCACAGGGCCTGCAAGACAAAGCTGTTCCGCCAAGCCTTTCGCCAGGGCATAGCCTGACCCCCTCCTTTGGCAATTTTCTCAGAACTCTACCCAATGGTTGCCTTCAATTTGATTTGAAGTATTTTATTTTTTATTTTTAATGAAATGATTTTAAAATGTTGTCTTATATTATTGTTGTTAGCAGCCCTGGGCCCAGCTTCAGCTGGGGAGGGCGGAATATAAATAAAAAATTATTATTATTTATTTAGTCCAGCAACCTGTTCTCACAGTGGCCACCTAGATGCCTTTGGGAAACCCACAAGCAGGACTGAAGCACAAGAGCACGCTCCCCTTCTCCATGAATTCGTCAAATCCTCCACCCAAGCTGGCAGCCCTCACTGCCTCCTGTGGCAGTGAATTCCATAGTTTAACTATGTGCTGTATGAAGATGTGCTTCCTTTCTTCTGTCCCAAATCCTCCTTCATTCAGCTTCACGTGATTTCGACAAGTTCTATTGTTATAAGAGAGGGAGAAGAAGAAAATCTAGCCACCTTCTCTACTCCTCCCATATTTTATCAGCACAACAACCTCGTGGGGGTCCCTGAGGGATGCACCCAGTGAGCTTATAGCTGAGTCAAGCCTTGGTCTCCGATATCTGAGTGTGAACCAATCCTTCTGAAACTCTAGCCACCTCCACACACTGGCTTTCAGTAGGATAGTCCCTTCCGAAGAATGTACAGTGGGACCTCGGGTCACAGACGCTTCAGGTTACAGATGCGTCAGGTTACAGACTCCGCTAACCCAGAAATAGTACCTCGGGTTAAGAACTTTACCTCAGGATGAGAACAGAAATCACATGGCAGCGGGAGGCCTCATTAGCTAAAGTGGTACCTCAGGTTAAGAACAGTTTCAGGTTAAGAACAGACCTCCGGAACGAATTAAGTTCTTAACCCGAGGTACCACTGTATACTTTTTGCAGACTGGTCTCTAGGGTCATCACAAGAAGGCCTTCTTTTTTTTTAGCTGGAACTCAGCGGAACTGAGTTTTGCCACCTTTTTTTTTTTTGATGCATTCCAGCTCAACAACAGATAGGTAGCCGTGTTGGTCTGCCATAGTCAAAACAAAAAAAATTCCTTCCAGTAGCACCTTAAAGACCAACTAAGTTAGTTCTTGGTATGAGCTTTCGTGTGCATGCACACTTCTTCAGATACACTGAAACAGAAGTTTCCAGACCCTTCTATATAGTGAGAAGGTGGGGAGGGGTATTACTCAGAAGGGTGGTGGGAATGGGTGATTGGCAGATAGCTGTGATGAGCCTGTTGACGACTCTTAACGACTGCAATAGGTCTTACAGGAAAAAGCAAGGGGTGAGAAGGTGAAAAATGGCTTTGTCATGTATAATGAGATAAGAATCCAAGGTCTTTGTTCAGACCAGGACTCTCCATGGTTTTAAGTTTGGTGATAAGTTGCAATTCAGCAGCTTCTCTTTCCAGTCTATTTCTGAAATTCCTTTGTAGTAAAACAGCTACTTTGAGATCTTGTATAGAATGTCCTGGGAGATTGAAGTGTTCTCCTACTGGTTTCTCTGTCTTGTGATTCCTGATGTCTGATTTATGTCCGTTTATTCTTTGGCGTAAGGTCTGGCCTGTTTGTCCAATATAGAGAGCTGAAGGACACTGTTGGCATTTGAGAGAACTTGCTGCAAGACAGACCCAAAAAAGAAAATAACAGAACACCTCTAGTCATCACATACAGCTCCCAAGTTAAAACAGTACAACGCATCATCAGAGATCTACAACCTCTCCTGGACAATGACAGTTCTCTTTCTCAAGCTCTGGGAGGAAGACCTTTCATTGCCTACAGACAGCCACCCAATCTTAAACAACTCCTAACCCACAATAATACTACAACCAGACCTAACACGGACACTGGCACCAGAGCCTGCAATAAACCCAGATGCCAACTTTGCTGCCACATACACCCGGACAACACCATTACTGGCCCCAACAACATCACACATACCATCTCGGGACTATTTAATTGCTCATCGTCTAACATTGTGTATGCAATCAAATGCCAACAGTGTCCTTCAGCTCTCTATATTGGACAAACAGGCCAGACCTTACGCCAAAGAATAAACGGACATAAATCAGACATCAGGAATCACAAGACAGAGAAACCAGTAGGAGAACACTTCAATCTCCCAGGACATTCTATACAAGATCTCAAAGTAGCTGTTTTACTACAAAGGAATTTCAGAAATAGACTGGAAAGAGAAGCTGCTGAATTGCAACTTATCACCAAACTTAAAACCATGGAGAGTCCTGGTCTGAACAAAGACCTTGGATTCTTATCTCATTATACATGACAAAGCCATTTTTCACCTTCTCACCCCTTGCTTTTTCCTGTAAGACCTATTGCAGTCGTTAAGAGTCGTCAACAGGCTCATCACAGCTATCTGCCAATCACCCATTCCCACCACCCTTCTGAGTAATACCCCTCCCCACCTTCTCACTATATAGAAGGGTCTGGAAACTTCTGTTTCAGTGTATCTGAAGAAGTGTGCATGCACACGAAAGCTCATACCAAGAACTAACTTAGTTGGTCTTTAAGGTGCTACTGGAAGGAATTTTTTTTGTTTTGTTCCAGCTCAACAACTTAGGGTTGTTTGTCAAAAGCTCCTGCGCCTATTTTTCTAGGAAAAGAAGCACTGATCACTAGTCACATCCACTGTACATACATACATATATATATCCATCCCTTGGTGCAACCAGGGGTCCAGTTTTTATTTGTATAATAAAAGCAAAGAGCTCTGCTTTCTTGGCAGCGGGAATAAATTGTGCTAAAGTAAACACGTTCCTATGAGCTGGCTTAATTGATTTGAAGTGCAGAAGCAGGGATGGGGAGGAAGATTTTGCCAGCTAATAACAAAACAGCGTTTGTAAATCGACATTGGGATACAGTTGAGCAGGTAGTTCCTGTAGAGCAGTTCTTGTAGGGGGCCACATTCAGGGCAACCGAGGGGGGGCATTTTACAGCTGGGCATTTTACAGTTGTACTGTAGGCTAGTTTCTATACACTCAGAGAAAGGGAGTAGGGTTGCCATACATCTGGAATTTCCTGGACGTATCTGGAATACTGCAGCCACAAGCAGTGTCCGGGCGGAAATCAGCTAAATGTCCAGGAAAATCCAGGTGTATGGCAACCCGTGTCAGCAGTGTTGTTTTTGCTGATTTTCCTCAGAAATAGCTCAAAAACGTCCAATTTCATTGTGATTTTGCAAAAAAAGGCTCAACAACTTTTCTGTCCGGATTTTCACTTTTTGAAATATGGAAACCCTGAAAGAGAGGTATGTATCCCTTTCCATCTACCATCTAGACAAGCAGGAGGAATGGTCAGAGTTCAGGGATACATTCCAGCCAGACACAAAAACACCCAAGAAGAGTGCAAAGCAGGGCCAGTGAAAGGGGTTCCCTACTGGCGGGGTGTTAGTATAATTCATTTTACATTGAAATGGAAAAATATCTTTAATAATAATAATAATAATAATAATTTATTACTTATACCCCGCCCATCTGGCTGGGTTTCCCCAGTCACTCTGGGCGGCTTCCAACAAGAGATTAAAAATATATTAAAACATTAGTCATTAAAAACTTCCCTAAACTCTGTATGTGTATTGCTGAAGGTTTAGCATGGAAAATTCCACTGAAGCCAAGAAGAGCGCTCTGGGTACCAGATAGGTTAATGATTAACTGTTAATGTATCTCTGCTCTGCTCTCTCACATGGTGTTTACCTTTAGATCACTTGTGAGAGGTATTCAGCTGCAAATCACCATCTTGGCAGTAGGGGTTTGATACTTCAAAACTGCAAGGTTTTTAGCGGGGGCAGTTAGAATAAGAATTGACGTAAACCTCCCAAATGTATCTTGTATAGTCAAGTTTTCACCTCTGTCTTCCGTACATTTTGTTTTATTGCTATGGCTAGTGACTAATGCAAATATTCTTCTTTTTCTTTGATTCTTTTTCTGAAAGCCACCAAAGACAAAGGTGTGCTAATGAGGTCTGTTCTGGAGAGAAAACAGCCTCCAGGCTAATGGAGTCTGTGAGAGAGACAGAGCTATGTCTGTCAGCTCTGATTAGAAGTTATTCCATATTTGTAGGAAAGTGAGACTATGCTTGGACAGGCATGTGAATATATGCAACTATTTCGAAGTATCATTAATTGTTTCTGTACCTGTTTGAAGAAAGTTCAGTTAGTAAAGCTTTGGAACAATATTTTTGGCCTGAACCATTTCTATTCCAAGAAGAGTCCATTTTTATTCATCCTACTGCTTCAGGCTGCACAGTATTAATATCTGCAATAGAGCGTTGCCCATGGAGTGTTCCCTACCCCTACTGTAAAGCCAGACTGGCAACTGGTCCAGGGCTAGACAGGTATTCTGTGCAACAGCAAAGAGAATTATCATGGGAGTGGCGGAGACACCACGGGGTGTTGCCTAGTTGGCAGTGACCTGAGGCAAGGCCTTCTTAATGGTGGCTCTTCATTTGTGAAATGCCTGTGAGGTGTGTCTGTCTGCCTCCCTCATTGTTGGCTTTCAGCGAACACCTTTCCACTTCCTCAGGCATTTGATGTGTGAAATAAACTATTCCCAGAAACACTGAAATCACAGGTTGAGAGAGTGCGTTTTAACTGTTTTAAGCTTATTAATTGTTTTTATAAACCTAATAATAATAATGCCGTGTTTGTCACAAGGAAGGTTGAGATATAAATTAAATTCTTCTTCATTAACTTTCAAATAACATAATTAAGCAATACATCTCTGTAAACAATGTACACAAGTAAAATAAATCAAAAACAAATCATCTACAAAGCAAATACATCAAGACACAGCATTGGAGCACAACACAATTACAAAATCTCATAAATATTACAAAATAATATGGCAACTATTACTTGGCACATACATTTTACAAGTAAAATTATGCCGGGAAGCTCAGACGCCTTTCAAGTCCCTTGTTCAAACCGTGAAAAAATTGCTTTAGAGATTGCAATGGTTAGTCACACGTAGAACTTGCCCAGCTGCTTGAACATTTCCCAGAAAAGGCATTTGTGTTTCATCTCAGCAAAAGGAGAATACTGCAGCGCTGTTATAACAGAGCTTGTCTTCAATTTCCCTCTGGCTTTCATTAATTTCTCACTGCCTTGTTAAGGTCACTGGCAACCAAGCAATTTCTCCCCCTAATAATGCTTTATTACCCCAAATTCCAGGTGACTGGAAAGGATGGGGTTTTTTATTTTAAAAAAACGCACATGCAGTGTTACATAATTTAGAATTTGATTTTGTAGGCAAAGGGGGGGGGGGTGCTGATTCCTTCCCCCTTTATTGTACTTTGTATAAATGCCAAAGCTGCACATTTAATTTGTACAACTAATGTTCTGCTGTGAGAATACTCTATGGGAAGTGGTAGAGACAGAAGCAGAAGATTTACTGGGAACAGGCACTCTGAATCGCTTGGGTTTTGCATCTGTTAATGATGGGGGTTCAGTTTAGGTGGTTCGTTTAAGACGGAGGGGAAGCAATGCATCATTTGGTTCCAGTGAATGAAGGTGCAAAAATCAGCCTTCATTGCTTCTGTAAAATGATGGAGCTATAGGGAACCTTGGGGATCATCTAGTCTGACCCCTGAATCAGTGTAGGAAATCCAGAGATGGAGCATTCCTAGCAAATGGTTGCAGAGCCTCTGTGCCACAGTTCTCATTGTCAAACCGCTCTTACTGCCAGGAAGCTTTCCCCCAATATTTATTGTATTTTATTTCACAGAATGCATATACAGTGCTACCTTTGGATATGATTGGGAGCTGCTCCGGAGCCCCGTTCGCATCCTGAAGCGAGCACAACCCACGTCTGCACATCTGCATGTGCGCGGGTCACGATTTGCCGCTTCTGCGCATGCGTGTGACGTCATTTTGAGCTTCTGCGCATGCTCGAGCAGCAAAACCCAGAAGTAACGCATTCCGTTATTTACGGGTCACTGCAGAGTGCAACCCAAAAGCGCTCAACCTGAAGCAACTTCAATCCGAGGTATGACTGTACTGCTTGTTTAATTATTATTTAAAACAGACCAATGGAAAACAATCAAAAGATTGCACATACCCAGATCCCAGCTGCTGGCAAAGGGCATTCTCAGTTGCTGGTTCCAGGAGACTCCAGCTGCAGTTTGGGGTCTTCAACTCGTGGAATGTCTGGTTCCTCTTCTAAGAACTCAGTGTCTAAGCTTGGCATTAGGACAGAAAGGAAGAAGGAATACAAGGGACTGCTGGGAGACGAAGGGACTGCGGCACTTACAAATATGGGGTTCTTTTCATTTGCTTTCCCCCATCACATTCCCACACTCATTAAGAACAGGGCACCTTTAAAACATGCCCGTTTATCGGGGACCTTCTCATGCAGGTGGCGCTGTGGTCTAAACCACTGAGCCTCTTGGGCTTGCCAATCAGAAGGTTGGCGATTTGAATCCGTACAACGGGGTGAGCTCCTGCTGCTCTGTCCCAACTCCTGCCAACCTAGAAGTTCGAAAGCACGCCAGTTCAAGTAGATAAATAGGTACCACTGCGGCGGGAAGATAAACGGAGTTTCCATGCGCTCTGGCTTCTGTCACGGTGTTCCGTTGTGCCAGAAGCGGTTTAGTCATGCTGGCCACATGACCTGGAAAACTGTCTGTGGACAAATGCCAGCTCCCTCGTCCTGAAAGCGAGATGAGCACCACAACCCTATTGTCGCCTTTGATTGGACTTAACCGTCCAGGGCTCCTTTACCTTTACCTTCTCATGTAGACACAACACAGAAATGACACTAAAGTTCTTGTGCCCCTTCTTACACAAGCCTTCCTCAGAAGAAGTGATGCCATACCTAGTCGCTTCAGCATCTGGAGCTGGAGAGGCTGCAGCAACAAATCTGGCAGCATTATAAATAAAGCTGCCTTCCTCCTACACTCGTTGCTCCTTCAGACACTGTGCTGAAGACGGCAGGACACAAATTGGGCCGTGGGGAATGCGGTTGTGCCTTGTATTACTCAAGAGGATTAACAGTGCTAGAAAGGGGTCTAGCAGGTGTAGTGACGATAAGAAGAAATGTTGCAGTCCGGCATTTTGTTTCAATAAATCCACGCTGTCTCATCTACAATACCTGGGCTTAATTAAAGGCTGTTGTCGTTTTGCTTTGCCTCTAGTTTGTAGCTTACCTATTTGCCTGAGTCAACTCAAGGAACCAGGAGAGCAGGGGAAAGCAACCTCAAACCCTGTAGGTTGTATCCATCAGTTTCTCTCGGTTTCCCATTTTTTCCCATCTTAAGTTCGGTTCACATCAGCCTGCGGCCCTCCAAGTCTTTGTTTCCAGCCCTCTTGAGTCTCCCCAAGCCACACCCACTCTCTCCAGATTACATTCCTCAGTGTTATGTACTGAAGTTCTCACCCTGGGCCAGCAGGGGGATACTGTAGATAGTTATGCAAATGAAGGATCGAAAGTGACGTTCAGTGATTGGATAGTTTTAGAAAGTTGTTACAGTAACGTGGTACTGGAGCTCTATATAAGCAGGCTGACTGAGCCCTTCAGTTCAGTTCTGTCCTGGCCTGTGAATAAACAAGAGCTGTTTGAAGAATCGCTGTGTCGTCTGATATGTTCACCCACAACTTAACACTCAGCATCCCAGCCTTGCACTCACCTGGACTGCCTTACCTGGCTAGAATGCATCCCTCTCACTAGCCTGGAAGGGGGAACGAGAGGGAGTTGGAGCATGTGTAGAAATGGACTTGCTGTGCAAAAATAAAGGTGTACCTCCATTTCTCTGCCCACTTTTGCCTCTGGCCCTGCCCACCCCTGGCATGTGGCCCTCAGAGTGGTTGCAGAGGAGGTTGAAAAAAGTGGTTGAAAAAAGTAACTGTATTCCCAATATAGGAAAAAGGGAGAGAGAAATTCTCATGTTGGGATTTTAGTGGTGTTTGTCTTACTTTCAAAGTGGCCCAAAGATGTTTGGGGATGCCTTTTATTTCATTTAACAACTAATTTATCTGGTGTTCTGCATTCTGCAGCTTTCCCAGGTTCCTGTGCTTCCTTAAAAAACCCCAAGACTATTATGTCCTCAGCTGAGCTTTCCTAGACACACGAGAAGATGGAGAAATCGCCTTTTTAAAAGTGCAGTCTTTCTGCTTTCAAAGAAATCAGTGTGGGGTTTAAAAGGTGGAAAAGGAAAAAGTCCCTTAAAAGGAAAACCAACGAGTGTACCAATTTCAAGAGCTCAGAAGGTAGGCTCTCTAGATGTTGCTGGACTAAAACATCCATCATCCGCAGGCAGATTAGCCTATTGCAGTTATTAATATTGTGCAACTTGAAGCAATTGGATAAATAAAAACTGACTTCTCTTGGAATTAAATGATCCAGACCAAAATATGTTTTCAAAGCTTTACTAACAGAACTTTCTTCAAAGCCGAACATAAAACAACAATGATACATCCAAATAGTTGCATAAAATCGCATGCTTGTCCAAGCACAGGTTCAGTTTCTTTAAAATATAAAGTACTATTTATAATCAGAGCTGACAAACAAAGCTCTTTCTCTCCCATAGACTCCATTTGCCTGCATTCCAACCCAAGGCTGTTTTTTCTCCTGGAGAGACTCAGAAGCACAATTTTTGTCTTGGGTAGCGTGAGAACAAAAAGAACAAAGACTAACTCCCCAAGATGTCAATTTGCAAGAGAATACCTCTCACATGATCTAAAGTTAAACACTAGCAGTTAAACAGCCTCGGCCCTGTATACCTGAAGGAGCATCTCCACCCCCATTGTCCAGCCCAGACACTGAGGTCCAGCACTGAGGGCCTTCTGGCGGTTCCCTCGCTGAAGTGAGGTTACAGGGAACCAGGCAGAGGGCCTTCTCGGTAGTGGCACCTGCCCTGTGGAACGCCCTACCAGCAGATATCAATAAGCAACTATTTTACTTTTAAAAGACAACTGAAGGTGGCCCTGTTTAGGGAAGTTTTTAATGTTTGATGCAGTATTGTTTTTAATATTCAGTTGGAAGCTGCACAGAGTGACTGGGGAAACCCAGCCAGATGGGTGGGGTATAAATAATAAATTATTATTATTATTATTATTATTATTATTATTATTATTATTATACCTGTCAGATACTCAGAGAGTTCGTCTTACCTTCAATTGAATTTCCCATGCCCCCTTAGCAATGCACATACAGACCGTATACAAAATTATTTTCCATTCCAACATAAAATTAAACATTTATACTTAACATAGCCGAGGGTCAGATATGATGGGAGTTGTAGTCTTATAACAGCTGGAGACCTAAGGAGACCTAAGGTTGAAGAGGCATTGAATTAACTTCTGAACTGATTCCTCCTCTGCAGCAACCCAATTTCTGTGATTTGGCTTGAGAGAGCAGCAAGTACAAGCCTCCGGGTTAAGGGCCCCCTAGAGAAAGATAAAAAGCTTGCGGGAGTGCCAGTTGCCAAGGCTGAATGATCCATCTTGCTGCAAAAGAAACTGTCAGGTTTCATTCTGCCCTTGCAAAATGGGCAGTTTTGTTTTTATGTGTGAGCTCCAATTTGGGAAGGACACTGTTCTGATGTTTCTAGACAGACCGGGAATTCAGATGCAAGATCTGAAAAGGCAAAATAAATGGATCCCCAGAGCTTGTTTTTATCAAAGTTCCCCCTTTAACACACAGTAGGAATACAACACTTATACAACAAGATGTAGACCAGGCCATCTCCAGCCTTTCTAGATCTGAGACCCAACTTTCATCCCAGCTAGCTGATGGGCCGCAGAGAGTCCCGCTTTTAATTAATTTAAAACTTTTCAGTTTTATTTTTTGAAAATGCAGGTGTATCTGAGGTAGAAACAGGTATCACTAAAAAAAAAGTGTATTACCAAAACATTATACAAAACACACATCTCAGACACAGATTTATCACAATCATCTATTTTGAAGGTGGAAGATTACTTGGAGATCATCTCATCCAGGAGTGGAGAAGCTCAGGTCCAGGAGCAAAATGTGCCCCTCAGACCTCTTTAGTTGGCTGCATCCTCCTTGCATATCTGGAATGTGCTTTGGGAGGCCACAGTATTCAAAGCTTCCCTCTTGAGCATTCCAATTACTAGAAACAACCTAGGCCTCTGGCTCCTTGCTGAACCTGCTGAACTTCTTTCTGGATTACATTTTGAACCTCAACTGATTCTCTGTGCTTAACCTTGGCTTGTTGAGATTACACTACACCTTGAACCCTGCTCTCTTGGGTAAGTGTTTTAGGAAAAGTTTGTGTCCTCCTTGGACTGAGGGCACCCGCTGGATGCGGGTGGCTCTGTGGTCCAAATCACCGAGCCTCTTGGGCTTGCCGATCAGAAGGTTGGCGGTTCGAATCCCCACGAGGGGGTGAGCTCCCATTGCTCTGTCCCAGCTCCTGCTGACCTGCAGTTCGAAAGCACACCAGTGCAAGTAGATAAATAGGTATTGCTGTGGCAGGAAGGTAAACGGCGTTTCCGTGTGCTCTGGTTTCCATCACAGTGTTCCGTTGTGCCAGAAGCGGTTTAGTCATGCTAGCCACATGACCCGGAAAGCTGCCTGTGGACAAACGCCATTCCCTCAGCCTGAAAGTGAGATGAGCACCGCACCTCATGGCCTTTGGTTTGGACTCAATCTGACCCTTGTGTTTCCCCTCCCCTTATGGTTTTGATTTATGGGCTACTTTTAAAATGAATCGTCACGCTGGCCACGTGACCCAGAAGTGTCTTCGGACAGCGCTGGCTCCCGGCCTCTTAAGCGAGATGAGCACGATGTCAGCATCGCCCTTGAGCCAGTGTACCAACTGGACTCATGCACCTCAACCCCGACTGGGCTAGGCGAGCTGGGTAGCACTGCCAGAGACCACCTTTCTCACAGGAACAGGTCACAGTGCTGTGGACTCACAGCTTAGAGCTGAGAGCACCGGATTCACTGTCTCAATAATACAGTCGTTGCGCAGCAGATTGGAGCAGCGAGAGATCAAGGCCTTTGAAGTAGCAGGTGCTTGGGGATTTCGTCCTCCTCCCCCTCTGCCTCTGAAGTTTCCCTTCTTCTTTGAAGATTTCTTGCAGCACTGAAAACTCAAATGGCCTTGTGCTCCACATGAAAAGCACCGCCTCAACTTTAGTGCTTTAACAGTAGCAGTTTCACTTTCACTTTCCCCTGCTGAAGACTCAGGCACATTTTCAAGCACATTTTTAACAGCACAGTCCCGGCTTTCTCTAACAGCCTGTCTGCGATCCCACTCATTCAAGAGCACGCTAGACACATAATCTTCTGTTAGCCGGTCAGCAGGCAGTGTAGAAATCTGGGCAGCTACTCCATCGTAAGAATCATCTAGGCTATTTATCATCAGCATTGCAAACACAGCCTCTGAAATAGCCAGGTCTCGCTGAACAAGGTCCTGTCTGAGACGCTTTAACTGAGATAGATGGCTAGGCAAATCACCACCTTTCTCCAACTGTAACCTGCACAGCTTCTTGAAGAAAATCACACTGGAACCAGCATTTTGTCTCAGATGCATATCTCTCAACTTATGCCAAACAGCTTGTGCAGTCTCTTGACCCTCTAAGTTCACCAGCAAGTGGTCTGAAACACTCAAAACAATTGTCCCTCGGGCTTTCATATCTGCAGCATGCCACTCAGCCCATTCATCATCATCCTTATCGGGAGGGTCATCTTCTATCGTGTGAAATAGCTTTTCCCTCTGTAAAAGCGCTTTCATCTTTACTTGCCAAACTGCGTAGGTTTCAGGCGTGAGGAGAGGAAAGGACAGAGCCATCTGGCCAGAATGTGCACAGGCCATGTCTGCTATTACTTAGAGCAAGACACTTCCCTCGTGCAAACACAGATAAAGCCTTGGACTTCTTCAGCCACTCTCTCTCCCACTCAGAGCGCAATTAACAGGCAAACAGGGATGCTATCTTCTTTCTTTGGCAGTCAGCAACATACCTCCATAAATCAAGCAGCAGCAACAGCAACAGCGGCAGCTTGAGCACTCTGCTCCAACACAGCTCTGCTTCTAGGCACCACAAATCAGTCCAGCATGCAGCCTCCGTTCCACCGTCCAGCAATCAGCAACAGAAACCTCTGGCGACTGGGACGACTGGGATGACTGGAACAACGACTGGTCAGACGACTGGGCCCATAACCGATGTCAGCATTGCCCTTGAGCCAGTGTACCAACTGGACTCATGCACCTCAACCCCAACCGGGCTAGGCGAGCTGGGTAGCACTGCCAAAGACCACCTTTCTCACAGGAACAGGTCACAGTGCTGTGGACTCACAGCTTAGAGCTGAGAGCACCGGATTCACTGTCTCAATAATACAGTCGTTGCGCAGCAGAGTTTTGCAGAGTCTTGCAGAGTATAAACCACTCGGAGAGTAGCTCTGTAGAGTATCTTCCTTTTATTCTATAACTACAGCTATAATACAAAACTATATACAGAGCTAAATATTCCGAGCATAAATCAATGCTACTTTGAGTGCCTGCAGCTGCTCTTAGCAGCAACCTTATCTCTAAACACAATCTCTAGCACTCACTCTCTCTCCGACACACTGACTGACTGACTCTCTCTCACACACACACAGATGTGGTGCTGGGCAGAATAAGTAGATAGCAGGGCACGCCTCCTCCTCTCTGGAGAGTCAGCAGAGACCTCAGGAGATTCTTGGATATGGGAGGGGTGAAATCTCCTCACACACAACCCCAGAGTCGGTCACGACTGGCCCGTACGGGCAGGGGTACCTTTACCTTTACCTTTACCTTTAAAATGAAGCTGCATTTTAAATGGCATTTTAACCTGTATTTTAAATTGCCCCCCCCCCATTATGTTTTTACTGTAATTTTTACTGTTGTTTGCCGCCCTGAGCCTGGCTCTGGCCGGGGAGAGCGGGGTATAAATAAATTTATTATTATTATTATTATTATTATTATTATTATTATTATTATTTTATTATACGTAAATCCAGCACTGAACAGACACCCTCTCCATACTTGTTATTCCCGGCAACTGACACACTCCCTCTGACAGCAGAGGTGGAACATAGAATTTGTGGTAATGGCTGCTCTGTGGGGGGTCTCCACTTTGCCATCTCCCACCAGGGAGCTTCCCCCTGTGTTTTAGATAATGCAGGTTGCTCTTTCGCCAGATGCAATTTTTCACTGTCAGAGTGACATTTCAGTGGAGGAAGTCCAGGAAATAAAGCACAAGGTGTTTCCGTTTATCAGCCATGCTGATGACAGGTTTGGGCTTTTCCAGACCATCACCTCCTCTCAGGCAGATATCACACACCTGCTCAGTCAAAGCAGCCCCCATAACATCTCACAGTAACTCAGTGGCATGCATGGCTGTTGCAACATCCCCACACCCTGTAGGGATGGTGTAGCTATGGGCAACTGTCACTGAGCTTTTGAGTATATATTCAACAGCATTTGCCTACATTGTTTATTTTATTTTTATTTGATGGGATTGCATCTACCGCTTACTCATCAAATCACCTAAGTGGTTTATGGGGGAAACATAAAATAGGCATTAAAATTAACAAGATCCCATGTTAAAAACCAGCGAGAGACTTAAACATTTTCCAAAATAAAATCATCAGGTTTTTTTTTTTAAATGTACATTATAAATTAAAATAACAAATTAAAATATAAGACAGATGTACATTTCTAAACTGAACCATGTAAGATAACCGTGTAAGGTACCATGTATGTTGAGGTTATAGCAAGGTGTTATATTTCCGATGCAAAAAAGTTGCTGAAAGGGCAATTAAATTGAAAATGAAGAACGCGTTTCATTTGATTTATTCATTTAATTTATTCATTACCATTATATACTACCTATCTGCCAAGGCAGTTTACAATTTTAAAGAACTAAAGGAAATGATGTGACATTTAAAGTTTAAATTTGCTGGAGTGGGAGGGGACAGTCTGCTTGGAGGAGGCCCTGTTATTGTCTATGCCTTCCTCCATACCCTCCAACATGTTGAGCCCCCAAAACCGGGACAATTGTCTTCTAATCCCTGCTCCTGTGCAAGTCATGTGACCTGTGTGAGATCATGGAGCTCAGAAAAACACTTTGTGGGGCAAAAAGCCCGTTCAGCCCAGAAACTGAGGTCCAGCGCCGAGAGCCTTCTGGCGGTTCCCTCCCTGTGAGAAGTGAGGTTACAGGGAACCAGGCAGAGGGCCTTCTCGGTAGTGGCACCCACCCTGTGGAACGCCCTCCCATCAGATGTCAAGGAATTAAACAACTATCTGACTTTTAGAAGACATCCGAAGGCAGCCCTGTTTAGGGAAGTTTTTAATGTTTGATGTTCTATGGTGTTTTTAGTATTCTGTTGGGAGCCTCCCAGAGTGGCTGGAAAAAACCATTTTTTCCCGTGACACTTGTACCTCCCTCTCTCCATCAGTAGATAACTGGTTGGCTAAAAAAAAGAAAGAAATGCAAATTATGAAAGCCTGTCTAAACCATACCCTCCAACATGTCAAGGCTGAAACCCGGGACACATGTCTTCCAGGACACACTTCCATGTGAGCCTTGTGTCTCGCAGGAGAGCACAGAGCCCCAAAGCACATTTTTGGGTGCTGTGCTCTCATGTGAGTTCACAATCTTGTGCATTTGTAGGTGCTGTGCTCTCACGTGAGAGAGCACAACCCCCTAAAACAGGATGAGGGGTACGCGAAGCTGTACCATTATCAGAAGACCTCTGAAAGAAAGCAGGGATGGTTGCTTCCAAACCTCCAGTGGCAGAGAGTTCCACAGGGCAGGGCCTGCAGCACTAAATGTCAGGCTCCTAGTAAAGGACAAACAAACCTCATGGGTGTGGAAAACAGCCAAAAGTGCCCCATCAAAGGCTCTCATGGTAATGCAACCTGTACACTGGGCTTTGCGCCTTTGAATGACCAGCCAGCTCTGAAGACTAACAGCAAGAAAAGCCCAGCTTATTTTAGTTTGCTACAGTGGCCATCAGTGCTCTATCACTGCTCTTTATCTGCATGCGGAACAGTAGTTACCAATGATGTTTCTGCCTGCTGAAGAGAACACTTCTGCATTTGAATGGGTCAGCGGCTATAAAGCAAGGTCACTTTTTATTTGTGGGGAGGGTGTATGATCAAAATGAATTGCTACTTCAGAGGGAGATTGAGCAAACCCTTTTCGAAAGCATGATGCAAAGCAGATTCTTAGCGCTTAAAGATGTAGCCATATAAACATTCCTGCCCAATATTCAAATGGAGTAAAAAAAAAAAAAAATTTCACCTGTCCATGAAAAATATAGTCAAGTTTAGGACTTGCATCTAAAACATCACTGGAGAGAAAATTACCTCTTGATCATCTTCATTAGGATAGATGGATTAAGCGATTTGGGAACAGAGGTTAATTCTGAAATTTGTACCCGTGGCCAACTGTGACATGGAAAGCATTTTCACACACAGGGCAAAATGCAGGTCTTGTTTCCGTCAGGTTTGAATGTAAGAACTTTGTTCAGGGCAGACGTAGAATCATAGAATTGTCGAGTTGGAAGGGACCCCATGGGTCATTTAGTCCAACCCCCTACAATGTAGGAATCCTACCCCAAACATCCCTGGGTGGGCTCAAATCACCAACCTTCTGGTTAACAACCAGGTGCACCAACCCACTGTGCCACTAGCCCTATTCCATTGTTATCACCTGTTCATTAATTTATCAATGGAACCATTAAATGGATCATGTTTTCCCATGAGCCATCAATCAATCCCTTGTACTAACACTTCGCCAATCAAGTTCTGCACACCTCCTGAAATGAGGGGACCAAAGTTAGTCATGTCCATTGATTTCAATGTGTCTAAATAGACCTAACTTTGGCTACAACTCCTAGTGTAGAAGTCAAGTCCTGCAACAACATGTTGCAGTGTAGCTTCAGTCCCTGACAGGCCTAAGACAGAGAAAGAAGATCTAAACTTGGCCGACTCAATAAATTTACTGTAATAGGTCAGTGCGGAAGGGCCATCGCTCATAGGTACAGCATCTGCTCAGCATGCAGAAAATCCCACCATCAACCCTGGCTTGTAGGCTGGAAGAGATCCTTGTGAAGTGTAGGTGGGTTCCCACAAGACAAGACACAATGATAACAGCAAGAACCTTTATTGAACTAACAGAACTGGACAACAGGGACAAAGCAACTGCTTATATCCATTTCTGAGTGGGGCCACTCCCACTCCCAACAGGATTGGCTATCTAAACTTCCAAGCTGCGAATCATAACTCAGAGCTTAAGAGCCAATGGCAAAGGCCCAAATCCTGAAATGTTCTGTAATTGGATATCATGTATCAAATCAGAACACAGGGGCTCAGAATGCTTAGTCCAGACTCAAGCTCAGGCAAACAAAGACCACATAGCACCATCTGGAACCTGTAGAGCTATTGCCAGTCTGTGCCCAATGATTAGACTCAGCATAAGGCAGTTTCCAGTGTGAGCTTAATTTGACCTAGTGGTAGGGACAACATCAGCCATAAAAAGGCAACCTAGCCTTCTGCAATTTCAGACTAGGAGGCTTACCCATCACTGATCAAACTATATAGCTTCTAAGACAGGGGTTGCCAATGTGGTGCCCACAAGTGCCCAAGGGCCTGCAGAGGCCTTCCTTGTGTCGCCGGGGATGCACCACCCCTCTCAAAATTTGGCTTGCAAGAGGCATTCCAATGTATCCAATAGAACAGCTTGCAGGGGGTGCTTGGTGTCCCCAAGATGGATAACCATTTGCAACTGAGCCCACAAGCCCCAAAAGGTTGGCAACCTCTACCCTAAAACCTTGCTGTTTCAATGATGTTAAATTATGGGTAGCATTAAATAAGGCATATAGATGTCTTCTTCTGAAAGCTCTGCTTGGGTACAAACGTTTCAGGTGCACGATTTGAATGTCCTCAAATGGATAAATCCATATTTTATGTGGTGGGTTGGTCAAAATGTAAAAAATATCGATCTTCAAAAGTGCTTAAGCGTAAGGCAGAAAATAAGGCAAAGTTTTTTTAAAAAATCAATAGATCAACAAGAACTCCTTTTTGCTCTATGGAACCAAGAAGGACTATGGACATTAAGAGCTTTTTAAAAGAGAGAATAATCCAGCACAGCAAATGACAAAAATAGTCTGAATTGCCTTTTTATGATAATTTTATATGTGGAGTTAAGGCATCCATTATGCATGGTTCTGAATTTTGAAAGGCACCAGGTATTAGCCCTGAAGAAAGCAAGTGCATTACCAGGCCATTATTATCTTCTGTTACAAAAACAAGACTATAACGTTAGATAAGGCTGCTGGATCAGACCAGCCTCCTGTCCTCGCAGGGGCCAACCAGATACTAGCAGGAAGTGTGCAAGAGGGACCTGAGTGCAACACCACTCTGCCCACCTGAGATTCCCAGCAACTGGTGTCGTGAGGCATGCTGCTTCTGACAGTGCAGGTAGTACATAGTCATCATGGCTAATCACTATGGGTAGCCTTGTCCTCTATGAATTTGCCCCATCCTCTTTTAAAGCTGCCCAGTTTGGTGGCTCCATGTTCCATGGTTTATCTATGCACTGCCTGTACTGGGTGACTCCTTCTGTGCCCCAACTCTCCCTGTGTCCAGGCTGGTTTACCTGCCTGATGGACATGCCATTGACTTTTCAAGTCCCTCTAGGACCATCTGATCTGCCCCAGAAGACAGGACTTGGTCTAATGGACTTACGTAACAGCAGGTGCAGCAGGTATCCTTCTATAGGAGGGCTGGAAGTTGGAGGCACTGTAGTGCAATGTGGTTCCATTCCTTCCTCCTGGACCGTGTCCAGAAAATGGTGTTGGGGGTGAGTGTTCAGACACCTGGGCACTCATTTGTGGGGTATCTCAGGGGCCTGTCCTCTTCTCCAGCATCCTTCTTGTGTTCAGGTGCATTGTGGGAAATGGCAAAGATGGCTAGTATTAGTGGCTTCTGCCTATTGTAGGGTGGAAGGCAGGGAGGTGGAGGCAGCACCAATGACAGACAAGAGCTAACTCGTTTACTAAGGCAAAAATGTGCACTTGTTGCTCTACACACCACTGGAACATGGCCCCTGAAAGGTTGTGCTGGAGGAAATGCGGCCCTTGGCCTGGAAAAGGTTCTTCATCCCTGTCCTACACAAAAGGCATCTCTTTCTCTCTCTTGCAGCAATCAAATCGAAAACCTGCATTCTGCCCCTTTTTTCCAGTTTACATACATTTATTTCTATCTCTCACCACCAGTCCCGGCAATGTCTTTTCTCTCTTCCTACATCTGTTTCCAGTAAAGGAAATGTTCAGAATGTATAATTCCTACATGAACTGAAACTCATTGACTCCGACAGCTTTATAGCATTTTTAAGATTAGAACTGGCGAGGCTTCCAATTATTTGTGGAACGAATCCAAGCAAATTGATTTCTGACAACAGGAAGTTAACAAAATGAATGTCGTCAGTGGAATATAACTTTATGGCGCATCTCCACGCTTCCTATTGTTCTGGTGGTTTTGATTGCTTTCCACGTGTGTAAATAGCAGGGGATAATTTACGGTGCCTTTCCCAGTTTGTTGCTTGCTGCATTCTGACTTGCTTCCTTAAAACTGTCAGCTACCCTGAAACAACCCCGAAAGCGACAAAACGAAAGGGCTGATCAGAATCGCAGAATGGAGTGAAGAACCAAAGGAACAAACCCCGAGTTTGTCCTGCACCAAGGAAGAAGAAAGCAAGAGAAGCAGGCAAAGACAAAGTTGTGGCCTGCCTCAGTCACCTCACCTCCCTCTCACCCCAGTGGTGACTGGCGTCCTTTGGGACTGGCAGGGTGGCAGGCAGGGAGCCCAACAGCAGGTGGCACCAAAGTCAATGGCAGGCAGAGCCTACTAATCCCAGTTTTGCTTCCATCTTCCTCTCTGCTGAGTTCTCCAGTGACAACCCTGAGACTAGGAGGAGGAAGCAGACCGGCAGGGCCACCCCTTGGGCTGATTGTAAGTAAGGAGGCAAGGAAGATGGGGGGTTGGCTGTGGGCAGACTGAGATCGATGTGGCACTGCATCATTTCCAATAATGGACTTGCTTCCATGAACACCAACTGCCTGTGGGAAACAAGAAGAGTGATCCTATCACTAACACTTCACCTGCTAAAAGTACACACACACACACACACACACACACACACACACACACACACACTGGCCACTGTTCCTGCTTCCCCCAAAATAAAATCTAAACACTCTGGAACCAGTCCTGCGAACATCACTTTTTAAAAAGAACAATGAGGTCATGTTAACATGCTTTGAATATCCTTCCTCATCTCAGCCTTGACTTCATCTCCTTACTGTAAATCTGACACAGGATCCTGGATATCATTGTAAGCGATCAGGTAACATTATAGAAAGTTATTCCAGTGTGCGATTTAAAAAAGAAGGCGGCTACGTTATAGCTCTGAGTGGAATTGTTTGCTGTTGTTTGGTTGCCAGCCAAATAGCATCCAGATGTTGGTAAAACCTTTTCATGTTGTTGTTGCTGTTGTTGTTATAAAAATAAAAATGCATTTCAATGCTGAGAAAAAAATCTGGCAGCAGACTGAACAGGGAGGCGATTGCATGCCACATCTGCAGTATAATATTTCTTTTCTGTCTGAACGTTTCTTCACCTTCCTCCTCCTTTCCATTTTTTTAAAAATGTAATCACTAGGATGAGAATTAAGGCCCTCTCCCTGCTTTCCCAACAGTCTTTCCCCCCCCCCATGTAAATTGGGGAAAACTGGAGAAGTTTCTTCAAAATTTGGGGTGGGGGGTGTTGCTGCTTACCTTTTTTCAGGATCCCCCAATTGGCTGTCTCAGGTAGCAAGAAGGAAGGAACCTCCACACCAGGGGAGAGGGAACCTTTGGCCTAGAGGCCAACTGGAGTCCTCTAGGTCTCTCCCTCTGACCCTCAGGACTGTGTCCACACTGCATCCCCTTCACAGCTAGAGGCAAAACAGGCAATGCCTCTGACCTTCTTTGCTGTCCTGCATCCATGGTGGGCAGGCACATAACAGGAGGTGGAGGATGCAGCTGACAAGCACTGGAGGTCAATAAGTGTCACACTATTTGGAGGCTAGATCTGCCACCCATCTGTAGAGGCTGTCAGGACACTGGCAAGTGTGCACCAGGGGAAGCGGGGCTAGAGTCAGGTGAGGGAGCCAGTGATTTATGGGAAGCTTCTGGCCAGAAGGGAAGAGTCAGAGGCAGGGGGAGCTTCAGAGGTGGAGCGTGGAGCACAGAATGTGCTGAAATTAGGAGAGGGTAGAGGCAGGGCCGGCAAGTGAAGGGCTAGGTACTTTCCCACCCTCTCCTGCACCACTGTCTCCCAGAACCAGGAGGGGACTGAAAAGGGATGAGCAGAGGAAGTTGCCAGGCGGGCACAGTCTCTGGCTGCATGCGTGCAGCCCATCGGGGAGGAGGTGCATAAACTGGTGGAGAGGGAGTGGTCCCCCATTGCTACAACTGTTCCATGGACTGGGAATAGCTGCCCGGATGATAGATTGGTGTGCATAGAAATCTAGAGCTGTAGAAGTGACTGTGTTATCTTTGCCTTTGGCTGGGGAGTCTCCTTGACACCCTCCCACGGCCTGCTGCCCTGAAGCCACTGCCTCACCTTGCCTCGTGGGCTAGCTCTTGCCAATGCCAATGGAGGTGTGACGTTAACATATGAGTGTGCTGGAGGTGAATTAGTTAAACAAGTTACCCAATCAGAACCCAGGGGGTGGAGTCAGAGGGACTATAAAACCAGCTTTGGGAGGGGCAAAGGGAGGAGTTCGTTGGGAGTTGGGTGGTTGGTTCGAGTGGGAGTGAATTGGGATAGAGTCTGTGGGTAGGTTGAGTTAGTGTAGTGAAATAAGTTGAGTCAGGAACAGTTAGGAGCTAGGAAGTAAATATCAGGTGGTTTAGTGAGTGAGAGCAGGTAGCGGAAGTTATAGGTCTGGATAGGCACCCCATGATTGTAATTGACTGATACAGTTTATGAAACCACACGCTTGTTAAACTGCAATAAATAAACAGAAGTTTATGTTCCAATTTAACCCTGACTGAGTATTGTACCAGGTAGGGCCTGGGTAGTGGCAGCGAGAAATAAAGTGGTGGCACAGGGATCAATAGACGGTGAAATGTCAGGGGACCCTGTGTGATTGCAACAGGGGGTTCTGGCTTTCTCGCCCTCTTGGGAAGCACTCTGTTCCCCCAAGGGGTGTCAACCTGAATAAAATACTGTGGGGACCCAGGTAAGCCCCACCCCACATAATCAGTCACATGACACAGTACACACACACCATTTGAATAGGAATGCCCATCAACTTGGAGGGGGCAGCCCCCTCAAATATTTTATTGTGCGGGCCGAAGCCCCCCCCCCCAGATCCCTAGGAGTTTGTTCCTATTGTTCCCCCATATCTTATACAGGAGCAGAGCAAGTAACAGGGGTCAATGCCAGGAAGGCAGAGCTGCTCTTCTGCATGCTAAGAATCACAGAACCCTAAAGTTGTGTGAAGGGCCTCATAATTGCCGCCATTAGATTACATATCTCTTTGCCCACTAGAATACTCAAGTACAAAATACCATCAAATAGACCAAACATTGGCTCTGCCAGCAGGTCATTAGTTATCTTTGGTTCGGCACTCTATAAATTATTTGTGGCAGGTCTCTGCTTTTAAGAATAATGATAAAATAGCCTGTCAGTAAGAATAAGCCTCAAACAGCATCTGAGGATGAGAAATGTGAAAATGCATTAGTTAGTAAGCTTGGCGGGCCAGATTAAAACGGGGACCATCTGAATACAATGGGAAAGCGCGTGATTCATCAAGGAAACATACATTTCCAATTCCCCTCCCATGACAGGGTGTAGCTGTGAACACAGAGAAACATGTCAAAGTCAGAAGATGATTCCTCAGCCTGACGATTCAGGTGGCAAACTAGTTAAAGCTAGGAGGTTTGAATTTGGAGCCACTTCTCACATAGCATTCGCACCATGCATTTCAAGCACATTTCAAGCACATGGCTTCCCTCACAGAAGGGACTGCAGTTTCTTAATGGTTCTGGAAATTGCAGTTCCGTGAGGGGTCAGCTAATGTTCCCAGGATCTCCAGGGGTGGGGGGAAGCTATGTGCAAGAAATATGCTGGAAATGTATGGGGTGGATTATGACCTTGGTTGCCCCCTTGAGACGATGGTTTTTAGCTGGCCTGCCATGAACCTAGTGCATCCTTCTCAACCCATTTGGACCAAGCTATAAAGTTGTAATTGAACTTTATGGCCACCAGTTCCCCATCCCAGGTTTATAGTTGGTGCATTAAAATTTTCCATCAGTTGGGTATGGGGGGAAAACACTGTGGCTCCATCAAGGAGTTGACCCTTCTGTTGCCTTTGCCTGCCTTCCTGTAAGCAATTTTGCAAGAGCGGTAAAGCTGCACATCTTCATTGGCTATCTAAACTGGTTAAGTTCTTCAGTGAGAACAATCGATAGCTTCCTTTCGCCTTGAAGCGCTGTGCCATTCAGTTGGTAGACCCATCCCATAGACAAATGTTTCCCTATCCTGTCCACATTTCAGACTGAACATAAGAAGCTGCCGGTGGCCCACCTAGCTCAGTATTCTTTACCCTGGCTGGCAGCAGCTCTCCAGGATTTCAGACAGCGAGTCTATCGCAGCCCTACCTGGGGATGCCAAGGATTGAACCTGGACCTTCTGCATGGAAAGCAAATTCTCTATCCCTCTCTGCAATTCTATGATTCTATGGTCTATGTATTTAAAACAAGGATAGGTGATGGGAGTTGTGTGACTGGGAGTGGGCACCTAAACCATATAACACTGTTCCTGAAAGACCTACATTGGCTCCCAGGATGTTTCCGAGCACAATTCAAGGTGTTGGTGCTGACCTTTAAAGCCCTAAACAGCCTTGGCCCAGTATACCTGAAGGAGCGTCTCCACCCCCATCGTTCAGCCCACACACTGAGGTCCAGCTCCGAGGGCCTTCTGGTGGTTCCCTCACTGCGAGAAGTGAGGTTATAGGGAACCAGGCAGAGGGCCTTCTTGGTAGTGGTGCCCGCCCTGTGGAACGCCCTCCCATCAGATGTCAAGGAAATAAACAATCTGACTTTTAGCAGACATCTGAAGGCAGCCCTGTTTAGAGAAGTTTTTAATGTTTGATCTTTTATCATGTTTTTAATGTTCTGTTGGGAGCTGCCCAGAGTGGCTGGGAAAACCCAGCCAGATGAGCGGGGTATAAATAAATGATGATGATGATGATGATGATGATGATGATGATGATTACATTACCTGGATGGCCACTGGGTCCTCATTCCTGCTCCAAGCAAACATGCTTGAAAACTCTGTTTGCTACTCCCATCATGTGGCTACCAGATTGGTTTGGGAATTCAAAACAGGTTTATTGAGCTAAGGTCTCTTAAAGATTGGCTGAAATTCAACCTTGGGGATCCATGATGCTGTAGTTGTGAAATCTAGTAAATCTACAACCATTGGATCCTCTAGGGTGGGGGGGGGCAGTGCAGAGGTGGGTGGTGGACTTAGGTGGTAAAGCTTTTAGTGTTTCTGAATAGGATCTATCTCCTAAGAGCAGTTTGAATGAGAGAAATGATGCATCTCTGACATGTATACGCAGGCTGAAACGTCTTTATTTCAGCTACCACCTTAGGTCAAAATCACAGCTTGCTGCTTAAACAATGAAACCAATTTGCCGGATATTTATATTCTCTAAGTGGCTGCCCTCCAGCTGCCCACAAACACACAAGTACACAATTTACTGCTGGCTCTTCAGCAAAAACCAAGCAGCAGAGAGGATTAGCCATAACACACGTAATGCGCCCAAAATATGGATCAGATCAGCAGCGTACATAGTAATGTTAGTGACCACTGGAAGCTGCCATATTACTGAGTCAGATCCATTGGGCCATCTAGCTCAGTGCTGTCTACACGGACTGGCAGCAGCTCCCCAGGGATGCAGAAAAAGGTCTCTCTCGACCCTACCTGGAGATGTTGGGGAGTTGCATCGCTTATGTGGACACTACAGTTTCCACACAGTTCATTTCGATGCAAAGGAAATGGCATGCAAATGGAGACAAGGGACGTAATTAGTTGCATATCACTTCCAGACTGAAAGCAGCAACAACAGTGAATATTAATCATATTCGCTGGATTGATTTGTGTCCTGGACATGGGACAAATAACCGAGCACCGGCAATTTCTGCTTCTGCTTCTGTTTTTGTCTGAATTCGCCAACATCTCTCGCCTCAGGTGACATTTAACATGAAGAGGCTGTTGCTTTTTGGTGTGAAGTTTATATCTATGGTTATAGCCAGGAACTACCTTTTTCCATAGGTGCCTGGATATGCCTGGCATATTACAGGTCTGTGCAAATCCTCTGTGCGCCTTGCCCTTTCAAAAATGAAGAAGGAAACTAGCCAACAGCCATTTCTCAATTTCTTAATTATGTGGTAACTTGATATTTTGTTTTCTCCTTCGCTGGGTGCAGCTGATCAGACCAAAGTTTTCTGTTCCAGGATATAATTGTGGCGCATGTTGTGTTGCTTATCCATAATGTGTCACTTGTGAGTAATCAAGCAAAAGTGACATTTAGCCACCCACTTGTACCAACAGCTACTGAATTAACAGGTGCTTTACCTCAAGTGATCCAGACCAGCAGCTACCCACAACAACCAAAAGCCGTATTGGGAGCAGCAGCGGAGCAAGCCAATCAGGCGCCTGGGGTGGCGCACATGCCCTGCCCCCAGGGGCGGGGCCAGCCAGGGCACTATGATCCATGGGGCCTCCAAGGAGTCTGCCTGCCTCCTCCCACTCAGCCGCCCTACAGCTGGGGGGGGGAGGCAGCGGGTGGACTGCTTGGGGCATCGCGGAGCCTGTGGGCACCGAAGCCACTGCGTCACTCCCAGGAGAGATGCGTGGCTCGGGCGCACTGCAGGCCCCATGGTGAGTGCCGCCCGCCATTTTGTCACCCCCCTCAGTGGTGACACCTGGGGTGGCCAGCCCCCACCACACACCCCTTTCTCTGCCCCTGATTGGGGGGGAGCCTTGAAAGGGTCCTCTCCGATAATGGTATTCTGTAAAAAGAAAATTTAAAAGATTTAAACAATAGCGGTTTTTAATCAATCATTCTCTCTCTTTCCAGCTCTGAGCGCCAATAATTTTTGTTTTTAAGATTTGTTTGTACCTCTTAGAGATGAGGAAGAAATTGAATTCGATTTTCATTTGAAGCTGCATCTATTAAATGTGCACTTTCTGAAACAATATGTGAATCAAAACATAGCTAGCCTACGAAATTCACATTTATCCAAATTTTGCAATGTAGTTCTCCAACCAATGTTTACAAAAATGCATCTATTAGCCAGCAGTGTGCATAAAAATGAATATATTAGTGAAAACTACATAATACATTATGATAAATTTGCTTGCAAAAATGTGTCAAAATAGCATACAAAATGTGTTTGTTATGAGAAATTTGCACTAAAATGCTGAAGGATTCCCATGAGTTTTCAAATATATGTTTTATTGACATTTTCAATAAACAGAACAATCTATTTGCAACAACAGTGCCATTCTTTATAATACAATGAATTTTTTTAAAAAAGCAAATTGCTGCAGCAATGTGGAAAACTGAATTTAAGACTAGAAAAATGAGAAAGCTACAATGCATCCCTAACCTTTGCAAAACTTGGGGTTTCTCCAGACCTGCTGATAAACTCACTCCTTGCATGCTGCCATTTTGATGACATAAACAATAGCACTCGCCTCTGAACTTTCGAAATAGGGGTGAAAATGGAGTGTGTTCCATGAGTATAGAAATTACTAGGGAGTAATTTGGGGATAAGCATGCATTCCTAAACAGACTTACCTAATTTGATCCACATCAAACCCGTTTACATGTGGGCAAATATCTCCACCCCAACCCATACAATTTCCCTGAGGTGTCATCAAACCCCTTCGCTCCTCGGGGAACTTGCTCTATGCAATCAAAGTTCCCAGCAGCAAGAAGCTTTACTTTCTGTTTTCATACTAATAAGGCTAACAGAACAAGGACACTCCCAGTCCGCTGTGCAACGATTTGGAAAAATAATTTATGATCCAAGTGTCTGGGGAATACGAATCAATTAATGTTGATGATGATGCCTCAAGGCCTTTCTGTTTGATGAACGTGTTAATGATTACCACATTGTTCCATAGTAGCAGACCCGAAACAAGAAAATAATATTGTGGGCACTCCAGGCGCTTTGTTTTATACTTTGCAACATGTCATTGACACAATAATAGTGCAGTAAATGTGAATTTGTACTGGGCGGCCCACTCATAATTCCACTTCAATAGTTGTTCTACGATGTTTCTGTTGGTTTCTGCTCTCTTCACTGTGCAGCGAAGTGCTTGTCACGAGACAGGTGTTTACATTCCACAGTCTGTGCTGTTGGATTTTCCCACGGGAAAGGAGACTGGATGTGACATACACTGGTTTCCTGTTTTTCACAGTTCTCTCCGTGCTTCAGAGGGAGAGGATGCCTCTCTGCTCCTTGCAGAAGCAAGATGCTTCTTTGTAAGCTCTTAGCATTGAAGTGTAAATAAAGTAAAATAATGTAGAGTACGTGGCACGTACTGCTCATCATTCCGCTGTGCTCGGGACTCTGCAAAATCAACATTCCTGGTTATGGGCCCAGAACAACGCAGTCAAAGTGACGGATGGACTTCAGAATGCCGGCAAAAGAATGCAGAGGAACAGAGGGACGGATCGCTCTGCGCGTCAAGTTGATTGATGAGAGGTATGTTGCTCATGCTCCGGGCAGCCTGCCAGCTCCTAATTAATGGCTTTATGGCTGGACTTTGAACTTTTAAAAGCCGATTGCCACGGCACAGGCATAGGCTCTAAGGCAAAGGCCTGGGGAGGCTGGAAACCGAAAGCAGTTTTGAACTTGCCTTTGGAATGAGGCTTGAAGCAGCAGAGACGCAGCTTGTATAAAGCAGCTTGATTTAAAGCAGCAGAGATGACGCAGAAGGCTAATGCCAGAGTCATGATGGCTAGCTGCAGAAGGCTGGCTGATGCAAGTGGGGAATCTGATGCCAATCAGCCACATGCTCAGCTCAGAGTAGCCTGTGATACTGCCATGATTCAGAATAAAGCAGACCGCCAGGGTGATAGCTGCATGGGACCACCAGATGGCACCAAAGCTTTGAAGGCAGTGAAATGCTACTCGTGTGGACGTCTAGGCCATATGAAGAGGGAATGCAAATATCCCAGGGCCAAGACAGAGCAGTGCAGAGAAAGCTCATCGCGTGGAAAAGGCCAGAGCAAAGGCAAAGGTCCAGTGTCCAGGACAACGCAGCACAAGGCAATGGTCTCACGCTTCACTCCAGAGGTTGCAAAGTTCCAGAAGACGTCTAGATCTTTCTTCGTTGTTGATTCGGCTGCAACGCACCACATGTGCAACGATAAGCGACTGTTCGTGTCTTTTACACCGCAGGAAGGTGCAATTCACCAGGCGGATGACCACACAATCCCCAGTAAAGGCTACGGAACTGTTGTTCTTCACAGTTTGGACTTATCGATAAAAGATGTGCTTTACGTACCAGATGCCAAACATAATCTGCTCAGCGTTGGACAGCTGAATGAGCGGAAAATTGACGTTTCCTTTAAGAACAAAAAGTGCATCATCACAAAGAAAAATGATTATGTATTGCATGCTGAATATGTTGATCGTTTGTATGTTTTGTATTTTGATGATGATGTACAGGATGAAACTTGTTGCATTGCAGGTTCTAACAAAAGTTTGCATGCAGAATGTATTCATGATTTTCATCGGAAATTTGGTCATTTGCATTTTGAGGCAGTATCTAAAATGCCTGCCTTGGTTGAAGGTATGACTATTAAACCCTGCAGGTACCACATGAAGTGCAAGGCATGCACAGCAAACAAGGTGAAAATGGCTGCGAAAGGTAAGGTGTTTAGTAGGCAAGCTACAGAACCATACCAAATTGTTCATGCTGATTTGGTTGGACCACTAGCACCCTCTTTGGGTGGAAATAGGTACTTCATGGTTCTCATTGATGCATTTTCCAGGTATATTTATGTGTACAATCTCAAGCAGAAATCAGAGGCTTTTCCAAGGTTCAAGGAATTCTGTGCTTGGTCGGAAAATGTGCATGGTAAGAAGATAAAAATTATTTTCACTGATCGCGGGGGGGAATTCACTTCTCAGCAGTTTGAAGCTTTTCTGTCTGAGAAAGGAATTCAACACGATTTGTCTAGTCCTCGCTCGCCATGGCAGAATGGACTTTGCGAGAGGGCAAATCAAACATTGCTTCAAGGGTTAAAAACCTTGCTGCATGATGCCAATCTTCCAGAGAGTTATTGGGCCGAAGCTCTCTCGTGTTTTACTTACAGTTATAATCGCAGGTTATCTTCAGCGATTGGTTGTACCCCCTATGAGAAGATGTTTGGCAAAAAGCCATACATCAAACACATGAAAATTTTTGGTTCTGACATGTGGGTTCACACACCACAAAGCTCCAAGTTAGACAAGCGTGGTTTGCATGGTATCTTTCTAGGTTATAAGAAAGGTTCTTACAGAATAATGATGACTGACTCTAAGACAATTAAGCTCACAAGAAGTGTTGAGTACAATGCCAAGTGGGGGGAGAATGTGGGAATTTTCCAATGTTATCCTGATGACAGTGATGAGACTGAGGATAGTCAAAAGCAGCCACAGCAACCCACACCCACTGATGAAGGTTCTGATTCTGAGTCTGAAACTGAATCGGGTGATTCAGAGGATTTCAAGAGTGCGAAAGCCTCTATGCAACCCTCTGAAAGCTCTGATCAAGAATTGGAGGAACCATTGTTCACAATAGGTCATTTTTCTCCCAAGAAGGAAGAGGAGAGTGTTGAAGACCTAAGGCTAATTCGCAGGTCACAAAGAGCCACAAAAGGCAGGCCTCCAAAGAGATTTGCTGATGAGTTTGCTAAGATAGCAGTAACAGCTGTTAAAAGCTCCAAAAAGGTATTTGAACCTTCAAGTTTCCAAGAAATCCAGGATTTGGATTCAAAGGAAGCTGAGCCATGGTTAAATGCCATGAAGGCTGAGCTTGATTCCTTAGAAAGGAACAAAACATGGGAGCTTGTTCCAGTAGTTCCAGGAATGAAACTGCTTGGAAGCAAATGGGTCTTCAAAGCGAAGACTGATCAAAATGGCAAGATAGTCAGACACAAAGCCAGATTGGTAGCCAGAGGTTTTGCACAGGTACCAGGTGAAGACTATCACGAGACCTACTCACCCACAGTGAGGTATGAGAGCATTAGGCTTATGCTCAAGCTAGCTGCAGAGGAGAATTTACACATTAGTCACCACGATGTGAATACAGCTTTTCTGTACGGATCTCTAGGTGAATCTCTTTATATGCTTCCACCTGATGGCGTACAGGTAAAACAGGGATTTGTTTGTGCTCTGAAAAAGTCCCTTTATGGTCTCAAACAAAGTGCACGGTGTTGGCACACAAAACTCACTGAGGTATTGTTTTCTCTAGGTTTTAAGCAAGGGAAAGCTGATCCATGTGTATTTGTCAAAGAAGAGGGGCAAAAGAAGCTGTATTGCTTGTTTTATGTTGATGATCTTTTATTCTTTTGGGATGATGTCACAATGTACAAAAACGCCCTAGCTCAACTGAAAGAACACTTTGACATGAAAGATCTTGGTGAGGTAAACAACTACCTATCTCTTGAAATAGAGAGAGATCAAGATGGTAACATTCTAGTACACCAGTCACGGAAAATTGCTGACGTATTAAACAAACTAAACCTGATGGATGCTAACCCCGTAGACACACCGATGACAACAGGTTATCAGGTAGATGACACTGAAGAAGCATTTTCTGACACTACACTGTACAGAAGTGTGCTAGGCAAGCTAAACTTTATTGCCAGATGTTCAAGACCAGACATTGCTGTTAGCTGTAATTTGCAGACAAGTCAACAATCCTACTGTTAAGGATTGGAAAGCTCTGAAATGCATAGCGCGCTATTTGAAAGGCACTATGCATTACAGACTGAGATTTAACAATCAGAAGTCTGGTGGTCTTGAGATATTTGCAGATGCAAGTTTTGGAAGTGACACTACAGACAGGAAAAGCACGTCTGGAGTTTGCTACATGTACAATCAGGGTCTATTTGATTGGTCATGCAAGAAGCAAACAACAGTTAGCTTAAGTACTTGTGAAGCTGAACTGAATGCACTGTCTTATTCACTCAAAGATTGTGAATGG
This sequence comes from Podarcis cretensis, assembly GCF_951804945.1. Classification (NCBI taxonomy): domain Eukaryota; kingdom Metazoa; phylum Chordata; class Lepidosauria; order Squamata; family Lacertidae; genus Podarcis; species Podarcis cretensis. The sequence goes on along the minus strand of NC_137183.1, from coordinate 42,130,803 downwards.
TTGTTACAATTGTGCAAAGACATGAAAATTCCTGTCAAATGTCCAATCCAGGTTTACCAGGACAACAAAGCATGTTTGGCTTTGCTGAATTCTGAAGGTTGTAAGCAAAGCACGAAGCACTTGCAATTGAAGGTGCAACATGCTAGGGAACGTATTCAGAAGGGACTCGTAACGGTGTCCTATATGCCAGGTAATGAAATTCCTGCTGATGTATTGTCCAAGATTGTATCAAGGGATCAACACTGTACCTATGTGCAGAAGTTGGGTTTGTACTGATATTGTACAAACACGCTGCCCAGTGATGTTCACAGAAAGGGGGAGGAAGTGTAAATAAAGTAAAATAATGTAGAGTATGTGGCACGTACTGCTCATCATTCCGCTGTGCTCGGGACTCTGCAAAATCAACATTCCTATTATTGCCAGTGCTATTTTTCTCACCATGAACGCCTCCCTCGTTCTCTTAGACTGGCATTGGCACCCACCTGAGAGGTGCCGGAACTGAGTTCTGATGAGTTCTAGCTGAAACAAAGCCCTGGTTATTGCTGTCTGAAGGGGCACTGCTTGTACTAACTTGTAACATTTGTGGTATAAAAACAGAAGTTCAGCAAGAAAGTACAGGGCATGCACCAATTGGAAACAAAGCTGTATGCCCACCCCAAATTTACTGCAGGGGCTTTTGCCAGATGCAAAGAGTACAGTGGTACCTCGGGTTAAGAACTTAATTTGTTCTGGAGGTCCATTCTTAACCTGAAACTGTTTATAACCTGAGGTACCACTTTAGCTAATGGGGCCTCCCACTGCTGTGTGATTTCTGTTCTTATCCTGAGGTAAAGTTCTTAACCCGAGGTACTATTTCTGGGTTAGCGGAGTCTGTAACCTGAAGCGTCTGTAACCTGAAGCATCTGTAACCTGAGGTACTGTATAGAAATGAGGATCAAGTACAATTGCCCTGACACAATCATAAGCTCACATTATCATGCACAAGCAAAAAGGTGTCTGGAAGGATCTTGTCTTGTCTTTTTCTGTTATGACACTATTGTTGGCTGGGCCCTATCTATTATTGGGGTCTTTATTAGATTAACGATGATCCTGTTTGTTTTTATTTCTTTTCTTTTAAACAATTTTTAAAAATTCCCAGCAACCAGGAAATCCTTTTCCCTATTGCAGATTACATTATCTTACTCCTTTTTTTTTTGTTAGTTTTTTTCTGCCATACAACATTGCCCTCCTCAAAGTACAAAACATTTATGAAATGTCAGAATTAAGCAGATGCTAGCACAGCTGTAAATTCCAGTCTCCGGGACAGGCAGACAGCATTCTGCCACTAAACAAATAGGGATTGTGAGTAAATGTCACCATTAAATACAGATTCAAAGCAGCAACTGCAGGAGGGTGTGTGCTGCCTGAGGAATTTGTCCGGTCCAAATTCCCAAACAAATTCACCTCATCTGCACTTTTTGGACTAATGGGTAGTTTGCAATGCACTTCTCTTTGGGATTCTGCACTCGAATGAATTTTATGAGACATTCCAACAGCAGCCTTTTAATAAATTTCATATTCCTTTTTATTTTTGCAGGTAACTGCTGCTCCAGGTATCTACAGAAGGGGTGGGGAACTTTTGGCCCTCCAGATGTTGCTGAACTACAACTCCCATCAGCCCCAGCAAGCATGTGAAATAGTCAGGGAAGATAGGAATTGTATCTAAGCAATATCTATGGGGGCCATAGGTTTCCCACACCTGATTTAGAGCACAGGTGGGCAATTACTGGGCCACAAGCACTGCAGAAGTTCTAAATCAGTGGTCCCTAAACTCCCCGCTCCCCCATGGGACACTTGAAAATTGCTAAGACCACTTAATTATCTTGCTGCCTGTTGTAGCAACTGCAATGTGCTGTGTTAGGTGCTGTATGATTTTTATTGGTATTTTGTACGACCTTTTTTATTCTTATATTGCATTAATAATAAGACTTCCACAGAATTCGGACTGTAACACAATAAAATACAATATAAAAAATGAAAGCAACAATAAAACATATGTGAATATTTCATGTTGAAGGAAGCTCACAGATCCCTGTTCTAAATATTTTAAATGCTTTTCTAAAATTGTTTTATTCTTCTTATTATTATTATGCTGCCTTGTCATTTGCTGACCTGGTACCCCTTTGGAAGGCAGAATGGGCTAGAAACGGCAGAAATAAAATGATGCCTATAACTCAGCGCATGCAAATTGTATGCAAATCGGCATCTCCTTTTGCTCCTCTTTTCCAGCACATCTCACCAGAAGCAGCCATTGCGGCTCTGGCACGGCCATGGCAAGGCTGTTCCCTCCCTCCACATGGCATTGTTACAGCAGGAGGAAGCATTTCCAACTCTTCTTGTTGTGCTAATTTCCGGGGACGCACCCGTGCGACCATTTGGCCAATCACAGCTATGTTCAGGGGTGGGGCTGGAGGTGGACCTGAGGGAAGACTTCATCCCTCTGGTCTGCTTCCAAGCCATATTAAAGCCAGCTAGGCCGAAGCCTCAGCAGCCAAAGGAAGAGAATGGCCACAGTATCAGCTATCAACACTTGATAGGCCAAAGCCTATGACTAACCATAGCTGTCAACTTACAGATTTGAAAATAAGGGACCAGCAGCCTCGGAAATAAGGGATCAGCAGCCAAAATAAGGGATTTTTCGAGCACAGGTGTGTGCAACTTCTGAGCCCCTCCGAGCCAAAGGCAGAAAGCCCAGCCAGCGGTCAAACGAAGCCTCAAGTGGTGGTTCCCACAGCGCAGCAACCCAGCAAAGGGCAAGGAAAACCACTGTCACCTCTCTGCTGGGAAGCGCTGAGCAAAGGCGAGTCCCCAGGCAATGCGGCCAATTTGATCAGCACAAGGCATGCAAGCTCCGCCCCCCAGTCATTCTTAGACTCCTTATTGGGTGAGCAACGCAGCCAAGCAACCCAGTTGGAGCCTCCCTCCTCCCTGGCCGGCAGGGAGGGAGGGAGAGGAGCTGCTTCCTTTGAAACCCGGGAAATTTAAGGGACATCATTAATAAGGGACAGCAGCAGGACACGGCACTGGGATAAGGGACTTTCCCGCCAAATAAGGGACGGTTGACAGCTATGTGACTAACCCTGAGGCCTATACAAGAGTTTCCTGGCCAGGCCTCCTGCTTAGGTCTGAGCTGTGAAGAGGTGTCACAGTTTTCTGCCTTGCCTCTTGCCATACCACTCTGATTAATCCCTTGGTTATTTGGCATTAGCCAGACCTGGGCCAGCTATTTAGGAAATGAAACTGATCCTCTTATGGCACAGTTTTCAAGGGAAGCTCAGTTTATGAGGTGCACTAAAGCACCGAAGTTTCTCAGAGAAAAACAGCTTCATTACAGAAAAGGCTGGCTGATGGGGAGAAAGAGAATATTGTCCTTAAATGAACTCAGTTGAGAGAGTGGAGGACCAGTCTTGAAGCCTTCTTCTTCTTCTTCTTCTTCTTCTTCTTCTTCTTCTTCTCCTTCTCCTTCTCCTTCTCCTTCTCCTTCTCCTTCTCCTTCTCCTTCTCCTTCTCCTTCCTTCGTTTATTTATTGATCTGATTCCATTTATGAATCACTTCCCATAAAATAACTCAAAGCAATCCCACAGTTGTTGTTGTTTTAAAATCAGCAATAAAAACAATTAAAAGCAATTCTGTATGTCAAAGCAATTAAAAACCATTCCACACATAAAAACCATTCCACATATACAAGCCAATTAAAAACGGCTCCCTATTTAAATACAATTATAGACATATAAATTATTTCAGATCCAACCAAGATTGGGATTTCTCGATCTACAAAGCTTGTTGAAAAGGGAAGTTGGATCATGGAGATGAAGTGACTCCCCTATGAGCAAAAGTTGCAACATTTGGGGCTTTTTTGTTGAGAGAAAAGGTGTGCAAGGGGTAACATGATAGAAATTTATAAAATTAGGCATGTCATGGAAACAGGAAATAGAGGGGGGGTGGGAATTCACTCTAAATACACTAGAACTCGCAGACAATGAAGCTGAACGTTGGAAGATTCAGGGCAGGTAAAAGAAAGTACTTCTTTACAGAAACCGAACTATGGAACTCACTCCCACAAGAGGCAATGTTTGGTCAGACTCATTGAGGATAAAGCTATTCAAGAATACTAGCCATGATGGCTGTGCTCTGTCTCCACAGGCAGAGACTGGAAACCACCAGAGGGGAGAAGGCTCTTGTACATCAACCAGAGGGCCAAAGGTGTTGGGATCTCCGCTTGGCCAAGCTGATAAAGCTCATTTTCCTCCGACATCGCCCTCCCGACGAATAATTAACAACCTGAGCCTTTGATGAAGCCTCAGGCACATTCCATTCAGCAGAGAATCAAAGCAGCAGAAGTGATGAGATTTATGGCTACATCGCTATGCTTTATTTCTAAGCTACACAGACAGCAAAGAAATATAAATCCTCTCTCTATGAGAGCAGAGAGCAACTCAAACAAAGGAACAGGAAACCCGTCTCCTGCCTCCGTGAGACTTCCAACAGCCTGGAAGGTCTCTGGAATGTAAACAGAGTCCTGTGACTCCAAGCAGCTGCACAGTACCAAAACAGAAACTAACATCAGGTTCCCCACCCTGGCTGGCGAGCCACTGCTATTCAAAGCAGACAACACTGGGTGGGTGGAGAAATAATCTGACTTGGTAGAAAGTTTACTTCCTAGACTTGTAAAAGGGTAAAAGAGTATTGAGAGATGATCCATAATGAATTGGGGAAAATGTTTAAAAATACTTTCCCCCCCAAAACCAGAGTCCTTTCTGTTGGGGATAATTCAGACTGAAATTCCCAGGTGTCAAAAAAAGTTATTTATGTATGCTACTACTGCAGCCCATGTTTTGTGAACCCAAAAATGAAAAACGAGCGAGGTCCCAACCAGAGAGGAATGGCAACTTAAGCTGATGGAATATGCGCAACTTGCAGACTTAACATATAGATGAAGAGAACAGTACAAATTCTACAGACACCCTCCATATCTCCTCAAAATCATTTATCCCACATATTCCCCGTCTTACCTTAACGGCACATGTTAATTTATCATTTATAGCTATATCCCACACCTCTTTATACCATTCTTCCATTTTATATTCTGCTTGCCCCTTCCACTTCCTAGCTATAATAATTTGTGCAGCTGTCAATAAATTTGCGAGCAAGTCCTTCATAGCCTGTGAACCTTCCACCTCATCGTAAATTGATAATAATGCTACCTCTAGACTTTTGGTCAGCTTTAACCCAGTGATTTCTGTTATCTCCTTAAACACCTTTGCCAAAAAACTATAGTTCCCAGGATTCTTGGAGGGAGGGATCAAGTGCTTTAAATATGCGGCAAATGGAACTTCCGGGTTGGCGCCTCCAGAAATGGCGGAGATCCTCCGTGAAAAGTAGGGTCTGAACTGCCATGGCGAAGGCGGAGACCCACTGAAATCACAGGCGGAAGAAGCCTGTGAACTTGGGATTCGGCTGGCACCCTTTGCGCCTCCCCTACTCGCGGGGAAACCCTGTTCTGGGGATCCGGAGCGACGTGGGGTGAGCGGCACGGTGCTTTGAATCGACCGCTTCTTTCACGGAGTGAAGCCGCATTGCTGCTGCCGGAGAGCGCTGACTTTTTCCTGTGGACAATTGGACTTTAAACAACAACCCATGAGTAGTACGGAAAATTGGATTTTTAAATACCTTTATTTGACACCGAACGGGGAAGGTTCAAAACAGGAAGTCTGCCTTCCCCTTTTGTAAATAGACTGAAGCAAAGAGCTTACAAGTTAAGGTCTTGGAAAACCTTGTGTAAAGGATTAAACTTCCATCGATTGAAATTATTAGATCCCCCCCCCATTGGAAGCAGGAGAAGAGGGGGGAAATTTTGGACCGTGTATCCTGCAGGAGAGAGTGATTAGAATTAAATTCCCACTGCTCTGAACCTGTGAACGGACTGACAGTGATTGACGTTTTGGGAGAGTTCATTGACAGCGAAGAGAACGGATGTTGACAGTCGGTTGAATAAGAGAAATATATTGTTTCCATTGTCCGCTTCTGCGTTTAAAAGGGAGGAAAAGTAACTGAAAATTGAAACCAACTTTACTTTTTGAACTTTCTTTGAAAGGATTGATACAAGTGGAGACTGTTTCCCTCTAGAGGGAGCTTTTGAAACTGTTACAAGAGTGGAGCTGGGAAATCTCCAGCTGCTTGATAAGAAGTGTGGGAACTAGAGATTGACCTTGGACATTCTAGAATGTCGACAGGAGAAGCCTTAGTAACTGCATTTTGCAAGACAAATTATCTGCTGGAACAGCTTCATAAAAAATTGGATGTTATAATTACTAAAACTGACATTTTGAGACCAAAAGTGAGCAACAATACAGAAATTACTCAGGATTTGACACAGGAATCTATTTTAGCAGGACAAATTGCTGAAAAGGAGAAGGAGAAAGTTGCTGTTGTCGAACCTAAAGCAATACAAGGGGGAGCTTTAGTCTTACAGAGGCAAATTGAAGATTATAAGTTGAGGCCCTTTATGATTGAAATGAGAAAAAGCCAGACTTTGAAGATCGGAGCCTGGCCTGGACTGGAAAAGGAAAGTTGGAAAGATCCCTCTATGCAGGGATTAACTGACTTTTGGAATATGGACTTGGGTCAGGAGGAGATTGGAGATTGGGGGGCCTTTGGAGTTGGAGGAATTTTGAAATATGCCCTGAAATACTTTATGCCCTGAAATATGCCCTGAAATACTTTATGGATCCTAGCTTTAATTGTGGAAATTTGGCTGACCTGTCGAGAGGGAGTGGAGGTGTCGTTGGATTGGAGTTTCCTCGAGATCTGCTCTTTAGCATCAAAGAATATAAAGAAGAACTACAGAAGGGATGTGGAAAAGAGTTAAGAGCCTCGGACATAAGATCTCCAGGTTGATGGACTGTATGGAGTGGACGGAAGTGTCTGTCAGAGCCCGAGACCGGGGAGAGGAGATGGTGGAAGAAGATTGGAAGATTTAAAGTCTATATATAGAAATATTGTAAAATTAATGAGTGACAGGAAAATGTTGGAATGAATTTATATGGCCTTAGTAGAAATGCTATAAGGAGTTAAGTTTAAATAAGTATACCAATTTTAATGGAAATAAGACTAAAAATATGTTAAGGCATTTATATGATAGAAAATGGAGAAAGATGGAAAGGAATTGCTAAAACAATTAATGGAAGTGGAATACAAAGAGGGAGGTAAGAGGAGGTCGATGATATAAGGGAATGAAAGTTAGAATATGGAAAAGGAATGATGTACCGGTATGTTTTTAAATTGTTTTTGTTTTGTTTTGTTTTGTTTATTATGTTGGGTGAGGTGTTGAGGTTGTGTTTTGTATATTGTATTGTATTGTTTTATTTTTTCTTGTTCTTTTTTTTGTTTCTCTCTTTTCTCTCTTTTTCCTTTTTAAAAAAGCGATAAATATTATTTTTAAAAACTAAATAAATAAATATGTGGCGAATGTATAGTGTAAGGTAAGGAATAGATCTTGTTGTCCTTCAACACCTAATTGTCCCTGGCCATGCTGGTTGGGGTCCCCACCCTGATCTAAAATCTGAAAGAGTGGAGGAATCCTGTACCACATGGGGATGGGGTGTTATAATGCTTTTTTCTGATTAATTTTTTTAATTGGAAAAGCTCGCATTGAACATTTGGGAGGGCTGCATTATATTTCGTTCCTTCTCTTTCAATTTTAATAATGCGGAGTATTGTGTGACTTGCAGCCAAAAGCTAATTGAATGAGCCTGATAAGGGGGATTATCTTGTAAAGGAAGAATTCTTCTACCAGGGAGAAGGCCAGAAAACATCAAAAGAGAACATCCTAAGATACACAAAACACACACACACACACACACACACACACACACACACCCTTTGTTAAATATATCACCATAAACCTCAGGCTGCTTTTATGCCTGTCCAAATACTTGCAACTTCACAAGACTCTTCCAGTCCTAGCAATTTAAACAAACATCACGGATGAGAGAGAGAGGTGGGAAGAGGGCAGGGGAACAACTACCCTCATGTGTGCTTAGAGGAGCAGGATTTTTAAAGGGATCACCAACATGAACCGCAGGTGGATTTCTGCAGCCGTGCCACTGCTTAGCAACCACACATTAAAACCAGGAGAGGGAAGGCAAAACAGCCAGAAGAATCCCGGCCCAAGATGTTACTTGGCCTTCTGAGTTGTACTGAAGGAAACACAATTCCACAGAGGCAGAGAATTGTATCCAACTAAGTTAGGGTCAGTAGCGTAGTGGCAAATTCAGATGTGCAGGGTGATTTTGTGGCGGTCACATCCATGCCTCTTCTAAGCTTCTTAGATTATCTTTGGAGCATACAGAAGAGTAACTCCTGGATGTTCTCCCCATGTCCCTTCTCCAGATTGGCCCTCAGAGCCAATCCTCAGTGGCTGATTCCCCTCCTTTCACTCTGATTGGCTCCGATCAGCACAAAGACTGAGAAGATTTCTTCTCAGCAACTAAAATGCTCCCATTTCATACTGATTGGGCAGCTCTGGGACATTGGAGACAGGGATCCTCTTGGGACTCTATTGCAGAAATAGTAATGGGGCTTCAGTCTCCTATGACACCCCCCCAACACCTCTGGTTAGGATAGTTCCACTGAAATCAAAGTTAGGCATCTCCACTAATTCCAGTAGGTCTACTCTGATTATTAGACTTATGCCAGGGTTCAGATCTCTGCTCAGTCAGGAAGTCAACAGAGTGGCCTTGGACCACTCACAGCCTCTCAGTCTAACCTACTTCACAGGGTTGTCGTGAGGATAAAATAGGCAGGAAGAGAACCATGCACGCCTCCTTGAGTTCATTGCAGGAAAAGTCTGGTATAAATGTAATAGATCTATAAAATTATTATTATTACTGGCTGTAGCCAACAAAGTCCTACTCAAAAGTAGACCAATTGGCTTCCACAGCTGCTCGCACACTTGGCCCAGAGAAGAAAAGAAGAAACAGTTCCAACTAAGGAAGACGGGCAACAAAAACTGGTGCAGAAATGGTGAAATTTACCAGAAGATTAAGAAATCAAGAAGAGAGGTGTTTTAATATAGAATGGGGAAAATTTATTGATTATCTGAAGAATTATTGTAAACCACTTAAATCCCTAGCAGGACTGATATAAAAATGTGCTGTGAGAATAACTTAAATAGAACATAAAGGACGACTAGATATGAACGGTCTATGCAGTGGGGGAAAATAAGTAACCACAGAAAGGGGGGAAGGAGGGGTCGCCGACTGGATGTTTCAATTGGATCTGTAAATCCAGATTTGCAATTCTATTGTCAAGTGTGAAAATGAAAAATAAAATATTAAATAAAAAAAGTTATTGTCACACCATATAACAAAATTATAGGGAGGAAACAGCAATTTAGATGGACAAAAAGTTGACGTAACTCTCTCTATTGCTTGCATTGAAGTCCCCACCCTACTCTCAGCCTGGACATCTTGCTTAATTCCCTTGCCCCAGAATTGTTTGGCTGCTCTAATTACAAATTCCCATTAAGAGGCACATTTGAAAGCCAACAGGACGTTATTAGAATCAGGATTCCTAAGATGTTCTTCCAGCTGAACATCTGCCACGGCTAATTAAAAACAAGTTGACGAGAGAACCTCTTTAAAATGAAACATCGATATCTGTCAAAATGGTTGCTCGATGGTGCAACTAGCCTCAATAGGAGGAGATTCAGGTATCCCATCCGAAATAAGGGTAAGAGATGGTTTTAGGTTGATTTCAGTGTGCATGTGCCCCCCAAGTGTTGGGCTTATCTCAGGGGCTTGGGGGCTTGGGTGGGAAGACTTCACTGGGACCCAAATCTTTTGCAATGGTCCCATTCACTCATGACTTACCCCAAAGAAACCTGGGTGCTGTGATTCATTGTGAAGGTTAGGAGGGACAAACTACAGCCCTTGGGATTCTTTTGGATGAAGTCATGTGCTTTAAATCTGCATTGGCTGTGCTTTAAATTGTGGGAATGTTCAGGGTGGCAGTAGAGGATATATTGTTTATTAATATCCTTCCTCACTTGCGCTAGCAAGTTCCTTTACTTAGCAGACTTTACATTCCCGTTTCTACATTCACAGCAGGTAGCTGGTTGCAGGCTTGTGTAAGCCTCTCACTATTATGCAATTCAGTCTGTGCCAGATTGAATTGTACATTCCTGGTAAGTACCCTTGAATCCCTCTTAAAAGAATAAAGATGCCACAATCTTATTCAAAGTCAATAAAAGAAGTTTACTTACATCAGTTCACAGCTGGATCCCTGAAGGCAGACTTAGTTACAAATATGTACTTGTGGATCTACCCCATATGGGAGAATGATTCCAGTGCTTCTGCTAGCTGAGAGGCTAGCAGAGCAGTCCTAGCTAGAAGGTGGTCAAACAAAGAAGGAAGCAAAAAAGAGAGACTTGTCCTTTTGTTACCTGGACAGGTTAGGTCATGCCCACCTTCTATCACATGCAAAGAAAGGATGCTCCAGCCAGGAGGAACAGGAAGTTTCAAATGGCTGGACCAAACATCCCCTTGCATGTCCGCTCTCGGAAAACAAGGAATGTTGTATTTGACTGCTCCCAGTGAATTACATCCCACATAAATGTGTGGTGCGGATCTGCTGACATGTGCAGGTGTCAGAGTCGCGCCCATTGCCCTTCACCACTTTCTCCTCCTCTGGTCCGAAAACCCCTGGCAAGTAGCCCTTGGGAGGCTGTGAGTGTGGTGATCACACAGGGTCCGTGGACGTTTGGCGGTCTATTGATCCCTGTGCCACCACTGATTGCTTTCCCGCTGCCACCAACCCGTTTCTCTTGGGTACACATGGAGTCCAGACAGTTGTTAATATTAACAAATAATCAAGTTTATTTTATAGGCATGAACAAGCTTATGGTTTCAGTTAATTTTTTGTGGCAGTTTCTTAATCTTAGTTTCTTTGCTGACCTAACAAGTTCAAGCTATCTATCTGACTCCACCTAACAGTTCCTCTCCCTCTCTCACAACACAACTCAACCAACCCACAGACTTATCTTCCCTCTTCCTTCTCCAACTTCCAACTCTCAACTGACTTCCACACAACTCCCACTCTAACTCCTCCCCTTGGGTTCCCACTGGCCAATAACATCACACTCATTTAACCCTTTCCTTATGACCCACCTAGGAGGCAAACGCCACTGTTGGGTTGAAATAAACGACAGGCGAATGACAAGTGTCATATGGGAGGCATATCTCGAGCATGTCTCGGGGAGTCCCTTTTATTGAATATTACAATGCAAGGGTTGCATATAGGCATTAATCATCAATAGATTAAAGGTTGGGAAAGGGAACACAGAATTGGACAGGTATGAAAACCTCCTTATTAAACTATTACTAGTGATTGATCTAGCAAAACTTAAAAGAACATAACTATCGCATTCCGTAGATGTGGTCAACCATGCATTAAGAACAAGTCAGGGTACAATGTTTCATAAACTCAATGTGAACTAAACATTCTAGGGTGGGTGAAGCTTAGAGTGGTTTGCCAGCTTAGAGTGGTTTGCCAGAGTCATGTGCAGAAGCAAAACTTCCCATCACGCCACAGTGAGGAACCTCTTTGGCCCTCAGGTTGAAACCATTTCCCCAGCCTTTCCTGGCAGCTCATTTATTGGCTTTATGCTCATCATTGCCATTCCCACCTCATCATAGTACAAATATACCCAATTGCCCTCCCATAGAGTTGATGGAAATCACAGACAAAAGGTCACTGTTTATGTTTGCTTCTGGCGTCTGAAATCCTGGGCACATCTTCGCTTGGTCTGCAGTTGACTCTTGCATCCTTTCCCTTAATTCAGTTTGATCCTTTATTGACAGGACACCCTGTAGAAGTGATACCAAAAATATAATTAAAGGATGAGTTCTCTTAAGGCTGCTGTGAACTGCCTCCACCTCCGGAAGGGAAAGCTTCACGGTGCGGGAGCACATAGCCTTGCTGTGAGCAGATTACATCATTGCCGCCCCCATCACCAGCAACATCACCTTGTGTATGAATCGGCAAAGAAGGGAGAGGGTTCCCCCCCCCCATATGAAACCTTAAAGCAAACAAACTGATATAAAACATTCCAAAGATCGTATCAAAAAATAAAATGCATAAGTGAACCATTCGTCCTCATCACACACTTTGGGAAAAATATGTGTATAAATGCCAGTCACACAGGATCGATTGCAACAGCAGACTTGTGATATGAACACAAATCATCTCTAAACTTTGGAGAGAGTCAGTGGCATGATATCTAAATAAAGATAATCTGGGGCTATCGAGATAAAGTTCAGGATAAAATTCCTCTCCCAAAAAATAAACTGAACAGAAGATGGTCTATGTTCTTCTAGCGGTATACAAATTTAATAAATAAGAATAATTAATGAAAGAGCAGTAATCATAGAATTTACATCTGGTAATTTCACCTCTGACTGCTCTGCAATGTTGTGTTAGCTCATGAGTAGGCAAACTAAGGCCCAGGGGCCGGATCCGGTCCAATCACCTTCTAAATCCGGCCCATGGACGGTCCGGGAATCAGCGTGTTTTTACATGAGTAGAATGTGCCCTTTTATTTAAAATGCATCTCTGGGTTATTTGTGGGGCCTGCCTGGTGTTTTTACATGAGTAGAATGTGTGCTTTTATTTAAAATGCATCTCTGGGTTATTTGTGGGGCCTGCCTGGTGTTTTTACATGAGTAGAATGTGTCCTTTTATTAAAAATGCATCTCTGGATTATTTGTGGGGCATAGGAATTCGTTTATCCCCCCCCCAATATAGTCTGCCCCCCCCAAGGTCTGAGGGACAGTGGACCAGCCCCCTGCTGAAAAAGTTTGCTGACCCTTCTGTTAGCTTGTCTACAAGCAGAACCTTCCAAACCCTTTCATACGAGTATTGCGGGGGGGGGGTATGTGTGTTTTTATGGTATTGTGAAATTGCTTCGAGGTGCTTCCTAGGAAGCAATTCATAAATTAAATAAATAAGTAGATAATTGTATTATTTCATTTTAAGAAAGAAAACAGGCCCAAAAGGGGGGGGGGAGTGCTTAAAAACCACTCTCAGAAAAAAAAATATTTCCTTTGGGAGGGAGTGTGGGATATAAACTGAATAAATGGAATGAATTCTAACTAATATGCTGGGGGGGGGGTTATTATAAAATAAAATAAAATAAAAATCTGGAACCAACATGCAGTCCTTCCATGTTTTAATACATGTCACAAAGTTGAAAGTTTGGAGCAGGCTTTCCAGCAGCTGTAAATTGAATTAATGTTATTAAAGTCAATGGGCACAGACAAAACCTCCACAAACAGAGCCTTCCTGTTCCCTTCTGCAGAGGGTGTGTGCCAACCAGGAGGAATTACAGTGACAGCCCAAGGAGGGAAATTACAGTGGAGAAAGGAGGGAGATTGTGGAGAAGGGGTTTTCTCTGTTCACAAGCAGAGAATGTAGGAAGCTGCCTTAGACTGAGTCAGACCATTGGTCCACCCAGTTCAGTACTGCCTGCTCTGGCTGGCAGCAGCTATCCAAGTAGCGTTAATTTTTGTGTTTTAACAATCATTCACTCAGGGTGTTAGGACCACAGGAAGGTGTCTTATGCTGAGTCAGATTATTGGTTCATCAAACTCAGTATTGTCTACACTGACTGGCAGCAGCTTCCTGGGATTCCAAGACAGGAGTCTCTTCCATTCCAAAGATGCCAGGGACTAGACACATTGTGCCCTCCAGAAATCATCTCCCATCATCCCTGACAGTTGTTGGCCAGGCTGGCTAAGACTGATGGGAGCTGTATTGCAGCATCATTTCAAGGGCAGCATATTGGCTACTCTGTGACTTTCACTGGCTGGCAGATCTTTCCCATCCTCATTTAGACATGCTGAGAACTGGAACCTTTGCATGCAAAATCCACTACTGAGCCACTGTTAGAGACGTAGCTACCTGTTGCGGGAAGAGACCAAGAAGGGGTAATTTGAGTTTTATGCTGAGATTTAGGTTGCCAACTGATTGGGCAAAAACAACCTGCATTGTGCCTGTGCCTTTAAAAGCTGCTTGATCTGCCGCTCTTATATGCTGCTTTTCTATTCAGGATCCCCAAGACACCTAATAATATTTAAGATCAGGATTTTTAAAAAAGCAAGAAGACAATTCAAAGCTACAAATGCCTAGTCCAAAATCCTTGCATCAGCTGCTTGGGCCGGGAGTGATGCCAGAATTTGCTCCCGCAGCTTTCAAAACTGGCTATATTTTGGACACCTGCATATTGGTATAGACCCAGGAAGCAAGGGAGGCTGGGCCGTTAGGGCAACTGGGGCACCAACCCACCAACCTCAGTCCCACCACTTGCAGAACTCAGCAGCAAAGAGAAGGATGGGGACAAAACTGGAATCAATGAACAGTGGCTGCCATTGGCTCTGGCTCTGTCTGTCATTGGCTCTGCCTCTGCGTCCGATTGGCTTCTCCATCTTCTCCCCCTCCAGCCCCAATGGGTACCACTGCCCATATCTTTGCACCACTGCAAAGGAAGGATATACCACCTGGTCTTTCTGAATGTGCAGGTTGTTTCTTAGGCTACTGTAGCCTCTGGTGAGAGGCTCTCCAGGCCCGAGAAATTAATGTGCAATTCTTTTGTTGATAAAGCTCGTTTGTATTAGAACAGTGAGTCATGCTTTGTTGTATCCTTCTGATCTATTATCCGGACAGGAACCACCTCTTCTCTTTTCAGTGGCTAAATGAGACATGCCGCTCTCTGTGGGTTCCTTGACTTCACCTCGCAATCTTTTGAGAGCAGGGATGTTTAAATGGCTCACACCAGTGTGACAAAAACGAGACAGCCTTCCGACCAGGTTGCCCTCTGGATTCAGTGATTCACAGGGAGTGTGCAAGAGTCTACTCGAGACTTGTTGCAAACCACTTTTAGCCGAAACCAAGGGAATACTAGACCAAAGGGAAGGGGGAAAGCTTTTTCTCAGTCCAGGGGCCACATCGCCAGTGGTGGGCGTTGGGGCCTCAAATTTCAGCTGCCCCCTGTGCAATGCCAGAATTCAGCACCGCTTGCCTCTCACACTCCATTCTAAGTCATATTTATGGCATCCCCTGCCTTCCACATCCAGCACAACCCACTAAATCCACCTCTGACATTACCTTGTGGAAAACATTCTTGGGGACAGGAGGGATGCCAGGGATGGGTGGAGACAGGGGCAAAAGTGGGCAGAGCCATGGAGGTAACTCTTATCTCTGCGCAGTATAAATTGGAGGTTCCTACACACACATAACACCAGTCTTGAAAGACCTACATTGGCTCCCAGTACGTTTCCGAGCACAATTCAAAGTGTTGGTGTTGACCTTTAAAGCCCTAAACGGCCTCAGCCCAGTATACCTGAAGGAGCGTCTCCACCCCCATCGTTCTTCCCGGGCGCTGAGGTCCAGCGCCGAGGGCCTTCTGGCAGTTCCCTCACTGCAAGAAGCAAAGCTACAGGGCCTTCTCGGTAGTGGCACCCTCCCATCAGATGTCAAAGAGAGAAACAACTACCTGACATTCAGAAGACATCTGAAGGCAGCCCTGTTCAGGAAAGTTTTAAATGTGTGACATTTTAATGTATTTTTAATCTTTGTTGGAAGCCACCCAGAGTGGCTGGGGAGACTCAGCCAGATGGGCGGGGTACAAATAATAATAATAATTTGTTGTTGTTGTTGTTGTTGTTGTTGTTGTTGTTGTTGTTATCTATCCAGGCAAGGAAGAAGCGTTATAACATTTCAAGGACGCATTCCACCCAGGAACAGTGTGCAGAAGGACTGGGAAGGGTGTGGCCTGAGGAAGGCCTTGTGGTGAAATATTTCATAGGGGAACAGTTGGGTCCAGAGGCTCCAGCTTGTGAGGGCGATTGGGAGGGTGACATTGTGTGCATGTCAAACGTGGGCATCACGCCTCCCTAAGCTAAGCAGAAGCTTCCTGGGCTTTGGGAAGGAGGGACCAGGCTTTAATACTTTACTACTCTAATTTACTGTGAACGTTTAAGGGACTAACCTAGCCCCCCTGGTCCACTGACCACATGCCACTGATCCAAGGATGGGTGAGAGAGAGAGATCTGCAGAGTCACATTTGGCCTCCATGCCTGGGATTCTCCACCCTTGAGATTGACGGTGACGGATCACCCAAGCATAGACGTTGCACAACTCTACCGCAAGCCCATGGGAAAGTCAGATCTAAGGACACACAACCTTCCTTTACCACACCCCCTCACCACTTCCAGCATCAGGTCTGTTCCAGAACCTTAAGGCCAAACCTGGGGGTTTCAAGGAGATACAGTACCTATTTTTTAAAGGAGGGTTCCTATGTGAAAGTCAGCAATGTAGCAGGCAGGTCCTGATGTCACCATGTACAAACTTTCCCCTCCCGCTGCTGCTGTTCAAGGAAGTTTTTAATGGTTAATGTTTTACTGTGTTTTCAATATTTTGTTGGGAGCCATCCAGAGTGGCTGAGGCAACCCGGTCAGATGGGCAGTATGTTGTTGTTGTTGTTGTTGTATCATCATCATAATCATCACCAAAGGGAGAAATTCCACCCCAAAAAAACCAAACAAAAAACTTGTTTAATGAGCCACTGCTGGCCACAGCACTGATGATTCTAAAAGTACACAAGCAGAAGGCCTGTTTAAGGATTTACCACCTTTCAAGGTTATGATTCAAAGTGGGCTGAGGATGAGGCGATTAATCTGGCAACATCCCAGTGGGTCGCCCCCCCCCCCCAAAAAAAAAATGAAAAGGGGAACAGGTCCTTAATTCTCCCCGCTCTTTGGCTCCAGCATATTTCACTGCTGAAATATGAGCAACTCCACTCAGCTGAGATGGAACGAGAAATTTCCTCCCAGGAGTTAGGGAAGATGCCCATAACTCACAGGGAGCACAGTAAGTTAAAAGTTTTCCTTTCCCTTTTGAAAAATGACCTCTCTGCTTTGATCACGTGTTCAGTTTATTGCCATACATGGACTCCTATCCCCCCAACGTATTTGATAGGATTAGTTCACAGATCAGGGTAGAATGCCAGGTTGCAGATTCAGTTCCTTGTGTCCCCATTATGTGCCTTAGATCTTGGGCAGCTGCTGCCAGTCAGTGAAGAGGCAACTGGGTTAGGTGAACAAATATTCTGGTTTGGTATAAGCCTAGAGCCGATTCCTTTGTAAAACGATAGCAAAGACCACAAAGGAGACAGTGTGGAACATGAGAAGCCACCTTACACTTGTCTAGCTCAATACTCAATACTGTCTACACTGACTGGCAGCTACTCTCCGGGACAGAAGTGCCTCAGCTGGGGATGGAGAGCCACAGCATTAGCTTCCTGGTGGGTGCCTTCCGGCCACTTACAAGGAAGATGAGAAGGACGGGAGGGGCGGCCCAGACGCCAGCCTGCTGTGGGTGCATTGCCAATAGTGTTTGATTGGCACCATGCCCTGCAGCCGCCTCCCTGCTGCCTCACTCCTTTGTGGGGATCCCTTCAACAACAACAAAACATGCAAATTGAAGACCCTTTTTGATTTGCTAGATCTGACTTCTGCTTCCTTCCTTCTAGAAACAGTAGCTGAGGGGGCTATCAAGGAAGGAAGGAAGGAAGGAAGGAAGGAAGGAAGGAAGGAAGGAAGGAAGGAAGGAAGATCAGGGGGCAGTTACTCTTAGTAGTGGAAGGCGGTGACGTCTCCTTCATTGGAGCTTTTTAAGCAGAAGTTGGATGGTCATCTGTCAGTTGTGGTTCCCTGCATTGCAGGGGAGTTGAACTAGGTGGCCTTTTGGGGTGTGAAGTCCAATTCCACGATTCCATGGCGGGGATGAGAAGCACCAACGCTTCCACCCATCCAAAGAGACTGCCTGGAATGGGTGGTCCTTAGGACCCCGACGACAGACCGGGAAGACTCTCTCTCTCTCTCTCTCTCTCTCTCTCTCTCTCTCTCTCTCTCTCTCTCTCTCTCTGTGTGTGTGTGTGTGTGTGTGTGTTTATCTGTCTGTAATTCGAAGGTGGGCAGCGCCAGCCAGCATTGCGCTGCCTGGGGAAACTAATGATAAGCGCCTTAACCCTTTGCGCGACAGGCAGCTGCAGGAAAAAAGAAGATCCCTCCTCCTTCTCCTCCTCCTCCTCTACCCTCCCCTTACACCGGCTAGGAAGACCATGTGCTGCCGTCGCCGCTACTGCTGCTCCCTCCTCCAGCGACTGGCGGAGAGACAGCCCAGCGTCTTCCCCGCGACAGGTGCTGCTGCCGGCTCTCTCCCGCGGCTGATGCTGGGATGCAGAGCGTGGGGTCTGGGAGGCTGATTCTGCCCTCCATCCTTCCTGAGCGCTGCGAGGGGACCCGGGAGGTGCACGTCCAATGGAGCAAGATTACATCCACATGCACAATGGCTCTCTGCACGGCTGTGGCTTAGGATACATACCTGTCGTCTACTACAGCTTGCTTCTTTGCCTGGGGCTACCAGGTAAGGCATCACTTAATGGGGGAGAAGGAAAGAGATCGGGGTGGGGAGCGGGGAGGCTGGTCCAAGCCCCAGGACGCACCCTGGACCACTCTAGAGAGGGAGCGATTCGATGGCAGCCCATCAAAACTTGGCGCCTGGCTTTAAGTTCCTCCGTGACCAATGGCTTTCCCCTACCCAACCCCACAACAACTATGGTGACTCTTTAAGGATGTGTGGGGCAGGGGGCCAGGAGGTGGTCTGCAAAAAAGTTTTTTGGGGGGAGGGGGTCACAGTCCCTGTGCAGAGGACACAGTGGCTGGTTTCCATGAAGAAGGACTCTGCTGGGGTTCAAGTATAGGTGCCAAGGCTGAGACTTGGGGAGACCCCTCAGGAAATCCCCACTGGGGAGCCAACAACAGACAGACAAAGTAGGATGGCATCAAAGAAGCAGCCCTTTCTTGCTGTTAATCCCCCAGCAACTGGTGTTCAGTGACAGACTTCCCCTGAAGCTGGAGGTTTTGTTTAGCCGCCGTCGTGACTTTATAGCCATTGATAGGCTCGTTACCTCCGTGAATTTGTCTAGTCCTTCTTTTGTTAAGAACTCCCCGTCCCCATCCAATGCCTTCCAAACCATGTCCCGACAAGGCTAAGGTGGCTTGCAGCACACTTTTATAAAGAGTGATTCGCATAAGTCAATGGGGGCAGATCTCGCCCACAATTACAGCCTGTGCGTGCTTACAGGTTTCCTGGCATGCTGTTTTTGCCTCCCAACAAATGAGCTGTCCGTGGTGCTGACACAGCAATGACTGCTTTGAGAGAACACTTTTCTGGCTCACGGTTCAAATGCATCAACGCCGTCTGCCAGAGAAGCGGCTTGACAGTTGTTGGGTTGTTTTTTTAAAAAAAAAATGCTTGGCAGATGCAAGGGAAGTATGGGATAAGGGGGAGAGAACGATAATACTGCTCATAATACCTGTGAAAATTAGAAATGCAGACCTCCAAGACAACCTTTGCAGGTGAGCCTCATTACTTGTGAACCATTAAGATAATTCTTTAGAGAGCTAAGTCTTCTCTGAGCACAACCGCAGGAGCTTTGAAGCCTTAGAATCCCAGGGTTAAGGTCTTGTGTGTGTGAAATTGTAGTGAAATGGCTTATTCTACTGCAAACTGCCCTGTGACCCTCAAATTAAGGGCAGTATATAAATTTAATAAATAAAATAAATAATAAACAGCAAGAAGGAATATATATATATATATATATATATATATATATATATATATACACATACATATACAGGGTGCTTTTAAGTTTTGGCAGAAGAACTTCCTCTCTACTGAATAACCACACCCAGCTTCCTCCCTGGCCAATTGCACTTAGAGGTTTTCATTTCTTAAGTAAACCAAGTGGATTAATGCTCTAGAGAGAATTAGCCTTGTTAGGACAGAGGTGTTCAGTGTGAAAATGAGCCACTATGGAGAACTGGCAAAACATTTCAGCCACATCACTCAGCAAGCTCCTTGATAACCTTCCCCCTTTTCATTCTCACAACAACCCTGTGAGGTAGGTTAAAAGTGAAGAGTGGCCGGCCCAAGGTCACTCATTGTGTTTTGTTGCAGAGGGGAGATTAGAGCCCAAGGCTGCAATCCTATCTACACACTTTCCTGGGAGGTAAGTCCTATTCAACTCAATGGGCTTTACTTCTCAGTCAGATATGGATAGAATTCCACTTGCAAGCCTCTTCAGGGCAAGTCCAGCCCTTTAGCCACTACTCTGTGCTGCCTCTCCACTCATATTGTGGACAAAATAGGATTAGAGCCTCAGAAAAATCACATCATCCATTTGCCACCCCTGTGGATTTTATAACCAGATCATTTTAATAAGATCTGGTGGTCTGCTTTTTTAAAAAACACACAAAAAACAATGCTGGTGAAAAGTGCAATTCAACAGCCGCAGAAGCTAAAATTCATACAGTTAACCTGCATAAACCAGCTTCAGAGTTATAACTCGACCAGTAAACTTCCAGACATTTCATGGGGGTTGCAAAATGCAGAATGTCTTCCTTCTGAAAGAAAAAAATAGTGATTCCTTAAAATCACTGCATACCTGCCGTGAAAGAGCTTCCTATATGGGGGATGCCCTTTTCTTTTTCTATGTACATCATACTTTCCCTCCCAACCCTGTCCTCCAGTTCAATTAAGTAACATTAAGAGCACAATCCTATACATGATAGCTCAGTTGGTTGAGCATGGGACTCGTAATCTAAGGCTTGTGGGTTCGAGCCCCATATTGGGCAAGTCCTGCATTTCAGGAGGTTGGACCAGATGATCCGACTATGATTCTATGATTCTATGTCCAGTCCAATTGAGTTCAATGAGGCTTACTCTCAGGTAAGCAGATATAGGATTGCAGCCTAAATGGGTTGTTCTGAATTTTGATTTTGCTTTTTAGTAAGACTTCTTAACCACTCTTCGCCATAAAATCCCAGAGCGGCTTACAACAATGAAGCAATACGCAGTTATAACAAACAGATAAAACCATTATAATGATGGAGGAGGCAAAAGTTTTCCAAATGGAACAGGGTGGTATGAATTTGACAAGAGAAGCGGGATCCCACAAATCAAAATTCATCGACTGTCAGAGGCTAAGATAAGGAGGTGTGTGTTGGGAAAGCTGTACAATGCTTTCCCAACACATCTCCATAAGGAAGGAGTTCCACAGTATAGGAGCTGCCACAGAAAAATGTCCTCTCCCAGACCACCCTTCCCTGAGGGTGGCAGAACTACCAAAAGAGACCCCCTCTTAACACCTGAGAAGATCAGAAGGGATGGAAATGGCCTTTCAGATATTTGGGACCCAACCTTTTGAAAGCTTTGTGAGATTGTAGCAGGATTATGAGGTTCCTACTTTAGAGTACACACACCAGACAACAGTTGGATCCTTTTGAGTTGGGTCTTTCAAGTGGGGAATGGGGGAGAAGTTTGTTTGTTTGTTTGTTTGTTTGTTTGTTTGTTATTGGATTGACATACTGCCTTCCAGCCAAAGCACCCAAAGCGGTTTGCAGCTTGAACATGAGAGCAAATACCTGATATAAAACAAAGACTGACAGAATCCTCTCATGCCAAGGGGAAGATGATGGGATGTATGTTTCCTGGCATGTTCCTTTCTTCTGCCTTCCCTCAGAGTATGCAGCTCCCAGGGGAGGTAGGATAGGAAAGAGCTTATTTAAAGGCTAACCTCCCAAACTCACACTTTCTGAAACAGTGAAAGAAGCTAAACGCAGCCATCCTTAGAAACCCGTTCTTCTCTTAATTTTTGCAGCGCGGTTCTCCTGCCAAGTCATGTGTACAAAACATGCATCCACTGAGATAAAGTATCCAACTTTCAACACAGCCATGAAAATAACATGTAAAAATGTGTGTATTAGGCAAAAATCCATACTGAAATGCTGATAAATTTTCACAAGGACTTTCTCTCCCACCCCCGAGGGGATTCAGAGAATGATGTGGAACTCAGCTAATATCTGTGATGTCTAAACCACAGAGCCTAGAGCTTGCTGATCAGAAGGTCGGCGGGATGAGCTCCTGTTGCTCGGTCCCTGCTACTGCCCACCTAGCAGTTCGAAAGCACGTCAAAGTGCAAGTAGATAAATAGGTACCACTCCGGCGGGAAGGTAAACAGTGTTTCCGTGTGCTGCTCTGGTTCGCCAGAAGCGGCTTAGTCATGCTGGCCACATGACCTGGAAGCTGTACGCCAGCTCCCTCAGCCAATAAAGCGAGATGAGTGCTGCAACCCCAGAGTTGTCCGTGACTGGACCTAATGATCAGGGGTCCCTTTACCTTTATCTTTAAGTTGTTTTAAACTATTTTTAATGTTGTGTTCCGATGTTGTAACCCACCCTGGGACCTTAGAGTGAAGGGTGGCGAAATGATGATGATGATGATGTTAAGATTGGGGAAATGAGGCACTGAGAGAAACCAGAACAGACAGATTCACCCATTCCCAACTGACAGGCATGTTTTTATAGGAATACAGCCGCCTTATATTGAGTCAGAAGACAGTTTCATCTAGCTAACTACAGGCTACACTGACTGGCAGGGTTTCAGCAGCAGAGGCTCCCAGCCCCTCCATGGAGGAGCTGGGGATTGAACCTAAGACCTTCTTCATGCCAAGCAGATGCTCCACCACTGAGCTACACCCTTCCCTGGTGACCACAGAATGCTGACTATTTGGGGTGCAGGTAAAAAAAAATGGGCAGGAATGGGAGTATTGTGGAAGGGAGCATGGCTGCCTGGCTCGAGCAATGGCCAGGAGGACTCCAAGCTGCAACATTTTGTTGCAGGTTCCACTAGTCAGGCTGGGTCAGGACCTGATCCAAGGTGGGTCACAACAGGAGCATGACCACCATGCAAATATATGGCAAGAGATTAAGAAATTGGTCCCTAAAGGTTAAACTGGTCTAGAGATACCCAGTGGAAGGGAGGTGACCTTGAGGGACCTTTGCAAAGGAACCAACAGGAGGGGCATTGTTAACAGAGGGGTTTTTTTTGGGGGGGGGATTCCCAGCAATGGACCACATCAGCCAGTAGACAAACACCAGAGCACAGGCACTCTAACAGCTGCTTCCGCTGCAACTGAAGCAGACTAGACAGCCAACCTTAGCAGCTAGACCAAGTCCTGAAGATTTTGAGGAGGCTTAATTAACAACTCCCTCTCAGAAATGATATACACTCTCTAAAGTGCCTCCCCCCCTCCACAGACACACTTACAGGACCATTAAATCCAGAGTTTACAATTAGCTAGCTGCACTGCTGGTGGGTTTTCAAGATCATCAAGGTGACCTCTTGTTCTCTGCCTGTTTTGTGGATCTGGAGAGGATTTCATTATGTCAAGCGCAGCCAAACCTTCCAGAGTAGCTAAATGATGTGTTTTTAAAACACCATTCATTATAGAAAGAAAATCTGCTGCATATTGATCTGGCTGGGCAAGCAAGGCTTTGGAAGCACCGTGTCGTTTGCATCATCTTTATTTGTCAATGATTAATAGATAAAGATATATAGGAGATGCTCGCCCATGCCTAACAACATATCATTGAAATGCAAGGATGACGGCTCTGCTTACTGACTTACAAATCCTTCGCTCAATGTGGAAGCGCTGCTGTTGCAAACAATACTTTATTGGCTCTTAAGCTGCAATTGCTCATTTTGGAAGCCGGCATTGCAAATTCTGCATTGCTGAGTAGTTAATCATGCCGTTGTTACTCTGCGTATATACACTGAAATATTAAGTATGCCCCCTCTCCCTCTCTCTCCCTCCTTCCCTGCCTCTCTCTCTCTCTCTCTCTCTCTCTCTCTCTCTCTCTCCACCTCCCTCCTTTCCCATCTGGAATTGTATGCCAAGAATTCAGATGAAATGTTCCTAGAGGGGGAGAGGAAAGCAGAATGGATATGTCCACCTAGCAGATTCGCTCTGGCTATAATAGAGCATCTTTTTTCTTCAGCATCTGAGGCTGGGGGCAGGGAAGGGGAACCTCCTACAAAAGGGGAGGGTTAGGTCTGCCTCTTGGGTCTCCTCGCACACAGGAGCCAGGGTAGCTGTTGACAGAATTGATCAAGTCCACCTTAAGAAGCTGAGCGCAGGAAGTTAATAGAAAGCAATCAGACACACCATCTGTATCTGGGTGACAAGGAACATAGGAAGCTGCCTTATATTGAGGCTGGTCATTGTGTCCATCTAACATGGCAGTGGTGGCTGGTGCCCACTGGGGCTGGCAGGGCGAAAGGCAGGGAGCCCAAACAGGAGGGGGAGCCAGAGCCAATGATAGACTGAGCCAGCAAATTCTAGTGTTATCCCCATCCTCCTCTCTGCTGAATTCTGCAGCAGCAAAACTAAGGACTAAGGAGGAGGAAGCTGACAGCAACAACCACCCGCTGGAATGGTTGCAGGTGAGAAGGCAGACAAGTAAGAGCTGGCTGGGGTTTGTGGGGCAGTTCCCTGTTTTCCCCCAATGGACCAGTCTGCACTGCAACTTTACAGCAGGGTTTCAGGCAAAATGCATTCCCAGCCCTATCTGGAGATGCCAGGAATTAAATCTGGGACCTTCAGAATACAAGGCAGACGCCCTGGCACTGAGCTGCAGGCCTCCCACTCTAGTAAGGCTTGGGGAAAATGGCTGAAGAATTCCCCCTTTGTTTCTTACCACTGCAAATATCGGCTAGGTAGTTCTTCTGAAGGAACAGCAGCTTTATTGAGGCTTAAGACATGGTTGGTGCTGTGGGTTAAACCACAGAGCCTAGGACTTGCTGATCAGAAGGTCGGCAGTTCGAATCCCCGCGACGGGGTGAGCTCCTGTTGCTCAGTCCCTGCTCCTGCCAACCTAGCAGTTTGAAAGCATGTCAAAGTGCAAGTAGATAAATAGGTACCGCTCCGGCGGGAAGGTAAACGGCGTTTCTGTGCGCTGCTCTGGTTCACCAGAAGCGGCTTAGTCATGCTGGCCACATGACCTGGAAGCTGTACGCCAGCTCCCTCGGCCAATAAAGCAAGATGAGCGCTGCAACCCCAGAGTCGGCTACGACTGGACCTAGTGGTCAGGGGTCCCTTTACCTTTACCTTTAAGCTCTCATGGGCTATAGTCAGAAGGGGTGTGCAAGTATCTCTCTGTGTGATACACATGTACACACAAACACACATGCTCCCTCTCCTTGGACAACATGGGTGGCCTGTATTTCTGCAGAGGCTGAATTCATTCAATTAGGAGCAAGGGCGCGGCTAACGAAGTGATCAAAAGAGACCACAAGGATCCCACACACAACAACGCTGCATGCACTTCCACAGCCTCGATTCGGGAATGTCATCTGAGGACAGGGTTTCCATTGCTAGCCTCCACGGCTGTACATGTACAGTATGCTGAGCATGGAAGAAATGTGAGGGTTTCATTTCAGACTTGCGATAAGACAAGGACGGCTTGAGCTGCTGAGTTATTGGCAGGGAGGGTTTGTGCAGATGTGCTGGGGAACAGGACATTTATCTAAGGCAGGGGTGGGCAGATGGTAGATCTGGTCCGGCTAGTAAATTGCTGGGTGATCTGCATCGGTGAAAGGTTTCTGGCTTCCAGTCACACACAGCAACAGCCAAAGCCTCTCTCCACCACCCTTAAACTGGGAAGCTGGAAATCTCGGACGTAGATTTCAATGTGCATTTGCAGGTTGTCTCACTGTATGAAAGGGGCCATAGCTCAGCGGTAGAACATCTCACATGCATGCCAAAAGCACCAAACTCAATCCCTAGCATCTCCAAGTAAAACAAATACAGTGGTACCTTGGGTTAAGTACTTAATTCGTTCCGGAGGTCCATACTTAACCTGAAACTGTTCTTAACCTGAAGCACCACTTTAGCTAATGGGGCCTCCTGCTGCTGCCGTGCCGCCAGAGCACAATTTCTCTTCTCATCCTGAAGCAAAGTTCTTAACCTGAAGCACGATTTCTGGGTTAGTGGAGTCTGTAACCTGAAGCGTATGTAACCTCAAGCATATGTAACCTGAAGTGTATGTAACCTGAGGTACCACTGTATAGAGAGATTAGACAAATATATGGAGGACAATGGCTACTAGCCATGATGACTATGTTCATCAGAGGCAGTAATGCTTCTGAATGCCAGTTGCTAGAAACCTCAAGAAACGAGAGAGTTCTTGTGCTCAGGTCCTGCTTGTGGTTGGCTCCTGTGAGAACAGGATGCTGGACTGAATGGGCCATTAGCCAGATCCACCAGGGCTCTTCTCATGTTTTAAACAAACTACAGCTCCCAGAATTCCTTGGAGGAATCCATGACTGTTTAAAGTGGTGCCATCATCCTTTAAATGTATGGTGTGAATGTGGCGGTATATAGGCACTTGGATAATGAGTTCACCGCCAGTATATAGGAGATGAAAGAGAGAGGATGCTAATGTTTCTCTCTGTCTGCTTTCTCTGTGTGGCAGCCAAAATGGAGGTAAGTGATGGGGAAAGCTTTGCCTGATGAATTTCTGCCTGTCAGAGAAGAGCAGAAGCCTTGGGTTGCAGGACTGACAGATATTGAAAAGCAATTTATTATTCCTTCACATCAAGCAGGGCTTGTGAAAATTGTGCCAAATGATAATGCTCTGAGGCTCAGAAAGAGGGACAAATGACGGCTTATGTGGTTAAAGTGAGATAGTGTCTATTTTTGTTGCAAGGGTAAAAGATCCATAAAAATGGCTCGGAGGGAGGTTAAAAAAGTAGCAGGTGGCAGGAAGGAGTATGCATTAAAGACACTTAGCCCTGGTCAATACCATGAGTCTGGCAAGAGTGTCTGCTAAGCTGCCACTGTTTTAAAATACAATTTCCAGGGGGTGGAAGAGCTGTGGCGGCAGATGCTGTTTAATTTCAGGCAGCAGGGAAACAGCAGCACATTGGGCACAACTTGGAAGTAGCCTGTGGTCTCGAGCTTTGAGTTTCTGCAAGGAGGTGCCCGCTGATTGTTTTGCTAAGCCAAGGTCAGAGCTGAAATGAGCGCGGCACATGATATTGGAAGTACAGCCATTTTGCACAGTAATAACAACCTTGAAGAAGTCTTATGTCCAACAGGCATGCCTGGATTCCTCGCACTGCATGGTAGCAGCACATAGATGGACAGAATGTGCTCGTGGGAAGTAATCCCCATGAGGATCATTCAAATGAGATGGGTTTGTTGAACCTGGAGAAGAGAAGGCTTAAGGGGAGACACACCAGATGCCTTCAAATATCTGAAAGGCTGTCACATGGAGGAAGCAGACTTCTTCTCCATGCACCTCTGTGTTGCTCAGAGTGCAGGATTAGAGCCAATAGGTGGGGGCTGCAAGGAGAAGATTTTGGCTAAATGTTAGTAGGAGGTTCCTAACTGTAAGAACTGTTCAACGGTGGTATGGACTGCCTAAGGAGGTGGTGGGCTCTTCTTTGCTGGAGGTATTTAAGCAGAGATGGGGCAGCTTCTGGGATGCTGTTGTTCCAACATACCTGCATTGAGCAGGTAGTTGATATCGATCCTTTGGCCTGCCAGACATCCTTTGTCTACAGTTTACATAATCTGGCCACTGGCCATGTTGGTTGCTGGAGGGCCACAGGTTTCCCATCCCTGGATGAGGTAAGAACATTAGAAGAGCCTAATGGATCAGGCCAAAGGTCCATAGAGTCCAGCATTGTGTTCTCATAGTGTCTATTGAAAGCTCATGAGTAGGATCTGAGTACAGTAGCACATATGGAGGGCTTGCTGTCTCTGCAAATTTCAATGGTATTCACTGGGTTGTTTTAGAATTTTCCTACTTTAAGCATTTCCCTCCTTGAAATAAAATTGCATGTCTGCCAAAACTGAGGTTCCCCCAAATCAGTTCATCCCTGCCTCTTGTGCTTTAGTGACCTTTAGCTTCCATGCCTGGGCATTGGAAACAGAAGGAATGGTTAGTAGCATAGCTGATTTTTTTAATTATTTTTTTTTGCCCTATTGCAGGTCTATCTGATTAACAGAACCTACATAGATTGCACACAAACACACCCCCCCAATGTTCTAAAAGGCATTGTTTGGTGCAAGGTTTTGCTGCAAACAGTGATGGATTGTGATCCAACTTGGGAAAGGAAAGATGACCTCGGGACTTGGATCAGGGATGGAGGACAGGTTGGATGAGTCAGTTGTTTGGCAGCCAACTTTTTCCTTCCCTTGCCTTGGGCACTGTTATATATCTGCATGGCAAGCTCATCAATTAACAACAAAAGCGCTGGGTAATTCCCTCCCCTCTTTTGTATGAGATGCTCAAGCTGCAACAGAGAACGAAGCCAGGACTCCGCTAGATGAGTGCTTCTCAAACTATCTGAGGGCAAAAAAAATATTACCAATGTGCCAGGGACTGGTGCTACATTTGGTCCCTGAACTGTCCCACCCAAACTGGGCTGTGGTGGAGTCGCTGCAGACTAGCACCCAATGGCCTGTGGACCAGCACTGGTCTGCAGGCCAGGACTTTGAGTATCACAGTTCTAGATGGCCTGCTTATTGAGCATTTATCCTGATTTGCTTGCACAAAGCTTCCAGGGAGGTGAGGGCAGAGGAGAAATTCAGTTCAGTTCACCTTTAAAGGTGAACCTTCCTAACTTGCCCTGGCAATATGTAAACTCAAAACACCCCAGTCCTCCAGAATTCACACTTCTTGGGATTTTGCAATGCAAATCTCTCACTGAGCTGTCAAAAAATTGCATGTGCTTGGGTTAAGTATGCATATATATGCCTATATGCACTTTAAAAATGCAATATATTAGGGGAGATTGCTTTGCAAAAGTATGTATCAATTAGGCAAAATGACATACAAAAACTGTGTATATGAGGAGAAATATTTGCTTTAAATGCTGATGAATTTTCATGGGGGCTTGCTTTTTTAAAGAAAAAAATGCAAACTGATGTGGAAGAGCTGGATTTAATATTGGAAAAATGTTGTAGTAGTAATTTTAATTGTTTAGCTATAAGGCATAACAACAATAACAACCGTACAGAATTGAACCACAAATCTGGCTCTTAATTTCCTGACTCCAACACAAACAGAGAAACACACAAAGTAACATGGTTTTACAGCAAACAAACAAAAAAAACCCCCACATGAACTCACTTGGTGTAACACAATTCTTATTGTGGCTACACTCGGACAGATTTTTTTTCTTCATGGCGAGCTTTAGAAAAAGAACACCGGGTAATATACTCCTCTATTGCTGTTTTGCAGAACGCAGAGTAATTTCTTATAGCAGCCATCAAGAAAGGCAGAGGGCATAACACTAGGGCTTTGTTCTGTGAAAGCAATTCTACATGAAGCCCTAGCAATTAACTTCAAATAGTTAGCTGCCCTGATGGTCTGTCTAAATACATGGATTCATTGGGAAAATGAGAAACTGAGAGAAACCAAAACTGACACATTGCTGCATCTAAACACTGTTGAACAGCTCTTACCACCAGAAAGCTCTTCCTAACATTTAGTCGGAATCTCCTTTCTTATCCTTCAGAGCCATTGGTTCAGGTCCTACCCTCCAGAGCAGCAGAAAACAAACTTGCTCTATCTTCCATGCGACAACCTTTTAGATATTTGAAGATAGCTATCATATCTCCTCCCAGTTCTCCTCTTTTCCAGGGTAAACATACCCAGCTCCTTCAACCATTGCTCATAAGGCTTGGTTTCCAGACCCTTGATCATCTTGTTTGCCCTCCTCTGCAGACATTCCTGCTTGTCAACATCCTCCTTAAACTGTGATGGCCTCTGTAGACTATATCCTTTATTGAAAATACATTCTGATTTGTTTGTGGGGCATATATGCATCTTTCACCCCACACTTCTCAATGCATTTCCCTATCTGCAAAAAGGCCCATTGGCTTGCTTCTCAAAGGGGATTTGTTGTGCTAGGGTGACAAGACTGGTTTGACCCGCTTTAATTGCACAGACCTAACTTTCCAGCATGCACTTGAATTCCTCTTGCAAAATACCAATGGTCTCCAGGCACTATTCTTCTTCACTCAGACAGTAGGAAACAGGCAGCTCTTGTGCATCTCAGACCATCACCTCCTGGCAAATAGAAGGGGAAGAAATGGAGGCAGTGAGAGATTTTACTTTCTTGGGCTCCATGATCACTGCAGATGGTGACAGCAGCCACGAAATTAAAAGACGCCTGCTTCTTGGGAGAAGGGCAATGACAGGCCTAGACAGCATCTTGAGAAGTAGAGACATCACCTTGCCAACAAAGGTCCGTATAGTTAAAGCTATGGTTTTCCCAGTAGTGATGTATGGAAGTGAGAGCTGGACCATAAAGAAGGCTGATCGCCGAAGAATTGATGCTTTTGAATTATGGTGCTGGAGGAGACTCTTGAGAGTCCCATGGACTGCAAGAAGATCAAACCTCTCCATTCTGAAGGAAATCAGCCCTGAGTGCTCACTGGAAGGACAGATTGTGAAGCTGAGGCTCCAGTACTTTGGCCACCTCATGAGAAGAGAAGACTCCCTGGAGAAGACCCTGATGTTGGGAAAGATGGAGGGCACAAGGAGAAGGAGGCGACAGAGGACAAGATGGTTGGATAGTGTTTTCGAGGTTACCAGCATGAGTCTGACCAAGCTGCGGTGGGCAGTGGAGGACAGGAGTGCCTGGCGTTCTCTGGTCCATGGGGTCACGAAGAGTCGGACACGACTAAACGACTAAACAACAACAAATCTGCATATGATTGGTGGGAGAAAGGTGCATCATTTCCATTTGCAGAACAAAAATGCAATAAGGAGTGCTCTCTGTTCCTTTTGATGAGTGGAGGAAACTGCCGGCTATCTGCCAGCAGTCTGCCTGTGTTCATCCTTAGAGGGCATGCATCACACACTCGATTGCAGAGTGAAGAGAACAAGACCAGGCAATAGCTCATACCTGAAATTTGTGGTATTTCAAGAGAGTCA
The DNA here is from genome assembly GCF_951804945.1 of Podarcis cretensis. Classification (NCBI taxonomy): domain Eukaryota; kingdom Metazoa; phylum Chordata; class Lepidosauria; order Squamata; family Lacertidae; genus Podarcis; species Podarcis cretensis. The sequence goes on along the minus strand of NC_137183.1, from coordinate 42,099,849 downwards.
CACTGACATTTGCCTCTGGCAGGCGGCACCCATTCTGAAAACATGGGCTTACTTTGCTTGTTGAGGATTGATGCCTCAGAAGGGATCGCAAAAGATCACAGACTTCTTGGGACAACGGGATAAACAGCCATCTTTGCCTAGGGATCTCACTAAATTCACGTTGTTGTTTAGTCGTGTCCGACTCTTTGTGACCCCTTGGACCAGAGCACGCCAGGCACTCCTGTCTTCCACTGCCTCCCGCAGTTTGGTCAAACTCATGCTGGTAGCTTTGCGAACACTGTCCAACCATCTCGTCCTCTGTCGTCCCCTTCTCCTTGTGCCCTCAATCTTTCCCAGCATCAGGGTCTTTTCCAGGGAGTCTTCTCTTCTCATGAGATGGCCAAAGTATTGGAGCCTCAGCTGCAGGATCTGTCCTTCCAGTGAGCACTCAGGGCTGATTTCCTTCAGAATGGAGAGGTTTGATCTTCTTGCAGTCCATGGGACTCTCAAGAGTCTCCTCCAGCTCCATAATTCAAAAGCATCAATTCTTCGGCAATCAGCCTTCTTTATGGTCCAGCTCTCACTTCCATACATCACTACTGTGAAATCCATAGCTTTCACTATATGGACCTTTGTTGGCAAGGTGATGTCAGAGACAGAAATATAAGAGGCTGCCTTGCTCCAGGTTAGACAATTAGGGTTCACACAACTTTCTTTGATGGAACGTAAGAGGCATCTTTGCCCCAGGTTAGACTACTTGCCCACCTATCCCGAAATTGTCTCCTGCAGGTCAGGGTCAGGGCCCAAGTTAGTGGAGTTTGCAGCAAGTGTCAGGCAAGAGGCAAGGTCAGAGCAGTCCATGGTCAGGTTTGGCTGAGACAGGAGATCCAGTAGTATGCCGAGCACAGAGTTGGTATATTAACTTTGTGGTTCTATATACTGATTTGCTTGCTTGCTTTTTGTTGGCTTCTTCAATAGTTAAAGAAACCCGTGGCAAACTACAAAGCCAGCTATATCAGAATCACCAATAAGACACATCTAAAAATGAATATATTGTGACTGTGTTTTTTTATTTTAAAAAAATGTTTTCTTTTGTAGTGTCTGTGGACCTGGATTGAGCTAAAATGGATCTCCAGACCTAATGCCAGAAGAGTTAGTGCAAGAAGCTTATGCCCTGGATTCTAGCGAGCCTTATCTCTCCCTTATCTTAATGACAAGTCTCTGGGCTTATTTGTTTTATCTATTTGTTTTATAGATGTTTATCTAGCTTTTCAGAAGACTTTTCTCACCAAGTGGCAAATGTAACACACTTTAATGAAACAAAAAAGCACAGTTTAAAACTTAACACCAACCTTAACAATAACCAACACACACACAAAAACCACCACTATTCACCAAGCACAGTCATGAAAAAAAACCACACAATTTCAGCAGTGTGGTGTAGTGGTTAGAGTGGCAGACCAGGGTTCAAATCCCAACTTGGCCATGATGTTCACTGGTGACCTTGATCCAGTCACTGCCTCTCAGCCTAACCTACCTCACTGGGTTGTTGTGGGGGGTTAAATGAGGAGGGGGAGAAGCATGTGTACCACCTTGGGTTTGCAGAAAAAAGGTGAGCTATTAATGCAACAAATAAATTCATTCCAATTAAAATCAGTCTACAAAACATCAGTCCAGGGATGAGGCCTGCCTGAGCCCCCTTGGAAGTTGGGTTGGGATGGGGGAGAAATTTGGTTCAGTTTGCACCCAAAGGTGCATACAATCTCATCTCCCCATCTCTGTTAAGAAACAGACAGCTACAATTCTGCCCGGTGGTAGCTATTAGACCAAGCAGATCTAATAGCAAAAATGTGTTAGCTTGAGTGTTGAGAGATGGATTATGAGCAGCAATTGAAAGGATTTCCTTTAGCAAAGCGATGGTGCTCAACTACCAAGACATGCAGCTTTTTATTGGCAAATTACAGTGGAACCTCAGGTTGCGAACATGATCCATGCAGGAGGCACGTTCGCAACCCGCAGCATTCTCAACCCACAGCGCTGCGTCTGTGCACACACGGATCGCGATTCGGCACTTCTGCACATGCGCAAAGCACAATTTAGTGTTTCTGCGCATGTGTGAGCACCAAAACCCGGAAGTAACCTGTTCTGGTATTTCTGGGTTCGGCACGGTGCGCAACTCGAAAACACGTAACCTGAAGTGTCTGTAACCCAAGCTACCACTGTATCTCACAATCCATTTAAGCACCAAAAACCCATTTTCAAAGCTGAGTAGGAGCTGCTTCTGATGTAACAGTGAGCAAGAAGCTTAACGATGGAATCGTAGAAGTGGAGAGTTGTAAGATACACCAAGGGTCATGTAGTCCAACCCCTTACAGTGCAGGAATCACAGCTAAAGCATCCTGGACAGAGGGCCACCCAACCTCTGTTCAAAAACCTCCAATGAAGGAGAGTCCACCACCTTCTGAAGGAGTCTGTTCCACCGCTGAACAGCTCTTGCCATCAGAAAGTTCTTACTAATGTTTAATTGGAATCTCCTTTCTTGTAAATTGACTCTATTGGTTCAGCTCCTACCCTCTGGAGCAGCAGAAAGCAAGCTCCATCTTGGGAATATCTCAAGAGGCATCCAAATACATAGAGACATGCAGACTGATGGAGAAACAACTATCCAAAATATATTATGGACTATATTTCTGGGAAATGAAGCTTAAAGCGGCATTTAGAAATCTAAGAGGAAGAGCGGTAAATGTCAGGCCATAAGTGGCAAATAATATGCATTCAAGCTTTCACTAGAAGGTGCATATAAGGATATCATTTCTGTTGCTTCCATCATTTCCCTTGCTTCTTATTCAGAGGAATCCTCCTAATTATTCTTGATTGCCTTTTCAAGGCCAATCAGCACGATCTGGAGTTTAACATTAAATGTGGCGCATTTAGCTCCGCAGAAGTACTAATTGCTGTACACATATAAAAATGTCAATACTTGGCAGCGTGCGCTGTTGGTAAACCAAACCTCTGCGCTTTTGTTCATGCACTAATTAAATGGGCTTCGGCAAGTGTGGGTGGGTAGAGTTTTGCATGAGGCTGAGCCAGCACGTTTTGCGGGGAGGATGGCATTAAATCAGGGCTCAATTAAAGAGTGTGTTCTGAAGGACCGTGTCCTGGATCCATGAAACACATCTCCTCATCTTCCAACACTGAGATTAGAAAACCTGTGGCCCTCCCATTGTTGTTGGACTACAACTCCCATCAGCCCCTGCCAGCATGATCAAAGATGATGGAGATTGTAGTTCAGCAGCATCTGGAGGGCACCCGTTTCCTCACCTCTGATTTTGATTCGTAGACAAGTGCGTCCATGTTTTATTCCAAATCTCTTTACATCAGACCCCATCCCTGAAATTAGGGATGCCAACCTCTGCTTGGAAAAGGACTCATGGGCAGGCAGGTGGGGGCTGAGGGCAGACTGGGGGGGCGGGCAGAACCCCATCAGCTGCATTGGACCAGCCTCCATTTCTCCTGTAAAGCTAACAAAACTCTCCTATCTCTCTCCCTCCCTTCAGCTAACATTTTGACCGTCATCATTTTGTCCCAGCTGGTGGCACGCAGGCAGAAGTCCTCCTACAATTACCTTTTGGCTCTGGCAGCCGCTGACCTGCTGGTGCTCTTCTTCATTGTCTTTGTTGACTTTTTATTGGAAGACTTCATATTGAAAAAGCAAATGCCAGAGGTCCTGGACAAAATCATCGAGGTCTTGGAATTTTCATCCATCCACACGTCCATTTGGATTACTGTGCCGCTGACCATTGACCGCTACATTGCTGTCTGCCACCCTCTCAAGTATCACACGGTTTCTTACCCAGCCCGCACTCGGAAAGTCATTGTCAGCGTTTATATCATTTGCTTTCTGACCAGCATCCCTTACTACTGGTGGCCCAATATTTGGAAAGAAGACTACACAAGCACACTGGTCCATCACATCCTCATCTGGATCCATTGCTTCACGGTCTACTTGGTGCCCTGCTCCATCTTCTTCATCTTAAATTCCATCATCGTGTGCAAGCTTCGCCAGAAGTGCAATTTCCGCCTGAGAGGCTATTCCACTGGGAAAACCACCGCCATCTTGTTTACCATCACCTCCATTTTCGCCATCCTTTGGGCGCCCAGGATTATCATGATCCTCTATCACCTTTACGTCTCACCAATACACAACAGCTGGTCAGTCCACATTGTCTCAGATGTTGCCAACATGCTGGCGCTCCTGAACACGGCCATCAATTTTTTCCTGTACTGTTTCATCAGCAAGCGCTTCCGCACAATGGCAGCCACAACGCTCAAGGCTTTCTTTAAGTGCCAGAAGCAACCTGTCCAATTCTACACAAACCATAACTTTTCCATAACTAGCAGTCCCTGGATATCTCCAGCCAACTCCCACTGTATCAAAATGCTGGTTTACCAATACGATAAGAATGGAAAGCCTATAAAGATATCGCCATGATCGTCACCCAAAAGGTTTCCCAGTGGAGGAAAGTTCTTTTCAAGCGGTTATGTCAATGGGCTGCAACTGCCGGAGGAGCAATGGTCACTGCTAAGAGTGGCTGTTGGATTTAATTTCTCTCCCAGAGTCAGGAGAGTTGGCTAGAACTGTTAACAGGAGCCTTTGATATCGGGGAGACAGAAAGAGGCAACGAAGCAGGCTACATCTCCTACGGGGCCTTGAAAAAAGAGGCTTTCAGAAGTGGCAATTAGATGTCTGAGCACTGATGCCATGGAACATTGTTGGTGATAATAAGCCACTGTGAAGTGTACCTGAATGAACTTATGTTCTAACCAAACATACACATGTACTGAACGTTTTCTCTCTCTATATATACATATATAAATATATATTTGATGAGGTTATTTACATTATCTGCCCTTGCTTGGTTGTTGTTTTTTGTTTACAAATTGTCATGGAGTCCTACCACATGGATTATTCCAATGTTGAAGACAAGAAGCGATCCAACTGCAAAGTATTGATTTGTATGGTGGCTCAATGTGTCTTTTTAGGTTCTCTGGAGGAATGACACAGAACTGGAAGAAGCCATCCTGTGGCCCACAAGGCAACATGAGAGCTGTAACTTATTCTTTTCAGTACAAGTGCTGTGTTTCATGGAATAGTTGAGCACATTGTGCCAAGAGCAAGGAAGGGATTTCTTGAGCAGAGAACAAAAATAACATATTTGAGCATCTTTTTTTTAAAAGAACCTTTTTTGAAAATTCCATATTGAAGCTCACTAGGTGCTTTGATCCCTGGGCGATGCTGAATTATTTTGTGATCTATATGGAGACAATAAATCTCACAGAAGCCCGAGAAGACAGCAAGACTTTCTTGAGTGGGCTCCTAATGGTTATTTGTACATTTGAAAAAAAAACAACAACACCATGAATGTATGGAGAATGGGGTGCTTTTTGTTTTTTTATGAGCTCCAGAATTAAATCATTCATCTTTCAGAGTTACCTCTCCCTCCCGCTAAAAGGGGTTCGGAAGTAACATCCAAGAGACCTCATAGCGTAACAATGACCAAGAAAGAATCACATTCTTTTGGCAGTATGGTTAGAACATTTTTAAATAAGCAAGTCCTTCAGAAGCCCAGCTTCAAAAGCATATGACAAATGACACCAGAGTTTCTGAGATATTTGGGAAACGGTTGAGGGGAAAGTGTACTTCACTGCTTGCTGCTGAATAACTGTGTTGGTCAGTTAACTCTGGCCGTATAGTACAGGGAATGTAACTCCTGGTGTGCTAAGCACCATCGTAGGTGCGGGATTTCAGCAGACCTTCGCACATGGGACTGCATTGTTTCCTCACATGTCTCAGTCACCTTGTTCATTGCTAGCCCAGTTCTTCCGTCTGTTGCTTTCAGGAACAGGAATATGAACCCCATGACAAAGAGTTGTGGAAGTGCATTGCTGGGGGCTGTGTGATATGCAGAGTCCACATTGCCAATCGGCAGCTATAAAGAAAGGATGTATTTGCAACCTTTTTGCAAAGGTGTATTATTATTATTATTATTATTATTATTATTAATTAACTGAATTTAGGGAAGCGTTTAATATATGATGAATTATTGTATTTTAATGTTTTGTTGGAAGCCGCCCAGAGTGGCTGGGGAAGCCCAGCCAGATGGGCGGGATATAAATAATAAATTATTATTATAATTATTATTCAATACCGCCCTTCATCTGAAGATCTCAGGGCGGTTTTCAATCTAAAAATAAAACAATGCATTCACATAATAACAAACATAAACAATAACAAACAAACACACACACACAGTTTAAAAGGCCATTGATTGTTTAATTAGCCAAAGGCCTGGTCAAAGAGGAATGTTATTGCCTGGCGCCTAAAGATATGTAATGAAGGCGCCAGGCAAACCTCTGGGGAGAGCATTACAAAGCGGGGTGTATAGATTTGTGGCATGAAAACAAATGCAGGTAAACTGTAGCTTGTAATTACATTTCCAGGAGAGAACCATGAAAATTTGCACATGCGGTCAAAGTGTAGAATCGGGGCGGTTGCCTGATATCTTCATATGAGACCAAAGGAGGGTGACTCACCCGTGTTGTATGTGGATACTGAGATTCTATATCCCTAAGGGCCTTGACCCTATATGGAAGTCACAGCTATGATCAGGTCTAGCCCATGATTTTGGGACCCCCTGGGCAAGTTGGGCCATCCTATTTTAATGCTACTATGGCCTCTTAGCCACAGGGTTGTCACTTGACTCGCCACCATTCCCCATGGCAAGGGGGTGCCCTTCAGATGTTGTTGAACCAAAACTCCCACCAGCTGCAGCCAGCATGGCAATGATAAGGAACGATGGAAGTGGTAGTACAGCAATATTTGGTGGGCACCACGTTGACGATCCCCGTTCTAGGGCACCTGTAAGCCAGGTTTTAGCCTCGATTCAGTGCTGACAACCAAACTTACCCTCCTTAACTATCAAAGATCTTTTGTGTAGATGTGAGTTTGCACCACAACTTGCAGGTTGTGGGTAGGAGAAGGAGGAGATTGCTGTCACTGGGGGGTTCCCCTTCCCCCGATTTGGATACTGTGCAATTCATATATTAAAACATTGGTTGCAGTAAAACTCAGAAAGTAATGTTAATTGTCAAAATAATGACCAGTGAAAAGAGCGCACAAGCATATCAGCTTGAATTTTATACGAAGTATTGGTTTTCTCCTCCTACCACTTCCTATCCTTAACTTCCCAGTTCTCTACATTTTTCACTTTGCAAATGGAAATGAACCAAAGTTTACCTTCGAACAGTTCTTAAAGTTGGGGGGGAGGATGTAACACCTCTGTTTTATCATTCATTTGGACTTTGCTTAATGGAAGGCGGATGAAGGAGTTAACATGATTGTATACATCAAAGTGCAATATATCCCTTTTTTTAAAAAAATGCATCTGATAACTGGGGAGTGGGAGGTTTAAACTATTTAAACTATTTATAGTCTGCATTTAACTCTGCTACGTTAGCAAAAAAAAAAAAGCAACTGAATGTTTAGATTTCTTTTCCTATTATTAAAAAAAATACTTTTTAAACCTTCTAGGTGGAAATCAATTGCCATATACTTGTAATATTTTTAAAAGACGAGAATAAAGGTCTGCCCTTGGTGCTTCCATTGCATGCCCTACCAGCCCTCTCAGCTTTCGCAATGTCTCCCCTTTTTAGGAGGCTAGGATTTGTCCAAACAAGGGGCAGAAGAGGAGGAGCTTGTGGAAGCCATTAAGTCTCCTTTAGCATCACCACCCATAACTGAGCACTGAGCTACCACCGTGTTTGTCAGTTTTAATGGCCTGTATCTCTCTTGCAGGGCCTTTCCGGGGCCTGCTATGACAGTTCAGTGGAAGAGACCCTCCTTTGTACACAGAAGGTCCTAGGTTCAATCTCTGGTGTCTCCAGGAAGAACATAAGAAGATACCTGACGGATCAGGCCAATGGCCCATCTAGTCCAGCATCCTGTTCTCACAGTGGCCACCCAGATGAATGTGGAAAGCCTGAAAGTAGGGAAGAAGCACAACAGCCCACCTGCAGCTCACAGCAGCTGGCAGTGTAGTTAGAACATAGCAACTAATAGCTTTATCCTCCATTCAGCTTCATTGGACAGCCCCAAGTCATAGTCTTAAATTTTTTTAAAAAAGATCCTTATTTGCTTGTTTAAGGACAAACAACCCTAAAAAGGGGGAGCAGGAGGACCCTTTAAAAATGAAGTTAATGGCAGGTTTAACAAAGATGGCAGGAGAGAGGGGGGGAAGAAAATTAATGGTGAGTTTAACAAAGATGGCGGAAGAGAAAAAGAAAAAGAAAACCAGGAATGGAGGGAGGGAGGAGAACCCACCAAAAAGCCACTGTCACATAATAGATGGTGGGTATTTATCCTTCCAGGCACAATGTATAAATCTCTTTAAAAACAGAAGGTTAGCAAGAGGGGCTTTGAAGTTGCCCATCAACAACGGTCAGCACCTGAACCACAGACTGGGCAAGAGCACAGGACACCTGGTCACAGTCTTCCCCACTATAGTGATCTGCATTTCAGTTTCAAATTTAGCCATAATTTCTAAATTTGCATACAAATTAGAACATGAACACTTTGTGCAAATCTGCCTCCTTTTTCTCTACTTTTGAAGACAAGTTTTATCAGGCCAGGAAGCAGGCGATGAGGAAAGTTCTCCCCGAGACCATCAAGAGCCACTGGCAGTCAGATGTAATCCATACTGGGCTCGATGTACAGCAGTGGATGACAGAGTGAAGCAGTGGTTCTCACCCAACCTCTGACTAGCCGCACTGCTGCTGCGTGCCAGAACAGAGGGAGAGAGGGGCAAGGTGGCAGCAAGGTCAGTGCAGGGCACACGCACCAGCAGAGGTGCTGAATTGGCTCCGCAGATGCATTTGCACTGTGCCACCTCACCCCCTCACAGCAGGGATGCAGGGGACCTAAAGTCAAGTGAGTGCCATCATCCCAATCTACCATCCGCTATTGTCCATCGATAAATAGTCTGAGCCTGACTTAAGGCAACTTCTTATGTTCCTTCTCACAATCTTCTAGCACAGATGTGAGGAATTCCCAGCCCTCCAGATGTTGCTGAACTACAACTCCCATCACCCCTGACCATTGGCCATGCTTGCTGATGCTAACAGTTGAAGTTCAGCAACAGCCAAAAGGTCAAAGGTTCCCCACACCTGTCATAACAAGAGCTGCTGGGGACCGAATCTTGCATCTTCAGTTTGCAAAAGGGATCCTCTGCCACTGGACTACGCCTGGGTGAAGAAGAAGCTCTGTCTCATTACTTCTGGTGGTGTTTTTATTGAGGGACACATTGGCTCAAGTGGCAGGCTCATTGCTTACTTGTGTATGGGAGAAGGGTCATATTTTGCATCCTGGTCCAACCAAGCTACGCACAAAATCTTGTTGGGAAGGACCAGAGAGCACCTCCAGCCTCCTCAAGCAATTGCTTGAGCCTCTGTCACCTTGGCTCACCTTTGAGGACCTTATTCTATTTCCCTGTTTTATTGATACGGAATGCAATGACTGTTGATAACTCAGAAGTGTCTTGCTGGATGATTTGTAGCCTCCAACATCCACACAGTGAGTATTTAACCAAGGCCAAAAGAAAATATAATCAAGACCCTGGTGGAAGACAAAGAGAGGGAAGCTTCCTGTATTTTTAATTGATTTTGGCGCCTCCAGTTGTAACAGGAAGGGAAAAGAAAGACGGCTGGTTATATCAGGCCAGGCAACAAGTTACCTGTCTATGTGCTTAATTTTTAAAAATAAAAAAGCCAAAATGTTATGAACAAAGTTTTTATTTAAAAAAGAAAAAACACACAGAAATAATAGGTGCAAACTGTCCTACTAAGGTGACTTACTACTACTGCCTATTTCAACTGTAATTGTTGATATTTTCATAAGTAGAGGTTATATTGTGTTTGGCAATACCTGTTTGTATTCTAATAAAATCCTCAGCTCCAGGGGGCTGCCTGCCTATTGTGTGCTGTTTATTTATTTTCTTTGAGTGGTGTGTCAGTGTTTACATCCCAGAAAATATCCAGAGCAGCGCAGTGGTGGCTGGTGCCCATTGGAACTGATAGGGCAGAAGGCAAGGAGGCCAACACTAGGTGGCGCCAGAGCCAATGACAGGCAGTGCCAATTAATTCTGCTTCTGTTCCATCCTCCTCCCTACAAGGGTGGCACTGGGAGTGTGGAGGAGTAGGAAGCTGTCACAAGCAGAGCCGATCCCTGGACTGGATGTAAGTAAGGAGGCAGGCAGGGGGACAGCTGAGAGCTGACTGAAATTGGTGGGGCAGTGCCCCATTTGCAAGACTCCGCTGGGCAGATATATGCCCTTTGAGTGTCCTGATTTCCCCAGGACATCCCAGAATTACAGAAGCCATCCTGACTTCTGACAGGATCCCAAAATGTCCCACTTTACTCCTCCAGAACTGCCATCGCAGTGGTGCTGCGTTCTCATGCGAGTCAGCTGGATCCTATTTGAGCATGGCACAAAACGACATGCATCCTGAATGCCTTCTGCCTTTCCCATTGGCCAAGCTGATGGGAGTGTTGCTCCACCCACTTTTGTATCTGGCCCTGTCCATCACTGGTATATGGCCCTCAGAATACTGACCGCTCCCCTCCCCTAAGCAAGGCTGCTCTCCTAGGATTTAGTAGAAGGCACTATGATGTGAGAAAGAAAGTGTTTTAGAAATGGTTGTATGGGGAAGAAGCAGTTCTGGGTGACACTAGCAGGGAAAAGAAGCTAAGTTTCTGTTTTGTATATAGTTTGGCAGAGCACACTGCTAAGTAAAGTTTGTTCCTTCCAATCCATTCTCTGCTGCTCATTTGTCATCTTGCAGATGACAAATAACTACTGGCCCTATCCTATCACTAATGTTGAAACAATGTGCAACTGCCTATGGATTCTGCTTGTGGCACTGCAACATATTTGCCTCAGGCAGCAAAACATTTTGGACTGGGTTGGCAGAAATTAAGCTTGATCTTCAGATCAATAAATATTTCATGATGGCGCTGCAAGAAAATTGGCTTCCAGGTGTCAAAAATATCCAAGACTGTGGCCCACTGATATGATAAAACTTTGTATCAAATGTCTCCTGCCTATTTTGAGGTCCTGTGTGGCTATGAGAACTTTATGGCCTCATGAACTTTATGGCCTCAGAATGAATGAAAAATAGCAATTCCTGGAGGGGCGAGATCTCTAACAGAGCATTTCTGCCAATGCTAAACTACAAATCCCATGGTGCCTTTGTTTATTTGTAGTTAATCATGTATGCCTGCCCAAGGCAGCTTTCATACAATATAAAAATAGAAAACAAATTCAAAACAGCAAAATGCATTAGAAAAGCCATCTGTGACAGACAGACCCCGGGTCAGCCTCCTGGTGACCCAACAACCAATCAGAGCTGGGTAGAATGTTAGCCAATCATCATTGTCCCACCACCAATCCCCAGGCTCTCAGCCTTCTTCCCTTGGGGGTTTCCCAGCTGGTTCTTCCCACCATTCCTCTGCGTCCAACCAGACCATGACAACTACTATGCCATTTTAACAGTCACGGCCCCCCCCCCAAGAATCCTGGGAATTGTAGTTTGTTCAGGGTGCTAAGAATTGTTAGGAGGCCTCTATTCCTCTCACAGAGCTATACAGTCATACCTCGGGTTACATATGCTTCGGGTTGCGAGATTTCGGGTTGTGCACCACGCTGAACCCAGAAGTACCGGAATGGTTACTTCCAGGTTTCGGCGCATGCGCAGAAGCGCTAAATTGTGCTTTGTGCATGCGCAGAAGTGCCGAATCGTGGCCCGAGCGTCCACTGTAATTCTAAGAGTGGTTTAACAAAGCTTTCCTCTCTCCAGGGGATGCTGTGGATCTTAGCTGCGCCAGGAGAATAGCATCTCTCGGCTCTCTCTTTGAGGGAAGAATACTGCTTTCAGTACCTGCTGTAGATCACGTAAGAGTTTGCGAATCCTCTGGCTGTTCCCTCATCAAAGCATTTAACGTCCTTCACAGCTACGGTGCATTCGGAAGCAGCTTTTTAGTATGGCGAAGATGAAGGCCCAAAGCATTTATTGGTGAACTCCTGCTGACTTTTCTCTTTAGCTTCTCCCCCCTCCCCTTTTCTTTTTAAAAACACTCCAAAGCACAGCAAGCGCAGCAAATAAGAGGTGGCTTGGCAGGCCTAGATTGTTAAATAATAATCAAGCTATTACTTCTCCCAGGCTGGATTTGATGGCTCAGCCTCGGCAGCAGCCTGCAATTAATCTGAGCGTATGCAAGGCTCTCCAGACACAACAAAGAACCTGAGAGTTTTCAGCCGCCGCTCCCCCCCCCCCGACCCACATGCAATGCAAAGACAGTGGACGTGAATTTACAATGAGATCAGCCGAGTCAATCAAGGAGGGAAGTACATATTTATGACCTTTAAATGCTTTGAAAGTACATTTGGGAAGGTGGTACGTTCTGCAGGTGGCGCTGTGGGTTAAAGCCTCAGCGCCTAGGGCTTGCCGATCGAAAGGTCGGCGGTTCGAATCCCTGCGGCGGGGTGCGCTCCCGCTGCTCGGTCCCAGCACCTGCCAACCTAGCAGTTCGAAAGCACCTCCGGGTGCAAGTAGATAAATAGGGACCGCTTACCAGCGGGAAGGTAAACGGCGTTTCCGTGTGCGGCTCTGGCTCTGGCTCTGGCCAGAGCAGCGATGTCACGCTGGCCATGTGACCCGGAAGTGTCTCCGGACAGTGCTGGCCCCTGGCCTCTTAAGTGAGATGGGCGCACAACCCCAGAGTCTGTCAAGACTGGCCCGTACGGGCAGGGGTACCTTTACCTTTACCTTTACCTTTACGTTCTGCTTGCCTTTGTTCTGTATGCGGGTGGCATTGTGTTGCAGTGTAATGCCTTTTGGACCTCTTGACTTCCTGTAGTTTGCGTACTGCAGAGCTCTGGTGGATGTGTTCATTTTTCTGTTCTCATTCTACAGCAATAAAGGACAGTTGTTCTTGAGAGGCCTGCTTCCCTCCTGATTGTTTTTCCCTCTATCCCAGCACAACAGTCTTTTTTTTAGGGGTGGTAGAGAAATTCAATCCAGTTTTCATGCAAAGGTCATCTTGGGCAATGCAGGAACCACAGCTGAACAATCCCTGACAGGCAGCCGTCCAACCTGTCAGGAGTAAGCCAGCAGTAAATCACACCGTGCAAGTTGGAGTTAACTCTTTATTAGGTCCATGGATCAGTTGCCAAGACTGGAAGTCCCCACCTTCCCACAGCAATTGGAGACTGTGTACGCATGAAGCCAACCTATCCTCCGCCCTTTTCATGCCACTTCTGGTTCTGGGAGACAAGGGGGAGGGGAGCTGGTCACAGCAGGAGGAGGAGACACCCATGACTATTCACCAGCCGGACTCATCTCTGCCTCTTGGCGTCCTCCTCCCACCCTTCTGCTTCAGCTTCTGCCTCCAAATCTGGGCTTCTCTCTGTCACCGACTCTCCCAGCTCACTAAGCTTCCTTCAGCATCCAACACTTCCTCTTCCCAGTCTTCTCCCTCTGACCACTCATCATTGTCCCACCACCGTCCCTGCGCTCTGAGCCTTCTTCTTCCCTTGGGGGTTCCCCAGCTGGTTCTTCCCACCATTACTCTGCATCAGACCAGTCTATGGCACAATCTGTGTTTCTAAACCAATGAAAGAAAGTTCACCAACTTGCCAGGTAGCCTGTTCCACGGTCCAACAGCTCTTACCATCAAAAATTACTTCCTAATATTTAGTCAGAATCTCCTTCCCTGTAACTTGAATACATTAATTCAGGTCCTACCCTCTGGAGCAGCAGAAAACAAGCTTGCCCGGTCTTTCATGTGACAGCCTGTCAGGGAACTGCCATCGGAGCCAGAGGCAGAGGGAAGGCTCCAGAGGGATGCCGGAGAGGGTCCCAGTAGGGAGAGAGGCAGCCCATCCACTGGGGAAGGAAATCAGCGTAGCACCAGTGGAGGAGGGGGGTAGATGGGGGAATCGGAGAGAAGGCTCCAGGACTCCTCGCCGGAGACCAGCGGGGAGAGCATGGGTCCTCCGCTGCCCACACCCTCCCTGCGCAGAAGACTTCCGCGCAGGGAGAGTAGGAGGAGACTGGGCGTCAAAGAACTTCTTTGCTGGAAGAAGTTCAAGAAATGCCCACTGACGGATTCTGCCAGCGATTGAGACAGCCACGGATGGGTGGCTGTCCGGACAGAAAGGGACAGAAAGGGTTCACCCAGGTAACCCAGCCAGGTGTGGCGCCAACTTACGAGCAATCCCAGAACCATTACACAGCCCTTCAGATATTTGAATATGGCAGTTTGAGTTTGACCAAACTGCGGGAGGCAGTGGAAGATAGGAGTGCCTGGCGTGCTCTGGTCCATGGAGTCACGAAGAGTTGGACACAAGTAAACGACTAAACAACAACAACAACATCTTAGCATACCCAACTCCCTCAGCTGTTTGTCATAAGGCTTGAGTTTATGTATGATATAAGGTGTTAGGAATATATCTACAACACGTCTAAAATAAGCTATACAATATGATACCTTAAAATATAGAAGGTATTTTTAAAAAACAAACAAACACATAAATAACATAACCAAATTAAAAATTGTAACAGCAACTGGTCATGATTTGTGCAGCCAAGAGGGAAGATCTAGCCAGTCCCTGTTAATAATCTGCGGAAAGTAGGCCAGATACTATTCAGAAGTTTTACCTGGAATTTTTGGGAGGAAAATCTGATTTGGCCTTCTTTACAGAAATTACAGACAAGAAGCACATGAGCCAAATATTATCTAACCCCCAGCTGATGCAGATAAATACCTACCTATCTCTCTTGTGGCATTTTTGCATTGTTGTATACTGGGCACACAACCTTTTAAAATGTATATTAAAATGTGAAATAAAATAGATGGAAGAAACGGACGATCTTTCTGTGATCTGCTTCCCCGCTTTAAGCCAGCTTGACTCCACATGCAGTTTCCCCATTACCTTTAAAGGCTCAATAGATGGGGAACAAGAATCGCCATGGTTCCACAAGGGAAATCAATGCAGCTCATGGGCCTGTATGGCTTGAAATCTCTGCACATGGCTCAATCTGGCTTGTTGCTGCAGGGAATCGACACCCGCCCCCAACGCCCCTCAGCAGGTCCCCCTCTCCCAGGAAGCAAATAAAATAAAAAGGCAACAGGCTTTGCGAAGCAATCACCTAAGCTACCTCCATGCGGTAGCTATAGCAATGAAGGGCTGAATCGAATAATCAATCAGCACAATTGTAATGAATATAGAAGCACTGGAGTTTAACCAGGCAGGCCTGAGATTAAGTTTGTCATTTGCTCCGGCTGGTCTTTTGGCTGCCTGGTGTGCAGTCGCGCAAACAAAGCACATACACAGCGTGTTGCTCTGGATTGAAATGGGGAAAGGAAACGGGGGGGGGGGCTCAGAGGCCACCCAAAGGAAGCAAGATGGAAATTCCATTTTTTTACAAAAAAAGTCAAATCTCCTGAAACAGGAAGGTGCCTTTGATCAAATATGGTTCTGTCTTTCTGCCACACCTTTCTGTCTGTCTGTCTGTCTGTCTGTCTGTCTGTCTATCTCTGCGCTTCCAGGTAGAGCCGAGGGAGAAATTTGATTCAGTTCACATTTATAAGCAAACCTACCAAATGTTCGCTTTTATTTACTGTAGATTTATTGTAAACTGCCCCAAGACAGTATACAAATCTGTCTGTCTGTTTCTGTCTAATTTAATTTATATCCTGCCTTTCCTCCCAGGTAGCGAACAATGAGCGATAAGACAACAAAGTCATCTTTAAAAACTTTCTGAAACAATCTGCAAACACAGCTTTCCTTTCCTTTGATGGCATTCCCTGACCAAGCAAATATGAAAGTCTCCTTATCACCTCATTCACTTGCCAGAGCAAGGAGAGTCCCATCTGTTATCCTGGAGCTCGCACACATGATGTTTTCGCTCCGATCCTGAATGAAACCCTAGAGCTGCTCTCCCCTGCATGCCACCTTCCGCTGCACCAATGAATATCACAATAAAATACAAAAGATCTGAGAATTAAAAACCGTTGGCAACTGTCTGTTGGCAAGAACGGGCAGCAGTAGATCACACCAAGTAAGTTGCAATTAACTCTTCATCAACACCAAGTAAGTTGCAATTAACTCTTCATCAGGAGTGTCAAGCATAGTAAACACAGCAATTCATCTCTGACAGGTCTTGGCCCATGAAGCTGTGGCCAAAACTAAAGGTCCCCGCCTCCCCACTGTCACCTATGTCTCCACCTCTTCAGTGGAGCTCTTTCAAAGCAATTTGAGACTGCGCCTGCATGTCTGCCATTGTTCCTCCTGCTTCCTGCCTCTCCTGGTTCTGGGAGATTGGGGGGGGGGGGAGCTTGTTGCAGCAGGAGGTGGAGACACCCATTCCTCTTCACAAGCCTGACTCTTCTCTGCCTCTTGGCCTCCCTCCTTTTCTGCTTCTGTGCTTCTCTCTGCCACAGACTCTCCCCGCTCACTAAACCCTGTTATCTCTTCAGCTTCCAACGTCTCCTTCCAGCTCCGTCCCTCTTCTCCCTCTGACCACTCGTTGTCATCCCACCCCAAATCCCTTGCCTCTGAGCCTTCTTCCTTTGGGGGTTCCCCAACCGGTTCTTCCCGCCATTCTTGCGTGCCCAACCAGTCCCTGGTATCCACTTAACTTAAGTCTGCATTTTTCTATTTGTTGCAGGGGCGATTTCATATTTTTTTAACAGGGTGCATGAATTAAAGTGTTTCCCAAAAAGTTAATGATGACTGATCAGATCACATTGATTTGTCCTTAGCAAGCCTTCCACTGACGGTAATCAAGGAAGGCAATGAAGTTAAGCCCTAGTTTAAAAAAAAGGAGGAGGAGGATGGCATTTCCTCGAGGAGAGACCCAGCACAGAGTCCCCTTCCCGCTTCACGACCTACGTGACTCTGACTGCATGGCTCTCACTGTGGCAGTGTCTGTTGTGCATTCATCTCAGGCATTAAAACCCCATAAATCTCTCCTAAATGTGCTGTCACTGATTAGGAATTTAATTACTGCTATACACAGGAGCCCTTTTAATTTCTTCCTCCCTTGAAACAAATCAAACAGGGGCAGCGGCGGTTTATCTTCCCGCACGCCACCGTGATAAACGGGAGAGCAGATTCAGGAGTGCCGAATCAGCTGCTAACTGGAAAACCCGCTGGGGGAGGGGGGAGGAACTTTCAACTGCAGCACAGAAAGATGAGGTGACCAGAGACTCCCTTCTGTTCAGGCTGAAGTCAGCCCTAGCTTTGCCTTACCGGGTTGTGTGACCTGGCACACATAAATAGGGATGATGAATAAATTCAGTGGTGGAGCGTGTGCTGTGCATGCATCTGTCGTGGATACTTTAGTTGATATTCCTGCATTACAGCAGGGGGTTGGACTAGATGACCCTAGGGGTCCCTTCCAATGGTACAATTTTATGATTCTATTACTATGGGCAACAAAGGTGCCATCTAGGGGAAGGAATTTTTTTGCTGTGTTGTCATCCCCATCTTCTTATTCAATGGGTTCGGGAAAGAAAAAAATTCCACTCATTAGCTACAGCTCCTGTCCTGGCTGAGAATAATTAGTGTCATTAATGCTGTAATCATGTCTCTAAACCAATCGCTTTACAAAAGATGGGACTGGAGCTCCTAAATAAATAAGTAAGGCGTAACTGAGTCATTCATTTGGTTGTAATTAAAGACCACGTGTGTTTTCCCTTTGGTACTTGTTTACAATTGGCGGGTAGAGAGAGAGAGAGATCAAATGGTGTTCTGAGACTTTAATCTTCCAGGTTTCCCCCTGGAAAAGTGGAGAAGAAAGAGATGGACAGAGCAGTGACGTTGTGTCTGTGTTTAAGGAGAAACAACGTGACATTTTAAGCCGCTTTAAGGGCTGAGCCTTTTTGAACTTGGAGATGAGCATTAGTGTATAAACGTGAGTATGGATACCTGAGTACCAAATATTGCCATATATTTATGGTTACCCAAGTACAAAATACTCCCATGGGTCTGCACATACCTGAGTATGTGTACACATACCCAAGCACCCAAGTAAAAAGAAAAAAACTTTCATGTGAATAAGATCTTAGGACTGTAAGAAGCTGTTTTCTACTGAGCCAAACCACAGGTCCAACTAGCAGGTCTAGCAGTATCCTGAGTCCAGTGAAAATGTCATGGAGGGAATGGTGAGAACCCAAGAGGGAATGGGAGATGCTCAGGGAGCTGGACAACCCTAGTGAGGGACCTAGCAGGATGGGGGAAGTGAGATTGGGCCTCCAAGAAGGGTCTCAAGCCAGGGATGGATTCAGTAGTCTAGGGATTGAAGAGCTGGCTCCAGGGGACAGACCAAGCAGATTGATGAAGGAGTCTTCCGCCCCATGATATCATCATTCAAAATGGCGCTTGGCATCCAAACATCACTGAAGAACCCCAACCCCATTTTGGGAACCCTCATGCTGAGTTTGGCGATGCTATCTAGAGCGGCGGTCAAGCCTATGACAAAAAAACCAGACAAAGTTATGCCATTTGTCACTTTTCAGTACACCATCTTGATTCAAAATGGTGCCTGGTGTCCAAACAGCAACAAAGACTGCCACCACGTTGAGAAACCTGGAGCTGAGTTTGGTGATGATATCTCAATAAACAGCTGAACCTACAGAGAACAAACAGATGGACAGACAGACAGACAGACAGACAGACAGACAGACAAACAAACAAACAAGCAAACTGCTTTCCAAAATCTATAGTTGATAGGATGCTAGATAGACCAGCTGTCCGACTCATTAGAAGAACTAATCTTCCTCTCTTCCTCCATTCCTGTCTTCATACCCCCTTGGTTCAACAAGAGGTTGCCTTCAAATAGAGAACTGCTCTCTGTGAAGCAGGATATGTGACCATCCTTTGTGGGGCTTGGAGCACCTTCCCCTTATTCATTCATGAGGAGCCCTCGCCAGTGGCTTTTAGGAGACAAATAATGATGGTTTTATTCTCACTAGTATTTAATGTGATTCAGTGTGAAACCATGTTACTGACAGGACATTTGATCACTTTTGTTTTATTTGTCTGAATTTTTACCACAGGGATTTTTTTTATACTTACATATAATGTTACACTATATGTGAAGAGAGGGAGAATTGAGAGGTGACATATAAATGTTTTAATAACTGAAGAAACATACCCATAAAACATGCGGGCTCTCTGTCAGCTGGGAAGGGTATGTGTGGATAGAATGAGTCATGTATTTATTACACCATCTCCAAGCTTTTTTAAAAAAAAGCAATCATAAAGATAAACCCAAAAGAAATCAACAGTACTCCTCACCATTTGGAGCAGTAGGCAGCACAGTAACAGCAGCTTGTCTCATATGCCACTGTGGCATATGAAATAAGCTTCTTTTCTACAGTGCCCACTCTGCCCCCCCCCCCAGCGAGGAGTTTTGACGATTTTGCCAGAGGCTGCTCAAGTTAAAAAACAGTTTGTTAAATCAAAGCAGGCCAAATGATATAAGATCAATAGTATAGATCTCCCTGCACACAAAAAAGGCCTCCACACATCCCTGCTTGCAGGTTCCACTTGTCTGGACAAACACTGAATGATTCCTCAGACAGGGCTACCAAAGAAAGAGAGCACTCTCCTTTGGTGGAAATTGAAATCAAATTTGGCTGTGCCACCCCAAGATTATTGCTATTAAATATCTAACAAAGACCCCAGCTCTGTCTCTGCCTCTCTCCCTCCTTTTAATCCCTGCCCTTTCGCTATTGACCCTGCAACACTGATTAGAGATGTTTTCCCTCCTCCCATCACAAAAATAGCCATCGCAGCCACCGCTGCCGTGACTAATTTAAGGCATACCGTCTAATGCCCTTAAACAAATAAGGGTGCACTCTCCACCTCCATCACCCGCCACCTGGCTGGTGTCAAGAGAAGCTTGCAAGGCACACCAATGCACACACACACCAGGACGACGTGATCTATTTGCACGAGCCTTTCCTCTCCCATCCAAAGTCATTGATTTATTGTGAGCTGTTATACCCCCAGCATCTCACCATCTTGAAACCAGGCCATTGCTGCGGGCCATTTCTCTTTGACAGGTTAGCTTTTAGTCACAGATCTGTTGGCAGAAAAAACGTGCACCACGCTGTCATTTCTGCTGGCTTCCCAATTGATTGTTGCCTGTCACCTGTGCCCAGAAAGCCACACATTAGCCTGAAAAGAAGTCTTCATTCTCTGCGTGCAGACGTGACCACTGACCTAGAGACGTGTGTCTCCCTTCAATTCTTAACCCATGGAACCCCAAGGAGGTGCTCTACCTGGAGCTGGCTTCAGGCACCAGGCCTCTTGGCAGACCAAATCTTGTGTTACAAAGATACTTAACATGAAGGCTGGCAACATTAACCCTGCTGTGTGGGAATCCCTTGCAGATGACCGTAGTGCCTAGAGACAGTCAGTCAGCTTGTGCATCCGTAGCAGTGACCAGAGGAGGAATGACCACTGGGAGAATAGAAGAAGAGTTTGGATTTGATATCCCGCTTTATCACTACCCGAAGGAGTCTCAAAGCAGCTAACATTCTCCTTTCCCTTCATCCCCCACAACAAACACTCTGTGAGGTGAGTGGGGCTGAGAGACTTCAGAGAAGTGTGACTGGCCCAAGGTCACCCAGCAGCTGCATATGAAGGAGCGGAGACATGAACCCGGTTCACCAGATTACGAGACTACTGCTCTTAACCACTACACCACTGAAGGAATGCCACTGTGCATCAATCGTGACCTTCTCCCCTATGGGTGATGCTGAGGGCCCTTTGCTTCTGAGCCCTTTGCTCTACTACTTCCAAGGCTCGCGTGGTTCTGGTAGAGGTGGGTCTGGAATACTTTCTAAAGACACTGTGTGCATCAGCTGTTGCCGTCCTGGTGCTTCCCTTTCCTCCTCCTCCTCTCCTATTATTTCCCAGATTTTCCCCTCATCTTCCTCTGAGCTGTGACCTTCCTCAAACCCCTGTTGTAATTCTGAACGGTCTTCTTCTTCTCTGGAAGGCTCAGGCTGGGGAGGCGTCTCCACCATTCCTCCTCTGCCCTGTCCCTGACACTACGGATGTGAAATGTGCAATTAAAATTCAAAAGGACACCATAGAAATTCAGCTCATTGACCGGCCCACTCCTGTAGTGCTCTTGCTTGACAGGAGAGGGTACTTACGAAATCTAATTCTCTATCCCCAGTGAACTGTCGTTTTCTTCTTTTTCTTTAGGCCCTGTGAGTGCCTGTGCATCGATTGTTCAGCACAGATTATCCTAAAGCACACACCGTACTCCTTTAACAGCCTGCCGTGTCACAATATTTACCTCCCACGTTTTCCTAGTCTCAAATCAGCTTTGCCTTTTTGCTCCTCACCTTTCAGACTGTCTCGGTCTACGTTAGTCAGCACAGTCTGGCAACGCTCGGTGCTTGCGAGAGCTGTGCTTCCAGGTGACTGCTGGATTTTGTACAGGTATTTGTACTGTGCTACCTCGGTTCTATACCAGCTCTTGCCAGTTGCTGAAGCGGATGTAGATTGAGGTTCATACATAGGGATGGGGGAGGAATTCAATTTAGTTAACGCTGACAGACCACCCCAGGGGCACAGCAAAGTCTGCCTGTTGCCTCCCAACCAATGCCCGCAAGGAGGTTGTGGCACAATCCTTTTCTTGCCCCGGGCACCGGCAATGCTTGCTATGCCACTGGGGGAAATGGGGAGGGCAGTGTGGGAACTTGGGAGAGCATGAGCTCTGCAGATAGGTAGCAGAATTCAAAAGCAGGTGCCATTCTGCAAGTAGGCCATGCAGGGCTTCAAACGGCTCATAGACTGCCAACATGTGAGTTGTAAGGATTAAGGGATGGGGAAGATCTCTGCCAGAGATTCTGAAGAGCTACTGATGGTTCGCACAATGCATGTCCCATGTAGTTTGGCCTGAAGATAAGGGCATGACCAGTGTCAAGTGCTTCTGAATCAGCACTAGTTTCAGCATGGAGCTATTTCTGAGGAGGGTAAAGGATTTGTGTACTAGGCAGTGCATTATCGGCCAAAAAGCGCAAGGCACATTTTCAACAAAAGGCCTGGCTTTTAATATAGGAGCATTTGTTATTGCTTTCATATACAGAGCCAAGTGAAGAAATTTATTGAGGGCTTTCGAAAGCCGCCAAGTCGCTCCATTCATTGCTCTTTGTGTTGGTAGCAAGAGGCATGATTAAAGCTTCCCTCTCCAATGGGATCGAGCCTCACGAGGAAAGCAAGAGGCGAGAGATGTTCTCCTTAGGAGAGATGGGAGGGGTTCTTCTTAGTGTGAGGGTTCTCCTGTCAGGAAAGCTTACAACCTTTGGGCCTTTAGGGAAAAGGAAAATAAGAGGTTGGCATGGTTGTTGTTGTTTAGTCATCTTAGTTGTGTTCCACTCTCCATGACCCCATGAACCACAGCATGGTCTGCCAGTTCCTTCTCCAGGTGGATCACATTTAGTCTAAACTCTTGACTATGACCTGTCTGTCTTGGGTGGCCCTGCACAGCATAGCTCAAAGCTTCTTGGAGTTATTCAAGCCCCTTTGCCACGTCAAGGCAGTGATCCATGAAGGGGAGGTGGCATGGTAGAGGAGAATAAAATGGTACATGGTGTGAATGGTATTTTCCCTCCCTCGTAACACTCAACCGTAGGGCCTTCCAATGAAGCTGAAGGATGAAAGATTTCTCCACTCTGGGCATTGTTAAACTTTGGAATTCACTCCCCTGAGAGACAGTGATTACCAGTGGCGGAGTTTCATGCTCTGGCACTGGGGGACGGAGAGCAGGAGGGGGCAGGGCTGGCGCGCGTTCCAGGGGCGTGGCGTTCCGCCCGCAGGGATGTGGCGCATGTTTGGGGGCGTGGTGCCCAGCGTGGGTGGGGAAGCAGCCGCGATGGCACCCCACCAGGATCATGCTGCCTCCGCCAGTGGTGATGACCACCAACTTGGATAATGGTGGTGGTGATGAACCCTGCCCCCATCTGACTGGGTTTCCCCAGCCACTCTGGGCAGTTTTCAACAAATATAAAAGCATAATAAAACATCAAACATTAAAAACTTCTCTATACAGATCTTTGTCTTCAGATCTCTTCAGGAAGTTGTGTAGCTATTTATCTCCTTGGCATCTGATGAGAAGGCATTCCACAGGGAGGGTGCCACTGCTGAGAAGACCCTCTGCCCCTTTCCCCCTGTAACTTCACTTCTCGCAGTGAGGGAACTGCCTGAAGGCCCTCAGAACCAAACCTCAGTATCTGGGCTGAATGATGGGGTGAAGATGCTCCTTCAGGCAGTGGCGTAGTGTGGGGGGTGCAGGGGGGGGTCGGCCGTACCAGGCGCAACATCTGGGGGTTAGGGTTAGGGGGCGCAAATCCACAGGTTAGGGGGCGCAAATCCATGGATTAGGGGGCGCAAATTACTTGCCTTGCCCCGGGTGCTGACAACCCATGCTACGCCACTGCCTTCAGGTATACTGAGCCAGTGCCATTTAGGGCTTTAAAGGTCAGCACCAACCCAAATTGAATGGCCATAAAAGAGGATTAGACCAATTTTTTTTGGGGGGGTTAAGGTTGCCAGTGGCTACTGGTTATGATAGTTATGTTCTACCTCCACAATTGGAGGCAGTGATGCTTCTGAATACCAGCTGTGGGGAATCTCAAATGGGGAGAGTGCTGTTGTACTCAGGTAAGTACCTTCCCATCGTAACATCTGCTTGGCCACTGTTTAAACTGGATGCTGGGTGAGATGGGCCCATGGCCTTGTTAGTTGAAACCTCCACAAATAGCATTCAATTTCCCCAGATGTCTGATGACCCTAAGTTCTTAGATAACTCCTTGAGTCCATCAATCCAATGTGCATTTTTATTGACTGAAATTTTACTTACTTAATTGCCACTTTTCAGCCCAAAGCAGTGAACACAGCAAAACATACAGGTCAGCCACAGTAAACTGCATCACGCCTAGCAATATATGACAGCAAGATCGCATGGAGAAAACCTTAACGAGCTAGACATCTTTAGAGAGGGTTTCTTGTCCCCATGACATGGCAGCCATTCATATTACTTGCCTTGGCCTGGCAAATCTGATCATCCACCATTGGAGAGAACCAATTAGACCTGCCTGGCTGATCTGCCATAATTTAATCAAAGCGTCCCTCAAAGAAGACCTGTTAGCATTTCAAAAGGATCAGGGGGTTGAATAATTTATTGTAGTCCCCTATTAAGCTCTTCTTAATCATTACCATTATCAAGGAGGCAGATGCCTTACATAAGGCGCCCTTCTGTTTGGGTGCTGAGTCATAATCTGCAAGGTACCATTTCTGAAAGACATCTTGGAGCAGGGGTGGGAAGCCTCGGACCTGGGGAGGTGAGGGTAGCAAATGCTTCTCTGTGTGGCCCTCAAAGCTCTCTCCAGATCACAGCCCTTTCTGCATCCTCTCCCCACAATACACGCCTCACCAGCACTGCCTTGCACCCTTTTTGAGTGTTTTTGCTTGATTTGAAGCTCAGTTGGTAAACGATGAGACTTTGAAATCAAGCCCTACTTTGGGCAAAAGATTCCTGCATTTCAGGGGGCTGGACTAGATTAGCCTCATTGTCCTTTCCAACTCTATAATTATAAGATTATTAGTATGTCCTTGGACCAGTAGCAGTGCAGGGCTTACTTGACCTCCCATTCAAAGCACCCATCAGGGAACTGGAACTGAGCCAATCCAATACAGTCATACCTCATGTTACGTTTGCTTCATGTTACGTTCTTTCAGCGGCGTAGCATGGGTTGTCAGCACCCGGGGCAAGGCAAGTTATTTGCACCCCCTAACCCGGGGCAAGGCAAGTAATTTGCGCCCCTAACCCCTAACCAGCCGCCGCTGCCAGCTTCTTCTTGCTGCTGCCTGGGCTGGGGTATTTACGGTAAGGTAGCCACGGTGGTGGTGGCAGGTCCATGTCAGGTGATCTGAGGCGAGTTGCCGCTGGCGCTGCCGCCCAAATGACGACGCTTGCCCGGAGGAGAAGGGCAGAGAGGCGAGGAAAATGCAACATGGCCCAGCAGCTGCAGCAGCGGCAGCGGCGGCGGGGCTGTGAGGAGGGGCTGCCTGGTGCACCCTCCGCGGCCCTGACGCGCGGGGACCGCGGCGAGCGCTGAGAGCCGCTGCCTGCCGGACGCCTTCAGCCCAGACGCGCGCAGAGCTCGTCGGTTCCGCGAGACATGGGGCTCTGCTACAGCCTGCGCCCGAGGCTCTTCGGCGACTCCGGAGGCGGTGAGCAGGCCCCCCCCCAGATGTTGCGGCCGGTGCGGCCGGCCCCCCCTGCACCCCCCATGCTACGCCACTGCGTTCTTTTGGGTTATGCCCCGTGGTGACCAGGAAGTACCGGAAAGGGTTACTTCTGGGTTTCGCCGCTCACACATGCGCAGAAGTGCTAAATCGTGCTTCACGCATGTGCAGAAGCACCAAATCGCGCCGCGCACATGGGCAGATACGGCGCTTCATGTTGTGCTCTTTTCATGTTGTGAACGGGCCTGTGGAATGGATCCCGTTCGCAACCAGAAGTATCACTGTATACACAGTTTTTGCAAAGCAATTTCCGCTGATGTAATGCCATTGTGTACATTATTCTCACTAACATATGCATTTATAGGCACACCATATAGGCATTTTCTATACATCACTTAGTTGGAGAAAATGGAGAAACGCAAATTTCAAAGGATGCCTGTGTTTTGGTTCACATGTTGCTTCAGAAAGTGTGGCTGGGTAATTTCACCTTTCAAATGTGAACTGAGCTAAATTTCTACCCTATCCCCAGTCAGGGGTTGCCAAGGCAGTGCCCACAGGCATCACAGTGCCAGAAGACACTACAGTACCACCAAGTACCTCCTATGACACCCAAGAATGATATCAGTAAATGTCCCCATTTTGTGTTATGCCGCAAATCACGTGTTGGCCATTTTGTGACTGGCGCCCACCACATGTTCCCAAAATTGTGCGAACTGGCCTGAAAACTTTAGTGATCCCTGAGCTAGATTATCTTCCCCTTCGTTTGTGATCTACCGGCAACTGAAATATTTTCTCTTTAGGCAAGCTTTTGATGCTGTTGCTGCCT
The DNA here is from genome assembly GCF_951804945.1 of Podarcis cretensis. Classification (NCBI taxonomy): domain Eukaryota; kingdom Metazoa; phylum Chordata; class Lepidosauria; order Squamata; family Lacertidae; genus Podarcis; species Podarcis cretensis. The sequence goes on along the minus strand of NC_137183.1, from coordinate 42,073,653 downwards.
AATTTAATTTCTAAACCATTCTGTAGTCTTAGTGCTTTTTGTCTTGTAAATGTGGCTTTAATGATAGGGTATTGCTATTTTTTTTATTTAAAAAAAAAATGTTAGCAAGGTGCTTTGAGCAACTTCTCTCCTGGAGGGGAAAAGTGGGGCGTACATCGGATATGTAGATGTAAGTCACAAATCAATGAGCCTTTCTAGGCCCTGCAAAACTTGTAGATTACTGCCTCAGGAAGAAGAAGATGCTAGCACATGTGGTTAACGATCAGAACAGATGAGGAGGAGAGGGGAAATGTAGAGGAAAGTCTATCACCCTACAGGGGACTCCTTTTCTTAAAAGCAGCTTCCAAGTCGAGCTGTTCATAATCTGGAAAATTGGCTGAATGGTGTTAAAAGAGAGAGTCTCATGGCCCTCCAGGCTCATCTCATTACACTCAAAGTCAAGAAGAAGAAAGAAATTATATATTAGATCAATGGGCAGTAGCTCAAGGGAAGGTGCATTGATCGGATTTGTCTAGGTTAGGCAATGAGGTAGAACTGAGGGGAGGGCAGGCTTCACCCTTAGCCTTGTAAAATGGCAGAAGGCAAGGATAACCATAGAACTGAAGACTTGGAAGGAACCACAAGGATCATCTAGTTCAACCCTGGGCAATGCAGGGATCTTTTGCCCAATGTGGGGCCTGTCCAATATTAATTAGTTGCCACTCCCTGTTAACTGCAGATCCTCGGCGCACCCTGCCCCACTTATCTTAACAACAAAGTAAAAAGAGTTATATAATATAGGGTGGCATCCAATTAACATTTACTCAGAGTAGGCCCATTCAAATGAATAGACTTGAATCACACCGAATCCAATAACCAACAATGTACAATGCATCCTTCCTCCTTTCCCTAACTCGTTCAAAAGGTTTAGTTTATTTAGGTCATTATTTGTATGCTTTTATGTTGAGACACTCCAAGCAATGTTCATCTATTTCTAATGTGAACACAACAAATCCATTCAACACAAGAAAAATAGCAGCAATTAAAACTTACAAAAGACAGCAGCAGCAAATTAAACATTCCACTAGACAAGGGTTGCCAGATTTCAAAAAGTAAAAAACAAGGACACCCCAAAAATTGTTGAGTTTTGTTTAGGAAGACCCCCCCCAAAAAAAATTGTTCAGTTTTTTGTTGTTTTTTTAAGGAAACTTCAGAGTTTTGGTCATTTTTTTAAAAAATGACTCACCTAAGATCCAGGAAAAAGCACTGCCTAGTAGACTACGCAGAAATGGCAAAGCTGAGACCAAATTAAGAGATCAAAATCATGAAATTTTCATGGAAGAATGGAGGCCTTTCACGGACCATTTTAAAAAATACTAAAGTCGAATGAAATCGCAGGCAAGATTCAAGATAAAAGCAGTGGAAGAAAAATGATAAAATAATTGTAGGAGAGAAACTTTTTGTAATGCAATGCAGTAGAAAAGGTTTGAGTAAAAACACTGCAGAAATGGGGGTGGGAAGTCAATTTATGAAGCAATGTACCTGTTTGATATGGAAATTATTGTGAACATTTTTGATTTTTTAAATAAAAAAAATTACCAAAAAAATGCTGTTGGACTACAATTCTCATCATCCCAGGCTGGCTGGCCATTGCTGGTGAGAGCTGGCTTTCAACAACTTCTGGAGGGAGATGCTCAAGTAGAAGAGCCCAGCGAATGGGGATTCCACCATCTTGGCACCAATACCAAAGAAGACCCTCATTCCCACACCTGCCCACCTGTTCTCATGTTATGGGTAGAGCAGAGAACAGGGCATCCAAGGTCAACTTTGAAGGCCTGGAAGGTTCATATGGGAGCAGCTGGTTTCTAAGGAAACCCAGCACTCAGCTGCTTCAGTCTTTTGAGGTTGAGTCTGGAAATAAATGAGTGGCTGATGTCGATGGAATAGGATTTGCAGGGTAAGGCCTCCGGAACCAAAACTGCTGTTTTCTCATCACTACAGCTACACCACCCATCACTTAGAGCACAAAACCCAGATCAGACCCAGAGTGGGGAGCAGAGTTGAGTGGCACTGAGGGGAGAGCTCAGTAGGTACTGAGCACAGCAGAGGTTATATTTTCTGAGAATCCTCCGGAAAAACAATCTCTCAAAGGACCTGTTGGTGGCATTTTACCATTGTACTGTGGAGAGTGTATTAACATGGTCTGTTTGTGTGGTTTGGGAGCTGCATGGCCAGAGAAAGAACAATGCTGTCCAGGGTTGTAAAGACTGCAAGAAGGTACAGGGTTATAAAGACTAGGACTAGCCACCTGAGAAACAGTTTCTATCCAAATGCGATTTTGGTTTTAAACGCAGTGTAAGGAGTCTCTATGGGAGTATATTGTATTTAAAAATGGAGTATTAGAGTTTTTAGGGGTCTAACCAGGTTGGGATAGCTGGGATAGCAGGCTTGTTGGGTTTTGAATGTTTTATGTAGATTTTTCTATTTCGTTGTTCTTTATGGGACAATGAAAAGAAAGATGATTGCATTGTATCGTATCATAAAGACTCTTAATCTCAGGATTGTGGGTTCATGTCCCACACTGGGCAAAAGATTTCTGCATTGCAGGGGGGTTGGACTAGGTGTGCCTCATGGTCCCTTCCAACACTATGATTCTATGAAACGATGTGTTTTGTGATCTGTCCTGAATTGATTTCAGGGTGCGACCCCCGTGTTCTGCTATTAGGGAAGAAAAATCACTATTCCTACGTTGTGCGTTATTTTATAAAACTTCATCTGCATCCCTCCAGCTGGGTTAAAAAAGAAAAAGAAAAAGAATTGAACCCAAAAGGCCCAGACATGCTAGCCTTTCCTCTCTCTGAATCATCTTCCAAGCCATAAGGATGACAAAGCAACTGGGCGCAGGGTTAATTATCCAGCCTCCTTTTGGCTGCCACACTTCTCTGCCTGGCTTCCAAACAGCAGCAGGATAACTTGATCCCTTTCAGAAGATGGGCTCTCGCTGTGCCAACGAGGATCTGCAATTAGCTGCGTTTATTGGTTTCATCTGTCTCCGATGCCCAGGGGAGGGCGGTGGGGTGGAGAGCTGGCTGTCAAAACAGCTCCAGCTGTTTTAATAAAGCTTCAACTCCCCATCTAAAGGTTAGGCCCCTTCGTAACCTGCACTCGGAAGCTTCAGGGGGCCTGGCTTTGAGAGCTCTTGTCGGCGGCCTCTTTGCGATGCCATCTCTGTGAAGTTGAATGCGGGAAGGGGGGAGCGAGGCTGTCGGAAGAGCTGACTTCTGTGCGAAGAGGGCTTTCTCGCCAATTTGCGCTCAGAATTTCTGCAGCTCACTTGAAAGGCACAAGCTGTTTCCAGAGGTCAGCCAGAATGCCACATAATCACCATTCTGCCATTTATCTGCCTGCCTGCCTGCCTGCCGTCTCAGAATACAGTGGTACCTCGGATTACATACACTTCAGGTTACGGACTCCGCTAACCCAGAAATCGTGCTTCAGGTTAAGAACTTTGCTTCAGGATGAGAACAGAAATCGTGCTCCGGCAGCGCAGCGGCAGCAGGAGGCCCCATTAGCTAAAGTGGTGCTTCAGGTTAAGAACAGTTTCAGGTTAAGAACGGACCTCTGGAACGAATTAAGTACTTAACCCAAGGTACCACTGTACTAGAATCTATGTCCATTTATTTACTTATTGCCTTTATACTCTTTTTCTCCAAGGAGCTCAAGGTGGTGTCCATGGTTCTCCCCCTCCTCATTTAATCCTCATAACAACCCTGTGAGGTAGGTAAGGCTGAGAAGCAGTGGTCGGCCCAGCAAGCTTTGTGCCTGGGTGGGTATTTGAACTCAAGTCTTCTGTTGGAGCATTTGGGGGAAGGCAAAAGAAAGTACTTCTACATGCAGTGCATCGTTAAACTTTGGAATTCGCTCCCAGAGGACGCAGTGATGGCCGCCAACTCTCATGCCCTTAAAAGAGGGTTGGACAAATCAGTGCTTTTTTTCTTTAAAAAATGTTTAGGGTACTCTCATTTTGACTCAATAAAATCACCATTTTATAGTTCAAATCAGGAAAAATAAATACAGTGGTACCTCAGGTTACATATGCTTCAGGTTACATACGCTTCAGGTTACATACGCTTCAGGTTACAGACTCTGCTTACCCAGAAATAGTGCTTCAGGTTAAGAACTTTGCTTCAGGATGAGAACAGAAATTGGGCTCCGGCAGCACGGCAGCAGCAGCAGGAGGCCCCATTAGCTAAAGTGGTGCTTCAGGTTAAGAACAGTTTCAGGTTAAGTACGGACCTCCGGAACAAATTAAGTACTTAACCTGAGGTACCACTGTACAGTAAATGGACAGAAGTATAAAGAACATGCATTACCTCGTATTAAACAGCTGACAGCTTACAGTAACTTCCACACTGGTGTCCGTCACCAGATGTAATCTTCCTACTCATTGAAATAGTGCTCCTCAATGAGACCAAACTTTCATCAGTAAAACACCACACATCCACATTCCACACTGCTTCACACATTAAACGCTTGCTTCAGTCTGAGACTCAGGAAACACCAGGAGATGAAATGAGGCCGCCATTGGGGGTAGCAAAGGAACTGAAGATTTGCCGTGATAGAGAAGAAACAATTTTTTAAAAAAGTTTCTTCTCCCATTAGATTCACAAAATGTTTAGGGCTTTGAGTACTCCCGCATCCCTCAAGGAAAAAAGCATTGGGACAAATTCATGGAAGATCAGGTTACTAGTGACTACTAGCCAGGATAGCTATGCCCTGCCTTCAATGCCAGAGGGACTATGCCTCTGAATACCATCTTCTGGGCATCACAAGTGGGGAAAGCATTGTTGCATTCAAGTCCTGCTGGTAAGGTTTTCACGTAGGGTTCTCAAATTAGTTTGTTTGAAATTAATTTCATCCACTAAGTGTGTACCAACATCATTAAATTAACATTTATTTTTAAACGCTGAGAAGAAATATGGTTAGTATTTCCCCTGACTTCTCCTACATGTGAAGACAGGCTACAGCTGATCGAGTGGATGAGATGGATAGTAGGCCCAGCGGACAAGATGGCAGTTTCTTCACGTGCTGCAGAGGGAAGCGAGGAGCAGATGGGGCTTGTCCACCTGGGATGGTTGCCCATCTAGGAGAAGGAAAACTCTCCACTGCCTTGTGGGATATCTTCAGGAGAAGAAAAGGTCAAGGAGTGAAACCCTACACAAATCTGGAGTCCCTAAGACGGTTTGATGGTGCCTTGTATGACTTCTTCTGCCAACTCCTGTTGCCAAGCGAGTGCCAAATGTATTGCTCTGCTTTCCTTTGGACCGCATCAGAGAGGCCGAGAGAGAGGCCTTCTGGGCAGCCCAGGACCTCCATGCACACTGCCCTGGCTGTGCCCCAGAGAGGTCACTTTGGTGCTTCTAACACAGTGGTTTGACTTCACCCCCAGAGGCACACTCCGTTGTCTCTTGAGACAGATGGATACCAACATTATAGTTAATAACTCATAACACATATTTAAAAGGAAAAAAATTACACATTTTTAAACTACAGTGATACCTCGGGTTACATACGCTTCAGGTTACAGACTCTGCTAACCCAGAAATAGTACCTCAGGTTAAGAACTTTGCTTCAGGATGAGAATAGAAATCGTGCTCTGGCAGCGCGGCGGCAGCAGGAGGCCCCATTAGCTAAAGTGGTGCTTCAGATTAAGAACAGTTTCAGGTTAAATACCGACCTCCAGAATGAATTAAGTACTTAACCCAAGGTACCTCTGTATATGAAGAAATATTAGAAATCACAATAGCAAATCAGTCATATTAAAAAAATATATTTGTTAAGAGAAGGGTTGGGGGAAATGGTACTGAAATAAGAATTTACGATGGGCGTGCAAAGCTCACGTGTTGATTCTTCTGCGGATTCACATTGCTAGGTCTGAGCTGGCAATTCAAACTCAAGTCCAATATTTAGAGTTTGTGCCACCTCTTCCTTCTGAGAGCCAGTGTGGTGTAGTGGTTAAGAGCGGTAGACTCGTAATCTGGGGAACCGGGTTCGTGTCCCCGCTCTTCCACATGCAGCTGCTGGGTGACCTTGGGCTAGTCACACTTCTTTGAAGTCTCTCAGCCCCACTCATCTCACAGAGTGTTTGTTGTGGGGGAGGAAGGGAAAGGAGAATGTTAGCCACTTTGAGACTCCTTAAAGGGAGTGAAAGGTGGGATATCAAATCCAAACTCTTCTTCTTCTTCTTCTTCTTCTGATGAGCTTACTCCGTGCCTCCATCTTCATCAGATGATTGTCACAGCTTCCGCTGATCTGACTTGTGTTTCATCCTCGGGCATTGGGAACAAGAGCTATCCAATAGGGAGCTCCAGCATTGCAGCTCAGAGCTGGAAGAACTGAGGGCTGGTGCTTCATAAAAGATTCGTCAGGCCTGCCAGCGACTTCAAAAAGGTGCCTTTGAACTCTTTCGCTGGCTGCATCAAACACACAGCTTAAGTGACAGATGAATGGATATTTCTGCTCCCCTGGCCTTGAAGGGCCATTACCTCTGCCTTCGTATTGCTGGAAATATTGGAGTCTGCTCACTCCAGCGTCCTGATGAGGTTATTTTGCCCTGCAATTAGTGAGTCAGATGCCCTTCTTATAGCCTGATCAATGTGTTGTGCTCTCGGATCCATTCAACACCAGCCTGTCAGACACTCTTGATATGTTTGCTAACAAAAAGGACATGGCAGTTAATGAAGCTTGTGATGATGCACACAAACAATCTTGCATTATTATTTTTTTAACTGGGAGGGCATTTAACTTGGGAACGTGGACGGGGAACCTGTGGCCCTCCAGATGTCACCGGACTACAACTCCCATCACCTGTCACAGGTTTCCCATCCATACCCTAGGACAGTGTTTCCCAACCTTGTGCCTCCAGCTGTTTTTGAACTACAACTCCCATCATCCCTGACTAGCAAGACCAGTGGCAAGGGATGATGGGAATTGTAGTCCAAAAACAGCTGGAGGCACAAGGTTGGGAAACACTGCCCTAGGAGTTCTTTCCGCTCCTTTTTAGCATTTATTTATTTTATTTATTAAATAAATCTTACGTATGGACAGAGGCAGGCAACATAAATTAAAAGAATGACTCACTTCCCCAGCATAACCATTAATGTTTCCTTAGTGGCAGGGGTTGGACTCGATGACCCTTTGAGTCCCTTCCAACTCTACAATTCTATGATTTCTTGTCCTGGTCTCCATGAGATTACTCAAGATCTTTCTGACAGCAAAAGCTGTTTGACAGTGGACCAGACTCCCTCACTGGAGGTCTTTAAGCAGAGGCTGGAGGGCGATCTGTCATGGATGTTTAGCTCAGACTCCTGCATCACAGGGTCTTGGACTAGATGACTCTTGGGGTCCCTCTGAATACTACAATTCTTTGATTCTACTCTGGAGGTAATGCAGCCTTCAAGAAGAAGAAGAAGAGGAGGAGTTTGGATTTGATATTCTGCTTTATCACTACCCGAAGGAGTCTCAAAGCGGCTCACAATCTCCTTTCCCTTCCTCCCCCACAACAAACACTGTGTGAGGTGAGTGAGGCTGAGAGACTTCAGAGAAGTGTGACTAGCCCAAGGTCACCCAGCAGCTGCATGTGGAGGAGCGGAGATGCGAACCCGGTTCACCAGATTACGAGTCCACCACTCTTAACCATTATACCACACTGGCTCTCAAAAGAGGAAAAAATGCTTGCTGTTGCCTCATCGAATCAGAGGAACAGGGTGGCTATACAGTGGTTAGGTTATATGACAATAAGCACTCATCCTGATTTACTGGCAGGGTGTTCATAGGTCTCATCATTAATCATTTGTCTCTCGCGCTCTTTTCATTTCCCCAACATTTTCCTAACCACAAAAAGTCAGTGGGTTTTGTGTGTGTGTGTCTAAGTGGCTAGTTGCCCTACAGCAGGAGAGGGAGACCTCAGGCCCAGGGACCAAATGTGGCCCACAAGGCCTCTTTGCCTGGCCCTCAGGCCACACACCCTGTTGGCCTTGCTTCGTCCCTTCCTTGCCTGTTTCCACCTGGCTTGGGATGGGCCCTTGTAATGCAACATGGCCTCTTGCTTGCCTGGGTGTGGGGGAGACAGTAGGCTGTGCATCTGGGTAGGAACCAGCCTGCTATTCAAAGGTCAGATTTGTTGCTCCACCCACTTTTGCCCCAGGCCCCGCCCACTGCAGGAATCTGGACCCAGAAGGGAAGGCGGCCTTTGGACTGAAAAGGCTTCCCCACCCTTGTACTGGGGTGGCAGAGCCCTTGAATCCACTCTTTTTGCAGGAACATAAATTTCTAGGATGCACTTGACTCCCCACCCCCACGAAACAGTGGTGGTCATGGAGGTGCCCTTAGCATTGTTGGGGGTTGAGCTAGTCCTGTATACCTGAAGGAGTGTCTCCACCCCCATCGTTCAGCCCGGAAACTGAGATCCAGCGCCAAGGGCCTTCTGGCAGTTCCCTCATTGAGAGAAGTGAGGTTACAGGGAACCAGGCAGAGGGCCTTCTCGGTAGTGGCACCCGCCCTGTGGAACGCCCTCCCTTCAGATGTGAAGGAAATAAGCAGCTATCTTATATTTAAAAGACATCTGAAGGCAGCCCTGTTTAGGGAAGTTTTTGATATTTAACGCTGTATTGGTTTTAACACTCAATTGGGAGCCGCCCAGAGTGGCTGGGGAAACTTAGCCAAATGGGCGGGGTATAAATAAATTATTATTATTATTATTATTATTATTATTATTATTATTATTATTATTATTATTATAGTTGACCCTTGGGGTCCCTTTCATCTCTACAATTCTATGCAGTCACCCACAAAGCAGGGGATAGGGGTAGCAGTTTTTCGGCATTCAACCTGTGCATTTGCCTCTCTCTGTTCGCAACCAGCTAAGCCACCTCCTTTGAGAGTTCCAATCATGTCTCTTTTGCCTCCTGGCACATCCTTTTTTATATTCGCAACCACCTGTAGGAAGGATTCTACAATCGGGAATGATTCAGCCAAGTGCAAAGAGACCCAGGAGCTGAGCACCTGCTGTCATTCATGTCTCCTCCGCCCCTCATTAGCACAACAAACCAGCATGATGATTTCTCGGCAGATTGCTGTTCAGGACTCTGTCACTCAGCCTGCTTGCCAAATTACCAGCATTGTGAGAAGCAGTGATTTCAAGGCAGCCTACTGTCTATCTAACTTTGTTTATCCTCCTTGTTGTGGAGCTAAACCAGCAGAAGCCACGTGTCATTTCATTGTCAACAAGGGCAGAAATCCTCCATTTGTGTGACACAGCGTTCTTCAGCCAGATGTTGCCGGACTACAGCTTACATCATCCCCAGCCTCCTTAGCTGGGGATGGGAGTTGTAGTCCAACAACATCAGGAGATCTGACGGTGTTGCAGTTGAGGGTGATGATCCCAACAATCGGTGCTATTTTCTAGAAAAAAGAGGTACCAGAACTCACCATGAACACCTACTCCCTCGTTCTTCTAGAATGGAAATGTCCCCACCTGAGAGGTGCCGGAACTGAGTTCCCCCTGATGACAATTCTATTTGATACTTGCTCTTTCCAGAAGATCCTAGGGCAAATTACAGTGATGTGAAGGTAAAGGTAAAGGTGAAGGGACCCCTGACCATTAGGTCCAGTCGTGGCCCCAACTCTGGGGTTGCGGCGTTCATCTCGCTTTATTGGCCGAGGGAGGCGGCGTACAGCTTCCGGGTCATGTGGCCAGCATGACTAAGCTGCTTCTGGCATACCAGAGCAGCGCACGGAAACGCCATTTGCCTTCCCGCCGGAGTGGTACCTATTTATCTACTTGCACTTTGGCATGCTTTTGAACTGCTAGGTTGGCAGGAGCTGGGACCGAACAACAGGAGCTCACCCCGTCGTGGGGATTTGAACCGCCGACCTTCTGATCAGCAAGTCCTAGGCTCTGTGGTATAACCCATAGCACCACCCGCGTCCCCGTGCCTTAGGTAGATTCTCCTTTAAATGTGAGCTGAATCAAACTTCTCCCCCATCGCTTCCCCACAGCCGATAATTGAACAGATGGAAGCTGCCAAACTGGCTTGCCGTGCCTACAGATGGCATGGTGGAGAACAGAGGGCACCTGCACAGAACCAACAAGTTTTGCTTCTGAGAAGGATGAGCTAGAACTTTTCTCCTACAGGGAGCCAGCTTCACAGCCCATTTTAGGTCCGTAGTGCCATCTAGTGTCTTCTATCCTCCAGCAAGACCCCAGAAAAAGCCAGCCATGCTTTCCAGATGTGGTGCCCATCTTGGTCTGCTGCTGCAAAAAGATAGCGAGGAGTCTTGTGGCAGCCTTTAACAGCCAACATCTTTATAGTGAAATAAGCTTTCATCAGACCCACGTGAAGGAGTTCCAAAGAATATGTGCTGCCACACTTACGGTCCATAAACAATAATACTTTGGAGGTCCCGGGCATCAAGGAGGTTAGACTGGCCTTGACCAGGGCCAGAGCCTTTTCAGCCCTGACCCCAGTCTAGTGGAACACTCTGTCACGAGAGACCAAGGCGCTGCAGGATTTGTACATCTTTCCGCAGGGCCCACAAGACGGAGCTGTTCCACCAGGCCTTTGGTCTGAGCCCAGTCTGACCCCCTTCTTTCTGTGGGACTCTGTATGTAAGTGGCCTCTTTGGCTATTTCTATCCACCCATATGGGACCAGCACGAGTGGCCGGGACTGGTGAACTTTTAATTCCTTACCCCTACAGTTATGATTCATGGGTTCCCACTTAATTTTATGTTGATTTTAAATATGATTCAAATTGTATTTTAAACTAATCATTTGATTTTGTGTTTTTAATGTATTATATATTTGGTGTTAGCCACCCTGAGCCCAGTCTCGGTCAGGGAGGGCAGGGTATAAATAAAAATTATTATTATTATTATTATTATTATTATTATTATTATTATTATTAGATTGATTCCTTGCAAGCATGGAACAAAGATTTTTTAAATATATATATATATTGTTATTGTTTTATTAATATAACATATGACTAGCACAGCTTTCTTACTAGAATTTTAAGCAGATGTTGAGAACAAGGAGATTTGACTGATACATTTTATATTGTACACAGTGTTACATTCAAAGTACTTCAAAATACAGTGAAGCAAAAAAATTTGTTCCCAGCATGTTCTTTCTAGCTTTATAGCACTGAATAAATTTTATCCATTTTGTTACAAATGTATCTTGCCCCTGTTCACTACTTTTACTCTGTAAAGAAAAGGTTAGTTCTGCCATTGTTGCAAATTCAGCCTCTTCTGCAACCTCTCCCATTCCCCAAGGGAGGTCTTTGTTATCCTTCCACTGGCAAGCTAACAAGATCTTCCTGTTCAGACAGGCCTTTGGAAATGAAGGCACAGACAATGATGATTGCTGGGCTGCTGTCAGGGCAAACTGCATTTTAATTCATAGACTCATAGAACTGTAGAGTTGGAAGGGATCCTGGGCGTCATCTAGTCTAACCCCCTGCAATGCAGGATAATAATAATAATAATAATAATAATAATAATAATAATAATTTATTATTTATACCCCGCCCATCTGGTTGAGTTTCCCCAGCCACTCTGGGAGGCTCCCAATCGAGTGTAAAAACAATACAATCTCAACGCGCGGTCCCCCATCCATTCTGAAAACATACCAGAAGCTGCTTAGTTTTGCAAATGTGTGCTAGCAGGGTTTTCATCATCATTATTATTATTATTATTATTATTATTATTATTATTTACTTATTCAGTTTGTATACCACTCTATACCTGCAGGTACAGGAGGTTCTCAATTGTTCGTTTTAGATACGTTGCAGTGTGTTTTCATTATGGCTCTCAACTTGTTTGCTTTTAATTGTTCTGTGTTTTACCACTGATGTTTTTAAATGTTGTCCTGGGAAGTGTGAGTTTACCTTTCGCAGAGCTACAATTCCCAGCACCCTCTGCAAACGACAGTTCTCAGGATCCTCAAGTGGAAGCCGTGTGCTTTTAATGTTTGGTGTGGATTTGACCTAAAACACATCCTGATGCTTGAGTATCTCGTTGACACCAGGTGGCGCTAGGCAAACACAAAACAAAAGGTGAATCCAGTTTACTGCAAAACAGAGAGAGAGAGAGAGAGAGAGAGAGAGAGAGAGAGATCAGTTCTGCTTGGAATCTGGGGCAGGTCAGATCTGAGCAGTGGAGAGAGCGCATTTGCACCTCTGCCGCCATGCCTGAACACCACACTTTAAGAAGAACGTAGATAAATTAAAATGGGTTCAGAAGAGGGCAGTGAGGACAGTCAGGGGGGTGGGAAACAAGTCCTATCATGGGGAAAGGAACCTCTTTCCCTGGGGTGGGGGCTAACGTGGCCCTCCAGTCCTCTCTCTCTGGCCCTCAGGACTCACCCCAAGCCACACCCATCACTCACCTTGTTTTGCACCCTCCTTTGATGTTTTCCCCCCAGCCTGGAATATGCCCGTCAACTCTATTTATTTATTCATCTCTTGCATTTTTATCCCACCTTTTTCTCCAAAGAGCTCAAGGTGGCTCCCCCTCTCATTTAATCCCCCCAACAACCCTGTGAGGTAGATCGGGCTGAGAGGCAGTGAATGGCCTGAGGTCACCCAGTGAGTGGGAGCATTTGAACCCCGGTCTCCCAGGTTGAAGTCTAACTGCTACGCCACGTTGGCTCCCAACTAACTCTTGACAATGCATCTTGCTGGTCCAGGTGGATGTCAAAGAAGGATGTGCTCATGGTGTGTAGAAACTAGCCTGCCACACGAAGGTAAGATTTGCATTGTTGCTCTGTACTCTTTAACCTCTGGCCCCTCCCAGCTCGGTCACGTGGCCCTCAGAAGGTTGCTTGAAAAAGAATGCAACCTTTAGGCTGAGAAAGCCCCACCCACCCCTGTTCTAGGACAAGGGTGAGAAGCCAATAGCCTTCCAGATGTTGTTGAACCACAATGCCCACCGTCCCTGATCATCAGTGATGCTCGCTGGGGCTGATGGGAGTTGTAATCCAGCAACATTTCAAGGGCTGCGGATTCCCCATCTCTGCAAGGAACATCTTCCCACCCAGGAGAACAATGTACAACCAGTATCCAAAACACGACATGTTCAGTAGTGATAAAGGTAAAGGTAAAGGGACCTGAAATATTCTCGGAGTTGAGTGTGGATTTCATGCTCTTTATTCAGCTCATAGTAGTGAGGAATGGAAGTTCCCCCGAAATGTGTGCTTTATATACATTATTTACACAATAGGCCCCACGTGATTGGCTACTTCTGGGATTCTCCTGTAGGCCAATCAGGTTGCGGATTCACTTCCACCTGGAGTTGGATTGGGTGGCTCCTGTGGACCAATCAGACTGCTGCATTCTGGATACTATTGTTCTAGGACCAATCAGACTGCTGCATTCTGAATCCTATTGTTCTAGAACCAATCAGACTGCTGCATTTTGGTTCTTATTCAACTCAGTACATAACAGGACCCCTGACCATTAGGTCGTCGTGGATGACTCTGGGGTTGCGGCGCTCATCTCGCTTTACTGGCTGATGGAGCTGGCTTTTGTCCACAGACAGCTTCCGGGTCATGTGGCCAGCATGACTAAGCTGCTTCTGGTGAACCAGGGCAGCGCACAAAAATGCTGTTTACCATCCTGCCGGAGTGGTACCTATTTATCTACTTGCACTTTGATGTGCACAGGGATGGAGCAACGGGAGCTCACCCTGTTGTGGGGATTCAAACCACTGACCTTCTGATCAGCAAGCCCTAGGCTCAGTGGTTTAGACCACAGCGCCACCCGCGTCCCACTCAGTAGTGATAGCTGAGTTATTTCTGTAGCACTCTGTTTGTAGAACTCCCTTCCCGCTCCCTTTAAGCTGAACTATACTTTGCTTCCTCCCCGCTCCCAAACTTCTTCGTCTGTATCACATTTAAGTTAAGCATTATTATTATTTGATGCAACGGGCCGTGCCAAGGAAGCCCTTACATAACTGCAGTCACCTCGGGCACATGTCTCAGAACACATGGCTGCCTCAGCTCTCTGTCAGTTGCAATATTTCACACAAGGCTGGTCTCCGTCCCTCTCTAGAAATATTGGAACAAACAAATATGGAGCTCAGATGGGTCACAGAATCACAGAATTGTAGAGTTGGGACACCCAAGGGTCATCTAGCCCAACCCCCCTTGCGATGCAGGAGTCACAGTGAAAGAATCCCTGGCCATCCAACCTCCATTTAGAAACCTCTGATGAAAGGGAGCACACCATCTTCCGAGGGAGTCCGTCTCTCTGTCGAACAGCTCTTACCATCCGAAAGTCCTTCCCAACGTTTAGTCGGAATTGCCTGCCTTGTAATTGGAATCCATTGGTTTGGGTTCTGCCCTTTGGAGCAGCGGGGGGGGGGGGCTTGCTCCATCTTCCATGGGATAGCCCTTCAGATATTTGAGCAGAGACATCACCTTGCCAACAAAGGTTTGTATAGTTAAAGCTATGGTTTTCCCAGTAGTGATGTATGGAAGTGAGAGCTGGACCATAAAGAAGGCTGATGGCCAAAGAATTGATGCTTTTGAATTATGGTGCTGGAGGAGACTCTTGAGAGTCCCATGGACTGCAAGAAGATCAAACCTATCCATTCTTAAGGAAATCAGCCCTGAGTGCTCACTGGAAGGACAGATCCTGAAGCTGAGGCTCCAATACTTTGGCCACCTCATGAGAAGAGAAGACTCCCTGGAAAAGACCCTGATGTTGGGAAAGATGGAGGGCACAAGGAGAAGGGGACGACAGAGGACGAGATGGTTGGACAGTGTTCTCGAAGCTACCAGCATGAGTTTGACCAAACCGCAGGAGGCAGTGGAAGACAGGAGTGCCTGGCGTGCTCTGGTCCATGGGGTCACGAAGAGTTGGACACGACTAAAAGACTAAACAACAACAAATCAGATCTCCTTTCTTCTCCAGCCTGAATATAAAGAGCTCCCTCAACCATTCCTCATAAGGCTTGGTTTCCAGACCCTTCATCCTCTTGGTCACCATCCTCTGCACATGTTCCAGCTTGTCAATATCCTTCTTAAACTCTGGTGCCTAGAATTGGACACAGTATTCCAAATATGGTGTGGCCAAGACAGAATAGAGTGGTACTATTACTCCCCTCGGTTATGACATATCTTGGATCCTAGACGCCTTGTGACTCGAACGTTTTAGCTCCCGAACGCCGCAGACCCAGAAGTGAGTGTTCCAGTTTGTGAACATTCTTTGGAAGCCGAACATCCGGCATGACTTCCATGGCTTCCGATTGAGTGCAGGAAGCTCTCAGGTTACAGACTCCGCTAACCCAGAAATAGTACCTTGTGTTAAGAACTTTGCTTCAGGATGAGAACAGAAATTGTGCTCTGGCAGCGCAGTGGCAGCAGGAGGCCCCATTAGCTACAGTGGTGCTTCAGGTTAAGAACAGTTTCAGCTTAAGAACGGACCTCCGGAACGAATTAAGTACTTAACCCGAGGTACCACTGTATACCTTTAGTTTAGAAAAACGGTTGTAATTTGCTTACTACATTATGCCATGCACTTGCAGCTGCTAAAACAAGGTATATACCCAGTGAAAACAGTAGAATGTTAAATAATAAATGATAAAGCAATGAATATTAAAACGAAACATCCATTCAAAGTAATAAGAATATATTATGTATTTTGTGTTTTTATCTTGTATTTTTAGGTTGTGAACAGCACTGAGATCTACGGATGAAAAGTGGCATATAAATTTAATAAATATAACAACAACAAAGTTTTTATTCACATACTCCTCTGTGTATTTCATTCAGACAAGCAAGAGGCGCCATCAGAGAAGAAAAGAAGAAGAGTTTGGATTTGATATCCCGCTTTACTACTACCCGAAGGAGTCTCAAAGCGGCTAACATTCTCCTTTCCCTTCCTCCCCCACAACAAACACTCTGTGAGGTGAGTCGGGCTGAGAGACTTCAGAGGAGTGTGACTGGCCCAAGGTCACCCAGCAGCTGCATGTGGAGGAGCGGAGACGCGAACCCAGTTCACCAGATTACGAGACTACCGCTCTTAACCACTACACCACACTGGTTCAAGAAAGCATTCCCAGCCAGATAGAAACATTCAAAGGGGGTATGAAGCAGGGCTGGTGTGGGTCGTGATCTGACCATGACCCACAGCAGAGAGGCTGCCGGGATGTATTTCGATTCCCGGGCCTGCAACTCCCCTACCCTGCTCTACCCAATAAGCTGATGGGAAATAAATCCTTTTTGAGGCTTGCTGACCCAAAATGGGTTAGAGACAGCAAAGCTGGAAGATTAGACAACTGCTGCTTCGCCCCCACTTTGCCCAAGGTCAAATCCTTCCTGCATTCGCTGTTCGGCGGGGGGGGGGGGGAATTCCAGCGACCAAATTGACACCACTCAAAGAAATTAATGGCGACTTTTTAAAGGCAGGGGGCTGAAGGAGGATTACTAACCAACCATCCTTATCTGCTTAGATTGAAACGCATGCCGTTTTTGAAACAATAATTGCCAGTCTTTAAAGCTGAGTGTGTCCCCCATGCCAGCAAACGGTCTAGGTTGCGTTCCTATGTATCGTCGTTATTTAGTCGCTTTACTCGTGGTTAACAAGCAGAGTCAAAGAAGATGCTGGAGGCAAGAATGCTCTCTTTAAAAAAAACACCTGTC
This sequence comes from Podarcis cretensis, assembly GCF_951804945.1. Taxonomy (NCBI): domain Eukaryota; kingdom Metazoa; phylum Chordata; class Lepidosauria; order Squamata; family Lacertidae; genus Podarcis; species Podarcis cretensis. The sequence continues at coordinate 42,056,966 of NC_137183.1, read as the reverse complement.
CAAATAAAAAGAACCTCAGGTAGACCCTACTGCTCAAATGAGGCTTGGCTGGAAGAGGAAGTCCTTATATAAACATCTTCCTGCCCAGGAGGAACCAATGGCCAGGCTGGGAGGGTGGAGCCAGATTAGATCTAGAAGGTTCTTCTCCCAACAGCTACAGTTACACAGTTCACCATGTGAGACAGTGGCCAGCAGTTTCTAACAGTGGTAGAGCTCACCAGAACACACACACACATCCTGCAAGCGAGCTGCAGGCGGGACATTTCCTTGCTGCTGAAGCAATGTTTGAGCCTGGTGGTGTGTGAGTCTCAGTGCCCTGAATTCCTGTTGGAGCTGGGGGGCCACTAGGGGGCGCATCAGAAGATGGCTGACAATAACATCTCTCCGACCCACACAAGGTAATTTGGAGGCTGCCATGGGAGTAAATAGCCTCCCTACCCCCCCCCCAGGATTGTGGGGTGGGACTGCCCTTGCCTGCTGTGCCCTATACCACCCCCGAATTTGTGGGGATGGGGGCACTAGGCACAATGCCCTCCTGTGGGATTTCGGCGCTCCTGGACGCCATCTCTGATCCGCGCCACTAGCTGCAAGAACTTCAAAAGGATCAATTTGGATGAAGCGAATGCACATATTTCAGGGAAGAAGGGGGAGTAAAGACTGCTAACAGAAGAGATCTCTGATAAAACAAGAAGAGTCGAAGGAGCAAGTATAAATCACGAGAAGATACGCCAAGACTCGGTATGGCAAAGGGACTGATGGGGGAGGGGGAAAAACCTTACTTTCTTATATGTGATTAAACAAGAAAACCCCCCCCACACACAAGTCAGAAATGTCGTTTTAAGGACTTAAGCTGTGTATTTAAGGCTGTGTGGAGATAAACTTTCGAACCAAAGCATGTTTTGAGAAGAGCATGGAATGTATAAGGGCTTTGGAATGACGCAGTTAAAAGTGCCGTCGCCATATTGGGAAGTTCTGTCGGAGGACTTAAGTCTGAGAGGAGAAATAGAGAAATAGAGCTGTTTTTATATTGTGGGTGAAACTCCTCAGTGGGACTTAAGAACGACAGTTCTGTAATTAATGATGGAAAGAGCGCTGTTATCTATGAAGGCGATGATATATGGAAACCATCTCGATTCGAGGATTGGAAGAACGGAAAAATTCACACAGGATTATTATTGGTGTTTATCGGCTTAAGGAGACTATCAGAAGAGATCATAAAGAAAAAAGAGAAAATATATGAACAAGAGGTGATGTGGAAACAGCAAGATAAGACTGGATAGAATTATGAACTTTGTTTGGACTGATTTGGACATTAACGCAGTGGCAAGAAGATGATCAGAATCCCCCTTCGGATCTTGAAATATGGGTTCCCTCAACAAAATTTAAAATTCGGCTTTGTAATTCGGAATCTATGTGATTTGATTTGATTTGATTTGATTTGATTGGCCGGTTAATAAACATTATTTAAACAAAAAAAAAAAAAAGAATTCCTGTTAGAGCTGTCCATGGTCCTGCCTGGAACCAGAATTCTAGCTCTGGCCTGGAGTCTGGCTTTGCCTCTCCTGCTTAGCCTGGATGCAACCATCCCAGGAAGAGAGCAACAAGATCCATCAAAAGATCCTCAGAGACACAAATGCGTCCAGTGCCAAAGCTGGCAAGCCCGTTTCTCATTTTAACAACCAGCCTTTAAAAAAAAATAAAAAAAATCAGGCCAGCGTGCCAGCCGTTTTTAATACCTGCACAGACAATTTAAAGTGTCTCCCTGGCTTCAAAAGCCTTAAATTTACAAGCAGGCTGTAAAATTCTTCCAGCTGAAAGCATTTGCTCACACCGATGGACGCACAAGCAATAGCTGGATTCCTGCCTCTGCCCTTTCTCCCGGAATGTGTTAGCTTTATGGGTGGCGCCAACAGAGACTTCCAGGGGAAAGGCCAATCAAGAAAGATATAAGTGGGGCATTAAAATCAGGAGAGGACAATGTGGTACCCTCCAGAACAGGGGTCAGCAAACTTTTTCAGCAGGGGGGGGGGGCGGCAGTCCACTGTCCCTCAGACCTTGTGGGGAGCCGGACAATATTTTAAAGAAGAAGAAAAAGAACAAATTCCTATGCCCCACAAATAGTCCAAAGATGCATTTTAAATAAAAGGACACATTCTGTTGTTGTTGTTTAGTCGTTTAGTCGTGTCTGACTCTTCGTGACCCCATGGACCAGAGCACGCCAGGCACTCCTGTCTTCCACTGCCTCCTGCAGTTTGGTCAAACTCATGCTGGTAGCTTCGAGAACAAAACACCAGGCAGGCCCGACAAATAATCCAAAGATGCATTTTAAATAAAAGGACACATTCTACTCATGTAAAAACACGCTGATTCCTGGACCATCCTCAGGCCTGATTTAGAAGGCAATTGGGCCAGATCCGGCCCTCAGGCCTTAGTTTGCCTACCCCTGCTCCAAATCCTCTCCCATCAGGCCCAGCCAGCATGGTGAAAGGTCACAGATGATGGGGATTCTAATCCATCAATAGCAGGAGGGCGCTCAGTTGACTATTCCTAAATTAAAGGATGCTAAAGACCCCTTACATCAGATCTGCAGTATAAATCCAGTAACATCTATATGTAAATGGAGTTTCTTTCTTAGATGGTTGCTGCAGCCAGAATTTTAGAGGCAAAAGACTGGAGTCAAAAAACAAACTTTCAGATATGAAAGAAGAGGTTTCAAAAATGGGGAGTGCTCAGCACCTTACAGCAGAATCCCATGCAGAACTGAGCCCCAAGAGGCCGGCTGCAATCCTTTACTCCAGGGATGCAGCCCTGTGACTCTCCTGCTTGTGGGTTTCCTGCAGGCATCTGGTTGGCCACGGTGAGAGCAGGATGCTGGACTCGATGGGCCATTGGGCCTGATCCAGCAGGATGTTCTTCAGCAAGAATCCTAGAGCCGGTAGGGACACCCACTCTATGACAATGAAGTATGTTTGGGTCAAAGAAAGGAGGAAAGACTTGGGGAAACACAGCAACAGCTGGACTTATTTTATAATTATAAAATCAAAGCGCAGTGATAGCAAAGAGGTGGAGCAGCAGGGTTAGGAGACCCTAGGAGTAGGTAGAGGGTCCTTCATTGGGCTCTGGGTGATGTCCATCAGTGCTGCCTCCTTTTATTTATTAAAGTCTACAGTCTTATGATTTTACACCACCACCAAAATCTACAGATTGAATGCGCTCTCATCTTAACATCCCTCTCCATCTCATCCCTAAAAACTGTCTGATTCCTGAGGCTCCACTTCAGTCAGCAGGATCCTCAGATGAGGTTCTTCTGGCTCTTCATGCCCCTGAGATTCATTTGACCTTCACAAGCATGGCAAGCCTTGCCCTGTGGAACTCCCTGCTCATAGACATTTGGCACGAACCATCCCTCCCTCCCTTCAGACATTTTTTGAAAACTACATTAATTAAACAGGTATTTGGCCTATGAGGTTTCTCTTTTTAACCAAACAGTATTTAATGTTTTATTGATGTTTTATAAGGATGTTTAATGTATTTTTTTCCTGACTTTATTCTTACATGTTGTATACCAAACTGAAATATATTTTTACTGAAAGCATGGACTATAAATACCTAAATAAAGAAATAAACGGATGTTGCAGAAAATATCGGATTTTTAATTTATTATTATTATTGCACCTTGGAACAGCTTTGCAATGGCCGTTGGCTTTGAATCCACTCGCCCTACATCAGCCAAGGAAAACTCCTTTAGCCTTGTCATTATTCATTCTTCAGAACCATCAGATGCTCCGTTGCTGTGGAAACGGGATGCCATGTGGAAGAAGAAAACAAATGTGGCTCCCTCTCTCTCTCTCTCTCTCTCTCTCTGCTCAAGGAAGTTTCTCTGAACACAACTTCAAAACTAGCAGAAGTTAAGAGATTTTATTTTCTGGATGGAGATTTTACAGATCCTAGGATTGCTGCAAATATTGACAGTGATCTGCCAAGAAATGAGTGAATCAATTGAAATAGAGTTTCTCAAGAACCCCCCTTTGCTCTTCCAGGATTCCTGCTCCTTTCCAAAGGGCTTGCACAGGAGAATGTCCCTGGGGTTAGAACTTCACCTTATGCCTTAGGAACCGTTCAGATGTAACGTTTTGAACCTGCAAAGTTAATTTTTGTTAAGGTTCTTTAGGAGGCATGGGGAGGCTCTTTCAGACTGAGGACCACATTCCCTCAAGGACAACAACATGGAGGGGCATATGGCACTGTGGAGCAGATCTAGAGGCAAAAAGGGGGTGTGGCCAGGGGCAAAAGTAGGAGCGAGGGATGTAAGTCTTACCTTAATACAGTAGGTTGCATTCCATCCAGGGATGGGGAACAGTTGGTCCTCCAGATGTTGCTGGACTACAACTCCCATATTCTCTGATCACTGGCCATGTGGACTGGGACTGAGAGTGCAGCAACAGCTGGAGGTTAGATATATGGCATCAGGGTAGGGCAAGTGTATAGGCCAAATGGGGAGGTCTAATGGACTTCATACGACCAGCAGACCAGAGGTTCCCCTACATCAGGGTACAGTACTACATGACCATTGGCCATGCTTGCTAGGGCTGATGGGAGGTGTAGTACAGCAACATCTGGAGGACCAAAGGGTTTCCATCCCTGAGTGGAATGCAGCCTACATCTGGTGTTTTGATTGCGTAGTTCCATAACAACCTTTCTGCCTCAGCCTTCCTTCTGCAGTTCCTCACCACCACCCAGCGGCATAGCCGGGGCAAGGCAAGTAATTTGCGCCCCCTAACCCGGGGCAAGGCAAGTAATTTGCGCCCATAACCCCTAACCTGCTGCCGCTGCCAGCTTCTTCTTGCTGCTGCCTGGGCTGGGGTATTTACGGTAAGGTAGCCACGGCGGCGGCGGCGGGTCCGTGTCAGGTGATCTGAGGCGAGTTGCCGCTGGCGCTGCCGCCCAAACGATGCCGCTTGCCCGGAGGAGGAGGGCAGAGAGGCGAGGAAAATGCAACATGGCCCAGCAGCTGCAGCAGGGGGGGCTGTGAGGAGGGGCTGCCTGGCGCGCCCTCCACGGCCCTGACGCGCAGGGACCGCGGCGAGCGCTGAGAGCTGCTGCCTGCCGGACGTCTTCAGCCCAGACGCGCGCACAGCTCGTCGGTTCCGCGAGACATGGGGCTCTGCTACAGCCTGTGCCCGAGGCTCTTCGGCGACTCCGGAGGCGGCGAGCGCGCGCCCCCCCAGATGTTGCGCCCGGTGTGGCCAGCCCCCCCTGCACCCCCCACGCTACACCACTGCCACCACCTCTAACCAAGAGCTGAAAACATTTTATCAACTTTGTGATTTCACTGCTTGATGAAGCGCAGGTTATTTTTGAGATCATCCTCTGCAACGTTTTTCCAATGCAGAAAACAATTTGGAGTGGGTCTTTAACTCTTAGATTCATCCAAGGAAATTTCTGTATGTTCCCCCCGCCCGACACCCTCTCTCTCTGTCTTTTTGGGGAAAGACAGCTGAAAAGCTATATACCTACTATCCTCATTTCAACCCCCCTCCCCAATGTCATTGCACCACAACTCCCACCACCAACTGATCTTTGGCCATGATGGCTGGGACTGATTAGAGTTGGGACTCCAACAAGTTCTGGAGGGCACCAGGTTGCAGAAGGATGTTATATACCTTATATAGCTTAAGAGCTTCCTCAGAGCTCTGCTCAAAGATCCTTTGATACAGGGGTAGCCAATATGGTGTTATCTCCAGATGTAGCAGAACCACAACTCCCATCAACCCCCGTCAGCAGGGCCAACAGCAAGGGCTGAGAGGAGCTGTAGTACGACAACATATGGAGGTCACCATGTTGCCAAAGACATTTGGTGGACAGTGTCCTGGAATAGGGCCTTTGAATGGAGATCCATTCTGTTCCTGCCTCAATAGGTTTTAGACCAGGGATGGGGAACTTTCAAGATGTGGTTTCACTCCAGCTCCCCTCAGCCCCGGCCAATGAGACCAATGGTCAGGGATAATGGTTTATGAAAATATAAGAAAAAGATTCCATCTTTTTTTCTAACTCCCAGTGGACACACAGAATGCACTTACATGCCATCAGCTTATGATGAGAGCTATTTTTAATACAAATGTCTCTCGTACAACAGGAGAGGTCCAAGCTCTTAAGGAAAGCAACAGGCTGCTAATGAATGGAACGCCTTGAGTGAGGCCCAAACCTCTTTCAGGCTACAGTCTGTCTCTCTCGCTTAGGCATTTCAGAGACAAAAAAAGAAGGCGCCACTGAAGCCGCGTTTACCAAGGTCACATGGTGTGGCGATCACACAGGGTCCCCGGACGTTTCACCGTCTATTGATCCCTGTGCCACCACTTTATTTCTCGCTGCCACCGCCCAGGCCGTACCTGGTAAAATACTGAGTCCAGTCAGGGTTAAATTGGAACATAAACTTCTGTTTATTTATTGCAGTTTAACAAGCGTGTGGTTTCATAAACGGTATTGGTCAATTACAATCATGGGGTGCCTATCCAGACCTATAACTTCCACTACCTGCTCTCACTCACTAAACCACCTCTCAGATATTTACTTGTCTTCCTGGTTCTTAACTGTTCCTGACTCAGCTTATATCACTACACTAACTCAACCTACCCACAGACTCTATCCCAATTCACTCCCACTTCCAACCAACCACCCAACTCCCAACGAACTCCTCCCTTCACCCCTCTCAAAGCTGGTTTTATAGTCCCTCTGACTCCACCCCCCTGATTTCTTATTGGGTAACCTGTTTAACTATTTCAACTCCAGCACTCTCATATGTTATTCACACATGGTAGTAGTAGCTTCAGGCAAGATCTCAACAGAAGCTGCCCTCATTGCTTCTCCTCGCTTCTCCAGCAGCAGGGGCAGGCAGGGCATCCTTGGGGGTGCCACACCACAGGATTCTGCCGCCCAAGGATACTGCCTCAGTCCGCCTCATGGATGGGCCAACTCTGATTGGATTAGACACCCTATTTCAAGAGATAGCCAAGAAGGCTCCTTCCAGAAGCTGTGGAGGCCAACTCCCATCAGCCCAGCCAGTGTGGCCAAGAGTCAAGGACTTTGGGAGTTGTAGTCCACAACACAGGAGGCAGACCCCAGCTGGACTCAATTCCCAGAATTATCAACAAGCTTTTTATCAACAGTGGAATGGACTCCCTAGAAGGGTGGTGGGCTCTCCTTCCTTGTAGGTCTTTAAACAGAGGTTGTATGGCCATCTGTCATGGATGCTTGAGTTGAGATTCCTGCCTTGCAGGGGGTTGGACTAGATGACCCTTGGAGTCCCAACTCTACAATTCTGTATATAACTTTGGTCTTCCTCTAAACTGCAGCCAGCCTGGATTATAATCTCAGCCATTTTTTTTAAAAAGGCAATGCAGGAAAATCAAACAGAGAGGAAATTCTGAGCAACTGTAACCTCGTCAATGTCAAGAGCTGCCCCAAAATTCTCTTTTAAAGCCTTTCAAAGAGAGAGAGAAGAATACCAGGCATATTTTGAAAGAAATAAGAACTAACGTTCCTCCATGGAAAGAACCCTCTCAAGGGACTAGAGATGGTTACGCTTCAAAGATCTCTGCTCGCAATACAGCAGGAACTTTGAAGGGAATATTTAGTGGTTTTGGGCATCAAATACCCTTGTGCAACGCAGAGTGAAGCAAGGACATTTTTCCTGAAACCATCCTTTGGTGCAACAATTTCCCCTCCTTTCCTCTGACAGTGTCGAAGATCCAGCAGAGGAGTGACAAAAAAAATCTGTTTTCTATAAAAAACCTTTTAAAAAAAAGAAAAATCCATTTTCCAAGATTAAAGTAGGTGGAGGAGACGAAGTTGTCTGGCTGGTAATTCATCCACGCAGCCGTGGAACAGCTCAAAGCTCCCAAATTTCAGTAACCTGGAATAGCTTAGGTCACAACCTTCTATTTTTCTTTTAAATTGTTTTCATTGAAGATTTTCTTGGGTTACGAAAGTACATGCAGCGTCTCTGCTTTCAGTTCACAGAGTCCTTTCTACAGATCAGTTATATTCAATGTGAGGCTGTGGCGATCACACAGGGTCCCCGGATGTTTGACGGTCTGTTGATCCCTGTGCCACTACTATGATCGCTTCCCCGCTGCCACCAACCCGTTTCTCTCAGGTACACACAGATTCCAGACAGTTGTTAACATTAAATCAAATAAGCAAGTTTATTTTATAAGCATTAACAAGGTTATGGTTTCAGATAATTTTTCTTGTCAGTTTCTTAATCTTAGTTTCTTTACTGACCTATACCTTCCTAATAATTTCTAACTGATTATTCCAACTGTCTATCTGACTCCTCCTAACAGTTCCTCTCACTCTCTCACATCAAAACTAGACCAACCCACAGACTTATCCTCCCTCTCCCTTCTCCAACTCCCAAATGACTTCCAAACAACTCCAACTCCAACTCTAACTCCTCCCCTTGGGTTCCCACTGGCCAATCACTTCACACTTGTTTAACCCTTTCCTTATGACCCACCTAGGAGGGCAAACGCCACAGAGGCACTCATGTTATAGCCAGTATAAGTTTGGAGAAGAGGAGAGGTGGGGAGGAGGTGGGGGGGAGAGAGAAGGGGGGGATGCTAAACTTTTGTTCTTTTACATAGTGTATGTGCGAGATTTTTGTGTCACTGTCACGAGAGTAGGTTCTATTTCTATTCATTTATATTTTATCGCATGTGGTGGTCTTGTAGTAAAGTTAAGGCTTACTGGGAAATGATATACAATGAAATGAAAAGGATGTTTAAAATAACGTTGTTGTTTTTTTTAAAAAAAAACAGAATCCTTTCTCTTGGGAATTATAGAGATAGAACTACTTAAATTGTATAGAAATTTATTCATGTATGCGACTACAGCAGCAAGAATGTTACTTGCCCCAAAATGGAAAGAAGTCCCAGCAAAGGAGGAATGGACACAAAAACTTATGGAATATGCAGAAATAGCAGAAGAATAAGAAATCAAGATAGCAAACTTTTTATAAAAGAATGGAAATGGTTTATGGAATATTTACAGATAAATTGTAAACAGATAAAAACACTGGCAGAGTTATTGCAATAACCTGCAGCTACATAAGAGTATATATATAAGTAAATGAGTAAGTTAAGTTGGATATGCAGAAGATATTAAAAATAAATTTATGGAACCGCAGAAAGAGGGGAAAGGAAGCCAGGTTTTAAAATGTCAAAATGATTGTAAAATCATTTGTAAAAATCCATCCTCCAGGATGTAACCAATTTGAGCTTTGGCGTTGCTACAGTTTATTCTCTTTTCAACAGTTCTACTTTGGGTTCTGCTGTTTTCAAATAACGTTTTCCTACAGCCTTTGTCTTTAGTAAGGATTTTAAAACATGGTAGCGACTTTCAATGTTTGCTAAGGCAGAATAGTAACAGATCAAGGTTTCCTAATACAACAAACTGGTGTAAAGAACCCAGATTCACATGCTGCAAAGCCATCCCAATGATCATTTGTTTTGCATTTATTGATCACCACCATCACTTTGCTATTTACTAGGCTTGATTACATTGGTTTCTCATTTTCATCTCCATCAAAACTTTTATAATTCTTTATTGATTCATCTGTTTAGTATATAACGACTCCAGAGCTACATGTCATGAATTCTCTTTTACCTTTTTTGTTGCTACTCTTCTCCTTGCAACTATGGAGTTGAGAGGGACCTCAAAGGCCACCTGCCCTGTATTGATACAGTTTTGTCCTGTATTCCAGGTCTTCTTCTCTCTCTCTCTCTCTCTCTCTCTCTCTCTCTCTCTCTCTCTCTGTGCCAAGTTAGGGATCATCTCCAAATGCATGCGTTTGAAAGGATGCGTGAAAAGTAATGGGTCAGGGTAGCCAAGCACAGAAAGATTTACAAATTCACGTGTATGTGTGTGCACACGTGCACGTGTGACAAATTCCAGAGGGGCCATCCTGTTAGGCTGCAATAGATGGTAATGGATTGCTCTGTCTGAAGTCACTTCTGTCCTGTATTTTGCCAGAACAAAGGAGATCCTATGAGAAAAGTCAGTTAAAGGAAAGTCTCACCCCTTGGGAATCATCTCAATGAGTGGAGAGTTCCCAATGTAAAAGGCAAAGGCGCATCACATAAAAGTCGGGGGGGACGGACGGACAGAGGGCTGCAGTTCCTAACTATACTTATCTGGGAGTGAGGCCCATTAAGTCCAACAACAGGCCTTCCTTCGGATGGCACGCGGCTCTGAAGGCGCATCTTTCCGGCGGGGAATACAAACCAGCCAGCCAAGTCCCCTCCCCGTCCAACCCTCCTGCTCCGGAGTGGCCGTTCTATGAATCCGGCGCGGCGCCCGTTCCCTTTTCCTTTCCCACCCGCGCGCGGCTCGGGGGGCGCTGTGGGCCGCGAGAGGCCTCCCAGGAGCCAGGCGAGAGGAGGAGGAGGAGGCGGCGTCGGAGGCGGCGCTTGGCCGGGGCGGGGCAGCTTGGACGGCGCGCCCGGCGGGGCGCAGGCAGCTCAGACGCGGAGCAGGCGGCGAGCGAGGCGCGGTGGCCAGGGCGCACGGTCCAAGGTGTCCTGAGCGCGGCGGCTGCCCGGAGGGCGCCCTCCTGGCGCCTTCGCTGCTCCTCCTCCTTCTCCTCTCTTCCCCATGAGCCGGGCCGGGGGGCTGGCCGTGCATGTTGCTGCAGCTGCTGGGGAGGCGGCGGCGGCGCCGCGGACGGGTCTGCTGAGCGCTCCGCTCCCCGCGCCCCAGCCGCGAATGTGACCCTGCGCTCGGGCTTGTGCGCCTCGGCTCTTGCGCCTCGCCATCCGGCTACTCCCAAGGAAGGAAGGAGGCAGCCAGCCGGCCGGCCGGCCAAGGGTGAGAGAGGCACCGCGGTGGGGAGGTGGGTGAACGGGATGACACGGGACCCTGCGTATCGTGAGAAGGGGTGACGTGATAGAAAACGTGGGGAGGCGGGAGAGAAGGGGAATCTCTCCTCCGGACACGCGCTGCGGCGCTTTGCAAGTTGCTCTTGAAGCTAGCCCTCGGAGAAAAAGTGCGTGAGGGGGGAAGGGGAAAGGTGGGGCCACAGCACGGGCAGTTTACACGTTACACCGGGCACAGCTGTCTCTGCACCGGTACTGGCGTGCGCTTGCCGGGCTCCTCGAAGGTGGACGCGGACTGTACACTCCCGCAACCTTCCGCATGAAGGTCCAGTTCCAACGTTTGCGGGCACGGATCTGTGCGCTCGTTGGATGTAACGTGAGAATATCTCCGGAGAATTAAAAAGGTGGAGTCCACGTGCGTATGGGGAATGGTGGGTTTTCTTCCCCCCGACCCCTAACGTATTTATTTTTTAAAACTGGATGAAGAAGACTTGCATAACTTGTGTGGAGTTCTGGGGATCATGATGGAAGTGATTTGGGTCCCGTCCCCCATGGTATCGTGTGTAGACCCACAACCGAAACACTAGCTAGAGATACGCCGGGGGAGGGGCGGTGCCATAAAAGACCCGGCGGTCTGCAGGCAATTTATTGGGACTTCAGTTCCAGGGAGTGCAGAGAAACGTAACTTCCAAGTTAACTGCGGGTGGTAGGATTGCAAGCCTTTCTGTTACAGCCTGGTGCAATATGTACCTCTGTTTGTTTGTTTGTTTGTGTGTGTGTGTGTGTGTGTGTCTATCTAAAGTTGCACATGCACATCCCAAACCCCTCAAAATATTTGACGAGGTTGTTCTGCGTTACCGCATTGCATTGTTTTGGCTAAACAAAACGGGGGAGCAAGTAAGGGGTAATTCTTTGGAGCTGTTGTTTAGGGGAGTTCGGAACTTACTGGAGAGTTGGGAGTCATTCTTGAGGTTATTACTCACAGAGCATACGAGAGCAGTGTATAAATATATATGCTCACATTTGCTGAGATCAAGAGAGAACTTTGGCTAGCTTGTTTGAAAGGGGGAGATTGTGCTCTTGTTTGTTTGTTCGTTATGGGAGAATTGTTAAACCTTACTCTTAAGGAGAGCCAAATGGGGAGAGAAGTCTTGGGAGAGGAACAGGGTTGAGTTCAAGGTGCTTAAGAAAGCTACCTTTACCAGACCATCTAGCACAGTTACTTGCCAGGATTTCAGACATGGGATCTCTCTCTCTCTCTCTCCAGCCCTATCTGGAGATGCCAGGGATTGAATCCTGGGACTTTCTGCCTGTAAAACAGATGCTGTGCTGCTGAGCTGAACCTTTCCCCAATAAGCTATGGCTGGGGGGGGGGGGATGCCTAGCCCAGCCAGAGAGGCAGAAAACTCTCTCTGCAAAATGTGGTGCATTGACCTCCCTTTCCTGGCTGGGGGGAGGAGGGGGAGGAAGCAGCTAGGTTTGTTCTCCATGCCTCCTTACTTTCTGTTAATGCTTTATTGGAGAGGTGGATAGAGAATATTCTTTGCATCCATAAGCAAACCGAGAACTAATCAGGTGCTGCGTTTGGGGCTGGACTTGAGGGTAGAGGCCTGATGCCCCACGCTGCAGAACAAGTTGGAAGCACCCCCCTCCATGCTTGGTGTGTTTGTTTGTTTTTGGGACTATTGCATCTTGCCATGGAGCGGGTGGGAAATGTTCTAGAGCCTAAAACTGCCTAACTGCAACACTGGAATTAAAGGTCAAATAGAAAGAGGGAAAGTATCAGTCAGACTTTTTTGTTCTGCTCTTCTTGAGGCTGGGGTGGGGGTGGGGGAGACCTGGGGGGGGATGTGTGCCCCTCCCACAGCACGTGGATGCCTTTGTGAGCTTAGTGGGACTAAGCTGTGTGTATGTGTTAGCTGGCTTTGAGCCCAGGTCTAAGTTCCTCTAACCACTATGCTGCGCTACCTCTCTTGCTTTGTACTCGCTAGTATACGACATCAGCATAGTCCTATGCTTGCCTGCTCCTAAGTACTCCAAGGAGAGTTTTGGACTGCAGCCTGTATCTTGCTGCAGAACCGAAGTCATGGGCATGGGATGGAAAGGGAGCTAAAATACGGGTTTTGATTGGGCAGATCTTTGAAGAAACCCCGAAGGGTGCTGCTGCATTTTGTCCTGTTCTCACAGTGGCTATCCAGATTTCTGTAGGAAGCCCCCAAACACAGGAGCTGAGCACAACTCTCCCTGCTTGCGATTCCAAGCAAATAGCATTCAGAGGCAGACTGTGTTGGCTGGTGGAGGTAGGACATAGAATCAGGGCTGGTAGCCAGGAACTTGCATATGGACTTTCCTTTCCTTCTTTGTTCCCTTAGACACATGGAAGGGGTCAATCAACCCCCCCCCCACTTCATGCAGTTTTTGGGGGGTGCATTAGTGGCTGTTCTTGCTCTTTGCTAGCTGGGAAATAAGGGAACCCCTGGCTGGTGCAGCTGATCTGAATGCAAGCTAAAAAGCAGGCATAGGCAAACTTTGGCCCTCCAGATGTTTGGGACTACAATTCCCATCATCCCTGACCATTGGTCCTGTTAGCTAGGGATGATGGGAATTGTAGTCCCAAACATCTTGAGGGCCGGATTTTGGCTATGCCTGTGAACTGGCAATACTCCCCCCTCTGCTCTGCGTGGACCAGGGTCATAAACAGAGGTGAGGAACCTCCAGCCCAGAAGCCAGATGTGGCCCTCCAGACCTTTCTACCTGGCCCTTGAAGCTCTGCTCAGGCCACACCCCACCCAGGCCACGCTTCCCCTCCCTGGAGTATAGAATCATAGAATTGTAGCATTGGAAATGACCCCAGGGGTCATCTAGTCCAACCCTCTGCAATGAGGCCTTTGCAGTTTGGTCATGCTTCCAGACTGCTTGGATGGAGGACAGAGGAGGGCAAGTTTGAAGTGGGCTGCTGTGCAAAGGTAAATCGTGTTACTCCCCACCAACTTTAGCTTCTGATCGTGCCAATCACAGATGTGTGGCCTCTGTAAGGGAATGCAAAAAGGTTGGGTCTGAAAAAGGTTGCTGAGCCTGGATCTTCAATATGTTCTGACATCCAGGTCTCGAAGAGCATTTGAGATGCACCTTTTGGATTCATTTATATTCCCTGTGTCAATGTGCAAGCTTTATGGTTGTGCAGAACTCTTTCTTTGCCCCAGGAGGATTGCGCATATTCCAAGATAGAGAAATTTTGTGCTGAGCTCAAGAACGGGCGTGAAGAGCGAGGGGCCTGGAGAACTGGGGCAGCTGCCTTTGACAAGTCATGCTTGTTCAGTTGTTGCTGCACAGTTATTGGCTTGCATTTATACCATGCCTTCTTCCAAGGTCCTGGTCTGACACGCTACACACGCTGGCTCTTGATGCAGCATGTTTATATGCAAAGAACCCGGCAAAGCTCACTTGGTCCACAGCTGTGGCAGATTGACAGCTCTGATCCCACCCCCACCCCCTTAGCCCAGATGGAACTGACATGCTATTGATCTTTGCAGCGGTGGCAGGGCAGGGGGAGTGGGGGCTTAAATGCAAAGCTTCATTATCATGACCACAGTGCCGCTGCTTCTCTAGAGAGAGATAGAGAATTAGCTCCATAGCAGACGGGCGGTCTGGAGCTGAGACTCTGGGTGGGGGATTAGGCTGGATATAGGGCAGTCAGGGAAGAGGGGGAGGGGCAGGGGGCTGCATCCAGCATTAGGGGTGATTGATAGGGGGTTGAATGATGGGGGAGATCTGCTGGGGGTGTCTGCATGCCAGCCGCTGGAGAAAGATGGCAGATAAGACTGACATGATGGGATAGAGAATCGGAGGGGGGTAGGTGTCACACAGAGGGGATTAAGAGTGGGGCAGGGTGAAGGGATGTTGATGCAACACACACTGTTTATGTGCTGTGGTGGGGAGAATGAGATCATTGTTCATTTGCCTATCCCAGTTTCGGCACTGATCTGAGCAGCCACTTACAGAGAGGGCTGCTTAAGATAAATCTCACATTGCTTACATACTGTGGGTTGGAGTCAACCAGCTTCTACTCAGCTGAAATGTATGGGCCCTCGTTAGCCACAGCCGTTAATTTTGGACAGAAGTTGACTATGACCTCATAGTCCCCTGCCCCAGAATCTCAGGAACTGCAGTTCACTAAGGGTGCTGAGAGTTGTAGCTCTCTGTGAGGGGTGAACTTCAGTCCCCAGAATTATTTGAGAGACGTGTGTTTTAAATCTATGTTATGTATACAGGGTTATTGATGGGGGAGAAGATATCCTTCTGCCAGCCTCTTCTCTCCCCCTGGGCTCTGTTTAGCCTTGGAGCTGTGTGTGTGTGTGTGTGTGTGTGTAAGGGGTGCATAGGATCCCCCAGGGTCCAATGCTAAAGTGAACGATGGGTCTGGCGTATTCCGTTTGCAGAGCTTGCATTGGAGGTAGGAAGTTGGGCTGGGAGAGAGCAGAGCTTTTTGGCAGGCGAGGACTCCTCTTCGCAGCTGGATCTGTTTATTATTGCTTAGTAAGTGGGTGGCGCTTGCCTCCTCTCCACCCTTAAAAAACAAGCCGTGACTTCTCCGCACAAGCTCTCTTATTTACACTTGTTTATCCGGGGGGATAACAGGATTTCCTCTGTGTTGAACCAATGCACTTATTACACTGGCAGTCTTGTCAAGCTGCAGTGAAGGGCCGGACCCATGAACATCCGGGTGGCGGCGTAGGGTGCCCTTGCCATGCCCATCTGTGTCCGCAGTGATTTATTTTCCTGATGAAGCCCAGAGGGATGCTTCTTTTGAAAACAAATAAATAAAATCCACAAAACAAGGGAAGGAGGCAGCTTCAAATACATCCTTACGTTCTTGGGTTAACAGTAGAGATCCAGTGCAGAGGTTAAAGGTAAAGGGACCCCTGACCATTAGGTCCAGTTGTGACTGACTCTGCGGTTGCCGTGCTCATCTCACTTTATTGGCCGAGGGAGCCGGCGTACAGCTTCTGGGTCATGTGGCCAGCATGACAAAGCCACTTCTGGTGAACCAGAGCAGCACACGGAAATGCCGTTTACCTTCCCGCAGGAGCGGTACCTATTTATTTACTTGCACTTTGACGTGCTTTCGAACTGCTAGGTTGGCAGGAGCAGGGACCGAGCAACGGGAGCTCACCCCGTTGCGGGGATTCGAACCACCGACCTTCTGATCAGCAAGTCCGGGGCTCTGTGGTTTAACCCACAGCGCCACCCGCGTCCCTTAATACAGAGGTTATCTTGCTACAAAATCTAGTAATCCCTCAGTGATTTATTTTGCTGACCATTCTTTATTAAATCTGTTTTCTTGCCTGAAGGAGACGGGATGGCCAATAGCAAGCAATGAAATGTCTTTAAAACAATTCCAAATACAGACACAGGCTTTTTAAGGGCCAGGGGTCCACTCTTGAGTCCCAGGCCTGAGGTCTTCCCACTTGTAAATGGAGCAAAGCTTGCAATCAAACAGCAATCAGACTGCTAGCACATTTGCAAAGCTAAGCAGACTGGCCCTCATGGCCTCTGACTCAGGAATCCATTCCCTAATATGAAAGGCCTGGGCAAAAGATTGCTTGCTTGGTGCTGAGAGCTACATGCTCAGAGGCACTCTTTATCATTTGTGTATTTCCAGTGAGGTGAGCCCTTGCTTTCAAAGCAGGTTTCCATGATGAGGTTTGGCTGAAATAAAAGTGTTTCTCTACATCTGTGCTCCTATGCAATGATGGAGATGTTGGTAGGACACATGACTGTTCACGCAGAAGGTCTCAGTTTCAATCCTCAGCATCTCCAGTTTAAAAAGGACCAGGTAACCGGTGATAGGAAAGACCTGTGCTCAAGACCCTGGAGATTTCATGCTACTGGGATAGGTGGACCGGTAGTCTGACCTGATAGTCTAATCTGATGAAGCAAGACACCATGACCCAGAGCAGGAATAAGGGAACCCTGTGCCTTCTGGGTGCTGTTGGACTCCCAATTCTCATCAGTCTCAGCCAGCATGGCCAGAGGCAGGATGAGTTGTAGTCCAGCGACATCTGGAGGCCTGCAAGTTTCTCCATCCCTAATGGGGATCAAGCATGGTGTCTTGTTATTGTTGGGAGTCAAGCAACAACCCTTGCAATAAGCTACCTGAACCAGTGGGGTAAGAGGGTGATAAGACAGAAGGTCAACCTGTTCTTCCTCCTCTCTATTAGTAACTGCTTGTTGACAAAGTAGATCACTTACTTTCAGGCTTTGCCTTCCTCCTGCTTCTTCTCCAAGTTCAGCCAGTAGCAGCATGTGCTAGTCTTAAATTCTTGGCTGCATCTTGGTCATATTGTCAAACTTAGAATGGCTTTGTTCTCCATGCATAATAAACCTTTAAGTTGTATTGGTCCTTCCGACAAGCGGCCTTACCAGACTATTTCTCTCTGCACACCCCTGCAATATATTTACCAAACTTCCAACAGTTATGAACCACCAATTGGACTGCAGCCCACCATCCTATCTTTGGTGACTACCCAGGTGCTTGCCAGTGTGCTCCTCCCTTTTTGGGGGAGTCCAGGGCAATCGGGGAAGATTGTTAAACTGACAGATAGGCTGGTAGAAGGTACCAAAGCTGCAGAGCAGAGGTGGAATTAGATGCAGACCGACCCTTGGTCTTTGTTGAGCTCCTCCCCCCCCCCCATTTGCTATGTAGATCGGATGTGACTTTCTAGCCCTTATGATTGCAGAGATAGATTTGAATATGCAATAGCCGAAAATAAGGAGAAAGCCTGCAGTAGCCTTCAGTGGTTGCGTGACTTACCTATCCTTGGCCACATTACCATCTATCCAACTAGGATTCAGATCCAGCCCTTCCGTCTTCTAAAAATACATTTTTTACTCCACCTCTCCATGTCCCCGAACAGGGTCATAATTCCTCTTAGCAGCCGAAGTGTAGAGCTTTCTCTCTCTCGTGCAGCGTTGTGCAGACTAAGAGGAAACCATTGTGGCAGTTCTGCATGCAAAGCACATTGCCATTATTAATTATTGCTCTGCAGCCACGTATCTTCGTCCGCCTGATCGCCGCTCAGCTGTCATTTGTTCCGTTATCAGTCAATGCAGCTTATTCCTTGGATCTGGTGGGGAAAGATTGGGCAGAAATCCGACTCGGCAGCAACTCTGTGGCACGTGGCAGAGTCTGCTTTTGCTTCTGGAGCTGCAGCAGGGAAGAGAAATCTGCTTCAAGGGGCAGAGTTAGGTTTTTGCAGTAGCTCTGCAGTGGTGATTCCAGGCCTTTGAGTCCCTGGATGGCAAGAATATTGATGGTGCTACGAGGAACTATAGGAAAGAACTGAATTTGCCCCAGTCAATCTGGAAGATTTGAGCAACCTGATCTGGCACCTGAAACACTTCTTGGGAACTTATTTCAGCTGGAGGGCCAACTTAAAACTTTCCAGGGACCACATTCTATTGGCTCATCTAGTCCAGCATCCTGACTGGGTGCCTAATGCAGTCCTCCATGCCATCATAAAACATCAGACATTAAAAACTTCCTGATACAGGGCTGCTTTCATATGTCTTCTAAAAGTTGTGTAGTTATTCATCTCCTTGACATCTGATGGGAGGGTGTTACATGGTCACCACTACTGCTAAGGCCATGTACTTGGTTCCCTGTAACCTCACTTCTCACAGCGAGGGAACATCCAGAAGGCCCTTGGAGCTGAACCTCAGTTTCCGGGCTGAATGATGGGGGTGGAGATGCTCCTTCAGGTATACTGGGCTGAGGCCATTTAGGGCTTTAAAGGTCAGCACCAACACTTTGAATTGTGCTTGGAAATGTACTGGGAGCCAATGTAGTTCTTTTAGGACCGGTGTTATATGGTCCCGGCGGCCGCTCCCAGTCACCAGTCTAGATGTTGCATTCTGGATTAGTTGTAGTTTCCGAGTCAGCTTCGAAGGTAGCCCCATTTGATTGCCTGGCATGGGAAATGGAGAAAAGCAAATGCACAAATCTCTGGCTTCTGCTTGGCTCAGATGTAGCCAATTGCACAAAATCACTTTTGTTACTCTGCCTCTTCCTGCCTTTGGGTGTGCAACCCTCAGTAAGTTACACACAATAGGATGCAACCCTCGAGCTGAAATAGCCTCTGAACCAGCCCAGTCTAGTCTATTCTCATGGGGCAAAACTGTACAGTGTCTTGGGCAGAGAAGGTGTTTCCTGTCAGCTGCTACTACCCAACCTTTTCAATGGGGGAGGCAGTTTCACACCCGCTCACCCTGCCAGTTGTCTCCTTTATGGCTTAAAGGGGATTTTCTACCCTGCCCAACCCTATCTCAGTGGAAAGAGGAAATGAAATACAACTTGAGGCTGACTCTGAGTGGTTATCCATGCTGCGTGATCTCTCGGGAAACAGACTTGTCCTAGAATAGCTCGATCACATGGGGGGTACATGACATGAATAAGATATGCAGAAAAATGAAGGAGAAACCTCTTGGAAAGAGTGAGCTGCCTTGAAACCCTCTCTCATTACTTGTTTGGGCAACACTGAAGCAAAACAACTAGCGCAGAATAATTGCACACCCGGAGCAGTAGGGGGGGGGGAATGCAAGTTCTGATCATCTGACGTTTGCTCTAAAAGGCTGTTTATCACATCTCTTTCAAACATCCGTGCCGATTGGAATTGCTTCTCCGCACGGCTTTCCATGAATCAATGCATTGTTTGATGCGCTGAGTACTGTACAAATTTGCTCCTTTATTTAAAAGTTAAATATACCTGCTTGGGTCATTGGTGCGGCTTGCTGGGTAGAGGTTAGGCTGAGAACATTAAAGACAGTGAGGAGAATTCTGCTGGGTCAGACCAAAGGCCTGTCATGGGGGGGGGGGGGGGTAGAGACAGATCTTAGGTCCCAGGGACCAAATGCAGCACCTGAACCCCCCTCCCCAGACCTTGGGATTTTCCCCCATTTCACACCCCTGACTAGCCTTGCTTCACACCCTCCTTGGGTGTTTTTGCATGGCTGGAATTGAACTCTTATAATGCCCATCTGCTTGCCTGGATGGCAGCTAGAGAGAGATGTGTGTAGAAACTACCCAACTGTACAAACTAACATTTACATGTGTTACACTGCCCAGTTCTGTCTCTGGCACCACCCGTCACTGGCAAGTACCCTCTCCACCCAAGATGGTTGCCCAAAAGACAGTGAAGCTCTCTGAGGAAAAATGGTTCCCCATCCCTGGGCTACACCCACACTATACCTTCAAAGCACATTCTTTCCCTTTTAGCCACATATTGGGTGCTCACTTTTCTGAATGGTGCTTGGTTCAATAATAGCAAAAATAATCATTATCATTGCTTAGTAGTAGTAGTACTTTTATTACTTATACGGTGCCCATCCGACTGGGTTGCCCCAGCCACTCTGGGCAACTTCCAACGTAATATAAACATGGAGCAAAACATCAAAAATTAAAAACTTCCCTGTACAGGACTTTCTTCAGATGTCTTCTAAAAGTCAGATAGTTGTTTATTTCCTTCACATCTGACAGGAGGATGTTCCACAGGAAGGGCACCAATACCAAGAAGGCCCTCTGCCTGTAACATCGCTTCTCACCCTGAGGGAACTGCCAGAAGGCCCACAGAACAGTTAATAACAACCCATTATTATTATTATTATTATTATTATAATACAAGTATTAATAACAATACATTATTAGTTAGTTATAACTAACTAATAATGTATTGTTTCTAGTTTCATTTGTGAACTGCTTCCTGCGAAGCCTCTGAAAGCGATTTCAACATTCAGAAAAATCATATATAAAACAACTGGATATCTATTAAAAAAAAATTAAAACCCAGTGCCAATACAATGGTACCTCGGGTTAAGTACTTAATTCGTTCTAGAGGTCTGTTCTTAACCTGAAACTGTTCTTAACCTGAAGCACTACTTTAGCTAATGGGGCCGTGCCACCGGAGCACGATTTCTGTTCTCATCCTGAAGCAAAGTTCTTAACCTGAGGTACTATTTCTGGGTTAGCGGAGTCTGTAACCTGAAGCGTCTGTAACCCGAGGTACCACTGTACTGTGATCTATATGTAACAAGCAAAGCAGGTCAGAGTTCTAGCCTGCTCAGGAATTATTATTTGGTATGAGGGAAGTATTCTATCATGTTAGCTCCACCTGGAAATGGAACATAATGTAACATTCTTCTTTGTATCTCCTCGCCTTCTTTGGTTTCAGGCAGGAAAAATGACCCCTTTCCCAACTGTGGCCCTCCTCCTCCTCCTCTTTGTGGTGGGCTACGGATCGTCGGAAAATTCCAGTACCTCCAGAGGGTGCGGCCTGGACCTTTTCCCTCAGTATGTCTACCTGTGTGACCTGGATGCCATCTGGGGGATCGTCGTGGAGGCGGTGGCCGGAGCTGGAGTCTTGACGACGCTGCTCCTCATGCTGATCTTGCTGGCAAGGTTGCCGTTCATCAAGGAAAAAGAGAAGAAGAGTCCGCTGGGGGTCCACTTCCTCTTCCTCTTCGGTACCCTGGGCCTCTTTGGGTTGGCCTTCGCCTTCATCATCCAGGAGGATGAGACCATCTGCTCGGTCCGCCGTTTCGCCTGGGGGGTCCTCTTTGCGCTCTGCTTCTCGTGTTTGCTTGTCCAAGCCTGGAGGCTACGGAAACTCGTCCGGCACGGCAAGAGCCCGTCCGGCTGGCAGCTGGCCGGTGTCGCCGTCTGCTTCGCGCTGGTCCAAGTCATTATCGCAGCGGAGTGGATGATACTGACAGTCGTGCGGGACGGGAAACAGGCCTGCCGTTACGAGCCGATGGATTTCGCGATGGCTTCCATCTACGTTATGTTTCTGATGGTGCTGGCCCTGGGCTTTTCTTTCTTCACAGTGTGCGGGAAGTTTAAGAAATGGAAGAAGAACGGAGTGTGCCTCATTCTAACCAGCTTTTTCTCAATCCTCCTTTGGGTTGCTTGGCTGACTATGTACCTCTACGGTAATAACGAACTGAGGAGAAGAGACCAATGGAGTGACCCCACTCTGGCAATAGCACTGGTGTCTAGTGGTTGGGTCTTCGTGATCTTCCACGCTATCCCGGAGGTTCACTGCTCCATCCTCCCATCCCAGCAGGAAAACACACCTAATTATTTTGATACTTCGCAACCGCGGATGCGGGAGACTGCTTTTGAGGACGACCTGCAGCTTCCGCGGAGCTACATGGAAAACAAAGCCTTTTCAATGGATGAGCATAATGCAGGTAAGACGCTTAAACCACAACCTGTTCTTTGCAGGGCAGGGATGGGTCTCCCGCAGCCTTCGAAATTGTTGTAGGGACTACAGTTCCCATCATCCCTGCCCATGGGCTGTGCTGTCTAGGACTGAGGGAGAGTTGGAGTCCAGCAACATTTGGTTGGCCACAGGTTACCCATCCCATATTGAGGGCATTATAATAAAGATGTATTTGGCAGGCGGGAACGCGTTCTGTGGAAAGGAAATTGTGGTGGCAAGTTTTGAGGCGGTGAGAGGGCCTGTTTGACCATGTGCTCCAAATGTCTCCATCATGGTCTTTGGAGGAGAACTAAGGGATGTTGCAGATCCACTAGAACTTACATTTTTGTAGTTAAATGGGTGGTGGGTGCATAATATTTATAGTTCACGTGCAGTGATCACTGAGACGGCATCTAGTTGGGTGAGACAATTCTGCCGGTTGCCACTGGTGTGGCTAGTCCTGGTGTGTTAGAATGACAAGCAATGTTGGAAACTCTGATATATAAGCTAGGTAGCAAATGACTCCGTAAAACAAAGTTGCCGTCAGCAAAATGGATTATCTAGTTGCTATTTGGGGGCAAGATGGCTCTAAAGTCTTTATTTTTCAAATGATGGACTGACTGTGATTGATTAAACATCTGACTAGTTCAGATGACAACCTTGAGCTAGGTTAAGAGCTTTGAGAACTCCTTAAAGAAGAATGGGAACCTTTTACAAAGTACTTAAAGAAACAACAAAATGAACTGGACTCCTTGGCAGGTTTTATAAACATTTACAAACTTCTTATTGGTAATATATAGATAGATAAATTAAGGATCTTTACAATTCTATAATATGCAGAGAACAACATGTGCTGAAAAACCAGAGAAAGGAGCTGGGGGAAGTCTGGGGGGGAGTGGGTGGGTTTTTCTTTTTGGGGGAGAGGAGGGGGAAAGTGTGGGGAAAGGAAGTTGATATGTTTTTGATAAATTGTTATGTTGAAATTCCTAATAAAAAATATTCAAAAAAAGAAAAGAAAAGAGCTTTGAGAACTTGGAGAAGAAAAGTCAATTGATCCAGGGACAGCCCACATATATATTGGCCTATTCCAACGTCCTTTTCTTAACGGTGACTGCTCCTGCTCAGGCTGCACAGAAAAAGCTATTTGGTTCCAGAGACTCATTCCGATAGTGCAGATGAAATATAACTGATGGAATTCTACAGGATGGGGTAGGAGTATGTGAAAACAGTCCAGATCCAATGATCCCCAGATGGTGGAGATGTCAAGTGCCATCCTGGCACCCAGGCATCTTCGCTTTGTCACAAGTGGTTGAAAGCAAAATGCGCCTGGTGCCTGGCTAATTTCGAACACGGCTTTTGAGGTGAGGTGACCAGAAGTTTGCAACATATTCCATATTCCAGTCACATCATAGCGTATTTTGCGGGTTTTTATGTTTCCTTATAGTATAACACTTTCCCCCTCCTCAAATTCTGTGACCAAGTTATATGCTACAGCTAGGATAGCTTGCCTTATGCTCTGTGCTACTGACTTTTGGGAGGCTAAATGTTTCCGAATGCTGTTTCTGAGCTGTAAGGTGGCAAGAGCAACCAGCTCTGGTGTGGGGTTCAATATTCTAACAAGGTAGGGAAAGAAAAGGAAACATTTGTGATTGGTTATGAGCACATCCTTGCATTGGAAAAGATAGAGCAGGTCAGGTTATTACAGAATAAATGGATTCCTGCTGTACATAAAGCAGGCAGAGAAGTTTTGAAGGATGTGTAATGGGCATTGGGAGGGCATTGTTCAGGCTGTAATAAGAACATCAGCTGGGCCTTGCTGGATCAGACCAAGAGTCCAGCATCGTGGGGCCCTTCCAGATGTACCGTTAGCAGCACTATAACTGTTTGGGATCCCCCCCCCCCCCGCATTGCATCATTTTACAGTGGTGCCTCGCAAGACGAAATTAATTCATTCCGCAAGTTTTTTCTTCTTGCGGGTTTTTCGTCTTGCGAAGCACGGTTTCCCATAGGAATGCATTGAAAATCAATTAATGCGTTCCTATGGAGACAGCTTGCCAGGCTGGCGGTGCGGAGAAGGGCTTTTCTCCCCACCGCAAGCCTTCAGGACAGGTACGGGAACAGAGGGGAAGGCGCGCAGCGCTTCTCCTCTGTTCCCGGGGCTTGTGGTGGGAGGAGGGTTTTTCCTCCCCACGCCAACATTCAGAACAGCATTCTGAAAGTTGGCGGTGGGAAGGAAAACCCTCCTCCCACTGCAAGTCTTCAGGACAGCCATCCGAAGGCTGGCGCGGGGAGAAGGTCTCTCCACCCCACCGCCAGCCTTCGGAGCAGCCATCCCAAGGCTGGCGGCCCGAGCAGGTCTCTCCGCCCCACCGCCAGCCTTTGGAGCAGCCATCCCAAGGCTAGCGGCCCGAGCAGGTCTCTCTGCCCCACTGCCAGCCTTCGGAGCAGCCTTCCGAAGGCTGCCGGTGGGGAGAAGGTCTCTCCGCCCCACCGCCAGCCTTCGGAAGGCTGCTCTTCCCCGCTGTCCCGGAGATTTCCCTATGGGCTTTCGTCTTGCGAAGGAAGCCCATAGGGAAATTTGTTTTGCGAAGCGCCTCCAAAACGGAAAACCCTTTCGTCTAGCGGGTTTTTCGTCTTGCGAGGCATTCGTCTTGCGGGGCACCACTGTATCACTATTCCGGAATACTGCAGTCATCAAACCAGTTTTTCTTCTATCACAGAAAAATGCAACCTTTGTGAAAGACCTGGAATATGTTCTGCAATATGTCCCTTGTGAGGAAGGTGCCTTGTGCAATTTCCCACATTTTGTCTGGCATTTGGGGTGTGCTTTAAGCAGCTTCTGTTTTGTGCTGTTTCTAAGAGGATTGGGCAAATTCATGGAGGATAAGCCTATCAATGGCTACTATGCATGATGACTATACTCCATGATTGAAGGCAGTAATGCTGTTGAATACCAGTCACTGTGAACCGCAGGAAGGGTGATTCCTCTCATCCTCGGCTCCTGCTTGCGGGTTTCCCAGACGCATCTGGGCAACAGGGTAACAGGATGCTGGACCAGATGAGTAATTGGCCTGGTCCAGCAGGTCCTTCTTATGTTCTTACATTCCCCCTCGTGCTTTTTTGACAAGAGCTAAGACCCAAACAGTGAACTCAAGAAGTTCCTGCAGCCTGACCTCAGGAATCCTGCGAATGCGCTATCGATACTCTGTTTTGCCCACTTGAAACTCCCAGCATTTGCTGGTTGAATGAACAAGAGAATGGAAATGACATGGCTGCAGCCACAAAACATTTCTCAGTGTTGGAAACTCTTGATAAATAAGCTAGGCGGCAAATGGCTCCGTAAACCAAGGTTGCAGTCGCCACAATGAAATGTCCAATTGCCATTTCTGGGCAGCTCTAGAGTCTTATTTTTTTTTCAAATGATGGACTGACTGCGATTGTTTATCTGGCTAGTTCAGATGACACCCTTGAGCTAGGTTAAGAACATGAACCTTAAAGAAGAAAAGTCACTTTATCCAGGGACAGTCCACATGAATATTGGCCTGTTTCTACAGGATGTGGTACTAGTGTGTGAGGACAGATCCAATGACCCCCACACATGCACCACCAGATGATGGAGATATCAGGCGCCATCCTGGCACCCGGGCATCTTCACTTGGTCACAAGTGGCCGATAGCCAGGTGCAAAATTTGCCTGGCGCCTGGCGAATTTCAAACACTGTTTCCAATCTGAACACATCCTGTCATTGGTGTGTATAAGGAAAAAGTCACCATCATCCTCAAAAAACAACAATAGTGGTGTGTATCTGTTGGTGTGGACAACATGCTACAAATTTTCTTTTTTTAAAAAAAAAATGATATTTATTAAAGTTTCCAAATTAAAACAAATAAACACAGACATATACAAACATACACAAACACAATACTAAAAACATGTATAATTTCAAATCTTATTTCTTAAACCTAATTTCCTCGACCTCCTCACACCTCCCCCTTCTGTATTCTAATTCCATTTATCTAATCAGCAAATCCATTCCCTTATTTTCCATTATTTTTGATAGTTCTGTTCTTTTCCCTTAATCAACACCCCTGAAAACCACACAATTTTAAAACTCACATCATGCTACAAATTTTCTCCCATAAACATTGGAGTGGCCAGCAGCCATATTGTTCTAAACAAAGCATCTGCAGGAGTCACCCAGATGATTCTGGGATGCGATCCTTACTTATGAGGAGTACTGTAAGAGACTCCTCCTTTACAGTTGTGAAATGTTGGCAGGCATGTGTCTAAGGGGTAGAAATGATATGTACATCTTGTGCAGCCCCCAGTACTCAGTTTGGATGCTGATGTAATAGTCATAAAACATGGGGCCATTTGCTTGCAGTGCATTGTGCTGTAGCACTGGGCTGCGCCTCGCTTCTCGTATCACCTTTCGGACACTTGGGTTGGGGACGGAGTCTGCAACGGAGCAATCTTTTTGAGAGCTGAGCGCCACTCAGGCCCGCAGCGACCGCCCCAGATTGCCAAGGATGACAGCCATGTAATTCAGCTTAAAGGGACGAGGCTAATCAAGCAGGAGCCTGTTCCCGCTGTGAAAAGATTATCCTGTCAGGCGCAGGAGAGAGACACACATGCAGTAATCCAGGCATACCCTCCATCCCATCTGCTCAGACATGAAGGATGTAGCAGGAGCAACAGTGGGCGGCTTCCAACAAAGTACAGTGGTACCTCGGGTTACAGACGCTTCAGGTTACAGAGTCCGCTAACCCAAAAATAGTACCTCAGATTAAGAACTTTGCTTCAGGATGAGAACAGAAATTGTGTGGTGGCGGTGGCACAGCGGCAGCGGGAGGCCCCATTAGCTAAAGTGGTACCTCAGGTTAAGAACAGTTTCAGGTTAAGAACGAACCTCCAGAACGAATTAAGTTCTTAACCTGAGGTACCACTGTATTAAAATACTGTAGTCTGTTAAACATTAAAAGCTTTCCTAAAGAGGGCTGCCTTCAGATGTCTTCTAAAAGTCTGGTAGTTGTTCTTCTCTTCGACATCTGGTGGGAGGGCGTTCCACAGGGCAGGTGCCACTACTGAGAAGGCCCTCTGCCTGGTTCCCTGTAACTTGGAGTTCCTAGGGCATTCTCTCCAATCATCCCTGTTGCTCACCCCACATCCAAGCAGTGAGAAATTTCAGGGTTACAGTGCTCATCCTAGGTTTGGTTTCCCTTAGAATTAGGTTACTAGAGCCTTGTTATTTTTGTGATTGTTTTGGTGGTAGTGCCTGTGATGCCTAACCTGTGTTTCTCACTATGAGAATTGACTTCACCACTTCTTAGTCCCACACAGCATGGCCAGTACTTAGGGATGATGGGAGCTGTAGTACAACAAGCCCTGGAAGGCCACATCAACTATCTAAAAACAAAGTGTGTCTTTTCTTTTCCTTGGAACGATTGGTGACATAAAAAGCGGCCTCATAAGTTGTTTTCAACTGTGTTTAATGTGTTTTAATGTGGTAACCTATCTTGGGATCCTTCTAGTTCAGTATTGTCTACACTGTCTGTCAGCAGCTCGGTGGTTTGAGGCAAGGGCATTCTTCAGCTGTTTAGTATGCGAGTAACCAGCCACCGCCAATTTAAATCTTTGTTTCCTCAGCACAGCTCTGAATTTGGAGTGCTCCATGTCAAAATGTTTGTAGTGAGATGACAGGCAAGTTTTGAAAGCTTTTGAAGATGCTGGCTTGTTGGGGCTGGTTTTCCCGCACCCCAGATCCCACGAGAGACTGCTGATTTTGTCACATGGCTGAATTCTGGTTCATTTGGAAGTTGACTTCTAAAGCCTTGGCTTTACTTTTTTTCCCATCGTCTTTGAATTCTTACTACGTAGAAACAAATGAGAACTTAGCACTCCTCCTTAACATATTGGATTGTAGAGATATAGCACCTTGGGAAGGACTGCAGCTCAGTGGTAGAACATCTGCATTGTATGCAGAAGGTGCCAGGTGGAGTCTCAACCTGGCAGCTCCACATAGGGCTCAGAGATGGACCTAGAGACCCATCAGTGCCGACAATACAGACCTAGGTGGACCAGTGGTCTGACTCAGTATCATGAAGGCCCATAGCTGAGTGGTAGAGCATTTGCTTTGCATTTGGAAGGTCCCAGGTTTGATCCCCAGCTTCTCCAGTTTGAGAAGAACTGTGTCTGAAACCATGGAGAACCAGTGCTAGTCAGTGATGCTCTGGGATGTGGAACCTCAGGTCCTGGGGTCAGACATGGCCTTCCAGGCCTCTCTATCAGGACCAGCGTTCAAATTAGTCAGGCGCCAGGCGCATTTTCCCAGTAGTGATGTATGGAAGTGAGAGCTGGACCATAAAGAAGGCTGATCGCTGAAGAATTGAATTATGGTGCTGGAGGAGACTCTTGAGAGTCCCATGGACTGCAAGAAGATCAAACCTATCCATTCTTAAGGAAATCAGCCTTGAGTGCTCACTGGAAGGATAGATTGTGAAGCTGAGGCTCCAATACTTTGGCCACCTCATGAGAAGAGAAAACTCCCTGGAAAAGACCCTGATGTTGGGAAAGATGGAGGGCACAAGGAGAAGGGGATGACAGAGGACGAGATGGTGGGACAGTGTTCTCAAAGCTACCAGCATGAGTTTGACCAAACTGTGGGAGGCAGTGGAAGACGGAAGTGCCTGGCGTGCTCTGGTCCATGGGGTCATGAAGAGTCGGACACAATTAAACAACATCAGCCACTGGCGACCAAGTGAAGTTGCCTGCGTGCCAGGATGAGACCTGGCATCTCCACCATCTGGAGGTGCATGCCTGGGGAATCAATGGAACTGGCCTGTTTCCACACACTAATACCACATTCTCCTAATATGATAAAGCTATCTGAACAAACTCTAAAAACAGCAAAAGCAACGTTTCATCAAATATTAAATTGATCTTCCATAAATGACCGTGTTACACCTCAGGGAAAGCTTTCCTAGGCGGAAATGTGTTCAGTAAACACCAAACTATCCATAACAGGTTTAAGAGGGCAGTGAAGGAGGAGAGGTTGTTGCCATGTGCAGAAATGAAATAGGGGGATGACCAAATAAAAACCAGAAGTTCAGGGAGTCTGTGGTGTCTCAAATAAAAACAATCCTCTTTATTCAATAGCACATCAATGGTCCAGCAAGAGAGGATTTTCTAGTGTAAGAGGCTGCTGGGATTTTTTCTGGGGTGTAATTTTTGCCCAGGTGCAGAAGAGGTGAACCATGGGCTTGCTGTGCAATGCCTTCTGATGTGCTTAGCAGTGAAGTACGCAGTCCTTGGCTGTCCAGAATTTTAATATCTTTTGGCTGTCCGGTTAACTTTGTCCTTTGATACAGAAGTAACACGAAATTCTAGCTAATCGGGAACAACTGAAAATTGGTCACACTGCTGGAACCAACCACATTACAGGTCACTACCATCGAGTAGCCAATCAGATTACAAATGGGCGCCCACTGGCAGAATTCCATGGAAGATTAATCGCTGTTCACCTGCACTGAACCCATCAGTGGGTAGATTTAAATGTACACTACCACTGTCTGGAAAGTGTGTCTGTCCTCTGCCCCCTTTGTTGTTTTTGACTCAGATTAACATGGAAAGGAAAAGCCTCTCCCCAATATCTGCCTAAGTCTGAATGTTTGTGAATCTTTCATGTCAGTCAATATTTTCACCATCTGTATTGAAATTTGCAGATTGCAGCAAGCTTGCTAGATGTTATTTCACAAAGGCGATATAATAACTACATATATAGAATATATTGGAAGCTTCACAGTGGAATGGGATATGAGAAACCAAATATTGCCTGACCTCCCATCTTTTTTGCTGTGACCAAAATTGAGAGCTCTTCCTTTTCTAAAACATCTGTAAGACTATATACATTCGTCTAGGCATGACAGCACTTCCTTCTGAGGCAACAAGCAAGATTGTCATGCACTTCTGTCAGCAAAGTGGGAAAATATTTGCCCTCTGCTGTCCCAGAAGCAGTGGAGGCTGGAGTGAATGGAGTTCTGCCCCACCAGCCTCAATCTCTCTCTAGCCATCCTCCAACTGCCTGCCTCCTCTGTGTTGCCCTTGTAGAGTTCAGCAGGGAGGAGGATGGGACAAAAGTAGGCTCTAGCCCTGCCTGCCATTGGTTCTGGCTCCCCCTATTGTTGGTCTTCCAGCAGTCCACCCTACCAGTCCCAATGGGCGCCAGCCATCAATATAATTCAAGTGTCTATCTAATGAGCTTAAGTAGATTTAGGTGGGTAGATTTCAGTGAAACATTAGGAAGAACTTCTCTTGAGCAGATATAAAAAAAAAATGGTGTAGATTGGGAGAAAAGCACAATAAAATCTTAATGAATTTTTATTAGGATTTTTCTTTTTTTAAAAAAAAGAAACTGCAAATACTTTCACAATGTTTTGCATTGCTTCGACTCTTTTCTGTAGAGTTAAATTCATCAGCTTTTCATTTAATTGTGGTGTAACTTTATCAGCTTTGTAGCTTTCTGAACTGGTACTTTATAAGAAAGATAAATCGATATGAAAAACCTCATAAAATGAAAAGTAAACAATTGTTTTTGGGAGATGGATGGACAGCAAGCTGATGTAGAAATGTGAAGAACTAAATTTAAGACTGGAAAAATGAGAAACCGAGAAAAACTGAAATCACTAGATTTTCCCATCTCTAGTTGCCATCTATTAAGTTTAGGAATAAGGTTTTCCTGTTAGTCTTTGTACTTCCATGTGATGGGCAGATCCACATTATAAATAAAATTTATTATTATTATTATTATTATTATTATTATTATTATACATTTGAAGTGCATCTTTAAAGCGCACATCTTTCCCCAAAGCATCCTGGGAACTGTAGTTTACCCCTCACAGACCCCAAGCAAACTACAGATCCCACGATTCTTTGGGGGACATCTTGTGCTTTATATGTGCTTTGGATGCGCTTTAATTATATGGCATGGATAGGATATGCTCTCTGTTTCAATACTCAAAGGTAGTATTATTCCCTTCCTTTCCGAGGTTTAGGATGTGAGTGCAGGTGATCCTTAGGTAATCAAAACAGTAGTAAAGAGGGAATGTATCAGCAGGTTTCTGGGTGGGAGCAGAAATAAGGCAAGAGTTGGAGAAAATAAGGCAAGAGTGTAGCAGAGCCCAGAAATGGCCCAATGAAGACTGGGCATGGTCAGTGATCACAGAACGTTGACTGGTTGCTGGAAGGTGGCATGTGTGGAAAACCTGGCAAAGATTGAAATAGAATGGAGTTGGCTGGAATCCTCGATGGGGACTTGGTGCAACACTTGGTTGGACCTACCATTTGCACCCACAGTGGCCATTAGGATGTCAACCTGCTCGCAGACATCCTAGAGGCATCTGGTGGGCCAGTAAGGGAAGCAGGATACAGTTCTCTTTTTTATCTTTCCAGAATGCAAACATCTTTCTTTTACCTGTCTTTTTTTTCTCCCCACCCCGCACCCCAAAATATACCACACACAGCTTTGCGGACTGCAGGATTTCGCAACGGCAGCCTGGGTAGCCGTCCCGGTGCCCCCTTTAGAAGCAACGTCTACCAGCCCACTGAGATGGCAGTTGTCCTGAATGGTGGGACTGTAAGTATCAAAATGTGACTCTAGAAGATGCTGCCTTTTAGGGTGAACGCCCAACCTCTGGTTTCAACTCAGAACTTTATTCAATTGGATGCTTATGCATATTTGGGAGGGGGGCAAGGTAGACTGGGGACATGAACAGTTCAAATAATAAGTATTGCATGCAGTCCTTCAGAAGATGACTTAAATTCCAAATTTTCCTGACATTGTTGGGCCGTTTAAGCTTTTGCTGCTAAGATTGTTCTTTTCAGGATTGGTCCAAACAATGCCATCCGCCCCCCTTAAATGAGTAATATCTCAGTGTCCACCGTTAACAGTAATTCAGGTGTCTGGTTTTTTATTTTTAAAAATTACAAAACACATCTGGGTTATGTTTCCTTTTTGAAAACCCAGCACTTTCCCTACAAAGGCCCTCTTTCGCTGAGGACATTACCACCTTTCCTTATGATAGTTCCACAGACACACACACACATACACCCGTGCCTGTGCTGAGCTCCTGATAGAAACGCACAGCTCCAAACAGAGGCCCGCACAAGAGAGTTTGCTGAAACGGGTCTGCGTGGCCTTGGGACGCAAGCTGCTCTCTTAATCCGCAGCCAGGTCACTGCGAGAGTGGCTTACGGAGAGATCTGGAGCCAAACAGCCTCCTTACATCTCATTTGCATTGTGTGTGTTTAAGTGCACCCAAGAAACTCCATAGGCCGCTTTTGTGTGTGCTCACTCTCTCCGGCTTGCTGGTGAAAGGAAAACGCTCAACCAACCCCCCACCCACTTTTAAAAAAAAATCCATGCCTACATACATGCTGCTTAAAAGGCTACTCATGAGCCAGCTTCTGTTCCATGCAAGTTGGGCTGTTTTCTTTTATTATCATTGGGGGGTTTTGCTGATACCATAATGCAGATTTACACACAATCTTTTTTTATTTTTATTTTTTTGAAATGCACAAATATTAACATCAGTTTGTAAGGTCTGTTCCCCAGCCTGCTGCCAGCCCTGTTCACCCGGCGGGAGGGTGGGGTGGAGAGACACTGTTGGACAGAGCCGCTGAGAGCCAGATTGCCCCTGTGAGGATGTAACCAGTTGGAGGGGGAGCTCAAGAGTGGCTCTCTGTAGCTAATACTGCTCTGAGCTAATGCCATTCCAAGCTGCAATAAGCTGCCCTCTCCCTCCCTCCCCAAGCCACAATTTAGTTGATTATACTGGCTGCAACCTGGCTTTTCATCACTAGGTCCGAAAGAGGCAGTTTGCTTTTGTGGCCTTTCCCTAGGAGTCAACGTTAGATTTAGAAATATCTGCTAAGTGCCACGATTGAGGCTGAGATTTGCACACCACAAGACTAAAATCTAGTGGGGGGTTCAGTTTATTCACTCAGTATTCATCACCCACAAGAAATATTTTTTAAAGTTGAGTTTCTGCCCTTGCTCATTTATAGGTGCCCATGCTTTGGGCAATGGAAGCTGGTCCAATGCAATGAACAGGGGTCTGCCACACTGACCTCAGTCAGCTCCCATCTGTCTGCCTTCTTACATACAACCAGTCCAGCTGGTGCCCCTGGCTATCACCTTCCTCCTCTTGTCTCAGATTTGGCCTTGTAGGAGGATGGGGACCAAGCTAGGATGAGTCTGCTATTAGCTCTAGCGCCACCTACTGTTGGCTTCCCTGCCTTCTGGCCTACCAGTCCCAGTGGGTACCAGCCAATACAAGCTTTGGCCCAGCTCACTGAACTAGTCAGCTGGAGTCTGGACTGTACCATTTCCAGGCTGCATGACTGAAAGCTATCATGTCTGAGGGGAAGGCTAGTCTAGAACGCTTCTTCTTGGGAGACATCATAATTTGGTGGTCCCAATTTCATTCCCTGAAATATTCTCCAGAAGGGATGGGAAAGGGCTGGAGATCCCAGAAGCTAGAATTTGGTGATTTTGTCCTTCAGCTGTAGAATGCTGCTTCATAATGTTCATAAAGAAAAGGATGAAGGACCTGGGTATCCAGCCCAGGGGTTGTCCACCTCGCTGACAGCTAGGTCTTTGCAGGGGATGTTACAAAAACCCCTCAGGTTGTCTCCAAGTGAGCCCTATTCAGAGCAGGCCTGCTGAAAGTCGCAGACCAGCAGTGATCATGCCCATTAATTCCAACTCTCGAGTACGACTTAACATTGGCTACAGCCCTTAGCATACTGACTGACCATGGTGTTAATTTGGGATGGCTCTGTGTGCTTTTGTGTATATCATGTAGCCTGTCTTAAGTGATTTCTTAATGGTCTAGAATGTTTAGTTATGGCTTTATTATCCTTATTTCCAGATTCCAACTGCTCCACCAAGTTACACTGGAAGACACCTTTGGTGAAAAAGCTTATAGGCTGTAGAGGATGAGAGAGAGAGACAGATTTTATTTCCTGGCAGTGTGCATTGTTTTATTTTTTTCTGAGGGAAGAGTGAATAATCCTAGCACAGGACACCAGCAGTGCGGGAGGAGGGGACCCATCCACGGAGCATGGGAGATCCTAGACCGGATAGCTTGTTGTTGTTTTAAAAATAAAAATAAAAATGTGAGCGCCGTTTGAATTGATAAGCTAACCACAAAAGCAAAACCTCTGCAGTGAAATATAAGCTAAAACTAAGTTTAAAAATAGACGTAAGCGCACTCTTCCAAAAATAAAAACGGGAGAAAGGGGACACAGTGTTCAGAAATGGCAAGGCAACTCTCTGCTGCAACCAGAAAGCAAGGCAAATATGGCCTTTGTCTGGCCATCCAAGTTTTGAGATGAAGAGGATAAAACAAAAAAAGTCCTTAATTCAGATTGCCGCTGCTCTCAGCCCGGCAGGCTTTCTTGCAACTTAACTGGCCGTCTTGGAAAGGAGAGAGTGGTCATAGGGTAAGAAAAATAAAAAATAAAATTATATCCATCTAGAATAGTGTTTCCTGACCATCCCAGGCCCTTTTTAAAGGTCATTTCTCACTCCAAAAATGAAGGAAAGTACCACTGTGTATATACTGGGTTTCTAAGGCCAGCCGTACGAGGGTGAGGAACCAACTTTGTTATTTTAGAAAGTGCAGGCTGGTCCATGGCAGCTGGCCTGCCACTCTTCGCCCCGTAAGCACCCTAGGAAGTTCCACAGCAACCTTCCTACTGAAAGGGGGCGGGGCTCTGTTTGCTCCGCCTCTTTTGCACACGGCCATGTCAAAGGCAGCCCTTGCTATTAAATCGTGTTGTGTGGAAGGGGTTGGGAGGGAGAGGACAGGCCAAGGCGATTGTAGCTCCTAAGTGTGTCCAAGAAGTGGAACCAGACACACAGGAAATCTAGGAAAGTTGGGGCGCCCCTTGGGCAGGGTTCACTAAAAAACGTTGGATTCCCCCATCACTCTCCTCCCAACTCCAGTTTAGCACTGGAGCCTCATTGACTGCAACGGGTTGTTCATTCCCTTGTGTGCTTTTTTTATTTTTACGGAGGATTTTATTCCTTTGTGTGTTTTCTAATGGGATTATTTTCATGTGGGGGTTGGGAACGAAGTGTGTGGTTGTTTCCCCACCCTGTTTCACCAGAAGGTCCCATGTGCCTGCCTGCCTTTTCACATTTTTATGGTTTTAATGATGTTCGCCAGAGCATCCCTTCATTTGTTTAGCATTGAACGCATATTGGGCATGTGAACAGCCATCACATCCTCCAGTCAAGCCAGCATTGTGCCCTGCTTTCCTGCAGAAAAAAAAAGCAATTGAGGTTTGCTTGTGTTTTTTTTTCTAAACACACACACACACACAAACACACATTACATGAAGTTGCAAAGTATGCGGAAGGATGGAATTCTTTTGCATCTGTTCTCATTAATATATAATCTATTTTCAAATGGTGAATATAAATGATAATGTAACAAAATAAAGACCACATAACAGAGTAGCTTTGCAAGGCTGTATCCTGAAAAGGAAAGAAGACAGGTTTTTTTAAATTTTTACTTTGGGAAATGTCCCTGGTTTCTTTACTATAAGCCTGATCTTGTTAATTTCGGCCTAGTTCTCATTGAGGTCACCAACTCGTTGTTTGGGAAGTAGTACAACTTCAGACTTAACAACCGGTTTTTTAACAACAGTTTTCTGGCAAAGGGTGGGTGGCCACAAATCAGGGATGTTGGAGGTGTTTGGAATAGATCAGGTGGTTTGGATTCAGTGACGTCTTCCAATGCTTGTAAGGAGCTGCAGGCTCATTTGATTGAAAACTCTTCTATGCAATGGACATTCCTTGCCCGCAGAAAGCCAGCAAGTTGGGGAAAACCCTGCCATGCTATGTTTCTATATGCAGGGGTTTCTATTCATTTGTGATTAGGAGAACTCCACCCTAGATCTGGCATTGCTCTTAGGTTCTCAGGTGGTGGCGTGAAGCAGAAGTAATTTTCCTCTGCTCTTCCTGGTGTGCCAGCACCACCCGTTTTTGGAATCTGGCCATGGTTACATCTGTGTTTGGCATAGCAAGGCTGGAGTACTGTTCCACGCTGCCTGTGGGGCTGTCCTTGGAGAGTGATCAAAAGGTGTCGGTGGTTCAAAACACAGCAGCTGTGGAAGCCAGTTTGAGGGGTCATTTTCTTTTGTTCTTGTACCAGCTTGAAGCTTCTGGAGAACCATTGGCAGTGAAAAAAGATAATCCCAGTTTGGATGGGGGAAAGTATTAAGCATTTTCTTGTGTTAGAATCTGGGCACAATCCATTATGCTGCTTATTACATCTAAAGTCCAATTAGGCTGAGGGCAGGGTGGCTGCAGGGGGCCAGATCTTTATGTCCCCATTCCTGTGAGTCAACCCACCTGTCAGTCACCAGACCTCAGATGATTGGCAGGAGGGTTTATCCCACTCATCACAAAATTTCCATTGACACCACGGCTAAAATGAAGCTTTCCCTCTCCTCCGTTTTAGCAGAAATTTCAATAGAAGCTACTTGGTACTATTGGAGCAAGGTTCGTTCCCCTCGCCTGTCAGCTCATGGGCTGTGGGAGCGTAGCTTGCTCCACAAAGAGAACAATCGGGAGCTCATTTCAAGCTCCCGGTTGCTCCTGTGTAGTCATGTAACTTGTCAGCTGTCCGCCAAGCAGCCATGATTCATGAGGAACAGTCTCGCAGGCAAAATTGGGAACACTGCCAGGCCAAATATGACCTGTGGGCCAGAAGTTCCCAATCTCTGGCTTAGGACCAAGACCATCTTAAGGCAAGGGTAGCTAAACATCAGGGATGATGGTATTGTTATGGTCCAACATCATCCGTAGAGCCCCACGTTCATTACCCCTTTCTTAGGAAGAGAAGGCCCTTAAACCTTACCTGAGCTCATTTTCCAAGGTTTGGATGATGGGACCAAAGGAAAGGGCCTTCTCTGTGGTAGCACCCAGACGACTGAGTCTTCTTCTCAAGTTTCGCCCCATCCATTCACTCAAGCTCTCCTGCTATCAGGTGGAGAGACTTTTTTATTTAGGAAAGCATTGGACATTTAAGTTTTGATCTCTCTCAGTCTTCCTGCTCTGTTGTTTTGTGGGGAGTGGAAAATTGATGCTGTTCCTGCTGTTGTATTCATGATCTGATTGTATTATTTTAACGCCTCTTTTCTGTATCATCATTGTTGTTTAAGATCATGTCAGCCACCTCGAGCTGCTCCCGTTGGAAGCGAAGGGCGAGGCATAAAGCCCCAAAATAGAGACATGAATTAAGATGTTCTACCTGCAGTCTGAAATAGTACCTTCACCTCA
Organism: Podarcis cretensis; assembly: GCF_951804945.1. Classification (NCBI taxonomy): domain Eukaryota; kingdom Metazoa; phylum Chordata; class Lepidosauria; order Squamata; family Lacertidae; genus Podarcis; species Podarcis cretensis. The sequence goes on along the minus strand of NC_137183.1, from coordinate 42,019,488 downwards.
ATGAGAACTAGGCCTTTAATGTCCATGAGTAGCCTCATTGACCCTGGCTGGTCTATTTAGTAGCAAAAGGGGTACAAGATCAGGATTTTTGTGATACACACTTATATATTATAAAAGAAAGTATACATTGCCATTCTTGCCATGATTATCTTACCAAGTCCCGTTCCCCCCATCCCCCGGACTAGGTAATAGCAATAACTTTTTTGTTGTGCACAAACAGTTGCTTTATGTGCTCTCAACAGAAAAGAACCACACACGGTGAATGCATTCAGACAATGTATAAATAAAATGTGTTGCATTTTATTGAGATTTGAACAGGTTGGGTCTCATTTTATCACTATATAAAATCTTAGCTGGTGCTTTCATGTGTGTGTTTTATTTTAAGGGAAATGGAAAAAGTGCAGTTTGAAAAATGGACTTTTCTTAAACTTCTATTATTAAAAAAACACACACATAAGATGCACATGGCATAAATGGCAAAACAATTTTCTTTTTCCCAGCTGAGTGTTGATATATTTTTGGAAGCGATTGGGTTGGTGGTGTTTCTTTTTTTAATTATATGGGGGTGGGGGGCTGACTTTAAAGAAAAAAAATTACTTTCAAGGAGTGTAATTTAAGATGTTCAATGTTTGTTTGTTTGTTTTTTAGACAAGAAGGGATTTAACAATCCTGCTTCCCCTTAAGTCAATGGCAGTTTGGGATCTTAAAGACAGGGCTGGATCCTGCAAACACAGGACTTCCCTTAACCACTCATGTCAACCCGAGCCTTGCTTCATAGTGGTGGGAGGTGTGCAGATTAAACCTTAATAAAATAAAATAAATAAAATAAAATAAGGGATTGATTCATTTTCCCAGCAAGTTAGTTTTGGAATGAATTTATATTTTTGTCAGTCTGTAACTTGTGATGTCAGATTCTGCCACCCCACCCCCCAAAAAAAACCACTTGTTGATTTTTTTAAAAGGGGCACTTTTATGTTAAGTTATATTTTTGTTAATGTAACGAAGTTGTTTATACTTTTGCCTTTTGAGGAAAGTGATTACGAATGTAAAGCATCTGTAACTCCACAACAGTAAGCACAACTACTTGGGGGGGTGGGATTTGGTTTCACTGTAACTCACTCTAGGAAGCGTAAAAGCTACTATGTTCTCCATTGTTGCCAATCAATAATGCCACTCAAATGGGGTGGGAGGAATATATATGTATATATATTTTAGGATGCAACCCTATGCACACTTTCCTGAGAGTAAACCCCATTGAATACCATGAAACCTACGTTTGAGTAGTTATGGCAGAATTGTGTTCTATAAGGCACCTTAGACTGTTGTCGACATGCTGGTTTTTGAGATTAGCTAGGTGGCACCCCCATAAGCTGAAAGAAAAATGCAATGCATTAAGCAAATACACCAGGGGCCACTATCCTTTTTTGGACCAGGGGATCACATTGTGCATTTTGAGAGATTGCTGGGGGGGGGTGCCTTTCACAAATGGACTGCCAACAGGGGGTGTGTGACATAACACAACATGGTTGTCGTGGAAGGCATGGCGTCACACAGAATTAGAGAGTACAATCAGGGCAAAGTTTTTCCCATGGCTGTATTTCCATGGGAGAAGAGGCTTGTTCTGTTGAATTTCTTCCTGGAAAATAGGGAAGAAGCAGGGAAAGTGCATTAAAGAGGAGAGGGAAGCAGCAGCTCTTTAGGACTGCAGGGATTCCTACTGCCTGATGTCCAAGCGGCTCTGACTTCGCCCATTGGCTAAGAACACTGGCAGGTGAGAGGAGCCAGGCTGGCTCATTTCACAGAAATGATTGAGAGTTGGTGAACCTTGCACTGCACTGTGCAAAGGATTGCGTCCTCCAGTTGCAAACAGCCTGCACCTATTTGAAGACTAGCAAAACGGTACCCATTGGCTTCGGTTGAGCAGCTCTGGTGGGTGCATACATGGAATTTTGGGCATGTGCCCCATCCAGAGCCCCATGAAATTTTGGGATTGAAGCCACTGACTTGGAGTGGCTCTGGTGAGGGCACACGTTAGACCTGAGCTGTAGATGAATGCTGGTGGCCAACCTGAGTGCACCACCTGGAGTAAGGGCTCTCCTGCTATACACCAGCCCTTTTTACACCCGTTGCAAGGAAGATCCAGAGGTTGGGAGGTAGTTTCCACTCCAGCATCTCTTTTCAAGATGGTGGAGAAGGTTTCAAGGGGCACAGATGCCCTTGTCAAAGGATCCTGTGTCTTCAGTCTTGCAGGATGCAGTCCTAGATAAACAAGGTGTGTTAAAATTCTAGCTTTAACTGCTAGGCAATGGCATCGTTCTTGGCTTAACTCTGCTTGAGGCTTCTGTTCTAACCAAAGGCAGTACAACTGGAGGCACATGTAGCTTTTATTTAAAAGAGAACAGATAGGACTACTCTTGCCACCTTACCAGATTACACAGCAGGTGCTTTTATTAACTGATGAGAGCCAAGTCTCATTTTTTTTGATAATATATATATTTATTAAATGTATTAATGTGCATTTTTTATAATGTCCCCTTTTCCCACTCTGCTGACCGTTGCATACTGTTTAATCTTGTACATCTTTGGAAAGGTTTTCAAGACAATCAAATGTGTACCATAATGACTGTACATAAAGATACAAAATTTAAAACGAAAACAAAACAAAAAAAGTTGTAAAGCATGGGCAAAGACATTTTATTTTCAAAATGCTGTTCTTAACAAAACAAAACAAAAATAAAGGCTTTACTATTTACTTACAATGTGGTGGTCATTTTGGTTTTGTCCCTCGAAAACGCAAAGGGTTGACATTTTTGTAACGTTCAAAGAGGCAGCGTCCTGATCCCTTGGCACAGGTGTTAATGGGGTTCTGGCAATTACTCTCGAGGGGCTTCCAATGACTTCTCAGCTGCTCATGCCTTTGGAACAGGGTGGTAGCGCCACAAAAGCAACAGCCAACATGGTGCCTTCTGCATGTTGTGGATTACAACTCCCATCAGCGTGGTCAGGGGTGATGGGAGTTGTAGTCCAACACCTGGGACAATGGCAGCCTCTTAATGTAGCAGTTTGGGGAGGGAACACTTCCTTGGATTGCTTGCATAATTTTATTGATTAGCTAAGGTGAAATAATTATTAAAAGCTGGAGTGATATTCCTCCCTGCAACCAGCATTAAGTTGCCAGGATGGGGATGATTCTGACTTGGGGTGGAAAGCCTGTGAGCCCCTCCAGCTGCTGTACTGCAATCCCATCCTTCTGGACCATTGGCTGTGCTAACTGAGCTATGGTACGTCCAACATCCCCATCTCTAGGGATTAGGTCTCCTGTCTCTAATCACAAGTGGGGATAGAAGCAACCACTCTGATTTAGCTGGATTTCTCCCCGTACATAAACACTGATGTGTTTGGATGGCACATGAGCCACCTCGTGACTGTTTATGCCACTACTTCAATCGGAACATCAGCCAGTGCCTGCAACTCCCTGGTCCGCCTGATTTACAGCCTTCATTCAAACCAGAATACTTACAATGAACCAATCTTCAATCACACTGAAGTGGATGGGACCAAGATCAGGTTAGATTAAAGGACTGTGGCATTGAGGTCGGCTGTAAATCAGGCTGTCTTACACAGTGTTCTTCTTTGAAAAGTGCCGGAGGGATTTTAGTCCCCAAGCTGACCCCAAACACCATTTGGTTACAGTGGAAAACACTTCACTGAGCCCTGCTCCCTTAATCAGCAGCTGATGGTGACGATTTGGGGCTTTTAAATTAGTATGAAAAGTAGTATCACTGCAGAGCTAAATCACGCGTGGATGCCCAGCTGATCTGTACCATTTGTGGATTCTCATCTGTCAAGACTGGAACGGTTTGATTTTCTTCCTCTTTCTCTGTGACCGTGGTGACTTCTGGCTCCGGCAAGATTTCCACCACTGCCTGTTTTGAGCGAACTGGGCTGGGCTGGGCTGAGTCTTCCAGCTTGGTTCCCACTGCAAGCGAAAGGATTTTTTTAAATGCAGAACTTTGTCTCAAACTCCAGACTGGTTAATAGATGTGTTGACAGAGTGTCAAGACTAGGGCCCAGCAGATTTGCCTTCAGATTCCCCACAAAAGTTGCTATGTACACATATTTAAAGCACTCAACGTCTGTGGTAGAGCACTGGTAGATCAGTGGGGTAGATCACTGCCCGTTTTTAACTCTGTGAGTAGATCACAGTGTCTTGAAAGTTGGCCACCCCTGCCCTAATGAATCCCGGGAACTGTAGGTTACCTCTCACATTCTTTACGGAGGAAGGAAATAAACATCACAGCAACATTTATATTAAGGACTTGTGTGGTCTATTATTTTAGGGGACAAGAGAAGCATCAATAAAAACCATTTCTTGTGCATTGCAACTCTAAACAAAAAAATAAATAAATGTTAATTCATGTGATTCAAGAGTAGTGCACCAGCTGGGCAGCTCCATCAGACAAAAGGGCCACAGTTGGTTTTGCCTGCCAGAGTCAACAATGGTAAATGAACAAAAGCCCTGTATCATAATTGCAAATCAGAACCCCAGCCTCCTACTCACATTTGCATGGCCTGGGAGGGTTGCAGTGGAAAATACTAGAAGCCTAGGCCGAAGAATGGGCTGGTTCATTCAAGCCGATGTGTGAAATACCTCCCTTTTCAATAATACCGCCTACTTCATCCTGTCCCTGGTCTAGCAACCCTGTCTCCCTTCCCACCCAGGGATGAACCAGCTTCCACCCAAGGTCCACATTTCCATCAGAGTAACTTTCTGAGGGCCGCATGTCAGCAGTAGGCGAGGCCAGGGGAAAAGTGGGCAGAGCAACGGATGTCTTTCCACACCCACCTGCGTGCCTCTCTGCATCCTCCATTGAGACAAACGAGGCATTATGGGAGTTCAAGGGCAGGGTCCAGCCATCCAAAAAAACTCAAGAGTGCAAAACAGGGCCAGTGAAGGGTATGGCCTTGGCAGGGGAGTCTTGAGGGCCTGATCCAGAGGCCTGGAGGGTAGTGTTAGAAACTCAGTATAATCTAATTGCCAAATGGCACCTTAAACCTGGGCTATGGTGGCCACAACAGTGTGTTTATGCACCCCTCCCCGTGGGCTTTATTATTATTGTTATTGTTCATTTCATTTCTATACCAATTTCTATTTTGGAGAAAAAAAATCTCAAACTGTTTAACAACACATTAAAACATCAAATAAAACAATCCAGAATAAAACAAATCCAAGCTTCAATGAACAAACTTCAGATCCTTCGCTAAGTGACATTTGCTTTCCCCATATTTATTTACCTACTTAATTTATATAGCTGCCCTACAACAGACGTGCTCTAAGAAGCCAGGGTGGTGTAGTGGTTAGAGTGTCAAACTAGGACCTGGGAGATTAGGTTTCAAATCCCTACTCAGTCATGAATATTGCTGGGTGACCTTGGACCAGTCGCAGCCTCGTAACCTACCTCACGGTGTCGTCATAGGGATTAACTGTGGAGTGGGGCGAACAGTGCACTCTTTGGAGAAAAAGGTGGGATATAAATGCTCTTCTGCTTACCTGCTTAAGAAAGCTGGAGGGGCCAGCCAGGTGGAGATGTCAGGAGCCAACCTGGCATCCAGAGATCTCCACATGGTCACAATTGGGCCCACGCCAGCAGGACTCCCCGCTACACGTCCACATCTGTAAGTGTGTGTGTACATGTGTGGTGCAACCCTCCAGCAGTGTTGAAACATGACCATTTCAAGGAACATCGAGGCTAAAATGAAGGCCGTCAATCTCAACATCCCTTTTAAAGCAGGTCCTTATCATGAATGCAAGAGCTGCTTGCAATAGTCATGTCCTCCAGATGCTATTGGACTCCAACTCCCATCAGCCTCAGCCAGGATGGAAAAGGGTAGGATATAAATGCAAGTAATCTATGCAGGTTTGCTCAGAAATTAGTATTAGCTGGGGGGATTCCATTCCCCCTTTCTCCACTCCCTGTCTCACAACACCGTCTACTTTGGGGTTTCCCACACACCCACTCAAACTTAGGGGTTGTTCTCCCAATATATTTGTTGTACTTTTGCAAACCTTAGGGTTCCCTGTAGACACCTCCCTCTTGCGCATGGGGTGTTGTAGTTTTGGCTATATAAAAGGAATGGCACCCGCAGCCTGAACGTTGGAAATAGAAGGAACATCCAGGTGAGTGTACACGATTGCAGCTTGAATCAAAACAATCAGTGCAAGACAACAATATCATGGGCAAGTCAAGGTTTACTTCAACACTACCTCAACTTTTAGAAAAAGCCAAGGAAGGGGGTAAGGGATGGGAGAACTTACCCAATGCAAACATTTGAAACAAATAGTGAATGGGAATTTGCACAGCCAGCAGTAGAACAACCTTGCAAAGGAACGAAACTTCCTTTTTAGAAAGGCAACTGAGCACAGGGGCTCAGGGTAAAAGAGATATAGAATCCGACAGTCACTCCAGCTGATTAATGAAATGCCCAAAACAGCATCAGCATGAAACAGGAGCTGCTGCCTGTCTAGATGGAACAAGAGAGTCTGGTCTTAAAAGTCACCCAGATTCCTTTAGCTATGCAATGCTGCTGCTGGGAAAGTCTCCACCGTCTGCATTGATAATGTCCATTCAGTTCATGTGCTATTGGGGAAACTATTGATGCCCCCACACCCCGCCCCAGGATGGGTGAATCTGTCCATTTCTATTTCTTTCTGTTTCTCATTTTTCCAGTCTTAAATCCAGTGCTCCAGCTTTCCATGTTAGTTTGCTTTTTTAAAGTCCCCATGAAAATTCACCAATGTCTTACTGCATATTTCTCCTAACAAATATGGGCAATTCTGACTAAGAAACACATTTTTTTTACTGTATATCCTCTGAAGAAAGATCTGGGGCACAAAAGTTCAAACAAATGCAAGCAATAGGAGCAGGTTTGTCACTGCTCTATGCAGAGAACAAATGAATCCAGAATTCAATCAAATAGATAAGATCCAATCATAAGGAATCTCTTTTTTAAACCATCCCCAGATGAGCAGCTGAAATGAGAACAGGCCCTAGGAGCCCTATGTAATGATAAGGGAGTAACTAAACCTTAATTATAAAGCCAAGATGTTCCCCAAAAGTATTCAGAAATCTCAGAGGCATGCGTCTGTGCCCAGGAAGCATCCAATAGTAAGGGAATGACTAGCAATGATTTCTGGAAACTCATACATTGACTGGCATTTGTATACCCTTGGCTGACTGAACAATAATCTCTGGAATGAGAACAGGCAGTGTGCAGTGGCTCACTCTAGACATCACGCCAAATCATGGTTAAAGAAGCTTAACTGTGTTTTGGCACAATCAAGAGAACAACATACTTTGGTAAAGCAAACCAAAAACAGAAACCAGAGCTTTGAAGGGTTTCAAGGGTTCGTTCTAACTGCAGTAGGATGCAATGTCTGAACTGATAAGCCATTGTTTACAACCTTTGGTAGGCTAGAGTGGGGAGCCTTGGCCAGACAGAAATGAAAACCAGACAACTGGCTCTAAACAATTGTTTCCATGATGGTCTGAATGCTCATGATTTGAGTTCTAAAACAGCAGTTAGCACAATGTACAGTCTAGTGCAAAATCTAGGCAAAGTCATGGATGAAAATGGTTGTTACAAGAGGGAGTTGGGGATGCTCATATAGCATCTTAGAATGAGAGTGCTCTTTGGGCAGATTAGGACACTTCTAAAATTTCCATCTATGGAAAGCTTCTCAGCTCCCCCTTTAGCTACTGGTTATATAGTCTCAGACTGTTAGACATGCAATCCTTGTGCAAAGATGGAATTGTGAACACCTCAGAATACCAGCATGGTTGATGACTAGAGCAATTACAGAAAAACAACTGTAGCCTGGAGAAAATTAGGAAACTGCCAAATACCAAGTGAGAGTTGCTCCAACTATCTCAATATTGTCTACTACACCAAATGGCAGCAGAGTTTTGTGCAGTCTTTTCCTCCAGTCCTGCTTGGAGATGCCAGGGATTCAGCCAAGGACCTTCCGCACACAAAGCATGTTCGTTGCAACTTTACAAATGGTTCATTAAGCTACACAATTCAGTTCAGCCTCGGGGCATGGCCCCCCATAAACCTGGTGCCAGCCCCAATGCCAGCCCTTTCCATGACATTTTTTGGTGGGTGGGAGGTTCTAATAGTGTGAGTTGCCCTATCTCCAGCCTCAAACCATGCAAAGCAGCGCATGGATGGGAAGCCTGAGGCCCTCGAGATGCAGCTGTACTCCAACTCTCTCCCATCATCCTCAGCCAGCATGAGTAATAGTAAGGGTTGTGGTCTGGAGTGCCACAAGATTCCCATCTTTAGCCTACAGACCAATGTTCATCACCTGAATGAGAATAAGGCAACATGCAAAGAGAAGGAATATAGCTCCAGACAGACCTCTGCACTGACTGGTAAATACATCTGTGAACTAGTCAGAAGGAGCCAGTATTGCAGTCACCGAGATCATTAATGTGACTCCATTAGTGTATATAGCTTTAGCAGGAAGTTTGATCCAGCTGACCCGAAGCATCCCCTTTCATTCTACCCACCACCGTGACTGCTGTTTCCTTTCTGATTTTCCGAAAGCGAAATAATCCTGCAGTGGGTTTTGCATTTCAAAGACTCCCCAGTGGTGGGTGTGGACTACGGCATCAGGATCTGCCTCCCTGGGGTCGCATGACTCCTGCCGCCGCATTCTCAGCTGTCACTGCCACGATCAAGTGTTCCAACCATCCCTGGCATTTGGAAAGCACTCGATGCAAACGCCGCTGCTCCTCGAACTTGCAGTGCAGTGCTGTGCTTTTGTTTGGAAAGCAGTTCAAGATTTCTGTGAAATCCACAAAATGGTGCTTGTATACCTCAAGTATTTATAACCTACCCTTTCTCTGTGTCAGGGGTGGGGAACCTCTGATGTTGCTGGACTCCAGCTCCCAGCAGCCCCAGCCAGCATAGCCAGGGGCCAGGGATGATGGGAGTTGTAGTGCAAGAATATATGGCGCGCCACAGGTAATATAAGCAAACTGTAAAATAAAATCATAAAGCAACAAAGCCCCATATCGGAATAAATAAGAGGTAGCTAAAGTCCAAAGGGACGCGGGTGGCGCTGTGGGTTAAACCACAGAGCCTAGGACTTGCCAATCAGAAGGTCGGCGGTTCGAATCCCCGCAACAGGGTGAGCTCCCGTTGCTCGGTCCCTGCTCCTGCCAACCTAGCAGTTCGAAAGCACATCAAAGTGCAAGTAGATAAATAGGTACTAGTCTGGCGAGAAGGTAAACGGCGTTTCTGTGCGCTGCTCTGGTTTGCCAGAAGTGGCTTAGTCATGCTGGCCACATGACCCAAAAGCTGTACGCCAGCTCCCTTGGCCAATAAAGCGAGATGAGTGCCGCAACCCCAGAGTCAGTCACGACCATACCTAATGGTCAGGGTCCCTTTACTAGCTAAAGTTCAAACGGCAACAGGAGTGCAGATGAAAAAAACAAACCCTTAAAAATTGTCTGGGCAAATAAACAAAGACTTTGCACTAAAATGATAACAATGCTAGTGCCGGTCATACTAACAGGAGGGCCTGTCAGGAGCAGGAGTCAAGCGTAGATCAGCAATAAAAACATGGTGTCAGTGAAGTTAACTCTTTATGCAAAGCAACCAAATCAGTGCAGGCCTAGAAATCCCAGCAACTATTCCCAATAGGCCTAGAAATCCCAGCAACTATTCCCAATAGGTTTTGCCGCAATGAGGCAATTATGAGGACTGAAGACCCTCCACCTTCCCACAGCTGCCTAAGTCCCCTCCTCTCCAGGGTTTTTTCCAAGACTGCGTCTGCACAGAGAACAATCTCTGATTTGTTCATTTCAATTCTCTGTGTGCTCTAGGAGACCAGGCGGGAGAGGGAGACTCCCTGGATTCTTCAAAAACCTGCCTCTCTGTCTCCTAGCCCCACTCCCCTCCAGCTACCTCTTCTGCCTCTGAGCTTGGACGGCTCTCTGCCCCAGCCTCTTCCTGCTCACCAAACCCCATTACCTCTACAGCTTCTGACATCTCCTCCTCCAGAGGCTGCTGTATTCAAAATACCAATGTGGCTTTAATTTTATTAGGGCAACACTGAAAGGAGGAGGAGGAGGTGTAGAAAGGCATCTCCCCATTTCTTTGAGAATCATCTTATTTATTTCATACACACTTTGACCAAATGTATTTGGAATAATAACTGTCATCCTTGGAGATTCTTCTCGCAATCACTTGGCAGACCGAAGGCTAGAGAATTTGATAGCCCTTCCTCTTTGGGGTTTATCACATGGCAACAAAATTGTTTGTTCAAACATTTTGCCCCAAACAAAGCCACATTTGTATTTTGAAAACAGCAGCCACTATTCAGAGCCAGGCACAAAGACTTCCACCCCCTTTCCTATAACTTCATATATTAATTCTGAAATTAATCAGTCTGTATGTGTAGTTCTATGTTTATTTTGTATCCTTCCTGAATGCTTGAAATCATCACTCTAGAACACTAATATCTCGAGGGCCAAACTGGACCTTATAAATCCTGGCAACTAGCCAGCCTTAAACCATGCCTTGCTGTTGGCTAAGCAATTGCTGTTTGTTAGGGCAAACAAACCAAAAATCCCACAATCAGATAGAATGCTGAAACAGGGATTGCTAGTCTTTTTAGGCCTGTGAACACATCTGCAAACCAGAAAAATTGTTGTGGGCACCGAAGGCAAACCAACCAAGCACATGCCAAAAGCTATTCTACCAGCTACAAGAGAATGCTCCTTCCAAGCCCAATGAAAAAATAAGCAATACATGCTATCAATAATAATAATAATATTAACAGCTTTTAAAAGGAATAAGGTTTTTAACCTTCCCCCAAAGAACCAATAACTTCATTGTGGTTTTATTGTTCATTCCTCCCTTGAAAATGAAGAAGGGTGAAGAAGCAAATTGGAGTTGGGGGTGGCAAAGGTCATTTGCCCCCAAGGCATCATCCTCATCTATCACTATAATAACTTCTGGAAGAACAAAAAAACCCCAATAGATTGTGAGCCAGAATTGCTACACTTGGGATAGAGAACCAGTTGTCTTTGCAGCAAAGTGCAAACACAGAGATATCCATTGTATTGGACAGAATGTCATCACAATGTGCTGTGCACACAATGGATGCGTAAAGCTTTGGGATGCTTCTCAAAAATAAAAAAGGCAAAATGTCTTCTCTGTACACCATGTGTTGGCTCGTTTCTGTTCTGTCCCATCAGTGTTGCACCTTTATATTGCATTGCAGAGATCCCTTAAGGGTTCTGCATTTTATTTTTAAATTGGGGTGGTGGGTGGGTGTGCGAATCGCGATTTAGGAATTATTCCATACCTTACGTTTTCCAGACCTTTCAAACAAGACCAAACAACACTATTTATTACATTGGTCCTCCTATAAATGCCACCAGTTCAAAAGGCTTACCACTTGTGGGGAGATTCCTCTTGGGAGGGATTTACAATCACGGGTACCAAGATGGCAACAATATACAATGATGTTGTCATAAAAGCAAAAGGCATCATGTATGTTAAGAGCACCGAACTGACAAGCACTGCCGAGCGAAATCTTATTTTTAGCACATGCTACATATTATTTAGCACCCTGTCTTGAGCCCAAGTAGAGTCTCCTCCAGGGATGGTGGAGAAAGTCACTGTCTGCACTTTCAAGCAAATTCGTGCTTTCGGGCAAGGCCAACCTGATTCACCTGAGACAGACTTCTATGCATCTCTATGCATCTATTAACCAGATCACTCACATCTCTAAATTGTTCAGTAGTTCTGCTTCGAAAACCTTCATGAAGTTTCAACTGAAAATGTGTGGCAATTGATTTACACGAGGATTTCCTTTCTTTTCCTATTTTTTTTTTTTAAAGGATATTGATGCTATTATTATTTGGAAAGGTAGAGAACTGAAGACTGGAGAAATGAGAAAAACCTAACCGGCAGTGTTGCCCATGTCTAGTGCTTGAACAAAAGGATGCTTCGGCTAACCACAGTATAACTGGTCATTTAACTAAATGTTCCAGCTGTACCATTTACAACCTGTTGCGGGGGGGGGGGGGGGGAGGAGAAAGTTACCTTTTTTCTCTTGCTTGGCCCAGAATTCTCGCACACGTTTAATAATGTTCTTTGTCTCCCTCAAGTGTTTCTGCCACTGGCGTAATTCTTGAACCTCAGGTTCACAGCGGACCTTGAAGAATGATTATTATTATTATTAATAATTACTAATGTAAAAAGGCATCATTTTTTGTTCTGCCCCGTATTTGATGCAATGTTGTTTCAGCGTTGCTGCAGTTTGCCTTCCGCCAAAAACTACATTTGTCAGCTCACTACCCACCGTGGCAAAATGACATTGTCATTCAGTTATTCCACCCCATTCATTTCAATGCAAACGAAACCCGAATGTAAATGGGGGTAGGAGGAATGCAATCAATTATGTATCATTTCTGGACTGAAAGCAGCAGCAGCAGCAGCAGCAGCAGCAGCAAGCACTGTCTTTTAGCCAGTGCATGAAGTAACAGCAATGACTAATACTTAGGAAAGAAGATCTAGCCAATAAGGCTAGAGTGAAACACCCATTATCTAGACTTTTAGATTACTTTTCTGCTGATCTTCCCTGATGGAGAAATTATTGTTGCTCAATAGAAAACATGATGGTATCTAGCATTTCAGTGTAGCTGCTGTTTGGGAGTAAGTGTGTCAACACAAAGACAAGAGGTAGCAGCATAGTCATTTGTTTGGAGTGTTACTTCCCCCTTGCCAAAAAATATTCCTGTGGGTGCGCATGTAACAGACAGCCCAGGGACAAACTACCAGGGTAGCCCAGATGAGTAGCTCTTTCCTGCAAGGGAAACAGTGGCACACATGCAACATCTCCTGGTCTAAAAAGATAAAGAGAGTACATGCAGAATTATTTCCCCATCACCTTTAAGTCAACATAGTAACTCCACATACTTTCCTTTGGCCAAAAGAGCAGCAAAACAAAGAGCCCAATCAGAGATCTACTAGTCCAGTGTCATGTTTCCAGGAAGTCCACAAGCCCATCATGAAAACATGTCTACCCTGCCCTTAGCAGGCAGTAAAACTGTTCCAGGGAACCTCAGGTGGGCTATCGTGCATGCCTATTAAGTTGCCTTTCGGTCAGTAGGTCAAAGTTGTACAGATCTGATTCGGTGCACGGACACTTCGTCTTGGGCTTGACACCTGCACAAATCTCCTTGCTTATTTCATGGGCTGTTCTGAACCTTTAGACTTAAATCACCCACCAGGACTTCCAAAGCCCTCTCAGTCTCATAGCTAGGTTGGAATCCCGATCTGAAAACATAATCTAAAGGTGCCTCTGCTATTACAACCTTGGTAACCTTTTCTACAAAGGGATGAGAAGACGCCTAAATTCAACTATACACTAAGTTGGCTTTTTAAAAAGTAAGCAGAGAATACTCTCCCCCAAATTTGGTATTCACCATTTCTGCCGGTGGCCCAACGAGATCACACCAACTTGCCAAGATGGGAAATAAGTCAGAGAAAAACTGGTACAGCCTTCCTCAACCTGGTGTGCTCCCATCTCTCATCTGCCTCAGCCAGCATGGCCGACAGTCAGTGGGAGTTGTAGAACAAATCATCTGGAGACAATTCTGAAGACAACTTTGGAAAGATGGTTGCAGATGGTTCTTCAAAGGCCCCTTCCAAGTCTAGGAGTCAAGGACTTCAGCTTGGATCCAAATGTCTCTTTCCTAGGAAAACCTATGGATCCAACATTGTTCACAACTTTGAGGGAAACTAGGCTGAAACCAATCCATGCAGCTGCTACAAGTGACTACTCCTAAAGCCTGTTACACAAGTTCCCATCTCTCAGAGCCAGGTTGGATTGAATCTGAGCAAATTTATCAGGAAAGAATTGTGCCAAAAAGGCCCTCAGCAGGCAGCTGAAACTTCCTAATATAATTAATGCAATGCACATTTGACAGTAGCATTGTTATTGCTCATAAGAAGAAATATTAAAGATAACCTGTATCAGAGCCTGGTCAATGTAGAGCTGCTTTCAGATAAAAGAGCACAGATTCAGTCATATCTGACTAAAGGTAGCTTACCAAAATGACTCCATAATGAGCTGATCCTGTGGAGAGGATCACAGAACCACAGCAGAGCAAGAACCACTGAATACAAAAATGGACAGATAATGAAATATTCTTATGACTTCTCTGGCTTTTTTTCTCCATATGAGTACCTCAAGATGCACGGCAATGTCACTGAAGATATATTATGTGCACATTAATTTTAGAAATGCCTCACAAACCAAACACATATCATGAACATGTGGCATGAGGAAGCCTATGCTCCTAGTTAGTTTCTAGTTTTCCTTAGTTGTTTGTTCCCCATCTAGCCTTTTCGTAGGTATGCACAGCACATACCATTAGGCTGTGAACACAGGGAATATTTTTAAGGTGAACGTTTATGGTGCACACAATCCTAAAGGGCATTATTTTGACCCATCAAACAAAGAAAGTAAACATAATTTTTTAAGATTAACAACGAAACGTTACTTAAAAAATACAAACAGCTTCTGCATGCAGGCCGAGGAGGGGTGGGAGAGTTGTCTCTGCAAAAGTGGGAGCATGTTTTTGTTGCTTCACAAGGAGCCTACCACTCACCACCTTTTGAGGAGAGAGAAATGTGGAGGTGGGGGCTGCTTTTGTGGCAGAGGGACACATGGGGCTCCCACATTGTTACCTCACCTCAAAGAACAGCAACGGACCTTCCAAGCGGCAAGACCTCAGAGATAAGGTGGTGCTTGCTGCTCAAGGGTCTGCCCCAGGCCATTCCCCCAAGCGCTCCTGCCTCCTTTTCCACAAAGACAGACATTTATTTTGTATCTCAACAGCTCTCTCATCTCTCCTCAACCTGTACACAGAGCCAGAGAAGTGACCTGGTCACTAGTGCTCTACTAGAGTTAAGCAACGTCAGGGACCCATAAAGCCACTATTTTGGCATTAAGGCAAACCTGAGCACACCCCGTACATAGGCCTATAATCCTTCTTCTTTGCCCCTTTTTATTTTTTCCTCCCAAACAGCTCAGCATCCTGTTCCTTCATTTATGTCTTTTCTCTTGCCTCAGTGGATCCCTCCCTCCTCTGCCCTCCTCTGCGCTGATTCACATGCTCAGACATGAGACTTGGGGATTTTTTCCAGACGTCTTCTTGCCACCAGAAAAAAAAGGGACCATAAAAAATGGAAGTTAGAGCAAGGAAGCTTTTCACACCCCGGTGAAACCCATTTCATCTCTGAACTTCTTTGTTTCGGGTTAATCTTTATTTATTTATTTATAAAAGCACAGCAGCTTGCCCCCTCCTTCTCCCCACGAAAAGACTGCCAGCACGAGACAGCTTCTATGCAAACACAAGCCAACCATCAGGGTCTTTGTGGCTATTTATAGCACCTGCTATTTAGAATTTATGTAAGGGGTTTTCCCCAGGGCCTCTGCAGTCGCACAGATTCAACATCAAACAAAATAATTATAGATGACTCTTACCCGATAACCTCTCCAGAATGATTGAATTATGTTGCCTGCTTCTTCCTCCGTTAACAGCAGGGACAGCGGAATTGGTGGCCTAGGACTGAAGCAAATGTGTGTGTTTTTTAAAAAAATTCAAAATCACACCTTGGGTAAAAGGAAGGTCACTGTCAAACTAACGACATCAGACTCCAAGTCTCCTAATGACTGCTCACGGTGCTTTCAATTAGATGGAAAGTGGAACTGCGAAATGGGAACTGGGAACAAGATGGCTCCTTGTGGCACCTCAAAAAATAACAGACATGTGGCTGAGGTATAGTCACTAATGCCACATCTCTCAGAATGATCCTGTAGGTAGGAGTGGAACCACTGCCTTCCAATACAAAATAACCAAGTCAGTCCAGCCAATAAAAGTCATCCATTAAGAAATCCAAGGCCAATTCAGTCCCATACCCAGGACCGAACTCGAACTGGAATGGATTTGCCATCCTCTCAAGCACCATACTCAGAAAGGGGTATTTGTGACCAGGCAGTAGTTATCATGTAGGGACGTGGGTGGCACTGTGGTCTAAACCACTGAGCCTCTTGGGCTTGCCGATTTGAAGGACGGAGGTTCGAATCTGCACAACGATGGTGCTTTGTCCCAGCTTCTGCCAACCTAGCAATCTGAAAGCACACCACTGCAAGTAGATAAATAGGTACCGCTGCGGCCAGAAGGTAAACGGCATTTCCGTGTGCTGCTCTGGTTCGCCAGAAGTGGCTTAGTCATGCTGGCCACATGACCCAGAAGCTGTACGCTGGCTCCCTTGGCCAATAAAGCGAGATGAGTGCCGCAACCCCTATAGTCACCTTTGACTGGACTTAACCGTCCAGCAGTCCTTTACCTTTAGTAGTTATCCTAATCCTCCAAATCCATGGAGGGCTTTTTCAAGGAGTGGACACCCTATTAGCTCTTTAAGTGCTACAAGCCCCAGCCTCTCATCCAAAAATGTGCTTAGTAGACCTAGGACCCACCAAGGCAACCAACGGCCCCCTGGATATTTTCAAACTAGTCATGAAAGGCAAGTGTTGAGAGGGCATGTGGTAGATCAGATAGCTGCAAGCAGCATGACGACGTCCTCAGGCCTCAAAAGCTGAACTGATCCCAAGACTGGACAGTGTGCTCAACCTCGTCTGGAGCTGTCACAACAAAGTACAGAGGCAACCAATGTCTATCCTCCAACTGTCTTGCAAACTGAAGACAGCCCCACAGTTGTCATGGTCATGGAGGCAATGAAGCTCTGACATGGCCCAGTGAGAACAGCCTATGCATGAAAAGTGTGATGTTCACTTGAAGCAAGGAATTTGGCAGCTGGTTCCAGCTGACTTTCCCTCTGCTCCATCAAGAGAACTTACAAGAACAGGAACTAGTAGGCTTGAGCCTTGTTGCCCCATAGCAGACCTGGAATGTTGTGTGAAGACTTTTTCCATTGGAGATCCCTGATTTCCATCAACTGCCACTTCATCTGCAGCAGCCCAAGTCACTGTCCCTCAGGAGATGTATTTGGAGAGGCACAAGAGCAGTGGCAGACTTGGGTACTATGGCACCCTGTGTGACGCCAAAATTTGGCATCCCCTTCCCTGCCCTCAGGCGGGCCATCCCCAAGGCAGGTAAGGAGGTGCCCAGCTCTGGGAAGGAGACATGAGGGTTCTGGGGTATCAGTAGACTTAGAATAGAATCATAGAATCATAGAATCATAGAGTTGGAAGAGACCACAAGGGCCATCGAGTCCAACCCCCTGCCAAGCAGGAAACACCATCAGAGCACTCCTGACATATGGTTGTCAAGCCTCTCCTTAAAGACCTCCAAAGAAGGAGACTCCACCACACTCCTTGGCAGCAAATTCCACTGTCGAACAGCTCTTACTGTCAGGAAGTTCTTCCTAATGTTTAGGTGGAATCTTCTTTCTTGTAGTTTGGATCCATTGCTCCGTGTCCGCTTCTCTGGAGCAGCAGAAAACAACCTTTCTCCCTCCTCTATGTGACATTCTTTTATATATTTGAACATGGCTATCATATCACCCCTTAACCTCCTCTTCTCCAGGCTAAACATGCCCAGCTCCCTTAGCCGTTCCTCATAAGGCATCGTTTCCAGGCCTTTGACCATTTTGGTTGCCCTCCTCTGGACACGTTCCAGTTTGTCAGTGTCCTTCTTGAACTGTGGTGCCCAGAACTGGACACAGTACTCCAGGTGAGGTCTGACCAGAGCAGAATACAGTGGCACTATTACTTCCCTTGATCTAGATGCTATACTCCTATTGATGCAGCCCAGAATTGCATTGGCTTGGAGGAACTAAAAGATGGACAGAAGGGCAGAAAATCATGGATAAATTACCGTATTTTTCCATGTATAAGATGACCGAATCCTATTTTTTAAAACTCAAAATTAAGAAAATGCACTATGCACTATCCGTGTATAAGACGACCCCTTATTTTAAACTTCAAAAATTTAGGAAAAAATATAGTCTTATACATGGAAAAATACGGTAAGTCATATTTTTAACCAACCTTATGCGACACGGAATAGTGTAGGCTCTCAAGATGTTGCTGAACTACAACTCCCATCATCCCTGGACATTGCCCATGCTTGATGGGGCTGATGGGAGTTATAGTTCAGCAACATCTGGAGCACCAAAGGTTCCCCACACCTAGAATACCAGGATATAAACAACAATCATGCTTCCCAGTGCTTCATACGGTTTTCCAAAGTGCCCCCTTTTATGTCCTCAGAAAGTCCGCCAGCACCCCAATGAAGCCCTCTGACAGTGGCTCTCTCCTTCATTTATTACAAACATTTATATTCTCTTTCAGGGAAACACAAGATCACCCTTCCTAACCTTGGAAAATTAGCTCTGGCCCCAGCTCCACAGGCTTCATTTTTAAATCATGAGGAGCTGTCAGAGAACTGATCCAGGACTAAAGTAGAAAAGGCAATGTATAAATCAAGGCAAAGGTGGAGGGAGGGCTCAATATTCAGGGGGTGGAGGGGGGAAGTCTCCTAGAGATATCAATCATTTCAGCAGGCCGGGAGCAGAAGGCATGCCAGGTCCATTTTTGTCTCCAGGAGTATTAGTAATTGGCTTCAGGTCAAATAAAAATAGAATATGAGCAGAGGCAATAGCCCATCAAGAGTGAACTGGGGGAGAGGGGAAAAGTTATTTGTGGCAGGAGACAGCTGTGACACTCCAAGACGAATCAGAGCTGACAACTCCGTTGATTTTGAAATTAACAGCTATCCTGTGAACGCCAATCTATACACAATATCTGAAACATAAACACTTTGCTTGTACAAGGAAGATTTCGGCTCAGAAATAGCATAGCTTCCCAGTACTTTAATACAAGGTGTGACTTAGTAAATTCACGATTTGAACTACCACCGTAAAAAAAACCAACAAATTCCAATTCTATACTCCTATGATCCTATATTACAGATTATCCTTATTTGCATTAGCAGTGCCCTCCGTCAGAGCCCAGAGGAATGGCTATTTTTTGTCCACATCCCTCCTCCAATCCCAGACATGTGACTCATGTGTTATTAAAAGGCAAGAAAGGAAGAGAACTGCTGGCAAACAAGCGGGGATGTAGGGAGCAGCAACTTTCATTCTGTCCTGTCTTCCACACGTAACCAGCGCTGTTTCCATTCTGCTACAGATCAGTTTACGCTAAAATCTACGTTATTCATCTCTCTCTCTCTCTCTCTCTCTCTCTGACCCAAACTAATGTAATGAATTATGTCACAAATGCCAATGCATTTCAGTGGAAGAAAAACATCAAAACACTCCTGGCAACTCTGAGATCACAGGTTAAGAAAATGTTTTAAACTTTTTTTAGAATATTTTCAACTGTTTTTAGAATGTTTTAAAAAGATTGTTGTTGTTGTCGTTGTTGTTATTACCGTATTTTTCGCCCTATAGGACGCACCGGCCCATAGGACGCACTTATTTTTTTTTAGGGGGGGGGAAATAAAGGGGGAAAAATTATTTTCCCCCCCCCCAGCCCCAAAGAGCAAAGAAGCCATGACAGCGAGCGGGATGGATCCCGCTCGCTTTCCTGGCTTTGTTTTTAGCTTTGGGGCTGGGGGTCCGGGAGCGAAGACGAGGTTGCGCAACCTCGCCATCGCTCCCAGAGCTTGCGGGGCTGGGGGCAGGGGAAGCCCGAGCTTCCCGACCCCAGCCCCCAGAACGGGTCCAAGAGCGATGGCGAGGTTGCGCGCAACTTCGCCATCGCTCCCGGAGCTTGCCGGGCTGGGGGATAGCTTCCTGAAGCCTGGGGAGCGAGAGGGGTCGGTGCGCACCGACCCTTCTCGCTCTCCAGGCTTCAGCGAAAGCCTGCACTCGCCCCATAGGACGAACACACATTTCCCCTTCATTTTTGGAGGGGAAAAAGTGTGTCCTATAGGGCGAAAAATACGGTATTATTGATGTGTTTGCTGCTCTCAGTTTCTGCAGGAAGAAGGGCAAGATATAAATTGATAATAAATAAACAATATCAACAGAATAAAAACAATGCAGAAAATAATGCAATTATGTGTGTAACGTTGCGGACTGGAAAAAAAGAAAAAGACAACCAATACCACTTGTCTTCACTTGCACAACAATTTCTGTTGCTGACCTCAGATGAACATGTGAATTGCAGCAATTTCTGCTCCCATTTCTGATGGCACTCCCCAAAGTCCCAGCTTTCAAGCGAAGGAAGTTGGTGCCACAAACACCAAAATTTGCTGACTTAAGACAGCTATTAGCCATAGAAATAGGACTTTCCAAGGAAAGAAAAAAGGTACTGTTCTGTATGGTACTTCCCACTTCTGCATGAGGAGATAAATGGCTGCTTGCTGGAAGTGGATACTGCTATTATAGGGCAAGCTGCAGCAAGGGGCAGCTGTAGCACATTGAGGAAGGAGGTTACCTTACATTTAAAGCTTTTGTATGTGCTCCCATCTAAATACCAAAATGGAAGCACAGGCGAAGAAGTAATTAAGGGCTATTTATTTACCATCACCATCACCCAGAAGGAAATAACTACTCTTGGGTCTAAGATGAGATGCTAATTTATGTCACTTGGTCTCCAATGCTGCATATGAACACTGTCAGCAATAAGTAATGGATTAACCCATGAAATGCCTGTTTTCTTTTAAGGCAGAGGCTGATGAAATTCTCCCCGTTAATGTATGTGGTTGAAATCTGAAGTCATCGAGATCTGACAGTTTTTGAAATATGCCCCCAAGCAGATTTTCACACATGATTCTCTGTTGTCCAGCAAATTCCACACCACTTTGAGAAAGGGTGGGTCAAACACTATATCTGAAAGGGCGCCAGGGAGGATACTCGATTATCTGTCCAAATTTGCAGTGCATAAATCAACGTTAACTTGATGTCAGTGGGCAGGGAGCGTTCTATCTTCTTCTATTTGAAATCTCTTGATCCCAGTGGCCATGCTGGCTGGGGCTGCTGGGAGTTGTCATTGAAAA
The DNA here is from genome assembly GCF_951804945.1 of Podarcis cretensis. Lineage (NCBI taxonomy): Eukaryota > Metazoa > Chordata > Lepidosauria > Squamata > Lacertidae > Podarcis > Podarcis cretensis. The sequence continues at coordinate 41,998,429 of NC_137183.1, read as the reverse complement.
GATCAGGAGGGCAGCAGGCTGGCGAAGGTTTGACTAGCATATAAAACCAGGTTGGGCAAGACAATGCTATCTCAGCTCAACAGTCCAACGTTGTACCACCAATGTGGTTCCTAAAGTTGATCCTTGGTTTGGCATGGAACTCTGAAGTCAGCACACACTTATATATTTTCACTTATTTCCACTCTATGATTACAATGGCTCCTGTCCTGGAGTAAAAAAGAGTTGGGGTGATGGTGCCACACAAAGCTATACATATGGCTTGAAGCAAGGAATTTGGCAGCAAGTTCCAGCTGACTTTCCCTCTGCTCCATCAAGAGAGCTTACAAGAATAGGAACTAGGAGGCTTGAGCCTTGCTGCTCCATAGCAGACCTGGAATGTTGTGTGAAGACTTTTCCCATTGGAGATCCCTGATTTCCATCAACTGCCACTTCATCTGCAGCAGCCCAAGTCACTGTCCCTCAGGAGATGCATTTGGAGAGGCACAAGAGCAGTGGCGGACTTGGGTACTATGGCACCCTGCACGAGGCCAAAATTTGGCATCCCTTTCCCTGCCCTCAGGCGGGCCTTCCCCAAGGCAGGTAAGGAGGTGCCCAGCTCTGGGAAGGAGGCATGAGGGCTCTGGGGTATCAGTAGACTTGGAGGAACCAAAAGATGGACAGAAGGGCAGAAAATTTCAGGAAGGAATCTATAAAAGCCGAGGGCGGAACTCTAAAAACAGCCAAATGAGGACTGAGAGTAGGCACATAATACTGATTATTGAGGAGGAGGAGGAATGGACATGTCTGGCTGGGACCCTGAATAGGAGCACTCCACACTGCAACATTTTGCTGCAGGCCCTGCTTCTAACTGCAAAATGGAATTCTATATTTAGTACAGTGGTACCTCGGGTTAAGAACTTAATTCGTTCTGGAGGTCCGTTCTTAACCTGAAACTGTTCTTAACCTGAGGTACCACTTTGGCTAATGGGGCCTCCCGCTGCTGCTGTGCTGCCACCATGCGATTTCTGTTCTCATCCTGAGGTAAAGTTCTTAACCCGAGGTACTATTTCTGGGTTAGAAGAGTCTGTAACCTGAAGCATCTGTAACCTGAAGCGTCTGTAACCCGAGGTACCACTGTATACCTGACCAATAGACATTGGGGGCAAACAAGTGGGATGGAGATCACCATCTTGCCCAGCTTCTGAGCTTCCCCGCAGCATATGGGCAACCTCTTCCAAAGGCAGAACACCATAATGAGATACCCGTGGCTCTCCCAGAAGCTGTCGGACTACAACTCCCATCATACCTGACTACTGGCTGTGCCAGCAATGGCTGATGGGGTTGGAGCCAAACAACAACTGGGAGGGCCACCAGTTTCCCCATCCCTGGCCAAGGCAGACTGTTGGCCCAATGAAGCACAGCAATTCTTACAGTGTTTAATTCTGTTGTGCCTTTTCCAAAAAATAAATAAAAATGACGGCTTCAGTCAACTCATTTCAGAATGGAATAGTTGCTTCTTTCTCTTTTTTGCTGGAGTATGGATTCGCACATGGAGAACACAGGCGTTAATCTAGGCCAAACGTGCTGGGCAGATTTTGACATTCACTGTGTCTGACAATCTAATAGTTCAGCCCCTGCAGTGATTCTTGTTCCAGCGTATTTAGAAAGAGAGGAAGTTTGCTGCATGCAGCATCTCTTCTGATACAGGGTGATGCAGGAGGAGGAGTGGGGGTGGATGTTTGGAATGGTGGTTGCAGGAGCTCATCTGGAGTTTTACACAGGCTTCAAATCCAGGAAGCAATGTCTTCCTGTTGTTATTTCCAGCATGGTGGAAGAGAGGATCTGCTAAGTGTTTTGCTGACATACGGGGGGGGGGGGGGGTTTCCCTAAAAGGGCTTTACGTTTTGTGTGTGTGTGTAATTTTTTTAAGTCATGAAATTGGAAACAGACGCAAGGCAGGGAAGCGGAAAATAACATGTAACCGAAGTGGTCACCGAAAGCAATAGATTCACAGTTTGTTCATTCAGCTGGGAAACAAAAACTGTGCTCACCAAGGGGGAGAAGAGGTGGCAAGAACAGACGAGAGATGTGAAGAACGAGGCAAAGGGGAAGAGACTCTGTCTCGAAGGATGTGAGAAGGCATCATTTCCCATCCCACCCTGTACTCATCACACACAGCAGTGCTTCCATTCCACTGCAGTTCATCTTCCGCCAAAAAGTACTTTAGCCATCTCACTATCTGCTATGGCGAATTATGTAAGCTGTGTAATTGATTACATACAGTGCGTAAGTTATGCTGTCATTATGTTGTTCCATGCCATTTGTTTCAATGCAAAGAATGTGAGATGCAAATGCAATGGCCAAAAAACCTAATCAACTACATATCAATTGCGGACTGAAAGCAACAACAACAACAACAACAACAGTGACTACTGACTGCATTCGCCTGACTGATTTCTGTCCTGGATATTGGACAAATAAGCAAATATTGACATTTCCCACTCCTTTTCCATTTGATGGAATTCCCCAGAATCCCTGTCTGCTGCTGCTACTTGTCCTTCCTTTTCGCTTCTCTGTTATTTGAAGGCCCATGATCAGATCTCTGGTAGTGAAATGGCCTCAGGGCCAGCCCTACCATAAGGCAGTGTGAGGCATCTGCTTCAGGCTAGCGATGGGGGAGAAACACAATTCAGTTCACAATGAACAGTGAACTGACCTAATCTGCGCTTTCTGAAACATGAGATGCTCAGCAAAATGGCAGACCTTGGGTCAGGCACCAGTGCTCAGGCCAGACAACCTCACAGGGTACTTGAAAGGATAGAATGAGGAAAGAACTATCTATACCCTATGAGCTCACCGAAGAAAGGACAGGTATTTTCAAAGTTTTCCAAATGACTTCCTTATACAGTGGTACCTCGGGTTAAGAACTTAATTCGTTCTGGAGGTCCATTCTTAACCTGAAACTGTTCTTAACCTGAAGCACCATTTTAGTTAATGGGGCCTCCCACTGCCACCGGAGCATGATTTCTGTTCTCATTCTGAAGCAAAGTTCTTAACTCGAGGTACTATTTCTGGGTCAGCGAAGTCTGTAACCTGAAGTGTATGTAACCTGAAGCGTCTGTAACCCGAGGTATCACTGTATCTCAGTTTGGCCTCTCTTCAGGTGTTAGGGCCTTCACTGTGCTGAGTGGTTCAGACTCCCTTCTGAGTAGCTGTTGATAGCCCAAGCTCAACAGCAATGTTTCCATAGAATACAGCACATAGTTTAGCGAAGAAACACAAATGCATGAATGTAAGAGCATAAGAACAACCATGATAGATAAGGGAAAAGGCACATCTAGTTCAACATCCTGTTTTTACAGTGGCAAACCACGCTGAGGGCCACTACTACTTCCCGTTGGAGCAAATCCCATAGTTTTAACTATGCACTGTGCAATTACGTCTTCTCTTTTATTTATCCCATATTTTCCAACACTCCAGCATCTTCCAAACAAGTTGTTCCATGAATGCGGACGTCTCCTTTACAGATGGCCCAGCTGCTTTTTCACACAAACCCTCCTCCCGCCATTTCTTTGAAACGCTATGGAGAAGAGCAATTCTCTCCGGTGCTCAAAAGCCATCCCTCTCCTCGAGCTCTAGCTCTAGCTAAGATGAGAGCGGTGTAGCCGGGCACGGAGCAGGGGGACGCTCAAAATAAATGCTTATGGTGAAAACCAGGGCCGGGGCAGGCCGCTTGAAACATTGCAAAGCCTGTAGAAGCACAGAGCTTTGTGGAGAGAGAAAGAAAGCAGTCACCCCTGCTAAATTAGCCCTATAGGGCCAGCTGAGAACTGAGTGATGTCAACTGTAAAGGCAGCTGAGACTAGCAGACTTAGGTCAATTAGAATATGAAAAGGATAAAAGGTGGGGGGGGGGGAGGGAATGTTGTTCCACATACACTTGGCATGCATGTTAGCCTCCAGAGAAAAATTGCTATGTGCAGTTCTGCAATTTATTAGTAGAACAAAAAAGCCATCGGATGGATCGACAGACAGACAGACAGACAGAAGCAGGAATTAAACCCCTGAGGAACTTTTGAGAATTCGGAGGGTCAATAGCGGAGGATGAAAAGCTCAACAAGAGGGTGTTTGGAGGTACTTCATAATGCAAACAAACTGAAGCGCTCTTGTAACCCCAGTCAAATGCCCATGTGCCAGCTGGCCGTGGGCAGATGGCACAGGAAACCACACAAATGCAGAAATGAAGGCTATTTCCTTTCATACACTTGCAAAGCGGCAGGTGACTTTGAGCTAGGCTCTAGAATAGCTTAATATTATGCAACACTCCTCCTATTACAACTCCCCACACATCCAGTGTTTCGGAAGCACCCCAATCTCCTTCTATTAATTTACTGGAGGGACCACCTTATTTATTTACTCCACGGTGGGGAAAAAAAGAGGAGTAGCAACATATGTCAATGAAAAATGGGAACCTAAACTGATTTATAAAGATGATGAAGGAAGGATACTGGGAGTACAAATTAACTTCCAGGGGGAAAAACTCAATGTGGTAAACATATATGCCCCAAACTCAAACAAATTAGAATTTTATAAGAAGTTAGAGCAGGTCCTACTAGAGTTAGAAAGCAACAGGACGATATTATTGGGAGACTTCAATGCCGTGCCAGTGCCAGAAGTTGATAGACAAACAGAAAAGAAAAAGCGCAACCAAGGGAAACTACCAAGATCATTTGAAGATTTGGAAGAAAATTTGGATCTAATAGACATCTGGAGACATAAACATCCATTAGAGAAACAATTCACTTTCTTCTCAGAAGCACATAAAAGTTGGGGCAGAATTGACCAAATCTGGATCTCAAGAGAACTTACTTTAAGAACTGTAAAATGTGAAATTCAACCAAGAACCCTCTCTGATCATAATTCGATAATGTTGGAGATAAAAGGTGTATCACAGGAGGGGTTCAGATGGAGATTGAATGAATATTTATTAGACAGTGAAGAAATTACTGAAAAGGCCAAAGCAACCCTAAAAGATTACTTCGACCTGAATCTTAACACAGAAACAAATATAGAGGTAGTTTGGGATGCCAGTAAGGCCGTTTTAAGAGGGTTCTTCATCCAACAAAACAATTATAAGAGGAAGATAAGAGAACATAAGAAAGAGGAGATACTTAATCAGCTAAGAGTTTGTGAGAAAAAACTAATAGAAAATCCGAGAGATGAACAAAACGTACAAATGATAAAAATATTACAAACACAATACTCAATGTTAACAAATCAAGAAATCGAATGGAAAATCAAGTTAACGAAACAAAAATATTTTGAATCAGCTAATAAAACGGGTAAACTATTGGCCTGGCAATTGAGAAGAAGGCAAAAACAAAATGTGATAAATAAGATAAAAATAGAGGAAGAATTGATAGAAGATCCAAAAAGAATAAAAGAAAATTTTCTCAAATTCTACGAGAAACTGTACAAAAAAGAAGATGAAGATTTAGTTCAAATAGAAAAATATTTAGAAGATTGCAGTGGGAAGACCATAACAGAAGAAGAAAGAATTCAATTAAATAAACCTATAAAAATAGAAGAGATCCAGAATGCAATAAGAAAAATGAAATTAGGGAAGGCCCCGGGACCGGATGGGCTGTCTGCCAAATACTATAAGGTTTTGGAGAGTCAACTAACACCAGTGCTTTGTGACACTATGAATAATATCCTTAGAGGAGGAAGAATACCAGAATCCTGGAGAGAGGCCCATATTACGCTAATCCCTAAACCGGATACGGATAAATTGAATATTAAGAATTACAGGCCGATATCATTATTAAATAATGATTATAAAATCTTTGCAGAGGTCATGGCGAATAGATTGAAAAAGTGTTTAATAAATTTAATCCACAAAGATCAAGCAGGATTCCTCCCAAATAGGTTTTTGAAAGATAATGTAAGACACGCTATAAATATAATTGAATATTTGGAAACTAAAAATGAAGTACCTGCGGCGTTGATATTCATAGACGCAGAGAAGGCATTTGATAATGTTTCTTGGTCGTTCTTACTAAAAAGTATGGAAAAAGCTGGGATAGAGGGCGAGTTCTTGAAAGGTATAGAGGCAATATATTCGAACCAATCCGCCAAATTGATTATAAATAACAACTTTACAAACACATTTAGAATCGGAAAAGGGACAAGACAGGGATGCCCCCTCTCCCCGCTTCTGTTTATTATGGTATTAGAGGTGATTGCGAATAAAATAAGAACAGTACCAGAGATTCAAGGGATTAAAGTAGGAATAAAAGAATATAAACTAAAAGCCTATGCAGATGATCTGATGCTATCCTTGGAAGACCCGCAAAAAAGTATTAGCAAAGCGCTGGAAGTATTGGAAGAATATGGCAAACTATCCGGCTTTAAATTGAATAAATCAAAGACAAAAATGATGATTAAGAATCTGGGAAAAGACGAAAGAGAAAAATTAGAGACAAAACATGGAATTAAGGTGACCAAAAAAATAAAATATCTAGGAATATGGCTTACACCAAAAAACATAAATCTAATTCAAGACAATTATTTAACAATGTGGAAAGAAATAAAAAAAGATCTAGACGTCTGGAACAGAGTCAAACTTTCGTGGATAGGTAGGATGGAGGCAATAAAAATGAATGTACTCCCAAGAATGTTGTTCCTGTTTCAAAACATACCAGTTATTAGAGGTTCCAAAATATTTAAGGATTGGCAGAAAACTCTTTCGAAATTTATATGGCAAGGGAAAAGGCCAAGAATTAGATTCAAATTACTTACAGATTGAAAAGAAAGAGGGGGTTTCTCGGTCCCGAATTTAAAATTATATTTTGAGGCCGCCTGCCTTTGTTGGGTTAAAGATTGGATAACTTTGGAAAACACTGACCTATTAGATTTGGAAGGATTCAACAATAGGTTCGGCTGGCACGCCTACTTATGGTCAAACAAAGAAAAGGTACACAAAGGGTTTTCAAGCCATATTATTAGAGGACCATTATATGAAGTTTGGGAGAAAAACAAAAAAATTCTAGAATGGAAAACACCGTGGTGGTTGTCACCAACAGATATCCTAATAATTAAAAAAACAAATATGGAAGGGCAAAGATTGACTTACGAGGACCTACTGATAAGATCTGAAGGCGGCTGGATATTAAGACCATATGAAGATCTGAAAGGAAAACTAACAGGCTGGCTACAATATCATCAAATAAATGCAAGATGGACGGAAGATAAAAAAGTAGGTATAAATGAAAAGAAATCCAAATTTCAAATAGAAATAATTGAAAGCAAAATTAAGTTACTATCTAAAATGTATGACATATTATTGGAATGGGACACTAAAGATGAGGAAGTTAAGAATGTTATGATAAAATGGGCGATGGACCTGGGATATAATATAGAATATGAAAAATGGTCAAAATTATGGAATAATGGGATAAAATTTACGGCGAGTGTTGCAATTAGAGAAAATTTAGAAAAGATGATATATAGGTGGTATATAACGCCAGTAAAATTAGGAAAGATGTACAAAACAGGAAACAAGGCCTGCTGGAAATGTAGAATAAAAGAGGGTAACTTCCTTCATATGTGGTGGACGTGTGAGGAAGTGAAGAAATTTTGGGACTTAATTTATAATGAGTTAAAAAAAATATTTAAATACACCTTTCCTAAAAGACCAGAAGCCTTTCTATTAGGAATTATTGGGGATGAAATCAGAAAAGAAGACAAAACCTTGTTTCAATATTCGACAGCAGCGGCCAGAATACTAATTGCACAAAATTGGAAAAGTACAAATATTCCAACGGTGAGGGAGTGGCAATCTAAATTATTTGAATTTGTTGAATTAGCAAAAATGACACAAAAAATTAGAAACCAAAAATATACAAAGTTTATTGGCGACTGGAATAAATTTATGGCATATATAGAAGGAAATCATAGAAACTTAACAACTAAAGCAGGTCTGTTATAAAACTTACGATGTACAATCCAGTAACAATACCAGCTGCAGAAAACGGAGTTTTTTAATTAAGAAAACCGAATCCAGCAGGGAAGGAAGTCAGCTTGTATGTTCGAAATGGTTTTTGTCATGCATATCTGTTTTTCTGTCTTTTTTGTTTTGTCTTTTCTTTATTTTTGGTGCCTTTTTAATTTTTTCGCTCTCTATGTATGGGTTTTGATATTTTTGTTGGTTGTAAAGGAAATTCAATAAAAAAGAATTTTTTTAAAAAAAATATTTACATGTTTGTTCCTTAAAATGATATCCTGCTATTCCTCCCAAAGGAGCCCAGGGCAGCAAACACATTGGTGACACTGCCGCCCGATTCACATGCCATCACCCATTTAGGTAGTCTTGCTTATCCTATTCATAGTTGCAAAAGTGCTACAGTGGAAACGCATTTGGCCCCACTCTGAAGGAACCCTTTGAATCAACAGAATACCCCCCACAAAAAAAGATGTGTTGTCAAACTGTTGCGCCAGTAAACAATATTTGTTCATTCGTATAACAATAATCAGAACAATAGCAGGCAATTTAAAGAACCCTCCTCTCCGGGTTCAGGAATAATGAATCCTTCAGCATTCTCCCTTTCAATTTCTGCGCAAATTAACCATGGACAAAAATGCCTTGGAACAAGGTGGCTACCAAATTAGCATGCATGTCAGAGAGTCTTTGTTACACATGAATAATAAAGGCAATTGAAAAGGGGACACTTTGACTGAGCTCTATCCTGAGGTTTGCCAGATAGGGGGCAAGATGAGCAGGCAGGGGGGGGGAGGGGGGCAGGCATACTGTATTTGATTCCTGTATTATACTTACTGGTCCTTTAGCCACTCCTTCACAAAAGGGATCTCGAAGAACTCAACAAACGGTTCGTCTTTCCTCTTTGGGTTGTGGCTGATCGGGCCGCCATGAGGTTAAAAAGGCACCGTTAGAAAAGGAAATCAAACACATGGGTCTCAAAATGGTTCACTAACAGGGGGGAAATTAGGAACGTTTAATATGGAGATGGCCAACATGGTGCCCTCCAGATTTTGTTTGATTCTGTCCTTGACTTTTTACCAGGTTGGCTGGAGCTCTTTAAAGCTGTACTCCATCAAAATCTAGATAGAACCAGGTTGGCTGCCCCTGGTTTAATATTTCAAAGCTTAAGTAACTTACTTGTATAGCCATTCAGTTAGGAAATCCAAGGCAATGAATCTTGTCCTTTTCCTCTACAAGACAGAAGATGACGCAAAAATGAGACAATGTCAGAGCAACAGCCAGCAAGCTTTCCCAGTGGAATGAACAGGCCCCTGCCACAGGTGCCTGTTTTGTATTGTTTTTAGTTCTGCTAGCTTTTGTGCTTTCATTATAATTTTATATGTCGCCTTGTAACACATGTCAGAGGTATTATTATTATTACTATTATTATTATTAACAACAAATGAGGTTTGGATAGAAGCATCCCATAGATAGGTAAGATAGATCCCTTCCTACAATGATCCCATCGTGGTTTATCGACCTCTGCCAGGCCTGGGAACGTTTTTCTTATGTAGGGCTCTTGACCCAGGAGGAAAGTCAATTGGGGTCGCAGCCAACGGGGAATGGAGCTGGGGCCAATGGCGGAAAGAACCAGAGCCAAAGGTGGGCATTGTTGGCAACAGGGGTAGAGAACTGCAGGCCCATGTGCTGAATCAGTAACGTAGATAGCCAGGGGCAGGGTGGTGGTGATCCGCACTGGGCGTTTGGGGGTTGTAGGGCGGCAAGCGAGTCTTTAGTGCGTCTGTGCATCGGGGGTTAGATTCTGGGTTGCAGGGGGTTGCTACGCTGCTGTGCTGAATGCAGCCCCCCCCCCCAGCCTAAACTATCTGGGTCTCTCTCCCCAGGCCACACCCAGTGCCAGCCCTACTGCAAATCCTCAAGAGTTTTTGCCTGGCTGAAATGCATCCTTGAACTTCTGTCCTGCTTGGATGGAGAATGGTAGAGAGGCGAGTGTGTGTGTTTAGAAACTAGCCTACTATATAAATATAGAAGTTACATTCCTTGCTCCACCCACTTTGGCCCCTTCCCACAACTGGCATGTGGCCCCCGGAAGGTTCTCCACTCCTGCTTAGCAGGATTGCATAATTTCCCCTCCTCTCTGTTCCACTGCATCCCTCCTCTCTCTCTGACACAAGCACACACATGAGGTAGAAGAGGAAGTCTGGGATAGCTCACTCGGTAGAGCATGGGACTCTTAAATCTCAGGGTCGTGGGTTCGAGCCCCAAGTTGGACAAAAGATTCATTCATTGCAGGGGGTTGGACTAGATGACTCACATGGTCCCTTCCAATTTTATGATTCTCAGAGTGGCAGTTCAGAAAGAAAGAGTTGCTTCAGTGTTTGGCAAGATGGATTATACCGAGGGCCACATGAAATGAGACGGAAGGCCGCAGGCTGCAAGTTCCCCATCTCAGCTCTGTATTGTTTGGAGCAACCAAAGAGGACACTGCCAGAAACTCATGCAGTCTCTTGCATGCTCTTTATCTATGTCTCCGGATTAAGGCCTAGCTAGGCTTTCATTATCTGCTGGAATTTACAAGCAGCTTTAGAGGGTGGGAATCCGCATTGGAAGCTGCTTCTTATTCCACCCCGCTCTGAAAGTAAAAGAAATGTGCTCCCTTAAGTTGATATTTATGACACGGAAGCAGAAGCAAATCCTTTCCTGGGATTACAGTTTCCAAGAACAGGCCATTTGGATTGAGGGGATTAAGAGAGTTAATGCAAGGAAACCTCCAGGGTTCTACTCTGCGGCTGTGCTCATCAGCGAGCGCGACTCAAAAGCAGCACCCCTGACGTCGAGGGGGGGTTGCTTATTTATTCAAGGCATTTGTGCCCCAACTCTTCAGACAAAAAGGCTTCCCAGGTGCCTTACAAAAATCAGTAGTCCATGCCTTCAGCCTTGCAGTCTAAAGAAAAAAGACAGGATGCATTAGGAAAAAAGGAATGGGAAGGAAGAGGTGGAAACGATATTGCAGGCCAAATTTGAACCCCTGGTGGCGCCTCTCCTCATATTAACCAACCAGGAACCTGCAATCATAATCTGAGGTCCTTTTTCGTGTGACCTCTCCAAAAGAGGTCCAGAAGATAGCAACACGAAAACAGGCCTTTTCTGTGGTGGCTCCCCATTTGTGGAATGAGCTCATCTGGCACCTTTGTAACATATCTTTAGGCATTAGGCAGAACCTTTCCTTTATAACCAGGCCTTTGGCTGATTGAACTATCTGTAACCTTTTAAATGTGTTTGTGCCGAGGTGGGGAAAGGTTATTGGTTGGTTCGTTCTGTATTTTGTGTTCTCATTTTGTGTTTTTATGCTGTAAACCACCCTCTGATCTTCAGATGAATGAAAATTGAATAAATAATAATGATCACAAGTGGAGAGAGGGCCGTCATAGAATCATAGACCTGGCAGGGACCCCAATGGTCATCTAGTCCAATTCCCTGCAATGCAGGAATCCTGCTTGTGGATGTCCCATAGACACCTTGCTGGTCACTGTGAGAACAGGATGTTGGACTAGGTGGGCCTTTGGCCTGATCCAGCAGGGCTCTTGCATTCTTACGCCATTCACTTCTATCAGGATTTTTGGGAGATAATTTCCTGCTGGATTATGCAATGGGCTGGGAGTAAATTCTCACCATGTCTTTTAATACCGTGTCTATTTTAAGCCAAAGTAATAATCTAGACACTTATAAGCTTTCCTCTATCCCCTCCCACTTCACAAGTCAAATCTTATATTTCCGGTGAAAAATTGCCCAGTGTGCTGCTTCACAGTAAAGTTTGCTCCTTCGCCAGAAAAATAACAATACAGTATAATAACAACTACTGGCTGTTGAGAAACTCCAAGTTTTATTTGTTATTCACTTATTTAAATCTTCTTCTTCTTCACCACCCCCTGCTCTTTAGCCAAAAAGGCTCCCAGATCAATAACAAACAAATCAGTTCTCTGACCTCAGGATTACAATCTAAAAGACACACCAACGAAAAGATGAAGGGGTTGAGAAGGGAAGAGGAATATAAGCAAATCCAGGAGCCAGTTCTAAAAAGTTACAAAGTTCTTATAATGAACTTCTGATGAGGGTATAAGAAAGGACTGAAGGAGAAATGGCTGCTGGAGCCTGATGGAATGTCTACTGCTAGATGATAGGAATGAGCTTGATGGAGTTGCTTTTTTGGTAGAGCTGATGGAGTAGGCTCTGCTCTCCCCTCTCTCTTTCTGCTGTACCCTGATGGAATAGCTGCTGGTAGATGGCAGAAGAAAGGAAAGAGCCTGATGGAGCTGGTATCTCAGCAATGACAACAGAGTAGACCCTGCTGTCTCATCTCTCCCTTTGCTGTAGCCTGATGGAATGTCTGCTGCTTGGATGCTTTTAGAAGCCGCATTGATGCTACAGAACCAGAAGCATTGGAACTTTCTCCAGACTTCCATTTCTTTGCTTTTAGCTCACCCCCCCCCCCGAAAAAAAGGATTCAACAACACTTGAGAGTTTCCATCGGCCTGCCAAATCCTGTCTCTTGTGCTACATAAGCAGCACACTCACAGGCTGAACATCGGAAACAGATGAAATGATTGGGAGTTGTTATCGCAGAACTCCCGTTAGGTCACGTCTAGTGTCAATGGGAAGGAAAGTCCCTTGCTGAAAAAGTAACAGACAGCACAGTCGGTTCTGGGTGGTCAGAGAGCTTTGTATCCAACTGAGCTGAACCCGGCTTCCCCCAATCCATCTTCTATGCTATGTCATGAATGTAACATCAAGGAAGCTCATGAAATCACAACTAGGAACCCCATCTACAAACTAGGTAGCCCCCATCTATTTTTCAAGCTCCAGGAGTTTCTCAGCCAGAAAATAAAATAGTAAATGAAGTTTGTATTTGGCACAGCTGTGTGATACTGAACAAATCCGGATATGCACAGGAAACCTCTATACAATGTGTATTGTTAACCAGCAGATGTGTTTGAAACTATTTTCACAATGAGAATAATTTTCCATTCTTTATCGCTTTTGTTTTATGCCTTGGGAGACAATACAGTGCAAAAATTATGCTAATATCTTGATGAACAGCTCCTCATCTCCCCCTCAAAAGGCAATTACAAGTAACAATTATGCTTTCTTTCCTTTGCAAACAATAGCATCAACTCTCAAAATATTTAGCATAGCCTGTGTACATACCATATATTTAAAGCACATTCCCCACCCCACCCCAGAATCCTGGGAACTGTAGTTTATCCCTTAAAGGTAAAGGTAAAGGGACCCCTGACCATTAGGTCCAGTCGTGGCCGACTCTGGGGTTGCGGCGCTCATCTCGCTTTATTGGCCAAGGGAGCCGGCGTACCGCTTCCGAGTTATGTGGTCAGCATGACTAAGCCACTTCTGGCACACCAGAGCAGCGCACGGAAACGTCGTTTCCCTTCCTGCTGGAGCGGTACCTATTTATCTACTTGCACTTTGACGTGCTTTCGAACTGCTAGGTTGGCAGGTGCAGGGACCGAGCAACGGGAGCTCACCCCGTTATGGGGATTCGAACCGCCAACCTTCTGATCGGCAAGTCCTAGGCTCTGTGGTTTAACCCACAGCACCACCCGCGTCCCTTACAGGGCAACAATTCCAAGCACCCATCACAAGTTCCCAGGATTATTTGGGGGAGAAAGTGCTTTAAATGTATGTTGTGTACTCAGCTATAAGATGACTTACAAGTTGTATACAGACCATTCTCTAAGCTGTTGACAGTGGTAGCGCCATCAAGGTAGGACTTTGGGGCAGAAATTAACTCCCCACCCTCTGACTCAGTAGAAGGAGCAAGAGGACTCCCAAATGCAGCCAAGGTGGTTGACGGCATGTTTAAGTAAGTGCAGGAATACACATTATCATTCAGAGATGGGATGAGACTGTAAGACCATAAAGTTCTCCATGCTTCTCTGCTGACCTTATCTTGAGTTTTCCCTCCCCCTGCTTTTTGTGGCACTTCTTTTAATTGTCACTACTTCATTTTACGTGTATATTGCATACTGAAGCCTTGAATGTTATTAGAGACAGAAGGGCAAGAGATGAGCATTTTAAAATAAAAGTAAAATATTGAACAAGTAGAAGTCGGTCGCATACAAAAAAAAAAAAGCATTTTACATCCCTGTTTAATACAATTGAAACCAATTTTACAAAAGAAACACATACACAACAGTGATCTTAGGCTTCTATTATCAGCTATTTAATTGCAGGTGTCATTTTGAAATGAGTTTCAGATTGCCCAAGTTGTTATTGCTTTAAAGGAACGTGCTGCTGTTACGTGTGTGCATGTGTTTTAAAAGGGGGGTTGGAAATCAATGTACCATTAATAGCTGCATCTTAACTATGATAAGCCAGTCAGAAAACAAAGAATAAATACAATAGAAATGAAGACTTAATAAGGTTAGCTTCTGCAAAGCCCATCATTAAACCTGCGGGGACCCTCAATTTCAACACACTAATGAGGCATGTGCTACAGCCTGCATGTGCTCTTTGCAAAATACTTAATTGGCCAGGAGCCAGGCTCAGGAAACAACAAACTAGCAACCTTAAAACCTTACTCATGCTGCGGCACTTCCACGCTGGGGCACGCTTAACGGGGGGAACCAGGGGATCAGCTTCTAACCTCCGGAATCCAGATCTCTAAGGCCATCAAAACCTCCAAAGTTAAACAACAGAATTCACTCTCACAAGATGTAGTGATGGCCATTGGCTTGGATAGCTTTAGAAGAGGACTGGACAAATTCATAGACGATCAAGCTATCAGTGGCTATTAATGCAGTTGATGGAAACCACAGAGGGGGAGAGTGTTGTAGTGCTTGAGTCCTGCTTGTGAGCTTCCCATTTGGTTGGCCATGGTAGGAACAGGATGTGGGACTAGATGGGCCACTGGTCTGATCCAGCCGGCTCGTCTCATGTCACAAGGACTGCTTTTGCTTCGCCCCGAAAATGGCAGAGCTGAAGGGATGCACACTCTGGCCTCTGCCAGAAACAAGACTCAGCTCCATAAGTCAGAGCAGAAGGAAAGCACATCCATTGGACACGGTGCAAAGAGCTGCTGGGAATGTATTGAGTTTAAAGAAGGTTTGGGGAACCTCTGGACCTCCATATGTTGCCAAACTGCAACTTCTATCTGTCCCGGCAAGCATGGCCAGGGATGATAGGAGTTGTAGTTCAGCAACATACAGAGGACCAAAGGTTCTCCCACACCTGGTTTAAGGGCTTGGTTTTTTTTTGTGTGTGTATCACTGCAATCTGTTGTAAGCCACTTTGGGGATCACTAGATCAAAAGGCAGGATATAAAATAAATATTGGATCTTATGACTGTATAATAAATGGCTGAATCTTCTAAAGAAAGATCTGTCAGGAGCCCAGTGTTCTACATGCAACAGAGGCTAGCCTGATCCCTCTGGAGAAATTCACAAGCAATGCACGATAGTGATGTTCATCCTCTGTAATTTGCCTGCATTTGGAGGCACAGCTGCTCTCACACAGAGAGACCTCACTTATCATGGCCATCCTATAGACCAGTCTCCCCCAACCTGGTGCCCTCCAGATGTTTTGGCTGACAGCTCTCATCAGCCCCAGACAACATGGTCAAGGATGAAGGAAGCTGTTGAAAACATCTTGCAGTCGCTGGACTGGGGAAGGCTGCTACATAATAATACTATAAGCTGGTATATAATAATACTATAAGCTGTCTTGAGAACTACAGTCAAGTGGGTACAGAGTAATAGTTTAAAAGAAATCATTACATTTCAGAAAACAAATTAATTACCGAAAACTGACCTCAAAACATTTTTCCTTTTTAGCCTGATGTAGCAGTTCTGCCATTCCTGGTAGAAGCACAGGAAATATGTAGCATTCCAATAATTCTCTTGGAGTACCTGGACAAAAATTATTCTTGAGAATTCATTTTTATGCAGCGATATTGTTTGTGTTCACACATCATAGCCAAGCCATTATGGCCAGGTTCAGGGTCTCTCTTCTTTCTCTCCCTGGTTGATTTTACTACTACTTTTTTGTCTTGCAAAAGTACAATTCTAATTAAGTATGTCCAGGTTGCTCGCTGGGGCAAGGCGGTTTGAGCATATTACACTAATCCTGGTGCGACTGCACTGGCTGCCAATTAGTTTCCAGGCCAAATTCAAAGTGTTGGTTTTAACCTTAAATGGCTCAGGACCGCAATACCTCAAGGAATGCCTCTCTCCTTGTGAACTGGCTCAGATCCTGCAATCACCATTTGAGACCCATTTTCATGTGAAGCCCAGAGGGTGGCAAGACAAGAACAGGCCTTTTCTGTGGTGGCTCCCCATTAGTGGAATTCTCTCCCTCGGGAGGCTTGACTAGTGCCTACATTGCAGATCTTTAGGCACTAGGCAAAAACGTTTCTCTTTAACTGGGCCTTTGGCTTATTAACATTCTATGCCCTTTTAAATGTCTTTTGGAAGGGGGATTATTGGTTTGTTTTTGTTCTTGTTTTTTATTATGTATTTTGTGTTCTCATTTTGTATCTTTATGTTGTGAACCGCCCTATGATTTTCGGATGAAGGGTGATATACAAATTTAATAAAAAATACTAAATAAGCTGTACTCTGACTTACAGGTTTTTAGGTCAGGCAGCTCAGGTGATGTTGGTAGGGAAAGGAGAGAAGGGGTCTTTGCAGCAATCGATTCATCAGTAAGAGGTGATTTGCTCTGATCCCCACTCAAATCTGGTGAAGTTTCAGCACCTACAGGAGCCTCCTTAAAATCAAATTTAATAATATAAATACCCTGGTATAATTACAACGACAACAACACATTTTTAACAAGCTGATCCCAAAAAGGAATCCAGACTCAAAGCATAGCCTGGAGCTATTGAAGTGCAGTGAACAGAATGTTATAAATGGACAGGAGATCCAACTCCAAATAAATCCCCACTTATTCATTTCTTAAATTTGTATCACACCCCTCTTTCTAGAAGAGCCTAGGGTAGCAAACATAAATGTTAAAGCAGTACAATTTAATATAGAATAAAACACTTTTAAATCATTCAAACACAATTGAAAACCATCTAAAACTTTTAGAGCATCTAAACACATTTAAAAACAGTAGTATATTCTCACAATTATTAATTTCATGGCTGTGATGGCCAATATCTCATAGCCATCAAATGCCTGGACAAACAGGAATCATAGAACTGCAGAGTTGGAAGGGGCTCTGAGGATCATCTAGTCCAACCCCCTGCAGGAATATACAGGTGTCTCATATGGGGTTCAAATCTGCAACCTTCGTGTTATTACCACCATGCTCTAACCAACTGAAATACCTAAGAATGTTTTAAATTTTCTCTTGAAAGTCAATGAGGGAGGCAGACACATCTCACCAGGAAGGACATTTCAAAAAAAGAAAAGGAAAAGGAAACCACCACCAAGAAGGCAGTGTCCTTGGTCTGTGCCAACTGGGCGGTAGCTGGAGACAGCAACAACAACAGGGTCCCCCCTGCCAATAGGAGATCCCTATTGGCTTTACATAACTTCAATTTCCAGAGTTCCCTAAGAAGAGGGACTGATTGTTAAAACCACTTTGGGAACTGTAACTCTGCAAGGGGAATAGGGGTTTCCTAACAACTATCAGCGCCAATAACAAATTACAGTGGTACCTCAGGTTAAGAACTTAATTCATTCTGGAGGTCTGTTCTTAACCTGAGGTACCACTTTAGCTAACGGGGTCTCCCGCTGCCGCCGGAGCATGATTTCTGTTCTCATCCTGAAGCAAAGTTCTTAACCCAAGGTACTATTTCTGGGTTAGCAGAGTCTGTAACCTAAAGCGTCTGTAACCCGAGGTACCACTGTATACATCTCTGGATTACCAGGGGGAAGGCATGATTCTGCAGAGATCTCCAGTCTCTACCTGAATTCATGGCAGAGATTCAAATGATATGAACAAATGGAAACATCAAACTGACAGTCTATGTCTAGTCATTTCCTACAGGGAGCCCAGGCACAGAACATGAGGTCAGCCTCCAATCCCCATCTTTTGTTCTGCTGCAGCCTCTATTTGGTGATACAGTGCCTTTGAAGCTGGAGGATCGACACCAAGGGAGAGGAACTGAATCCATACAGAATTGGGGACATTTCAGTTGAGGGGAAAAGCGAGCCAGAGGTGACATGATAGAAGTTTAGAAAATTAGACATGGCAAGGAGAAAGGGGGGGGGGGGAGTTTCTTACTTTCTCCTAACACCAGGATGCATGGACATCCAAATGAAGCTGAATGTTGAAAGATACAGGATGGATAACAAACAAAAAGTGCTTCTTCACACAGCAATTGTCTTTACCTGGGAAGTAACTACAGGCTCCTGCTTAGGTTCGGGCGCAACCTCCCTCTTCTGGTCCAAAGTGTCAGGATGGGGAGGCTGCATTGCTTCAAATTCTGGGGAGGGGGAGAAAGGAAAGGAAAGGGGTGTGTGTGTGAAAGTGTCAGGTTTTCGTTGCTCCTAGGCAGTGCCGGATTTCCATATAAGCTAAAAAAGCTATAGCTTAGGGCCCCACTCTCTTGGGGGGGGGCCCAAAAAATTTAAAGGGGGGGGGACTGGATGTAGATTTCCAAAGTCAGTGGCGTAGCGTGGGGGGTGCAGGGGGGGCCGGCCGCACCGGGCACAACATCTGGGGGTTAGGGAAATCCACGGGTTAGGGGGCGCAAATCCACGGGTTAGGGGGCGCAAATCCATGGGTTAGGGGGTGCAAATTACTTGCCTTGCCCCGGGTGCTGATAACCCATGCTACGCCACTGTCCAAAGTATAAGATAAAAAACAAAACAAATAAAACCTACATACAGCAACAGTGTTTTGTGTTGTGTATGGACCTATTAGGTCCAGAAATTACCATATAGCATATATTCAACACCAAAAACAGCGACAATTTGTTGTTGACAAAGGATAGCAGGACATTTAAAGGGCCCCTTTACCTACAGTATATTAGGGCCTCATCAAACCTAAATGCGGTCCTGCTCCTAGAGAAGGTCTGGATAGATCACGCCCCCAATTTGCACCGAGGCATTTGCCGAAGATGCGGGCAAAAGGGGGGCAACGCGGAGGGGGGGGAGGGGAGAGGAGGGTCTCCCACCTGCGCAGATTTGCTCCCAGAGGTTGGGGGCCGGGAGTTCCTCCATAGCAGCCGCGGCAGGAGGAGGAAAGGGGAGCGGTTGCTAGGCAACCTCCAAGCCGCGGGCGCCCGGCGGCGGTTTCCCCGCTAGGCCGCGCCGCCTGTTTTCCTTTCCGGGTCAGGCCGAGCGAGGCGAAGTGTTTTCGCGGCTTTCGAAGAAGCGGCGCCCAGGTAGGGGAGGGAAGGAGCTGGGGTCGTAGGAGGAGGCAGGCAGGCCAACGGGCCCCGCTTTCCTTCCTCAGGACAGGTGAGTGGCGGTGGGGGGGGGGAGAAGGCTAGAGGGAGGGGTCGGTTTCTGTGGGGTGAGGGGAGGCTTTGGCTTCCGTAGGGCAGCGGTGGGGTGGGGGGACAACCGCGGCCTTCCAGATGCTGCCGGCCTCCCGGCACTCCTCACTCCCAGGCCGCGTGGCTCATGGCCGAGGCTGCCGTGGGAGGAGTTGGGAGTCCAGCAAGATTAGGAGAGTCCTGATGTCCATAAGTTTCATTTAAGTTTCATTTATTTTTTTATACCGTCCTTCATCCGAGGGTCTCAAGGCGGCAGAAAAAGCAACAACAACGCAGGAATAGGTAACGTAATACAAAAATATTGTAAATTGTATGATTGTTAAGAAGATGTAAGATTAGCAAAAACATGACTTCAACAAACTAGTTATAAAGAATATAAATTTAAATTCAATTGGAAGATGAAAAGGTAAATTTGGGATAATTAATATTTTATGATTAAGCTTCAATAAGAGTATGTTAAACCCCAAAATTTGTGACATTAAATATTGGAAAATTATATTATATGAATTAAATCAAGTTAATAATTTGCTGGTAAAATTTATGTTTAGAAAGCAGGAACAAGAGATGTGAGGAAGTCCAAAGTTGAGAATGAAATGTGGATAATGGAAAATATTATGTTATTATGTATGTTTTTTATTGGTTATACAAAATTTAATAAATATTATTATAAAAAAAGGAATAGGTAACGTAATAAACAAAATAATCACACACACACGCACTTTTTTTTGAAAGGCCACAGGTGGTTTAAGTAAGTAGCCAAAGGCCTGGGAGAAGAGAAACATTTTCACCTCATCAGAATCAGAAGAATCTTTATTTTGCATCAGCCACTAGTCATAGCAATAAAATAAAAGAAAACATACTGACGAGAGAGGTGAAAACTTAACTATAGAAAATACATTTTTGGGGAGGTTACATCAATAATCAATTAATAGACCTTATTCTAATTGCCCCCGCTAAAAACCTTGCAGTTTTTGCTGTCACCTGATCATCTTGATCTGCTAAAAGAAAGGGGAGAGTAGCAGTGGTTGGGCAGTCCAGCGTAGACAATAATAGAGGGGTAATAACCTCAAATCTTTTGAGTGCAAGCCAGAAGCATATGAGCCACTGACTCAATTCTGCACGCCTAAAGAGATGCAACAAAGTATGGTTTTAAAAGCATGGTCGTGATTTATTTGCTTTTCAACTTTATTGTTTTGTCTTTTTGTAAACAGCTTTCAAAAGAACGAACAAGCAGTGTATAAATTGTATGAAAAATAAATAAGCTTCTCTGGGGGAGAGTGTTCCACAAACACAGAGCTACTACAGAAAAGACTTGTTCTTCTGTTGCCGCTCCTGGTTTGACACCAGGATACCTAAAAGATTGTCACACCCCAAATATACCCAGCCAGCCACTGTGCTCTTCCGAAGAGGGCTTCATGCAGGTACCATCTTTACAGGGGGTCTGTCCCACAGGGCCTTTAGCGTGGTGGCACCCCCCCCTTTTTGAATTCTCTGCCATTAACTACTAGGCAAGTGCTGCCTCATGGGACGCAGGTGGCGCTGTGGGTTAAAGCCTCAGCGCCTAGGGCTTGCCGATCGAAAGGTCGGCGGTTCGAATCCCTGCGGCGGGGTGCGCTCCCGCTGCTCGGTCCCAGCGCCTGCCAACCTAGCAGTTCGAAAGCACCTCCAGGTGCAAGTAGATAAATAGGGACCGCTTACCAGCGGGAAGGTAAACGGCGTTTCCGTGTGTGGCTCTGGCTTGCCAGAGCAGCGATGTCACGCTAGCCACGTGACCCGGAAGTGTCTCCGGACAGCGCTGGCCCCTGGCCTCTTAAGTGAGATGGGCACACAACCCCAGAGTCTGTCAAGACTGGCCCGTACGGGCAGGGGTACCTTTACCTTTACCTTTTAAGTGCTGCCTCTGCTGTCCTTTTGACATCTGCTGTCTTGTTGACCATCCAACAAGCCTTTTAAATTGAGGTCCTTATTCCAGCCTGCATCTGAACTATTTTTACCTGGTTTTTTTTTTAAAAAAAAATATGAAGTTGTTTTTAATTGTTTTCTATGTGGAACTGTTTTTGTTATCTTTACACTTGCTTAGGGCTGCAACTGTTTTATTTGATTTATAATTACACATTTTATTGCTATAAGTCACCTTGTGGTGAAGGAAAAGGAAGAAATCTTACCTAATAAATAAGGGTGGGAACGCATATTGTTTGTCCACATGGAAATGTGTGATAAGATGGGGGGGAAAGAGACCCAGTATGTATGAAGTGTTCGTGAATATGTGCCTTTAACACTGTTTTTTTCTGTATACCTTCCTGTCTGACTCCTTTTGCACTGTTAAATATAAGAGCACAAGAGGAGCCGTGCTGGATCAGTCCAAGTGCCCCAACTATCATAGAATTGTAGGGTTGGAAGGCATCTTATATTTACAGCAGCCATTTGGATGCCTATGGCAAGCAGGACATGAGAGTAAAAACACTCCTGTTGTTGTCACCTCAGAAATGGTCATTCAGAGGCCTGTTGCCTCTGATTCTGGATATAGTACATACAGAAATCATGACTAGTTGCCATTGACCACCTTATCCTTCATGAAATTGCATAATTCCCATTTAAAGCTCTCTAATTTGGCTGTATGCCCACAGTCCGCTGTAACAAAGAATGTCACTGGAATTGCTTGTGATGAAGGACAGTGCTACTTATTTAACTTATTTAAGAGTGTAGAGATCATCTGCTTCCCCTGCAGCAGAAAATGTGTCAAGCATGGAAATAGCTGCCAAAAAAAAGAGACCGTGTCTCAAGTTGCTGATAAATCATTAGTAGCCTAATGTGTTTCAGCAAAAAAGCATTATTCTTCTCATGGGAGAAGGGAGAGAGGAACACACAAACCTGGAGGGAGGCTAAGCTTGTTCACATCTTGCTAAACTATAATGATACCACTGTGGTAAGTTACTACTTGGTAAATGGGTGTCTGCTTTTTGTTTTTCAGAATAGTCATAAAGGATGCAAGGAACAAAACTGATAGATCTGTGCAGATAAATAATAAAGTTAACGCTATGGTTAGAAACCAGGCAGTTGTTATAATAGAAGAAAACGGCTATTATGATTTACAAACCAAAGTCAAGGCAAAGAAAAAGAAGCGCTTGGTAAATGGAGAGGGTTCAGATCAGATAGAGTCAATGAAGAAAAATGCTTCCAAATTGAAGAGCAAAGGTGGTACAAACCTTCCTATTGTTATAGAAAGCAGTTCAGATTCAGAATTATTAAAAGAAACTGATGAAATGCCTAAGAAGCTCAAGAGAAAAGGAACACAAAGATTTTCTTGTAATCAAGATGGTGATTGTGAGATTTCTAGTAAAGAGCTGCCAATAGAACAGCAGGAAGCCCCTTTTTTCATTAGTAAGAAACGCAAAAGGGATATTCCAGACAGTGATGGAGTTGGTGATGGATTTCCTGCAAAGAAAAAGAAGAAAAAGAAAAAACACAAACCTGCTCACTGTGCAATACAGCTTAGTGGAGAAGATGAGGAGGAGCCTGTAAAACACATCTCCAAAAAACAAAAAACCATTTCCCAGGAGACAGTGTTTCAGACTCTTGTCCGAAATGCTGCAGGTGACAGGGATATTGTAAAGGAAAAAAAAGTTTGCTGTTTAAAAGAAAAAGGTATTGCCAACACTGTACACCAGTTAGAAGAAGAATTAGGTTGCAAGAGGAGAGCTCTTGGTTTTCAACAGCATCTAGAGGGCACAGCCAATGTATCAGAAGAAGAAAGCAAAGTAATGAAGAAGAAGAGGAAGAAAAAGAAAAGAAAGCAACCTCTTCTGACATCAGAGGATAATCAGGAAAATCAGTCTTGTGTTTCTATTGAAAGCCAACCAAAACAAAAATCTAAAACAAAGCCAAGCAATGGCAAGGAGAAAACAGGTTTGATTTCAAACTCTGAACGAGACAGCCAAGTGAAGAAGAAGAAGAAGAGAATGAAGAAGAGGAAAACCCAAACCAAAGTTGCAAGCGATCATCCAGCTCTCTTGGAAGATGATGGAGATGTGGCTACAAATGAGAGCTGGTCAGCAACAAAGAGGACTAAGAACGCCCCCAAATCCAAAAAGGCGCAAGACCATGTAGTGAGCTGGGAAGATGGCAGATCTGAAAATGACAGCAGGCAGCACATCAAGAAGAAAAAGAAGAAGGACCGGGAGAACAGAGGCGCCAAAGCCTGTGAAGAAGAGCCCAGTTTCAAGAAAGCAAAGATTAAAGAAGAAGCAAAGGTAGCTTCTAAATAGAACTTGCTATTTGCCATTTCTTATGTAGTTTGTTTTTATCCCACCTGTCCTCCAGTAAGGTCAGAGTGTCATGTGTGATTCTGCTTCCCTCTCCCTTGCCCTCCCCTGCCCCCATTTTAGCATTAAGAGTGCCCGATGGGATAATAATAATAATAATAATAATAAATCATTTATACCCCGCCCTCCCCTGCCAAGACCGGGCTCAGGGTGGCTAACAACCAATAATAAAAACAAGTTGATTAAAATGCAACTTAAAAACAAGATTAAAATACTACATTAAAACATTAAGATGCAGCCTCTTCACAGGAGGAGAAAGGAAAAAAGAAAGAGGGGGAGGGAATCAAATTGATTCTAAGCCAAAGGCCAGGTGGAACAACACCGTCTTACAGGCCCTGTGGAAAGAAATCCAATCCTGCAGGGTCCTGGTCTCATGAGACAGAGCGTTCCACCAGGCCGGAGCCAGTGTTGAAAAGGCCCTGGCTCTGGTTGAGGCTAATATAACTTCCTTAGGGCCTGGGACCTCTAGGTAGGTTGGGTTGGGCTGGGAAAGTGTAGCTCACCCAAAATTCATGGCTGAATGAGAATTTGAAACTTTTAGCATTCTTTGAGAATGTCAGTAAGCATGTAAGTAGGGGTGACCCAGTCAACATTGTGTCTTTAAATTTTTGAAAACCTTTTGTCATAAAGCTTCTCACCAAAGACTTTTGGGATAAGAGGACAGGATAAATAAACTTGGAAGCAGAGAGTAGAAATAAATACACAGTTCTTACCATGGAGAAATGTAAGAAGTGGGGATTTCAAATCCCCACTCATGTTTGAGTGGGGATTTGAACCCCGGTCTTTCAGGTCCTAGTCTGATGTTCCAAGCACTATGCCACACAGGTTCTTTGGAGCGGTTATGACCTCTCCTTTCAGTTATCTGTTCTTTCTCTACTACCACAATAATGTGATACCCACCAATTTGGACAGCCTTAAAGGGGGATCAGACAAATTTGTGAAGGATAAGACTGTTGGTGACTAATAGCCATATGATAGCTTTCTTGCTTCCAATATCAGAGATGGTATGCATTCAGACACCAGTTGCTGGAGTTCACAAGTGTGAGGGTGTTTTTTGTTCTCCTGTTTGTGAACTTCCTGTCGCCATCTTTTTGGCCACTGTGGGAACAGAATGTTGGGCTAGATGAGCTTTGGGTCTGATCTTATCTTGGCCATGGCTACCAGTAACGTCATGAAAAGATGGCAGGGCTCCAATAGCCACTCTGTGCTATTCCTTTAATCTTCCATTTTTATACCATTCTTTTGGTGTAATGTGGAATGCTAACCATATCACACTTAAACATGAGCGGGTTTTCCCGGTGATACTCAAAATGTGTACTCTTGTTTTTCAGGAAGGGGATGAAGAAATAAAAGTAGTGGCGTTTAAGAAAGGAAACTGTGACGAAATACAAATAGACAAGGTACAACCTTATTCTTTTGTGGCTCTTTTGGAGTCTTATTGTGGCACATATTAGTCTGATTTGGATAATGTTCTGTGTTTGGCTCACATGGACGTGGTGAAGCAGGATCTCATCTGCATGTCCCGCCCTCTCAGGATGCCCATCTTGGGCTATGCCAGACTTTTATGTGCTGCTTCCCAGTTAGTGACTATGTGGCTTTCAGGTTAGTGACTATGTGGCTCAGACTTATGTAGGTTGTGGATTATGCTCCTAGTCATTATCACTTGATTTATATACCACATTTTCCACAAAAACACCTGTGTTTAAAAGCATTTCACATACAAAACAGTCACTGATTGATCAACCATAGTTTAGACAATCAAACTGTGATGAGTTTTGGGCTCACACGGTCCCCTCTTCCACTTCTCGTACAAAGATGGAAGAGCGGGAAGCAAGAGCATGCAGCCTCAGAGTTGACACAGCTTGTTCCCACCAGTCACGTATAACCCATAAACTGTAGTTTAATCGGTCATCTGAACCAAGGTGTTGTTTGGGCAACTCTAGTGTGAGAGAAGTGGCGGTTTTAGGATAAGATTGTATGATCCTCTGTAAATTAAGAATTGTATCAAGAAGGGGACCTGTTATCTAGCAGATAATTGTGTTTCACAACTCTAACCATGGAAGGACTCAGCTTCAGGCACCACCTGCAGTTCTGCTGCTTTGGCCACCTATTCTTGCTCTGTGGTAGTTCTGTAATTCTGGGCACAGCATCAGATGTGCAAAGCCAGCCTTACTCCCCAAGTGCTGGATTCAAATGTGTTGGTCCTTTGTGAATGAGATGAGTTTAGAAGTCCTGAGGCTTTCAGATTTGTCCTCTCCCCACCTCCACTTGCTCTTCTTCTTTCCTGGTCTTCCTGATAAGCCCCCTTTGTTTTGTCAAGCTTACTTGCACTTTTTTTATGGCTACAGGCACCTACTTTAGAACAGGAGAGTGGTATTTTGGGCACTCTGGAAATGTATCCAGGAAGCACTGGGAAGGTTGCCCATCTCTGATGCAAGGGAATTTTGAAACTGGAGTAGCTGGCTGGGGAGGGCAACTGGATAATGCCAAAAGGGTTCAAAATGTCTGATTGTTTCCATGGGTATTTTATCATCCCTCCTTCATTGTCACTCTTTTCCATGTACACAGTTTGAGGTCATCCACTACCTGCAGTGTTCTCAGAGCCAAGTAAATGTAGCCTCCCAGTCTGTAAAACATCTTTTCTGTGCATTTGTGTATTTGAGAACTGCTTGTCTTGCAGATGCTTTTTGCCTTCGCAAATTCTTGTATGCATAAAAGGGTTGAAATCATGCCTTTTCTTTCCTGCAAGTAACATTTTGGACACTTCTCCCCTCAACTTCTTGATGTTTCTAACCAGTTTTACAATCAAACAATTATTATTTTTTGCCCTCATGCACGTATTTTCCCCATTTTTCCATGCCAGTTGAGACGGCAGGCTCTCCAAGAAGAGATTGACAGGGAATCTGGCAAAATGAAGACTGTCAAGGAAGAGGGAGAATCGGTAAGCACGAGCTCTGCAAGAGCCCAGGTAGCAAGGGCAAAGCATCCCTCCCCTGTGGTTGGCTTGCGATGCTAGTCATGTCTGTGGTTTGGCACGCCAATCTCTCATCTGATTGGAAACTTGAGGTCATGCTGTAGAACAAATGAGTCCAGTCTTTAGAGATGCTGAAACCAGAGCACTCTGACCTCCAGAAAACTGTGATTCCAGTTGTTAATCCTGAAAAATAGCATTTTTGCTCCGATAGTTCCTTAATGGAATTAGTTGTGATATCTTTGCTGTAGAATTTTTGTGTGTTTGTTTGTTTCTATTTGCTGTGGAATATAAATAACACTAGCCCTTGGACATAGCTGTCACGCTCTGATTAGCACTGCCATGTTTCTTTTCTCCATGACTGCAAAAGATGACCAGTCAGAGGTAGAGAATCTGAGGGAGCCTACCTTTTCCCTGCATTTAGTGGACTGCACCATCTAATACTCTTAACTGCAGGAGGCAGTTGCCCCCTTTGAAAAATGTGGTCCCCAAATCCCTGGCGGAAATGAGCTAGCCTGTCTTGGGAGCTGAAGTAATGGCACGATTGAGGTTCTCTGTGTTTGCTGACTTAGATGGGGAAATTGAGTCTTAAATTGCCAAGAGGGGTGTTAAAAGGTTTCTGTAATTTAGGTGAATAGGCCATCTTGGGTATTGATTGGCATCTGCTCACATTAGAAGTCCAGCTGTCTCAAAGGGCGACTTCACGCATGACAGATTTCCTCCCTGAGTTATCACTTCTGTGTAAGAGCATAAGAAGAGCCTCTGTTGGATCAGGCCAGTGGCCCATCTGATCCAGCATCCTGCTCTCACAATGGGCAGCATCCAGATGCCTATTGGAACCATGCAAGCAGGAGCTGAACCGCACTCTCCCTGTTTGTGATTCCTACTAACTGATATTCAGAGGCGTAGTGCCTCCGACAGTGAAGGTATGCCTAGTCTAAAGGTACGTGCTGAAAATAAGCTGGTCTGCCTCTGGTCACTGCCTGGATGGTAAGACTACATTTGCTGCCCTGGCTATTGTGTTATAGTATCATAGAATTGTAGAGGCGGAAGGAACCCCCAAGGGCAGGAATCACAGCTAAAGAACCCCTGACAGATGGCCATTCAACATCTGTTTATAAGCCTCCAGTGAAGGAGAGTCTGGCACCTTCCAAGATAGCCCACCCCCTGTCAAATAGGTCTTACAATCATAAAGTTATTCCTAGTGACTGCTAGGATAGCTCAGTTGGTAGAGGATGACACTATTCATCTCAGGATTGTGGGTTCAAGCGCCACATTGGGCAAAAGATTGTTGCATTGCAGAGGATTGGACTAGATGAACCTCGTGGTGCCTTCAAACTGTATGTTTGGTTGGAATCTTCTTTCTTGTAATCTGAATCCATTGGTATAGATTCTACCATCTAGAGCAAACTCAGTCCTCCAGATGATTTTTGGCCTACAACTCCCATGATCCTTAGCTAGCAGGACCAGTGGTCAGGGATGATGGGGATTGTAGTCTCAAAACATCTGGAGGGCCGAGTTTGAGGAAGCCTGGTCTAGAGCAGCAGAAAACAAACTTGCTCCATCTTCATTTGACACCTCTTTAGATATTTAAAGGTGTCTGTTTCCTCTCAAGTCTTCTCTTCAGGCTAAACATACCCAGCTCCTTCAACTATCTCATAAGGCTTGGTTTCCATCGTGGTCATCCTCCTCTGCAAATGTTTCAGCTTGTCGTTAAAACTGGAATGCCAGGTGGATGCTTGCAACCTCTAAAAGAGTTGTAGGGTATTTCAGGTGAAGGAAGCTGGACAGTTTGGGGTTTTTTTTTGTAAATGCCCAGTTGTGCTTTAGATGTGCAAATGTCTAGATGGCTGTAGAGTTGTCCTCCAGCTGACATTTATGCAGGGAATCCCAATCCCTTGGTGACGGCCTATCAGAATGCATTAGCACCTGGAAGAACAGGAGTGACAGAGCCCAATGGCAAGCTTCACAAAAAGCCAGCTAAAAAGGGTAGGGGGAAAATAAAGACATGTTGGAGAGCTGCTCAGAGTTAACCTCCAAAATTGCAGGGTTTGGAAAAGCTATTATTACGCCTGCACGAATCTCACCACCACCACCACTAAGTAGAATTAATTGTTTGCAAGCTGACATGTCTGGGTGCAGAAGCTGAAAATGGAGGAAGTCTAGACAATTGGAAAGAAGAGTTGGGCATGGTAGGAAATGAAAAATCAGAAGGCAGTGGTTCAGAGAACATCTCCCGTAGGACTCCTGTCTTTCTGTTGGTTCCCTGGGTATGCCTGGAGGGCTGTCGCTGCCTCTTTTGTTTTGACTGCTGTTGCTGTCACCTACTGATGGTGAGAGGAAGCTGGGGGAGGGATTGGGGAGGGTGAGGGAGAGGCAACGCATGTGTGCGTAAATGTGGGGAGGGGGATGGAAAGGAAGGGCAAAACAAGGAGAACATTTATTCTCTTGAATCATCTCTCCCTCTTGTATACCCAACAGAGCACTGCGCTCTGCAGGTGAGGCCCTCCTCCAGATACCACCTTATCTGGACATCGTACAATGTAGGAAATCAGGCCTTTAGCATGGCACCTATGCTTTGTAACTTCTTCTCTTCACATATCAGATAGGCACTGTCTCGCTTGTCTTTTTTGGCACCCATTTCCTCTTCCAAATGAGCCACTTAAAGGGAGATTGTAATCTCAATCTTTATTTGTGTTGGACTTGAAATTGTTTTAACACAGCGCTTTTATTGTCTTGATGTTTTTACTGTTAAGTGGTTTTGGGCTGTTTTAAGGGAAGTGATTCATAACTAAATAGATGCATAGGAAGCTGCCTTATTGTCCATCTAGCCCAGTATTGGCTATTCTGACTGGCCGTGGCTCTTCAGGTCTCAGTAAAGGGCGTCTTCCCCATCTCCTGCTTCCTGACCCTTTTAAAGAAATAGTGTCTGGGAACCTCTGTCTGCAAAGCACATACTCTACCACTGAGCCTGGCGTGGGGAACCTTTGACCCTCCAGATACTGCAGAACTACAACACTCAGCATCCCTGGCCATTGTTTGTACTGGCTTGGGCTGTTGGGAATTGTTGTTCGGCAGCAATCTGGAGGGCCAAATGTTCACCACACCTGCACTAAGCTGTTACTAGTTCTGGCCTGTGCCTTTCTCCCTCCTGCACCTTCCTCACTTATTTGCATTGA
This sequence comes from Podarcis cretensis, assembly GCF_951804945.1. Taxonomy (NCBI): domain Eukaryota; kingdom Metazoa; phylum Chordata; class Lepidosauria; order Squamata; family Lacertidae; genus Podarcis; species Podarcis cretensis. Next base: position 41,968,510 of record NC_137183.1, on the reverse strand, counting down.
TATATTTATATAGACAATCCTGTACTTTGCAGAAGGTGTGTTTACTGAGATGCAGCCTTTGCTGTCTTGCTCAGGCCATAAGTCATGTGCCATCTTCTAGCATGAAAAGACAGTGCAGTGCCTGGTACATATTTTTTTAAAAATATTTATAGACTCTAAATTTCATAAGAATACAGCAAAACAGTAGACACCATACAAAATTGCAGTAAGATCGGGGACTTCCGGTTTGGATCGCAAGCAGCAGGGAGCGCGGAGAAGCCGCTGAAGGGCTTTTCCGAGCTACACGGGGGCTTGGGGGCAACACAAAGGCACTGCGACCCCCAAAATCTCAAGAGGGATACCCTTGAGGGACAAGCTACCCAGCAGCGTTGGAGTGGTTACGACGTTTTTTAGGGTTTTTTTAAAAAAGGACCCAGGAGCGATGGGACTGAGAAACACGAACGGTAAGCTCTGCGGACCTGGTGTTGTGATGCCTCTAGCTTCCACTGGAAAAGCGACAAACCTCCATAACTTTAAGAACAGAACCCTTAGTGTTTTTGGAGCAATTCTTGGCTAAAAAATTTGGATTATACACTAAGTGAGCTCTGGATGTAAAAGGATTTAAATGAGGAGCCCGACCTGTTTTTCGGAGTTAAAATGGCGCAGGTTACAAAGTCATAAGAGTGAAGAAAGGAAGTGACCATTCACCTGCTGTAGAAACAGAAAAGTGAAAGTCCTCAGTAGCCATTAAGCGAGGCAAAGGAAACTAAATAAAATAAAAGTAACGGAAAAGACCTTTAGAGACTTTGTATTCTTTTTGGGGAGAGCACTAAAGAGAAAGAACTGAACAGAGTGGTTACAAAGAGAGAAACATGTTGAAGCCCGAAACTTTAATACGGAAATACAAAGGAGAAGGAGGGGAGAAGAAGTAAGATGGAATAAAACACAAAGGCTTTAAAATAATAATCTCCACTCATTACTCTCTCTGTTTCAAATTTTGAACTTCCTAGATTACAGTTTGGGCAACTGAATAAGCAAATGTTTTTTTTAAAAAAACAAATTTTCCAAACCTCAACTCTGGACTCTAACCTCTCCCCTTTAAAGAACTTGGACTTTTGTCAAAAGCTTTCTCCACATCTACAAATATCAACACAGCTTTTATATTAATATTCACTTGTAGCTTTTCTAATAGTTAATTATATTCCTCGTATTGTCAGACAGATGTCTGCCAGGGAGAAAGCCAGCTTGGTCTTTATATATCACCTCCGCTAATACTTTTTTCAGTCTTTTAGCCAAAATGTCAGCAAAAATTTTGTAATCCACATTAAGCAGGGATATGGGGCGGTAGTTCCTGAGTTGCGTCTTTTCAGACTCGGTTTTCAGTATAAGTGTAATATAAGCTTCCTTCCACGACTGGCGCTTTTTCCCCCTCCAAAATTTCATTACAAACCTCCTTTAGTGGTTGAATTAAACTTTTGTATTTTCTTCAACTGCCACGCTAGCAGTTTCCCACATTTATTAGCCGATTCGAAAGTCTTTTGTCTCATCTGTTTAATTTTCCATTC